>NC_142699.1:33167049-34408279 GCF_029339155.1 Prunus mume
TCAAGTGCTGAAGCTGAATATAGAGCTATGGCGTCTACTACCAGTGAGTTAATTTGGCTTCAATCTTTGCTTAAAGACTTTGGGTTCGTTATTTCTTAGCCCATGGAATTATTCTGTGATAACCAAGCTGCTATGCATATTGCCTCTAATCCTATGTTCCATGAAAGGACCAAACATATTGAAGTTGAGTGTCACTTTGTCCGTGAATGGTTCAATCAAATGTCATTCAAACGGTGTTTGTTAGAAGTAATGAGCAGTTGGCAGTCATCTTTACCAAAGGCTTGTCCTCATCTCTGTTTCAAGAGTTTCTCTCCAAGCTTGGCTCCATTGACATTTTCGCATCAGCTTGAGGGGGAGTATTGGAATATGTACAAAATTATTTCCTTCATTTATTATTATGTTGGCTGAGTGGAGTTAGTTGTCTTGGGCTCTTCATGAGTGTAGCTTGGTACCTGATGTGTGCATCAATTGTTTTTAGTTGGTTGTTGTATGAGTGCTCTTTATGTACCAGGGAAGCTAATTCTCTGTTTATGATGGATAATAGTTTCTTTTTCCTTTAATTTCTACAATTTGTTTTCACGTCAATAGTTTTATTCACCTGAAAAATTTATAATGTTTGTCGATCGTGTGCTTTCATTACGTGATCACTCACGCAACATCACAAAATTTTGTCTTCACTCATTCAAAGATTTATCTGATGTGTCTTGTTTTAACCGTTGGGTATGCACCACCATAGAGAGTGATGTTCTTCAACTCGATATTTCTTATGGAACTTCTGAGGTTGAAAACTTTCCCGAGTTGCCTCCAAGCCTTTTCATGTGCCAAACCCTAGTTGACTTGAAGCTGACTTTAGAAGGCATTACGGCTTCCCTGCCAACAACAGCAATAGGTTGTTTTCCAAGTCTCAAGTACCTCTCTGTTACATTTAATTCAACAAATATTGACTCAATGGAGAAACTTTTTTCTAACTGCCCCGACACTTGACTATACGTGGGACATTTAGAAAGGTTTTTTCAAATTTCTACATCTCTGCTCCTGAATTAAAGACATTAAGAACTAGCATCGCACCTACGTCTTACCATAGTGCCAACCTTATCATCATCAATACCCCAAAACTTGAAAACCTAATATTTGATGCCACCAGTGGCTATGCCAGCTTACTTTTTCGAGAATCCACAAACCCTGGGAAAATCCAAAATTACTCCCTCTAATGTGCTTGGACTCGACGATGGTGACCCACTGGCTGAGTTGTTTACAGGAATTTCCAGTGTCGAGTATCTTCGTCTTCCAGCTACTTGTTTGCATTTGGATAAGTTTCTACCTAGAATCTCTAAAAATTTGACCCAGTTGGGGCTGCTAATAAATGATTTCTTTTCTGGGAATTGTTCATAAAGTATCTCTACAGCTCACCTAAGCTTAAGTTGATCAATAAAAGGAATGTTTTGCAATCTCCAATATCCCATATTAAAAACACAACACTGCAGGTAAAGGCAACAATCATCAACAAGTAGAAATCCATATCATGGTTTTTGAATCACTTAATCTTGCAAAAGTACTATTACAAAGTTACATACTGACAATTCTAAATCAAACAAGAAACATAAACATGAAATTTCATTCTAGCTAGTGTGACTAATATTAATAACATATATATATATATGTATGGAATGTGGATAACCACCATAAACATCCATTACCTCCACCCCTTATTGTTTTATAACCTATGCCCTTATTATTGTAATTAGTAGCTATAAATTGTGAGTTAAATACCTCTATTGTACGCCTATAAGTAGGCGCTTATCAAAGATGAATGGGATAAGTTGATACAAGTTCATAGAACAAATTCTCTGTGTTTCTCTTCCTCTTATTGCTCTCTACAATTCCCCCAAGTCCCCAAGTTTTATAACACGTTATCAGCACGACTGCTTAATATTTTCTCCTTTCTTACACCATAATGATATGTACAACTTGGACGATGCAGTTGCGCATCTATAAAATACCAGTGTACGATGTGGGTATCATATATACATATTTTTATTATTGTTTCATGATATGTTTCACGCTTTAGTTTACTATGTTAAATTTTGTTTGGCTAACCCTTGTGCAAATCATATAATTAGCATAGATCATATTGAAGTTTTTTTTTCTCTTTAATTTCTTTTATTGCAAATATAAGAAACACAATGATGGCATTCACTTTATGAATCATGTACTTGTTTAATATGTACGCACTTTTCCTACGATGCTTGTTTCATTTTTTTTATTTTTCTTTTTGTCCTTTCATACTAATGGAAATTATGTGGCAATTACAATATAAATAAAAAAGATATGATGGCCCATTAGTTTACTTGTATGCGTGTATGATTAATCAACAAAATCGATTGCATGTTATTATTTGTAGTTGACAGGTATAAATTATAAATAAATGTATTGATTTATTTTTATCCTTTATGCATATTTTATTTAATTGGTTTGTTTACCAATTTTAAGCATGTTTTTAATTCATTACAATATGTTATGATGAGTTTGTATTATACAAAAGATCAGGGCCCGAAGTTCGTCGATCCTCATCATATAACTAGATTAGGACCTCGAGTCTTTTTGATTGAATCAGAACCTGAAGTTCTTTGATTTCAAATAATTGAGGGCGTGAAGTTCCGCAAATTTAAAGAGCAAATAAGGACATGAAACTCCTTGATTTTGTATTAATCAAAATTAGAATTCTATGAGGCCTACATATGTCAAAAACACGAACCACAAGTTTCGAGTGCATATACATCGATTTGAGTATGAAGTTCAAAGCACAACTATTAATTCAAATTATTTAGATCTACGTATTCAAACCTGTAGTTTTGAATATATGTTGATATGAACTTTAAGTTCACAGTTTTTCATGGATCCTAATACTATATATGAACCTGAAGTTTATTACTTATTTGTGCCTATATAAACCTGAATTGTTTGGAAATCCAATTCTTAAACTTGTAGTTTTATCTACATATTAAATCCACATTAATATTGGATTATCTTGGAATTTCATAGTCTTTAATTAATTTATTTTATTCCTCGTTTACACCCCACTTTACTCATTTTATTTTATTTTATTTTATTTATGTTGGGTTATTAGTTAATTTCGTTTTACAATGGTAATGTCTTATATTACCGCCCCAATATTGACAGCTAGAGGCGTCTATTGGAGAAACTTCCTACTTTCTTTTGTGGGTAGGAAGTTTATGATGTCATGAACCAGAAGTTCATGAGGCCCCAATATTGCACAACTATTACAGTAGTTGAAGATTATGATATCATGAACTAGAAGTTCATTGATTAGATAACTTTTATGTTGTGGCATGACTATCTTGGCAATCCATGTTCTACAATGATGCATAAGATTTTTATAAATTTGTAAGGACATCGTTTAAAGACTCAAAATATTGTCTTGTCCAACAAATATCATTACACATAATGCTCACAAATAAAAGTTGTCATAAGATCATCTCAGTCAAAAATTGACTTTGAGCCCTCTTTCCTTAAATAATTCAAGGGGATAGTTGTGAGCCTATAAAACATTTAATTATGGATCACTTCACCAGTTTTATTGAATGTCCCTACTAAAATGGTCAGATATTTGTCTCTTGTCAAGACGCTTACGAGCACAACTCCCATATTATCCAATCCAGTTAATTTGACTTGATAATGATGATGAGTTTATTTTCCTAAATTTTGAGACAATTTTCCCACCGTTAGGGGAAATAATGGCAGTTCCTAAAGAACGTCGTGAAATAGTGTTGAATCGGTCTGCTTTTGTCTCATCAAAGGATAATGCATATATAAGTTACGCATATGCTAACATGGATTGATATTCTCGTCTCACAATCCATTAACATGGTGACTATATATATAATGCATGCCTGAAGCATGACAAAAATATAGGTTCTAAAGACTTAACTCTCGGAAGTTGAGATTATTTGAAAAATTCATGCCCCATAAAAAATAACGCTCTATAGGAGTTTATGATCCACATATTCCACAAATCGATGATACATTTGGTTTATTAGTAGCTAGCTACTACAATCATCAAGGGCTATGATTATATTAAATCACGTTTCATGAATGTCGACAAGTTAAGTGATGGGCCAAAATGGAAATAGGCAATTCCATTTATCACTAAATATGAAGTGTGTGATATTCAACCTATAGCTCAAACACTGAATTACAAATATTAAGTATGAAGGTTACGAATTGGTGTTTGTGAACTGAAATAAGATCACTAATATGACATAAGGTTTCCTGGGAGAGACATGGTTTTAGTCTCCCATCTCATCATAGATACATTCACATTTCTATAAGTGCATTTGTTATTTTAACGCGAAACTTATAGCATGTGTTAAAAGCATATTTATTAAGACTGTATGGTACATGGAGATCCTCAAAGCTCATGAAATATTTGAGATATATCAAGTGAAGCAGCCCCTTGAAGGATATAAAGTGTCACGATATTTTTAATTAAGAGTTAACACTAAAAGTCTAAGTACTTTGAATTCAAATTTCATATTGTTGTAACATATTCTAACTATTAGAAAATTGTTGATGCTCCTAAAGAGTTCAATCATTTGAAAAGTGAAAAGCATGTTGAATACTGTGATAAACGATCATGTATGAAGGCAATGTTGCTTGTATTGCTCAAATCAAAGAAGGGTTAATCAAGGATGACATAGTTTCAAAAAAAGCCAGGAGATTGGAGTCAAACAAATTTGTTCACAAGATAATCTTGCGAACCTTTTTTTACCAAAGCTTTTCTGAAGCCTAAATTCTAGAAGTTAGTGAAAATCATAGGGATATATCAATCAGGGGGAGCATCCCAATTCTACTACATGCAGGACATATGCGCGTTGTACTCTCTTTCCCTTCAACTAGGTTTTTGTCCCACTAAGTTTTTCCTCGCAAGGTTTTAATGAGGCAACATAAGCGTGTCCAACACCAGATCAATGATCCAAAAGAAATTTGCACTCTTTTTCCCTTCTCTTCAGTTTTGTCCCACTAGGTTTTCCAAGCAAGGTTTTTAATGAGGCAACAATGTCATTGTGTGGTGGACATCCAAGGGGGAGTGTTATAAATCTATGGAATGTGGATGACCACCATAAACATCTATTACCTCCACCCCTTATTGCTTTCTAACCTATGCCCTTATTATTGTAATTAGTAGCTATAAATTGTGAATTAATACCTCTATTGTAAGCTTATAAATAGGCGCTTATCAAAGATGAATGGTTTAAGTTGATACAAGTTCATAGAACAAATTCTCTGTATTTCTCTTCCTCTTATTGCACTCTACAATTCCCCCTAGTTTTATAACAATATATATGTAAACCTAATCTTATTGCCATCAGTTTGCTGAAATTATACATACAAATTAACTTACCATATTGCAATGCTAGGAAAGAATATAAACTAAATAAGACCAAATTGAAAAAACTACCATGGTGCGTAGTCTTTTTGTTTAGAACAAGCGCTTCAACCCTTTTTGCATTGCAGAGAACTTCAAACAAGATTTTAACGTCATCCACTTCAGGCATCAGGAAAAGCTCAGCTTTTTCTAAACACCTAAATTTCCCAAAAATTACTTGGTGAATCGATACATCCCCTGACCATTTCAAATACTTCAGATTTGAGCAAAAATATTTAACAAATTCTTGCAAGTGGAAAGAAAATCCGAGTCGATAAGTATGTCTTCAAGTTTTTCACCTGAGATGCTAAGGATGAGGCCACAAGACATAGTGCTATGCACAAAACTAAAAGATTTCAAAGAGGAGCTTTCAATGGTGGCCTGTTTTATTCCAAAAACTCGTTCAAGATGTAATTCCTTGATGCACTTACATGAACACGAGATCCGTTTGAAAAACCCCTAATCATCTTCTATACGCATATATCTCAGCCTCAAGTATTCAAGATTAGAGGAAGAAGCAAGGGAGGTTGCTTTAAGAATCTGATAGCGATAGGGACCTCAAAGATCCACAAAGAAAGACAGACGACGGTAACAAATAAAGTCTCCCTACTGCTTCGGCATTAACCTCAAGAACTTCAACTTTACACCTCACAACATTGTGGATTCACGTAATAAATCGAAACCTCACATCTTCAGCGAAACATGGATTTTCTCTTGAAGGCAGGATGAATGAATAAGAACCTATCCAAAGAACTCATTAACTTTAATAGCTTTTCGCAGGTTAACAAATTTGCATAATACCCAACAAAATTCAGTGAGGGAGTTGACAGATAAACTCTCTGCATCTTTTGGAGACAGCTGAAACGAGTGAGGTCTTCTATAACAAGGAAGGCAAGAATGTTATGAGCAATTTCGTGTGAAAGGTTGCTGATTCTGTCTATCATTTTTCGGAAGATTAATTACTTCAATTTTTTGAAATTTGGGAAGTCAATCAAGTTCTAGTCACAGTGCAATGTTTCAAGATAAAATGGCCTAAACTAGAACAGACCAAAATAGAGTTTGGTGCCTACGTTACATGTCAAATACATATAGTTCAACATTGCAACATAAAATGCCTAAAAATTGCGGTTGTTGAGCTCAATGCAGGAGGAGAGATGCCCTTGTAAAGCTACATTATCGTAAATGTTTTGCAATCTGCAATATCTCATATTAAACCCAGAACACTGCAGGAAAGGCAACAATCAACAAGCAAATCAGTTGAAATTTCCGCACCCAAAAAAAAAAAAACTCATGAAAGAGAGGGGGAAAGAAATAGGCAACACTTTCACTTACATCAGTTTTAGGTTCAAAGAATTCTGGGTCAGACATTATTTCCAAAGTACTCAAATTACACATTCCTTGAAAAGTGGAGACAATTCCTGGGACTAGCATATCACGAAAACTTCCAACATGAAAAGACAAATAACAAACATTCTCTACTAGCAGTGGCATGAAATCTCCATAGAAGACAGCCTAAAAGTTATAAACACAAACATAAGGAAACTGAAAGACAAGAATTACGAACATTAATTAAGAAAAGAACGACCTGCAATATATTTGAGAGAATAAGTCGATGAAATAGTCATTACTAACTAAAAGTTGAAACTATCATGGTTTTTGAAGTACTTGATCTGTCAAAGTACTATTACAAAGTTTCAGACTGACAATTCTAAAACAAACAAGAAACATCAACATGAAATTTCATTCTAGCCAGTATAACCAAAATTAATGAAAAATATAACCAAATCTTATTGCCATCAGTTTTCTGAAATTAACTTACCCCTGTTGCCATGCTGGGAAAGAATATAACCTAAACAAGACAAAATTGAAAAAACAAAAACCATGAAATAAAAAGAACATCTTGAAGAATAGTGTCAAGTTACCATGGTGGTCTCTCTGTTTAGAACAAGAGTTTCAACCTTGTTTATACTGCAGAGAACCTCAGCTAATATTTTAAAGCAAAGGCGATTAGATTCCAGAAAAAACTTGGCTTTTTCTAAAGACGTAGATTTCCCCAAACTTTGGCCAATCCATACATCATCCCCTGACAATTTCAAATACTTAAGATCTGGAGCAAAAATATTGACCAAATTCTTGAGACAGTTATGATGATCCAAGTGAACAAGAACAAGTATGTCTTCAAGTTTTTCAGCTGAGATGCTAAGGATAGGGTCAATATACACAAGGGAATCAAGCACAAAACTAAAAGATTCCAAAAAGGAGATTTCATTGGTGATCTAATTTATTCCAAAAATATCTTCAAGATGTAACTCCTTGATGCACTTACATGAACATGAGATCCATTTGAAAAACCCCTCATCTTCTGTGAAAACATCATCCAACTTCAAGTATTTCAGTCTATCGCAGTGCTTGAAAAATCGGCCTAATAGGCGGCTAGGCGGTCACTAAGCGGGCGCTAAACGGGTGATAGGCTGGCGCTAGGCGGCTAGGCGATCGCTAGGCGGCTAGGCAGTAGCTAGGCGGGAGCTAGGGGGCTGGGCGGGCGCCTGGGCTGGTTGGGTCTTTTTCCGGTGCAGAACCTGGAGGACGAAGCAGTGGCTGCGAGTGCAAGTTCCGTCCTCTGCGAGTGGAAGCTGGAACATATTTAAAGAGTATAGCCGGTCGGCTATACCTTTCAAATGTATTTAGATTGAAGTATTGAAATATAACGCCGATCGACGTGCTATACAGTATTTAAAAAATTTCGGACATATTTGGAGAGTATAGCCGTACGGCTATACCCTTTAAATACACAATTTTGTCCTATTATTTTAGGGTTTAGGGCTAAAATACCAAAAACATGATAAGAAAGCTCCAATTGCACATCAAATCTCATTGAAAAATCTCCATTCCAAGCTGCACAAGTTAAGTAGCAACTAATAATCAATGGACACATGATTGAAAACAGAAATATATAGTGCTTGACTTCAAATTCCACAAGAAGCGTAACTTTTGTTCAAACTGGCTTTGATGCATCAAAGGGCATCAGCTAGTAAATAGCAATCACATATTCGTAGCATAAAGTCTTCCATACTTCAACCACCATCTCCTTCCCCTCTCTCTATATAACCTTCAAATATCAGTGAACCTCAATCCAAGAGCAGAGAGACATCGATTTCATCACTATCTTCCATTTGATGCAGCACAAAGTCATGAAGTAACAAGGAGTTGATCATAAGAAACATAAATATATAAGTTTAGAGGTATCATCTATAATAAGGTAACAAATCTTTAAGCAACAATAAATTTATTTTTATAAGTAACATTATATACAATGGTTTTGATGAAGTCTTACCTCCTCGGCAGTCTTCTGCTTATGAATGTGGTCGTTCTCAAACAAAATTATTAATGATTCATGATCCAGGGAATGGTGGTACACAAAGCATCAACCAGCTTTTGTAGCTTTGTACTTCTTTTGATCCTGGAGAAAACTTCACTTTCATCCTACAAGTGGAAACATAAAAATCACAAGACTAGAAATTGCAAGAAAAAGCATGATGCTAGATTGGCCCAAGAGCTTTGACATTATTAATGGAATTGCTCGGGGGCTCCTCTATCTTCATCATGTAGGTCTTTCAAGTGTGTAGCGTAACCCGGCAAATAGGCCAAGCATGCCAGCTGCAGTTGTAATGTTGAGTGGTGAAGGGTCATTGCCTCATCCTCAAAAACTTGGTTTTTATAGTGAAAGAGATCTCAATGAACTGGAAGTCGATTCTTCTTTTAAAGCATTTTCAGCTAATGAAGTCACAGTCCATTTACACTAATGGAGGCTCGATAAACAATATTTCATGTTGGTGTGTTAATCTGGTGCTTTTTAAGTCAGTTTGAAAAGTTAACTATAATTAAGAGATTCCCGACTCATGCGTTAGCAAATGCACCCTCTAATTTTTTTTTATTTTTCTTTGGAGTTGAGGTGGAGTTCACACTGCAGAAACACATATGCTGGTACAAGAACTAATACAAAAGCTTAAAGGAATTAGATTTTTCACTTGAGGTGGTGTAATATTTCAAAAATGTTTTCCTGTTCTTTGGTGGGTTGGTTTTGTGTTCTGATACAAGAGGAGGAGGAGAAAAATCTTTTTTTTTTTTTTTTTTTTTTTTTTTGTCTCTCATCAAATGTCAAAATCTATAACAGAAATGCAATATCCAAAGAATGAAAAGCAATCCAACCAAGAAGAACCATACATGGATGAATATTGAATGCATAAAGATTTATCAAGTTTCAAGCAAGAAGAACCAAACCAATCAATCTATTGCTTAACCAAATTAACCAGAAATAAATAGTCAGAATTTGAGATTGGGGCCTAAAAACCGAACCTTGCTATTGGCAAGACCATAGAAACTCCATGATTTCCTTCCACTGAAAACAGACACCAAGTCAGCAAATTTTGTATTTTGGGTTAATTATTTTATTAGTCCCTGAACTTAGACTCGATTTGCATTTGAGTACTTCAATTTTCAAAATGGTTCTCGTGGCCTTTTAACTTCACTTTCGTTAGGACAAATGGTCATGCCGTCAATTTTGTTTTTTTTCTATTAAATGCAGGAGCAAAATTGTATTTTTATATTTTTAAAAAAATGAATAAAAAATTATATCTTTCTGTGTCTCCTCTCGTTCAAAATAATACTTCAATAAAAAGTAAATCAAATATAAAAAGGGGTGGGAATAGCCACCAAAAAGAAATCAACTTATTGGGGGAGTAGTTAAATCGGGATTTTTAGGGTTTAATAGGGAAGGAGATCGGAGAGTTTGTGTCCACAATTTTAATTTTTTAATTCATATTTACTAATCAATTTTGAGCATACAAAAATAGGAAAGTAGGACCCGATTACTTGTCGGTTGATTGGGATAAAGTTGTATCCCTTACACATGCACCTTTTGATGCACAGAAAAGTTAACTAACGAATTAACTGCAAGATCATTTGTCCTAAATACCACGGTCTAATTATTTTTTTATTTTTTTACCGCGAAAGACAACATTATTCGGGATAGGAAGTTAAAGCTTGTTGAAGGTGAAGTTTTAAAATAACAATAAAAAAAATCAAATAAAAAACCACCAAAAAAAAAAGTTTTGGGGGAGTAGAAATCGGGATTGGGGGGGGAGAGAGAGTTTAATTTTAATTTTTTAATTCATATTTTAATCAATTTTGATACAAAAATATCATTTTGCCCCTACATTTAACGCAAGATCATTTGAAAAGTGAAGTTAAAGGATCACGGGAACCATTTTGAAAATTGAGGTACTCAAATGCAAATCGGGTCTAAGTTCAGAGACTAATAAAATGATTAACCCTTATTTCTTTTTCTTTTTTTATTCATTTTTTATAATTTTAATATGATTTAAAAATTATTTTTAACATGTACATAATTTTTTATTAGTTGTTTGTCCACGTGCAAGTCCACGTCATAAAAAAGGGGTCCCACTTTTGACACGTCAGATTTAACAGATTCACTAACAGTTTGGCTAACGGAGAGGGCAAATTGTAGGGTTTTCGCGACGTTGAGTATGTACTGGTAAATGTCCCCAAAATTGAGTATGAACTCTTAAATGACCCTATAGGTTGGGGGTTTATTGTAGTTTTTCCTTTGATATTTTTGTGTTCAAATTTTATTTTGTGTTAACGTTATAAGATTAATTTTTTGTGTATTAAGTTAATTTTATTTTTTTCAAACAAATAGACCTAAAAATATTTAAATTCGGAGAAGATATGACTTCATCCAAAAAAAAAAAATTAAAGCTGGCTATTTTTGAAAATTAAAGCTGTTGGTTCAGCAATGTAGCCGTTTTGGGGAGCATAAAAAGGGTCCCACTTTGACACGTCGCATTTAATGATTCATTAACAGTTTGGCTAACGGAGGGGGCAAATTATAGGGTTTCCGCGACGTTAAGTATGTTTTGATAAATGTTCCCAAAATCGGGTATGAACTCTTAAATTATAGGGTTTCCGCGACGTTGAGTATTTTTAAAATTTTATTCTTGTGAAGGTCCTCTTTTTAGTTAACTCATTTACTTAACAAGTTGTTTTATTTTTTATTCAGTTTGTTCATTCTCTCTGTCACGTCTTCATTCTTCTTCTTCTTCCTCTCTTCTTCTTCTCTTCCCTTCCTCCCTCTCTCTTATTCCTTTCTCTTCCTAGTCGTCTACAGCCCACAGTCCAAGCCGCAAAGCCGTCGTGTCCCTGTTCTCTCTGCACCTGAAAAACCGAAACAAGCCGATCCAAAGCGTTCGATCGGTTAATTGAGGGCTTCAGTGTTTCAAGTTGGTGGTTAGCGTCGGTGCCGAAAATGGATCCACCGACGTTTTGAATATATTTTGAATATAATTTTTCATGAGTTTGAATACATTAATGATATGCAGGGTGTCTTCAGAAAACTCCCAACCATGGCCTTCGAGATTATCCCAATCATCAACATTCCTGAATCTCGAAGGGCACCGAGTAGGGTATTAGATTCAGAATCATTAAGTTGCAGAACATTCAAGTTGAAGTTTTTATATGTCATATCTCAGCAGACAGTTAAAATGCTTGTAAACCTCCCAGTTTCAAACGCTTCTACAATTTTAGAATTCGGTTTAAAGTAATATATAAAATTTCAAGACACATTTTCTTTGTATGAAATATGAAAAATAATGTGTGTCACGAGACACAGCGAGATCACACACCTTGGTATTCATATTATGATTTTATTACGAATCTTTTTTTCTTTCTAAGAATCCAAGTACAATATGTCTGAGAGGTACACATTGAGATCAAATACAATGTTGTCTTGTTGCTCAAGTAGTTTGTGATTCTGAGTCTTTTTGAGCTATGAAGTCCTTCATATCATTATGTTCACAAGTCATTATATGAATTCAAGTACAAGGTATTACGCTTCTAACTTAATAGGGGTTTTCTTGATGGAAAATTGTACTGGGTCGACGCGTATATGTATTACGGTGCCACTAAAAGATATCAATGGATATGGGTATCCATGTCCACAAAAGGGATCTGTATTATTAAGAATTTTGGCTATAAAACACTCCTTTAATACCTTCGGCACCAAAAGTGCCAATTCAAACTCCTTTTGTGGACACCAATATTGTTGGAAATATGGCTTGGAGTTAAGCAAGTGGTGTAAATTTATGGATATTTCATTACCTTTTATGGTTAATCATAAGGGAAATTACGTCCATTTAGGTAATAGTCTCCTTAATACTTATTTACTAAAACGACACGTCCATGACATGCGGAGTGAGGAAAATCATCTAAAGAAGTTAGGTCTAGGATACCTTTCCCTATTGCTCACACCCTAAATAATTCCTAGTCATAGGTTCATTCAACTGAGCATGGACGATCCTTAAAGACTGAGATATACTATATATGCTCAATTTGGAGGATGACTGCTCTCAGGTCAATTGTGTAGGTGACACTACTGAACGTGATCAATCAAGAGACACACTATATAGGCCTATTAATGCGTCATTGATCTTACATTATGCCATACATTCCAACCCAATTTAGGATATTTCACTTAAGACATCGTCAGGGTCCTCGATTGATTCTTGAGGGCATGTAAGTGTATTACAACAAGGGACTCCACTCTCAGTAAAGAGAGAGAACATTTTAAGATATGATTTGAAATCGCATGCTAGGGTAGTGAGCTTGACTGACGGCGATGTATATAATCACACTCAAGTGAATCATATAAGTCCTGGATAATCACATAAGTTGACACGAATTATGTATCATATTATTGTGATAAAAAAAAAAGTATTGGAAAAAAGAGAAGGATCTTATTGCATTGTAATTTCAACTAAATAGGTTATCCGCCATTTATGCTTTAGCTTGGGTAGCCATGACATACTGCTAGATGTCCTTCATTGTTTGTGGAAACCCTAAGCATACCGTAACTAGGTCATCACAAAAGGGAAAATTAATAGGGGGTTTTTATATAGAGGTCCGATACCTCTTCATCCAACAGTTGTCATAATTGTTTAAAAAATAATTTGAATTGTCTGTTATATGGATTAAGCTTCAATCTAGGGTTAAGGCCCAATTTCCAATATACTAGGCTCACTTTCCATTTTGTGCTTCAAGTGTGTTAATGCTTATAAATCATGTAAGGAAGCTACTCCTTTCTAATGTGGGACAAAGTGAAAGTGAATTTTTATACAAATTCTAACAATTAAGTGCTTCAATCCTCAAGCTTGAAATTTCTTGAGAAATGATTTTTTTTAACCCATGTTTTAAATCCGAAGTTTTCGTTGCCATATTTATTTGTAAATTGCATTTTTGTTCAAATGATCATTCCAAAAACATAAGGTATTTCCATTGGTTTGTTTTTTTAGAAGTGAGGGTTCATGCTCTCCCAAACACACCTGACAAATCTTTAGCCCTTTGACAGAGTTGGTAATCAAGGTTTGAAGAGAGAGGAGAAGACTCCTTACTGTTAATTGCAATGTTCGTACACAACTGAATACTTCTGGTTGTCAATTGCACTTTCATGCTCATGCAACATGGAAGATTAGGAGGCCTCAATGTCAATACACACAAATGTGAAATGAACAGGGGATTCTCCAATAAGTATTAAAATTAAGGATTGATTATGTATTTTTAATCTCGGCCGTTGGATTGCATCTAATAGATTACCAACACATTTAATGAATGCATAAAAATCAAATTCAATCAAGAATATGTTATAAAAATTATAGTTTTCCTTTTCCATAAAGCCAAATACAAAACATTTATATTATAAATAACACATAAACAAATTGGAAAACTTTTAAGGTACAATGAAATTGAAGAAAAACAAATTAATAGGTAAGTAAAAGCAAAATAAATAATAAGTAAGAAGGTGAGTTTGGTACAATGAAGCACGTCAAAGACACTGTCCTAAAGCCTTTGTAGCTCCCTATGTGCAGGTATTGGCGTTCTACAAGACTCCAAGATACGACCCATTGTACACAAACTCAAGATCTACTATGAGCACGTTCATAGATGGATATAGGTATCCAAGTCACATAACCATTGTCGGTGCGTTTGGATGAGGGAAATAAACTTGGGATTTTGACAAAACTCAGAATTTCTAAATTGACAAGAACCAATTCCCGTGTTTGGATTAAAAAAATATAGAAATTTAGAAATTTCACGTGGGAAAAGACATGGAATTTGGAGATCATAAATCCCAACTTTAAATTCTATCTAAAAGTCGTCATTTCTAAAATCCCAAGAAAGATTGAGTTTTAAAAAAAGATAACTTTACAAATAAAGGTTAAATTCCGTGTTTTAAATCCGTCACTCAAACAAGAAACTTTACAAATTTTAGAACATTAATTTTCGTCATTTTAAATTCCGTCATTTAAGAAATTCTTTGTACTTTTAAATTTCTTGATCCAAACGCATTGTAAAAGTAGAAAAGGAGAGAATTAGTTTGTGGTGGTGATTGAGGTATGTGATATTCTAATGATGTATTGTGGTTGTTCAAATGTGAAGGAGGAGTGGCCTTTTATAGGCATCCAATAACATGTAACTTCACTAACTAGAAAATTAAGGCATTTAATATAGAAATAAAACCTGAATATTAAATATTTATAACCCCACAATAAATAAAATAAAACAACCAAAATAATAAATAAATAAAAACCGTTAAATTTTTAAAACCTTTTTTAAAAATTCCAACAGAATATTGATATAACTCATTAACAGAGTCAAAGGTTTGGAAAAGAGTATAAGAGTCCTTGTTGTTAATTGTAACACGTGGGGTCATTAACGCGTTGAGCTGAGTATGTGGATAGTTTGTTTTGATACTATATTAAAATTTGAGCATCTAACCCAAAATTAATTGACAATAAATAGAGAGGCACAAGATCTTTTTAACTATTGGACAAGACTTTAATTCCCCGATTTGGGATTTTCACAACTCACCGATAAAGAAGTTAAAGTACATATCCAAAAAACAGAACAAATAAAAATATGCTATAAAAGCTTACGTACAACATGAGGATTTTGTGACTGAAGTTAATGAGGATTTTGTGGCTGTAGTATCTAAAACCATATGGTTTATGATATTAAGGACTAGTGGATTGATACAAATGCTACTAGGCACATTTGTGGTGACAAAAAATTGTACACTGATTACAAACAGAATTCTAGTGGTGAGAAACTGTATATGGGAAATGCCTCTGCATCTACAATTAAAGACAAAGGCAGTGTGTTGCTGAAGTTCACTTCTGTGAAGGTCTTAAGGATTCCACAAGTCATAAGTAACACCATCAATATATCATGATTACCCAAACCAATATTAAGAGGTGGAGAACCTATTCAATTGGAGTTATAATATAATAAGGTCATTCTCTAAATTAATACTCTTGATAACATCATTCATAGTTGACCACTTGTATATAATATATTACATTGAGGTAATATGACCTTCTTAATATAACATGTATATAATATAATAATCATTATCAACTTTCACAATTTTAAGTGCTGTGTATCACATACCACTACTTAGGCCATGTTTGGGATCGCTTTTTGGCTAAAAATCAACTTCACTTCAAAGAAGCAATTTAAGGTATTTAATAATTGAATCACACTTAAAATCACACCACAATCAGCTTATTATTATTATTATTATCCTCTTCTCCCAGGTGTGGGTGGGATCTTAATCACACTCAAACACATTGGTTTCATACACCACGAGAACATGGTAGGAGCATATGTTGGGTGGACAAAATAAAATTAAGTGTGGTAGTGTCAACCATAATTACTTAGTTGGACTAAAATAATTATCTCCTCTTAGCTTTCTTTGTACTTTTTTCATAAATAAATAAAAATATTTTATTTGTACTGTTGTTTAATTGCACAACCAACTTGTTTGGTTTTTATTGTTTTTTAATATTTTTTTGGTTGTATGTATCTATATATATAAAGCAAAAGGCAGAGAATGGTGAAACATTCAAAATACTAAAAAATGCCCTTGGTTAATGCATTAAAAATTGGAATTATTAATTAAATGAGGATAATATGGTAAATTTACACTTTTTTATATTTAAAAAATGAAAATTAAAAGAAAATTCAGATAATGGATCCTATTTTTATGGAACACAGCTACCCATTATCTTTTTTAATTTTAAAATAAGTTTTAATTTTTTTTAAGCCTCTCACAGCGCGCGTGCAGAGAGGCTAGTAGATAGATAAGATCTGTTTGATTTTTTAGCTCAAATTCAGCTGAGTTGGATGTGACTTTTCAGAATCTCCCTGACCATTCTGTGTGGATTCTGATTTCAGCCACTTATTTGTATCTTCCTATACATGCTTGTTTTTGTAGTGCAAGTGGACATAGTAGATATATATGCAAGAGCACTACACTAACATAACTGTTTGCCCAGTTTTTTTTATTGCAAAACGTTCTTGAAATTCATGAAACTATTACGTTGTGCCTTTTTAATTTTTTTTGGTGTCATTTATGATCACCAAGGTTAACAAATGTGCTTACTATAATAGTCCATGCCATCATATTCCGTCTACAAGTCTGTTAAATTGATGACGTGACACACATGTGAGCTTCACATATCCAATAATATGATGCCACAAAAAATAAATAAATAAATAAAATTTTAAAAGTAATTTCAAACCGATAAACCACAAAAGAACACTTAAAAAAAGAAATAAAAGAAATAAAAGAAATAAAAACAAAATCACCACCTCCTCCATCGCACGCCAATCCCTCACCCACACCCAGCTCCCCCTCCAGCCCCTACATAAAAAATAATTATAAAAAATAAAAAAACAGCAGCACCAACCATGGCCCATTCAATACGAACCCATCACAACGTATGCCTCTCTTCCATCTCTTCGATGAATCAGTCAAGTGGATCTGCAATTGTATTCAAAGCATAGTTTCAGTATGTATGCCCGGTTCCCAAAATTCTCAAGTGGATCCTAATTTTTTGGTTAGCAATCATCCCATAGGGGGAGGCGAAAGGTGGGGGAGGTGGGTGGGGATGGGGGATTGAGGTGCGATAGAGGAGGAGGTGATTTTTTAAAAAACTTTTTTATTTAAAGTTTTCTTTTATGATTTATCATTTTTAAAAATATTTATTTATATTTAATTCACATAGCGTTATATCATTGGATATGTGAGGCATACATGTGTGCCGCGTCATCAATTTAACAGACTTATAGACAAAACAATATAGGGGACTACTTTATGAGCACATATATTAACCTTAAGAACCACAAATGATTAAAAAAAAAAATTGCAACATGATAATTTCGTAAACCTCATATACGTTTTGCAATAAAAAACATGGAGTTTCACTAAAACACCCAAAATGGAGGTTGAAATTATAAAAAAACCCAAGCACTATTTAAACATATAAACACACCCAAAACCCATCATTACACACACTCAAAATCCATTTATAAACACACCCAAAAAGTTGACTTTGTGGTTGATTTTGGGTGTATTTCTATGTTTAAATAGTGCTTGAATTTTTTTATAAATACATGTCTAGAATTGGGTTTATTTATAAATTTGTATAAATAAAAAAACCCCAAAAAAAATCGGAAACAAAACTGAAAGGAACTCACGAGCAGTCCCTACACGGATGCTCCCTCTACAAACCTTTCTTAAGTTTTATGTTCATTTTTTTATTTATTAAATTGCAGATCGTTTCTTCCACTCAATAACAAAGTAAAAAAGAGGAAAAAAATTGAGCAATTGGCTCTTGATATATTCATTTTTAAAGAATCACTTGCTTCAATTCATTTTTAAAGAATCACTTGCTTCAATTCATTTTTAAAGAATCACTTGCTTCAATTGTTTTATGAGTCGAGAGAGAGAGAGATTACAGAGTTCTGTGGAAAAAAGCATTATGTATGTTGGGAAAATGCTTCTAATGAGTGATTCTATTTGTACCACATTTATTGTCCACATAGAGAGGTGGTGTGCAATATGATCAATAAATATAAAATCCCACATCGAAAACTTGACAAATAAAAATACAAGATATATATGAATGGTTCCACTACTAATATCACGAGGTCTTTTGTGATAAAACCTCACACCTATTGGGCTTTGTAGGTGGTTAAGTTGAGTTTAATATCGATGTTGCTAATAGTGAGCCATTAGCCCAGGGGGAGTGAAAAGGAAATGAAGATATTGCCTATTTCTTGGCTCCGAAGACCCCTTCTCTTTAGGAGAAGAGGGGGAGTGAAAAGAAGTTGTGTTTGCATGAATTAGCTACAATTGATATGGAAGAATTTGTTAATTCCCATTTTCTGCTCATGTTGTCATTGCCACCGTTGATGTTACCTTTGCCCTTGCCTTTGCCTTCGCCTTTGCTTGCTTCTTTTTCCATTGATGTGGTCAATGTCGTTGCTATTGTTGTGACCGTGCCCTTTGTCTTTCCTTGTAGTTGCCTTGGCTTTGCCTTTATTTTTCTTTGCCTTGGCTTGCCTTTGCTCTTGCTCTTGCCTTGTTTTTCTTTTGTTTTGCCTCGCCTTGTTTTGTCTTGCTTTGCCTTGCATTTCCTTGTATTTGCCTTGCCTTACCCTATTTTTAGTGTTTGGTTTTGCCTTTGCCTTTGTCGTGCCTTACCCTATTTTTAGGGTTTAGGTTATCCTTTGTCGTGCCTAACCTTATTTTTAGGGTTTGGTTTTGCCTTACCTTCTGTCGTGTTGAGACGGTTTTTGTGTTCTATTGTGTTCACATAGTTTCTATGTTCTGCTGTGTTCATACGATTTATGTGTTCTACTGTGTATAGTGTTCTATTGTGTGCCCTATTTTTAGGGTTCATGTGTTTTGCCGTGTGCCTTATTGTTTAGGGTTTGCTCTTGTGTTTCCGCTGCAATCTTTGCTTTAGTTTGCATGTTGTTTCACTCACGGTTTACGATAAGACCTTCTCTACAGTTTTTTGATTGGTCAATGTCAAGTATGGTGCTCTATGACTTGCTTTATCAAGTTGGGCATGTGAAACATTTTTGAACTAACTTGAAGGGGAGTGTTGGTGAGTCCTTATTGAGTTAGGATTTTGGTTCCTTACTAAGTTAGGATTTTGATTACTTACCTATTTATTTAGTCCTAATGTAATTGAGATTTATTCTCTATTGTAATTTAAATTTATTTCCGATTGTATTTAGAATTAACACATTTTTGTACTTCTTTGTAAATATCTCCAAATTTGAGAAGAATATAATACACATTTAAAATATCTGAGCATATCTAAAAATTCCCATTTATAAAGAGCATACTGGCCATGGTATCAAAGCATACTGGCCATGTCAAACAACTAAGCTCTGATACTATGTTAAACAAAGTAAATTGGAATTTTCAAATATTTTCAGATATTTCAGATATGCTCAGATTTTTGGTTTTTATAAAGAAGTATAAATATATGTTAACCTAAAGAAATAAATCTCAATAACAATAAGACTAAATAAATAAGTAAGTAACAAAAATCCTAACTAAATAATATCTTGCCAACATAAATGTGGTAAAGAAATTATATTGGCTTCTGATTCATGCAATTCACTTTAGCTATATTCTTTGGATTGTGAAAAACATGACAATTCAACTCAACTTTACTGAGTCTGACCCTCTATAAATTCTTGAGGTGTGCGAGTGCTTTGAATATTCAAAGACATGGAGAAATC
The DNA here is from genome assembly GCF_029339155.1 of Prunus mume. Classification (NCBI taxonomy): domain Eukaryota; kingdom Viridiplantae; phylum Streptophyta; class Magnoliopsida; order Rosales; family Rosaceae; genus Prunus; species Prunus mume. The sequence goes on from NC_142699.1 coordinate 33,187,172, forward strand.
AACAATGTCAGTTATAGTATTGGTGTTGCCCCTTTTTGTCCTTCATCTTCAGTATTCAGAGGTTCACTCGCTTTCCAAGAATCATCCTCATGGTAAACTACTTCATTTGAAAATTTTTTTAAATAAAATAAATAAATAAATAAAAAGGGCACAGAAAAGGAAACGGAATTTGTCTCAGCTTCCGAGTTATCCTCATGCATTTTTTCTTTTCTTTTTTGAATGCGGTGTTATCCTCATGCTTACTTACGTTCGTTTTCAGCACTTTTATGAGGGGGCTTTTGTCTGTCTAGGTGTCAGTTGTTCGCTCCTTTGATAAATTTCCCGCCTACAAGTACATATATGTGTTCATGTATGTATACTATAAAGAAAGCTCTTCATACATTTTGCAGATTTTAGCTACCTGAAATTTGTTTACAACGCCAGTGATCCACAATTGGAAGGAACATATGACTACATTGTAGTTGGTGGAGGAACATCAGGGTGTTCATTGGCAGCAACTTTATCAGAAAAGTACTCGGTGCTTGTTCTGGAAAGGGGCGCTCTTGCTACAGAATATCCAAACCTGTTGACTACAGACGGGTTTGTATATAATCTCCAGCAAGAAGATAACGGACAGACACCAGTTCAAAGGTTTGTGTCCGGAGATGGTATCGATAATGTACGAGGAAGGGTCCTCGGCGGCACGAGCATGATCAATGCTGGCGTGTATGCCAGAGCTAACATTTCATTCTATAATCAGTCAGGAATTGAATGGGACATGGATTTGGTTAAAAAGGCATATAAGTGGATTGAAGACACCATTGTCTTCAGGCCGAAATGGCAACAGTGGCAAGATCTTGTAGGACATGGATTGTTCCAGGCTGGTCTTTCTCCACACAATCGATTCAGTTTGAATCACAAACCAGGAGTTAGACTCACCGCCTCAACTTTCGACAATCAGGGAACAAGACATGCAGCTGATGAACTGCTTAATAATGGAAACGCTAACAACTTGCGAGTTGGAGTTCATGCCACAGTAGAGAATATCATCTTCTTGAACAGTAGAAGAGGTAACGTTGTTGCATTTAATTCAGATATTGCACTCCAAAATTGATATTTTATATGTTTTTTTAAACACTAACAGAAGGAGCAATATAAGTTCAGGTATTGGCCCAAGTGTGATCTAAATTTCCATATTTCCGTTGGATTTGTATGTCATATTAATTCTAAGCTGTTCTCCGATGCAGGTTCGTCAGCCGTAGGAGTCATATACACTGATGCTAAAGGACAGCCTCATCAGGCATTTGTATACACTAAGGGAGAAGTTATATTGAGTGCAGGAACAATTGGGAGCCCTCAACTTCTACTACTCAATGGTGTTGGGCCAGAGTCTTACTTATCATCTCTGAACATCAAAGTTTATCATGACAATCCTTTTGTTGGCCAGTATGTGTATGACAATCCTCGTAATTTCGTTAACATTTTGCCGCCAAAGCCACCGAAACCCTCGTATGTAACGGAACTGGGCATTACAGACGATTTCTACCAATGTTCTATCTCGATGTCGAATTATTCCACTCCACCCTTTAGTCTTTTTCCTAGTCCATCTTATCCCTTGCCAACTTCGACTTTCGCTCACATTGTTAACAAAATTTCAGGACCTCTGTCATATGGTTATGTCACATTACGATCATCCATTGATGCGAGAGTTCACCCAAATGTCAAGTTCAACTACTTTTCAAATCCAACAGACCTATCTCATTGTGTTAGTGGTATGAAAAATATTGGAAATTTCCTAAGGACAAACAATTTAAAACCATATAGAGCTCATCCACATTTACCGGATATAGAAGGTTTCAATTTCTTCGGAAAACCTTTGCCGAAAAACCAATCAGATGATGCATCTTTCGAAAAATTTTGTCGGGATACTGTAGCCTCATATTGGCATTACCATGGTGGATGCCTTGTTGGGAAGGTTGTTGATGACCGTTTGCGTGTTATGGGGATCGACTCATTACGTGTTGTTGATGCCTCTACATTCCCTTCCATGCCAGCAAGCCACCCTCAAGGCTTCTATATGATGTTAGGCAGGTATGACCACTAGAAATTCTGAGGAATTATTTTGTTGAAATCACTTGCTTGAAATGAATTCTATGCCATATTTCCCTTTTTCACCCCTTTCAATTTTTGTGCTTTGGCAGGTATATGGGCATTAAAATTATGCAAGATAGATGAGCTTCAAGGGAGGCTATTTATAGTAGTTCCACATTCCAACCAAAAGTCCTGGACTTCCATATGGCAGCAAACTAATATGTAATCAATAAACCCATGAGTTTTGACTCAAATGGGATAAGGGTTTGGTTGGGAAAAAGGGTTTACGCACTTTTCAAACCCCCCCTGGGTACCTCTTTGTTTCATATTAAATAAATTTCCCTTGTAATGCCGAGTTATGTAAATAATAATAAAATAAAAACACTCATTCATACAGCTTGTCCTTCCAAAACCCAGTAGATACCTGAATTTTAATTTTTATCAAAAATAAACTTCAACAGTACAATCAAAAACATTGAAAATATCAATCCTTAAAGAGCAACAAACTAATATGTTAAAAATAAAACTAAAGCCATACTAAAACTACTATCTCACAACACCACAATTAACCATAAGCTCAAATAAAGCACACATACCCAAAATAACCAAAATCCTAAAGCAACCTATGAGCCTAAACGAACTCTATCACCACCACCTGAAGAAGTGCCGTCGTGGCCACACCCACCACCTGCGCATAAGAGCGAATAGATAAAGGAAAACAATTACCTTTTCAAAGAACAATTGGGTGATTTGCAACAATCTCCATAAAAAACGATGCATACCCAAATTTATAGAACATGAGTAGTGTTAGAGAACGGGTTTTGAGAGAAGGATTTGTTTGAGAAAGCCTAAAAGGAGTGTGGGGAACTTCAATATGAGCATAGCTCAGAAGAAATCACCACAAAAGAAGCTTTTTATTCAAAACACCTCAATGAACTTAATCACTAACCCCAAAAAAAAAAAAAAAAAAAAGGGTGGGAGAGAGGAGGGGAGGAGGGGCGATGACGCTTCTTCCTCCTCCCCCTATGTAGAGTTTTTCTTTGAGACTCACAGAATGAGAGAGCGGCTAGGGCAATCCACTGTACTCAAGAATGGAGAAAGTTCATACTATTGTACTCAAGTATGGAGAGAAAAAAACCCTAGCCGCTCTCTCCTTCTATGAGTCTCAACTTCAATTAGCGCTCCTGTTCACGCTCATCTAATTTGCATTGACGTTTTGTACGTTTTACGTGTTCTGGTCATCAACATCTTGTTCGTTTGGATGATTCACATTATGTTCATTCTGGTTGTTTTGCAAATCTTGTAACACTGCTGGATGAGTTCTCAGGATCCATATCTCTGGTTTTATGTTGTGCACGGATTGTTTACTAACAACTTGTCAACAAGAAAACGAACTGTCAAAAAAAAAAAAGACGAGTTCAATATCGAGTAGAAGGAATACTAAAGAGTATTAAAATCAGAAAAGATTTTAGATGAGACTCGAAAATTGAATACTTAGGCATTTTATATAATTGTATTTTTACTTCGGTCCTCCTAACTTTACAATTCTAGCTTCACCCCTGCATGCAGGTATTTTGACAGAAACTAGCTAGTGGCAAGATATCTATAGTCGAAGTGAGGGGCACAGCTGCGTAATTAATTAGTTTTGTATAAATTATGTTTCCCTCTTTTCGACCGAGGCGGCTAACGGAAGGAACTTTTGGTCCTTCTTCTTTTGAGTGCGGGGAGTGCCACCACCAAGCCACGAATTTGGATTTGAATGGAATATGAGTAGATGGATATGCTGCGCTTCTGACTTCTGATCAAGTAATTGATCGGCCAAGCAAGAAACCTCCTCTTGGCCTAGGTTCTTTCACTTCCTCGGGCTCGAGGATGCTTAGGCTTCATATGGATGTTTTTGTGATTTTTAGGTTTTTTAGTGAAAATGGTGCAATTAAATTAAATGTGCGTTTAAACGTAAATACAAGAATAAAAGTGTGATAAGATTGATCAAAGCAATAAATAAAGCAAGAACGAAATAAAATCGATAAGAATGATAAGAACGATAAACTAAATTATACTTGAAATTAAACTTAATGAAAATGCGATAATAATAAAATGTAAAGCAATTGAAATAAACTTGAATCTAAAAGACAAGAAAATGTTAATTGAACAAGAATTTAAACTTACACTAGGAAAAGAAAGAGCTTGCTACACTAGGTGTTTGAAAAGTAAAATCCTAAGTATAGGGAAAAAAAAGTGCAAGACGAAAAATAAGTTTGTGTGTCTCCTCTACCTTCGTTTGGTGAGGTTCATATAGGTGGCCCGTTGGCCCATGGGCTGGCCATTGAATGACCAAATGTCAAATCTTTAAAATTCTTTTCTTTCGAGGCCCCCTAAATCTATAGGATTTCATTGGTGTAGATATTCTGATTGCTTGATTCTCTCTTATTTTGGAATATTCTGAACTATCATCAATCTCCTTAATTTCTTTCCTTGTGAGCCCTCTTCCACGTGCATATATTCTTCTGGAAATCCTGGGCTCAAATCCATACCTTGGGCTTGGACCTCCGAGCTCCATTAAATAGCCATTCACTTTTATGATATATATATATATATATATTATATATATATATATATATATATATATATATACTCGCCCGCGTTGTTTCAAAACTCCAATAAACCGGCCGCATTTTTACAAGACCCCAGAGCTCCAAACCCGGCCTCCAAGTTCCTCCAATATGGCCACCTTCGAGTTTCCAACTACTGCAAGTTCGACTGCCAAGCTCCCTCGATCATCTTCAAGCTGTATTCGAGTCTTGGGTTTCGGTCGGCTTAGCTCCAAACATCCCGACCGCTTCAGTCTCAATTCCGGGCACAACTTCTCGAATCCGGCCGCCATTCTTCACGCCCAGCCATCAGACTCCTCCAACCCGACCATCTTCTCAAACCCGGCCGCTATTCTTCTCCAGCCCGGCCGGCTGCTATTCTTCACACCCCACCGTAACTCCTAAAGCCCAACTGCTTGTGTTTTCGAAAGGTGGCCAGGTTTGGTGAATTTTCACCACCCCCAAACAGTATATGAGAATAATTGTTATACAAAAATATTATGTTTAATTTCCATATTTATTCATAGAAAAATTCTAAAACAACTTATATACTTTTTTTGGGGTCAAAGTGGTTCTATTCATTGATTGTGGGAAGTATTACAAAAGTTGAAAGCCCAAACAACGTAGCCCACAAATAAGCAGAGCAAATAGGCTCAACATAAACGTACACAACAGAAATTCAAACCAGCTAAAGCCGAAGTGCATAAACCAAAACTCTTTTAAAGCTCAATTCAAAAACTAGAGACGACAACGGGCTGGTTCGAGACTGGTTATGGCAATATCATCTCCGTCTCCGTCTCCACCTCCATCCCCAATAATAATTTTCGGGGAATCCCCGTCCTCATTCCTGTTGTGGAGCTTTCTACCAAATCCGACCCAAATCCCCATTTTTTCCCTAAAGATTGCCCTTCTTCCTTTCCCTTTTCCCCACCTTCCCAACCATCTTGTCGTCTGCTTCACAGAGCCACCAACAACGCAAGCAAAAAATTGTTTTTCTAATCAAGAAAAAAAAAAAAAAACCACATTCAAAAGATGTTGATTAGTGTCATCAAATTGAAATACCATGGGAATATAGACACTACTAGGTTTGTTTATTGGGTTCAAACGAAGGACACTAATGGAAACATAAAAGCCAACAATAAATGTTGATGGGTCCTCAAGCATTGCTCAGATCAATCTTTCCTCTTTGTGTTCTATTGGGTCTTTGGTGTTCTTTTTGTTTTTGGGTTTAAATTAGGGCTGGACTCGGTTTGGGTTGGTTCGGTTTTGGGCTCAACCCGACACCGAATCGTAGGCTTTGGTTTGGCTATTTTGAAAACCGAAACCAAACCATAATTTATGAAAACCGACCACTTCGGTTAACCGGACTTGGTGGTTTGATTTGGTTCGGTTTTGGTTTTTTGGCTCTTAGAGAGAGAGAGAGAGAGAAGAAATAAAAGTGATGGAGAGAGAAGAAGAAAAAAGAAGAAGAGGGAGAGATGGAGAAGAAGAAGAAGAAGAGAAGGAGAAAAAGAAAAGAGAGAGAAGAAGAAGAAGAAGAAGAAGAAGAGGGAGTGAAGACAAATATAAGAAGAATGAGAAGAAAAAAATAGAGAGAGATGGACTGATGAAGACAAGACAAAGGGAGAGATTGAGAGAGAAGAAAAAGAAAATGTTGAAACTATGTATCATATATCTATATATACATATATTTCTTATAATTTTTTTTAATATCTTCAGTTTGGTTTGGTTAAACCGTGGTTTTGAATATTGCAAACCGTACACCGAACATATATTTCGGTTTGATTTGAGTTCAAACTGATAACCAAAAAAAAATTGAAAAAAAACCAAACCAACCCAACTCATAGGTTTGGTTTGGGCGGTTTGGCCGGATTTCAGGTCCAAATGCCCAACCCTAGTTTAAATCATGGGTGTTCGTCTTTTCTGGTTTCAAATTACAACATATGCATAGATATATTATATATATTATTAATTGACCTAAGAGCCAGTTTGAGATTGTTGTCTTTGAAAATAATTACTTTGGATTTACTGTAAGAGAAATCAGCTGTGAATGAAAGTAGTTTGGCGTTTGGTAAACTTTATATTGAAAGTGATTTTGATACAAGAATCAATTTAAAAGTGTTTGGTAAATATTTGTGTAAAACAGTTATGAAGCTGTGGAAATGACTAAAAAGGACATGATGTTGAAATAAATTTTTTATTCAAGTGTTTGGTATTATATATATTTAAAATAAAAAAATAGTCGCACTTCTTTTTTTCTTTTTCTTTTTTTGCCAAAACATTGTCACTTTCAAGTATGCAATTCTTTTATTAAATATTTTTGTTGAGAGGCACCTAAATAAAATAACATTACAAAATTAACTCACCCTCTCTGCACCCCTCTTCCTGCCAGCCCACCCTCCCACAGATCCACCCTGATCTTATCAATCAACACCCTGAAAAGCTCCCACACAGTCAACAATGTCAAAGTCAAGATCCAATACAAGGAGATTATTCTGCCAAACCAATAGAGGTCTATCTTTGCTCGCAAGCAGCTCCAGGATGGCTGCACCATCGCCGACTACAACATCCAAAAATAATCCACTCTCCACCTTGTGCTCTGACTTCGTGGCAGATAGAGAGAGTTACCTCTCTTTGGCTGATTGAAGCTTAAGGACGAAAATCCTTCTATTGCTCTATCAAATTATTCAAATATTTCAATTTGTTGTGTGCAATAATGCTTTGTCAATGAAAATGGAAGGAGTTGGAATGGGTTGCTTTATCAAAACATTCCTTGGAGGTTTGAGAGGTTTTCACCTTTGAAAAGTTGTGAGAAGAATGAGATGGTCTATGTGGGAAGAAGATGAGGGATAGTTGGAACGTGCTTGGGTGGAAGAAGATGAGGGACAGATGATGTAAATTAGAAAAGTTAACAAGGATATTATAGGCAATTCATTAAAATTCATTAAACAACCCGGTTCCTTGTTGAACTTTCAGCGAAAGCTGAAATAAAACCAGCCCTTAACCTGCTTTCTAAAATCATGGTCGCTGACAGCTATTTTATCTCAAAAGTGATTATCTCACGTTTTACCAAACAAGGTGAACTTCAAAAACTTTATCAGAAATCACTTTTTAATCTAAATAATCAATGCCAAACAGGCACTTAATCATCTTGATTAACTTTTCAAACTTTTTATTTTAGTTAGTGTGCAATCATTAGGTTCTAATTACAGTGGACGATTTCAACTCTTCCTTAATTAGTTGTGAATTAAAACTCATTTTTAATTCTTCCTTATATGAGGATTTCATTGGGTTTATTGTTAAGGCTTCTACAAATCATAAGTGACACCATCAATATATCATTCTCTAAATTGATGCTCTAGATAACATATCATTCATAGTGGTACATTACATTCAGCTGTGTGACCTTCTTAATATAACATGTGTATAATATAATCATCATTATCGACTTCACTATTTTAAGTGGTTTGTATCGTATACCACCTAACACTTACCACTTACCACTTAAGCCTTATTATTATTATTATTTTATCCTCTTCTCCCGGGTGTGGGTGGGATCTTAATCACACGCAAACACATTGGTTTCATACACCACGAAAACATATGGTTGGAGCATATACTTTGTTTTCCATTGGGGTTGGGTGGACAAAATAAAATCAAGTGTGGTAGTGTTAACCACAATTAATTAGTTGGAGTGTTGGACCTAAAATAATTATCTCCTCTTAGTTTTATTTGTATTTTTTTCATAAATAAATAAAAATAATATTTTATTTGTACTGTTGTCTAATTGCACAACCAACTTATTTGGTTTTCATTATTATTTAATATTTTTTTGTTGTATATATAGATAGATAATATCTGTTGATTTTTTTAGCGCAGATTCAGCTGAGTTGGATGTGGCTTTTCAGAATCTCCGTGACAATTCTGTGTGGATTCTGATTTCAGCCACTTATTTGTATCTTTATATATGCTAATTTGGAGTGGTGGTGTCACTCTAAATGATAAATATATACATATGCAAGAGCGCACTACACTAAAATAACTGTTTGCCCACTTGACTTGGTTGGTTGTGATACTATTTTAGTTGAATACATGGGTTCAGTTCACACTAATGTACATTAATAGGTTCTGTTTGTAACAGAAACAAAATAAAAAGATTTTTTTTTTATCACAAAACGTTTGTGAAATTCATGAAACTATCAGGTTGTGCCTTTTTTATTTTTAAAAAGTTTTCTTTATGTTTTATCATTTTTAAATTATTTTTAAAAATACATATTTATATTTAATCCACATGACGTTATATCATTGGATATGCGAGGCCCACATGTGTGCCACAATTTAATAGACTTTTAGACGAAACGGTAGGGACTACTTGTAAGCACGATATTAACTTGGAGGACAGGACCACGAATGACAAAAAAAAATAATAAATAATGCAACATGATAATTTCGTAACCCACCCAAAATTGCAGATCATATCGTTTCTTCCACTCAATAACAAAGTAAAAAAGAGAAAAAAATTGAGCAATTAGCTCTTGCTAAATTCATTTTTAAAGAATCACTTGTTTCAATTGATGAGTCGAGAGAGAGATTAGAGAGTTTTGTGGATGTACCATTTTTAATGTATGTGTGCTTCTGATGAGTGATTCTGTTTGTACTACATTTACTAACCACAAAGAGAGGTGGTGTGCAATATGATCAATAAATTGTTGAAGAATATAAAGTCCCACATAAAAAACTTGACAAATAAAAATACAACATATATATGAATGGTTTCACACCTTTTGGGATAAAACCTCACACCTACTAGACTTTGTAAGTAGTTAAGTTGAGGTTTATACTGGTGTTGCTAGTAATGGATTACTGGCCCGTCTCTCTGAAATTTAACATGGTATTAGAGCCATGAATTAGCAACAAATGATATGGAAGAATTTGTTAATTGACATTTTCCACTCATGTTGCCGTTCCCTTTGCCTTTGCCATGCCTTCGCCTTTGCCATGCCTTCGCCTTTGCCTTTGCCTTTGCTTGCTTCACTTTCCATTGATGTGGTCATTGTTGTGGTCGTGCCCTTTTTCTTTCCTTGTCATCATTGCCTTGCCCTAGCTTTGCCTTTATTTTTCTTCGTTTTGCCTTACCTTCCCTTTGCTCTTGCTCGTGCTTTGTTTTTCTTTTGTTTTGCCTTGTCCTAACTTTGCTTTTATTTTTCTTTGTTTTGCCTTGCCTTGCCTTTTCTCTTGCTTGTGCATTGTTTTTCTTTTATTTTGCCTTGCCTTACTTTGCGTTGCCCTATTTTTAAGATTTGGGTTTTACTTTGTCGTGCCTTACCCTATTTTTAGGGTTTGGTTTTGCCTTACCTTCTGCTGTGTTTAGGGGATTTCTGTGTTCTGCCGTGCTTATATAGTTTCTGTGTTCTGCCATGTTCACATGGTTTCTGTGTTCTGTTGTGTGCCTTATGTTTAGGGCTATGTGTTCTGTCGTGTACCTTATTGTTTAGGGTTTGCTCTTGTGTTTCCATTGTGATCTTTGCTTTGGTTTGCTTGTTGTTTCACTCATGGTTTACGGCAAGACCTTCTCTACAGTTGTTTGATTGGTCATTGTCAAGTATGGTTCTCTATGACTCGTTTATCAAGTTGGGCATGTGAAACATCTTTGGGCCAACTTGAGAGGGATTGTTGGCGAGTCTTTATTTAGTTGGGATTTTGATTTCTTACTAAGTTAGGATTTTGATTACTTACCTATTTATTTAGTTATATTGTAATTGAGATTTATTTCCTATTGTAATGTAGATTTATTTCCGATTGTATTTAGGGTTAACATATCTTTGTACTTCTTTATAAATACCTCCATATTAGAGAAGAATACGCATCTGAAAAAATCTGAGCATATCTGAAAATTACCATTTACTTTGATATTGGCCATGTAAAACAACTAAGCTCTGATACCATGTCAAACAAAGTAAATTGGAATTTTCAAATATTTCAGATATGCTCAGATTTTTCATATGTGTATTATTCTCTAATATGGGGGTTTTTTTTTATAAAGAAGTATAAGATGTATTAACCCTAAATATAATAGGAAATAAATCCCAATTACAATAGGAATAAATAAATAGATAAGTAACAAAAATTCTAACTAAATAATAACTCGCAAACATAAATGTAGTAAAGAAATTATATTGTCTTCTGATTCATGCAAGTGACTTTAGCTATATTCTTCGGATTGTGGACAACATGACAATTCAACTCAACTTTACTAAGTCTGACCCTCTATAAATTCTTGAGGTGTGCAAGTGCTTTGAATATTCAAAGACATGGAGAAAACAACAATGTCAGTTATAGTGTTGGTGTTGCACCTTTTTGTCCTTCATCTTCAGTATTTAGAGGTTCACTCGCTTTCCAAGAATCATCCTCATGGTAAACTACTTCATTCGAAATTCAACAAAAAATAAATAAAAAGAGAGAGAGAGAGAGAGAGCATAGAAAAGGAAACGGAATTTGTCTCAGCTTCCGAGTATCGTTTTTGTAGTTTTTTGCTAGGTTTCATTTTATAGTAATTTGCATATTTATATTGCTTACCTAGGTTTGTTTTTTGCACTTTTATGAGGGGCCTTTGATAAATTTCCCGCCTACAAGTACATATATATGTTCTTGCATATATACTATAAAGAAAGCTCTTCATCTAGCTCTTCATACATTTTGCAGATTTTAGCTACCTGAAATTTGTTTACAACGCCAGTGATCCACAATTGGAAGGAACATATGACTACATTGTAGTTGGTGGAGGAACATCAGGGTGTTCATTGGCAGCAACTTTATCAGAAAAGTACTCGGTGCTTGTTCTGGAAAGGGGCACTCTTCCTACAGCATATCCAAACCTGTTGACCACAGACGGGTTTGTATATAATCTCCAACAAGAAGATAACGGACAGACACCAGTTCAAAGGTTTGTGTCCGAAGATGGTATCGATAATGTACGAGGAAGGGTCCTCGGCGGCACGAGCATGATCAATGCTGGCGTGTATGCCAGAGCTAACATTTCATTCTATAATCAATCAGGAATTGAATGGGACATGGATTTGGTTAATAAGACATATAGGTGGATTGAAGACACCATTGTTGTCAGGCCGAATTGGCAACAGTGGCAAGCTCTTGCAGGAGATGGATTGTTCGAGGCTGGTGTTTCTCCACGCAATGGATTCAGTTTGGATCACAAACCAGGAGTTAGACTCACCGCCTCAACTTTCGACAATAATGGAACAAGACATGCAGCTGATGAACTGCTTAATAAGGGAGACGCAAATAACTTGCGAGTTGGAGTTCATGCCACAGTAGAGAAGATCATCTTCTCGAACCGTAATCAATTAGGTAATGTTGTTGCATTTAATTCAGATATTGCACTCCAAAATTGATGTTTTATATGTAATTTTAAGCACTAACAGAAAGAGCGATATAAGGTCAGTATTGTCCCAAGTGTGAACTAAATTTCCCTAATTCCGTTGGATTTGTATGACATATTAATTCTAAGCTGTTCTCCGATGCAGGTAAGCCAGCAGCTGTAGGAGTCAAATACAGTGATGCTAACTTACAGTCTCATCAGGCATTTATACACAGTAAGGGAGAAGTTATATTGAGTGCAGGAACTATTGGGACCCCTCAACTTCTATTACTCAGTGGTGTTGGCCCAGAGTCTAACTTATCATCTCTGAACATCAAAGTTTATCATGACAATCCTTATGTTGGCCAGTATGTGTATGACAATCCTCGTAATTTCGTTAACATTTTGCCGCCAAAGCCACTGAAACCCTCATATGTAACGAAACTGGGCATTACAGACGATTTCTACCAATGTTCTATCTCAATGTCGAATTATTCCACTCCACCCTTTAGTCTTTTTCCTAGTCCATCTTATCCCTTGCCACCTTCGACTTTCGCTCACATTGTTAACAAAATTTCAGGACCTCTGTCACATGGTTCTGTCACGTTACGATCCATTGATGTGAGAGTTGCTCCAAATGTCAAATTCAACTACTTTTCAAATCCGATAGACCTTTCTCATTGTGTTAGTGGTATGAAAAATATTGGTAATTTCCTAAGGACAGACAGTTTAAAACCATATAGAGCTAATCCAGATTTACCGGGCATTGAGGGTTTCAATTTCTTCGGAATACCTTTGCCCAAAAACCAATCAGATGATGCATCTTTCGAAAATTTTTGTCAGGATGCTGTAGCCTCATATTGGCATTACCATGGTGGATGCCTTGTTGGGAAGGTTGTTGATGACGGTTTGCGTGTTATGGGGATCGACGCATTACGCGTTGTTGATGCCACTACATTCCCTTCCATGCCAGCAAGCCACCCTCAAGGCTTCTATATGATGTTAGGCAGGTATGTGTTGCAAACCACTAGAAATTCTGAAGAATTATTTTGTTGAAATCGCTTGCTTGAAATGAATTCTATGCCATATTTCCCTTTTTCACCCCTTTCAATTTTTGTGCTTTGGGCAGGTATATGGGCATTAAAATTATGCAAGATAGATGAGCTTCAAGGGAGGCTATTTATAACATCCTAGACTTCCATATGGAAGCATTATCCTTTTACTTTATATATATTTAATCAATAAACCCATGAGTTGTGACTCAAATGGGATAAGGGTTTGGTTGGGAAAAAGAAGGCACTTTTCTACACCCCCACCACCCCAACTCCCTGTGTATCTCTTTATTTCATATTAAATAAATTTCCCTTGTAATGCTGAGTTATGTAAAAAATAATAAAATAAAAACACTCATCCGTACAGCTTGTCCTTGGAAAACAAGGAATCGAAAGTATCAATTCCTAAAGAGCAACAAATTAACATGTTAAAATAAAATTAAGGCAAGAAGATAGGAGGGGAGGAAGGGCAATGACGCTTCTTCCTCCTCCCCTATGTAGAGTTTTTCTTTGAGACTCATAGAAGGAGAGAACAGCTAGGATTTTTCTACTTTCTCTTAATTATAAATTACCTGAAGTTTATATATGGCATTTTTTTTTTCAATGTGGATTTTTAGGATCAAAATATAGTGTTGGGTTGCCAATGGGGTTTAGGTTAGAAACAAATGGCCTTGACTTGCAAATTAGAGATTTCAAGTTTGAACATGATTGACATTTTGGTAGTGTGTGAGGGAGAAATTCCCCTCTCCTGTAGTGTTTAGACTATTGTTTGTATCATAAAAATAAATAAATAAAAACATAGCAGTGGGTTCAAGACTGAAAAAAATTCTCTTACAAACCCTCTTAATCACTTGAGGTACTATATTGTTTAGGTGCATATGCCTCTAGGTAATCAAATAAAAATAAATTAAATGCACATATAAATGTAGGTAAATTAATGTAATACACATTATACGTAAATATTTAGACCAACAAAAGATAAAGAAAAAAACTGCAAAACATAGTAAAAGAATGTCAATATCAAATATACGTAATATTGCACACATACACAATACACTAGTATAATACATGAACAAAATTAGTATAGTACATAAGCATGTAAGTTGATCTACCTGTATGAATGTTGCCAAACCTAGGTGCATTAAAGTTTAAACTAGTTTCAAAATTAAAGAAAAATGTATTGTCCAAGGATGTGGTAAATCGCCAAAACTGATTTGCAAAGGACCCACTAGTGTAGTGGTTTGGAGTAATTGCTCCTCTAGGCAAGGTCTTGGGTTCCAATCCTAGCATCCGTGTAGTGTGTGTGAATTTAGTATATTATCGCTTCTCTCAATAAAAAAAAAATCCTAAAAAATATAAAAAAATCGCAAAAACTGACATATTGCTTCTTGTCATTACTCATGAACCTACCAAACAACTCAATAAATTTAATTTACTTAAACTGATATGAATTAAAAACTAAAGAAATGACTTAAAGTAAGGAATTTCAAAGGAAAATGAACAGTCCTATGGCATGCACTGTAAATAATTTATAATACATGGCAACTCGTATTTTTCGTGGCACTCAATTCAAATTTTTAGTTGGAGTTTGAATTGGAAAAATAAGTGAGTTTGTGTCTATACTTTTAATAGTAAACCCTAAAGTGAAAAAAAACTTAACTCTCCACCTAGCGCATAAAAGAATTCGTTTATGTAATACCATTACTACAAAATTGGACTAAAAGCACGATCCAAAGGCCACAAAAAGAGGGTTTGAATCACATTGGACACATATATGTAGTATTTGTGTCAAATGTAGAGAAGATACAATAATTTTGTTACCAACTTGAAAAAAAAAATAATAATAATAATTGTGCTTAAGTAATTTAAACACAACTTGTGTGGCTTATAAAGAGCACAAATAGACAGTTTTATATTCTTTTCTTCTCTCTTTCAAAGTTTTGTGACTTATATAAAGCACGAATACTGAAATTTTGTGCCTTTGTAGCAAAGCCACCAATCCAAAGTATAAAGCACACATTCCAAAGTATGATGGCCTATAAAGCACGAGTACTGCAATTGTGTCTCTTTAGGTTACCTATAGAGTGGAGATTTCCCCACTCCAATTTTATCCACTTACAATCCATTTTATAACTAAAAAAGGAGTATAAGTGAATAAAATTGGAGTGGAGAAATCATTACCCTACATATAAAGCACCGGCAAATTGTGACTATTTAAGAACTAGTTTTGTGGAAATGCCAAATAATGTTTTTTTTTATCAATATTGCAAATGACTTTAGGACACTACTATAACAATTTGTGCTCAATATTATATTGAAAAATAATATTTCAGTTAGATAATACGGCACTAAAAACTTAAAATTGTGCCTAAAGCTCTCTCTGTTTCAAATATCTTTTTTTTTTTTTTTTTTTGGCTTAATTACATTTTCGGTCACGGAGTTTGGCTCGAAATCAAATTTGGTCACCGTAATTTTAATTTTCCCGATTTTGTCACTGTAGTTGCAATCATTAACAAATCAAGTCCAATGTCTTCAATCTGTCAATTTGAAGGCACATGCTAGATGCATCCAGGGGCTTTATTGTCAACACAATAATACTTATTAAAAAAAAACACACAAAATATAATCCTTTGTGAATTAAATTAATTTAATTAAATTTGAATTTCCAATTTTATCCTCGAGAGTAGGGGTAATTTGGTCACTTTGTGATCCGGAACGATTTTGGAGAAGTGAGTGGCACCATTGCGTAGAGCTTGTCGATATGAGGTCGTAGACATGCGACACGCCCAATTCCGAATTGTAACGAAGGAGGAAAAGTTTGAAAACAAAAGGACGCAAAGGTAATTTTAAAATTTGTGTATGTAGCAAGATTCTGATGATCGTGCCTTCTTCTTTTCTTCTTCCTCCCTCTCCCTTCGCAAGAAACACCACCCTGTTTCACCCGCGGGATTTTGGGCCACCACAGCCACGTCCGCCACCAAACCGCGGGATGGTGCCAAAATGTCAAGGTAGACTTCCTCTACCACCCCATTTCGCCTGGTACCCCATTTTTCACCGAAATTGAGAATCCGATCGATTTTGACCTACTTTTCTCAACGCTCGTTCGGGTGATTCCGGGGAACCAAATCTTTCGAATTTGGTATGTTTTCTCATCCTCTCAATGTGTAATAGCTTCTGGTTGTGATATAGATGGAAAATTTCTGCGTTTTGGGGGTTAAATAAGAAATAAGAGTTTGGCCGGTTTTCGGCCTCCGATTCCGGTCACTTCCGTCGACTTTTTGGGGTAGGTCCAAGAACAAAAGTTGCTCCACTCTATGTGTTGAACGTATAGGTATAAGTCTTGACAGGCAGTTTAGAGATTTTCCGATCGCCTGAATCGCTTAGGGCACCCACGTGCTGCCGGCGCATGTGGCGGCTCGAGGGCCATTTGTTGGCCCATCCTTGAGTCCTAAAATCATCCTCATGTTGTCCTGAGCACGACGGTATGCTCGGATATGAATTTGGATATTGTTTAATCATTGATCAGATGTCGCATATTGTGCGTTATCCGAGTTTGACATGTTCAGACTGTTGGATTGACTCCATTTGAATATATGTTGATCTAAGATTCCATAGGATCGTGTAGGATTTCGCGGATCGAGAATCGGAGCCAAGATGTTCCAATTCAATAACTTAAAGTTTGTGTTTTACGATAACCGTTCGATCATGCAATCACGAGCAATCCGACTGTCTGATCCGAACCAAACTCACAGGATGTGTATCCTAAACCTTGTAGAACTTACAGAATTTTTCGGATCGTAAAACGGAGGTCGTGGACCCTGTGGGCCCGGTTGACCTAGTTTGGGTAGTTTGTCCCCTCGGTTGACTATGAGTCTTCCGAGGTAGCTTCACCCTTCGAGAAGTACTAGAATGACCGTTATTTGAGTTATAGTGACTATGTTGGGATTTTTTAGATTGTTTTTATTATCGTATGAAAATTCTTGGATATTATTTTAATAATTGAAATTATGGAATGCATGAATATGGGTTAATTGAGTTGGGCGAGTTGAAAGTGAGTTTTGGGTTCGGCTATGATTTTAGTGAGTGGACGCTGTTTTCAAATAAATAGCATGGCTTTATGATGGAAATTTTATGCATATGAATTTAATGGTTTATTGAATTTCATTTTATATCTGATAGTTGAATTTATTGTTTTCGTAAAATGTTTGTGATATATGTGAGTTTTGACATATTGGAGTATCTTGAGTTTATATATATAATATTTTGAGAGAGAGCTATCTATGTTGAATATGTGTGGGGTACTTGTGAGATGTTGGGAAAAAGTGAGATTATAGTATGTCAGTTTGAAGTGCTATACGCACTACCCTAT
Source organism: Prunus mume (assembly GCF_029339155.1). Taxonomy (NCBI): domain Eukaryota; kingdom Viridiplantae; phylum Streptophyta; class Magnoliopsida; order Rosales; family Rosaceae; genus Prunus; species Prunus mume. The sequence goes on from NC_142699.1 coordinate 33,204,629, forward strand.
GTACCTCCCCAGATATGAATTATAGGCTTGAGAGTCATTGTCTATATTATGAATGGATTTTTGGAACAATTGAATTAAGGAAGGAAATATCATCTTTAAATATTGTGGTAAAGGTTACGAACTCCACCATCATACGTACCTTCCCTGGTTACTATACACACACGTGCCGTGTTTCGGGCGTGTGGGCTTTCTTGGTCACAGATCCTGAAATTGTGGGATGCCGGAAAATTATGGATATGTTGGCACTCGGACACCCTTAACGGGATGTTTTGTGGACCCTGAAGGGTGGTAGTCTGCGAGCGTAGGACTTGTCCAGCGGAGTCTTGAGGGTCTCGGTTGTACGTGCTGGCGGAGAGTTCGTCCCCTAGTTGGACGGCTCATCCCCTAGCTACATGGTTGTTCTCCTTGTGGTCTAGTTAAACGATTCCCAGTTGGATTGTTTTCCCCCAGTGCATGATGTGCATCATCATATGTACCTTCCTTTAGATACATGGATATGGATACGTGGGTATGTCGGAACCCAAGCATACCTTAACGGGGTGTTACCATAGACCCTTAATTGGGTAGTCTGTGCGCGTAGGACTTGACATAGGCGTAAAGTCTTGAGGGTCTCGACTATACGTGCTGATTGAGAGTTAGTCCCTCGGTTGGACGGCTCGTTCCCTAGTCACATGGTTGTTAAGGACTCCTTTATGTTGTCTAGTCAAATGATCCCTGTATTGGATTGTTTTCCCCGGGTACATGATGATGGTGAGAGGTGGATGAGATTATATATGTATAATTATATGGACACACATATTACATAGGTATATGTGGATTTGTTTTTGGATTGAGATCCGTGAGGTTGTGCTTTGTGATTACCCTACATGGGTATGAATGTCTGAGTCCCGGATTGGGAAGTGTGGTTTGGCAACATATGCCTTGGATAGGGTATGTTTGCAGGGAAAGAATTGACAAAAGAAAGAAAATGATAAAGTGTTCAGGGGTTGCCTTGTTGAATTTGAGATAATAAGGAATCTGAAGTCATTCGTGGTTTTATCTTAAAAGGAAAAATATTGTATATTACTGGAGTTGTGACTATTGTTGGAAGAATTACGTGTGGCTTGATCCCTCACAATGGGTACGTAGGTAGTCTAGGGTCGTACCTAGGTGCAACTGCAAACTAAATTTTAATTATGTTGTTTTATTGAGTTTGGTTCTGACCTTGTCGTTGGTCCTGAAACTCGATTGAAACCGAGGTGCGATTAAATAATTATTCATACTCCCATTTGGCTAAGGGGGGGGGGGGGTTGTGTGAATGTGTGGTCAAAACAGGTATAAAACCCGTTTTGGATTGTTGTACGATTTGGGTTGAGGCATTAAACTACTTGCGTTTGGGTTAGGAGGTTAAAACCTCGCATGATGGATATTTGGGAAAGTTAGATTATGTAAATTGCAATTGGCATTCATAATTCTGTTTGAGTTTATTATTTGCCTTGGTTAAAGTATTATTTGATTTAAGAACATTGCTGGTGGTTCTATTTCGAATTATTTGAAGGCCGGACGCCTATTACGTAAAGTTGCATGTTATTATCTTGTGTATACTGCTATTGGGATATATGAATTGTGTCTTTAACATATTAAAAATTTGGGAAGTGCTCAATTTACAAGGGAGACTGCCGAAATTTTGGCAGAAAGTCTCGTACCCTTCTTTCTTAATTTTGGAAAAGAGGTTATAGTTTCGGAGTGGGTCTGGTATCGGTGTGATGTCGGAAATTCCACAGATTCGTCTCAAGTTCCAAGGAATTCGGAGCGGGTCCTATCATGTACCCTCCACCTCCTCTCTCTCTCTCTCTCTCTCTCTCTCTCTCTCTCTCTATTTTGATATGACATTGGAAGCTAATTATTGGTTAGATCTTGATATATATATATATATATATATATATATATAGGGCGCTTCTCCATTGCGAACTCCCACAATGCGAATTTGTTACGAAGTTGAATTTTTGACCGTGCGATTGATTTGAACGGCTCACATCTATTCTTCCTCTTCCTGAGTTCACTCCTCTCTCCTCTCTCCTCTTTCTTTTTTTATTCTTCTTTTTTCTTTCCTTTCCTTCTCTCTTCTCTCTCCCCTCTCCCTTTCCTTCTCTATTTTTCCTTCTTTCTCTCCTCCAGCTTTTCTTCTCTCTTGTCATCTGGCGATTTTTTTTTTCTTCTTCTCTCTTCTGGCTAGTTGGCTCTTTTTTTTTCCTTTATCTCCAGCAACACTAATTGTCACAAACCCATTTGCTCCCTCCTCCCCTCTGTTTTTTGGTCAATCTAGCTGCTGTGAGTGAATCAAAGAGGGCAGAATTTGAGATTGCTTCCTTGATATCTAGAGTAAATATAGTGGTCTGCATGTAGGAAAGAATATGAGATTGCTTCCTTGATTTCTGTTGATGGCAGAATTATAGGAGAGGGCTTCGTGGTATTCTTTTTATTCCGGGACTTCTCAGCAATAGCAAAAATTAGTGTTGCTGGAGATAAAGGAAAAAAAAGAGCCAACTAGCCAGAAGAGAGAAGAAGAAAAAAAAATCACCAGATGACAAGAGAGAAGAAAACTGGAGGAGAGAAAGAAGGAAAAAAGAGAGAAGGAAAGGGAGAGAGAGAAGAGAAGGAAAGGAAAGGAAAGAAAAAAGAAGAATAAAAAAAGAAAGAGGAGAGAGGAGAGAGGAGTGAACTCAGGAAGAGGAAGAATAGATGTGAGCCGTTCAAATCAATCGCACGGTCAAAAATTCAACTTCGTAACAAATCCGCATTGTGGGAGTTCGCAATGGAGAAGCGCCCTATATATATATATATATATATATATATATATATTTTGAGTTTGGGGTTTTGATCCTATGAGTTTACTTCTCTTAATAGAGTAGTACGGTACTACCACATCAACATGTGATACTCTTATTCAAATTTTGCCACATGTCATATTTAAAAGAAAATTAAAACTATTTTTACAGCTGGACTTTGACCTCCAATTTTGCCCTTTTTATTATAAATAATAATAATAATAATAAAAGCCAAAAAGGAAAGAAAACTCAGGCAACCAATATCGGCAGTAACCCTACCCTGCCTCCTCCTCCCGCTCTTTCCCTTATCTTATCTCTGCCAATTGAAGTTTTCTTCTTCTTCTTCTTCTTCTTTTCTCGGAAGTATCAATGAATCCCACCTCTCTCTCTCTCGAGCCACTACTTCATTTTATAGTTTGTTTTAGTTTCACATCCCAAAAGCACTTGGGGATTTTACTTGAGTTTGCTTTTCTGTAGAGTTTTTCCCTCATGGTAATATTCAGAGTGTGATGGTTGGAATAAAAAGTAATAAGGAGAAGTTGGAACATGAGGTTTTGACGGGGAGGAAGACAACTCAATGGGGAAACTGAAGGATTTGAGAGAGGGAAGAATATAACAGAGATGGGGGCGGAGGGGGACTGCCAGTTGAATGATTTTTTTTCCCTGTTATTTTCTAATTTTATTCTGAAGGGTAAACTTAGAAGTCAGAATCCAACTGTGTAAATAGTTTTAATTTTCTTTTAAATATGACACGTGGCAAAATTTGAATATAAGTATCATATGCTGATGTGTTAGTATTGTACTATTCTATAATCTCTACTTTTCTCTGATGCAATTACATCTTTCTGAAGATACAGAAAGATTTTGAAGTTTTAATTTTGATTGCCTTTCAGTTTCTCAACAACCAAACAAAGCTTTGAGGATTTAATTTGTGTGGTACGTAAAAGGAAGGCGAACTAATTGGTGCAGATGGTACTATGTTGTTCATACTGATTCTGAAACTTGAATGTAAAGCACTAATTGTTTGATTGACAAAGGTTTTGAAATTTTTTTATTACACATATGGGTTTTATTTGTTTATGTTACATTGGTGCCTCTCTTGGGAGCTCCAATCAATACAATTGGAGCATCTTTTGGCAGTTGGTCATGTTCAAATATCTGGGTTTTGTAGGCATTCTAGGTTTCTACTACTGCTATGTTGTCCAAACAAATGTTGTTTGGAAATTAAATTTTGGACGCTCAAGCATTTCCCAAATCAGTGAAATACTTGTAAAGTTGCAACTGCATATTCATTATAGATATTCTCATTCCTAATATAAATTATTCTATTATTTAATATCGATTCTTTTTATCTCTACTTTTATTAATATGATTAGCTTTTCTATTAATACGATTAGTTTTCAGATTTCTATTAATATGGCTCACATTACTTCCGCCATACTTTATAATCACAATGCCCTAATCACTTATATTATCATCAAGTAATTAATTAAATTCATTTGCAGATGGGGAATGCTTCGCTCATCTTGTCTCTTTCTTTCTTTGTAAATCTTTTCAAGAAGCAGATTTATAGAAAAAGTTCAAATTTTTATTTGATAATTTTATCCTTTGTTTGCTTGCTTATAAATTTGTGAAATTTGTGAACAAAAAACGTCTTTTGAACACTTAGCATAATTGTTCTGTTTTGTCACATAATAAATATTGATGTTGTGAATGATATAGTGCAGTATAATTTATTTGTGGCAATTAAAAATTGGTGTGCCTACAATATTTCTAGGGTTTTAATTTTGTATAGAACATCCCCACGCCACCCAATGTAACCAATGGCAAGAGTTGAATGTGTAATTTTTTTATTTTTTTTTATTTTAAGAATTGGCAATGAGCATGATTTTCAAATTGTGTTTATATATTTTTTTTATAAGAAATATATACCCTATTGAGCATGATTTTAAAACTATGCTCAGCTCACAATTGTCAAATCAGTCTATCTAACACTTCAGTTATTTGTCAAAATAAAAGCACAAATGCTTCATTCGTGCTTTAATACCTGTTACAAAGCAACGCATTTGTGCTCTATAATCAATGGAAGCTGCTATAGAGGAGACCGACCACTTTAAAGTGGCTGCACTGTAGAAATCTTCATAGAGCACGATTATCCGTGTTGTTTGAAACAAAGAGCACAAATAAAATTCGTGCTTTTAGCCCAGTTTTTTAGTAGTGTACAGATAGAAGGAGAAGAAAAATGTCAAAAATAATGCCCAAAAAATATGAGCAGAGGATAATAAAAACAATAAAAAAATAGTGACAAAATTTATTTTGGATGTAAACATGGCATTGGTAGGAAAGGAAGAATGAGGAGCAGAAAACTGTCGAAAATAATGACAAAATTTATTGTGCATAAATAATAAAACGGGAGGAAGGGAAGGCGTTTTGTGCTAAGAAGAATAATTCAGAAAACTGAAACAATATTGTATTCTTCCATAAGTTGTGTCGTACATCTCCTACATTCAAATTTTGGTCAAAAATTAATCTCTTTAATTGAAGAATGGATTGGATTTTATACATTGTGTGGTAGCATTCAGCTATGGTTTTAATTTCAGGTCAGAGTATATGAAGGGACGAGGCCATACCAACAAATCATAGGTTTGAACTTTTAAAAGGTACAACGTTGTAATATTTTTTATCTGACTCTACTCCAAACCACACCAGCAAAAACAAATGGAGAAGAGATTCTGAGTAAGCTGAGCGTTCTTGCATGCCTTAACGTGTTGGATGAAAATAATGGGTGATCTAATATGACGGCCACACATGTATACATAAATTTGACGGATTATTTACTGTAGACGTCCCTGAACTTGGTCCCCATTTGCAATTAGGTCAGTGAATTTTTTTTTCGGCAATTACATCCGTTAGCTCGATAAATAGTTCCAATTGAGTCCTTCCGTCAATTTGGCCGTTAATTTGAGGGCTAAAACCGTCCATCTAAATTAAAATACTTTTAAAATTTAAAAATTAAAGAAAAAAACTGAAAAAAGTGAAGAAAAAAAATTAAATTAAAATAATAAATAAATAAATAAACTTAAAAATAAAAAATCCAAATCCAAATCCCTCTCTCTCTCTTTCGCTCGGTCTCTCCCTGGCCTTTGGAGGTGTAACGCAGACTTCAGAATCCTCCCAGGACCTGCAAAGGTCGGTCTTGTCGAATCTTCCCCGAAGAATAAGAAGATGACGACATATTAGAAGTAGACCTTGAGCTCCTTCCTCCTCCGGCGACTGAAATACCATCCATGACCAGAACCTCCTCCCTCTGCACCTCTCTCACTAACGTTCTATAAACTATCGAAGGCTGTGACTCTCCATCAGATTCTCCAAAGGCGAGAGGGCGAGAGGTGGCGACGACGCTGCTTCAAGGCATCCATCGGCGACTGACTCTGAGATTGAGCGCACAAGTACCTAAACATTGGCGAGTTGAGGTCCACATTCTCCAAGTTTCCTTTGAGCAATTTTGTCATTTTCGAGTTGCTGTGAAAATCTTCCATCAATTTGCTATGCTTTGCTCTGTGCACAAACAATCAAATTACATTTCCGAAAAAACAAAGCTTCCAAGAAATTGCATATGATAAAAATCATTTATCGTTTCTAAATTGTACCAAATGCAATCACAGAATTAGGTTTTGGATGAAAATCGCAAAGGAAGAAGCGTCAATCCCAATCCCTCTCTCTTTCGCTCTGTCTCTCCTTCTCTCTCGCAACCCATTCCCCCTCTTTAAAAGGTTGAAATTAGGCCCAAGACCAAGAGTTCATTTTTGCTAATCACCTATAAGTCAAGTGCAGCGCCACTCCATTCTGATTATGCCACGTGTTTTATAAACTAACCACTGGTTTTAGGCAAAGTTAAAAAGTCGTTTCCTTATCACTAAAATAATGTGGTATACCTATATTGCAAAGGATAATGCTAGGGAGACCATCTATGTATACCATATTTGTGTACCATCTGATGTGGCTCTTGAGTTGTCTATGCCACATCATTAAATGAGTTTTTAACATTTTTAGTTTGTTATTATTTTTTGAATATACTACAGTAAACCCATCAAACTATAAAAGTGTCATTACAAACTCATACCCAACGTTTATTGACCCATTTGAGTATTTGACCGGTACATAAATTCCACAGAACCTTTCACAATACACCCTCCATTAGTCAAACCATTAATAAATATGTTAAATTTTGACTTGACAAATGTGGATCCCATTTTTTTTGCTCATGTGGCCTATATGTAGACCAAAAAATTATTTTATTTTAAAATAATTTAAAATTTTTATAAAACAAAACATAATTTTCTATAAGTTAGGGCATTAATTGCTCACGTGGCCTTTAATTTTCTAGATATAAAAAATAAAAAAATAGGGAGTGAATTGAAAGTACGACTACAAGTTAGGGGCATTTCACCAGTTCACCCTTGTAGAAATGAAAGTTGAAAATTATGCTTGTATTTGGTGTAAGCTAAGTTTTGTAAATGTGTCACTATTTCCTTATCTTAAGTTGGCACACAAGAAAATATGAATTTCCATTTTATGGAAATTGTGAAATGATGCCTCTGTTGGCGGAAATTAAACTTAAAAATCTCATGCCTTAATTTCCACGATTTTTTCCATGCGTCATTTATTAATTTCCATGTTTAAGTTGTCAAACAAGGGAATTATCAATTTCTCCATTTAAATTCCCGACTTAACCAAATTCCAAGTTATTTTCCTTCATCCAAATGGTGGTTAAAATGGGAAATTGAGAAATTGAAAAGATTTTGATTTTGATTTTGATTACTATATGAAAATTGAACATTAGAATGAATAAATAAAAAATAGTATTGATCACCATTATTGTCAAACTTTGAAATGATAATTATTTATTTTCATAAAAACATACATACTTGCACTGCATAAATAATGTGACAACTGTGTATATAGTACACGTGAGATACATCTATTATACCAACACATTATAGATAAGTTTTATTTTTTTTTCCCTAAATGACATTTCCAAAAAAAAAAACAATTTTTTGTTATAAAAATAACAAAAGCAATTTTGTTTCAACAAACGCTACCCGTACATGTATTGTTGAAGTAAATAGAGATGATTTTCCAGAGGGGAAAAAAAAAGATGAATTATAGCCAACAACAATGAAACATGAAATGAAATATCCTCATCATAATCTCCAGACAAGAATTACTAACAAACAAAAAAAGTTGAATTCAAATTCCCCCACAGTGAATGAACCTAGAGTAGATCTTCATCCTCATGAATAACCCACATGGAATTTGAAGGGACACAACTAACAATCTAATTACATAGAAACAAGCATATGGACATATAACTCACATGACCTACAATCAAAATTGACATGAACTGATTTTCATTTATGTATCAGTTTAGTTGTGAACATGCCTGATGGCTGGCACTGTGATGCAGGAGCATAGAATGGATCAAGATAGATATTTATCATTTAATTAGTTATTTCATGATATATTGTTATTTTCTTATTTAGGTAGTTTTAGGATATCTTTTATTATTTATGTGTGATTTTATAATTAATTAGTTTACTTTTGGACCAAGTAGTCTTGGTGCCCAAGTCTTGTAAAGCCTATAAATAAGGCTATCGTAATAGTTGTAAAAGGTGGAATATTGATGATTAATGAAATAGTTTATTTGTGGCATGGATTTGCTATGATATATGTGAGTTTGCACTAGCCCTAGAATTTCGGTGCTCGTGTATGTGGTTGGTGACATGTATCCTGATCTCGATCCTCATCAATTGGTATCAGAGCTATGACTCAAGATCTGCTTTATTGGGGAGGTTTTTGGATGGAGGGTCGTGTTGACAACTACAACGACATAGAGGAAATTAGGAGGATGCTACGGCAACTTATGGAACGCGTTGCTCGCATCGAAGCTCGAACCCAGATAGGTAAGAGTTCTGACGGGGAGAGATGCGTGAACCTTTATCTGAACCGAGTAGCTCGCATCGACACTCTAAGCCGTGGGAGTCTCGACGGGGAGTACGAGGAGGATAGCCCTTTTCATTATTGCGCTTCGCTGTGTAAGTCAAGTGAAGAGGGGCACGGTTATTCTCATTGTGTCTTTGAAGGTATAAATAGATTTGGTAATTTTGGTGCATCTTGTTATTCATCAAAGTTATTAAATTTGGATTTGCCTCCAATATTTGATCCTTGCAACTGTGAAAATTGCAATGAAAATTGTTTGGGTGTTCAAAGCAATTTTGATAAGCAATTTATTGATCAGAACAGTGAAGAGATGAGAATTGAGAAAACTTTCAAAGATATTATTGATTTTCTGGGCATTAATGTTTTCACTTGGAAGGTTGCCAAAACTTTGGTTGATTTTGTCAATCGGTTGAAGATTCTAGAGAGAAACATTTGCATTGTTAGAGGGAGTAAGAAGAAGCTAAGAATAACGAAATATTCCAAATATCTTTTTATTTGGAAAGGAAGGTTTCAATTGGATGCTAAAAGATCCAGAATTAATATGAAGCAATTGAAGATTCTACTCGGATTTTCCTCAATCAAAGGCTTGAATTCGAGGACGAATTCTTTCCAACTAGGGCAGTCTGATGCAGGAGCATAGGGTGGATCAAGATAGATATTTATCATTTAATTAGTTATTTCACGATATATTGTTATTTTGTTATTTAGGTAGTTTTAGGATATCTTTTATTATTTATGTGTGATTTTATAATTAATTAGTTTACTTTTGGACCAAGCAGTCTTGGTGCCCAAGTCTTGTAAAGCCTATAAATAAGGCTATTGTAATAGTTGTAAAAGGTGGAATATTGATGATTAATGAAATAGTTTATTTGTGGCATGGATTTGCTATGATATATGTGAGTTTGCACTAGCTCTAGATTTCGGTGCTCGTGTATGTGGTTGGTGACCTGTATCCTAATCTCGATCCCCATCACACTGGCACTCCAAAGATGCAAGTTGACCCTCTTAACAAACCATTGAAATTGAAGCATTTCCCTGGTGATCCCCCAATCCCACTAATTGCTTGATCCTCAACCACACGATCGTCGTTGTCGTCGTCATCATGATCATAAAAATTTTGGTCATGATCATCACACTCATGTTTACGTATCAGTAATGGAGAAACTAAGGAATCAAAGAATTTATGAATCGGAGAACTACTGAATCGGTATGGGAAGAATCATTCCCATTAAGCTGTTTACTAAACATATGGAATTAGCAATGGAATGGGATTGATTCCCATTGTTATTGTTTACTAATTTGCATGAATCAGAATCCAAATTAATTTTAGAATTATGGTAAAGTGATAAGGGTATTTTTGGAAGTTATTAAGAGAAAACAGGAATGGGAATCGTATCGACTACTCCCCCCTAGTTGATCTGATTCCTAATTTTGAGGGAATGTGATTACGGATTTTGAGGTGGGGCCCACTTATTTTTTCATTCCTGATTGCAAGTAAACGCAAGAGAAGTCAGGAATGGAAATCATTCCCTTTCCTTCCATACTCATTACTGATACGTAAACATGCATTCTCAATTCCATTCCCATTCCCATTCCCATCTTTGTTACCCTTATCACAAACAAATGGTGGAATCAAAATCTCATCATCAAGTGGCACAAGCTGCAAAGTAAGCCTTCCATTGGACCTATGAGCCCTAAAGTACTCATGATGCCTAACCTTCTCCTTAGTGAGAATCAGCCTCCCATCACTAGTGTAATGCCTCTTCAACACCCAAGGCATATGAGCAGGCAAATTCTCAGTGCGAGCTAGGAGGAGGGAACTCTTTATTCTTCATAGCCCATTTTTGCTCTCTCTTGCCCCTTAATTTCTGACTAAAATTACATCCCTGCCCATCAGCACAATTGGTCACATTTGGTACATCACTATCCTTGAGCACATTAACAGAGCTCTCCATTCCAATGTAGTCACCAAACAATACAGAAGAAGAAGTTGGGGAGAGAAAATCAGAGAGCATCATGGAACAACTTTTGTGAGATGTGTTTTTTTGGGAGTCAAGAGTTAAGGCCTTGAGACCCAATTCTAGAGGAGTTTGGTTTTGGCATGGGTGAGGCTCACTGGGGATCTGCATAGTATTATACAATAGGGCTACAGTGTGAGAATGCTCTCTGGTTTGTGTTTATATGATTGTTTGGAATTTACAGAGTTGAGTGTCTTGGCTAGAGAGGAAGATAAGCGGGGCCAGCTAACATCTGATAAACATTGCTGTGCTGTGCCGGGGACTTTGCCTGGAAATTTTGAAAACAAAAAAACTATTTTTTTTTTTTCATAAGAATAAGAAACCAAAATAATTATGTGTTATTGTCAACATATATAATTGTTAAGCATATAAATGTTTTGTAATTGATAATAGGTCAAATAAGGTAAAACTAGGTTGTCAAGATAATGTTAAAATTGTACTGTTAATCTAAACCGCATATTAAAGTTTATTTTAACATTCAATGTATAGCACGGTAGATTGTTAATATTGCACATTTAAATTTATTTGAACATTTTTTATATGGCAATATAACACATCAGATTGTTCTGTAATAAAGTCTTAGCTTTCACTCATGGTTTGGTAGATTGCACCACATGTTGTTTTCAAGTAATGTATAATGCATGTGTGTATATTCATGTTGTGGCTTGAACGCGACCCCACAAAATTGAATCTTGTGCACCGTTGAGGTGATTGAAGTACTTAGTGTTATTTTCAGTTTAATCTAGTGATGGAAAACATATGACAGCAGTGACCGTGGAACAGCTTGATGGGCATAAGTTCATAAACAATGAAGGATACTACTTGCCTCCTTATTAGTAAGGATATACTTTTCTTTCTTGCGAATCACTATTTGATTCATATATAAAAATAATTCATCAAAAACACAAAAATGAAAAGAAAAAAAAAAACCTTATATACACATGTCACATTGATATTGATAGGAATATTTGAGCTCTTACTTACCTGGTAAAGATGAAAGGGAAGTATTTTCCAACAATATGAAATCCAACATTTGTAGATTTGGACTTGAGCTCCAATTTGGGCCCATGACCCGCTGTTTCAAAAAAATAAACAAGCATATAGATTCAAGAACATAAAATGAACTCCACCAGCATTTTAAAGTCGAAGAGAAAATATGAAAAATTCTCAATAAATTTGATAATAATATGAATAAGCTTAAGATTACAACTTCATAAGGTTGTTTTAATGATAAACTCAAAACTCTAACAATTATAGGAAATAATAAAATAACGAAAAATATTATAATCTATATATATAAAGCAAAAGGCAGAAAATTGTGAAACATTCAAAATACCAGAAAATGCCATTGGTTAATTCAAACATTAAGAATTAAAATTATTAATTAAATGAGGATAATATGATAAATTCACATTTTTTTCATATAAAAAAATTAAAATTAAAAATAAAATCAGATAATAGATCCTACTTTTATGGAACATACCCATATTATCTTTTCTTAATTCTAAAAATAAAATAAAAAATAAAAAATAAAACCAATTGGCACATGCGTGAGCATGTCTCAAGGTGCTAGTCTTAAACTAAATAAAAATAATAATTATATTAGGGAAATAACATTCTAAAAAACTGTTTATTCTATAATTTGAAAAGGAAAAAAAAAAGAGAAAAAAAAAATCTAAATTTTGCCAAAAGGAAGGTCTTTCTTTTCTTCTTAGCGCTATGCTCACTTTAAGCGTGGTTTCCATCTTTGGTCTCTGTTTTACTCAATTTGAATAGTCTCTTTTTGGTATATTTTCTCCACAAGATTTGAACCCGCCTCACAAAAAATCTTGTATTATATCAGACCTCTTTACTTATAAACACCAACTAGTAAATTTAGGTTTTAGTCATAAAAAAACTTTCACTTTTGACCAAAGTTTTTTAAAAAAAGACATTTCAAATCAAAGAATCAAATGTAAAGGATTCTTGGAAATCTAAAAATAAATAAGGGCAATTTTGTCCAGAAAAAATTTCAAAAATCTCCCGAAGTCATAAGTAGACAAGATGAGATGTAAATATATCGGCAACTTGTTAAGTCTCAACTTTTTGAACATCTGTGGTATAAAAATAAAAATAAAAAGGGTTTTATCAGCTTTGGTCCTTTCTGTTTTTTTTATCCTCTAAAGGATGACAGTATAAAGGTGTCCCACAAATAAACTTACTTGTTGGATCCCACAGATGAACTTTTGTATATATTAGTCTCCTCTCACAACTAAAGGAACGGAGTACCAATAAGCATGGTTGAATGCCCAGTTGTCTTTATTTCTCAGTTGTGGGAGTCTTTATGTATATTTATAGGAAATATTGTGTTCATCTATTTATTTGATCATATATATTTAGATGGCTGTGTCATCTCATTTGGCTGATTTTTTCCAATATGAATATTGTCACATTTGTCTCATATAAAGCACATTCCTTATTGTATTTTAATGATATGAAACGTCTATCTTTTAGGTATCCCTTCAAAGATCATCGCAAAAAATCACTTGAATCCAAAACTATTTGACCACTCAATTAATTGTAGTCATTTTAGTGTTCTCTTGAAGCACAATGCCCTCTATTTTGATGGTCATAACTAAATAAATTTATGGTTTTCAAGTGTGTAATTTTTTGCAACGATAATCTATGAATAAACATTTAAAAAATAGACCGTTCAAATCATTGAAATAAAATTTATAGTGGACCCCACAATATTTTCCTCAAATAAATTAAGGAAAATTTGCACAAACACCACCTGAACTATTAGGGGGTGTGTGCATGTACCACCTAATAAAAATTTTACAATTTCCCACCTAGACTCTACATTTAGTGCTAATGTCCTCCATCCAAATCTATTAAAAAATTTGTTAACTCAAGGGCAATTTCGTCAGTTCATTATAATTAAAAAGGCAAAAATATTAAAATTTCTAAACAATTAAATAAATAATTCACCATCATCCCTTAGGCCTTCTCCAACCCATCAGGGGCTAAACCCAAATTTTCTCCCTCCAAAAAGTAACTATTTGGGATTTTCCCTGACTCAAATCGTTTTTTCTCTCAACCCTCCAAACTCAAATTTTAAGTCCGCAACTTTATTAAATTGTTTAAGAATGGTTTCAGTCTAATTTTCGTTTATGGATAACTTTTCTTCATTCAATCTTTTTAAACAACTTCATAATTAAAAAATTTGAACAATTTGACCTAAAAAAATTGAAATTTCATAAATATAATTTTATTCCAAAAGAAAACACACATCATAATTCTAAAAGAAAACACACAATACTTCAAATTCACTATACATGAAACCCAACAGTAATAAACTAATAACCACCATGGTGGGGGCTTGGATAATAGTCCGCTGAGTTTTCTTCAAGATTAACGATAGATTGTTGACCATGTGCATGCTCTTGCATAATTTCATCTTGCTTATCCCGCCCAATACTTCTTCTTTCTTGGAGTAAATTTGGACACATCCATGGACATTATTTTTTGTTCTTGGGCTTCCTTATCTTGTTGCTTCTTATACGCATAAGCATCAGCTTAATCTTGGACAAACTTGTCAAATATGTTGAGCTTTCGTCTCCTACCCTCCTTGAAAGCAATACATCGCTCAACCAATGATTCTAAGTACTTATCCCTTGTTTGTTGAGAAGGGTCAACCATCTTTCCTTTTTTTTTTTTTGCAGCCTTTTGTTTATCTCGCCCCTCAGGCCTTGGACTAGGCATGGTGATATCTTCTGTGTCGTTATCCAAATTCACCATACTTGCACTAGCTCCAGAAGAATGTTGTGTGGGAGGCTCATTTATATCGTTCCACTTTGAGGCAATCTTTTAAGATTTCCCAAGCATGGTATAACTTGAAAGGCCTATTTGGAGGCTTATTATCATTAAGAAAGATCGTTTTCGCATACACGTCCTACGCATGAAAAAATAAATTTAAGTTTGGAGTTGAATAAAATTACAAATATAAATTTAAAGCTTTAATAAAAAGGGTTACTTACCACATCATGTAGATTTGAGCCACTTTGTGGGTTAATATTGGCCTTAGTCAAGCATGCCTTCCAAAGAGAACATTGTTGGTTGATAGTCTTGAACAGAGAAGCAATGGCTTGATATGTTGGGTCCATTAATGCTTGGGTCATTTTCCAGAAACTTTTGATATACACACTTCCAAAATGTGTCACTTGCTTGATTGGTGCCAATAGCCCCATCTTCACTAACAGAAACCTTTGCACAATGCCCCATTTTCTTCAAGCCTCCAATTCACACCTCTTGAGATTTTGTGGACATCTTCAACAAAAATGAAAGGAGATTGATGAGATTGACAAAGGAAAAAGAAATTGAGAAATAAATAAAATGTTTTTTGTAGATTATAATGGATAGGTATTTATAGAGTTTGGAGTGAGTTTTGGAGTTGAATTTGATCTATATTAATTTAAAATATTATTTTAACTGTTTGATTTAAATTTCAGCCGTTTGATCTTTTTTTTTTTACCTTTAAAATAGCTTATATTTAATCTAGATCGTTAATTTAAGTTACATTTAGAATACCAAAAAAAAAAAAACAAATTAAACTTCACAACAGCATGACATGTGGCGTGACAAGCTGCCAAAAAGCAGCAGCACAACTAGAGCTGGGGCCCACATAAGATTCTTTGCACATGAGGGCTGCTTCAGATGCAGGCGCGCTCCACAAATAGTTTGGGGTCTAGGCAATACTTGGACTGCTATTTGAGTTCAAATTTGGGTTTTCCCTAATTTTGGCCCCTTCATTTTCTTAGGTTGGAAGACTTTGGGCTATAATTTGGGATATTTTGGGTTTAGCCTCATGAGTTGGAGATGGCCTTACCTTTCCCTTCTCCTTCCCTCGCTCAAGGCAGCCCCTACCTCCTCCTCAGCACCCTCCTCCCTCAGCTCTAGCTTTAGCTTGAAACCCACGGTCTTATTATTCTACGCCCCACCACCTTCCTCTATGTTACTCTCTACTTACTTTTCATTTGGTCAACCGGGGAGGAGAAGAGATCTAACTGGCAAAGGTTGTTAGAAAAAGGTGCACAAGACTCCAAATCAAGATTCAAATACAGCATAGGATTAAAAGAACTATAAAACAAAGCCTAGGAGCTTAAACTGGACCAAGTCAGAGACCAATGGGTGCACGAGCATTGTGCTTTGTTCCTAGTTTAAATTATAACCTATCGTGTGGTATTTAAGGTGTGCCTCCTATTATGACAATTCACTTAAAAGAATTATTGAGCTATATATGTATACCCCTTTTGCGGTCAGGGTTGGGCACCCGGTTTGTTGAATAACATACGTGAGTACCGTAGAAGCACAAAAAAGAAAAAGCCCAGAATTTGAGCTCTCTGAAGTAACAAACAGTAACTTTAAAATGGTTATCAAAACACCATGCATTAGGTCACTACTAAGATAACCTCACACATAGTACAAGCTAAGTATCCGCAAACTTAGTAACAAAAACATCATTGAAAATAGAAAGCAAAGCCTTGAAATGTAGAGGCTACAGCCGCTCACTGACCACCAGGTAGCGTCTTGATAATATCCGAGTCACCTGAACAGTAACAAATGACATGTCAGCCAAATCAAATTTTCATATCAATTAAAACCTAAACAGATCTCTTAAATCATAATAGAACTACAGAATACCTGGATCAACGATGCTAAGGCACGATACCCGGAAATACTTTCCACAAGCTGTACCCAGATCAACATTGTCTGAAAACAGAAGAAATGGTCAGCCAAATGAAACGGAAAAAGTCTAGTAAACAAAATTATTTCCTTTGTTGACCGATATTATCAAAAGAAAAGCATTCTGCAGCATACATATATCTTTACTATGTTATGCAAGGGAGCAGAAAGACAAAATCCTAAATAAAAGCTCAGAAAATGGCTTCCTCTTCCATTTGCATTGGAGGACAAAAAGGAGTTTCATGCACGTACAAACATTGAACATTATGAGAGGAGTGCAACCAGCGAGCAGCTCATCCAGGCAACACAACAAATTACGACTACATGAAACCAATATCTTAGGGGACAATAGTATATGTTTCTAAGTCACATCAACACATTGAACTAAGAACAAGAAACGTGAAAATGTTTAGTGACACTATGTCTACTAACTCCAAATAGACAAGGTGAAAGGAAGAACTGCTGGATTACAAGGGACAAGACTGATATATAAGCATCATTTCCCATGAAAATCCACCAGCCAAGAAGATCACCTGGCAAGGAGGCTTAACATTACAAAGTATGTTAGCGAACAATCAAGACTAAGACCAAATGATGGTTTAACCA
Source organism: Prunus mume (assembly GCF_029339155.1). Classification (NCBI taxonomy): domain Eukaryota; kingdom Viridiplantae; phylum Streptophyta; class Magnoliopsida; order Rosales; family Rosaceae; genus Prunus; species Prunus mume. The sequence goes on from NC_142699.1 coordinate 33,221,784, forward strand.
ACACACTGAGACAAGTTCCCACACCTAACAGCCAATAAATATCACATTAATTTACACTTTCTAAACACCAGCCATCACAGTTTCTATGAGATTTTGAAACCAGAACCATCTGGATTTGTAATCAAGAGGCAACAAGCAGCCAAGTGAGATTCAAGAACAAGAATCATATTCCATGTTCTACTCCTTTTTCATATTCCATGTCGATCCTCAAAGTCAACAATCACTCAGACAAGTTAATTCTTCAACTAAAGAATCTCTTAGAGTGCGTTACTCAGTGGTTGAAAGAACTAATTGGAAAATTTATCAAAGGCCGCTGCACTAAACATGCAGGCATTGGATATAAATAAAAGGTTGATATGCATTTCAAGCTTGTCCAAGGGTGCACCCTTATTTTCCACCATTAATCCAACAGCTATTTACATTCCTTTTATTTACCAAACACTTCCTAACATCAATTGATGTTTCTTTGACATTTACTAGTAGAGAAACTACCATTTCGGTGAGCTGAACACAACCCATCAAATATTGCAAAAATTGTTTTTTGTTCTTATCAATGTTAGTTAAAGAAAAAGGCAAACTATACAACAAAGACCCTATACAACATCCTACAAACTGATAATAACAAAAGCAGTTCAAAGTTTTATGTTCTAAATACATAACAAAACTGAAGCAAACCCAAATGTTATGGCTGCAGAGCACTTACTTCCATTGTAGTGGTGAACCCCAACCTTGGCAAGCATAGCATAGTATTCGATTTCGGACTTTCGCAGAGGTGGGCAATTGTTGGAAATTATAATCAGCTTCCCTGCATTTTGTTCCACAACAAAAACAAATCCCAATTACAAAACTTGAAATTAACCCAATAAAAATAAACCAAATCACAGTAAAAGGGAAATAATAGACAGATTGGAAATTGAAAGAGATATGAAAGCTTGCCTTTGGAGTTACGAAGAGAGTCAATGACGGTTTTGTAACCCAAGGTGTATTTTCCGCTCTTCATGACCAGAGCGAGCCTGGTGTTGATGTTTCATGGGTCTTCTTGGTCTTCTTCACGGCCACCATTTTTGACAAATTTCAGATTCTTCGCTTTTGGAGCCCAAACGTTCGCTCTCCTCGGCGGCCGAACTCGAAAGAGTTGAAGAAGTAGAAGAGCACTAGAGTTTGCTAGGGTTTTAGTATTGGTGCCAATGAGAGATGGTCTTACACGCGCAACTCACGTGGGTGTGTTTTTTCTTTTTTTTGTTTCTTTTTCTTTTGGAAACGGGCCTGAAACGAAAGCTTATATTGTCTACAAAGTGGATAAGCCCACTAGAAGCAAGTCTTAATTATTCATTTGCCCTTTAAACACAATTGAAGTCTCAATTTGCTTTACTTCCGTCTACAAATTTGTAGGTAATTTCTACCATTAGTTTTTTTGAGAAGAAGATCAATTCCATTAATATTTTAACAACATTACAAAAGAACATGTTCTTCATGCATGAGTGTGGCCTCATTAAAGCCTTATTGAAAAAGCACACCAACGCCTCTCAGATTCTGCCTATGTAAACATAGTCCTTTGTACATTGCAAGATTTGTTCAGTCTGCTCTGAATGAAAAACAAAGGAACACTGGCACGAACAGCCACACAAAAGGAAAAAAGAACTACCTCGAGGCCCAACGTTGGCTTCTTATCTTCAAGAAGCAAACTTCAGGTGACAGAACGCTTCTTCGGATGCCAAACCCACGAACGCTCCAACCACACACTAACTGTGAGTCAGTGGAGACCCCTCGAGGCCAGTCTCCTCCACCTTATCAGTTATTGTGACAACATCACCAACCCCTTGGACAGAAGGACCTACCTCAAAAACTTGGGTGCCATCAAAAGCCCCTATGCCAGCACCATCCCTTACACTCCAAAAACTATGCGACACAATTTCTTGGACAAAGACATCATCCTTGCCCCGCCTTAGTTCTGAAAAAAATTTCACAAACATATCCCAATTAGCCTCTTGGCTAGACAAAGCCCTAGCCACAAGGCTATAATCCAGCAAGACAATTAAAGGCTGCAAAATTGCTGATCAACACCCCCACTCCTTCACAATAAGAGAGAAACAGTCGGGTTCTAAACGATTGGTCAAAGTCATCAACCTCTATACTCCAAACAGATCCAAATAATAAGAAAACGATCAGCCCTAGTTTTGACACCAAAAGAGCCCACCCGTTAAAGCATCACAGAGAGAGGCAATGATGCTTGAACGTTGATCGGACAAGGCCACGCGAGACCTCTGTTCCACTAGGAAGACAACTGCAAGACACCCTAGTACCCAGCTGCCATAACCCACTAGTTTTGGCTCCCTTGTGGGAAAACGAGAAAGTGACCCCTAGCCCCAGGATTTTCATGATTGATTAATACTACGATCGATAAACAAGGTTTGATTTCTAGCATTAGTTATTTACAGAAACACCGCCTGAGGTTTTCAGAATTTGTTCGTCCAAAAATTTATGATTTTATAATAAAAACTTATTCAAATGATAAAATTAATCTCAATGAATGAATGGACAATCTAATTTAAAAGCCTAACTTTGTCGTTTCAAAATTTTATATATATTAAATCATCACTCTTTGCACTAAAAATCAACTTAAATGGGTTTTGTGAACACAATTTAAAACCTCAAGGGTGTTCGTGTAATTTTTGAAACCTAAGGGGTTTAGTAGAAAAACCAAAAACCTCAAGAGATGTTAATGTAAATAACTATATTATAAACAAATAGTAAAACATGTTTTTTGGAGAAAGAAACAAAAACCAAAACGAGCAAGTATCCAATTTGAATTTAATATTTTATTTCGAAAATAATATCCACTATGGTTTTTAGAGGAAAAAAACTCAAACCTGCCCTAATTTAATTCAAGAGCTTAGTTACCTTTTCACGAGCTCCGAGCTCGGTTCCTCATCTCCAAGCTTTGATTTCAAGTTTTTATCTTCGATTTTTTGTTTTGAAATTGCAATTCTACTTGGACTGTTTGTGTTTCGACTGAATTATGGTTCATTTCCACTGTATATCGTTTGATTCTAAGTAAGTGAGAATTTTTGTTTTTGTTTTTGTTTTTTTTTTAGATTTTAACTCAAAGTATTTAATCTTTTTTTCATTAATAAATGATTTTCTGATTATATTTAGTTATTTTAGTTAGATTTTAGAATTTTGATATGTGTTGTGTTTTGTTGGTTTTCGATTTGTTTTATTGATTTCATTTTTTCAGATTCAATTTGGTTTTGCAATCTCATGTTTCGTTTGATCTGTGTTGTCTTACTTTTACTCGAATTGTTCTGATTTTTCATTCAACAAGAGCTTCGAACAAAGCTTAAATTCTGTTTCACAAGCTACAAGCTTTGTTCTTCGTCTTAGAGCTCTAATTCTCGTTCATTTGATTTTGCTTTAGGTCTACTGAACATATTGAAACAGAATTTATTATCTGCCTACAAGGAAAATGGCAATCATTATGCAAATTGTAATGTTGGTCTTGGGATAGAGTTTTCAAATTGTAATTGCATACGTCGTTGACAGAAACCTAGCAAAGGAGCAAGGTCCAAAGAATAGAGGAAAAATGCAACTTTCTGCCAACCTCCCTATATTCGTAAGTCTATATACATTTAATTACGTAAATAAAAAAACATTAAGATATTATTGAATTAGAACTATTATGGTGAACTTGAGTTTTACATGACATATGCTTTTCAGATCAGAATAAATTTGGGATTTGAACAAAAATTAGAATTTTCATATTCACATACACAAATTCCGTTGTTTAGATCCCTATACAATGAAAATTTTAAATTTCATGTAGAAATTCCACCGCCATCGTCACCACCACCACCTCCTCTGCTACCACTGCCTTGTCATGGGCATCATCACCATCACCCCAACCATCGCCGTGACCGCCACAACCACAACCACACCATCATTGAACACTACCACTTGCCACCGCTTTACCACTAGCCCACTACGTACCAACATCATACATGATGATACTATCATCACTACCACTATTCAGACATCTAACAGTCGCCGCCTCTAAAAAAGATAAACATTAGATTTGGTGTTTAAATTCCATTAGTCGAACAAGAAAATTTGGCAACGGGTTCTAGCACAGTGGAAAAGACCCTTGACTTGCAAGTTGGTGGTTTCACGTTCGAACCCCCATGGCACATTAGCAATGTATGTGTGAGAAAAAATTTGGCAAAAAAAAATCAAAAAACTTTACAAATTCTATATCATTAATTTCCATAATTTTTTGGCCCTTTTACGAGACATTTCCTATAGGTGAGTGAACAAGGATTGAAGAACAAACTTTAGTTATAGTAAAATATTTTTACATATTCCTATATGATACTTGTTTGAGCAAATTTACGCACGGGGAATATTTGAGGGTTGATTCTTCGATCTTAAATCTTCCTTCTCTTTCTTCTCTCTTGGTTCTTGTAAAATAAATTTAGGTCAACGGACCACACTTGGGGGGTGTTGGCCAAAGGCCCTTCAATGCCTAAGTTAGCCCTCAAATGCCTAAGTTTGTTCGATTGGATCTTGAGAAATTTTGGAGAATTTTTTGAGAATTTGCTTGGAGAAATTTTTTGGAGAATTTTTGTGATTGCATTTATAATTTAGCCACAGAAAAAATATTGGCCACAATAGGACATTACAATAATGGAGCGATCTAACATCAAAATCAAGACAATCTGGTGCGCCTCTGCTAACGATTACGCATGATAGAAGAAACTCTGGCATAGGCATCCCAACTAAGATTGCAAACTCAGAATAATAAAAAAGATATAAAGCTTGAAAAACCCAAGCTATAAAAGCATCCACAATGGGGGGTGTAAAGCCACTTTTACATTCTTTTTACACCTCCGGAGGTTGTAAATGTAGTTTTTGCTCAAATGGGAAAGATGTATAATGATTTTTTTTTTTTTTGTCTTAATTCGTTTTTGTGTTAAATTTTTATTTTGTGTTAACTTTATAAAATTGATTTTTTGTGTATTAGGTTAATTTTATTTTTTTTTCAAACAAATAGACCCAAAAATATTTAAATTCAAAGAAGATATGATTTCATCCAAAAAAAAATTAAAGCTGGCTATTTTTGAAAATTAATGCTATTGGTCTAGCAATGTAGCCGTTTTGGGGAGGGGGAGATGACAACCAAAAAATGGGCTCACATATGAATTTTGGTCCAGCAACTTTTTTGCTGACTTTTCTCCACTTTATCTCACCTTTTTTTAGCTGGGTCCCACTTGCAAGAGATGTAAAAAAAGATATACATGTACATCTAAATTTGCATCTCATAGTGGTGATGTAAATTTACACTTATTTACACCTCCCCATTACGGGTGATTCCGATAACAAATGGTGTATATTTAACATACACCCCATTATACACCCCCCATTGTGAATGCTCTAACAATACAAATAAAACTCTCACAAATGATAGATGAAAAGCTCTCACTAAGGAGAGGTGAAAAGCTCTCACAAAATGATAGATGAAAAGCTACATAAACGGAGACACAGAGAACCCAAAGAGTCTTTATGACTTATTCCAAACCGAAAGAAACCGCAAAAAGGATGGTGGTGGTCGGAGTAAAATCATAATAAAACGAAAACAAATAGGGGAAGCCTTTTGTCTTTGAGAATGGGGAAAGAGGAGAAAGGAGGAGGAGAAGAGGGGAGCTAGGGTTTCTCAAAGTAATTAAAGCCCCTTTGGGGACATCAACAACGCTAACTGGACCATTCAAGGGCTTAATTTCTTCTTCAAACCAAGTATATAAGACTCTTTGGATAACTTTGAAACTTGGAAAGTTACACATAAAAATAAAAACTAAATTAAATTATACATTAGTACAACTACAAGAAGTAATAATGGCCTTTAAATTACTACCTATAGGTGTTTATAATTCTAAATAAGAGTCAAAGTGACGACATGTTCACCTACAAGAAGTAATTATACTATATGTAATAGATTTAGGCTTCTTCGTTTTTGTAATGATGGTGTGGGGATACGTTTTGCAAGTTGTAAGTACATATTTTTTTTGTTATTGAAATAACAATTTTGAAATTTTCTTCTAATTGGATTCGAAAAGCTTTCTATAAATTTCGAAGAACAATTTGATAATTTGGAAGACTTCTAGATTTCTGATATAGAACCACAAATAACGACAAGTAAAAGCTGACAGAAGAGATCATTTCCTAGATTGTAAAATTTCATTTGATTAGTCTAATTCAAATTTAAACAAGACTTGATCGATGTGTAATTAAAAGGATCAAGTCTCACGCTTAAAAACATTAGAAACCAAAGATCAAAGAACCTCTTCTTTTATATTCTTTCTCCTTTCTCTTTTTTTTTTTCCGTCTATCCTCTTTCTTCTTGCTTATAGCAATATTGTACAGGAGTTTATAAACCCTCAATTTTTTTTTCCAATGAATTCTCCACCACAACGCGGTTAGGATAATATTTAAGTTAAAACATGACTAATTAATCACGAAATGACGATGTCGCATATGACATGGATGACATAGGGTTGCCATGTCATGTGCCATATAAGTTCATACATACCATTAAGTTGGTAAACAAAGTTGGTTTCCGTAGAAGTAAACTTAATTGAATCCAATCCTTATAAGACCTCCCTGAATAGAATCCAAAGCTCTACGTCCACTGAAACTCAGTTCCTATTAGTTGAAAAGGATCCATGTGTTTCAGTTAATTGAAGTTAGCCTAACTTCAAAATGTAAGATTTGGCTATCATGCTAAGCTGAGATGGCTCTGCGCTGGCTTTGTTTTGCTGCTGTGGCTTCTTGTGTTCATCTGTGCTCTTCTGCCGGCTCATACGATCTTATTTCTTATCGTTATGTGGCCAGTCTTGAGATTTTGAAGGTCCTGTGCAAACCTTAAATTGGGGCCTCACATAAGCTAACACAAACTTACACCATTACGTAATGCCATACAATAAATGTTTTTTTTTCTCGTAAAGTGACCAAAGTACCCCTACTCCCAAGGACAAAATTAAAATTTCACAAAAGAATTAAATTGGATTAAATTGGGTCAGGGATGTTACACCTTTTAAATAATCACCATGATTGTGATGATGAGTCTTTGTCATCATAGATCATATTCATATATTACATATTTTTTAACACCTAATTTATTTTGTATCAATATTCCAAGAACATCATTAATTCGATTCAATTATTTTGGTTGAGTTAGTTGGATGCATTATTTTTTGCAAAATTGAATATCTGAGCATAGGGTTTAGGGTATTTATTATTTCAGTTTGTGGTTGTTAAAGTAGCTGGGATATTGAGTGTTGGTGTTGACATCGGACAAGCCTTTAACACAAGCTGGTTTTGAAGTTGTGCCTTGAATAAAAGTTGAGGCCCTACAAACCAACACAACTAGGAATGTCTTTGTGTCAACAATTTGCTCACTCGGTATATATATATAACATTTGTTAAACATATATTATACACATACAAAAAATCGGAGCCCCTCAAAAATCAGGGGCCCTGTGCGGTGGCACCACTTGCACACCCTCGGGGCCACCCCTAGTACTAGTGTTTAGCACCTTGTGCAAAATAAAAACCCAATTAAGCGTGCATGATATCAATGTGACCCTTTTGTTTTCACCTGATGATATGACGAGTTTCGTAACATTGGGCATCAAAGATAATAAAAAGATGATGAAGGGAAGAATTTGAAGGACACGTAAAGTCATTAAACACACCTTGTTTTATTCATATTGTATATTTTTCTTGTAGTGACAAGTAGTACTCCATTTATAAAATAAAGAACAAGAACGAATCGTTGTTTATAAAATAAAGAAAAAGAACTACTCCATTTATAAAATATGAACAAATCCTCAATTTCGACTTTATTAGATCGCAACTAGTTAAATATGACAACACATAATTAAAATCGTTGAAATCAAGATCAAACTATGGTTTCTCCTAATGTGTTAGCTGCATCTAATGTGATGTGGTTAGTAATATGAGTAATAAATTCTTTTACAAATTACAAACAACATACAATTATTTAATGTGATACATACGCACATGGAATTACTCAGAAAATAATCATTTTACTATTTTTGTGATGTCCGGACGCCATTGCAGACATAGAGGAAAGTAGGAAGGGATAATATAAAATACATGGTGTATGCATGGTAATAAAGTCCGAAGCCCTACACAGGAGAAAATCTTTTTTTTTTTTTTTATAACTCAAGAAGTATTATTAGCCACTGGCCAACCCTCCTTATTAATACGAGACTTTTGTGCAATCGCAGTTGATGACAACTGTATTAAACTGAGAATTTTTTTTTTTCTAACCTCAATTTATTAAAAAAAGAATCAATTGGCATATTCTTCTGCGACCACTATATTATTGACGTAGAAGTGACGGCATTGGATCCCTTGCGTTAGATAGAAAGTACCGTGACGCATGAAACATGACGATCAGCTTTTTCTACTTTTCTTCTATAAAATGGAGAGAAGAATTTTTGTTTTTGCTCATCACAGACGAAGCCTTTAGTTTTGCTCCACAAAATATTGCAGACTAGCTAACACATACTTGTTATTTGGTCTGGAAACAATGGGATTGGAAATGCGAGTTCTCCTTGTGCTTGCCATGGCTATATGCCTCCCCTCCGCCGCATATGCAGCCGAGGGAACAGCCACTTTTTATACACCTCCTTATGTTCGTAAGTATATAATTTCGCCGTTTCAAATATATTATCACAAGCTGAATTAGTTGCTCACAGGAAAAGTGGTGTTTTTACACAACCAGTTTTGCCCTGGTGAGGCGACATGGTGGCTCATGAGTCATTCTTTAACCTAATATGTTCTCAATACTCCTGCTGGTATTCTTAACATCAGCTCAATACTCCTGCTGGTATTCTTATGCTAGAGGAACGTAACGAAGATGGCCCTCATGGCTACTATCTTTTCTTTAAGCTGATGTGCAAAGCTTCATTAATCTGAGTATTACATTAATTTCTTAATTAGGTTTCAAAGAGTAGGAGAAATTTGTTTAATCGAGTGTCCTACATCTTTCGGAATGATTCAATTAGCGTGTTTATTCGAAACAATGTCAACCTGTGTCAGTTTCATATGAGTTTTATAGTATAATTAAATTGATGAGGGTTTAGTAAAATGTTTAAAAGGGTTGGAATTTTACCATTTTACCCTCTTAAATATAATATGTTTGTCTATATGTATATAGGAAAATGCTAGGCATACCACATGTCTTTGTATACATGTATATAGGAAAATGTTAGGCATACCACATTTATATACCACCTTATGTACGACATTTGTAACTTTGCATGTATGCGCACATACCCAGCTAATAAATTAAAGTAAAAATAGACAATATAAAAAAAAAATTATATAGACCAACTGAAGAATAAAATCATCCTCTACCTGTAGAAGGTGCATGGAGGTGTAATAAGATGGCGGAACTACACTATGGGCTGCAATGAGCCATAACCCAGACTGGGTTTTTGGGGGAAAAAATCAAACCAACATATTTGATTTGTTTTAACTTATTAAAGTTTTAAAAAATTCAATTCTTTATGTATTTAGTTGCAGGGCAACAATAAAAATACACATTAAAATACATAGACATTGAATTATGTTGACATATTTCAATTTTGATAATATGTATGTTTTTCGGTCGCTTTTAATATGTATTTGTTTTATATTAAAGCTTATTGGAAATTAGTAAAAAAAGCTATGAACTATAGTGATTTATATAATTTAATGTATCCTTTTATTTCTAAAAAAAATATAATATAAGTAAAACAAAATATCGTTAGATTAATTTTAAACTAATAAATTTAACTAAGTCGCAGGTTCATAAATCAACCTATAATTTATAAACATTTCATGACGTCAAACAGAATCCAAGTTGATCCTATATATCAAAAGAGAAGCCCTAACTATACATCCATTAATAATTTTCTCGTTGACGTGTAGCCTCCTCATGCTACGGATACCAAAACAATGGAGTGATGATAGCCGCAGCAAGCGATGCCATTTGGGGCAACAGAGCAGCTTGTGGAAGAAGCTACAGAGTGACATGCACCGGAGCCACTAACCAAGGTGTCCCACAGCCTTGCAAAGGAACCAGCGTTGTCGTTAAAATTGTCGACTATTGTCCTCCCGGATGCAGAGGAACCATTGATCTCTCTCAAGAGGCCTTCGCCGCCATTGCTAACCCCGACGCCGGCAAAATCAAGATTAGTTATACTCAGTAAGCACATATTAACACTCTCTAATGAATTTTTTTTTTCCTTAGTAAAGTTTGTCATGTATATGAAACTATGAGTTCAAATTTAATTTTCCTTATTTTTTATGGCGTGCAGGGTTTGAAGCTCTCTAAGAATAAAGTCATTAGGACTATGAAGAAGGAAGAGGCCACTTGTAATGGAATAATTAAAGCAGCACACACTGTATGAAACTGTAATTATGTTTCACATGTGATGAGCTGATGTTATAACTATATGATTATATGATTAAATAAAGAGGGTCCTTAAGTTACTATTTTTCAGTTTAAAACATCTCATGGTTCATCAATTGAAACAAATTTTGATCCTTCGATAGTAACTTACAAGCCTAGAATTGCAAAAAGTTCCAAACTACAATGATAAACTTGAACTTCACCGAAACTGTAACAATAGACCTTCTTTTTTGAACAAAATTTGGCTTGGAATTTAAATGTTAGAAACTTTTGTCAAGTGGTTCGTCAATCCATCCATCCATGCACCAAACTCTTGAATTTTCCAAATAGTAGGTCTAGTCTTGACTTGGAATCTTCAATTCCAAACAGGCCAAGAAATAAGAGCGTGTAGGATCCGGGAATTTATAAAAAATGAAAATTGCATAGATATTGAAAAAACCCCATAGTCTATAGATACATCTATAGATACATCTGGAAAAAAAAAATATAGATACATCTATAGATACATCTGAAAAAAAAAAATATAGATACATCTACCTGGAAGCTACCAACGGAGGCCATATCAAGACGAAAAAAACTTACTTGTAATCAGAATAGCACTGTTTTGTTATCCCGCCAATAACTACACATGTAAAAGTTATATCACGTGTCATTATGTTATTGAGAAGATAACAAAAAGTGATATCCCGTTGCATGAGAGTTTCTTTCCATAAAGACTCCTCATCCACAAGTTAGCTAGATGGTCCACAAAACTTTATCATTCCCTTGAATTTTCCAAACACTAGGTCTTAGTCTTGATTTGAGATCAACATCCAAACAGGCAAAGCTGACTTACAAGAAATAAGCGTGTAGAAAATATGGGATTGATAAAGAATAATTTTGTCTCCGCAATCTTCTGCCTCTTTGGCTTGACCAAAAATAGCATGGGCGATAATTCGGGGCAATCGCAGTTGTATATGAAAATAATTTTCTACTTTTCCTATGCAGAAGACAAAATAAAAGGAATCAAGAACCGGCATATTCCTTGTACAACAAAATATTATTGGTCTCCAGTGGTAGCTCTAATATTTTCAAAGATGACAGCAAAGACTGGCATTGACGCAGGCAGGACAAAAAATAATGTGCCACGCAACATGACGATGGATATAAGGTACAGTACGTAGCTATACCTACGTTTGCTCTATAAAAAGGAGGGGAGCCTTCCACTTTACTTCACAAAATACTGCATTATAAATAATTATTACAAGTTATTTGTTAGGGAAAGATTTAATGGCATTTGAAATGCGAGTTCTCATTTTGGTGGCGGCCATGGTTGTATGGCTTTCCTCGGAGGCATATGCAGAGCAGGGAACAGCCACTTTTTACACGCCTCCTTACGTTCGTAAGTATACAAGTTTGTCTTGGTAGTTTTTGAATGTCACAAGCTAAATTAGTTTCCAAAAGGAAAACTGGTGCTCATTAGCTTGTTTTGCCAGTGGCTTTACTTAGCAATATGCTCTCACTCTACATTCCTTATATTAATTTCGGTTTAGGTATTTGCTTAAACTGATAATGTGTGCACGGATGTGTACTAGTTTCCTTTAGTTGATAAATTCCTCAAATATAACACGATTTTAGGGTGTGACGTGGGACTCACTCTGCATTTAAGTAAAGTTTGATGATCTATTTTTAAGTTTTCGTGGAAAGATATATTGTTTTAGGGTGTGACTTCACTCTGAATAAATAAAGGGTTTTCGATTTAGCTGCAAGTATCACCATTTAATCAAAGCTTTTTATATGATTTTCAATTTGGCTAATTCATTGTAAAGATGAATCTTTAGTGGAGAATTATTAAAATAAAGAGTTAAGTTTCTAATTCAAAATGAGATTTCTCCTATTTTCCTTGCTGGAAATTTGAGTGAAATTGTGCAAAATTTAAGGAAAAAAATGGGTCGATGGAGGAACTATGACCTCTTTGGCTTACCTCAGTGCATTTTCGGTGGACTTGCAGCCTCCTCATGCAACGGATATCAAAACGATGGTGTGCTGATTGCTGCAGCAAGCGCTCCCATTTTTAACAATAAAGCTGCTTGTGGAAGAAGCTACAGAGTAACATGCACCGGCGCTACTAACCAAGGTGTGCCACAACCTTGCAAGGGTACCAGCGTTGTGGTTAAAATTGTGGATCTCTGTCCTTCTCCTGGATGCCAAGCAACCCTCGATCTCTCTCAGGAAGCCTTTGCCACCATTGCTAACCCCGACGCCGGCAAGATCACGATTGAGTATAATCAGTAAGCACCCGCCACATTAGTTTCCCTATCTATATTTTATTCAGCAACAAGGCATCTGTTTCATTCATGCAAATTAGCATCAAGTTTTATTTATTTCTCTTTCTTTTTCTTCTGAATTTTTATTTATTTAAAAGATCTCTCTTGTATGCAGGGTTTGAAGCTAAGCTAGCTAGTTCTCTAAGCCACTGGAGGAGCAAATTATTATGCGACGCAAATTTTATGCCACAATTTGTGTGAAACTTTTATGTTTCGTTGAAGTCAAGTCAATGAATAAGAAAGCAGCACTTTGTGTGAAACGTTTATGTTTTGCACGTGATAATTAAATAAAGAGGGCCCTTGCTGTTTATACAAAATGTACATCTTGCACTTTCTTATCGTTTTTCCAATTGAATGGGGTTTAATTTGGTGTGTTCGAAGAACATATAAGAGGAGGAAAAGTCTCGCAAGTTCGCAACGCCAAATAACCATATATATATATATATATATATATATATATACACTCGATTTATGGAGAGATAAGGTGAAAGCAGATGTGCGGCCGTTTTGCCCTGATACTATGAAAGAAATTGAAGTTACACCTCAAAATCAATTGACAAGGAGAATAACTCAATTTTTATCAAATTTCTTAACTTTTCAATGTGAGACAAAACTCTCAACATAAACCAAATCAATGAGATAGATTGCACATGAATGGATGCCATCATAATGACATAACACATGTTACTTAAAATGCAATACCGCATCTCATAACACAAGTGCTCTAGGCCACACAAGTATGGTATTTATTAAGGCAACTAATTTATCAAAAAATATTATTGCTTATTCTTAAATAATACATAAAATCCATCACAATATCACCCCTCATACGTGTGGCGTAGAGCACTTTTGCGACTTGTTGCATCCAATGTAGTAGCCAATTCTATAGGGAGGGCCTTATCTAAGGTCTTTAGATGAGACCCTATGTCTTAACTATTGAATCAAATTGGTTAATTTAATTCAACCAATTAATAGATAAGGCCTCATTCAAGGGCCTTAGATAATGCTCTCATTATAGAATGACTCATCCAAGGTGAGTGTTAAGGATAGTCAAGCTTGCTGGAGTTCTTGGCTAGACCTACTGTCACGATGCAAGGGCAATTATGCTTTTATCTCTAGCCTTACTTCATTTTTTGTTTTTCATAGAAAATAACTCATTATCTCACGATACTTGGGATGAAATTGGGGACACCAGATCCTCTCCCCTCAAATTCGGAGACCCAAAACTAGTACATAACCCCAAAAGGTGAGGTGTTCCCCTACAACACCCTTCTCATACATATCATCCAAAAAATGGGAAAAAAGAAATCCATGGCATAACTAGAAAAACCATTGTAAATTTGGGGTCATTTCTCACTTCATTTTTCCCCCTATAATGGTAGTTCATGTGTTCGAACTTGTCTTGGATTTTGCTTGGGAAACCCTATGTTGTTGATGTTAATAGTTCATAAAGATAATGAGACAAAGGTGAGTGTTAAGGAGAGTCCTGAAGCAGTGAGAGGAAAAGAGATAGGGATGAAAACATGTGAAGTAGAGAGGGTTAGGAAATAACTAGACGAAATTTCCCTGAAGAAAGGACCACATGTGACTAACGGAGAAGTGGATGGAATGTGACTTGTAAGACAGGTGGTACATTGCTCCATGGTGATGAGTCTTGGTGGCACATCACCAAAACAAATATTTTGGGTGGTAATTGCACACACCCCTGTAATTCATATGATATTTGTGCAAATATTTCTTTAATTAAAGGACATTAAGTATTTGGGTAATGGGGAAAACTCAAAATGTTGGGCCATTTTGACTTGGGCTAGTTTTTTTTTTTTTTTTTTTGTGGGTTAGAATCAAATTTTATTAGATAGAAGGCAAAAGCCGGTTACAACAAAGTGAGCTAAACAAAGGAATTCAATGAACTGCAACATAAGAAGGCATAAAACCTACTACATCATAAAACTTGAAGAGGACATAAAGCCCATAAAAGCAAAGTGCACACAAAATGCAGTGAATACAAAACAGGGAAATGTCACACCACCCATAACCAAACAGCAGCATAATCAACACAAGCCCACACCCACCGGAGAGGAACCAGTAACCAATGCTCGAGACAGAAAATGGTGGTGGACAAGCCACCGAAGCTACGAAGAGCGATACCATAATCCAAGCAATAAGTGACATAAGCACTTTAAAGGCAACCACAACTGCATAAGAGTCACCAAGGAGAGGAGACCCTCATGTGGTCGAGGCGCTGAAGATGGTGGTGAAGGGAAGGTGCCGAGAAAAAGCCGCCAGTGGTAGAAGGAGAAAATGCATATCAAGCACTAGAGGCTCTTACAAGTAAAAACTAGAAGAGAATGTTGATCAACACCACAAAATTAGTTGAAAGCAAAAGTAGAACAAAAGACTGAAGAGAATCGCACAACACGCTTGGTCACCTGTTTGCCACCAAATCACAGATAGAGGCGAATAACAAATATGAAGTAGTTCCCAGCATGAATCAAATCTCAAATCTACAAAAGAAACAAACAAAGGAAAAACCCGCCAGCATGAATCTAAGATGTTTGTGTGTCTCTTATAATCGACTTAATTTGCAAGTCCTATTATTGACTTAAATAAGACACGCAGGGCCATTGCCTCACTAGCTTTCTCTCCGGGCAAGGCTTGTTTCTCGGCCTCACCTGCAATTTGATTAGAGCATTCATAATGGCAGAGAGACTGTAATGAGGGGGTTACTGTGAGAGGAAATGAGGGGGTCCTTAGTAGCTATTCTATCAATTACAAAGTTAATATTGGACGGTTGGATTGAATCTCTCAACACACTCCTTTTGAAGACCCAATTAGAGATCAATAAGAATCTTTGGAGCTCTAAAACAATTGCTCCAGTGAAGGGTGCTACACTATGGGGTCTTTACATTTGGGGTGCTATAAATTTTTATTTTTTTAATGTTGTAGTTTGATTATGTGTTTGTTCTTTTATTTTGTTAACTTTTTAGAGTTATTTTTTATGTTATTTTATGAACATGTGATTGACAAATTGGAGAAATGTAAAGAAGAGTGAGCATTGTTGATGTTGTAAAATTTATGAGTACAAACAATTGTTGTAAAATATTTGATGTTGTTACATTTATATACAGGCAAAAATGCAAAGATTTTGTGGAGAATGAACACATATAAGATAAATTTGAAGAAACAAAGAATACAATTAGATTAAGTCATGACATTGGTTAAACTTAGGTTGAATTTGGGCAGTTAATTTTATAGTTGAAATTATAAAAAAACCCAACACCCAAAACACTTTATAAACACACTCAAAACCCATCATTACACACACTCAAAACCCATTTATAAACACACCCAAAAAGTTACTTTGGGGTTAGCTATGTTTAAATAGTGCTTGGGTTTTTTTATAAATACATTGATTGGGTTTATTTATAAATTTGTATTAATTTTATAGTCGTTATAGCCACTTAGAGAGCTTTCAATTTGGCTTTTCTCTTCATATATTGTTTTCTGAACAAATGTGAATCGTCCAAATTGAGCACCATTATCAAGTAGTTCCCGCAAATATGATTGCTTGACGCAGCTCGCCAATCTTGTCTCACGCTCGCCATGTGGACAACGGTTCATTGTGAGATATTTTTCCCTAAAATGAAGTGTTGCATGGTGGTTGAGCCTCGTATAGAGATCTCATTATCATTACCCTAGAGGTGAAGTACGCAAAATGTGAAATTTATATAATACGGTGGAAGTTGTTGGAAGTTTGAATAAAATCCGAGACCACTTGTCCCACATCGATGGAATGGAGAAAGACATAAATGGAAGGTGGGCCTAATGGAGTGACACTTGGGCCTCACTTATGGATTGGGCTTGTTTGGATTTAAATTAATTTTTTTAATTTTGAATTAATTAAACCTAGATTAACAGCTGTTTTAACAATTGTAAACATTTTGAAAAGGTATCAGGCCTATTTAAGTTAGAACAACCCTAACCTACATGCACATAAGCATTTGAACGCACATTCATTTATACACTTCCAGAGAGAGAAATATACAAAGTTTACCATAATTAGAACTTAGAATATAGATAGTTGAATCTTGGGAGGCAATCATTAGAATATAGATAGTTGAATCTTGGGAGGCAATCACGTGTAGAACTTCAAACACTGAGAATGGTTGAAATTACTGTCTTTAGAACATTGCATCAAATCTACAAGCTTCTATCTCGAATACAAGTCAGTCTCTTTTATTTTTGTTTACTGTATTTTAATTTACAATTTGTTGTCAATTTGATTATCGTTTAAATCAATTTCCTTGGTATACATATTGTCCTATTTAGATATATTTTATTTATATTAGTCATTGATTGTTGTTTTTTCCAACAGAAGTGAGAACCACCACAAACGGACCCGTCTCAAGCCGAGTAAGTTGAATAGTTTTTTAAGCTGTATGTACATAATCTTGCTAATATGATAGCAATGAAGGTAGTGGCGGACCTATTAAGGAGTAAGGAGGTGCAGCTGCACTTCTCCTCACCGAAAAAACCATTGTAGGTGCTTCAAATTGCTCATTTACTCAGCTGGTGGTGGTGCACAATGCACAAATTACCTTATTTCCATTTTGAGCATTTGAGTAAATGTCTTTATCCTTTTACTTTCATTTATTTTTATATTACTCCATTTACTTAAGTTTACAAAGTAAATAAGAATTCCCACCAAATCAAAATATGAAAAATCGGTTTTAGTGCAAAATACGATTTAGGCTAAAAATGATGGCACATTAAGTCAATATATACTTCATAATAAAATCTCATAAAATCAAGTTTTCTTATTTGATGTGTAAGGAATAAAAGCCGCCAAAAATTATCTCGAGAAAATGATTATTTCGAAGAACATTTTTCATACTTAGACAATATTTTTACATAAAACAATTTTTCATGTATGATATGAATGCATGAAGGGATCTAAGGTCAATCTAAGTATTAAAAAAAAAAAAAATTAGATGTTCAATCCACAAAGAGTTTTTAGTCTTTCAAAATTGCACCTCTGCTAAAAAATTTATGGGTCCACCAGTGATTATGAAGGTTTTAACTTGTTTGTTCTAACCATAATCTTACTTAGGTGTTTTATATACTTGTATTTTCTACTTGATTCTTCCTAACTTTATAATTCTAACTTCGCCCCTTCTTCTTTGCCCTCAATTCCACTCGACCTCATCAAGAGCCGCTGCAACTCTCCTAATTTCATGATGTCTTTATTGGGTTAGGTATTGGGCTGATGAGGCTCCACACTCAACTGCGTGAACGTAAGCAGACGATGGTGATTGTTAGTGGGTTATGTGCCATATATGTTACTAGACAATGGCCTCCAACCGCTCCCGTGAATTTATTTACATCACCCATTAATGCCAATCCCCAATCCTTTACGTATCAAAATTGAGTCTCTTTAATGCAACAGCCTGTAACACATTGACCTGCTTTGCTTGGGAGTTTCTGCTCAAAATCAAATGAAATTTGTAACATAATGAGAGGGCACAGATACAGTAATTTCTCATTTCAATTTCAAAATTGACTCTCCACCCTTTTTACATTTTACTGTGGGTCATAATAATCTCATTCAATGATATGTGAGTCATGATAATCTTATTTAATGAAGCACATGTAACTTTCGTCAATTGATTAGGACAGTCAGCCCGATTCCTTGCATCCGAGTTCGTAAATTAGATTGCTGGTATAAAAAATAATCTCATTTAATGACACGGATCTAACAATTTGCCACTATAAATGCCTAATCAAAGTCTGACATCAAACAATGACAATTTAACAAGGCATAAATCCAACTGTGTTGACCCACCCCATATAATATATTATTTTTGTTTTGTTTTTCTACTAAGGGGCTACATTGTTGGACTTACAGAGAGAGCAGTCCAATTTTGACCTTTGAATATGCCCTATTTTCTTCAACACATGCTATAATCTGGAAAGAAAGCATTTTGCATCTCTCCACAAGAGAAATGCAGAAACTGATCTGAGATCCCTATCCAACTATTGCTTCTTCAATTTTCCAGTTACAAAACATCCAAATTTACCTTCCAGGAGGATGAGGAATCATAGATAATAATTTTCTATCTAGATAAGAATAAAAATTAAAGAAATTAACAGAAAACTAAACACTAGGATCAAATGATGAATGAACAACTTTGTTCTGCTGTCTACCCATGAGCCAAAGCAGTGTCCTCCTTGCAAAAGATGGTGGATTTGCTTGAGAATCCAAACTGTTACAGCTAACACTAACATTCTCCTCATCACAACCCAATTCACTCCCTCCATTTTCCCACCTGCCAATGTCAATCTCTGAAATAGTCCTCCTACTCCCACTCTCAACATTCTTGGCCTTCACTTCCTCTCCGGCAGCCACGCCACTCCGGTGCACAGGAAACCGGAAGGAAGAGGCCAGTCTCGACGAATCTCCTGCCCTATTCGGCTTCTCTTTCTTCCCGCGGAGCCAAATCTTCGATATAGAGAAGCTCTCCCTCTTGCTCCTCCCAATGGTATTATTGCCATTAGTAATACTAGCACTAGCAGTCCCTTGAGTATCAAGGCCTCCAATTGCTTCAACCCCACTGAACTTGAATTCTCTTCTGGACTCACAATCACATTCAGACATTGCTTGCCTGTGACCTGGTGTTAATGGCAGAGTAGGCTTCTTGCTTGGTTGCTTTTTCATTGAGGCTCTAATGGGTACTTGCAACGAAGAATTGTCATCCATTACATATGCAAATGACCCCATAGAAAAGCACCTTCTTGCATCCACATTGCTGTCACTAGTCCCTTCACCACCACCATCCACATTTCTGAACTTTCCAAGCTTCACAGGCACTACCTTTTCCCCTGAATCCACCATTACCGTTGGATTAGCCTCTTCTTTCGTCACAATTTCGCACGATTTGCGGTGGGACAAGCCCAATTCGACGTCTCCATGAAAACCCAGGTGGGAATTTGGTCCCAAAACTGAGTTGGTTCTGCCAATAGCAGCCTCTCTATCGGAGACCATCTCTCTTGAGCTGTCACTCCCAGATTCAAGAACAAGAACAATGGGGGAACAGCTACTGTTTGGAGAGAAATCAGGGAGCAAAGTATCTCTACACAAAGGGCAAGTTGAGTGAGACAAGAGCCATGTGTCTATGCACTCCATGTGAAAGGCATGGCTGCACTTGGGCAACAATCTGAGCTTATCTTCAGTCTCAAACTCACACAAACACACAGCACAATCAAATGGATTTTTCAATCCTATGATGGCTTTGTAATGGAAGACAGGGAGAGTGTCTATGAAAGACTGGTCAACCCCAGCATCATGGAGGTGGAACAGTTGCTGCAATTGTCCTTGAAGAACAGTCACACTCTCCAAGTCATCTGCATCTCTGCTTGAAGGTCTCAAAAGGAATCTAACAAGGAGATGAAGCAAACCAGAAACAAAGAAAATAATGGCTAGAATTATGATTATGAGCAGTATGCTTGGACTGACTTTGTTGCCAAAACTGAAACTATCTGATTGAACATTGGAGGGTGGGGGTGGCTGAGGAACAAAGTACGTTTGCAGAGTGGTAGTGGCAAGGCCTTTTTCTTTGATTTCAAGGAGGGACCAGACCATTTTTCTTGTCTTTGCTTATTTCCAAGGAAAGATTGAGAAAACTTACCAAGATTGCAGCTTTCAGCTTCGGGTATCCAATCTGAAGAATCTCATCTGGTATGCAAACAAACCCAAGTCCAAGTCCAAGTGAAAGTGCAGAATCCCAGACAGTTGTTTAAGATTGGTCTCATGTGGTTGTGCTGGATTATAAGCAGGATTTCTGATAGAGACTCAATGGTTTACCCTCAATTTTGTTTTTACAGTAAGAGAACTTGCAAATTGAAATGTCCTCTTCTGAGGAGAGAGAGAGAGAGAGAGAGAGAGAGAGAGAGAGAGAGAGAAGGCGGGTTTAAAAGATGGAAATAAATGGTGACACAGGTGAGATTTGAAAAGCAGAAGCCAATAAATCTAATAAAGCTACCACCCTGGGCAAAAATTAAATGACTTTAGGTCTGTCATTAGCCTATTTAAAAAATTTGGAGAACATGACTTCTATTATGAACACTACTTCATCAAATGCAAGGCTCTTCTTCTTCTGGTTCTGGTTGACTTCAAAGCAACCCTGCATCAACCCCAATGCCCATTTAATACCCTTCAGATAAAAATAATGATAAAATCTTGAGAAAATTATGGAAATGTGAACCCCCTAATGGGTTTTTTCTTGTTGGTTTTATAGTTTAATGTCCTTGTTCTGATTGCATTCTTTCCATTTCTTCTATTCCATCTTCTATCTCAAGAAACCCTGAAAGTTTAGTTAATATGGAATGGATTACTTTTTTTCTGGGTAAAGGACAAGAAACACAGATGATAGTCACAAAGTCTGAAGAGAGAGAAAGAGTGAGGGACCAAAATATTACGCATTTGGAACTATTAGAAGTGGAAGCGTAGGGTACTGTGTATTTTTGTAATGTAGAGACAGTTCAGGGGAACCCAAAAGCAAGGCAATTGACTGTGAGACTTTAGTTTGTTTAACTTTTCCTCATGGATTTTTGGGGATGGCTTTTTGTGCCGCTTAGTCACTGATACACTTTCTGTTTACAAAGTGACACAAACATGATCGATATTGGGTTTTGGATTTGGTGCGCGAGGCCAAGAAAAATTTAAAAAGTACAAGACAAGGTAGTGATACATTATTGTTAGGATCAAGTAAGTAAACTCCTTTAGAGGTGTCGAGTAAAAATTGAAAACACCACACACTTACGAAGCGATATCGTTTACTAGGAATTCATTGGATATCTTCACATGTGAGTGATATCCTCTTGGACCACTCGTTGTGTGAGGAAACCTATTAAGAACCCGAAAAACTATTTTAACTAAAATTGTTTGAGCATGTCAAAACTGTTATTAATCTATGAATGTTCATTATTATGCTTTGTTTTCAACAGTTTTATTATATGTTAGTAACGAGATGTAGTTAACCAAATAGCTTTCAAACATGGTCGATGCGCCCCTGCATATGGAACGTATGTGATGCTCACTCTACATTTTGGTGTAGATCACATACACATTAGAGTACAAAAATTATGGTAAAAAATTGGCGAACATCATGGTGGGTACTAGGCTCATTGCCCATAGCTGCAACATTAATATAGGATTTAAAACCCCATGGTCCTAACATTGTGGAACAGTACCTAAAGTGTTGTCTTCGTCAATGCCTTAATTTGTAAAATCCAACATTTCAACGGAAAACCAGAGCTATGTAACTTTTCACACTTACAGAATTCATCAAAACTTAGACTCGTCCCGGCTCCTACCATGAGACTGGATAGATAGCAAGGATATTTCGAAATGCCAATGCATCATTGATATCATTTATGTCACAAATTGACAGAAAAAAATCAAGTAGCGATTTCAATTGAATGGTGTCAATCGCTTAACTTGTCACATGGCAAGGAAATTGATGCGTGTATATTTCGGTTTCTTCTATCGATTTAACAAAGGAAGTCTTTAATTATTTGCGTAGTTCACATTGTGAACTAAATGCTTTCACACACACAATCATACTAACTAATTGTTTTCATATTATCGACTTTATGCTAAATTGATGTCACAACTTTATTAGGTTATCATTATTGATTAATTAATTGACTCCCTCAACCCTAGAAGGGACCAATTTAATTTTTTTATTTATTCTATAATAATTAATATGGTTGTTGGTCTAGCAAAGTATATACAGTACTGCATGACTTGGGTGGTTGACTTAAATGCTTCCTTTTCCTGAGAATGCAAGCATGGGATATAGAGATAAGTGAGGCCTATGCTTTACCCACGTCTCTAGAATGTTTTGCTTTTGCTTGAAAATCTAACTTTTTGGTGATTATATAATCTAAGTTTTGCTTTTGAATTTGATTAAAGACTTTTAGCTTTTATCTTCTTCTTTTTTTTCTTTTTTTTTTGTCGAAGTTCCAATTCATTGCAATCCCCAAAAAAGGCAGAGAATAGTACAAACAAAGCCGAACAAAACACCGCTAGAAAAACCAACATGAAACAAACAGGAACAAATTTAGTTAAAACCATCACAGTATAGCATGAAGATCATGCTCCCAAACATAAAAACTAAAATGGCAAAAGCCAACATAAAGACATTTAACCCACATAAAGGCATAAAGCCTACAAAGAGGTACTACGCCCACATTTAGCATAAAGCCCATATTAAACATAAAATACATAAAATAAAACATAGGAAAGCTAGCCACCACAACCAAAGAGAAACACCAAGCCAACACCAGCAAAAAGAAACTCCATGATTGTAAATTAACAAACCACCAATCACCCATAAATCAGCAACCAGCCAAATATCCCTAATTAGGAAGCACTTGGTTATTCTACGTACAAGTCACCGATGCTTTTCACAAAAGTTGAAGTTGTGGTCCACCTCCCATATCCATTTCAACTATTAGTAGGAGCAGTGGCGGATCCATGAATTTTCATTTCGAGGTCAACATGTAAAAGGTTAAAAAAAATTCTATGCAAAATAGACCCTTTGAAATGAAACAATAATACTCTAATTCGTAGTTAATAGATAAAACCATACAAAATACTCATGTTCATTATCAACGAGAACTGCATCAACTTCAAAAAATAGACACACATTGTAATACACCAAAGATATCTCTAAGAATGTGATAATAAACCAAAAAATTAGTGCAATCCTTACCGCCTCCCAAGGCATTTTGTCTTATTCGACATAAGAACTAGCATATCTTAGCGCAATCATGCTCATTTTAAGGCATTTACGTCATTTTTAGGTCCTTCGTAGTTTTGATTCGGGGCTTTCTCTACATTTCTTTTGGGTTCTAGCTCTCAAACTTTGGACTATTATGAGTACTGTCTTAGGGGGAGCTTATTCAAGCAAATATTTCTTCAATACGTAAGAGTTAGGTTATTCTTGTAACTCTTTGTGGACTGAACATCTAAAGCTTTTTATCTAGATTGACCTATGGTTCCTTCATGCATTCATATCATACATGAAAAACTGTTTTAAGTTAAAATATTGGCTAAGTATGAAAAATGTTTTTTAGAATAATCATTTTCTCAAGATAATTTTTGGCGGCTTTTATTCCTTACACATCAAATAAGAAAATTTGATTTTATGGGATTTTAGTATGAAGTATATATATTGACTTAATGAGCCATCATTTTTATCCTAAATCGTATTTTGCACTAAAACCGATTTTTCATATTTTGATTCTGTTGGAATTTAATTTTCTAGTATTTTTATTTGAATCCAAATGAGGGGTATTTCTTTTATTTACATTGTAAATTTAAGTAAATGGAGTAAAATAAAAATAAATGAAAGTAAAAGGACAAAGACATTTACTTAAATGTTGAAAATGGAAATAAGGTAATATGCATGTTGTGCTAGTGTGCTGTGCCCTTTGGAGCATTTCATCAAGCAGTTTAGGGGTAATTTGCAGGGGTCAACATCTTCTCCTTTAATGGTGGATCAATTGACCCCTCTTGTCCCTATGTGGATCCGCCCCTGAGTAGGAGGACCTTCCCCACTAAAGACTAAAACAAGTGTTTTGTTTAGCATATCTTAATCAAATTTATCGTTCAATGATTAATATATAAAAATTCCATATATCGTGTGTATAAACATAATTTCTATTTCAACATTTTGCACGAATATCATTTTCGTTTACCAAATGCGTGCAAACAATTTTTCAAGTTCCTTCAAAATCAAGGGAGATGATCACCAACCTAATGGTTGTGAGGTGGGATTTCTGATTTCAATGGTTGTTATTTTCCGTAAGGAGTAGAATTTTGCACTCCATATCTCACCTACTTACTTTGTTTTATCCCATTAATACATTTTTGGGAAAATAAAAATTAAATATTTTACCAGACTCATTCACCTACACTTTTGTGGGTCATAAAACCCTTCAATTTTCTTTTGGATAATAGTAGTACCGGATACAAATTTACAATATTTGAATACGAAATGCAGAGACTTTTGGTGTACTTCAAGTAGTCCTGGATTACAAAATGCTAATCAAATATTTAGATTGATACCAAACAACTCTTTTCTGTTTTCTTCTTTTTCTCTTTTATTTATTTTGAAATAAACTAATTGTTTGTTAACTTTAAATTTGTTGTTCTGGGATAGTGCCCCATTACCCTCTCATCTCGTCGTTGCCTCCATCCTCTTTCTAGGTAGCGCCCCTTGTTTTAGGGCACTATATATGCTTGTTATTTATAAGCTTGCATTTGTATTCTTTGGGTCTTAGTTGTATAATATCAAGGAAGCTTACCTAATATTGTCCAGCATGTGTGAATTCTAGCTCCTATATACCAAAAATAATGAATATAGTGACCATTGAACTGCGACCACCACAACTAATCCAATAAGAACGTCTTGAACCAATTTTTGTCCCTGCAGAAGAAATATGTCTCTTAGCTAGAGAAGTCACTGTTATTTACAAGGAAAATACTTGTTTCGTTCTCCTGTAAGTAGAAACTTCTATTTTCATACCAATCATAATTTGATATATATGTACAAATTTTCTTGTCTTGTGTTTTTGATAAATTATTTTTACGTATGTATCAAATTGTAATTTGCTAGAAGAATGAATGTCTCTTTACAAAAGGAAGCAGACAAGCAGTGTTCTATATATAGAATTTCGACACGTAGTAACTTTTTAAGGTGCTCCTACACTTTTATTGTTGCATGACATTTGAATTGAAACTGAGTGAAAAATAGTCAGACGATATGGTGATGTGAATGATAGAGAGATCCTTAATCACGACTTCCTCATCAATTATGTATTATTAACAACCCCATGTGGCTTTAATGTCAAAGATTAGTTTTCAAAGCTTTACCAATACAAGAAAAATATTCCCAAGCCAAAGAAGAAATGACATAACTGCTTCACATAATATTGAAAATAATGGGAATTTCCATGTGCATCCGTAAGATGTCAAATCTATCGTCAACGGTTGGACAACTCACGATCCCCTAATGCTTCTTGCCCGTGCCCTCTAAAATCCTTAGACTTGTTTTCTTTTGCTAAAATTTCTACCTACCCATCGGATCCTAACGGTATTTTATTCATGTTTCCTAAAGGAAGTTGGAAAGTCGAAACATACACAGTCATCCGATCACACCACCTGACTTTGCATGGATAAAACAAAACCACCTGTTTTGGTTGTTGAACTTACTAAAAATTTGCATTCATCTTCATTATCTTTTCTAACTCAATAAAATCACTCCATACCATTAACACTCACCATCTTATCTCATTCCTCAAACCCTAAATATATACATTGTGTTTTTACTTTGTCGATGGAGCAGAAAATCATCGTCTATGACGATTATGAGAACGTAATTATTATTATTATTATTTTATTATTATCGCATTATTAAGTTCACAAGCATGGAATTTGCTGTTAGACGATGCAAAACACACACCGTGTGCTAGTGTGATATCAGACATTTTACATTGTCTAACTAGAGATAGTCTAATTCGAATGTACTTTGAATTAAGGATGATTCTATTCCATGAACACCGAAAAGTTTTCTGGATAACTATGTTTTTTTTATGACAACAATTAAATCAAGGTTTCAACACACCAAAACAACCCCCATTTTACATCCCAAAAAAATGTTGGAAATAGGCCCAGCCCATTTATTGCCCAAAACCACGAGTCCAGACCATTTGTTGTGTGAAGTTTTGTTTAGCTAACGTTTTTAGCTTTTTTTGACAAACATGTAATATCATATGTGTTTAATCAAACTCAAAGAAATTAGGCTAGATTAAGTTAGTGCAAAGATAATCTACTATGGCTGAGATCAACTTCATAATAGCCCGATGCACTCAAAGCCTATTGAAGGTAATTCATCTTTGATTGCATTGCATGTATTGTAGTGTTCTCTTGTATAACTAGTCAAGTTTTGTTTTTTTGTTTTGTTTTTTTCATGTTTATATTTTGCATGACTAGTCATCATTTGCCTACAACCACAGTATGAAAATCGATATTTTAGCCGATATTTCGGCAAAAATATCGTTTTTTTGGGGCAACGATATTTTGGCACCTTTCCATATATATATCGTCAATTTATCGATAATTTCGCTGATATTTCGGCTACGATATTTTCGTTCAATTGGCAGTGCAAATAGTCAATATATCGTGATATTATCGATAATATCGCGATATGAACTTTCAAAAATTAATTTGCTAAAACCCACTCATGCTCGCGTGCAACCTCCAAAACCAAAGCCTCACGACAACGTCCATAGATGAAAGCAGTAAAAGTACCTTGCTGGGATTATTTCCCATCACTGGGTCACTGTGGGTCCCATTGGAGGAGTCCTGGTTGCCATAGTCCTCGTACGAGCAGAGAATGTCGTCCGACGCGAAATCGAAGCCCTGTGTGCTTGGGTTGGCCCGACCCAATGATCCAGACGCCATGTTGGGAGTGATCGGAATTCGGAAGTGTAGAGAGAAAGTTAGGGTTTTCCAGAGAGAGAAAATCGAGGTGAAGAAGATAGAGAGATGCAGAGAATTATAAAGAGAGAGAAAGAGAGAGACTTTGATTTTTGGTTTTGGGTTTGCCGACAAAAGCAAGTTTCGTAATAATAAAATGGGAACATGAATTTTTTAATTTATTTTGCATAAAAATAAGGAAGATAGTGTTGGAGTTTGCGGTAAGATAAGGATGAGGCTCACCGACCATGCTTTTTGATTTTGCAGATATAGGCTTGTATAAAAGTCCACTTTTCAACTTCTCTAATTTCTCCCCATGTTTCCTTTTATTTCCATAAAATACCCAAATCTCAAAGTGTTATATCACAATACATTGACTTTGTTTTTGTTCTTCTCTTTTCTCTTTTTTAATGAATTAATTACACTTTTGGTTACTAGAGTTTGGCTCAAAATCATACTTGGTCACAATGATTTAATTTCTCAATTTCGTCACCGTAATTGCAGTAGTTAATAAATTCAGTATAATGCCTCAATTTCATCAATTTATTTAATTAAAAAATATTTGATATTAAGTTAAAAATAATTAACCTCCATATAAAATTAACAAACTATTATGGCTCAATCTATAACAAAGTCAGAGATGATAGCTTTAGTAATGCCTAGTGAAAGCAAGTTGGTTGAAAAACTTACGATATCGATAAATTACTATGGGGTGTTTAATTCTCTTCATTAATTACTCCATATTTTCTAAGTCACAGAGTTTGTCGGCTCGCAATATAATCAACTTAAATCACTCAAACCCACTATGCAATGCATTTCCTTCCAATTTTTTGTGTCAAAATAATAGATAATTGACTAAATAAACTTCTTCTAAAGTTTCACTAAAAATTTCCATGTATTTATCACAATTTCCGTGGTTTTTATCCAATTTTTATCGATATCGATATTTTCTCGATATTTCCATCGATATTTCCGTATTTTTGAACCACCGATATTTCCGAAACTATCAATATTTAAGACCTTGCTTGCAACATTACTAGTTTTCTGATGTGAGCTTGCTGCCAGCTGTAGGCGTTTACCTAACCATTTGTCCTATTCTAGCTCTTATAATTAGTTGCCAACTATCTTTGTCTTGTGATGCCCTAATTTTGTTGTGAAAAATATAGTTTTTCTTTTCCGTAAAGCCAAATACAAAAATATTTATATTATAAAAATAAATTGGAAAGTTTTAAGATACAATGAAATTTAAGAAAACAAAATAATAGGTAAGTAAAAGCAAAATAAATAATAAGTAAAAATGTGAGTTTGGTAAGGTGAAGCACGTAAAAGACGATGTCCTAAAGCCTTTGTAGCCTCCTTACGTGCAGGTACTGACGGTCTACAAGACTTCAAAATATGACCCATTGTACACAAACTCAAGATCCGCTATGAGCACGTTCATAGATGGATATAGGTATCCAAGTCACAGAACCATTGCCAAAATAATAATATAAAGTAGATAATATATATAAAAGTAGAAAAATGAGAGAATTAGTTTGTGGTGTGATTTTGGTATGTAATATTCTGATGGTGTATTGTGGTTGTTCAAATGTGAAGGAGGAGTGGCCTTTTATAGGCATCCAATAACGTGTAACCTTCACAAACTAGAAAATTAAGGCATTCAATATAGAAATAAAATCTGAATATTAAATATTTATAACCCCCACAATAAATAAAATAAAACAATCAAAATAATTAAATAAATAAAACGGTTAAATTTTAAAAGCCTTTTTAAAATTCCAACAAATTTATCAAAGGGGTGGATGATGGTAGAGTGTAGTCAACACTACTAATATTGCATTGATAGTCTTCATGGATTTTGAAATGAGATTTCAAATCTTTTTTTATTTTATTATTTATTTATAATTTGCTTTCGTTTTTTAGCGAATCTGGATATATTTTTTCTTAGTTTTGGGGTCCATTAAGTTTCCTATTCCTTATATAATTGTACTAAAGCCCTATGACATATAAATAGGTACTTTAGCACTAGGTTATTGTAACGTGAGAAATCTAAGGCATCAAATTGGGTTTTAGCCAAGGGTGAGACAAAAGAGAGCTAGGGTTTGTGAGAGATCAAAAGAGGTTCTTTCATATGAGCGAATTTCACGGGGATCACCAAGAGGACATAGGCATAACGCTTGAACTCTATAAATTCTTATGTTCTTTGTATGCATGTTTACTTTTCAGTTTGTGTGTGCTTTATCTTTGCATGGCTTGTGTGTGATAGTTGCGTAATCCATCAATGACAAAGTATTGGAGTGGTATCAGAGTCGCGGTTGCGGCGGGTATCCAACATAAGTATCCAAATAAAAAGTTTTGAAACGAATTTGTTAGTTCAAATTCTCATGTCACGGGTAATACCTACATTTTAGCAATCTTGCCCAGTAAGACTCAGGCTCAATTGCAAGCCTCCAGAATTGTTTAGCTAGTAAAGCTTTATTGAAGTCGTGTAGGTTGCGAAAGCCCATTCCCACTTACTCTTTTGACACTCCTAGCTCCTTCCAGCTTATCTAGTGAAATCTTCCTAGGATCTCTTGTTTGCCCCTACCAGAAGTTAGCGAGAACACTATCAACTTCTCTGCATAGACTCCCTGGGAAAAGGAAAACTACCATATGATACATAGGGATAGCTTGCGCCACATATTTTATTAACACTTCCCTATCATCCTAAGAAATGAGGCTCTGACGCCACCCTTGCACTTTGCTCATAATTCTATCTTTCACGAAACACATGGCATCCTTTTTTTATCTACCCCACATGGTTGAAAGACCCAAATACTTCCCCGGGTCCATCATAGTATTGACTCCCAATATGGCATGCAGCTGAGTGCGAAGAGGCATAGGAGTGTTAGGACTAAAGAACATGTTTGACTTCTCAAAATTCACCAATTTTCCAGAGGCTTGACAATAACACTGAAGAATTCTCTCCATTACTCTACAATTCTGAGTTGTCACCTTAAGGAAGAAAAGGGAATCGTCTGAAAAGAAAATATGTGATAACGTTGGGCCTCCCTATTAAATTTAATTCCTTGAAGGAAGCCTCTGCTCACGACACAGTTGATCAATGTGGACAACACATCAGTTATGATTATAAATAAGTATGGGAAAATGAGATCCCCCTGTCTTAGGACTCTTGAGGGTTTAAAACTATACCTGTCTTGCCGTTGATAAGGATTGCAAGCTCCACCGAAGTGATGCAGCTCATAACCATTTGTACCCAAGCAGTGGCGAAACCCATCTTCTCCATGATAGGCCTCAGAAAATCCCACTCAATTCTATCATACGCCTTATTCATATCCACCTTCAACCCCATTTCACATTTTTTTTGTCTTCCTTCGGATCTTCAAAGAGTGGAAGACTTCGTGGGCAATCACAATGTTGTCCTGGATTTGGCGTTTTTGAATAAAAGCTCATTACTGTGGGGAAACAATATCAGGCAAGAGCATCAAATTGACGGAATGTGTAAATTAATTGAATCTTGAAACGTTGAGGTGCAAATTAATGAAATTGAAATCTCGTGACCCATTTCGATGATGTACTCAAACCTATAGGGAATACAATGTCGTTAATTCTTAATATATTCCAGCTCCTTGATGCTTGTTTGAGTCCATATATGGATCCCTCAAGCTTACACACCCTTTGGCTTTCGCATTAAACACAAATCCTTCGGGTTGATCCATGTACAGTTCTTCTAAGAGGTGGCCATTCATAAAGGCATAATAGAATTTGGCATGCTATTTATGATTTTTCATAAATAAATAAAAAATTTAAAAAGAAATTTTAAGGAATACTTTGAACAAAGGAAAAACTTATGAAACTCTTGTTATGCTGCAAGTAGTGGAATGAACCCAAATTCAAAACTAGTAGTCAAAAATGCTTATTTCCGCACAGACATTTGGGGCTTGTTAGGTAACGGTTTCGGAGAATGTTTTTTGAGAATATTTTATGAGAACGAAAACAAGAAAATGAATTTGCATTTTCAGGATTCGAAAATGTGTCTGGTAAATTAATTGGAAAGTATATTCAGAAAATAAAAATAGTGAAAACATGTCTAGTAGGCAAATTTGAGAATAATAATTTGTGAGTTATTTTTCAAGTATATTTGTTGCTAATTTATGTTCTAAATTTTTTATTTTTTAAATTATGATATTTTCAAGGCTAAAAGTATTACAAACAATGAAAAATGTATACCTTGAGAATAATAATGGTGTAATTAAAATAATAATAATAATTCTAATTTTAGAAAAACCTAGATAATAAAATAATATTATCTTTAAAAATAAATATAAAATTGAATAATATATTATGGTTTTATCATAAAATTAATATACACTCATGTAGCAAAATAAAATAATGAAGTGGAACGAAAAAACTGAAAATTGAAAAAAAAAATGAAAAATGAAAAATCAGACCAACCAAAAAAAGAAAAATAAAGCAATCAGACCAATACCTTGGGTAGAAAATGAAAACAATAATTTGGTGTTTTTTAGTTTTTGTACATGAGGTTGAATTTGTTTTCTGAAAACAATTCTTATGAAAATGAAAATGACATACCGAACACATTTTTGATAGAAAATGAAAACGGGACCTTGAAAATGTTACCGAATAGTCCCTTATGAACTTAAGAGCTGACCTATTCCTTAGGCTATAAATATTTGGGGTAAATATATATTGGTAGACCCTCTGATTATAAGACCTCTAGATCTTTTAGATATTGAAATTCTTTCAATAAATACCTTTCTGTTTCTTGTAAATCTCTATATAAAACTCTTAAATCCTCACCCAAATAAATGTTTGATAAATTAGATTGCCCAAGAGCATGATAGCAGTCTTTAAGAGATGTGATCTAAAAGTCAGATAAACTCCTCCCATCCAACAACTCCTGTCAGGAACTAGATTTTTTTGCTTTTAACGAGTAAGGGAACAAATCTTATATATTGAAGAAAATAGTCGAAAACATATTGAAGTCCAATGAGTACTTGATTTGTATCTCTACGGCATTTTGATAGTGTGTATGTGAAATACTCCTATTCTTTTTATAAACTATCGCTTGTATTTATAAATAAAAAAACCTAATGAATGCAGAAAATGAGAAGATTCCAAACACCCCTCCATAGGACACCAAAAATGCATATTTTAGCTCATTGTCATGCTTTAACACGCTGGATCACACAAAAAGCATTTTTAGTTTAGTTAATGGAAGGCATAGTCATTAAATTAGTATTTGCTTTCTAAAATGCTCATCGCGTCACATGATTATTATTGGTCAATAACTGGCAAAAAAAAAAAAAAAAAAAAAAAACAATGCATATAATAAGTCGTCGCCGGCGACCTTTCTGCCCAACATGGCCACAATGTGATATCATGACGTGATTCCTTTAATTTTATTTATTTTTAAGTTCTCAAATCATCTTTGAAAATAAATTCGCTGAATCAAAAATCATTTAGACATCAGCTATAATTAAACCAATAGATGAACATTGTATTTTTTACAAATACTAAAAAATAATCACGATGATTATCAAAGGGCTAAATGATTTTAGATTGATTTATTTCTGCACGAGTCCTTGAATGGAGAAACATTTCTGTGCCGTTTTTGGTTAATTGTGGTTATGTGAGCCAGTAATTTTAATGCGGCTTTTATCCGAGTGAGTTTTCGCTTTTAACATGTTAGTTTGTTGCCTTCTTGGAATTGGTATTTTAGATGTCTTGTTGATATCTTTAATTGTACTATTGAAGTTTATCTAATGAAGTTTTTATTTGATACCAATTTTTTTTGTTTTTTGTTTTTTGTTTTTTGTTT
The DNA here is from genome assembly GCF_029339155.1 of Prunus mume. NCBI lineage: Eukaryota > Viridiplantae > Streptophyta > Magnoliopsida > Rosales > Rosaceae > Prunus > Prunus mume. The sequence goes on from NC_142699.1 coordinate 33,254,954, forward strand.
TTTTGTTTTAAAGCACTTGTGTGAAATGGGGATAGCACCCGATCAATCACGGCACGCCACAAATGATAACTTTTCCATGTGACAATATATAATTGGTTGAATATAGTAAAACAATTATATTCCCGTTTCATACAAGTTTTGTTGCCTTGAATGGGTCATTGTATGTTGTAGTCCAATAATCAAAATGGTCTATGTTTTATGTCTTAATTTAAGAATCGTTGTAACAAAATATTAGCTAACTACAAATTATTAATACATATAATTGTGATCAAATAAATATATAAAACACAATGTCTCTAATATATATTGAAATTTTGTGATGATATTCAAAGGGTTAAAAGTTTTTATTTGGTTGATTAGTAGTAAGGGAAGATCCTCAAATGTATATATATATATATATATATAGAGTTATTTTCTTATCCCAATACCATTGTAAATAGAGAGAAAAGCAGGAAATGGTAGTAGAAAATACATGGTGTCTGCACAGTTTGGATTATTAAACTACAGTATGAAGTAGAACTCACGAAGACAGTGGCTGGTTGGATCCTGAGCTGAGCAAGTGCCTGGTCCATTTACCTAGGAATTGGAAATCGGAGAAATTGAAAGACTATGGATTTTGAGAATTTTATTTTCACTTTGGAACTTGCCCTGAATTGCAAGACTTCAATTTAAATTGGCGAAGAAGAAGAAATGCATGACTTTAGGTTTTGTAATTTTTGACTTTCTTATGTAAATTTGGGTTTTGTCTCTTCCAAGATCCACGATCCGTCCTTCTTGTTGAGGTTGCAGAGATGGCGAGACAAGGCCTTCGTTTTGGTACAAGAGACAGAGAGTTATGATGGGGTGGCTGGGCATGGGGGCGATGAAGGTTAGGATGTACGATGTGGTGGCTAGGATTATGGATGTCAAACAGGCCATGTCGACCCTGCCTGGCCCATTTAGAGTCAGTCTATTTAATAAACAGGTTATGTTAGGTCCGTCCATTTATGAAAATCATCAATGTCGGCTCAAGCCTACAACCCTAGCCCATATGGGATCGGGCCATGCTCGTGTCGAACCCTATTATATGGGCCGATATGCACCCACCCAAATTTGACTTAGGTATTGTATTTTTTTTTTGTAAAATTTTTAACAACTTCATTTAAATCTTTTTTACAATTATGTATATACGAATAAGATTTATTATTTGTTGAAAAAAGAAGGCCAATAACTTCTTTTAAAGTTCATTTAAATAGAAAATGGCTAGATTATTGTTTGGGTTTTAAAAATTAAAACTTCAAAAATAAAACCATTATTTTATATATAAAGAAAACATTACATTTTAATATATATTATTAGAGAAAAGAAATAAATTAGAATTTAATATATAAATATAATAATGTATTATTTTTATCTAAAACAAATATAATTTAATAAATGGGCTTTAAACGGACCGATCCATTGGGTTTCTAGTAGGCACGGTCCACAGCAAACCACTGGCCTAGTCAGCCCATTGGGCCTAATTACCTCGTCTCGGCCCACCAAAAGATACAGTATGTGCCTTGTCGAGTCTTACTTAAGCGTGTCATGCTCGAGGCGGCCTAGTCTGTTTGCCATCTCTAGCTGGGATAAGGGTGTGCTTTGAAGGTACGGTGGCTGCATGGGTTGAGGTTGGCAGTTGTCGTGGCTGCACCAAATGGGGATGGAGAACTGAGGCTAGGGGTGAGGGTGGGAGCGGCTAGCAATTGGTGAGGTTCTCGGTTAGTTTTTATTTTTTTTATATTTTTTTAATGAAATTCATTTTTATTAGTTTTTATTAATTTTGTGTGCCACATCAGCATTAAAAAAATGGTATTCACATTTCCTACATCAACATTTAATATATTGGGTAACAAAGGGTCTCTTTTGTAGGATTTCTATAAGTTGCGATACCAGTCAAAAGAGTCTCCAAAGGTTGGTGGGACACGTCATCCTTCAAGAGGAGATACATCATGAGCCAAGTAATTTTTGTTTTTGACCCTCAACAATACACCATGTGCCATGCACATGGTCAAATGTAACAGAAAAAGGTAACAAAATTAACGATAGGACCATTTTTCCTGATTTAACTGAAGTTAAAGGACCATTAGGAACTATTTTTGAAATTGAAGGACCAAAATGCGAAGTGGTCAAAGTCCAGGGACCATTGAACCTAAAAACCCAGTTTGTAATGACCCTCATAGTTTGGGAGGTTTACTGTAGTTGATCCTTTTAACAATAATGTACCCTACTCTTATTAATTTTTTGTGCAATCTAGTTCCGTCATTAACTTTACTGTCAAAATTTATGTTAATTGCCTATGTGGCAGGGCTTAGCCATACCCATTCACTTCTTTTGATTCCAATTGAACGACATTTTCAGGCAATAGATGTTTTCCCACCCAAACACATTTTACACACAAAAATCCCGCCCAAACCCATTTGACATTAATTGTCCTAAAATACCCTTCAACTAGCATTGCAAGAAACGAACATGTGGGACACAAGCCTACTACGTAGGCAATTAATGGAAATTTATCTTGTAAAGTTAACGTTGAAACCAAATTACAAATAATTAATAAGATTATGGTACATAATTGCTAAAAATTAAAAGTGCATAAGCAAACATATCTTATGGGTGAAAATTTAGAGTATAAAATTGAAATTAACCCTAATCAAAACTAGAAAGCACAAATAATCGAAAAACAAAATAAGGTGATGAGTGTATTTTGTGGGTGGGATTAAATAAGTCCATGAGGATGAGGTGAGTCAGCTGCCCTGCGCGGACTAGTAACAGTTGTTCCGGAAGTAAAAAGGGCAGGAGGGTACGGACAAAGCCAACTACTAAGTTGACTGCCTAATAATATCCAATCATGGAGAGTCGCAGACACGCTTTTCTTGCAGGCTATTGTTGGTTGAGGTTGAGGAAGAAGCTGCTGTCTTTGTCCCTAATAAATCACCCACTTCTCTCTATCTCTTTTTTTTTTCTTTTTGTATTCTCTTTTTTTGGCAAAAATTTCCCATTTGAAGACAATCTTCATTTCATTCATTCATTCATTCATTCCTCCCTTCCTCTTGCCAAGCCCGTTATAGTGTACATTCTATCTTTGATCAGCTTCCTTTAAAACCCAGAAGGAGATTTTCCATCTGGGTTTTGAAGATTTTGATTCTTTACAGCTTATCTGATATTGGGGATCGAAGATTCTGTGCTGTTGCATGTGGGCAGTGAAGATTTTGGTTCTTGGGGGAATATCTGAAGTGGGTGTTGGAGATTTTTATCTTTTAAGGGAAATTTGGGATGTGGATTTTGCCGCAAGGGAAATTTTTTTGATTCTTGGAGGAATGTATGGTAGTGCTGAAGTTGGTTTGAAAGATTATGATTCTCTGGAGACGAAATTGGATTTTATTGGATAAGGTTTTAACGTTCCTGTATGTCTTTGTTGGTTTTCTCGAAGTTCACGAAATGTTTAACTAATCTGTGAACAGTAACATTCGTAATCTTTTTTGTTTATTGTTAGTTCGAGAGTGGTTTGTTGGAGAGTGATTTATAGTGAGATACTGACCGTTACAACCAATTTGCTTTTGAGAAATCTGTCATTGGAAGGAGGGTAGTTGTTTCTAGTTTGGTGCAGGGACGACCTTCTACTTTTATGTATAGAGAAGATAACTTTTTTTTTATTGCTCTCGATATCCTTTTTGTATATATTTTGGATGGATTAAGGATATGATGTCCTACATTTGAGGAAAATAAGGGAAGTTTGGAGAAAACAAGCAAAATTTTGGTTTAGCATGTGCTCATTGTTATCTCTCAGTTTTTGGGTTGGTAGTATTTTGGGGTCATGAAATTTCTCAGCGTTATGGGAAATTCATTTGGATGTTCAGCATCCGGAGAGCGATTAGTTTCAGCAGCAAGAGATGGAGATCTTCAAGAGGCCAAGGCCTTGCTGGAATGTAATCCTCGCCTGGCAAGGTACTCGACTTTTGGTGTTCGTAATTCCCCTCTCCATTATTCTGCAGCTCAGGGCCACCATGAGGTATAAAGTCTAATACGCATCTTCTTAAGAAATTGGTCTAATTTTGTTTTAAGGTTTTGCTTATCTTTTATGATTGATTGTATTTTTTTGTTCTCCATGTGTTTAGATAGTCTCTCTCTTGCTAGAGTCTGGAGTCGATATCAATCTCCGGAATTATCGTGGTCAGGTAAAATGATCTAATATGGTGGCTTTAGAAGTTTTAGCATTTGCAGCATTATATATATCAAAACTTGCTTTGTTATGGATTTAGAAATGAAGTTTTCTATCAAAAAAAGTGAAATTGTGGTCTATGTCTTGGTGAACAGACTGCTTTGATGCAAGCTTGCCAACATGGTCATTGGGAGGTTGTTCAGACATTGGTTCTTTCTAAAGCCACAGTAAGATTGTTACTTCCAATTCAATTTTTTCAATATTCCTTTGACATTGATAGGGTTAAGAAGTATGACAAATTTTGGAAAACTGGATTTCAGATTCACAGAGCAGATTATCTGAATGGGGGTACTGCACTCCACTTTGCTGCTTTGAATGGTCATTCTCGGTGCATCCGGCTCCTCCTTGTTGATTATATTCCCAGCACTCCGGATTTTTGGAGTACCTTAAGGAATGCATCAAGCAATGAAGAATCAATTGCAGAGTTTAACCACGAGTACTTCCACTTCCAGTTCCTTTTGCACCCTCTTTTTATCTTTTCCAATATTCTCTATTGATTTATTTTTCTCTTCTTTGCGTGCACCAGTGTTTTGGTCCAGATAATTAATAGGCCTGCTGATGGAGGAATCACTGCGCTGCATATGGCAGCGTTGAACGGCCATGTTGAAAGCGTACAACTACTTTTGGATTTAGGGGCTTCTGTTTTTAAAGTTACTGTGCAAGATGGAACTACAATTGATCTAATAGGTAACTTTAATTTATAATTATCCTTTTTCAGCAATTAGCATCATTCACTTGCCTTAGCAAATCTACTGAGTTGTTTTATAATATAGGAATTGGATAATACATAGAATACAACATACATTCATTCATCTTTCCAAGTTTTCAGCGAACCTTGTGAGTGTATTTCCTTTTCTGCTATTGTATAGAAAGTTATAGCCCAATCATATCTAAATTAATTCCTAAGACATTGTTTAACTTCGTGTTAATTGTAATTCCATGTAATGCTGTTGATTAACCTCTTGAAACATTAATGTTCAAAGACTCCCATCATTCCAATATGATTTTGCACAATGTATTTCCTAAACCCTAATTTATACTGATCATTTTGCAGGTGCTGGAAGCACAGCCCTACATTATGCTGCATGCGGAGGAAATGCACAGTGTTGTCAAGTATGTTCTTCATTTACACAAAAATATGTATTAATGTTGTTACATCCTTACACGTATTTATGCTCTGCTATTACTATTTTTATATGCTCTGGTTCAGATTTTGATTTCCAGGGGTGCCAGTCTGAATGCTGAAAATGCGAATGGGTATGTACCCAATGCCTGTTGTGTTACTTTTGATTTGTTTCAAAGTCTATTGTAATTTTCACTGGGAATATTTATTTTAATAATACTTTGACCTGTGTTACATGGATTCAAGTGAGTGTCATGATTGAACCTATATACTGCCCCCAAGTGTCAAATTTTCTTTGTTTATTTGAGCGATAACTGCATGTAATTTTGACATTATGTGATATCTGTTTAAATTTGGATGACTGACCACCTTTGGAATCCTGTTAGAATTACTTATCATCAAACTAGTCTTGCTCATGATAGAAATTGAATTCTTGTCTCGCCTTCGCTCGAAGTGTTCCTTTTTTTGTTTTTGTTTTTTTTGTTTTTTGTTTGTGTGCTGGTTTTTCTTTTCTAGCTTTGTGTTTTTTGCCTGGGAATCTGCCCCCTTGTTGTCTTCCCCTTTCTTAGCCTAAAGGGCCATTGGCTCCGTTGCTTTTTGGCACCATTGCTGCAGTGGCCTATGATTCCGTGTATCTGAAGTAGTGTGGTGCTCTGCCTGTATGGGCTGCTTTCTTGCTCATAATAAGAATACTACTCTGCCAATCCAAACTTTAAATATCTTCTCGACCTGGTTATCAGATTGTAGTGTTTGGATTAGCAGAGTTGTATTCTTATTTTGTTAACTGTGCCATTGGACCTGAAAATGTGGATTATGAAGTCAATAATTAGATAGATGCACGGTTTTAAAATTCAACCATTGGCCAGTAAAATTTAGGTCTTAATCCCATGGATCATTATATTTGGTTCCTTGAAGTGATATCAGTTGTTTCATGACTTCATTCTTTTTCTTTTTCTTTTCTTTTCCCATCTGCAATAACTTCATAATTCTCTTTACTCAACTACAAGTCTTTAACTTAACCCTGTTTTATGTTTTTATTTGTTCAAAGATGGACTCCCTTGATGGTGGCCCGTTCATGGCATAGAGACTGGCTCGAGGAAATCCTAAGCACAGAGCAGCAAGTCCAGTCACAAATTCTTCCTTCACCGTACCTATCCCTTCCCCTTATGAGTATTGTGAAGATTGCTAGGTGAGTATGTTTTGTTAAATCTATTGACTTAGTACTCTACTACAGAATTGTTTGTAATTTCTAAATTGGTTCAGTTCATGAGTATCTGTAATTCTGACTGCTGCAACTAAGAAATTAAGCATAGCCAAACTTCTCTAAAAGAAAGGAAAGTTATGTCATATGGATGCGTTCAGTCTACTTTAGCACCCCTTTCCCCAACCCACCCCAAAATAATAAATAAATAAAACTAGAAGAAACCTTCTTATTTGAATTGTTGGAGCATGTCAAAGTCAACAAATACTACTGCATTCCACATGCTCTCTGCCATCAGTTTGTTGATGTGGTTAGTTTTATATACATTTAGAAATGCTTCAACCTTATTCTCTTCCTTTGGTGCCATTTCCAGAGAATGTGGATGGAGGAACAGTGCTTCTTTATCTACATGCCAAGATCCATGTGTAGTCTGTTTGGAACAGCAGTGCACAGTGGCTGCAGAAGGTAAATTTCTCTTAAGAGTGCATATTATCACGATTCTCTATCTTTAGTAAGTTAACATGAAAAAACCACATAATTTGATGTATATACATGTGGGGAAAGTTTTTGGATTGTAGAAGTTAATGAATTTTTTTTTTTTTTTGGGCACCTGCATCTATGCATTTGAATATGTTCTCTGGGAAGAAAGAGATATAACACTGGAGAATGAGTGATATGGAACAAGCATCATTTTCTTAATCCCTCAATGTAGCAAATGCAACTCCAAAAGGCTCCCTGGTGATGGTTCATGTGGGAAAATTAAGTAGCGGTGAGAGTGTAGAATTAGAGGTAATGCTATAGCATTGGTTTGGGCTGAAGGAGATAGATAGATGCATCTAGTGAATGCTTTGTTCAGTCCTCAGTTCCCATTTTAGGGGTATTGAACATGATAGATGTATTTACCTAAAGTAAGGATTTTGATGTCAAACCTTATTATTGTATGCTTAGAGGAAGTATTTTTCCATTGAACTGGAAAATGTTTGTCTAGCTTCAGCGCTTCTCTGTTGTCACCCTCTTGTTGCTGGACAGCTTCTTTAGGCATGTTCCAGGAATCAATCATCTGATTGTGAATGTGTTACAGCAGACTGGTATTACATCTGCGCATGCAGTTATGATGCATTTGATCAAGTGTTACTACATTATTTCGTTCTTTGTTTAGGTACATTTGTATGTTTTTATGTAATTAGGTTTTGCACATTAACACTTTTTCTATGGCTTTCTTATCTCCAGAAAGACTGGTGAATCGGTACCAAGATGCACCTTGGTAGTGATAATTATTTGTTATATAGGGCCGCATTGGTGAGATGGTGGAAATTGCAATCGTGCCCTGTGCACAAATTAGATCATATTTTCTTATTTAATTACAGTAAGAATCTAAATGAAGTATTATAAATTGGGTACATCAGAACTATACCCCTTAACCGGTAGACTTGTTATGACCAATGGGCAATCCCCATATTTTGAAAATTCTGAGTTAATTGTGCAGTAGTCAACATATTAATAATTTCAGATTGGTTTTTTTTTGTTTTTTTATTTTTATTTTTATTTTTTATAAATAAATTTAATACATTGCTCATTTTGATTGTTTCATCTGTTCTCTGAGTTCTGAAATCCTTTTCTTCCTACTGGCTTTCTGCATGCTTGATGGTACAATCATGCATATTGTTGGTTGCCAAGGACAATAACAAATCTCGTGGTGCAGGTTGTGATCATGAGTTTTGCACAAGATGTGCCTTGTACCTTTGTTCCACAAATTGCACTACAACTGTGTCTCATGGTCCCCCAGGCTCAATTGCATGTCCTCTCTGCCGAAGTGGCATAGTTTCATTTGTGAAGCTTAGAGGAACAAGATCAGTGGTTAAGGAGAATCCAAGAACAAGTTTATCCCTATCATTGTGCTCATGTTCAACTGAGGAGCCAGATTCCGCCTCAATAACAACCCCATTATGCAAGCCTGAGTTCCGATGCTCCGGTAAAGCTCCTCTCGGATCTTTCCGGTCCTTAAGCTGCCAGAAGTTCCCATCATTCAAGATCAACTACAACCTTTGCATGGGAGCTCCAAATATTAATCCTTGTTTGGTTCCAAGCTCCAGTAATAGGAAGTTGCGGAACCATTTGGCTAGGTGCTCTAGATCCGGCTTTAGACGATCAGCATCTCAACCTGAGGGCAGAAGGTCGTGGTTTTCTGCACTCAGTCAAAATGTAACGACTGGCAGTGGATGCTGAATGGCTTTTAGTCCTTTGATTTTTTGTTGTATTCTGACTACTTTTGGATGTATTTTTTTCCACCTCATTTTTGTCCATAATGTGCTAAATCATCTTCAATTTGTGATGATTCTTGGATGGTGTAACATTGTAAATATAATATTCTTTTTTTCAAAATAAATGTTCTGATTTACAGAATGATCTCTCTCTCTCTCTCTCTCTCTCTCTCTCTCTCTGCTCATTGTTTGAACATAAATTCTGAACCATGTAACAGCTCTTCATTATGTTAAATTTATCTATCTTTTCTTTCTCCACCTTCTTGCCAAAAATATGGAAATACAAGGTGAACTTGGGAATCTTACAACTGCTTTGGCTGGACTTAGGATCTAATTATTCTTTTGAAAATAACATTACACTCATTCCAAAAGAGCATATCCACTAGGCTCACTGAACTCAAGTCAGTTGAGCATTTTATTAATTTAATTTCTGACACTGCAGTTTGGACAAAAAGGTCATGAAACACTGTAAATATATTTAGTATGAATTATTCACAGCCATCATGAAACACCCCCATGAAAATTAGGAAAACACATAATCTGTTGGCCCTTTTTCACTTTTTTTTCTTCTTCTGGTAATGGTTATTATATCAGAGAACATACACAAATTTGGTAGGCGACAAAAATGAAGAATAACATAACCTTCTTCAGAAAAATATTATTCAACAAACCCTATAGTACACAGTACATGGAGATAATACAAATCATATAAAACTAAGAACAAACTGCAAATCCATAGTACTTAATCAAGCTCAAGAGGGATAGATAAGGATGGTTAAGATAGGAGGGTTGATAAAGATGGAGGAAAGAACACAAGACAAGAAGTCAATGGAGGGTGGTGAGGATGGTTATGCAAAGACATAAAAGTCTTGCAAGATCAAGAAAGAGAGAAAAGACACGAGAAATGTAGGATGACACTAGAGAAGGTATGAAAGAGATCAAGTAGATGATGGTGAAGTGAAATTAAAAGAAAGAAGAAAAATAAAATAGAGAAGCTCAGTTAAGATAGCACCATGAAATATCAAACGTCCTCGGCGTCATTCTCCATTTGTGATGGAAGCCTAAGTGCTGCTGGTACTGGCTCCCAGAAGTTGGCGATGACTTGATGATCAAGTGATAGCAGCAGGTGCTTCTTCTCGACAAGAAGAGGGCAAGAGCATGTTGAGAAAGAAAAGACAGGCATTGAATTGAAGATTGAATGGTGTTTGTTGTTAAGGTGTGGGCTATGAAGTGATGTAAATGGGAAAGAAGACATGGTAGTTCCTGAAGAGATGGATGGATGGAGGTTATATATATAGAATGTGTGGAAAGAGAAGGAAATAAATGAGAGAAACAGAAGAGACTGACATTCCTAATATGTGTTTGGTTTCAGCAAATGGTCAAAAGAGAGCACCAGATTAGGCACTGGTGGACCCAAAAACCATGAAGGATTAGAATCTGCTGTGTGTGTACATGAGAGAGAGAGAGAGAGGCATGAGATATTAGTGACAGCTTGATTTGAGAGAAGGGAGGGGAGGGGAGGGAAGAGAAGTACAGAGAAAAAACAGAGGAAAAGCAGAGTGAGTGATGAGTGAGTGTGACTTACCATCCGTGCCTTGTTTCTCTGACTCTCTCTCTCATCTGTCTCACATCTTTTACCCTCTCAGTTACGTAATTCACTCAGAAAGAATAAAAAGGGATTTTGATGACTCGGATTTTCAAGTTTCTGAGAGAGAGAGAGAGAGAGAGAGACGAGAAATTAATTAAAAAATATTTAACGGAGAGAAGATCTTCAAAACACTCTATGGCTGTGCATGCAATGCAAATTGCAACGAATACTTTTTTTGTACCAAAAAGGCTTGTTTGACTAATAGCAAATCCTTTACTAATTTGTCTTTTTGATCTCCATCATTCTATTCTCTCTGCTTTCTGAAAATCTTTAAATGCAAAATGACATAACCACTTGTTTGAATTCATTAACGTGCAAAACTTTCATAAAAATGAAAGAATCAACGGTTATAATAGTAATCATTTAGAAAGCGACTCTAGCTAACAGCAACAAATCTGACCACCATGGTAATGACATTTCAGCATTCATTGACTTTTAATTAATATTACAGACTTGGTACACTTACTGAATTAACCATTCTCAGCAAAAACAGACATAAAAAACCAAATAAGCAATGAGCTAGAAGCCTAGAACCAAATGTTCATATGGTGAGGAAGAGTCATGGGCCTTCCTCTTGTCACTGCCATCTCCCCTAAATATGCACAGATCATGGCACTTCAATTCGAGATGAAGTTTGCTCGAGATGCTGGCTTTTCTTCTATATTAGTTGAGTCTGATTCACAAGCAATGGTAAACGACTTAAAGAATGGTCATGGGTATCTCATTGACGATATTAAAAGGAATTTGCAACAATTTGATGATGTTACTATTTCTTTCAATCTACGGAGGTGCAATCAAGTAGCTAATCTTCTAGCAAGGCATGCACTTAATTGTAATATTTTTGCAACTTGGATTGAATCGTACAAGATGATACCATTGTATTGTATTCTCTTCATTGTTATCGATGTTTTCCTCTTTCGCAACCAAAAAAAAAATGATAATAGGGTATGGGATTTTGGCAACAAGGTCCAATTAATGTGGAGATATAGAGTCTGCCAAACAAGATCTTTTGATGCTAGGATGGGGGAGGAGGAGGAGTTGAGAAAAAACATAAAACAGCATTGCAAGTATAGCTGGTCACAAAATCCTGATTGGGGGAGGGATGGGTTTTCCTTTTTAAATGATCCTCAATCCATCTACTCTCCTTATGTTTTTATTTTTTATTTTTTAAATGTAGTGTTTGTAGGATCTTTGGGGCAATAGCTCCTACAGCTAGGGTTGGGTTTAGGGTTAGTTTTTGTGCTCGCCCTTCTGTCTTGTTGCTTCACCATCACTAGCGGTGAAAGGAGAAAGGAGAGACGAGATAGGAGATAGGAGAGAGGAGAGGAGAGCAATTATTCCAATCTGACAGACAATACAGGACAAGAGAAACTTTTATTTTAAACTAAATTTTTAAACCCCATGAAAAATTTAAAAAAACAAAGAGAAAAGAAAAGGCAAATCATCATGACCTTTGTGATGGGACAATACATGGTCAATCAATCAGTCTCTTTTACTGTCTGATCAAGAGAGAGATTTATTTTTTATATTTTTCCTCATGGGTTGCAGCCGCCTACGTAAGGCAAGACCAAGATAATAACATGCTACAATTCATCCAACCATAATATTCAATATATGCACTCTGCTATGCTCTATGCTACGCTCAGCTTCTGATGCACACTGCAGGCATGGCATGTGTGCCTTGCCTCTCTCTCTCTCTCTCATATTGTCGAGGCTTTGCACTGTTGAGGGTGAAGGGGTAATTTAGGAGAGGCAACCAACCACCCGTTTTCGTGTTTGTGTTTGTGCCTTGCAGTTCCAACTTAACCAATAACCTAAATCCATCGGAAGATTGGTTGAGTTGTCTATTAAATATTGTTACCTTCATTGTCTTGGAACTATTGGCTACGCAACCTATCGGGTCCCTAATAAATATGTACTAAACTCAAATTTTGTTATAGGGTCAGCCTTAATTGGTGGTAAATTGATTTAGGCTTAATAAATTATTGTATTATACTGTAGTACGATCACGTGAAATGACTTGTACGCCTGTAAGACCATATCCAACCACTAGGGTGGAAACCCAAATCTTCATTTTTGAACCCAAAATTCTTCTTCAATTCATGTATTTTAAGAGGTGGAAATTTGAGAAAGGTGAAATTTGGGGTGGAATTCCAGTCCAAGTTTTGCTTGGACTGGTAATTTGTGTGGAGCTCAAAGCTCTATTTTTGCAGCTCATGTGTAGAGAAAAAAGAGGTTGTACTTACTTTTATTTTTAAGTGAAATTCTATTATGTTTTTGAATTTTAAATTTTTTTAGGTTAAAATATTCACAAAATTAAATCACGAATGTTGAAACAAAAATAATGTCAAGACAAATTAACGACAAAAAAAATTTATGGATTAATCATTCTTAAACAATTTAATAAAGTTATGGATTCAAATTATGAGTCTACAAGGTTGGAGGAAAAAAAAATTTTGATTCCTGAAAATACATAAATAGTTATATTTTGGAGGGTGAAAATTTGAGTTTAGCCTCAACATAATTGGAGATGGTCTAAGAGCACTTCCACACATTTGACATGGCAAAGGACAAGGGCTATTAATATTCACATAAATAGTAGCAATCCTTGCAAAAAGCAAGGTGTGTTTCCACTTATTGTCATGGCAAAGGGCAAATATTATTCACTTGTAGTTTTTTTTATTTATTTATAATTTTTTTACCTAAACAATTAATTTGGAGAATATTTTTAGTTGACAAGTGTCATTTTTTATTATATAAAATTCTAATATAATATTTGAAACGTCCTGACCCAAATTCCACTTTGGAATCCGGGTCGAATCTCGTGCAAAATCGACACCTAGTGCCTGTGGGTCGTAAATGACCAAAATGCCCGGAAGCGATAACACAAACTCTAGGGCCTATCTCGTGGCTGCGCTAATCGTAGGCCGCCTCGCACTTTCTCGAGGATCAACTCACACGTAGTTCTTTCAAATGTTCTTGACACAGTTCGTTATTTTGTAATCTTGGTTTAATTTCATCAGAAACCCCACTCTAGGGTCGACATTTTTGGAGTAACCGGGGACTCCGTTTTACGATCCGTCAAATACTACACGATCCTGAAAATACCTAGATTAACATACTTGGAATTAACTATGATCCAATGGTTCAAATGTGTTGAACCCGGAAATCGCATACTAGGCAAGATCCGTTCGGGGTTCAAACGATATCCGAATTAAGTTCCGCGAAATCCTACGCGCTCGTGAGGGCTAGGAGATCATTCTAGGACTGACTGTGGTTCCCACCTTATTGCCCACGCGCCTCAAGACTCAAGACTCCTATCCTAGGTAAAACACCCTATTTGGAACCACTTTTGTTCTTGGACATACCCCAAAAAGTGGCCGGAAGTGGCTGAAACCGTGGTCTCAAAACCGGCCGAACTCTAGGTTCGAAATTAACCCTTTCACGCTAGAAATTCCTCAAATCCTACTCAACCATCAGCTAGAGCATGAAAAATAGCTAGAAATCCATACCTTACTCGACTGGTTTCGTGGCCGGAGGAGGGAGAACGGAAGCTCGAAAATTCTGCTAAAAATCGGCTTTTCTGGGCTAATTCCGCGGTTCCTGTCGGTTTCGACGTGGGGTTTGACCGGAAAGGGAAGGGGGAGCTGCCCGGTCTGTTTGGGTCCGGTCCCATGGCCCGCCGTGGCCTGTGGTGGCGACGGTGGCTCTTGGAAGCCACCGCCAAGGGAAAAAATCGGGAGAGCTCGCGTCCCAGAGAGAGAGAGAGATGAAGGTTTTAAAAAACTGACCCTCCAAATTACTATTTTGCCCTCCAACTTATTTTGACTATAAATCCTTCAATACAACTCGGATTTGGGCCCACTACGTGTCTACGAATTCATCTCGCTACGCTCTACGCAACGGTATAACTGAAATTCTCAAATTCCCTCTTGGTCAAAAAGTCAACCTTTGACCTAATAAAAATTCTAAGGGCATTTTAGTCTTTTCCTCCAATAAATTAATAATTAAATATTAATTTTAGGTTTGGGTTGTTACAATCTTCCCCCCTTATAAAATTTCGTCCTCGAAATTTACTTTCCCTCTATCGAGGGGGTGAGGGTACTGGACCCACAACTGCTACTCGTTTACAACTATAAGTCCGAGTATCTGCATCTATAATTCGAATAATAAAATCCGGGAGCAACCTATTTATATTTGTATACCCTCATCTTTTCGAGTGATGGGTATTAAGCCTACATCTATTACCCGGGGTTCTCAAGTCTGTTTCTTCTAGTACTGTACTCACTACTTGCATCTCAATAATGATCTATAGGGTAATCAATAAAATCTGAGGGCCACACATTTATATCCGAGTACCGAGCTGGCTTAAGGAAATATAAAACTCAAAAGATCTGTTAATTTACTTGAATTTCTGATAGACTTAAAACTCTGCTGCCCTTAACTGATAATCACTAAAACCCCTTTTTCCCTCTGAGTATCTGACACTGCTAATGTTGGGCACAAAAGACTAATTTGCCCTTCTTAATTGTAATTAATCTGAAATGCAAGTGCGACTTCTACCAAAATTCGCGTAGTCTCCTAAACTGTGAGCATTCCCAAAAATATTCGGCCTGTAAAACAAGAATATATATATTTATATAACTCATCTGCCAGCATGCATTAAATCATATCCAAATAATCAAGCATCATAATATTTTGGCCTCAGGCCCCAACAATTCAAATAAATCAATCTGCTAATAAAATTCATCTCAACTTCTTGATCAACAAAGATACTCTGGCAATTCAACATGCTAACTTGTGCATTCTTATTCATGCATGACTTATCAAATAATAATTCTACTGAAAAATACTGAATGTATAACTCATCATGTTCTGTAATTCTGGCTGGACTCAGAGACATCCGTCAACTTTGATCCGCATATTCGCTCCCACGGTCTGGATAACTGTAAGATTCGTGGGGCAACATATTTAATACCATATCCAATAATAACAATTAAAATCATAGATAAATTAAAACAAACTGGATTAAGAGAAAATAGGCAAGCTCTGAATATCTTTATATCGACCTCACTTAAGATTTATAAATAAACATATATGTGTATATATATATATATATATATTTGTAAAACAATTGTGATACTGAAGCAAATAGTGGTAACTGTATAAAATCCTTAATTTAGTTTAAAAGCATCTCAAAACTGAAATTCTTTCCACCTAGGCATACCCCCATAACTGATCCGTCAATTCCTGATATCCATCAATTCCTCGATAACCGTCAATTCCTGGCAGGTCTCGAGGATACAAAATCAACCCGAGCCGAATCGATATCCGTCAATTCCTGGCAGGTCTCGGTGACACAAAGTCAACCCGAGCCGCATCGGCGGACTCGGGGACCGTAGTCGGCATGATCCGCAAAGCGGCGGTCTCGGAGACAACCTCTCAATCCGAGCCGCAACTTTGGCACCACACGGCGGCGCCCCGAACTCGTGGGGCAAAATAATCGATCAGACATCGGCATCACACTGCTCAGCGCCCTCGAACTCGTGGAGCAAAATAACTGTCTCAAGGCAACTGGGGGGGTATCCTATGGTGGGTTTGAAAACCATAATCTGTTATTTACATAAACTTTCAATAAACTGGTTTTCCACTGAACATAAAATATATCCATATATATATACACACACACACCAAAATCTGATGAAAAACCAAAAATTAAATTTCTTCCTTTTCAACCCCTGAATCTATGCATCAACTACTGTATACTCTGACAACACAATAAATTACCCGAACAAATATAAATAGGGGATAAAGAACAGATAATTAACTACTCACTTTGCTAATTCCAATTCTCGACATAGGTGTGTATATACAATAACATGTATAACATGATTTTTATATGAAAACCTCAACAAATTTTTCAAATCCTTCTGGATATCTGTTTCCCACTCACACCAATGCAATAAAATAAAATAACATAATAAAATAACAATTAAAATAACAATTGGAGTAAAACAACCTAATAATTGTCCAGCAATTCTGAAAATACGGATGCATAAGTAATGCAGTGTCTACAGGAAGTTAACCTAACGCTCTGATACCAATTGAAACGTCCTGACCCAAATTCCACTTTGGAATCCGGGTCGAATCTCGTAAAATCGACACCTAGTGCCGTGGGTCGTAAATGACCAAAATGCCCAAGGCGATAACACAAACTCTAGGGCCTATCTCGTGGCTGCGCCGTAATCGTAGGCTGCCTACATACCCTTCGAGGATCAAGCCACACGTAGTTCTTTCAAATGTTCTTGACCAGTTCGTTATTTTGTAATCGATTTAATTTATCAGTAAACCCCACTCTAGGGCCGACATTTCGGAGTAACCGGGACTCCGTTTTACGATCCGTCAAATACTACACGATCCTGAAAATACCTAGATTAACATACTTGGAATTAACTATGATCCAATGGTTCAAATGTGTTGAACCCGGAAATCGCATACTAGGCGAGATCCGTTCGGGGTTCAAACGATATCCGAATTAAGTTCCACGAAATCCTACGCGCTCGTGAGGACTAGGAGATCATTCTAGGACTGACTGTGGTTCCCACCTTATTGCCCACGCGCCGCCACATGCGCTGGCAGCACGTGAGGCCTAAAGCGATAAAGCTTCGTCGGAAAATCTCAACATCTCGGCTCAAGACTCCTATCCTAGGTAAAACACCCTATTTGGAATCACTTTTGTTCTTGGACATACCCCAAAAAGTGGCCGGAAGTGGCTGAAACCGTGGTCTCAAAACCGGCCGAACCCTAGGTTCGAAATTAACCCTTTCACGCTAGAAATTCCTCAAATCCTACTCAACCATCAGCTAGAGCATGAAAAATAGCTAGAAATCCATACCTTACTCGACTGGTTTCGTGGCCGGAGGAGGGAGAACGGAAGCTCGAAAATTCTGCTAAAAATCGGCTTTTCTGGGCTAATTCCGGCGGTTCTGCGGTTTCGACGTGGGGTTTGACCGGAAAGGGAAGGGGGAGCTGCCCGGTCCGCTTGGGTCCGGTCCCATGGCCCGTGGCTGTGGTGGCGACTGTGGCTCTTGGAAGCCACCGCTGGAGGGAAAAATCGGGAGAGCTCGCGTCCCAGAGAGAGAGAGATGAAGGTTTTAAAAAACTGACCCTCCAAATTACTATTTTGCCCTCCAACTTATTTTGACTATAAATCCTTCAATACAACTCGGATTTGGGCCCACTACGTGTCTACGAATTCATCTCGCTACGCTCTACGCAACGGTATAACTGAAATTCTCAAATTCCCTCTTGGTCAAAAAGTCAACCTTTGACCTAATAAAAATTCTAAGGGCATTTTAGTCTTTTCCTCCAATAAATTAATAATTAAATATTAATTTTAGGTTTGGGTTGTTACAATATTTCTCATAAAATTTTCCAATAAATTTTCAGATTAAATTTTCGGTTGCCACGTGTCCATATTTATTACAAAATTCACATCTTAAATTTTAGATAAAATTTTTGTATAAGATTTTCGATTGCCACATGTCCATATTTATTATAAAATTCACATCTCACTCATCATTTTATTTAGGCTTGTCCAATATAGATTCCTACATTTTCTATTTCCTAGACATATACCCATCACTCTATAAATCTATGTGTAAAACCCAATTTCAAATTTAAATGACCAGTATGATATAAGATGTCGTAGTATTTCTATGGTTTTACATCGTTGCCACTAAACTTCATATTTTATTTATAATTTATTTCAAGCATTTAATTAACTTCCATAATTGTAATTAATATACTCCCTATTAATAGCATATCAATCACCCCATTTCTTTTAGTTGTCATTCCCTCTCACATCTCGCCCCTTAAAATTGCAAACAAAAAAAAAATCTGTAAATTACATATCCAATAATGTACCTATGAAAAATAGAATATAAATATAGGTATATTATTTACCAAAAAAAAAAAACAAAGTCAGTTACTTTGTAATTGCGTATATTTTTCATAATTAAAAATAGGTACACAATAATTTATATAAAATACAGGTACATTATTTACCCACAGGTAAATTATTTTACAATATACCTGTAAATGTGTATATGTAAGTTATTTGGAGAGAGAAAATAGGTTCATTTAAAAAAATTACTTTTAATAAAACAAATAATAGGTATATTGGATGTCGTATAATGTAGGTATATTGGAATAGAGAATTATGTACACTTTTCATACTAGGTAAATTATATTTTTCATAAAACAAACAAGTAATAGGTACATTATTTTTTCAAAATAATTAGTATGTTCAGTTTTATAAACATTTTATTAAACAAACCGATTACCCAAATTTGAATTTATTGTTAAATTTTTTTAAAAATGTTTCAAAATTAATTCCTACATCCATTACAACCATTTGGAGATCTTTCCAAATTCAAAATCTGTCATTATATACAATCCAATTAAAAACTGTTTTCATATTGATTCCTACATTAATATACAAAATGCAATAATGGTTTAGTTGGGGGTATTTTTGGAATCTGAAAAGTACAATAAATTAGATTTTATGCTTAATTAGGTAACTTGCTGAGTTGGATCCTAGTCATGGGTTTTTATTTATACAAATTGGGCAAATTGAAGGGTTTTAGATACGGCAAATTGAATTTAAAGGGTGTAAGTCAAATTTACTATAGAATTAAATACCTACTCACTTATCATACAATTGAAATACTCATGGTCCTCATAGTCCGATATAATCGAGTAAAAGGACGACTCAATCATTGGCGGAGGCAGTTCTACCGGAGCACGACGTGGGGGAGTATTTTCCTTCGGATGACGTAATAGTGCCATTATTTCCGACACGGAACGCACCAAGAGAACCGACTGTGAGCATTGTTCACTTGAGGAGCCATTTGTAATAGTTTTCCTTTTTTTTTTTCTTTTTTTGCCTTGAATAATCTATTAAAAAAATTAAAGTGGAAATGCAAAAAAATATAAAAAAGAATGACATTAAATTGAATGAAATGGCAATTAAATTTTTACCTCGTCGTCAAGATTTTGACCTCTTCGATCGTTTGTCCACGACCCTCCGGCTTCGATGGAAGATGCCATAAGATGATGAATAAAAATTAAAATTAAAAGTGAAGAAATTTTTGTGTAGAAAGTGAAAAATAATATAATGAGAAGAAAATGTATGAGGATTTGATGTTGAAAGTGATCAACATTGGTAGGTATTTCTAGATAAAAATTCCAAAAATTTTGGTAATTTAAAAAAAAATCGAATTTTTTAAGCCTAAAAAAAGGGCAGCCGTTGGATTTGAGGGAAAAAGCGATCGGAGTGACCAAAACACGCCACGTGGCTTGTTACCATTCTTGGACGTCAGGGTTGAGGGCTGACGTCAGCGATGATGTCACCTCCCCTCGGGCTGCCATAGTCACGTGGGACCCACACCTTGCCCGGGCAACCTTGGCCAGCTAGAACAACTTGCCGGGCTTGGGCCCTGTCCTGCCCGGGCTGGAGTCTACCGCTGGAAAAGCTTTAAGAGTAGAAAAACTTGTAGGAGGCTAGCTCATCTCCTATAAGGTTTAAATTGATGCTCACTGTGGCACGTTGGATTGAGTGGGTTCACTCCCAAATTGTTTTAATCATCTTGTTCGATTTTTTATCCTAATGAAATATAAACAAGCTAGCATAATAGTATAATGAATTGAGACGAGCTAAAAATCTATTTCTAACAAAATCTGCATGAGTAACATTGAACAATTTTTATGTATGTGCGTTCAAAAATGTAAACTAATAGTTTAGGCATGCCTCTTTGGAGAAATAATAGAATACGACGGTAGTAAGATCACATGGTATATTTTGTACACGTGTTATAATATGGATAATCAACAAAGTTTATTTTCCCCAATTTTAAGGAATAATATCAATAAATATCCTCTTATATTATAACACATACACAAGATGTACCACATAGCTGTATTACTATAGTATTATATAATTACTTGCCCTTTGAGCACTTACTGCAATAAACCTACTTATTGCACATGAAATAACTTAAAATCGACTCATGGATTTATTTAAAAGTTTTACTTTTGAACGCCACAAATTAAAAGTTGAAACAAAGAAAATCACATGTATTATTACAACTTTTACTCTTCTTCTTTTTCTACTCAATTCTGACATGTTTAGGAATGTTACCGAGTAGGCTAAAAAGGATACGAGGGAGCCCTATCATAATAGGGATCAACCAAAAAGGAATACACAAAATGTTATGATGAATAAGGAGATTTTAAACATCCAATTTAAAACAAGGATTGAAGACTAGTGGAAAATTATCTTGATTTGCAAACTAGTAATCTTAGGTTCGAACTTTCATGGCACAATGACAATGTGTGTATGTGTGTGAAACCTCCCCAACTCTGGAATTTGAGGAATATAATTCCAATCAATACCAAGTATTTGCTTTTGGGTGTGATTTTATAGTGAGCCAAAAAAAATATGGCTATCGTTTTTTTTTTTTTTTCAATAAGTGAAGCGCAATGTTTTTTTTTGCCATCGTCACCAAGGAGAACCAAAATATGAAGGGGGTCGAGTGTGTAGCCAACACCAGTCATGGCAAGTTTGGTAGATTAATTTCGAGTTGTGTAATTGACCCAATTAAATAAATTCACTTGTCATAATTTTATTGGACAAAAAGGATTAAGCAATTAGAATTTATTGGCCTCCAAGTAAGTTGATAGTGAGCAAACCCCATACACTTTCCTCCCTCTCTTGCGTTTGGGCAACATAGGAGAAAAATAATTTCTTTTGTCTGACCAACTACCGATGAACTAATCAACAACCTTTCGAGACTGAATCCAAACGAGCGAATGAACGAGTTAGGCTTTTGTAAAGAGCAAAGGATTATAATTAATAATTAAAAAAAAAACTGCAAGAGATTTGGTGATAACAGCCATAATAAAATACTATTTAATCGTGGAAAAGCCATGTCGTGATGTGTGATGCCCAAGAAGCAATAGCCTTTTCTTGCTTGTTCCAGATGTTTTCCTGAACTTTCTTGAGTGATCCCATCATCACACCATCATTGGAACCTGTTAGGGATGTAAGAGTGCAGGTCTTTAGGTTGAAGCTCTCTCTAAGTTCTCAATCGAACCAAGAGAAGAGCCCAATGTTGATTATATACAAAAGGAGGAGAAGTCACAAGAACACTACTAGTACGAGATCCAATCTCAAGAAGCTGTTTGGTCTGTCAATCAATTTGCCCCAAGAGAAGCCAATTGTGTTGCACATAGGCTTGCTAAACATGAATTACTTAATGTTTTTTCATGTATTTGGTATGAGGTACCCCTGAGTTCATTCAGGATGCCCACCATGCCCACACCACACCCTTCTCTCCCCCCTCCCCCTGCCCCGCCATCCCAAAAAATATTGTATTTCTTAAGTATTCAATAAAGTTTACTCGTATCGTCATGGTTCCCGTAAACAAAAAAAGATCTACTAAATAGCTAGGTCAATATACTAACTTGAGCTGAAGGTACATTACCCTAATAGTTTGATTGAAGGCTTAATTATGTACATGCCCCCTGTGCTTTCCAACTTATCTCAGATTACACACTGTGGTGGAAAACGTCTCAAAATACCCCCAACGTGCAAAAAACTGTCTTACGTTACCCTTTCCGTCAGTTTTTTGAAGTTCCGTTCTGAACGTTATCTGTTCATCTCCCAAAATTCGAACAGCAGCTCCTCCCATTTGTTACTGTTCATCGCACCAGTTTTTGAGCTGCCATCGCCTCCTCCGGCCACCCCAAGCGACAACATGGATATCAAAAGAACCAGACGTTGTCCTCTACCACCCTCACATCTCACCGCTGCCAACCGTCGTCTGGATCACTGAAAAAAGCAAGAAATTGGCCGGTTTTTACCCAAAATCTCCATTGCTCGTTCGGACGATTTCGAGCACCATTTTCTTCGATCCAGGTATGATTTTTCAACCTCTCGAGTTGTTCTTGCTGCTAGTTGTGTTGGTTAGGAGAAATTTCTTAGTTTTGGAGGGTAAATAAGCGATGAACAGTAACAAAGGGGAGGGGCTACTATTCTGGAATTTTGGGGGAGATGAACGTAATATTCGTAACGGAACTTCAAAAAACTGATCAAAGGGTAACGTGAGACAGTTTTTGCACGTTGGGAGGTATTTTGAGACGCTTTTCCACCACAGGTGGTAATCTGAGATAAGTTGGAAAGCACAGGGGGCATGTACATAATTAAGCCTTGATTGAATGATATATCCTAATGAAGCATGTTAATTATATCCTAATTGGGGTTTAAAATATAATTTTAAAAATGTTTTTTAGCTGCGTAGGTTCAATAACATGTAAAGGTAATCTTTAGTATGCAAGAAAAGATAATTAGTTCCAACAACTCAACATAGTCATAAGCTTTACTTATATTATCAAGTTACAAAGCCATCGTGAACCCATTTGTTGTGTTTCATTTCTCATGACTGTTAAATTTGAAAGTGCGTAAATGCAAGGTTTGAAAATCAAGTTACATGCCAAAACTACCAATCAGTGATATGGTTTGGTTTGATATTTCCATTAGCTTTAGCTCAAATTGGACCAAACCGTGAGCGAGTGATTCAACTGCGATTTGGGGAAACCTAACCAACAAAAAATATGGTCGAGTCTGCCTGCCCAAGGCTATTGGGCCAGATGAGTTTGGTCCGATCCAAATCTACTTGTGGACTAAATAATGATCTCAACCCAAGCCTGCCTCAAAAATAACGAAGTTTTTTTTGTTGTTTTCCAAACAACACTAATCAAGGTCACTCCAGTGGTTTCTGAACTTATATCCGAGTTTCAATTTTATCGTTGAACTTCTTTCTTTAGGCAATTTGTTTTCTCACTAAAGCACTAGAAATTCTCTTTGATAACATAGAAATGTAATCCTCACCCCAAGGAAGAATTCTCTTTATTTATTTATTTCGTTGGGTCTTTATTTTCTTAATTGAGAAAAAGTAAAAAATCACTTTTTTTTATTTCTCCAATTGATAATTGGCACGTATGTGTCATGTATGTGGTGGAGTAAAGCACCCCAATAAGCTTACTAGATTCTTTATTTTCTCGGTTTAAAGCCAAAGGCAAAGACGTGAAGCATAAAGAAAGGATACAGTAAAAATAACAAAACCAAAAATGGCGCTTCTATCTTCCCCTCATCCTCTCCCAACCCAGTTCTCTGCTTCCCCCGCCTCTCTATGTGTCCGCCGGCGCCCTATCACCGCCTGCCAGCTATGCACCCACAAGCAATCCGTACGCCACTTCGACCAGTCAACGCTGACTGTCGCCGAGGGTTCGTCGGAGAGCGAGCTCTGGGCCGCCGCTTGTCTCCGCGTTCGCTCCTTCTACCACTTCAAGCCCTCCATGTTTGGCCTCCAAGTCTGCCCCTCCAATCACGTAATTAAGCCTTAATTACTGTAATTAATTAAATGTATTGATGGTGTTTTTGCCTTTTGTCAAGTTGTATTAGGATCACAGAAGGTACTTGGCGGAACGAGAGTTGGAAGCCATGAAGGAACGTGTGGGAGGAAAGAGGAAGGGCTTTAGAAAAGTTTCTTGCATAAATGCTACCATCCCATTGTCACAAATTTCAAGCCCTTCGGTTTCAGATGATTTTTGTTCTTCATGTAAGGTTTGTTTGCTTCAATACCCATGTTTCAGTTTCAGTTTTTTTCTTTCGTTCTATCATCTGTTAATAGAAATGAAAAGGTTTAAAAATTTAAACTTTTTCTTTTTTGGGTTTTAAATTCTTGTCTAGTTTAACAACAATGGAGAAGATCGGGTAGTTGTTGGGACCCTTGATCTTAACCAGTGTGTAAGTCTTCCAGACGAGATTACAGGAAACAGACCAGAGGTATTTCATATCATTTTCAACTTTTGAACTCAACCCATTTAGTAGATGCTCAAATAGAGCAACAAGTAGATATTCTTACATTCATATTGGATTTATATCTCTTTCCCATGATATTATTCAGTAAGTTTATTTTTCAAATAAAATTTGGGAAAGAAAGCAACAAGGGATGTGCTGTAGTTGCTAAATTGTGCATGTATGTAATGGTCTTTTTGTTGTTGTTGTAGTGTTAGACAATATAATTGGTAAGATTTGAGCCTAATCTCAGTTTTGTTGGTCTACCTAGATTAGATAAATAAAATAAGTTTGACATTCAATGACCTTAGGTGAATGGTTTAGAATTTAGATGCAAGATTAATGGACTTCTTGTCTTGGAAGGCATTACCAGATTGGTCTCTACACTTTTGCAAATGTAACATAATTGCTATTATTTTTACCAAAAGAATGTTACAACAATGACTGAACTTTAGGAGCGCATTTCAACAGGGGATCGGAGCTGATTTCACAAGAGCATACTTGAGCAATGTATGTGTTGCCAAGGAACTGCATAGAAATGGGTTAGGTTATGCTCTTGTTGCAAAGTCAAAGTTAGTTGCGCAAGAATGGGGTATGAATTTTGACATTATTTGTTCTATGCCACTGCCTCAGTTAAACACCATTCGCATATGTTCAGTTTTCTGGTATTATGCATCCTTTTGTTCTCTCTTGTTTTTTGGCTTAGAGATTTTTATTGTCCCAGTCTATTTCCACAGCAGTGACAGATTTGATTAAATTTTTTCGTTTGATAGATAATGCTCTCATATTCTTATGCTTCACTTGGTGTGCACACTCATGGATAGTTTACCCTAAAGGAAAATGAAGAAAATAAAATGCTAATTTATGAAAACAATAGAGCTGTAGTGCCCAACCCAAGAGAAGGGTAACAACATGCAAATTATCAATGCTAAATGATATTTATTTTCTTTCTGAAACAATGATGGTGGTGATAATTTGATGAGCACTTAGATAATGTCATGTACAAGAGGATAGACAAATCAACCAGTTAGAAGAGGTTAAGATTTGCTGGTATTGTCTCTTACAATTTTAGAGCAAGAAAAGTGAAGAGAGACTCTTGTATAAAGGATCATAAATCTGTAACCTTGGTATTTGTTCAAGAAACAAGAAATATGAGAAGCCATCCATTTTGAAAGAAAGTTCCATTTTTCCTGTTGCGATGCTAGGCCGAGTGTTACTTAGGAGCTTAAACTGTGACATTATGTGAGAGAACTCTGCTGGCTATTACTTGCCCTTGGTTGGTGAAAATGAAGCTCATATCAAGAGTAATTCTTTTTCCTTCTTTTAGGCTGTGGGGGGCGGGGTTGGGCTCTCGCTCTCTCTTCTTTCGGCTTGTGTAGGGATTCTGAGGAAGCGCATCTGAATGCATATGGACGGACTCTTTAGTTTTTGTGCCTTTGTATTCTCTAATATATATGTTTAGTTTATTTCTTGTCGATCTAGATAATTTTGAATTTAGCATATGCTTATTTTGGGTGGCATTAACTTTACATACACCTTATCTTGTAAATAGATGAGCTTTATGTAATGTTTTAACTGGGTTTCATGAATTTTTACAGGCATAAGTGATCTATATGTTCATGTCGCTGTGGACAATGAGCCTGCAAAAAAGTTGTACATGAAGAGTGGTTTTGTTTACGAAAAGGATGAACCTGCATGGCAGGCCAGGTTCCTCAATCGGCCCCGAAGGATACTTTTGTGGTTTGGCATCCCGGGCGTGCAACTATGACTTGCAATGCCTCAATATCAAGCTATCATTTAGATATATGCCATGATTGTTCCTCTATTTTCTTCAGTGATGTAAAGCATTTTTAGACTGTCACAAGTCAGGAACATAATTGTTCTTTTCCCCTTTGAAATGTAAATGTATGTCAATTTATTGGTTTGTAGGTTTTATATTATCTCATGACTTTGCAGATAAATCAGGATTGCTGTTGGAGTGGGGAATGTGATTGAAATAAGGTTGCAATCGAACAGATGGAGCAAGCTCGAATTAATGTAATATGAAACCTATTAGTCTAAAAAGCTTTGTGCAGAGTAACAACATTCCAGACTGCCTAATCGACACCGATTTGTGCTGTAGGATCTCAAAGTAGCAACAAATGGGGTTAGACTGCCTAATCGACGCAAGGTAGAAAATGCAGAAAATAAATTTTTTTCACAACCTGTGTTAACTTGGAATCCTCCATCCCATAATATCCCTTGTATAAAAAAATTTGAAAAAATGACAAAAATGACAAAGAAGTAAATGGCACACCAAGGAATTTAAGTATAGAGATAATGACACTTGTCGACCGAAAAGAGCTTTCGTTTTATGGAAATAAATAAGCTGCACTGAAGGCATCTTGAAAATTCATTTAAAACACCGGCCCAACTGTAGCAAGAGAGGGGTCGTTTGACTGCTTGTGTAACAAACTCTTATTTATAAACACTTTCTCAATTCAATCACTAGTCTAAACTACGGGTTAGGGAGAACGCTCATCTCTAGACCTCGTTAACATTTATAAACATTTTTATTATAAGAAAGTCATTTTAGACTTTCAAGCACTCCCAAACATGCTCTAAATTACTATATATCTTGTAGTCTAATAAAGATTACGTTGTATCTAGATTTATGCAAAAAGTCATTTTTTGTCCCTGTAGTTTACTACTTTTACTACTAAAGTCCCTGTAGTTTCAATTTGATCAATTTTGTCATGTAATTTGAATTTCAAGCAATTTAAGGAAAAATCTATAATTTCTATAAAATTACTCTAATTTGTGTTCATATGAGAATATGAACCCCCAGAAAATTTCAAAAATATTTGTTATGCTCACTATAAAAATTGCACAGCCCAATTTGTGGTCATTTGCATTTTCATGAAATTTTTTTCATGAATTAAATATTGGTATATTCAAGGAAGAATTTAATTCCTAAAAATTTGACGTTGGAATTTTGGTATTTTGATGACATTTAAAAATAGCAAACGTTGCCACCAGCACGTAGTATTTTTATGAGATTTTGTCAGAACTCGAAAATATTTTTAGTGAATTTTAGAAGTTGGAAAATAGAAAATTAAATTGAAATTTCCACATGGCAGCATATGATTGGCTGGAACACCTTATCCACCACATGGCACCACCTAATTGGTTGGAAGACTTAGAAGACTTTAACTCATACTATTATTTAGAGTTTGATTAGGGTCTATAATACTATTATGTGAGCTCATTCAAACTGAACCATTAATTTGATTCTATCAAATCTTGATCGTTAACCAAATCAAAGACTTTTGACTTGATATAGGCCTTTGGATTGGTTGTTGGGCATATGGACTGTCCATCTTCAAGCTATTAAGCACCTCCCCACACATGATCCAAACTCAATTTTTTATATGAACCTTTGAATTAAATATTCAAATTAATCCAAGACGTTGGAGGCTTCTATAAATACCTCCCCTATTGTTCTTCTTCCTCACACCAAAATATTCAGGAGAAACTTTTCCTCTCTTTCTCTCCCACTCCTCCACCATAGTCACTATTCTGGCCAACCTCCACCGAAGTTACTATTCATATGAAATTTACCATTCACATACGGAAGATAGTATCCGTCTTTTCCTATTTATGTTGTAAGTTACTATTCATGTGTACTATTCACTTCCAGAAGCTAGCAACAGTCGTTCCCTATCCTTTTCGAGAAGTTACTATTCATCGTCATATTTTACTATTTATCGCCGTATTCTACTATTTCTCACAAAGGTATTCTAGTTCAGGAATAGTAGAATACCATTATGAATAGTGAATTTCATATGAATAGTGCATCGGATGAATTATAACTCTAGTGGACTGTGGAGGTTGGCCAGAATAGTGACTATGGTGGAGGAAAGGGATAGAGGGAGGAAATTTCTCCTGAATATTTTGGTGTGAGGAAGAAGAAGAATAGGGAGGTATTTATAGAAACCTTCGACGACTCGGATTAATTTGAATTTTTAGTTCAAAGGTTCATATCAAAAATTGAGTTTGGATCATGTGTAGGGAGGTGCATGATAGCTTAAAGATGGACAATCCAGATACATTCCTAACAACCAATCCAAAGGCCTAGATCAAGTCAAAAGTCTTTCATCTGGTCAATGGTCAAGATTTGATCTAGAATTAGATTAATGGTACAGATTGAATGAGTTCACATAATAGTACTATCGACCCTAGTCAACCTCTGAATAGTAGTCTGAGTCAAAGTATTACAAGTGTTCCAACTAATCAGTACTGCCATGTGGTAGATGAGATGTTCCTCCAATCATATAGGTACATATTAACATAGCGCATATGATTGGTCGAACACCTCGGCCACATGGCAGACCGATTGGTCGGAATACTTTAACTTAGACTACTATTCAAAGGTTGACTAGGATCGATAGTACTATTACGTGAGCTCATTCAATCTGTACCATCGATATGATTCTAGATCAGATTTTGACCATTGACCAAATGAAAGACTTTTGACTTGATCTACGCCTTTGGATTGGTTGTTGGGAATGCATCTAGACTGTCCATCATTAAGCTATCATGCACCTCCCTACACATGATCCAAACTCAATTTTTGATATGAACCTTTGAATTAAAAATTCAAATTAATCCAAGTTATTGGAGGTTTCTACATACCTCCCCCATTCTTCTTTTTCCTCATACCAAAATATCCAGGAGAAACTATTTATCCATTTCTCTCCCTCTCCTTCACCATTGTCACTATTTTGGAAAACCTCCACTAGAGTTATTATTCATTTGATGTACTATTCACCAAGATCATCGTATTTAACTATTCCACACCATGGTATTCTAGTTGAGGAATGGTAGAATACGCCGATGAATAGTAACTTACCGAAAAGGATAGGGAATGATGCTTGCTACCTTATGGAAGTGAATAGTAAATTTGGATGAATAGTAATTTATGGTATGAAAGACGGATATTATCTTCTGAGTGTGAATAGTGAAGTTTAGATGAATAGTGATTTGGATGAATAGTAACTTCGATGGAGGTTGGCCAAAATAGTGACTATGGTGAAAGAGATGAAGAGAAAGGGAGGAAGAGTTTCGCCTGAATATTTTGGTGTGAGGAAGAAGAAGAATGAGGGAGGTATTTATAGAAAGCTCCGACGACACTGATTAATTTGAATATTTAATTCAAAGGTTTAGATCAAAAATTGAGTTTGGATCATGTGTGGGGAGGTGCATGATAGCTTTAAGATGGACAATCCATATGCATTCCCAACAACCAATCCAAATGCCTAGATCAAGTCAAAAGTCTTTGATTTGGTCAACAATCAAGATCTGATCTAAAATCAAATTAAAGGTTTAGATTGAATGAGCTTACAGAATAGTACTATAGACCCTAGTCAACCTCTTAATAGTAGTATGAGTAAAAGTCTTCCAACTAATCAAGTGGTGCCATGTGGCGAATGATGTGTTCCAACCAATCATATGCTGCCATGTGGAAATTCCAATTTAATTTCTTATTTTCAACTTCTAAAATTGACTAAAAATACTTTCGAGTTCCAAAAAAATCTCAAAAAAAAAAAAAATACTGCATACTGGTGGCAACGTCTACTATTTTTCAATGACATCAAAATACCAAAATTCCAACTTCTAATTTCCAGCAATTAAATTCTTCATTGAATATTCATGAAAATCCAAGTGACCACAAATTGAACTGTGCAATTTTTATAGTGAGCATAACAAATATTTTTGAAATTTTCTGGGGCCTCACATGCATTTTGGTCCAATCTTACAGCATTCCCCAACCACTTCCACAAGAAACTAATTGTGTAGCTTTTCTTCTACTTTCAAGTCCTCCAATCTTGAATAAAAAGTTGTGTGACTTTTTAGTCTTAGGGTATGTTTGGTACACCGTATTAGACTCTGGATAGGAGTAAATAGTCCATGTCAGTTGTTTGGTGTCAACTTGTATTATTTAATTACCTAACTATGTTAAACAGATTGAGCTTTTAATACTCTCCTTACTTGACTAACTAATACAACCCACACACCCCAGTTTAGATAATGCACACTTCATTAAAGGCTAGGGAAAAACAAAACACGTTTTCTACATGAAAAATCATACGCTCTTTATCTTCTTCTCCCTAGTGTTCTTTTTTGCTATTTTTTCCATAACTTATATTTTTCACTCTTCTCCAGGTGTCTCACACACTCTCTCTGACACTCTCTCCAATAAGCTTCTTCTCTCTTCTTCTCTCTTCATCTTCTCTTTCTTTATATATTTCCACATTTATGTTGTCTGATTATCTCTTCTTACTATTTCTTTTATTTATTCAATACATTTTATTAAGTTTTTTTTTTTAATTTATGGAAATTAGCTTATGAGTTTTTCTTCAAATTTTTGAATAGGCGAAGTGTTTTTCTTCAAATAGGGGTTTGTTTATCTTTTTTTTGTAGTTTTTCTATAAAGGTGTAGACTCCTACTTGGTATATGTGCTTTGATGCAGTTTAGTTTATGAATAACTTTCCATTTTGCTCTTATCATCTTAGTATGTAATCGCTTTGAATTATACATTATTTTGGTATTATTTTTATTATCGTATTTGAGGATGTTGGAATTTTTATGAGATATGAGGAGTTCTCTAGTATGTTAGTTATGTTTTTAGTTTGGAAATGATCCATAAACAAAATAAATAATATTATGGATAAGTAGTCAGTACTTTTCGGAACAAACTAATTCTATCCGATGAAATTAGTGAGTACAGTCCAACATACCAAACAAGCCCTTAATCTCTAGCTTTTGTTTTTGGAAATTTGGGTTCATGTGGATAAGTTTTGGGAAATGCATAGAATTAGGGTTGGAGTTGGATAATATTGAGAGAGGGGGGAGGGAGGGGAGCAAAATGTTGGGTTGGGAGGGGAGAAGATGGATGCGGGGGTGATTGGGTCATGGCTTTTGGGTAAGAAGCGGGCTGTGTCAGGAGGGGGAGGGGTGGGAAGTTGTGGTGGGTAGGGAAGGCTGCTAGGTGGCTATGGGGAGGGGTTGTAGTAATAGACCAAACTGCCCTTGAATGTAAACAAAAATTAGAATAATTTGACAGAAATTGGGAATTGTCCTTTAACTGTTTGGATTTCAAAATACACAGACAAAATTGATCAAATTAAAACCACGTGAATCTTAGTGGTAAAAATGATAAAATATGAAACTTAATGGTAAAAATGGTAAAATATAGACTTCATTGGTAAAAATAGTAGACTACATGACTAAAAATGACTTTGTCAATTTAAATACTAATTAATAATAATCCAAATAAATTTAACGACCAATAGAAAATTAAAACCCTTCCAGTTTAATCGTTCTCGTCTACGCACGCTTCTCGTCCCGATATAGAAGACGAGCCACTGCCACAGCCACCGCCACCGCCACCTTGCGAAGAAGATCAGTATCGCTGTCATGCCTTGGCAAAGCAACACTCACTGAGTAAGTACCGCCAATACCAACCACTGCCTCAGACGCCAGTAAGTGTCTCTGATTCCTTTTCCATTGCTTCTGCTTGCATCCATTTTCAGATTTCATTCAGTTCAGAACACCATTTCCATCTCCATCTATTTGTGTTCAAATTCTGTGTGGTCATAGAAGATCTTATAATAGTTTGAGCTTTTCCGTATCCAAAGAAGATCTTGCAATTGGGCGGCAATGAGGCAAAGGCGGATTGTTGCTGTTTCATCGGCAGCAGAAACAGACAGAACCCAAAACCCAATTCCTTCAAAATCAGACCCACAACAAAAGAAAGCGCAAAGCTTTGATTTTCTAGGCTCATCGAAGAAAGTCTTTGCACTCTGCTTCGCTTTTCGAATAGCGAATGCTCTGTTGGTTCAAACCTATTTCAACCCAGATGAACACTGGCAAGCCCTTGAAGTAGCACACCGCATCACTTTCGGGTAACCACTAATTTCACAATTTCTCTTTAGAAGGCAAAGAGTAGAGAAAAATCTTGATTTAAAGGTAAATCAAACTAATTTTGAATTGGGTTTTTGCTTTCATGGTTTTCTTAATGGCAGGTATGGCCATTTGACTTGGGAGTGGGAAAAGGGAATCCGTAGCTATTTGCATCCTTTGCTTTTTGCTTTGCTTTACAAACTGCTTGCAGTGTTGGGTCTTGATACCCCATGGTTCATGGTAATGGCTTTATATACCCCATGTTTCCTGCTAACTGTATGTTTGGCTGACTAGTGGAGATAAAGCTCATACTTGTTAGTAGTTAATAAATGATCATTGCATAGATGCATTACTTGAAAATTTTACTCGTGGGTCCTAAGGATTTTAAACAATGTTGAAACCAGCATTTCTGGACATTTAGGAGCTTGAATAGAATACTAGTTCATTACGAGTTACAAAATAATTTTACTTCTTTAAAGCATGAAAACTTAAGCTCCTTAATTATTCTTTTGTAGTATTTATTCAATATTAAGCTATCTTGTGACCCTAGTCTGCCAGTAATAAAATGAGGTATATTGGTGTCTAGTGCATGTAAGTATTGCTAAGGTTGTTTTGTGCCATGGGTGAACATAGGTATAGTAGAGTCTAGGGTATTTAGTTGTAACTATCAAAATAATCTTACTTTGATTTTGAGCTTTACATTATTGTCGTAGTTGCTTATAGAAGTTTCTGTGAGCTATTATCTAATGTTGTCATCAAGTGATTCAAAAGACTGAAAAGCTTTTTCATTTGCTTTGGTATTTCTTCTAGAAAGGTTTCCCTTGATTTCTTTCTACTTCCATTGCATCCGAAAATGACATCTAACTTCTGCTGCATGAAGTAATTGTATTTCTCCTCGTGGTTTTTGAACTTTTTATGGTTATCTTGTTCTATGTAGGTCAGGGCTCCACGGCTGTTTCAGTCCTTTTTTTCTGCGTTTGGTGATTTATACTTGTACAAACTCTCTGTCATCCTCTTTGGGCATTGCGTTGCAAAGTGGGCTGTATCCTTTTGTACGAGGGGTTTTTCACTCATTTAATGATAATATTTTATGTCCAACTCTGTGTTTACATTGAATAGTCACATTCAATTACTATTACTCACAGATGCACTATGGTAAACATCTTTTTGTTTGTGGTAGAGTATGTACTTAACTCAATTGCAGCTTTTTTCACAATTGACAAATTGGTTTATGTTTTACTGCCTCACTCGTACGTTATCAAATAGTTTGGAGACTGTTCTTACTCTTGTGAGCCTGTACTACTGGCCCTGTATGAGGCCTTCTTCCAGCAAACTTCCCTTGGAATCAAGGAAGTGGGGTTTGATTATTGCTGCATTAGCTTGTGCTATTCGACCAACAAGTGCTATCATATGGCTGTATGTTGGACTTCTTGAGCTATTTGTGACACGTGATAAACTGAGATTCATTTTTCTGGAGGTTGCTCCTATGGGGTAGGTATTTAGCCAATCTCCTGAATACCTTCTTTACGTCAAGTGCTTAAAATTATAAGGAACTTTATCGTGAATTGTTCGCGCTTCTAAATTATATCGTAAGTGATATCATGGTGGTTTTTGTCCTGTTTGTTTTACCTTTTATTTCTGTGTAGTGGACTAGTGATTTAAAATTAAACTTGAACTGTGGGTTTTTTAAATTAAGCTTTAATGATAATGTGGAGTTATAGTTCATGAGTGGCAACATTAGAATTAGAGATACATGCAAAAAGGGAAAAAAAAAGGGAAAAAACAGGAAACTCGGTGCCACACTAACAGGTTTTCATATGAAGGAGAGGCAGCTGAAAGGTTATTGGTGATTAATGAAATGTGATATGCATACGATAATGGTGATAAAAACAGTATTGATGATGTTTGCTACCCTGAAACGTCTGGCACATAAAGTCAATTCTGGGCTTCTATATTATTTCCACATGAGTTTTCAGAGTGAAAAAAGATCATAATCAATTGTGTACGCCCCTACATAATCTGCTCAAGCATTCATGTCAATGAGTGTGTATCTTTGCGTGGTGGAATTTTTATTATTATTGTTGTATTTACTTTTTAACCAATCGTTTCAGGCTCCTGGTGCTCGGGCTTACATTTTTATTGGATCGTTTGATGTACGGCTCATGGGTCTTAGTACCTCTTAATTTTCTAAAGTTCAATTTCCTTTCTGCTGGTGGAGATTATTATGGGACTCACAAGTGGCACTGGTACTTCACTCAGGGATTTACAGTCATGATATTCTCCTTCTTACCATTTTCTGTAGCTGGCATCATGCAGTCCAAACATTGGAAGCTTTCTGGCCTTATTGTATGGGTTTTGGGACTTTATAGTGTGCTAGGCCACAAAGAATTCAGGTACCCTTTCTATTAGTTTATTATAGAATTGAACATGGTTCTTTGACCTTTCATTCTATTTACAACTAATACTCCTCTATTTTGGCTTTGAGTAGGTTTGTTCTGCCTGTGCTTCCCATAGCTTTGATATTCTCTGGACAGTCATTAGCTGCATTAAGAAGTACGATTTCTGCAAATGGTAGAGGGAAAGAATCATCAAATATCCATAGAACATGCCCTGCAAAAATGCAGGTGGCCGTTTTTTTCTTGCTCGCTACCAATATTCCAATGGCCCTGTATATGAGTTTGGTTCATCAGGTACATCAGTTTGCTTTTTTCCTGGGTAGCTTTTGATTGTTCGTTTCCATTTACTCAACTTTAAATGCTAGACTTTTCTTCTGTCTATAATGTTTTCATCTAAGCTTTTATTTTTACTTTTGTTTAAGTTTTTATTTATCACTTTCCCTGTTTCTCTTCCTTTCTTTTCCTTGTCAATAATACTTCTCAACATGTTAGACAGAGAGGAACTGAGGATGTTACATACTATCTATCCAAAGAAGTGCTTGATGGAAAAGTGACAAATATAGTTTTCCTAATGCCTTGCCACGCCACACCTTACTACGCGACCGTGCACCACAACCTTCCAATGAGATTCCTAGACTGCTCACCAAGGTTTGATCCTTAGCAACTTGGATGGAATGATTTTCTTTCCTTGCCGCTTTTCATGCAATTGGTACTTCATACATTGTTGGAAATTTTTTCAACAGAGAAGAGAAAGGAATCCCAGATGAATCGGACCATTTCATGATAGATCCTGTTGGTTTTGCATCAGAATTTGCAAAAAATTGGTCTTTACCCAGTCACATTGTATTATTTGATTCGGAAGAAAAACTGTTGAAGGATTTTCTAATCTCACATTCTTTCAAAGAGGTACATGCTATGGCTCATATTACTGTTAAGTTTGGCATCTCAGCCAAAGAAGCAGAAGTTGGGTCTTAAATTTCTTCCTGAGCTATTACTGAAACTTATCTATCTGGCCTATGATGACAGATAAAAAGGTTTTTCCATGCTCACTTCAAAGTGGACCGTGATCTTCAAGCGTCAGTTGTTGTGTATGGTTTCACAGGCGACTGATTATTGTTTATGCAACAAACATTACTACAGTGCAATGAAACTGGAAAGAATTTATTGACTTTAGGTCTTGACGAATGGAGTGAATCGCCAGAGCTTGGGGTTATTGCAGATGTGCGCATCTCAGCAGATTCCAACTTCAGATCATCAATTAGTATGTAACAATTTTTTCCATTCATTAACCCCAGAATTTATTAATTATTTTATTTATATTCTTTTCTTGCCTTTTTTGTGTGTGTATTGCGTTAAACTTGGTATGTCAACTTGGATACAGCCTAGATGTTTCATATTGTGATATCCATCGTGCTAGACAAAGAGGCAACATGGACACAGGCTGTGCCAGTGAAAACCAATATCAACTTTGACTGACATAGCTATATTGCTTTCTATCTATACATATTCTTTGAATCACACTTCATTCCCTTAGTTTTGGCCCAAATAGGTAGAGTGTAGATGATTATAATCATATAATCATATATAATCACACTTCATTCCCTTTGTCTTGAATCAAATTTTAACAGAAGAAAAAAGTAAAAGAGTAGGGTATGAAATTTTCTCCTTGGTATAGGTAACTGTTTGATACATTTAGTTGCTACTGGCCAATTCATTTTCCATAACAGTGGAGAAGGGCCTAAAATGTTGAAATACAGTGCCCCTAGAATGTGTACCGTGAGTAAGCCGAAGTAGTGTAAGAAACAAAAAACATTGTAGGTACTCCTTCCTTTTCACTTCCCTTTCTGAATAATCATTTGCTTAGGAATTCTATAAAGTTGAAAGTGCAGCCTTTTACAGATTAAGAACTATATATTTTTCATCTGAAAAAAAAAAAAATTGAGGATAGCAGTTATGATATAATGACAGAATAGTAAAAGATAAAAGACACTGGATATTCAGAACTCCAGCATATTGAGCTTAAAAAGCTGCACATTTCCCAAGTGACAGGAACTCATCCATAAAGTCTCCTTGATCATCACAACTCAAAATGATGCCCTCAAAATTTAGTAATCATGAGTAGGCACTGCTTGTCACACACAAAAGAAGGTTACAGGATATTAAAGATGGCTCACTCAACAGCTGGATTTTATACTGATAAAGTCATTGAGTCATAAACAGGGCTCAGTATGACTTGGCTCACCACTCATCATTCCTACTTGTAAAATATGTAAACTGCATGTGCTTTGAACTTGCCTAGTCATGCGAGTAATGTTAGGACCGCATTGTAGATCACATCTCTAATAAAGATTGGGCTGCTGGAGATACGGTCTGAAATTGCAGTGCAAATAGTTAAATTGTGACCATATCTTTCATTTTAGACCCAAAAACTACTTGTATGGCAGTATGCTCATCTTTACGACACCTTTTTCATTTTACACTGTTCTCCTTAGAATGTTCTTTCTCTTGAAATAATTTTGTTCTTTAGAAAAAGAGTAAGAATAACATAATTCCAACCCATCTTTTTATCTCTTTGTTTTTGGGACGATGTAGCTATTCTTTGTGGATGTATCAGCTTGTTGTTTAGCAGAAATGATGAAGCAGGAATTGTGAATTGATTTATAATTACACAAGTAGAGGACAAATATGCACATGGGTGCAATGCAACACATTGATTATAGCAATAGCTGGCAAGACTACTTTTTGTAGAATTGAAGATGATATTTCGTAAATGAAGTAGAAACCATGAGCATATGGTTAATGGTTGTGGCCCATGTCTTGTAACGTTGATAGTCGTCTTCCATGTCTAGCTTGAATGTACCCCTACTCGTCGTTAACACGATAAGATAACCCGTGCCATTCTCATCTGCTGCCGTGGAATCTTTATACAGCTCCGCATACATGTCCAGTATGATACCTAAGACAACGCACATTGATTAGTTGTCCCATTTCACCGTGTTTGGTGGCTTAGACTGAATTGGACTATGTCATTTAAATTGGACAAGTGTTATGACCGCTGTTTGGTGAACTTATAATTGTTGAGATTTGACTTAATATGGACAACGGTCCGTCCAATTGAGGGGTCCATCCAATATTTTGTGTTTGACGAGTCCCATCTAGAGGTGGTGTGAGACTCAACTCTGTTTCAGTCTAAAGATAAGCCACCAAGTGAGACCTTGACTATAATCCTAATGAAGACATTTACTAGTTACTGTGGAAAAATAATGTAGGATTCAATTTTTCTCCGACATTTTTCCTTCAAACTCTCTCACATGAGATGAGATTCATTACACTGAGACCCATGTAGGAACCATGTGACAAAGTTAAGAAAAAATATTGGGGGAAAGTTTAGCTTTGTAGCATTTGTATGTGCTAGACTTTGTGCAAGTATTAATAAATCTAAATGAAAGAGAAAAGAGAGAGAGAGAGGAGGGACTTACTTTCCTTTTTGCTTTTCAACAGACTGAGCTTCCTCATTTTAAGAACAACCTATAATGTTGAATTATGAATTGAAGGTTAAGCTAAGGCTTTCTTAACCCCACAAGTAATACTTTTTAACCATACAGGCTTCATAACAAAATAGCAGTGGACAAGTTTAGCATGTAATGCAGACCTTGGCTTCACTGTTCAGGATGACGGACACTGATCTAACCATGTACTTCCCTGCAAACATATAATTTTGAAACTCATTAGCATACAGATGGATAGTAAAACAGAGTACAGGTTTAGGACTAGGAAACCATAAGCCAGGAAATAAATTTACAGAACACAAAATAAATAAATGAAGATCTAAGATTGGAGTTCAAACCATCTGGTGTTTCAATGCTGAGCTGAGCACCTATTGCAAGCATTGATCTATACTTCTCAAAGTCGAAGTCAACCTCCGGGTTGTCCTCGATGGGCATCACTGGTGCAGCCCCATTTAGTCTGTTCTTGCATCCTGATCTTTCTTTTAATGTAGCTGCGCCCTTCAATGCTACGTGTTTCACACAAAACCAAAAATCGAAGAAAGAAAGAGTTAAAGTCCTTCAACATCCCTAATAATATTCTACAGTCCGTCCACATGAGTGACTAACCGCAGCATTCTTAAATACCATATAACACATGCCTAATAATATTCTACAGTCCGGCGCACAATAAATGACCCTGCTCTTTTCAGAGACAACCCCAAGTGTAGCTCATTTTTGCATGAAACAATGGTAGAGAAGAAGGATAGTAGGATATTTACATGTCGTAGCTGCAGCTGTTAGAGTTAAGATGTCACTTGCACTTGTACTAGTCATGGCCGAACCTATCACACTGCTGAGCTGCTCCTTCTTTGCCCCCATTGCTTCTGCAACTTTCGCACACTGCGCCGCCACTAGCGCGGCTGCAGAAGCCACTGCGGCTTCCTTGGCAGTGCTTGAGCCATTGTTGTCTGAGCCTTCAGCTGCAATGGCTGCAAGAGCAGCTGCAACACCTGCCATAGATATTGCTGCATGGACTTCAGCTCTTTGCAGCCTGTGTTCCTCTTTTCGCCTTTCCTTAATATCTTTTAGCCATTTCTTGATTGACATATTCTTAAATGGGACTATCTTCCAAGACATCTGCATAGAGTAATATAAATTCTTGTTCTTGAGAACTATAGAAAATGAAGTGTGGTAAAAAGTATGAGCCAATTTGACTTACCCATTTCTTCCGGAAAAAGCTGTTGTAGTTCAACTCTGGATGCATGGCTTGTTGCATCCATATAAATGACTGAAGGAAAAAAAAAACCGAAAAATTACAGGATGTTATCAGTGAAATTGGTTTTAAGATATTGAATTAGATGTACTTACACACTATATATATATATATATATATATCAATTATTTTCTCATCTAGATGTCTGCATGTTATTACCGTGCGGATGTTATTGTAAACAGGGAGAAAAGCAGGGAAGGGTAGTAGAAAGTATATGACGTCCGAACGATAATAACGTCCGGACGTCCGCATAGAAAAATTTCAGTATTATATATATATATATATGTTCACCTTCACATCATTGGATTTCCAAGGTGGTGGAGGCTTGAGATCTGCATCATCCATCTGTGCAAAGTTGGGAAGCTTATGAAATTTCGTAGGGTCTGATAAATAATGGGATTGATTTAATCCTAGAAGAAATTAATTCGACCTACCATGTAAGGGGCCTCCTTGTGACTCTCAAACTTCACAATCGGATCGTCCAGTAGAACCACAGATTGGTCGTGTTGCTCTGGTTGGAAAGCTTGAACTGCAAAGTTGCACCATGCAAGGGAAAGAAAATCCATTGTCTCAGGATGTGCCTCAGAAGGACTTGG
Source organism: Prunus mume (assembly GCF_029339155.1). Taxonomy (NCBI): domain Eukaryota; kingdom Viridiplantae; phylum Streptophyta; class Magnoliopsida; order Rosales; family Rosaceae; genus Prunus; species Prunus mume. The sequence goes on from NC_142699.1 coordinate 33,295,046, forward strand.
ACTGAAATGTGAATCCATGCAACTGGTTCCTAAAGGTACTTTGGAGATGAGTTTAAGTTAAAGACAATGAGATTGGACTACTTAAAACTCAATGTATAGAAATCTGAATTTTACAAGTGTACTAACATGCATAAATCACCATCATATATAGCCATGTTATGATGTGAGTTCTCAAGCATTTTTGGGAATTAAATAATTAAAGGGCAATGCCTTGTAATTAAATTAGGTACATCTTGTTTCCCTGTCCTCTCCATGCACCGTCCCAAAAGCTTCCACCAAATTTTTTTTGGGCAGATGAGATATTACAGTTGGAAAGGGCTTTTTATTTTTATAGATATATAATAAAATAAAATGTAGAGGCCAACAAAGGGACCAAATTGATGTCATAAGTTTTTATTTATAAAAAAAAATTTAAAAAAAAAAAAAACAGATTTTGAGACATCCAATGAGAGAGAGCACATGCAAACCACCATAGAAGCATTGAGGCTAAAATTATAAAGAGAATCAAATGGGGCCTTGGTACTTTAAATGAACACCATAAGTTGAGGCTAAGCATGGGGGAATTTAAGATGAGGAAATGACAGGGTTAAGCTTTGGCTAGAGCTGGCTAGGGCCACCACATCAAAGCCTCTGTAAATATAAGAACAGCCAAGAAAAGGAAGACATAGGCATAATAACAAAGCAAGCATGCACTTGGTGACCTGGGCCAGCATTGGGATAAAGCAAGCAGACATATATGATTGATGTGAACATTGATAAAGGAGAAGTAAATAAACATGTATCATTGGATTTAATCATTATTAGATTAGAATAAGGCTACTGCTTGATTAACTAATTGTTAAGACACTTAACAAAGATTAGCTTTCTGAATTAAAGAAAGGGTTATGAAAGTTAGCTGAGTAACTTTAATGGTTATGGGGTCTCCTTACTTGATTTTTGTTCATCTGCATTCATGGACTTCTGAGGATTTGGTTAAAGGTGTGCTCATTAGGCTCATGTGACAACCAAACACTTAATCATGCTTAGATGCTTATTAGAGTTTCTTTAATGGTGGATTATACCTCCGACTATGAGTCCAGGGGCAATGCATGATTTCTTCATTAGTTTAATTTAATGGCAGATCTACATGGGGAAGAAAGTGTTATGATTAGCGGATAGCAGTTCGATATATTGTGTTTCCATAGAGGCAGGCTACTAGAATTCAAGAAAAATTGTAAAGCATTTATAAAAACATCCGAAGGGTAGCAAAACATGAAACACCACAAGATTAGTATTTCTTTACCACTACGGCTTCCTTTATTTTCCTAATTATAACTAAAGTTTGAATATGTTTCCAGAAAATCGTTGTTGGAGTTTTCTAACTCTAACCACTAAACACAAATCCTTCCGGGTTCAAAAACCTTGTTACGACTTCTCATTCCTATAAATAACAAGGTTCAATGGACTTCTCCTGACGTCGCTGGTAACGAACCACTCACGTTGCTACAATCCAAACAATTTACCGGACCATTCAATAGGTATGAGCGATGGGCGGTGTGTACAAAGGGCAGGGACGTAGTCAACGCAAGCTGATGACTCGCGCTTACTATTAATTCCTCATTAAAGACCAACAATTATAATGATTTATTCCTATCACGATGAAATTTCAAAGATTACCCAGGCCTATCGACTAAGGCCATCAACTCATTGAATACATTAGTGTACTGCATGTGCAGCTCAAAACATCTAAGCGCATCATAGACTTGTTATTGCCTCACTATTTGAAGAAAATGAAAACTAAAAATGGCCTAAAAGTTCAGTATGTTGATCCGAACCGAACATTAGTATACTGACTCGAACCAATGTGAATCCAAAGCATTAGTTAGTGAAAGATACTTTCACCTATCAAAACTTCGATACAATTAACGGGTTGAACTCTCTCCCAAACTGAATAGAGCAGTACCTATACCTAGGTGCCATTCAAGTGAAACACATGCTCTTTTTAGCGTCATTGTTTATCATTGATCCATTTTTTGTTACACAGTCCCTGGCCCATGAGCTTAGACCTTGGGTCTAAAATGGGGATGCCTATATGACAAGCCAACGTTAAGGTTCAAATAAAAAAAAATAAAATAAAAAAAAAAGAAAAAGAAAAAAAAGGAAATAGTCAATTGTGCCGTGTACATGGGCTTGTTATCATCATGTCGAAGAATATAAGGCCATGTTTGGTTGGTTGGATTGGATTGGATTGGATTGGATATATTCAATTAAAATGAACATTGTCTCTTATTTGATGGGCACAGACTAGATATTGGACCTGAGATCCAAGTCCCAAATAACTACAGCTCTAGAACCCAACCCCAAATGTGGGTTTAGAACGAACGCGAGCTCCTCGTCATCTCCCCAAACACGAGCTCCTCAACATCTCCCTCAGCCTTCTTCACATCATATGTTCTATGGTTTTGGTTCTCTCTCTCTCTCTCTCTCTCTCTCTCTCTCTCTCTCTCTCTCTCTCTCTCTCTCTCTCTCTCTCTTTCAAAATCTATGATTCTGCCAAATCCAATCTCGCAATCTCTTGGTATTTGCCTTTTGTAGGGGCTTTTTTGTTACAGCTATAGATGGGCTCTGGGCTGCAGTAAAGAGCAAATGGTTGGAATTGCCCCTGTGTTTGAGTTCAAGAATCATGCCCCAAGAGTGTTTCGAAAGGTTCGTGGAGCTTTAGGAAACAGTTGGCTTCCTTCACCAACAAAACTAACAGTTGCTTACAGATAAATATTATGGCTTGGCATGAGAAGCTTGTGGCATGGGAGCTGAGCATTCATAAGTTTAGCATGAGAGAGAGAGAGAGAGGCTTGAGTTTCCTATGAGAAACAGAGGCTCGAAGAAGGGAAAGAGATAGTTTTTGGGAGAATTTGTTGAGGGGAAAGAGGAAGAGATGAAGGAAGAAAAGTGGGTGGTTTGAGCAATTTTCCAACAGCTTGACGAAAGCTTTGTCATGCTCTGGAATGGCTTACCAGAAGAGAAGATGGGAAGAGATGGAGGAATAGGGCTCGAAATTGAAGCGTTCTAGGGATGAGAGGTGATGTTTGCTCTCTTTGGATGGGGTTGCTTGCCTTCCATGAGTTTTTTTGTTGGGTAGAAGGTGCCTCCTTTTATAAGCGCTTGAAAGCTCTTTCTTCCCAAGAAATCCTAGCTGGTTCTTCCCAAATCAGCCAAGTCTCCCTCTCTATTTTTCTTCTCTTCCTTTGATTCATCCCTATTTTATGAAATCCTTCTCAGTCCAAACATACAAAGACAAGATTTTTGTAGGCTCTAGAGCCTTCCCGCAGCTGTCTCTAAGACGATCTCCTATTTTGGGCTACCATTTCTCCTTCTTTTCTTCTTCATTTTATTGCAAGAGCTGGTGGGAGAAATAAGTGGGTAATGACGCTGGTCTGAAGGGTGTTTTGCTCAAGTATCCTTTGATTTTTTAGATGGCCTGTGTTGGGATTTGTTTTTGACCATGTGATGGAGATTCCAGCAGCCTGCGCAAGTCTTTATCCCTTGGTTTTCTATCATGGTTTTGTCTCTAGCCATGTGCTGGAGACTTTCAGATTTTTGACTTAGGCCATTCCTTAAGATAATTGACTAGTTTACTAAGGGAATAGGCCAACCTTCTAGAGTGATGGACTATTTTTTCACTAAGGTGATGAGCCAATTTTCTAAGATAATGGGCTACCTTTTTCTCTCTTTCATGCTTATCCATATATTTGGGCTCAAGAAATGGGCTCGAGTTTTTGGGCTCCCAAGCAGCCCAAAACTTCCATTTCTTAGCCCATTAATGGGCCTCGTGAATGCTCATAACCATCCATACCACAACTTGCTCAGAAGCTCCGGCATTCGCTTGGCTTGGGCCCACTTAAGCTTGTAGTGTGGCGTGTTGGTTATTTGCTTGGTATGTCACATGTGCAAGTGCATATGATGAACTCTTGCGTACCCAAGTTGGGTTTCTTCCTAAGTTAGGTGTAGTACTGGGTTAGAAATATATTTGGGTCCAGTTTTAGATTTTTTGGGCCTCAACACCTTTCTCATCCTTTTCTCTTTTATTATTTTTGTTATTTTGTCATTATTTGTGTGATATGGGGTTTTTGTTGATCTCGAATCGATGTTTGTTGTGCGAATAGAGTTTGGTTTTGGGAGGTTCGGTGTTGTTTTGGTCTTGTTTAGGCTCACGATTTGGGGTTGATTTGTTTGTTTTCTAGGTATTCATGTTGTGTCAAACGTTGTGTGTGCTTTTAACGTTTCGTCATTTAATTTATCGGCCATTTAGTAAAATTATTGATCAAAGCCCATGGTCGTCGTGTGCTCGTGCTTGTGCCATACTCGGGCCTAAGAACCAATCCATTTAATTTGAATTTTTTTCACTTCATTTTTTTTTTCACTAGATAATTCAAAAGATGCAAGAAATGATGAACTATTTTTAATCAATTCCAAACAATTTGGCATAGGGCAAAAAGTGTCAAACTCTACAAAGCCACTTCAAGTTATCTTTAAACAACTTATTATTTTATATGTTAATTCTTGCTTTGATTTCTTCTTTACTGATTAAATCAAGTCCAATTTGTGTAGTTTTCTTTTCCCTAAAATGTGGACATTAGATGTCATTATTGCTTTCTTTTGAGAAAGACAAATGTTAAGTGGGCATAGCTTCAATTTTTTTTCTTCTTTTGAAAATGTTCTGACAATCAAAATTTTCTTTTTTCATTTGTTTTAATTTACCTTTTATTTTTTCCCTCCTGTTTTCAAAATTTTCAAAATTATTATGTTATTCAATCCAATCCAAAGTAGGTATAGCATCAAACAACAAACTCAAAGTCTAATCCAATATTCTCAACTAGTCCAATCTCAAATACAAATTTCAATGCAGTCTTGTCCTATTTGGACCACCAAACGAGGCCTAAGTATCACACATTAGTTTTAATGAATTCCGTTTGTTAATGACAAATTTACATCTTTGTTGTGGCCTTGCAGCCTACTTAGGTATGAATCTAACACATGAAAGATGAATCCCAATTTAATGTTTAGGTCATCCTAATTACCAACTAGCAATTAAATGATATTTTTCTTCCAGATATTTATAAAAAACAAAACAAAACAAAACAAAATAAACGAACCCATCGTGTTCCATATATCATGAAACACCAAACGCATGAAGCCAATAAATCTGGTGAAATCAAGTCATCATTCAATATTTGTTGTTATATTGACATTTTTGCTATTAATTGTGTAAGCAGCCCAAAAGATGAGCTATGTTGGGCCAAGAGATATTAAATCTGAAAAATAGCATTTACGACTCCAGTCCAAATATATAAGTTCAGGATTAGCACTCTCAATAAGAAAAAGGACAAATTGCACAATGGCACCTAGGCTTTTCCACTTTTGTGGATTTACCACCTAGATTAAAAAAAAGGGAACTGATTTTCCCACTCCTCTTTTTTCCACTTACATTCCCTTCATCGAAAATTATATGTTCCCACTTATCTTTTGTTCACTTACACACTCTTGTATGTTATAGTAAATAGTATTTTTTTTAAAACAAAAAAGAGTGTAAGTGGAAAAAAAAAAAATAGAGTTTGAAAATCAGCACCCTTAAAAACAAATACAATAAACCATCCACTTGTAAATGTTTAACAATGCACCACCTCTGCCCACTTTGCATCCAAAATAGGGTCAAATATGATTACATGCGATGCAGGAGGCCACTTTTTCAGGTATTTTCATCAATTCATATTGTAAACAAATAATTTATTTATAAAAATCTTTAAAAAAGAATTATTATTATTTTTTAAATTATAAAAATACTGATGGCTCTTTCTCCGCTAGATCCACCATGTATATCCTCCTATCTTTCCTCTAGCTGCTAGCCTACCCTTTCAAACGGCTGCAACCCACTAACCACCCAACCTCCCCATCTCCACTTCGAGGTGTCCCTAGGCCCTCGAGCCCTGATCCACCATGATAGCCTCCTTCCCCTCACATCTCTCTCTCTCTGAGGCCGGTTGAGAGAGAGAGAGGAGAGAGAGAGACTCTTATGTTTAGAGATGAGGAAGTAAAAATATTTTCGAAACTAGCTAAAATAGACCCTTTTTTATATATAAAGAAATTCTAGTATTGTATTCATAATTCAGCCAAAAAGCTACCAACCCCAAGGGCCATTACAATAGGAGTGACTGTAGGGATCTTTTTATTCCAAGCAGACTTGACGAATGGGCTTGGGCTGTCTGAAAAGAGAAACATGTGTGAAATTGCCCATTGAGTCTGAGTTCAAGGATCAGGCCCCAAGAGTGTTCCGAAAGGGTAGCTGAGACCTTAGGAAACACCTTGGTCTTCTTCACCAACAAAACCAACAGTTGCTTACAGATAAATTCTTGGGCATTGACATGAGAGCTTGTGGCATGGAAGCTGAGTATTCGCGAGTTTAGCATAAAAGAGAGGGAGAAGGCTTGGGTTTCGAAATTGCAGAGATTTCAGAGGTGAGAGATAAAGCTTGCTCTCCATATGTGTGTTTATGGAAAGAGAGGAAAAAGATGGAAGCATGGGTGTCTTTAGCAGATTTCCAGCAGCTTGACGAAAGCTTCAAGCTTCTGGGTGGCTTGACAAAGGAGAAAAATGGAAGCAATGGAAGAACAAGGCTTGAAAGTGAAGGGTTCCAGAGATGAGAGATAATGCTTGCTCTCTCTGGATGTGGGTTTTGAGAGAGAGAGAGAAAGATGAATGGAGGAACAAAGCATGAAATTGCAAGGATTCCAGAATGGATGTTTGCCTTCAATTTGTTATTGTCTGTTCTGTCCATCGTGAGTTGTTTTGCTAGGAAGAAAGTGTCTCCTTTTATAGGGGCTAGAAGACTCAATTTTATCAAGCCCACTTTCTTCCATTTATCTAGTTTGGTTAAATTTCTCTAGCCTGAACCCATAGGCACACAGCTTTTTGCCTCAAGTAGCTGGACTCTTCATGTGGGTGAGGTGCCACCCACTTTTGCTTCTTGTTTTCTCACCAAAGCTTGAAGAGGAAAGAATGGGTAAGGGTGCTTGGTCAAAAAGGTGATCAGCACATGGGTTTGCTTGCTTTTGCTGGTTTGGCTTTGAACTGGTTTTAACAGAGCACGACGTTGGATATTTTATAAAATGATGGGCTGGGCTGTTTTGTTTCCAGCGGTTTGTGAGTTCCCTTTGATTTCGTCAGACTGCTGGAAGCTTTGGCTGATGTGGGATTTTTTATGGGCTATGGCTATTGGACATTTTTTAAAAATGTTTGGGCATTTTCTTAAGGTAATAGGCTATTGAGTTTTCTCTCATGCTTGCCCATATATTTGGACTCAAGGAATGAGCTTGAGTTTTGGTGCTCCCAAGTAGCCCAAAACTTCCACTCCTTGGACCATCAATGGGTCTCGTGAATACTTGTAACCATCTATACCACAACCCGCTCAAAGCCCCAGGCATTAACGTGGCTTGGGCCCACTTGAGCTTGTAGCGAGGCATGTTGCTTATTTGCTTGGCGTGACATGTGTGCAAAGCGTATATGACGAACTTTAGTGTGCCCAAATCGGGTTTCTTCTTGATAAGGTATCGCATTGGGCATTTATTTAGGCCGAACCGTGGATTTTTGGGCGACTAACATTAAAATTAAGACAACTGGAGCACCTCCACTAATAATCACATAGGATCGAAGAAACTCTGGCATAGGCATCCCAACTAAGATTGCAAACTCAAAATAATCAAAAAGAGATAAAGCTTGAAAACCAAGCCATAACAATACAAAACTCTCACAAAGAAAAAATGAAAAGCTCTTACAAATGAGAGATGAAATGTTCTCACAAAGAAGATGTGAAAAACTCTCACAATAACTACACAGAGAACCCAAAGGGTCTCTGTGACTTATTCCGAACATAAAGAAACCGCAAAAAGGATGGTGGTGGAGATCCAACGTCGAAACACAGGTGGAGATCCGACGCCAAGATGTAGCTGCTTGTGATGGTTGGAGGAAAATCATAACAAAACGAAGACAAATAGAGAAAACCTTTTGTCTCTGAAAATGAGGGAAGAATAGAGAGAGGAAAAGAAGAGGGGAGAGGGGAGAGGGGAGGAAAAAGTGACTTCCTCTCCCTTTAAAGTGAAAACAGCTCTAAGATGTTTTTTGGGAGATAGGGCTAGGAAAATAGTCCCTATAGTGCCTTTGTTTTTCCATTACTGAATAGAGGTTTTGAAAAGAGCCCATTTTAACATAAAACCGAAAATAATTTAGGGCGCATGAATTGACCAAAAGGACCTTAAATGGTGGCCTCGTGCATTTCACTTGATCTTATTTGATGGCATTTTGGATGGAAAATGGACAGAGGTGGTACATTGTCAAAACGTTCAAAAATGTAGGTGGTTAATTTAATGTTTTTTAATTCTATGTGGTAAATACACAAAAGTAGAAAAGTCCAGATGCTATTTTTGGGATTTTCCCTTTCAATATATAGAAGATTAATAACAAAAGATTAAAGTTGAAGACACTTCTGGCCCAACGTTGTGACAGGGTGGTACATTGTCAAAACGTTGTAGGTTATATGGTGGTAAATACACAAAAGTGAAAAGTCCAGATGCTATTTTTGTTTTCCCTTTTCAATATATAGAAGATTAATAACAAAAGATTAAAGGAAGACACTATAGTATACAAGCATTGCCATACATGCAGTGACCACTCTATGACACTCAATAGAAAAAATCCAAACCTTTTGGAAAAAGCCACTTTGACATACAAAGGCAAGATGTTTTTTGCTTGCTTTTTCCAAAATGTCCCAAAACTTTGGTGTTTTGGGTTTTGGGTTTTGTAAAAAGCTACTTTCCACAATGGTTACTATGGATGTGACAAAGTCACGAGAAATTATCGGATGACTATAAATCATGTGGCATGTTTTAAAATGATGCATATATTGAGTTCATATCACATTGGCATATATGTAGGGGTGGATCCACAGAGAAGTAAGAGTGGTCAATTGACCCCTGCAACCTCTGAAATCCTCCATTAGAGCAGCCAAAGTTGACCGCCCTGTGTTCAAGAAATGCCCCAAAGGGGCAAACTTGTGTCTGTGTGCAGTTGAAGGAGAAGAAGCGCAGCGCTTCTTTTTATTGTTTGCTCAACGTCAAAACGACGCTGCTCCACTCAAAGTTTTTTTTTTTTTAATTGTGCCAAACGCCACGCCTTCTTTTGGTTTGCTTGATGTCAAAACGACGCTCGCTCCACTAAAGGATTTTTTAAAAAAATTTAAACCCGCCAAAACGACGTTGTTTTGGCACAGTGTTTTTTTTTGTGGAAAAAACCGCAGCAAGCTGCTCTATTTTGCCCAATAATTCCCCCCTTCCCAAATGTTAAAACTCATTTCTCACCTCTAAACCTCTCAACCCTAAATCCCCAACTCAACCTTCACTTCCTTCCCTCCACAATTCCGGCGACGACGGGAGTAAAGTGGAGGTGGTGCAAAAAAATTACATAAGTGATTTTAAAGGTGGATTTGTCCCTCGTCGTGGACATTTGTAATGTGGTTTTTTCTATTAATGATGAATTATAATATTATCATTTCATTTTTATGGGTATATTTTGTATAAATTGTTTTAACCAAGCACTATTTAAACATATAAACACGCCCAAAACTCAGTTGACTTTGGGGTTGACCTATGTTTAAATAGTGCTTGGAAAATACATATCTAGGATTGAGTTTATTTCTTGTAGAGGTTGACCCTGGAAGGAAATTTCCTAGATCCGCCACTGCATATATGCTGACTTTGGTGTTACGTTCATACAGAAAAATTACTCATCCCCGTTTTCCTCCTTTCTCAAAATCATCTTGTTACATTAGAAGATGGATGGGTTTTGATGTGAAAGCGGTGGCCTATACAACCAGTGGCGGATCCAAATAGGGGAAGGGGGGTCAATTGACCCCTGCAAACCCAAAATCCACCATAAGAGTTGAAGAACTTGACCCCTGCAAATTGCCCGGAAGGTGTTTGATGAAATGCCCCAAAGAGAAAGCAGCCACAGCCCACAATAAGATGAGAGAATCTTGCTGCGCCCGCGCACAGCGCTCTTTTGTTTTTGTTTTTCCTGACGTCCAAACGATGTCGTTGAAAATAAAATAAAAAATATATTTTGCTGCCTGATAAAACAGAGGGGGGAATGGGATTTCCAACGACGTGGTTGAAAAAAAAACCTCTTTTGCTGACTGATAAAACAAAATGGAAATTTGACATAAAAAAAAGTTCTCTCTCTCAAAGAAACTTGTATCTTTAAACGTACACCATGCCTTTTCAATCTTTATATATATATGCCACATAACTGTTCCAAATTCATTGCCTTGTGTAGAGCATCCAAGAAAATAGCATAGTTTTTTTTTTTTTTCCGGCCATGGAATTTGGATTTTTAAAATTCATAAATTGTTAACAAAATAGGATAGTTTTTTTTTTCATCAAGCAAGCAAGCAGACATTATTAAAATATTACCTCATTAAAAAACAAGTTAACAGATTAAGCTTTTGACCATATATAAAGCTTTGATCATATATAGAAAGTTTTTGACCATATATAAAGCTTTTGATTGAATATATAAAGTGAAAACCCAATAGAGGATATCGAGATGACCAAATTAAAGTCTCATACTATGGAAAAATGAAGTTTATTTTCTTTGCTTTAGAAGTGAATGGTGTAGTTGAATATTGTTGTTGTTGTTTTTTTTTTTTTTTTAATGTGGACAATTGTAATGTGGTTTTTTCTATTAATTAAGAATTATAATATTATCATTTCATTTTTTTTTTTCTTTTTGTATAGAATTTATTACTTTTTAGATGTTGACTTCTGCAATCAGAAATCCTGATCCGCCACTGTATACAACTGAACCATACTAGAACTTTTGGTCGAATGTCGTATATGGTGTGCATAATGAGTTGTGGTTGGATATGGCAAGTTGTGTATGTGCACACGCATGTTAGGTCATGGAGTAGAGAATTTTAGCATAAAGTTATTGTTGGTGCAGCATATAAGTCCAGGTGATGGATCCCGCAAATTAGGGACGGATCTTAGAAGAGGGTAACCTAGCTACAGCCCAGGTGACTTGTATGTTTTTAAGCCTAAACTAAAACATTAGCCCACCCAAGTATAGCCTTTCCACACTTACGCATCCCCTTCTTCCCCTTTTTTTTTGGTTGTTCTGTTGCAATAGCCAAACATTTTCTTCAGTTTTATTTCTTTAAGACCAAAATAAAATATCATCCCACCCAAGTCCCACCCCACTTACTCATAAATAAATCCCTTCTTCCTTTTTTTTGTTTTTTTGTTTTGTTACAATAGCCAACCCTTTCCTGTACGTAGAGAAAAAAGAAAAGAGAGGCAGAAGTAGAATTAGGAGCATATATTCTCTTAGGACTACATAAACTAAAAGTAAAGGAATATTCATCTTGTTTTCAAATAAAACGTCGATTTAATGGGAGTCTTTTTTGTTTTACTAGTTTCTATTTATATGCACTCCTCACTAAGGTATTTTGTTTTATCAATGAAATTTATTTGTACCGTCGAGTTTTGTATCTTCTTAAAATATTTGTATGTGAGGTAAATTTTGTCCACCCCGTTCAAATCATGAATCCATCCCTGCCTCAAATAAGTTTATTTGGTTGAGATATAAATATCTCTGAAAATGACTTGGTGCATGTTGATATCTTGAGGAACAGCCTTTTGATGGCCTCCCTCCCAATTATGATTAATTGGTTGAGCTGCTAGCTGTTTGTGAACATGGCAGTATGGAGGATATATATATCGATCATTGTGTTGTCTATATCAACACCATATCATAAATCAAGTTGCGCCTAACAGGCCTTTTCCATCATGATTTCAAAATAATGATGCAAATAGATATATTACCAACTTCAATGTGGACTGGGAAATTGGGTAAAGATGATGATATGCATGCATGCTTATAACTGTTTGTGTTTGAATGTAGACAACAGATTATAGGTACATCTAATCATGGAAGCAATTTTTTTGATACGATAATCATGGAAGCATTGGCTGCCTATGACTACCTTTTTTTTATAATTTTGTTTTCTTACACTAGCGATTCCGAGGAGGTGAATTCGAACATAGGACCTCATCATGGATAACTGCTCTTAACCACTTGAGCTACACGCTTCTAGAGACCACCTTTTCAAAATGAACAACAATGCCACACCATAATTAAATTCTTTTGACTTGTAGCTTTTTGGCGGTAGCTAGCTAGCTAGCTAGCTCTTGTTGTTGTCATAATCTGGGCAGGAAGTGCATGCGCACGAGTGCGGAGTTATGGCCTTTCATTGTTATAATATGTAAGGCAACATCAACTTTTTCTGTATCACATCCCTCAATAATACGAAAAACTGTCAGTTTCCTAGCCAAAAATAAGCAGAGAAGAATTGCACAGCCTGTATAAGCAATGCTCAAATTGGTATTACATTGAATTGCATCCAAGGAGCACCTACTATTCCCCAACTCCAATATTCTCTCTCTCATTTTTTTCTTTTCATGAGGAAACTTTCTGTGTCATTGTTATAATAATATAATGTAAGCATATATGACTTTCTGATTATTCCCTTCATTCTAGTATTAAATTGCTAATTGGGTATTTCTCCTTGAGTATGGGAATTTTCCTGTTGAATACTGAACAGAATTACTGCCAGCACTTGAACAGTTCTATATAAATTATATAAAAAATTTGCTCTTATGCAGACATAAGTATCGGGATTTAGTTCAAATGTGGCTGCTGGTTGCACTGATACCGACCTATTATTTTGTAGGTTTCCGGGAGCAAGCTTCTTTTCGACATGGTTGATTACTTTAGGGTGTAAAACTTTCTTACGCTCAAAATTAGAGACTAAAAACCTAAAATCTAAGCACAAATTACATCGCCGGACAACCGGTCTATGGTGCCGGTCGATTCAGCGTTTGCATCAAAATGGAACATTTAGTATGGTAAAGAGAAGGCCCTAATATGAGAGTGTGTCTATATATTAATGTGCATTACGTTATATGTTACATATAATTACATGTATATCATTAGCAAAAAAAGGAACACATATAGAGTTGATATGCGCACAAACATTTATGTAGATGGATCGAGATAACAAATGAAAAAGTGAAATTTGATTTACTGATATGCATTGTTCATCTGTACAATATTGCTCCTTCCTTTTTAACTTCATCTCTACTTATAATAATATCTAGTAGCTAGCTATAGTACTCTCTTGCAAAAAGGAACAAAAAGAAAAAGAAGATCGATCGAGTAATTAATTTACTACCATTGATTATATTCTTATTTACCATTTATGAACTCAGTGGTGGTAGCAAGACACCGCATTACATCAACCTGAGCTCGCAGAGACACAATATAATCTAGGGTTTCTGCAATCAAACACATCTCATCCTCCATGAATTCTCCTCCGGGAACAAGACTCTTGAGCACTTGTGTTTTCTTCCAAACCAATCTCTTCGCAATCGAACGGGTTTTCTCCACGTCGCGCTTCCTCATCAGCACTCTACGGCTTCTGCTACTGCATACCCTCCGGCTCTTTTTCAAGATCTTCTTGTGCATCACCGACGACACTGATCTTGAGGATTTGTGAGGACCCAGTATGCGCTCAACGACGACTCTGTTGCTTTGCGTGGCGTTGGCTATGACGGCGCGGCTCCAACAAGTTGTGCCGTTTCTTGTTGAAGCCATGGCTATGTCTGCGGACATCTTTATAGCCTTCTTTCTCTCCAAGATGGTCATCTTCTTCTCCGAAGAGCTGTTGCATACTTGGAGACCCTTTATCCATTTCTTGAGAAATTCTTGCTTGAGAGAGGTAGAATTGCGCATTCTGCAAAAATAATTAAACGTAAAAATCAATTCAACAAGTAGGTTTTTTAAGTGGTGAAACTTTATAACTATATTCATGTTCTTAACCAAAAAAAGTTAACTGTAGTCATGTATACAGTATACTTATATAGATTGAATGAATAATTCAATATTAGCCACACATATAAATCAAATACAATATAACTAAAAGAGCATATGAAAGGGAAAATAGTAAAGATAATCTGGCCTGAAAATCCAACACTACAGAGGAGATTGTTCAGAAAATAAACAATTAATCTAGCTAGCCAGGAGATTGAATCATTTGATTTATACAAAAAAAGATGCATATATACAAGCTAGAAACATTAGTACCTTGCTTACAGTAAGGTTTCTCTCTTCTGCTGGATGGGAGAGAAAATCATGAGAAGTATAAATGACAGACAAGTTTTGCAGGTGTTCTAGTTCCTTTACAGATCCAAGAAAGTATGAGAGAGAGGGAGATGAAGAGAGAGAGGAATGAGAAGGAGAAGAAAGCGCAGAAACCCAATTTATGTGCTGAAAGGACAGGAGCTGTGGGCCTTAGAGAGAGACACAGCACATGGAAGCACATGGTGGAACCCACCACTTAAAACCTAGAGAATATAAAAGACAAATGCAATTTAATTTTTTTTAAGTAAAAGTAATAATCTACACTACAAGTAAAGAGATTTTTCATACACACGATCAAGATGTTACACGATCAAGATGTTACAGTAATTCGAACATAAGACCTTTTGAGTTGTAGATTAAGAGCCTTTTTCACTTAGTTAGAACCTATTGACAATGCAATTTAGATTTATAATATAGAATAAAGGTCTCTCTTTTTTTTTTTGGGCTTCATGAGAATAAGGGTTTCTTTAGTGCAATACAAATTTGTAACCTGTTGTCTGTATTCACAACATTTTTCTTTAGTGCAATACAAACCTAACATTTGTAACCTGTTCTCTCCTTCATTACATGGTACGTAATGAATACAAAAAAAATAAAATACAAAAAAATCAAGATTTTGTAACACAAAAAGAATAAAATTAAAGGGGTCAAACGTGCTATTGATAAAATTATTGGATGGTTCACTTTTTTTTTCTTTTTTTTTTTGTTGAGTAAAGAAAAATTTAGAAGGAGAGGAAGCTACCCGTTCTAGGGTCAGAATATGCTAAGACCGTTTTGAGAATGACTCAAATCTAGACCTTACTATCGAAGAGACCGCTCATTACCAACTCAACTAACCATCATTTGGATGGGTCACTTTGATTTTGCTGCCAACATGACTTGTAAGTTTTTTTGACAAGTCTCTCGTCACAAGATAGAATTTTGACTACTCTGCCGTACTGGTTTCTGGTCCGGGCATATAGAGTAGATACAAACTGGGGGGGCTATGGGAAAAAGATCTTGGCCTTTTTCTTATAGCCATGAAAATATCCTCGAGCCATTAATTTGACGAAATTTTAAAGAAATTTAATGTTACTCAAAAGAATTACCAACTAGGTGATCGATCAATAATATTTAATTTAGATTTGATATACGAGAAATGATTATGTGACAAAATCTCGTTTTCATTAGGCTATAGGGCATGAAGGGTGGCTTGAACAAAAGGGCAAAATGTTGGGAATTCCACTTTTTTAGGAGAAGTCAGAAGCTTTAACAACGTAAAGGAGACCGTAAGAGCTTTAACAACATGATTTGGAAGCCCACTTAAGTCAAAGACTTGAGTATACATTCCGTAAGTGCATTAGTAACCAACGACAGGTTCAACATTCCTTAGATTTGAACAAATGATTCAGATCACATGATCATATCATCACATTATGCAGTATCCCCAAATGAGTATTTAACATCTCATTACATGATACATGACCGGTGAAAATAAGTGGTTAAGATTGAGTGCTAGTGATATCATTCAATGGATATTTAAATTCCGTGGTAATAAGATTTTTGTTGCTTATGTTTTTGTGTGCTCGCATTGGGTTTTGTGAAAGCAGATGCATCGTTTTGAATTTGAGGTTTAGTATACAAGAAAATATTTAAATTCAGAATCTAATCTAACAAAATAATTATTAAATTTCGCTAAACCAAATTAATGAAAGTCATCGTTTATTTTTTGTTTCAGCGTACAACAAGTTTCTCACATACTTCTAAGTGTCATGGGGTTCAACTTGAGACCATTAGTCTTTTTTATTAGACTACAACCCATTGACAAGAAGAAGACGGAGGAAAAGCACACACTCGGAGTGTTCAAAATCGCTTGGATTATATGAATAGAGATTGAGATCTTAATCAAGTCCCGCCCTAGCCAGCTTTATCAAGTCCCGCCCTATGTAAGTGGGTCGATTGATATGGAGATGGAGGTAAAGAAAGGAGGGAATTGGCGGGATCCGGAAAACATGGCAATGCTAAAAGGCCAAATGGGTCCCACTAGAAGAGAAATTTGAGGCCAGTGTAATTTGGCTTTGCCTAAAGAGAAATTGAGAAAAGATAGTCCTCCACATGGGGGCTTTAAAAGTTTGCCCTTTTCAAGGAGGAATACTCTCATGAAACTGATAACAGTTTTTATTATTTTTTAACAATAACACAACGATCTGTGAACTAATTTTTTCACATTCATTGTGTTATTGACTAGAGATAACAAAACAGTGTTATTCTCATTATAAGAAAAGTTTTTTGCTTTCTAAAACTCTCTTTAAGTTCATCCGTAAATTGCAAGGGATTTGTATATCAAGTAATTAAGAATAGTTATCTCTGCACCTAAAATTATATTTTTAATCCATAATTCCGTCCAAAAAGTCACATATCTTTCATGTGCCTTGCTGATGTTTTTTATTATTATTATTAAATATTTAGAAAATATAAAAATGAAACAAAGAAGAAGAAAAAAAAAACAAAGGAACCCGGCCACCCCTCATCCCCACCTTCCCTTGGCAAGATTAATTTTGGTGTTGCTGATTGCAACAATAATGACAATCATAAGCTCATCATCTACAAGTTGCAGAAGTTGCAGCAACAATAGTTGAAAAATATAAAATCTCACGTTAGAAACTTGATTTAATAAATTATAATTTATAATAAGTGATTCTATTCCTAATAACACCAAGGTCTTTTATGATAAAATCTCACACTTACTGGGCTTTGTAGGTGGTTTAGTTGAGAAAAATATCGGTGTTTCTAGTAATGGGCCACTGGTCCGTCTCTATGAAATTTAGCACAGTATCATAGTGGGACTCTGACCTAGACCCAAACTCCGACCCAGACCGGCCATACCTTGATTGGGTGTGGCCACCAATCGCTACACCTTGACTAGGTGTTGACATCGACCCGATTGATACTCCGACTCCGACTAATTTTCCGCTACATGCATACCCAGATGATTAAATTCATTGTGAACTTGACTACACGTGTGGCCTACTATATCAGTAAACACATTAAAATTCCAACAATTGTAATTGAGCTTATTGTCTCTTTTTTCTTTCTTCTGAAAATTTCAAAATCCAAATAAGTAATCATAGTTAGCGATATATGGGTACATGCGTGGACAAATTTTTGGTGGGATTAAATTGGATGGACGGTTCCCTACTTTTTCATGGGTGTCTAAGAAAATTAGGGTTTGAGAGGTACATATCACATGTGCGTGTGGCCCTAACTTTTGCCATTTTTCTCTACCTCTCCATTAAAACATTTCGTACGTAGAAATCAATCTTCTGCAAATGTCTGGCAGCTTGAGACTGCGATATTTATATCATGTAGAAAATAATGCTGAGACCACATTGTCAACGGTTAGATTTGAATCTCAAGTTCGATTTCGATTTTGCTTTTGCATTGGCATTGGCAATTTGGCATGCCCCTCAATATCCGACTACTTAATTATTCTTTTCTATACTTTATAAAATTAAAATTAATGCCATTAATTTTATATATGTACTGGTACCAAAACATGCATATGTAGGTCTGTCGGGGAAAACAATTGCATATGCATGCACTTGCAAACGTTAGAAAGGAAGTGTTTCTTTTCTCTCTCTTTTTCCTAAATATTTTGTAGGGCACATACATTATTGCCAGAATATTCAAAGAATTTATAAGAAAAAAAAGGCAGAAGTTACAAATTAAATAATTTGAAAGATGTTTCACGTTTTTGTATACACATTGATCAAATCAAGAGAATCAAGTTTCCCTTCTTTGCTCATTTCATTGAACATGTTTTGATGTTTATACGTAGTAAGAGAAATATCTAGGGGTGGCATTTTAGACCGAAAAATCGTAAAAACAACTGACTATTTACCGTAATGAAACCGCGATCGCGGTAAACCGAACCGCATTTGCGGTATGAAGAACGGAACCGCATTTGCAGTTGCGGTATTTGATTTTCAAAACTTGCGGTTATCGCAAAACCGCAAAGTATAGCCAATCTATGTTGTTTTATTTGATCTTCTTATAATAAAATATACTAAACTATATTGTTTTATTTGTAGATAGCATTGGTGCTCAAACAACACAACGGTGTTCTTCAAATCCACTCACCACCAACACTTGAGTTTGTAACTTTAGTTTGTAACATTGGTGCATTGCATTTTTCTTTTAGTTTGTAACTTTAATTAACTTTGAATTAGATTTTTCTTTTTAGTTGTAACTTTAATTCATTTTGCTTTGCATTTTCCTTTTGGTTTGTAACTTTAAAGGATTTGGAATTGGAATGCTTGAGAAGTTTAACTTTAATTGGAATGCTTGGAATTGTAACTTTAATTTCCTTTAGGTTGTGAATGCTTGAGAAGTTGAGGAGATTGTGAATTTATATATGCTTGAGAAGTTGAGGTTGTGTATTTATTTATTTAGGTTGTGAATTTATATTTTTGTGAATGCTTGAGAACTTGCGGTTTTAAACCGCTAATTCGCGGTCGGTTGGGCAAAAATTCACGGTTATCGAACCGCAACCACCCCTAGAAATATCAATAGACTACTAAAAGTGAGTTTTTATATCTTAAATTGAAAAAAAAATATATACAAAAAAATATACTCTCTGAAACTCGAACTATGAGGATGTGAAGAAATGTCCCACATCGAAAATTTAAGAGATCTATCATGAGTTTATAAGGAGTTGAACTACTTCTGTTTTGAGAGTGGACGTTCAACTTCCTTCATGGTATTCATAACAAGTGCCGAAGAAGATTGTTTGCCAGTTTTTTTCTCTTCTAATAAAGTTGTGGATATATATTAGTGAAGAAAACGGAAAAAAAAATTATTTTTTTATTCATTTTTCATATATACAAACGATATTTTATTTTAATCTAATTTAAACTGCGATTAGAATGATTCAAATTTGAATGCAGAATGAGGAGCGGTTGGCTAGAGCGTATGGCTGCTCTTCTTCTGTTTTCTTGAGCGTTGAAAATGCAAGTTAATTTTGATATAGATATTTGAAAAAGAAGGTCAAGCACATGGAGGTCCAAGCGCCAAGGGGTCATTCCCCTTGATTTGCGGTTCTCCTTACAATTGACTCTGTACTTGGCTCCCATTAATAATTTTATGACTGTGACTATAATGTTTGGACCCACCGCCCCACGTACGCTTCCACACTTACACATACTGCGAGAGCTTATACTTTTATTTTCACGTTAAAGCGATAATAATGAGGGATGAAACAAGTACAAAAATCGGACAATGTCCTAGAGAATTAGGCGAGTCTCTATGAGCATACTTCGGCACTATATTACTCCACAAACCAAACGTTTGAATTAGAATTGAGCCCTTATTAGTCACTCTCATCCTCTCACATGAATCACACGCAATTACAAATTTCAGGTAAATATGAGAATATTTCCACTCCCTAAGGCGTCTGAGTTTTAGCTTGTTTTGTATCTTTATAAATTATAATGGACCTGAAGTTACCAAGCACTGCTAAGTACTAACCTCCCATCTTTTTCTTCATTGCATATATATGAGCAAATAAAATGGTATTGTATGGGAATGATGCTCGTGTTTATATAGAGAGTGTTTTTATTTCCACCCGTATTCTACTTTTCCACTCACATCATATTCCCGACCCCAATTAATTTTAAAAAAAATTAAAAAACTCGCTTCTCTCTCACCATTATTCCTAAAATATACTTAATGTATCAAATCAATCATGATAAACACGCTTCTCACTTTAAAGATAATCGTCTCACCTCCATTCTTCCTCTTATTATTATTATTTTTTTCCTCCCAAATCCTTTCCTCTAAATTTTGTGTTCATCTTATAAGTTGAGAAATAGGCAATTTAAAATTTCCAACCATGAAGTCCATTATTGAAATGTTTAGGGAGAGGCGTGGAGAAATGATGGAGTTTGGTATGCATGTATGTCACTCTGAAATCCATTCAATTCCAACATTTATGATTTCTTTCAAAATTATTGACATTTTGAATATACCTATATTTTCGTAGATACCTAGATCCTGATTGAATAAACCAAAGACTCTTACACACTCGTTTAAAATTCTTATTGAATACAACTAAATTATTATTATTATTTTAATACAAACGATAATATAAACTATAAGATAATAAGGGTTTTAACACGCACTACCGATGTAAAGCAAAAATAAAATTATGAATTATGAATATGTAGGCCTCTAAAGTAAGACTAAATGAAATAAATAGCGTCGGAAAATCAACCACGCTGCTGCTTAGGAAGACATGGAAATTGTAGGCCACAATAACAACACAACACAACCTCATAAGTCCTAAGATTTGATTTGAGAGCAATCAAATGGGCGTGCAGCTCTGCACGAGCGCACACAAAGACACAACCGTAGACGCATGCATGTGCACACATGGATGGGACCCACATGTGTCCTCTAAAGGTTTGCTGCCCTACATAGCTTCAATAATGTGGGGTATCCTAAGACTATTTAGTTTATTAGATATTAATATATATAGTTAACTAAAAAAGATTAGAGAAGCTGACGGTCTCTTCGAAAAAAATGACATTGATTTGCAGATTAGTAGTTTCATGTTCGAACAACCATAGCTCTTAATAGTGTGTGTGAGAAACCTCTACCTTGTAATTTAAATCATCGCTTATATAAAAAAAACAAAAAGAGATTAGGGAACATAAAGAAAATTAATAATACGTCAAGCATCATGATGTTTTCAATATTTTGGTTTGGGCCACACTTGATGCTGTACTTTATTAAGGGTTGAGTTGAGGGCCTTGTTTTATACTTTTAATCTTTCTTTTTGTTTCTTGCTGTTTTGAGTCAAATGCAACTCAACTCTGTCGATTGAAATAGCTCAGCTGAATCAAATTATTCAATTTGATTACTTGTTTTTGGAACAAGAAAACATTTAATTTTTTGTTTTTCTGGTCAGCTCAGTTGATTTCTCTCTGCACACAAATTGGAAAAAGAAAACCTATAGGCCAACCAACAACCATAGAATCTAGTCCATTGTGGGATGAGAAGATTGTCAATTCCAAGCATTAGATATGATCAATATGAGAAATTCTATGTTAGATATGAGAAAATTCTACAACGAAGTTAGGCAATAGGCAATCAAGTAGTAGACATTGTGTAACAAAGAATGAGACTGCCAACGAATGGACTAGTGTGTGAATACATAATTCTAGAAAATCATACAACTTTATGTTTTAATTGGGCTAAGTCACTATGAAAACCTTAAACAAATAAAATTGAAAGAAATATTGTGCTTACGTCTAAACCAACAAAAAACCGAACCAAACTGCCAAATAATGGATGGTTTGGTTTGGTTTTTCCTCTGATCTTAGCTCAAACGGAAACTAATTAATTTGACCGCAATTCAAACGTGACATAGGTTCAAAGTGGACAGCGTCCACCCCTAACTAGTAAAAAGTTTATGCATTGATTTTTATGTTTTGATTATTCACTTAGAAAGGGAGTTCAATTTCAAACCCCGTTGTGAAGGTGCATTGTCATTGAAGCGAGTGACAGCCTATTTTTGACTGGATAAGCAAAAGCCATAAAGCCCTCCTGTTAATAAGATTAATTAAATCCAAATTTAGATCTAACCTTCCCCCTCGTGTGTAGTCCTAATAGAATTTATATATACATTTGTACGTAACACCATGTTTATTTGGTACATAGTTTAATTTTAATTGCAGACTTTGCTTGAAGAAGATGAGACTAGCTAGGGTGTCTTAAGAGTGCCTGAGAAGCGACCAAAGCCTTAATTAAGGGCATCATTACATCACTAACTGAGTATCATATTTTTTTTATGTACTTTTGGTTTTAAAGTTGGTTCAAATAAAAATAACAAAATAAAAAAATAAAAAAATGGAAAACCACTTTGACATGCTTGGTATATGGTAGTGGACATTACTTGTCATTCTTCGTTGCAAATTGCATTTTGATACATACATAAAAATAATTCATCAACAATTAAAAAAAAAATTTTATATGCACGTATTAAACTGACTCTTACTTCGAGAAGAAGAAGACAAGTATTTTCCTATTGTAATGTTGTTTCTTCATTGTAATTCAAATTGATAAGATTATGTGAGTGCTAGGGAAGGGAGAAGACAACAATACCATTTGGATACATACAATCCATAAGGGTTATTAATATAGAAAAATGCTATCTATTTTTCTTTTGAAATGAAAATTGGAATTACATCATCCAGGCCAAACACATGATAGGACATCAGTCCATTCTACGACCCAAAGTTAGCATAGGTTGTACGTGACTGGGCCACACACAAATGACGTGGTCCACATTCATTCATCAAGAGCTGCTTCCGCGAGTGTTTGACCTTTTAGACCTATAGGTTGGCTTGATTTTGTCATTACAAAATATAACACACACATATATAATTAAAGCATAAACAAACACGAAATAAAGTGGATGAAGGAAAATTCATATCATTCATGTTTCCATCATAATTGTACTCTAACCACCGACCTACAAGATATTACAAGAAAACAACAATTTAGCCACTAACATCTGTTTCTGTAGCATAGGATGAGATGATTAAAGGCACCATAGTGCATTATAGTACAATAGACACGAATAAACTCAGGATGTTAGCTATTAGGCACCAATTATAGTCATGTTATTATGTGCTACGAATTTTGTGTATTTTCTTATAGTGAGAAAAACTAACAATGGACATAGTTGGACACGAATAACTGTACCATAAATATCCGTGTCTATTGTCCCTTTTTTCTTGTAATGAACTTAATCCGGTTGTAATTATGATCATATCAATTGTTCAAATGGGGGCCAAGTAGTGTACTTTATATTATTGGGTTGTAGCAAACAAGTTTAGAAAATAATGCACGAAAGGAGACGAGAAAAAAATACGAATAAAGTGGATTAATGGGTTGATGATAATAACGTTTTCACTACTCTGTTAGTGACTTAGCTTGTCATATTAGAGGATAAAGAGTGGTTGGGAGAAGTTGATTGGGGCATTGCAATAACGTTTTCTTGATGCATGACCTATAACCTATGGCTGATCAATGATCATGTTCTTTTCATGCAAAATGTTAATCTCCTTAAGATATAAGGGCAAAACTACAACAATCTTGTGCAATATCTTTCTAGAAATAATATTATAGAAAGAGAAATACTACCAAATGAAGAGGTAGTTAGGTGCATATAGCTCGGCCTCACCAACTAGCCATCCAGATCAAAAAGTTTTCCATGTTATCCAAGTACATAAGTCAATGTTTCTGGAAGCTATACCATATTCATGTTTAATCATTTTGTACATCCACTCACTCACTCCCAGTACAACCATTTGCAAAGAGGAAAGATAAGGATAGATGATTGATATGAATTATCAAAACCCACATCTAAACAACAGCAATCATACATTTATGCCTTTATTTACACTCCTGCAAAGATAGAAGTAAAATAAAGTACAAAGGTAAATACTACACAGATTTGCATCTCTCTCTCTCCTCTCTTTCGCAAGTTGAATATTGCTAGCTCGTTGCACATCAGGGGCGCCGAGAATGATTTTTCTCGTTAGACTCCATATGAAGTGGCCAGAAGTCTGAGGATATTCACCTTAGCTTCTAAGAGAAAGATGTAATTAGCAATCTCTTGGAACATGGTTTCTGGGTTGCTGCTGTTAATGATGCATCCCGGGATGAGGTTCTGGAGCTGCATAAGTTTCCTTTCTATGGAAGATTTGGCTGCCTTGGAGTTCCTAATCAAGGAAAGCCTTAGCTTTCTCTTCTTGGACCCAACTCTCCATATTGAACTCCTTGTTCTCATTTTTTAGTGTGTTTGAGAGAGAGAGAGAGAGAGAGAGAGAGAGAGAGAGAGAGAGATGCATTCATAAGGGGGGTAAAGGGGATGTTTATACAGGCCAAAACGAGACACTTCACATCACTCATCCTGTATTGCATTCTGACTATTCTAATCATCTTAATTTATCACATGATTCATTGGTCCTACAAGTTTTCATGAACCTAATCCTCCAACTTTTACATAAATATGTACTTGCATAAAACTTGCATCTATTCTATTACCAATTCTGAGACTAATTCATCAAAATTAATAATATATATATATATATATAAACAGTTTATTTATTTTTCCATCTAACACTTCACTTAGTGGTATCTCTCTTTTAAATGTTGAAAGATGTCCCAAGTTCGAATGTCCCATACTCACAAAAAATAAAGTAGTTTATTTTCAATCTTATTCCTAAATTCACTTGCTTCGATTTCGCCCTCTTAAATGTTTACTAACCCGGAATTTGTTTAATAGTCATGAAATCAAATATAAATGCATAGATATATAAGCGTCCTAACTATTGCCATATGGTCTTTATGTCCTCAACTGACGTGAGCCTATAAATCTTTTTCATGCATACTAATATGCGGGCACGGAAGATCTCATCTTGGGATCTTGAGTAGTCGTCACTTCGTACCCTAAACGAGTAACCCTACTCACTGTGAATCCAAGACCACACATTTTTCACATTGAAAGGGAAAACATAACTATATATAAACCTAACAAGACAATCTCCATTGTTGGGGGAAATGTTGAGGAGAGAGAACTGTCAATCAAACTGTCAATCAGCCATCCAATCCAGCATTCAATCAAAGCAAACACAATGAATATTATTGGGTTCGAAAAATGTGAATAATTGTACGAGCATGAAACCAAACTGTATATGAAGGACTCTTGATATCTTAACATCATCCATTCTCTAATCCTTGGAAAGGTGAGATGGGTAAGTCTTTATTTTGGAAATTTGATGGGTGGAGAAAATACATTTAAAGTGTGACTCCACTTTACATATACATCCACAAAAATGTTGAAGTCGGACGTCTAAATTACAGAATTTCAGTGAGCATTTGTTGGCGAAATATTTCTCTTTGGAAATTTGATCTCATAAAAAAATTGGACAGAAACTTTACTCACATTTCTAAAGATCTTATCTCAAGACAAAGCTGGCAGAAACATGACCCCACGATCCTAGAGATTATAAAACTCGTACTATATTTACTGTTTAGTTTTTGTTTTTGAGTTTGATCCCCAATTTCATTAAAAAAGAGAAGCTGTCATTAAAAAGAAAAAAGAAAAAAAAGAAACAAGAACATTCCCTTATTTACAGAGTCCAGTCCACGTATAAATCCAAAAATATTATCTTGTCAAACCGTCTTAATTTAAATTATTGATTAATTATTGTCTAATTATGTGATTGAGATGTGTGTACAATTTGATAAGACTGCATAATTGCATGCATATGTACAAACTTGATGGCAAGAAGATATTTCAACTTTTCACTCTGGATGGGTGTTGGGTCAACTCCTCTATAAATAACGATTTAATTCCTTGAATAGACTGTTACCGACATGGCAATCTTATTGGCCGTGGGGAGTACTTCATATTCACTTCAGCAGTCCTCTCCAACTTTTACATCTCAACTCCCGAAGAAATATTTTCGAATCTGTCACTGGCCATAATGTTCAAACTAATGTGCCATGCTTAGGAGAGAAATTTTCGTGTAACGGAGATATATTTTTTGTTATTTTTGGTCGATAACGTAATGACAGTACTATTCTTGTTGTATGTAAAAAAATTTACATGTTTAGTAATGCGATATTTAAGTAGCCTTTGAATCGGAGGAAACTTTTTATTTTAAATATTTCTTTTTTTTATACAAATGATAATGTAGATTATTATAAATTATTTTAATATGCAAAGAGAAAAATTCAAACAGAAGTTCAAAGAGAGGACTGATTGCCCTAACCATCTAACCTAACACGCATATGCGGAAGCTGAAAGTAATGACCAAGTCAAAAGGCTGAACCAATCATTCATGTATAATGTGGTGGAAGTATTAACTACCATGGCTTGACTAGTTACTCTCCTTGGGGAGAGAGAGAGAGAGAGAGAGCTTTACAAAGTGCCGTGCGTATTTGTATGTGGACATGAAAAGGTCTTTTTCTAACGTGGGGATTCCTGATAGAAAGCCAACAAACCAGCCTAGCCCAGAAAAAGATTGATGGACTTAATATAGCATTATTGTTGTCCTCCATTTGTGAGGTGTATTTTTGCTCACCACCTTAACCCTAGGTGTACCCTCACCACTCCTCCTAAAAGTTGACACATGTCCATGGGTTTAACTATGATTAATTCTTTATTTTTTTTATTTATTTGATAACATTATTATGAGAGAGAAACAATACTTCAATAAGATTTTTCCTGATTCACCCTTATTAATCTAGCAAACTTTCCACTTTTCTAAATTAATTAACAACTACCCAAATAAACTTTCCACTTTTCACGGCTTATAACGATGCTTGAGGTGCACTTTTTTCATGACCCACGTTGCTAATCCTATTGCCAATTATGAGACCTTGTTCTATAATCTGCTCCACAATATGTCTATTAAACGCATCCCTTCTATTGATTTCAAGTGCGCCTCGCAGTAATTCTTTAACATGTCCATGTTGGCAATTGGTGTGCTTTAATATGAATATCAATTCACAGGCTTCAATACTTTGAAGAACACACCCAGATACTTTGAATCTCAATTGGCTTTAATTAACTCCTTTTATCCATGCCCAAAAGTTACACTCCTCCATTTGTTCAAGTGAAAGATAGGTAATAATCTATGTTGCTTTTTCTGCTTCTTATTTTTAGTACTTTGTATTGCTTGATTTTTTTTTATACTTTGGTGATTGCTAAAAACCAAAAACAACAAGCAATATTGGCTGTGAAGATTAAGTTTTTTTGTTAAGATTGGGATGCCAACAGTTTCATGGGAAGTGGAAGACCAATATTGGCTGGAAGACCATAAATACCAAATGTAACAGCCTCAACTTCCAATATGAGCCACACAGCCCAACCTCACATACGAGGATTAAAGGAATACATAAAGCCGCCAAAGGTTTTTCACATGAACGATACAGAGTTGCTATGGAGAGCTTCCATGACTCCTAGGATTCCTGACTATCACGCCAATTGCCAATTATTTATTTTGGTAGTTGTTAATTAATTTAGAAAAGTGGAAAGTTTGCTAGATTAATAAGGGTGAATCAGGAAAAATCTTATTGAAGTATTGTTTCTCTCTCATAATAATGTTATCAAATAAATAAAAAAATAAAGAATTAATCATAGTTAAACCCATGGACATGTGTCAACTTTTAGGAGGGGTGGTGAGGGTATACCTAGGGTTAAGGTGGTGAGCAAAAATGCACCCCCATTTGTGTGTGGGGGTTCCAAATTTAATGCCACGCACGTGCAAGCTTGATAGGCTACTGTTGTGGCTACATTTCTCCCTTTTAGGCCCAATTGCCTTCTCCTCTTTCCCATCACTTGCATTATTATGGTTGATTATGGACCATAAGGTTTGATTTATATATTATTCATGCCAGAGCTACCATCCACCCTTTTTTTCTACAAAAATATTATGTCTTGCAGTATCATTATCATTTGCCTGTCCCTTTCCTACTCTTGTTGGGGCCTATATATCCGGCCTAGACTCTATGTTACGACGAAGGTTCTTACAACTTAGTCACTTTGTTTTATATCAGAGAAGGTTTCATGAAATTTACGGTTAAGATAGAACTTAGGATTAACCACATAAATCCTAAATCATCGCCCATTTGTAGATGGCTACTGATTCTTTTGCAATGCCAATGCTACCCTTTGGGGCGGGACGGGAGCATGTGGGTCAGATCGGAGTTGAGGGATGTTGTTGGTGATAATAAAGAAGGGGAGGCTAAATTTGCGGGGCTGCTCCAAAATTGGGGCCCTCCAAAATAGGAAGTCCTATGCAATGGTACCACTTGCATGTAGCACTCCAGAACCAGTCCTAAATAGGGGCATGTTGTTTGGATCAGAGTTGAGGTGGATAATCAAGAAGACGAGGTTGTCCTTAGAGGCTGGGGGCATGTGGGTTGGATCGGATTGGAGTTGAGGGGGTGAGGGGTGGAGTGATAATGAAGAAGGGGAGCGCGGGGGGAGGATGAGTTGGGGAAGAGGTGTTGAGCGTGTGGTTGTGACGAGTGTTATAGATTTCCTCGTTTGAGTAAATTTAGGTTTTAGCCACAAAAAAAAATTTACTTTTGGAAAAAGCCAAAACTTTTTAAAAAGACATAAAAACCTCTCAACTTTCAAATCAAATACATGCAAATGTAAAGGATTCTTTAGGAAATTCAAAAATAAATAAGGGTAATTTTGTCTATTTTTGCTTTTTTAACAAAATTTCTCTCTCCTTTGTGTTTTTCCAAAGTCTCTCTTTGTTTTGTTAGGTCATTTGTTTTTGTTTTCTTCTGCTTTGGTTATATTTTAAACTATGTATAAAGATGTAATGTTTATCTCCACATATGGCACCAAAAAAGTCCAAATAAGCATAAAAAGTGGGACCTACAATTTTCACATAATTATCCAACTAGTATTATTATTATTATTAGTATTGTTTTTGGACAATGATTTCCCCACTCCTATTTTATCCACTTTACACTCCTTTTTAGTTATAAAAAGGAGTGTAAGTGGATAAAATAGGAAAAAAATGAGTGGGGAAATCACCACTCTTGTTTTTTTATGCGGAAAGAAAAATTACAACCCCAAACCTCTCGGACGTGCATGCCCAAAGAGATCAAAAAAGAAAATAGGCACTACATATAAAGAACACCCAACCTCCCAAAACGAAGGAAGGGAACATCCCATGACCTAAGTTGGCTAAAGCATCAGCTAGAAAATTGGTTTCTCTAAACACATAATAATGGGATCACAAAAAGAACTTGAGTTAAATGTAAGTTTCGTTTGAGTTTAGGTATACATATTTAAATCTTTAAAAAAAAAAAAAGGAAAAGGAAAAAAAGAGACAAATTTGAAATTGACTTCATAACTTGAAGGATTTTATGTAGTTAAAGAATTGGATATGGAAACTCATGAAGACATGCCAAAGAAGAAATAAAGAAAATTTTCCAAATTGGAATAAAATATGAATTATTCATGAAAAAAACTTCTTCTATTTTTTTTTTTTTGGTCATAAGTTTTATTCCATTTTATCCTCACAAAATAGTAAGAAATCAACCTTAATCCTCCTTCTACATGACATATTTACTGATTCATAATCAAAATCCATTACTAAACCCTAAACAGATTACTAATCCCTAATCGGAATCAAAATAAGAAGTTTGATTTCAATAATTAATTACTCGTGTGTTTACTTAATATAAAGGAATAAAAATGCGAATGGAATCCATACAAATCAGGAATTCAACTCCTCATTTGGAGGAATTAGACTTTTGGATGAGAGGTAGTATTCTAAATCTTAAAGAATTAACCCATCAGAAATTCATATTTTTTACCCATTATATAATCACACAAATTTTGAAATTTCAAATTTCTCATCCACTTTAACCCAACAACAAGAGCATTTTAATAATCAAATTGGTTTCAATTCCAATTCATGGAAATTTAGTAAACTTAAGTAATTTGTACCATTTCTACCCGATTCCAAATGGATGAGTAAACAACTTCAATAAAAATCTAGATTCTGACTACTCTGATTACGGATTAGTAAATATGTCATAATACTAATGAGTTACCCAATCCAATCATGATGTACGCTTATCTGATTAAACAATTATACTTGACTCATAGTTTTGCACGTGTCATAACAATTCTCACATGCAATAACAATTCTCAGTGCATGTTCCCATCGCATGTGGGTGTTCTTAGACGTATCCATGTCAGATCAAACATCACACGTGAAGGGTCGATGTGTCTCCACGTGTTGTTTCATTTCATAAGCCGGTACTAGTTATCCATCTACTACTAGTGGACATGAAAAGCATTGGTCTGTCGTGCCCAAATATTTACCAATTGACTGAGCTCTGCATTCTTAATTAACTTCATCGTTTGCATGAGCCATGGTAGAACTGAAGTACTATTAGAAGCTGCTTATGACATCAAGAATTTTGAGCTACTTTTGAGAAATTCTAATTCAACAGACAACCAAATAATACTGCTAGATAAGTTACAGGTTACCTGACCACTGATGAGCTGTCCCGGCCTCATATGATCAGCAGTTCAGTTTTGACAAGACGACCTTCATATCCCCGCCACGAGGATTTCATGTCAAGTCTAATCATACTAAAGTTCACTTCCTCTGCAGTAGCTTTCAGTATGGAAAATCTCCAATTCCAATCTGTTTGTTGTGCCAGTTTTCATATCTGTGCATACGTAATTCAACAGGGGAAATTACACCACAAAATCTAAAAGCAAGTGCTTGTTGACGTAACTTCTAGCAGCCAATTATCTGTATTCCTCCGGAATTTGAATGGGGCTGCGTTAAAAACACCCTGCAACAGCAAATTGTCCTTTAGACAGCAACTTCCATCTGAGGGAACCCGTGCCGAACATGGCCAAGTTTGATCAAAGACCTTCAAACAGTAAATACTCATCATACAAGCTCACGACAACAGGCTTCATTATCGTATTATAACATTCCTTAGAAAACATGACCATGTCTAATTAAACGAAAGCATAAGCATCCTAATTACAACAATGCCTGTACATTCCAGTTATTGAAACTAGTAATGGATTCCTTATGCTTTCAGTCAACAAGCTTCCTTAGGTGCGATCTGAGCAGTCCTTTCCCTGCACCACATAACAAAACAAACACCTCAGAGATCGACGCAGATACTATCTAGCATCAAGTAAACTATAAATGATTCTGAACAGATCAAATATCTTCAAAGGCCCTATCTTTTCCAGAGATAATTCCAGAGACAAGTTAAACAGTACGGTATACTCATCCTCTTACAATAAACTACATAACCTAATACCCATTCTCAAGTACAAATAATATAAGATGCAATCCTATCCATATGATGCAACCATATCCATAATACATGACTCTTGGTGCAAAGAAACAAACAGGTACATGACAAATACATAAAATCTACAAAGCTAGGTCGTAGCTTCCCACATTGCAGTATGGTTTTGCTGTTAAAATGGAGTTATACAAAAGAATGCAACTGCCTGCAGGACTATGAACATATCATGTGCTAAAAAGGTGACCTGACATCGATGATGAGCGACAGCTATGGTGAACCACATGCTTCACTGTTTCCTTGTGCTCTACAGATTGCTGCTCTGAAAGGAATTTTTCAGGAAGACAGCCCTTGGAGGCTTGATCCTCTGCTATCACATTTGTAAACCGTTCATTTGATTTGTTGTATTTTAAAAATAATTTCCTCTCTGAATTGGCCATGGTGACGACCTTCTTAAGGTACTTTGAAGACCCTGAAATTCAAAAGATTGGGACAAGAAGAATAAGGATATTTGTGTAACATATAAAGATTGACTACCAAGTTGGCAAAAGGGAAAAGAACCGAATAGAACACCATACTAAAACATAAGCAATGGACATATGTTATTACAATGTTATGTATCTGGACAGCAAATCAACTTGGCAATAAAGCACACCAGAATGTAAGATATTTCTTGTTTACTTATTAAGTTACTTGTGTCATCTCCAACTAAACCGAGCATGAGTTTAGTAAGTTGGTGCAAGATAGAAAAGTTGTATTCTCAAAACTGCCAAAAAACATAAATAATAGTGAATTGATATTTGTTAAATGGTATTCTGGCGGTGGCTCACTGTTCTAATTATTTTTTCCCTCCAAGCTTACCAAAGAGGAGGAAAACAAATGGAAGCAGAGTCTCTATTTTGACAAACAGAATACTGTTTGAGTGCTCAGTAAAGAGTAGACCAAACATCAGACTTTTGCAACTTGTATGCTCACTGTGATGCATATTACATTACATATCCATTGCGCACCTGAACCCCTCAGTACCTCACAAGTTTAGGTGATTTTAGTTGCCAGAACCAACATACTAAAAAGTAGATTTCTGGCTACAATACTGCTTCCTCCTCAACGCTTAAGGTCCCCTGCTTGATGTCTATCTACGGTTATCCCTTCCGTGTTTTCAATGCTCAAGCCTTCCAATTCAAGGAATGCTGAGCAATCCTGACTGCCTGTTCTACATGAAGTTCTAATGCATGGGTTCGCTCACACATGCAAATCACCGGCAGCTACCCTTAGCATTTCTCTAGCATTGATTTATCTCACGAAAATAAATTTTTTATCAAAAATTGCCAAAACATGGGATGGACAGATAGAATTTCAATTTGATGAGAGTTTCAATCTCAAAGGTGTATAAAAATAAAACAAAAATAGAAAACAAAATTCTAAGCATCAGCTTTGTCACTCCCTGAGCCACTGTCAAGGTCTCACATCTTTGCGAGGTTGCCTTTCCTGTGTATAAATTATTATCTGAAAGTTCTAGGAAACCACAATCTAAATTGCAATATAATCCTATATGCTTACAGAATATAGAACCATCAAAAAACCTATGGCAGAGGCACCAACATAACTCATATTTTATCATAGCATAACTCTGAATATATTTTGTTTATACCATATCTGACCAAACCCTCTCAACTGGACACGTGGAATGAATGGCCCACAGAGCAGAAGCAGACATGGCCCAGCTCAGTCACTGGAACTCGTAACTACCATCAGCAGGGGTGAGCCCTTGGCAACCTCACCTGCCGATCCGGCTCAATGAAGGTACCTGCCATGCCACTTTCATGTGGACACGTTACGACCCCTAGGGCTATGTCCACAGTCCCACATCGAAACTATAACCTAGGGTGCTCCACCCCTTTTGCCTATAAATAGGGCTCTTGCACCAATGCACAAAGTAATAGTAAACTTAGAGAACTCTGCCCAATTACTTATCTTCTCTATCCTTAAGCTAACTTTAGCATTGGAGAGCCTTCCGGTACCACACCTTTGCCGAAGGGGCCACGCGACTGAGGCAGACCTTCTATAAGTTGTGTCCAATTTTGGGCATCAACATATTTAATGGTATCAAAAGCACGCTTAGCAATTGATGCTGCTTTTGCACCAATGGTTCCTCATAACTTGACCCCATCAATTGATTCTTATGTTAATCACCCAATCAAACAGGAAAAAGGTGAAACTCTATTGTGAATGCCAATAAACTCAGTAAGGCTCCAACGACATACTTCAAATCAGTGTCTAACTTATATCTAGGCCAACTGGGTGTACCTGGATGCATTTCAAGAAAAGGCCTACATCAGGTAAACACCACCCAAAAGTTCAGCTAATTGAAGTATAAAAACGACATTTTTAAGAGTTTCTTCATTTTTAACTCCACTCTAACTGCAGAAAACACCAAAGATTGGCATTGCCACAGATGTATTTTTTTTTCCAACTTTTATACACACACACACAGGCACACGCCCATGTACATATGCCTTCTAATAGATGTTCTTTCGATTAAAAGGTTGGTACCACATTCTCTACAAAACCCAAAAAATTCCAAAAGTTAATAAGAAAAGCAAGAGATTGTTGGCCATCTCTCCTGCCGTTCAGAAAACGGTAACACACATGCACAGACACTCATAATAGTGTCAAGATCCCCTCCAGGTAGACCCAGCTTAGGTAGAACTGGGTCATAAATATTTTCCTTTTACTTCTTTTAGAACTTGGCTGTAAAATCTTTTAATAACTTTACAGTGATAAACATTATGACTACAGCCACTCATCCTATAAATATGATTATTTTCTTGACACCAACGTAAGTACCATAAATTTACAATATCAAGTAACATGCTTCATAACTCATTGTGGAGCCCCAAGTCATATTTACTTTCGACTAACCTCTTCTTACTTTTCTTTTTCAATATAATTTTGACCAGTCATACTTCACCAGCTCCAAGTTTTTAAAGTATAAATTAAATAACCGCCACCACTCCTAACATCTTAAGTTGCTATGCTTGATCACATGCATCAAACATGATTCACACATGATTTTGTTTGGCTGATTAAGACAACTTTCATGGGGAATCTGCAGAAAAAATTGATTTTTCAAGTTGAGATAAATATAAACTAAGCACCAAATGATGGTTTTCAAGTTGAGATACTTGGCATTATATAACAGTATAGATACATTGCATCTCAAACAGATTAGTTGGGTGCAAAAACCACTGAATCACATATGTAATGCCCATTTGCATTTCTGAAAGCTGTATCAATCAATTACTTCCTAGATTCTACCAATTTGGACTGTGGAATCATTTACTAGATTTCATAGGCATTGTTTCTCTTTTTTCTTGTGGCCTAATAAAACTCTAATTTGCTTTCGAAGAACACACAGAACTTTCTTGAGATCAATTCAACACGTCGCCAGATCCTTATCAATGAAACAGACTAAGCCTCTTAAAATACATATCTCCTTGCCCACACTGAAGAATGAAAATATTTAGCTAAGTACACCATCACAAATATAATCGAACCTAGTTTTACATTTCCAGGCCTTAGTTTTGCAAAGGTGTTTGACTTAATGATTGTATCACAAATTATGAAATTAATAACCATCATTGCATCCATAAAAGAGCTTAATCTGCATATTCTCAAACACAAATGTTTAATAAACTGTGTTATAGAATTTGTAGTTTAGAACTAAAGTGCTCCCTACTAGTTTATGATGTAGGATATGGGTGAATTGAGTATTTAGGTAATTTAGTGGAAGCAAATGGCTTCACACCAAAAGAGTTTTGGCTTCACACCAAGGAGTCTCCAATCTCTGGAAAGTAAACTTTTCTTAATATCTCAAATCTCAACTCCACAATGAATTACATGAGAGGGGTATTTATAGAAAACTAAAACCTAGAGACAAAGGATAAAAAGTCCCTTGTTAAAACAGAAATTCTAACGTAAATAAAATAGGAAACTTAGAAATCCTACTAAATTCTGGAAAACTTATAGAACAAGTTAGAAACTAATCGCAGGAATAAAAAATTGAAAGATTTAAAAACCCAATTAAATGACTTCCTCTTCCATCTCTTTCTTTTGTAAACCCTAATGGGTTTGACAAAGATGTCCTCATCAGTTTATTCTTTAGGTTTGTGTGCTTAACTCCATTGCCCCTTTACAGTGCGCAATTGACACCAAAGCACAGAAAATATTATGAGACAAAATAAAAAGGCCAAAAGATAAAGACCCTTCTAAAACTGGAAGAACAATATGGTACAAATTAGAATTGAAAAGGAAAGAATATAATAGGAGAAATAGTACCTTTAGGAGGGCTACTAGTACTGGCTGATGGAGGTGAAGCAAGCAGGGGAGCATACATGTAAGAGTCAGACTTCAGATAGTCCCCAACCTTCTTCAGCAACCTCTTGTTGTTTCCTTTAATGGGTTTCCTTCCCTCCACTCCTAAGAATACAAAAAACCACCCAATTGAGCCAAATCTTCAAAACCCATACACCACAGAAGCCATAAATACTATAAATACTACAAACAGTAAAATCCCAGAACAGAGTTGAAAGAAAAAGAAAATTATACCTGTAATAGAAGCTTTTGTCTTCATGGGTGAGCTAAAGCCGTGAGGTGGATGGGAAATTAGAGGAGCAAACATGTAAGAGTCAGAAATGAGAAAGTCTATGACTTTCTTTAGCAGTTTCTTCTTATTACGATTAATGGGTCTTTTCTTTTGAACTTCTAACAACATTTTCTTCACCATCATTCTTTCCTCTGGTTTTGGTTTTCGCTGTGGCTCGGGTTTCGGGAACAGAAAAGTGGAAATTCTTTGGTTCTTGGCGTTGGCTTTAGTTCGAACATTATGGCGGTTGGGAGTGTTATGAACAGGTGTCTGCTAGTTAGAGCCTTTGGCGTGTCGTTTTGGCGCAAGGGGTGGAAAGAAACTGCGACGTGTGGCAATGAGAAAGACCTTGCATTTAGGAAATTTAGAGGGGTGGCAATGGAACGTTATAAATTTCGAGTTATTTACACTAAAACCCAGTGAGATTTTTTATTTTTTCACAAAAACCCCTAAGATTTCAAAAATTATACGAACACCCTTTGAGGTTTCATATTACCCGTTTTGTTAATTGTTCGTCCACAAATTGATGATTCAATTCGAAAAAACGCATGCAAATGACAAAATTAACCTCAATGAAAAGCTAACTCTATCATTTGGAGAAATCTTTTATATATAAAATCATCAATCTTTAGATGAAAAATCAACATAAAGGGGTTTTGTAAAAATAATTTAAAACCTTAGAGGGTGTTCGTATAATTTTCAAAACCTCAAGGGGTTTTGTGAAAATTCTGAAAACCTCAAGGGGGCTATTAGTGTAAATAACTCTATAAATTTCAAAAACTAAAAACTTTTTTGGTAACTAATTACAGTTTTAAAAAGTGAAAAGCGGACAAAAGTGGTTTAGTAACTAATTTCAGTTTTATGTGAAACTTGGAAATTAAATTTTTGGGGTCAAATTGTGAATTTGATAACATAATGAAAGTGCATTTTACAAAGATTTCGTAGTATTTTTCGGTAATTTTTTTGGAATTAGGACGAGTTTTTTTTTGTGAATTTTGGATATGTAATTTCAAAGACTTGGACTGGGTACGTGGCCAAACACAAGAATCGAGCGGCCGGGTCCAAGTAGAGAGGTCCTACCCAAACACCGAGTTTTGGTAACTGGAGTGCATTTAATATGTGGTGATGTAAAATTAATTAATTAAATAGGATTGAAAAGGAAATGAAAATGAAAATTAAGGGTGATTTTGAAAATTGAAAACGAAATCTGTCCCCCAACATATTTTTTAGTTTTTAATTTTCAATAAAAGCAAAGATGAAAACTAAAAAATCAAACAAAATGATTATCAAATAACCCCCTAAATAAATATGAAAACAAGAAAGATGTGTCAAAAAAATCAAATACAATTTACCAAATCTTTGACACATCTTTCTTGTTTTATTTTTCCTTGAAAAAATAAAAGAAAACATGATTCATTCTAAACATGGTTATTTAATTAGGAGAATTATTTGGGAAAAAAAAGGAAGGAAAAGTATTTCTATATATTTATCTTTTACACTATTATATAACATCAAAATTTAATTGTTAGTGTAATGTTTAGATTTTAAAAATATTATCGATTTATCTAATTAGAAGAAAAATTCATATGATTTATTTTATCATCGAGTACAATGTCATCAAATAAAAATGTATTTGAAGTGCAAGTAATGTGATTTAAATTTAAAGATCAACTTATATATATTCCCTCAGAACCAACCACATAAATGATTCGACCAAAAACAAAAAAAACCACATAAATGATTCGGGGTTGGTCGGCCCCATTACTTCATGGGCCTCCTCAGGCACATAATGATTGGTTTTAGGCCTTCTTCTGGCCTTTTGGGCCCTATCACTTCCCTAAGTGATGAGGGATGATTTGGTTATTTTTGTCAGGCCTGGCCGCCTGGTCGTGTATCCAACATATTTAATCTCCCCCCTCTCTCTCTCTCTCTCTCTTCTTCTTCCTTCTTTCTTTGATAACAACGAAGCCCACCCTCCTTCTCCTCTCCCTCTTTTTCCTCTCTTTCCCCTCGCTTTCTTCAAGAACAAAATCCAGATCTGGGTTTTTTTAAAAAGAGTTTTCAAGGTTTGAGTGTGGCTTGGCTATCAGCCATGGGGGGCAGTGCAGTGGTGGATGGTGTGGGTGGTAGTGGGGCGGTGGGGCTGGAGTGCAGAGATGGGCTGAATTTTTTTTGTTTTTGTTTCATTTTAAAGAATTCAAACATCCATTGAAAAAAAATATATATATTGAAAATGGAGCTCAAGTTGGAAAATTAAGTAAAAAGGAAAATAAATAATATAAAAGAGAAGTAAAAAGAAATTAATGTAGGTAAGGGTAGAATAGGAAATAGAAAGAACAAAAAAGAACAAAATTGATTAAAAAATAAAAGGAAGTGTAAATGGAGAAAATGAGAGTAGAAAATCATTTATAAAATGGTTTATAAAATGTATTTTATAAAGTTTTATAAATCACTTCTTCTCCTATGCGTACGTTCTTTTCCTTTTCTTTGAATTTTTTTAAATGGTTTATAATTTTAAAATTATTTTTTATTTAATTCACGTGGCGTCATATAATTGGATATGTGAGATCCACATGTGTGTCATATCATCAATTTAACATATTTTTGGACATAATTTGATGACAAAGACTACTTGTGAGCACACATATTCACTTTAAGAACCACGAATGACTCAAAAATACATAAATGATGCAATATGATAGTTTTGTGAATCTCAGAGATGTTTTGTAATAAAAGTCTTATTTTTCCCAAAGTTGAAAATCTATAACTACCTCTTTATTATGTTCCAAATGTGACTTTTCTTTCTTCTAGTCAACACAAAGATGCAAAGTCCTAGTATCTAAGAACGTAAAAGTAGAAGGGTCTCTTTGCTTCATTCAGGTATAAAGAAATAACCAGTAGTGCATGTATCATACAGCCAAGAGCTTTAGTAATTCACTCCGATATGTTGTTACACAGTGAATTAACTTCGCTTGATGAAACTGGCTTTAAACCATGTTTTAGAGCAGCCTTCCATACAATGTCGATTCTGTCGACATCAAGAGCCCCAACTTCATGGTGAGTCCAGCCTTCTAGCAGATGAACCACGCCACCAGCATGACATGCATGAACCACTCCTCTGTCCATGGTGTACTACATTGCATTTTCCAATATTACCAAAAATTATCGTCAATGATTGCTAGGTTATATAATTGATAAAAAATTTAGACGACATATTAAGAGGATATATGTGATTATGTCACATAATGAGGTGGCTAAAGACACTGTTAGTGCCTAATAGTATAATTGATACGAATAAACGTGATTGTTAGCTATTAGGCATTTATAATGCTTTTAGCCATCTCATTTTGTGTCATAGATGTCAGTGGCTATTAAACGCGCCGACCATGTGAATCAAGCCAATGTTACCCTACCTTAAGTCTTAAAAACTAATAAGAAAAAAGCTTAGTTACCTCACAGGAGCCAAGCCCTTGAACATCATCAGGTAGTCTCATGGCTGCAAGATCACCATAAGTGCAGTCTCTTCTGAAATGCAAGATGGGTGGCACAACGAACTGATGAAAATGTGCACCACTTGGGGCCCAACGTTGCTCTCTTGGTGTGATCCATTTGCCAACAATCCATGCCTGCCATTAATTGGTACCAACAATAATTCATATTAATTAGACTCACAAACAAATACTCATGCTTTATTAGACCAAAACATCGTACAGAACTT
Source organism: Prunus mume (assembly GCF_029339155.1). NCBI lineage: Eukaryota > Viridiplantae > Streptophyta > Magnoliopsida > Rosales > Rosaceae > Prunus > Prunus mume. Next base: position 33,334,561 of record NC_142699.1, read on the forward strand.
TATAATTAAGCACTATGATTAAAAGGTGCCTTAAGTTTAAGGGCAACGTACACATATAGGGCTGCAGTGCAGGATGTGGCAAACAATAATCGCTTACCTTACAATTGCGGGCAGCTTGGTACTTTGTGACTTGGACGAGGTAGTGTTGACAATCTGCTGGCGCTTCCTTCTGAATCTTTTGAAATCTCTCTGTTGATAGAGTCAGCATCTGGGCCATACATCATTGATTAATTAATAAACCCATGAAAAACTATAGCAATTAATCAATTTCCTAGAAGCACTTAGGACTTTTTTTGGAGGAAAAAAGTGCTTCTACCGAAGAAGTGCAAAACGTGCCCTAACATGAACACATGATCACCTTCATAAGTAAATGATGAAAAAGGAAAAGGGAAATAATATACTTACAAGGACTCGAACTTTCCTACGGCAAAGGTAGAGGGCAATGGCTCTTCCAAGCTTGGAGGTAGCTCCACTTAGAAACACCTCTTCGACATCCTTGGGGATCTCGTTGAGAATAACAGCTGCAGTTAAGGTGTTCCCATGGACAACTCGAACTCTAAGGTCTGGATGCTTGTTCACAAAGAGTGTTCCACCCCCATTAAGTCCTTCGTTCTACAATAAGAAAATGAACTGTTAAATTAATATTTTAAATTTGAATTTACTTTTATTGATTTATTTTTACATTCCAAATTTGAGGACTAACAACCTCAACCTCCTACTCATGTCATTCATCTTGCCCGCAACTTGTGGGAGGATGTTACCTCTCTTGCTAGGTCAGGTCAAGAACATGAATGACCTAAAGTTTTGGTAAAAATAACAATAATTAAATAAAATTAACCATATTCACATTTTTTATATTCAACCAAAACAAATTTCACATTTTAAATATGTTAAAGTGGCATTTGGTTGGTGCAGAGTGTTTTGGCTTGTCGTACTTTTTTAGTTTCAAAGGATCCATCACGAGTCTTAAATGCTAATGTTTACGTGCAGCAAAACATGTGCATTCGTTTTTGGTGTGGGGTGTTTGGCAGATCAGAAATTTCATTCAGAGAGTTAATATCACTACTGCCAACAACCAAACTCAGAATTCATCATACTGGATTAAATATTTTAAACTCCGAAAGATAACTGATACCAACCTTATTTAATGCAGCAAGGCTGATGACCTTGACCCCCATCTTGTCAGCTCTAAGGATTGCTTGCTCTATTTGCTTATTGATACCGTCTAGGGCAAATGGTAAAAAGTACTGCAAGGTAAAAACAAAATTATTTTAATAGAAAAACATTGCATTAATTAAAATCACAAAATCACAAAATTTTAAAAAATATTACGAGGGCAAACCTGAAAGCCATATCTAGGCACAGCCCATGTCTGGTGCAAGCGGCCTCTGAGGTTGTAAAAGGTAATTAAAAAAGTTTTAGCCCATGCCCACATTGCTAGCATGGCTACTATGCCGGAAGGCCAGAAACCCACCAAGAAGAATCTCATGGTGAAGGGCAGTGATGAGAACGATCGGAAAACAAACGGCACGTGCAAAGAAGATGACAGATCCACCACGTGTGCGAGGAAAACAAAATCCGGTGCCCTCCCATTTTTACCTGCAACATTAAGGATGAAAATGTGCAATTCTGTTATTGTCCATGCATTAATAATTTGTTAAAGCATGCATAGTCAATCTTCTTCTAAGCATTTTTGTATGCAAAGTTGAGAGGCATATGCATGGTCAATCTTTGTCAACGAATTAAGACCATATTATTTTGGACATCACTTGTAGGACCTATGAATAATGTTCAACCTTCCCATATTGTCTGGTTACATCATATCTTATGATGTCAATGTCACTATGAAAAAGAAAAAAAAATTATTTTGGATGAAAGTAAGTTTTAAACTATCCACCTGCATTTAAGCTCATCTCTTTGTGTAGTCCCCATGATTTTCTGTTCAGGGTCTTCCCCACTGCATCAAAGAGAGGCATAAAAAGGCAGAAATTGGTGTCCATTTCTGTGTGGTGCAGGCTGTGGTATCTGCAAGACATATGAAACTGATTTTTAATTGACTAAATTGGTGCATGAAAATTACCATTTTCAAGGTAAACACACCCCAGAATTATAAAATAAAAAAATAAAAAATCATTTATTACCTAAAAGTTATTTTTCCATATAGTATACAATCAATTACAGTAAGTTTCCCATTTACAGAAAAAAGTTTGATTTCTTTCTCTTCTGGAGGCAACATACACTATTTAAAGATTGGTGTCTGTGATTGGGCTTCTTTTTTGGGTTTGAAGGTACAAAAATATGTCATATGAAGATGAAATTAGTTAAAAGTATGCATTAATTTATATATAATTGTGGCTACTTACGTTGGAGTGTAGAGAAGATATCTGAGAAGGGGAGCTTTCTCAAACAGTTTATGAGAAATCACTTCAACATTGGAATGCCCCAAACATCTCAGAAAATCAAAAACCAAAACGTATCCGTAGATCACGAAGATTGATCCACAACCCATCAGAGTGGTACCAAGAACTGGAATTCCAACAATTGCACCTAAAACCAGATGCTCCAGAAGTGTTGCATTTCCAGCTGAACAAAAATAATTAATAAATTAATCGGTCAAAATAACTAAATAGAGGAAAAAGAAAAGAATGAATTTATAAGTCGGTGCTCATATTAATGATCTTACGGTACCTGTGAAGGGCTGCGGTATTGGAGAGGAATGGTGAAGTGAATGGTAGTTTTCAAAAAAGTAGTTGCCATGGAAACGTCTATGCATCCAGTAATATAAAGGCTCTGAAACTCCCACGTGCAGTACCAGTGTCGAAATAAAGCCGATTGTGTTCCACAAGGGAAGGTTTTGAAGAAATTGAAGCAAATAGCAGGCCGTGGAGGCAATTAGACCTTGGAGAATTATGAAATTATCCCTGCCAATTTTTTTTTTTTTATAAATTTAAAAAAAAAAAAGGTGAAAAAATTAGATCCAAAATTAAATTAAACAAATCAATAAATAAAAGTGAAATTAATTGATTAATTACCAGTCCCATTCCTTGTCAATCTGCTTGAAATCAACCCCTTGTTGGAGAATCCGACGAGTTCTAGTTAGGAAAAGCATGTTGGTGTAACTACTCCATAGCTGATGAACTATGCCTCTAAGTGCACATAATATGAGAATATGGAGACACCAGCTGTTCATGAGGACCTTGAGGGGATCCTCATGAATTATTGAGTACAAGGCTTTTCCAATCAGAGGTCCAAACAGCAGATACTAATTTCCAAATCCAAAAACAAAACCAGATCCAAATCAGTAACAAGCTATTAAAAGATGCAGAAGATGTAAAATTTAACAGAAAACAAATATATTGGATCATGAAGATTAGTTTCTATACCTTGTAGGAGCCTAAGAACTCCCAAGGCCAAGCAGTCAAAGGAGCAGCCATATTTCACCCTACAAAAACAAATCTTCTCTACAGGTTTCTGATGATCTCACCAAAATCTCTCTTTTCTTTTCTTTTCTTTTTTCTGATCAAAGGCACACAAAGATGGTTGGAGAGAGATGATAAAGAGCTGGCAGGACTAGCTGACTGAAGAGAGAAAGATCTCAAGAGAGTTTATCTTCACTTTGCGTTTTGAAATTGGCTAGTGAAAAATTGTGTGGCTCTCTACTTCTTGCCTGCACAACTTTAATTAGATGAATCTCTCTCTCTCTCTCTCTCTGGAAGATATATGTGGTGTTATGTTATGGAACAAAGCTTGTCAACAAAAGCTTTTATGATTTTATTTTTCTCCAAACCCTAAAGGCCTTATATAGATCACAGAATCAAAGGATGCACATCAAAGACAGTTAGGGCTCTTAATCAATATCTATCTTTTTTCATATACATGTAGCTTTGCTTCTTCCTTGTCCTGTTATATGTCAGCTTTTAGACGGTCGCCAGTCACCTTCCCAATCCCTTATAACGCTCTTGTTGTATTCTATATGAACTTCTACGCGTTCTCATTTTCACACCATATGTGATGGAAACTGACCCCAGCTGTAGAGTGATGGCCTAAAACTCCCACCCTCTAAAATAATTAATGCCTCATATGGTTGGGAGCTTGGGAGTCGGCGGGGACCTGTTGCCTTGTCTGGGTTGTTTTCGTAATTTCCTGGTCTGCTGTGTTTTGCTTTCATCATCAATGCTAAAGTAGCATCAGACCTCAGTTATTAATGAACAATGTTAGCCTTATTGACATGGGCAGTCTGGGGTTAAAGAACCAAGGGTACCGTTGGTAAATTCCCACGTCATTTATACGTTAACAGGGCAAAAGTATACCCAAGTTTACCTAATATTTGAATGCCTTAACCCTAATTAATGTACATGTACATTCAACTAAAAAAGAGAAAAATTGTCTATGCACATGTACTCTATCTTATACTCAACCTGACCCCTTGTGTCGATCCATTATGGATCTAGCCCGAAAAGGCTCAACTCAAACACTTGATTTTTTATGCGTGTTCATGTCCTGTTATCGTGTCGTTGTACATGATTCTTCTAGATCTAGTAGAGTGGTCGTTGACATTAAAGATGTGATGATTTTGCCTAGCTAAGTTTGACTATAAGACTTGATTTGGTTGAAATACTGGCAGGCTTTCTACCATCGCTCCAACTAACTGAAGGGAAATTAGACTGGATTAGTTGTATTGGACCAAACAAAAAAGATTTAGTTGTAAGTAGAATGAATTTGGAGACACAATTCCCACCACTCTAGCAAAGTTTTCGATTAAATGGGAGCCACCGCCCTCTGGTTGGCTAAAGATTAATTTTGATGGCTCTGTTCGCAACAGTATGGCTTCAGTTGGTTTTATCATTCGTGATGCGGATGGTCATCTTTTGTTAGCAGGTGCGGAGAATATTGGAGAGGCTATTATGACGGTTGCTGAATGCATTGCACCTCGAGATGGCTTAGCCTATGCTATTCACAATGGATGACGTAGGATATATTGGATATGTAGTTGTATGAGAATGGCTAGGTAGGATAAAAGATGCTTCAAGGTGTGTATGAAGATGGATGGACTCAGGATTTCAAAATAAGGTGAGCTAAATTTATCTTACGTACAAACCTACTAAAATGATAGATTACTCGATGGTACGAGTGAATTTCATTGATAACAAAAAATACACGGGGGGACATAATGAGCCCCTCAAAATGCATCTAGTACAACCTTAAATAAAAACAACATTAAACTAAAAGAAAAAAGCCGTTAGTTTTTTTAATACAAGTGATAGTTTAAAATGGGAGGAGGTTTCTCACACATACATATACTAATAAATAATATATTCATAATGATGTTGAGAGATTAATTAAAAAATATACAAGCCATTAATAAATAATTTTGTGAGTAAAAGATTAAACAAAATTAAAGAGTGGTCAATGATTTTGGTGGTGTGAAAATTTTGAAGAAATATGTGGGTTTTATAGGGAAAATTGAATAGTACAAAAACTTTATTAAACGAAAGAAAATTGAAGTTAGTAGTAATTTTCAAAAATTTGTCATTGGTATTAATATCATGCTTGAGTAGTTGGAGCAGCTTCAATGAGTATGAGTATAACTTTTTAAAAACTAACAATTGGATGAGCAAAGGTTGGTTGAGTGCATGGGCATCGAGGAGTGAATAGGTATAGCAATTGTGTTGATGAGCAAGTAGATATAGCAGTTGCGCTGAGGAGAGTGAAGCAGTGCCTGAGAGGGGGTATGTGAGGTGCACTTGGGTGGGCTGAGGTATTAACGTTGGGCCATAAAAATCAAATCACATGGGCTATAGCCCAGGTTAGCATGTTCATAGGTCCGTCTCTGGTTTCTGAAAATAGGGTTTCTCTTTATCAACAAAGTTACTCTGAATTTGAGCTAGACGGGGATGACTTATGTGCCCAGTACTTCTCGGTTTTGCTTGGCCTTTGTGAGAAACCAGAATGATGTTGACTTAAAGATTTTGGGGAATTTTCAGCAGAAGAACTTTAATGTTATATATGATGTTGAAGGGGGAAATGTTGGATTTTCTCCCGCAGGATGTGCCTGAGCATGTACATTCAACTATAGCTTCTAGTTAAAAGTACTATATATGTGTATATATATATATATATATATATATATATATAAAATATACACACACACACATATATGATTGCTTAATTACAAGGAAAATTTGATTCAGCTATCTAATGTTAAGTCATTGTTGACAATGATTAATCAGTATTTTCATATCCCTACTTAATATGAAATAAAAACTAGGGAATATTGTCAATGGGTCTAGCCCAGTAGAAAAGGGTATTGATATGTAAACCATTGGTCTCAGGTTTGAACTCCCATGACACCTTGGTAGTGTGTGTGAAAACCACGGCGTCCTCCTTGTAGTTTAGACTATTTGTATTAAATAAAATAATAAATTTGGCTTTTCCCCTTTCAAATTTTTTTTTTCTTACTTTGGAAGCCATCCTTATTAATCTCTAAATAAAAAACTAGGGAAAATTAGAATTCCTTTTCCCATTTATTATATTTTTAGATTAAACACCTTTGGCTTTTGAATTTGGACTAGAGGACTTTGAGTTTGATCCACACCAACATTACATAATTAAGATGGTATGCATGCCATTATTTTCCTGTTATTTATAAAACAATTCTTATTTATTCGTTTCCAAATTTGACCCTTTGCTGATGAGAATGTTTTTTTTAGGCACATTAAAACGTTGTGACCTTCTTGATTTCTAATAATGGATTGGATCGCTAAAGTTATCTTCAATTTTTTTTTTTTTTATAAAAAATTACTAGGGACCAATCATCAAAAAAATTACTAGAGAACTTGATTTCTAATAATGAATTGGATCGCTAAAGTTATCTTCTTTTATATTTTAAATTACTATAATAGGTTCAAATGTACCTATGAGTTTTTTGGAGCGTTTGTTTTTGCGGTAATGCTACGGGCACCAACTAATTTACTAACATTTTAATACCAATTGATGTGTCACATGACATGGCAATCTATGTGAATTGCCACATCATCTATTTTAACTTGCTTTAATTTTTCTTTAATCTTTTATCAACTCAATTTTCTAATTAGCTTTTGAGTCCTGCTCAAGAACCACATGCAACGACTTCCTCCATCATCGCACCGATGCGACTACTATTGTATATCACCACCACCACAGTGCCGCCACCACCAGGTCCAATCATGAAACTTGAAAACTAACCATTCAGAGCCGCAAAACCTCCATTGACTTTCGATGATATGCAATCAACTCATTATTCTTCAAATGTATTATCTACTTTATGCCCATTAATAGGCTAATTAAATGAGGATTGAATCAACATAATTTGAAACGACCTGACCCAATTTTCACTTTGGAATCCGGGTCGAAACTGCTTAAATCGACACCTGTAAACGTGGGTCGTAAATGACTAAAATGTCTTGAAAACAGAACACAACCGAGGGACTCGATTCGTGGCTGCACCGATAATCTGTTGGCTGCCTACGCACTTTCGAGGATCAAGCAACACGTAGTTCTTTTCTCTGCTTCCGCACTGTAATCTGGTTTGTTTTACTGTAAACCTCACTCTAGGGCTAACATTTCTGGAGTATCCGGGACTCCGTTTTACGATCTGTCAAATACTATACGATCCTGGGAAAGTCTAGATTAACATACTTGGAATTAACTACGATCCAACGGTTCAAACGTATTGAACCCGGAAATCGCACAGTAGGCGAGATCCGTTCGGGGTTCAAACGATATCCGAATTAAGATCCGCAAAATCCCACGCGCTCGTGAGGACTAGGAGATCATTCTAGGACTGACTGTGGTCTCCACCCTACTGCTCACGTGCCGCCCACGCGCCGGCAGCGCGTGGTGCCTAAAGCGATAACGCTTCGCCGAAAAATCTCAACATCTCGGCTCAAGACTCCTATCCTAGGTAAAACACCCTATTTGGAGCCACTTTTGTTCTTGGACCTACCCCAAAAACTGGCCGGAAGTGGCCGGAATCTCAACCCGAAATTCGGCTAAACTTTGGATCCAAGATCGAGTTATCTACGCTAGAAATTTCTGAAATCCTACCCAACCAGCAGCTAGGGCTCGAGAAATAGATGAGTTTCCATACCTGGATCACTGGAAATGGTGGCCGGATGACGGAGAACGAGCCGGTGAAAGTTTACGAAAAAACTGTCGAACACCGCCTGTTTCGCGGCTGTTTCCGGTGACTATGGCGGCAGATAGAGGCGGCGAAGGGCTGAAGTTGGAAGAGGGAAGTTTGGTGGTTCGTCTGGCACTGGTCTTGCCTGAATCGGAGGTCGGAGCTGAGAGAAAACAGCTCCCAAAGTCGGCTCGTACCCTCCTTAAAACCAGAAAAATCTGGGTTTATAAAATCTGAACTTCGAAATATTTACGGTTATGCCACTGAACTTCTTTTGATCGTAACTCCTTCGTTACAATTCCGATTTGAGTCCACTACATGTCTACGAACTCGTTTCGTCGCGCTCTACGCAACGGTATAACTAAAATCCCCAAATTCCTTCCCGGTCAAAAAGTCAACTTTTAAACTAATAAAATATTCTAGGGGTATTTTTGTCTTTTTCTCAAATAAATTAATAATTAAATATTAATTTTGGGTTTGGGTTATTACATAATTCATGTGACCTAGGGCAAGTTTGACCTCTGTTCTTATTTCCACGTGGCGTCACCGGAGTGGTCGAGGAAATATTACTAAAAATAAAATTAAAAAAAATTAATTAACCTAAACATACTAAGTTTATATTTATATATTTAAAAAAAACTCTCTTATGACGAGTGTTCGTCGGAAAATGTCTATCTCGGCGAAATTTGACGGATTAGACCTTTCCCGACCAAATTGCGTCGGCAGAGGCAACTTTAGTCGGGAGATGTCTAATCCTGTTAATGGTCTAGCAGACTTGATGATCAGACTTGTTAAGCTATATTAGCTAATCAAACATATATTGTAATCTTGTATATTGAATCAAGAGCAAAGAGAAAGAGAGAGAGTAGAGACAGTAGCTATAGAGAGAGAAGCTAGAGAGAACAATCTGATATATTTTCTTAATCAGTTGGTAATTACATGAGAAAGTCTTCTATATAGCTACAGATAACAAACTAACTAACTACTACAGTAAGATTATGACAAGTGTCACAATCTAAAGCACTATATTCTAACATCCCCCCTCAAGAGCATGCTGTGAGGAACCAAGCATGAGATTGCAGCAATGAGTTTTGAAAGGAGGACCACTCAACCCTTTTGTAAGAATATCAGCAAACTGCTCTTGGGAAGACACAAACTGCACAGAGAGTTGTTTCTGTGATACTCTTTCGTGAACAAAATGCACGTCGATTTCTATGTGTTTGGTCTTTTGATGCTGAACAGGATTAAAGCATAAGGCAATGGCTGAGAGATTGTCACAAAAGAGGACAGGCACACTAGGTAGTGGAATGTGCAGAAATGCTAATAACTGTTTGATCCAATCCAATTCAGCTGAGGTAAATGATAAAGCTCGATATTCAGCTTCGGTTAATAATCTGGAAATAGTTTGTTGCTTTTAGAGGACCACGAAATTGGATTGTTACCCAAAAATACCACCAAACCAGTAGTAGATCTTCTGTCATTAGGGTCCCCTGCCCAATCAGCATCACTAAAGGCCTTTAATTGCAAATCTCCTCTAGTATATGAGATATCAAACTGCATTGTGCCCACTAGATATCGTAATATACGTTTAACTGTAGTAAAATGGGATACCATTGGATTCTGCATAAACTGACAGACTTGGTGCACAGAAAAGGCAATATCTGGCCTTGTGAAAGTTAAGTATTGTAGAGCCCCTACAATACTTCTATACAACTTAGGATTGGAATAAGGATCCTCATCCTCTTTGAGTAACCGGTTATCACACCCCAACCCTCGGATTTACAAAACCTTGGGTTAAGACGTGATTCACACCTTAATTATAGAATTTAATAAAAACTATAACTAAAATGTGAAAAAGACATTTAAATAAATAAAATAGATATTTCACATAAAATATTCAGCAGAAACGCGGAAACGATAACGTCTGAAACCATAAAAAATTTATATTATTTTACAAGTCAGAACTACTCGAAAGTTCATTAAAAGAGTAGCTCATTATTCATCCACAAACTATAATACACTCTATAGACATGCCAAAATCATCACAAGCTCTAGATTTCAGGTTCAGTACCTGCAAAATTTATTAGGGGGTGAGCAAAACCACAGCTCAGTAGGGACATAAACCTTTACACGGAAAATTGATATAATTAAATTAAGTGAAAAATAATCAAGCAACCAAATTTCACATTATTAGTAATAATGCATGAATGCTCTTCATCTAATCCCGTTAATTCATATAATTGGACAAGCAGACCTGCACGTCCCACACCATGCTTTTACCACTTGGTCCCGAATGCCCATTTATATGAACTCACCCACTTCAACTGTCCCATAATTCCCCTTTTGTTAGTCATCTTGTCTAACTCCATTTCGCCAGTCCCGAATCACCCAATAAAAATCATGTGCACTGTGGGATCCTTGAGACCTGGTACCTGCCAAGAGTTAGACTCAACTACACAAAAGACCATTCCCATTACCCTCTTTTTCAACCATTATTTTCTCAACCCAAGAACTCCAAATAATTTCCATGACATTATATAGTTCACATATCTCATAAAAACAATGTAATCATTTAAATATCACCAATGTACATATAATCATGCCCACATTGTTCAAACAGTTAAGAGTACGTAAATCAAACAGTACCATGTATAATATTATGCTCACAAAATTTAATTAAATCAATCTCTGAAAAGGCCCCCCCAAGAAACCCCTACCTTGACACCACAGCTTTTGTTAGAATTGTAAGACGACTCCCTAATTTCCACCGTATCCACACTCAAATTCTCTCTCTCACTAGTATTTCTCTTTCTTAACTCTTATGGTTTTCTCATTCAAACCATGCATGCCGTTTTCAAGATGTGTAAACATTTGTACATGCAACTCTCTATTTATACTAGAAATAAGGCGGCAACTATTAGTATATCATTGGTTGATATGTTTGGAGGTTGGAGATAAGTGCTAACATTTGGTTTTGAGATGATATTTTGATGAAGTAAAGCCAGCTAGCACTTGGATAGCAATGCAACAATCTTATATGTTTACACGTCCCTTAAGCAACTAAGAAATGGTGCCACCTCAAGCTTAAGTTATCCACCTCATGCTTCCTATATAATAATATAATAAAATATATACTATTACAAGCTATGCATGTAGCAAGCTAGGACGTTTGTGTCTTCTCTACATATTTAATATAATAATATATATATAATTATTAGAATGGTCAAACAACTATATATATAATCAAAATTATTAAATTTGCATTAAGTGAAGCAAATAAAACATAGACTTCCATAAAATAATTTATAATTTTAATACTTACCAAAATAAAATATTAACACTTTTAAGAATAAGGATTCTCACACCGGTTGTAAGGGAGACATGGGGTATCACATGGTTTAGCATCAAACATTTCAGATTTAACGAATAGATCTGCCACGTATTTGGTTTGTGAGAAAAACAAATCAGTGGCAGTTTTAGTGATTTGAATCCCTAAGAAATAATGGAGCAACCCTAAATCCTTGATATCAAACTCAATAGTAAAAGCACTAATAACTTGTATAATTGCACCAGAAGCACTGCCAGTTATAATGATGTCATCCACATAGAGGAGCAGAACCACAATCTCATGACCAACATGTTTAACAAACAATGATGAGTCAAAGTATGTGTTTTTAAAACCCAAAGAAGGAAGAAACTGAGTAAACAGGTCATTCCAGGCCCTAGGAGCCTGTTTTAGCCCATATAAGGATTTAAGCAGTTTACGCACAAAATGAGGATGAGATGGATCTTCAAAACCAGGAGGTTGAGACATTTAGACCTCTTCTTGTAGGATGCCATGAAAAAAATGCATTTTTGACATCTAATTGTCGAAGAGGCCAATTGAAATGGGCAACAAGAGTAAGAACTAACCTGACTGTGGTAGGCTTTACTGCAGGGCTAAAAGTCTCCCCATAATCCAATCCAGGTTCTTGACTGAAACCCTTAGCAACTAACCGTGCTTTGTGTCTGGCAATAGACCCATCTGAGTGTCTCTTAACCTTGAAAATCCAATTACATCCAACGAGGTTCTTATTTGCTGGCAATTAAACTAGACTACAAGTGCCTTGAGTATGTAAAGCATTAACTTCTTCTTTCATGGCCTGTAACCACACAGGGACTTTGATTGTAGACTTGTAACTAACTGGTTCAACCAAGGACATATCAGTTCCCCTAGAGTCCTGAACACTTGCTAAGAGAGCCTTATTTTTAATAATCCCACTCTTACTTCTAGTTTGCATGGGATGCAGATTGAGTGGAGGAATGGACAACACTACTTGTAAAGTATCAGGAGTAAAATCATGTGTTTCTTATCCAGAACTAGATTTGATGTCAGGTGCCACAGGGATCTGAGGAGAAGCTGGAATTGGAGTAGCAATGGACTAAGAATTTGGATAAACTTCAGGAAAATCGGAGGCAGAATGTGTTAAGGATATTGAGGCAGGTATATGTGATGGTGCAGGTGTAGGGATACTAGAAGTTGGAGGAGTAGAATCTGGAATGGATGTGACAACTACATTCTCGGTAGTAACAATAGGCATAGGACAATTGGAACTTGGACATGATTGTGTTGAAGTGAATGTGTTTGAATGTGTAGGCAATAAGTCTGTGTAGGGAAAATGGTGTTCATCAAAGATAACATGCCTAGGGATAAACATTCTCTTTGTAGGCACATGATAGCACAAATAGCCTTTATATTTGGTGGCATACCCAATAAACACACTCTTTGTAGTTTTGGCCTGCAATTTGGTGCTATTATATGGTTTGAGTAGAGGAAAACATGCACATCCGAAAATTCTAAGGTGAGTAAGGGTTGGATATGTCCCAAATAACATTTCAAAAGGAGATTTGTTATGAAGAACAGCAATAGGCATACGATTGATTAGATATGTGGCTGTTTGACAAGCATAGCACCAGAACTGAGATGGTAATTTGGCTGTTTGTAATAAGGTGATAGAGGTTTCAATGATATGCCTATGTTTCCTCTCAGCAACCTCATTTTGTTCAGGAGTAAGTGGACAAGAGAGGTGATGTGAAATGCCCTTTTTAAGAAGAAAATGTTTCAATTTGTTGTTGGTATACTCCCCCTCCCCCCCCCCCCAAGAAAAAATAGTTTGAAGAATTTGAATTGGATCAGAAAATTGAGTAACAACAAAGGAATAAAAGGCAACAAAGGTAGAGAACAAATCAGACTTGTTTATTAATGGAAAGATCCAGCAATATCTGGTACATTCATCTACAAAGATGGTGTAGTATCTATAATCATCAACTGATATACAGGGTGCAGGACCCCACAAATCAGTATGAATAGTTTCAAAAGGAGTTACAGACTTATTGAGATGTTGTGGAAAAGGTAGTTTGCTAAGTTTCCCTTCTATACATGTATGACACATCATAGGGGATGATGTTTTGTGGGCATGAACTTTTGCTTTATTCAACATGAGAGAAACAACATTATTGGTAGGATGACCTAACCTATGGTGCCACAGATTAGACTGAACAAGTTGGCCAAGAAATGCCTTAGCTTGAGAAGGCGTCTGTGAGTTTGAAGTGGACAAGGAATGGATAGGATATAGTTCATTATTGCACAAGCCTTTGTAAAGGATCCTCCTTGTGGATTTGTCCTGAATCCAAAAACAAAAGGCATCAAATATAAGCCAACAATTATTGTCAAGACAAAGTCGATGTATTGACAACATGTTCTGAGTTATTTGAGGAACATATAGCACATAGTTCAATTTTATTGGGGAAACTGATGTATGAATAGTAGAATGACCAACATGAGACACTTTGAAACCTTCACCACTTGCAGTATGAATTGTTTGATTTGTGGGATACGGTGAGGCCAGTGATAGATTAGTCAAATCAGCCGTCATATGATTGGTGGCACCGGAATCAGTGAGCCACACCGGAGAGGAACTCAAGAACAGGATGACTGAGAAGCAGAATTGAGCACTGTGTGCATGGCTTACAGAGAAGGTTGTGGAGTTTGAAACTATGAAGGTGTGAATGAGGAATGCTGAGGAGGAGCTTGATATGTAGTATACTGCAAATTCTATGGTTGCACAAGATAGGATGATCGTGGAGAATATGAAGCAGTGGTATGCATTCCAATATAGTTTGGACCCTTATCATTATAGAAGCAATACCAGGTGGTATGATTACTTCTACCACAGATGTGACATTTGGTTTTATCATGAGAAGCCCCACATAATGGTGCAGTGTGTCCCTCAAAGTTGCATAATTGATAGATTTGAATCATAGGTGCACAAGGACTTCCAAACTGTTGATCAGGTGATTGTCCAAGAACTCCAAGATTAGAGTTGGGAAGCACATGTGCCATAGGGGAAAACACTGGTCCAAAATTATAAAATCTAGATCCCTGAGTGAAGTTGCCTTTACCCTTGTTCTTGTTCCTATTATAAGGTGTAAAACCTCTAGTGGCCACTTGAGATTGACCAAGAGTCGGGGAGAAACTCTGAGGTTGAAAAGAGGCCCTTTTGTGTAAGTAGAACTCAGTATTAGCAATCATAGCTGTCATAAGAGGAATATTAACTGAATGTTCAACAATGATTTCCTCTGCAAGTAATCTGTGAGCGAAAATCTTCGGGAAATCACACTTTCACGCCCCCGTATAACACATCCGAAGGTGTTATACTCAGCAGGTAATCCATTCAAGGCAAGAATGACAATGTCTTCATCCGCAGAGTATACCCCAGCAGCAGAAAGATAGTCCCTAGCTTCTTTAATGCGATGAAGATATTGAGATATCAAATTAGAACCCTTTTTAATTGTTTGCAAATTAGATTTCATCTGATAAATGCTAGTTCGAGATACAGTGGAAAATTGTTCCTTTAGCCTAATCCACAGATCCTCGGAGCTAGTGCTACCAATCGCACAGGACATAGCAATAGGTGACAATGTTGCAGTGATCAATTGCATAATAGCTCTATCATGCATTTTCCATACTATATATTCATCAGTTGGAGAAGAAGAAATGATACCAGATTCATCAGAGGTCGAACCGTGTTGAGATGGACAAAGGATCGAACCATCAACATACCCCATGATTCCATTGCTTTCAAGCAAAAGTTGTATATGAAAGTTCCAATTGAGGTAGCTCGAATCATCCAGCCTGACATTAACAAACGTAGAAATGGAGGAAATAAGAGCCGTAATTGGAGATTGAAGCAACTGAAGTTACGAAGCAGTCACCATCGGGATTGCAAGATCAACTTGTGAGTGAGACAATACAACAAACACTTGTTGTGCAAGATTCAGAAAGGACGGATCAAGAAAGGAATATAGACACGAAACACTAGAAATTTTAGAAAGCAGAAAGGGGAGAGGACGAAGTATCGAATCAGAGAAAGACAACGAGCCGAATCAGAGAATGCGGAAGCAACAGAGGATCGAAAACTTCAAGCGTAAGCAACAATAGCGATTGATACCATATTAAGCTATATCAGCTGATCAAACATATACTGTAATCTTGTATATTGAATCAAGAGCAAAGAGAGAGAGAGAGAGAGAGAGAGAGAGAGAGAGTAGCTAGAGAGAGAGAAGCTAGAGAGAGAAGCTAGAGAGAACAATCTGATATATTTTCTTAATCAATTGGTAATTACATGAGAAAGTCTTCTATATAGCTACAGATAACAAACAAACTACTACAGTAAGATTATGACAAGTGTCACAATCTAAAGCACTATACTCTAACAAGACTTTCAAGGCCCATCTGTTGGACAACTGATATTTGCATTATGTTGCTGCATTGTCTTCATCTACATGGATTCGGTCAAACATAGTAGAACGGTAAAAAGGACCACACAACAACCAAAGCAAATAAACGTGGGTATGATGTTTTTTCTTGTTTCTCAAGGTGAAAATCTAAGTTATTTTCAGACCTAATTCAACATGTCAAGGTTTTCTTATGGAGGGAGCTTTTTTTAAAGGTTTTTTTTTATAAAAATAATAATAATTAAATAATGTATTTGAGGGGGTATTTTAATAAGGCCTATCTTGTATTTTAATAATTCAAAATTTTTTTAGGTCTACATTTAATAATTTTTTTGTTGCTGCAAAAATCACTTGAATTGGAAGGCTGTAAGAGCATGTCTAATGCAAGGGCAAGGGGCAAGGGGCTATGTGCTATTTTAGCCCTTCAAAATGGTACTATTCACAAAATATAGCCTCTCAAATTTTTTGTGATTCTAGTGGTGAGGGACTCTAAAACTCAAAACTTCTTCTTTTAGTTTATTATTATTTTATTGGTGATAAAAACACTTATTTTTCATCTTCATTGTGAAATGATAAGAAAAGATATCCAAGTGTTGGATTTTGAAGTATAGAGATGAGTTTATGTGAGAAGAAGATGAAGAAAGCCAATTTATTGAGGTTTGAATGTAGAAATGTAAAAAGGATAAAGAAGTAAAAATGTTTGGAGTATATATATAAAAAGGGTGAAAAAAGGCTGAACTAGCTGTCGGACTTAAAAAAAAGAGGCTGAACTTTAAAAATAAAAATGAAAAAACCTAAAAAGCCCAGCTACTAGCCGTTCTATTCCATTGTCATTGAGGGCGCCACGTGGCAGCTTCTCATAGGCCATTGCATTTGGAAAAGTCATCTTTTGCTACGCCCCTTTTTTTTCTTTTCAAAAGGTGACTGTGGGACCCACTCTTGTCTGGGTTAGTAGCACTTGGGCAAAACCAGCCCCTCATATTGGCCTGGGCCAAACACATGCATTAGAAAGTGTCTTTTTTCAATTGAGGCCAGATCCGGACCTAGCCTAGGTCAGTTCAATCCTATTAGACAGGCTCTAATAATTTGATTAATGGTAGTCATTTTACCGTTTATATGAAATCATTGTGTCCTAGTTGTTTCATCACAAGTGGTTTACAGTTTGTCAAATTTATGTTTGAAGATTATCTATGAATGAAGATTTGAAATATATAGACAGTTCATATAATTGAAATATGATGCAAAGTATAATTGAAACAAGATGGAAAGCGGATCCAACCATAATTCTATGAAATAACCTTTTGAGAAATTGAGAGACCCCTGAATAGAAAGAGACTCTTGTCCAAGAACGATACTACTAACAAGCTAACCTGGGCTATAGCCCAGGAGACTTGTTTTTTTTAAAGACTACAATAATACCCTAGCCTAGCCCCAATCTTATTAGCTAATCCCCACTAGGCTGGCTGACCAACCAAAAAAATAAAACCAACACTCTTATCGATCAGCTGCACCAGTTCCAAGGCTGCTTCTTCTCAACTCCACAGAGGTATTTTTCCTCCACCTTTGTATTGGGCTATTATTTTTTGGGGAATTCTAGTAACAATTATTCTAATTTGGAAAATTACTATTTTAAATATATATTATTTTAAATATATGTTATTTTAATAGCGGTATTGGATACGGGGTTTTTGAGAGATAAGACTCATTATGTCCCCTGTGTATTTTTTTGTTATTAATGAAATTCATTCGTACCACCGAGTTTTCAATAAGTTTGTACATAAGGTAAATTTAACCCACGTCATTTTCAAATCCTGGGTCCATCTCTGCTCTTGTCTCAACCCTTAGTTTTTCCTTTTTTGATAAATGCAATATTTTAAACTATTCTAATATATGAGGAAAAGGGGGTTCAAACTCGGGTGCAAAGGCACACTCTGAGCCAACTGGCCTAATTCACATTTGCTCTCCAGCATTTTTAATGAAACTTTAGTGGTACTTCATCATCTACATCAGCCGTAGTTATCTTCATCAACCTTAATTATCTCCATCAACTTAATCATGTCTGTCATCATAGGCTGTCTTCTTCATGTGCATAAAAGAAAGTTTAACTTCTATGTTGTACTTTTATTTTTCCCAGTTAGTGTTTTTTATTATAATGAGAGGGAGCTGCTGTATTTTATAAGAAAGGAGTACATGATGATCATTTTGCACTCATTCCTTACTTTTATTTTTTAAATCTCATATTATTTATGCAAATTTCAATAAGGCTCTTTATGAAAAATTCTTTATAAAAAAAAAAATAATAGCTATTTTGCACTTTGTCAATACACACAATTATTCTTTCAATCCTTTGAATAGACATATAGACATGGTACCTTATCCAGGTTAACCCCCGAATATTTCATTGGTGTACACATTGGCGGACCTGTTAAGGAGCAAGGAGGTGTGAATGTCTTTGTCTTTTTACTTTCATTTATTTTTATATTATTCCATTTACTTAAGTTTACAATGTAAATAAGGAATTACCCCCCATTTGGATTCAAATAAAAATACTAGAAAATCAAATTCCCCCCAAATCAAAATTTGAAAAATCGGTTTTAGTGCAAAATACGATATAGGCTAAAAATGATAGCTCATTAAGTCAATATATACTTCATAATAAAATCCCATAAAATCAAGTTTTCTTATTTGATGTGTAAGGAATAACAGCTGCCAAAAATTATCTTGAGAAAATGATTATTCCGAAAAACCATTTTTCATACTTAGTCAATATTTTTACATAAAATAATTTTTTATGTATGATATGAATGCATGAAGGGACCTAAGGTCAATCTAGGTAAAAAGCCTTAGATCCAATCCACAAAGAGTTTTTAACCTTTTAAAATTGCACCTTTGCTAAAAAATAAATGGGTCCGCTCGTGAGTGTACAGTACAGAGGTGATCCACGCGGTGCATGCATGTTTCCGGCTGCCACTAAATCATGCCTTAGTTGCTAGAAAACCAACTAGATTGTGTAATGCTAATTTATACTTAGTAAATGACATCAAATACTGTATGGTAAAGATACATGAAACTAGAGGAGGTTGAAACTCAAGTGTGACGGTAAGTGGAGAAATGAGTTAAGATTAGGATTGATCGAGGTTTTATTCCATCCATTGTAAAAAAGACAAAAAAAAAAAGGAGGTTGAATAAAATCTCTTGTCAAATATTGATAAGAGAAAGAAACTTCAAATAGCCATAACCAAATCCATAGGGAATTCAAACTGAAAACCTAGTAAGAAATTATAGTAAGTCCAAATTTAGGGATGGTGAAAGTGACAAGCCATGTTACAAGCGGTTGCGTTTTGGCCACAATTAAAGGAACACGAGAATCACAAGTCCTTAGTGGTTTTTTTTTTTGGACGAAACACAAGTACTTAGTTTAATTATAATAGTTAAGGTAATTTTTGTGGCAGAAGTGGTTCTTCCAGATCAATTTTACAGCTCGTCTTCTCTGAAGAGTCATCAATGAAGACTTCTATAGTTTTCGGCTGATCAGAAGGCTGCTCCGAATCTTCCTCTTGTTTCATCTTTTTGGGGTCTTTGGCTTTGCCCCATATCACAATATATAAGCCAATTATCACAGCAATAGCTCCCACCAAGCTGAAATTGAAGGATACGTTTGAAAATTGAAGGATTCGTTTGAACCAAAGGAGGAAACTTTCTTGAAAATTGAAGGATACGTTTGAAAATTAAATATAGCTGAAATTGTGAAAAATAATGTATTACCTTCCCAAATATAATTCTTCATGTAGAAACAGACCAGCTACAATGGTCGTAATAACTGTACATAGGGGGCTGAACATGGCAACGTAGAGTGGACCTTTTTCTGATATACACCAGGTTTGTATGAAAAAGGACACAGCAGCATAAAATCCCTGTTAAGTTAAAAGTTCCAAAAGCAGCAATGTAGATGAGAACCTCGGATTAGTACTTGTTAGTGCATTTAATTTAAACAGATATGTTCAAGTGCGGACGTGAGCATGTTCGGACAGTCCGCACTTGAACTGACATGTTTACTTAAGTACCTAGAAAATCCACACACTAAAGATTTCTATTGTTTTAACAAAAGCAAAAGTTTGGAGAACTGGCTACTTACTGCATATACTAAACTTCCAAGTTCAAGAACTGAATGCAGATGCCATACTTGTAGGTCATGCTCCAAAGCAAGACAAACTATTGCTGATTGTATAGTTGCCAAGAAAGACATCCAGAAAGCTGAATATAGGTGGTCTGGACAACACGCTGAAACTGGGACCTATTTGCAAATTGAACACAATTCTGTATAATTTTGATTGCTTGAATTATATATCATGAATCAGAAGTTGGTGAGAATTACCTGCAGAATCACCCAAGTTGACGCAAAAACACTGTATAAAAATAGAAATAGACAACCCAGCTTCAAATTCTCACCCGCCATGTCAAGGAGAGATTTTGAGGGTTCAAACTCTGTGTTCAATAACTTTGTGCCTTTGATAAATGTCATGTAAATGGCTCCCCCAACACAGATGATTGTCCCTACTATCTTGGCATTACTTCTTACGCTTCTCAGATTAACTTTCTCGAATCTACAATAGAATAAAACAAATTCAGATCAAGTTCAGTCACTAATTTCTAACTTCTCGGCCTAAATAACCTCGCTTACTTAATTTGACAACCAAAAAGAACCCTTGCTTACTTAATTTGCTTTCAATTATTTTATTCAAAGTTTCTGTTAGAATCATGATTAGCAAGGGGTGGAGCCAGAAAACTCCAAATATAACGTTTTTAAACAGAATCACTCCAACAAGCACTGATTGTCAAAGTCTCTCGAAAGGAGAGGGGGTGTCTAGGGTTTCCTGAGGCGGCTAGGGCTTCCGTGTGTAGCAGCTTTATGCAATTTTGCTAAGGCTAATCCCCGATGAGCCTTCTTCCTCATCAGTTTGAACATATCGTGCGGAATCACTGTGGTTGTAGTGGGCTTTTTTGTTGCCTTGCGGGGGAGGGTTTGGCAAGCGTGGGCAGCATAGGTTGTGGTGGCTTGAAGCATGGAGGATCTAGAGAAGCAGTTTGGCAATCATCTACGGTTGGTCAGAATGTGAAGGGGGTGGGATTCAGATTGAAGCAGGGATGGAATCGATCTTATGTGGGGTTCACGTTTCTGTTTCGTGGCAAGGGTTATGACTTCTAAGACGGTATACTTTAACGAGTTTGTGGGTTTTTTGATAATTTATGGCATGGGGGAGATGGAGTTTCGATAAAAAATATTGATGAACAGAAGTTTCTGATCAGATTTGCAAGCAGACGGGACATGCTTCGTGTTTTGGATATGGAGCCTTGGTCTTATAAGGAACATCTGGTACTCTTATCTGAAATGCAACTTGGGAAGGACATGCGGGAGGTGGATGCATCCATGGCATCCTTTTGGGTGAAGATGCATGGTGTCCCGTTGCTAAATATGACCACTATGGTGGCCAGAAAAATTGGTTATGTACTAGGGCAGGAGCTAGAAGTTGACCACACAAAGGAGGAAGAATGTATAGGGCGGTTCTTAGGCGTTCGCATTTGTTTGGATGTGCGGCAATCACTTATGCGTGGTACGTTCGTTGAGTTGCCTGAAGAGGGTGCAACTTGGGTGGACTTTCGCTATGAATTTTTGCCAAATATTGCTTTCTTTGTAGAGGGGGACATCCCAGTCGTATTTGTGTTGAGAAACTGGCTTCGGCGGCTAGTTCTCAAAATATGTAGGATTAGATGATGGCTTTTGCAGGACCAGAGGCAAGCGAGGACTTGAAGGGTGAAAATTCCGACTCTATGGACGGAAAGAGTCTTCTGATTCTAGCCCTTGGGTCTCTGGGGACATTGTTGATGGTCATATGCGTAGGCGCAGGTCTTATGTTCTAAGGAGTATATGGAAAGGTACGGGGGTGGCAAAGCTTATTGCAGTGATTGGCGGGTAAGACAAGGGGCTGAGTAGGGGGAGATGTTGAGGATACGGCACCATCCCTCTGCAAGTCCATATCCGGAGATTCTAATCTAGCTAGGAGAATTCATGCAGTAAGGAAAGCAAAAGAATGGAGTAGGCAGATACGGGAGGCTGGAATTTTAGGGCCACATGGTATCACTGAGGCATCACCCACGAACTTTGCTGAGCCTCCTCTACCTCATGGTGGTGCATTTCAAATTTCTATCAAAAGTGGGATTTCTTTTGATTTGAATGCGGCGGCCGTGGTGGAGGAAGGGTCCATAGTGCAAAGAACAACACAGGAGTACTTAGCTGTTGTAAGAGGGGATTTGGGTTTTCCATTTGAGGCGTTGACTCACGGGTCTGATCCTTTTAATCTGGGGCCACTGATATTTGGGCAACCTGATATTTCTACGACAGGTGGCGTAGGCTCTCAGAGCAAGAGGGGAAGAGAAAAAGAGGAGAGCGGCAGAATGGATAAACGGAGGTGTGCTGGTAATCGATTGGCATCAGATTGTGTTGGGGCATGTAATATGGGATCTCGAAGGGAGTTAACTTTTGACGATACTCTAATTCAAGAAGCGAAGACCAACTTTAGGTCTCCATGTACGCCATGAGGATCATTGTCTGGAACTGTCAGGGTATTGGGAGTGTTCCGATAGTTTCGAGTCTTAAGAAGTAAGGCTCCAAACTCCCGACATAGTGGTTCTTTTATAAACAAAAAATCAAAGTCACCGCTATGGTTATTTGAAGCAATAGATTGGTATGCAATATATGCATGCTATTGAACCCTGGGGCTTAAGTCGGGGATTATGTTTATTCTGGAAGGAGATGTCATAGGTTGTATTACTCAAGTATGTTGCTTTTTATTTTTATTTTTTATTGAGGTTGTGATCAAGGATGAGGAGAATGGTACCAAGTGGCATTTCTTTGCGGTGTATTCAAGTACTGATGAGTGAATGCGTAAATCCTAATGGCAAATATTACATGATAAGATGGCCCGATGTCAGGAGGCCTGCCTACTTATGGGAGATTTCAATGATATTTTGGATGTAACTGAGAAATGTAGTGGGCTGCCCCCAATGGAATGAAGCTTGCATGATTTTTCAATATTTGCAGCTACTAGTCACTTGTTAGATCTGGGATACGTGTGTCATCCGTTTACTTGGAGGAACAGACGGTAGGAGGGTGGAATTATGGAACGCTTGGATAGAGGATTTGGGAAGGATCAATGGGTTACACTGTATCCATCGGCTACGGTGCATCATGTGGTGGTGTCGGGCTCTGACCACGTGTTACTCTTATTACAAACCCAAGGCCCATGCCGGAAATGGTATAAAAGATTTATTTTTGATCTGCACTGGGGGGATTCAGTGGGGTGTCCAAAATTGGTATAAGAGAGATGGAGCAGATGGATTCCGGGGTCAAGGGGTCTACAGATTTCAAGGAAATTATGCTGGGTAAGAAAAGGGATATTGGATTGGAGAAGAAGAGAATGGAGGAGTTCCAAGGCTACTATTGCACTCTTACAACAACAACTCAAAGTTACTTATATGGCTCCTGACTTCGATTGTGATGAGGTCTTGCAGTTGGAGAGTAGCCTTAAAGGGGCATTGCGAGAGGAAGAGGTATATTGGAAACTTAAATCTCGAGTCCAATGGCTTAATGAACTAGAGAAGAACACAAAGTTTTTTCACTCTATGATGTTTGCTCGACGACGAGCAAATAAGATGGTGGGCTTAGAAGATTTTGCAGGACAGAGGTGCATTGAAAGCGAAATTAAACCACTAATTATCTCTTATTTTCAGGAAATTTTTACCACGTGCTCCCCCACGAATATAAAGTCTATTACTGATTGTGTTCAACCAAAGGTGACCACGCAGCAGAATTCTTGTTTGGCACGGCAAATTTCCTCTAAGGAGATTTGGCTGGCAGTGAAATTCTTAAATCCTACAAAGTCGCTGGGTCTAGATGGTTTCACAGGGAAATTCTTTCAATAGTATTGGGACTTAGTTGGTGAGGATTTTATTGGAATGGTCCAGAGTTTTTTTTTCACTCGGGGAGGCTTCATGGAACTCTTAACCATACGTATCTCGTCTTGATCTCGAAGATTGCTACACCAAGGAAGATGCCACAATAGAGACCAATTGTTTTATGCAATTTGGTGTATAAAATTATATCCAAGATTTTAACAGCCATGCTCAAAGCGATGGCTCCCTGAGATCATTATTCTCAATTAATCTGCCTTTATTGAAGATCGATTAATTACAGACAATATTTTGATTGTACATGAGATACTTCACTCGCTTAAGAAGGGTAGAATGGGGAGATATAGTTTGGCATTGAAATTAGATATGACAAAAGCTTATGACTGGGTTGAATGGCCATTTGTAGAGCTTATGATGAGAAGGTTGGGATTTGATTCTATCTTTCAAGGTTGGGTAATGGAATGCATTTCTACTTTTACATATAGCGTGATTGTTAATGGTAAGGCTAAATGACATATTACACCTTCCCGGGGTCTTCGTCAGGGCGATCCTCTATCTCCTTTTTTATTTATGTTATGTGCTAAGGGCTTGTCAGCTATGATTAAGAAGCATGAAGAGATGGGTGCCTTGCAGGGATTGCATCCTCAAGGAGTTAGTATTTCACATTTGTTCTTCACCGATGACTTGGTTATATTTCGCAAAGCTGATGAACAGGAGGCTAGATGGTTGAAAAATATTTTAGTATGCTATGAGAAGGGATCAAGTCAATGTATTAATTTTGATAAAAGTTCCCTCTTGTTTGGGAAGAAATGTCATGCGTGTGTCCGTAAGCAGGTGTGAGAAATCTTACAGGTACAACAAAATGATGGTTTCGGACGATATTTAGGACTCAATGCTGATTTTGGTGCGACAAAACAGCAGGTCTTTGAGGAGGTACCCAACAAAATTAATGCCAAACTTATGGGTTGGTTTGAACAATACTTATATGAAGCGGGGAATGAAGTTTTGATCAAAGCAGTAGCTATGACTATGCCTAATTATGCTATGTCCTGTTTTAAGTTACCCATTAATTTATGCAAGGAGATTGAAAGGGAGATCATTAATTACTGGTGGAAGGGGCACAAGGAGAATAAGGTATCCACTGGGTTGGATGGCAACGTCTCTGTATGATGAAAGAGGCAGGGGTTTTGGGTTTTCAAGATCTTAGATGCTTCAACCTGGCCATGCTTGCAAAAATTGGCTAGCGGATTATCAAACACTCGGATTCATTGCTGGCTACTACCTTCCGGGACAAGTATTTTAGGTCTTCAGATTTTATGAAAGTTGTTAGTGGCCGTGGGACGTCGTGGGGGTGGAAAGGTATTTTGCAAGGATGGAAAATATTGGAGGCAGGCATGAGATGGCATATAGGCAATGGACAACAAGTTCGTATTTGTCTGGATAACTGGGTGCCCAAACCTTCTACTTTCAAGATTTACTCTAGACACCCAAATATGCCTATGTTGGTGCAAGGGCTTATTGACGATCAAACGAAGATGTGGAATCGAGATCTTATTTTGCGTTGTTTCAATAGTGTGGAAGCCCAGACTATATTATCCTTACCTCTTAGCAGGTGGGGTTGTGATGACAAACTAGTGTAGCAATTTACTGCGCATGGTGGTTACTCAGTTTGTACTGGCTATGAACTTGCTCTAAATTAACGGAAAAATGGTGAGTTGGAGGGGAAAGCTGAAGGAGATTGCAGCCATGGAAATTATCAGAAGAATTTCTAAAAGAGCATATGGAGATTGCAAGTGCCGCCAAAACTACGAGCATTTGTTTGGAGGGGCTGTCGAAATGCATTAGCAGTAAAAGGGAATTTGTGTCTTGCTCGTATGATGTTGATAATACCTACGCCCTCTGTGACTATGAAGGGGGGAATCTCATGTGCATATTTTCTTTAAATGTGAGCATGCTAGAGTTTTTTGGTTTGAAAGTTCCTTATAGCTTGATGTCTCACAATTGATTGTAGAGGAGTTTAGCGAGTGCTGGGAAAGCATATTAAAGAAGTATGAGAAGCATGTGAACTCTCAAGAAATTTTACATGTTGTGGTTTTTGGGCTGTGGAGTTTATGGAAAACAAGAAACAGTGCGGTGTTTGAAGGGACTATTACTAACCCTACAATTATGGTGATAAGTCTCCAAGCTCAGGTGCAGGAGTATAGGGTAGCCCAAATGTCGACCAAACCATTGATTAACGAGCTGCACTGTCCTCAAGATTGTGCTCAAAGTGTGCCTAATTCGTGGACTAAGCCAGCGCATGGCTGGGTCAAGGCTAATTGTGACAGAGCTTGGTTGAAGCAAACGCAAAAGGGTGGGGCTGGCTAGGTTATTAGAGACACTTATGGCTGGCTAGTGCAGGCAAGGGGTGTATGGGGATTATGGGGTAGTATGGCCTTGATGATGGAGGCGAAGGCTATAAGAGAAGCTTTGCTTGCTTGCGTCAAAGGTCGATTGTTGTGTGTGGAGATTAAATCTGACTCAATGTAATTGATCCAAATGCTCAAAGGTGAGCATCAAGCAGATGTTGTGGTGGAAGCTATTGTGTTTGACATTAAGATGCTTGCTGGCAAGCTCCAACATGTTGTTTTTTTAGCTACTCCCCGTCAATGTAATAAGGCAGCGCATGAGGTTGCGGCCTTTGTGTCTAGAGTAGATGGTAACCACGTTTGGGACCAAGTGTCGCCTGAGTGGATTTTTGATATTTTAGCTAGTGATGTAAACCTTGCTATTCGTCTTTAATGAAACTCTCTTCGTTTGGAAATAAAAACAAAAAAAACCTATAAATATGTCAACTTTGGGGCCACTACATGAATTTTTGTTTCAATATTTTCCTGAATGTGCTACAAAACCTTAGAATGGTACTAGGGTTAGGTATTAAGTTGGATGACATTTTTTTTTTTGTCTTTTTACACAATAATAAAACTTAAGAGCTTAATGATTTAAGTATTGGGGTGAACAAACAAAAGTGTGGGGTTTAAATAAAAAAACTCTTAGGGAAATGCTAGGGAGACTACATTTATAGACCATATTGTGTCTCTGATAGAGCTTAGACCCATTATATTTGGTGGACTCCACATACATTAGAAAGGTGATACATAAATGTGTTATATATAGGTTGAATATGGCATGATTTTAAGAAACAAATGATAAATTAAAAAATGGTTACTAAGGTAATAACTCAATTTAGCCGCTTACCCAACAACTGTGGCCAGTACAAAGGTGATTGCAGGAACCAGATTAGCCATTGCACTTGCTATTGTTGAAGAGGCTAAATACAGGCCCTCAAAGTAAGCATTCTGATTTGCAGTCACTCTGCGTATGAAAAATTATGTCACTGATTTTCAGCATCATAAGCTCCACAA
Organism: Prunus mume; assembly: GCF_029339155.1. Lineage (NCBI taxonomy): Eukaryota > Viridiplantae > Streptophyta > Magnoliopsida > Rosales > Rosaceae > Prunus > Prunus mume. Next base: position 33,361,870 of record NC_142699.1, read on the forward strand.
CAAATCCTAGTTATACGAGTTACTAGCAACTCTAAAACAGTATAATAAATCATTAGATACTTTACCCAATAAGAGAGGACAGAAATATTAAACAAAAGCCCTTTAATCCCAAGGAAGCTCTATATGGATTTCTCCTGCCAAAAAAAATCAAGTATATATTTATATGAGAGAGAGAGAGAGAGAGAGAGAGAGAGAGAGAGAGAGAGAGAGAGAGAGACGAAATTACCATTTGGCGAAGCAAGCAAAAGGAGCCAGGAGCAAACTGCCTATAGCTTGCCTGTACACCACAAACACCCTAGGGCTCGTTCCTTGTACCAAAGCAACTCTAGTGAATAGAGCAAGCCCTGCATAGACGCTTTGCATTCCGATCATAGCCACCACCGCCTTGTAATCCTCCATCCCACCCATGCTTTTTACCTGCAAAAAGCTTTACACCAAAGTGCTCATTGATAAAACTACTTTTCCATCATATATATATATATATATAAGTACTACATTTGCTGATTATCTATCTAATACAGATGGATTCCATATACATTAGTGAGGTCTACTTTTATTAGAAAGATGGTCAACAAATACATAAATTTGCAATTAATGGAGCCAATATGCATGCATGGGGCATTGAAGTCCATTTCGAACTATAATATTAATTATAGAAAGCTAGACTGTACTGCTTACATAATTTCTAACTTATACTATTTGTGGTGTAAAATCAAATATGACTTCAGTTCTTTGGCCTATATCCATTTCATCTTCTTAAAATACCCTTCTTTATTACACACGGGTTATTTCTTTTTTTGTTATTTCCTTTATGAGCATATTGCTAGTAATGTATATCATTTAAAATTCAAAATAAATTTGCATTTACATATTTGAATTTCTAATATGGAGAAATTGCAGTTATTATTTCTTCCAACTCATAGTATAAGAAAAAGAAGGTTTTTGAAAGAGATTTTCTATTTAAACCATGCACTTCTCTTTGTTCACCACAATACTTAAATCATTAAGCTGTAAATTTTATTATTGTGTAAAAAGACAAAAAAGGTCATCCAACTTAATAATTAACCCTAGTACATCTATACCACACACCCTACCACTCTTCATATTAAGTTTTAGAAACCTCCTTCCAACTTCCTGTTTACAAACTCTCTCTCTCTCTCTCTCTCTCTCAACAATACCCAAGTGTTAGAATTCCAGTTATAGTTCTTGGAGAGAGGTAAAGCTGTTCTCTTTCTCTAGAAAGTATTAAATTTCTAATTTGGGATTTCATTTGTTTGTGTTTTTTTTGCTGGGAACAAAGAAAATTGTGGTTTTTTTTTCTTTTTTCAGTTTGAGGTGTATTTAAGGGTAGTTTGGGAAGATAGTGAGGTTTTCTTAGAAATTGTGAAAATTTTAATTAAAAGTTTGGGTGAACTTAGAACATGGGGTGAACTAAGAGAAGTGTGGAGTTTAAATAGAAAATCTCTTTTGAAATAATGCCCATTCAGTTGTTCAATTAACATGACCACAATTAAATACATAAGGTTAAAATTAATAGAGTCGAGATAGAGTCCCTTCAGTGTCTTGTTAGGGTTAAGGAAATAGGGTTTTGGTCTACCATCACAACCTTCTATGTGGAGTGGGCACTGGTTTGGCCGCCGAAGTTTCTTATTGGCTGCGTGGTGTGCTGGAGTTGGGTTTCTCATCACCTGCAGGGTTTTTCATCGTCTGTAGGGTTTCCCATCGTTTGGTGGTAGAGTTGGTGCTAGTTTGGTTGACAAGGTTTGAGTTTTTCTTCTCAAGGTTTGGTTTGGTAGTCTCGATGTGAGTTTCTTCTCAAAGTATGGGTTGCAGATTACTTTTTCTGAGGCTAATGGATCCCATCAATGGGATTACACAGGGGCTTAACAGATCTCGAATGCAAAGGCTATCGAAGTTGTTGTTCTTGATGATCTCGATGGCCTAAAAGCGACTCGCTTTCTCTTGGTAGGGTGGTTGCTGACGACTAAAGACTATCACAAGGATTCCTTGGTAGGCACGCTGAAGCTTATTTGGCATACACGGGAGGAGTTCTCTTTTGTTACCTTGGAGGATTCTAACGTCTACTATTTTCTTTCAAGAGTGATGAGGGGATCACCATGGACTTTTGATAAGGCATTGATCCCCATACTGTTCCGTTGGACTTACAAAATTTATGGGTTGGGGTTAGGGATATTCCACCTCTTTTCCTTACTCCAACAATGGGAGAAAAAATTGGGAATTTTCTGGGAACCTTTGTTATTGTAGATAAAGGACTTAATGGTGATTATTTGGGGAGTTTCATGTGCATCTGAGTGGGTTTAAAGGTGATGAAACCTTTGAAACGTTGTGGTACTCTAAGACTTGTACCAGATGAACTTACCAAACCCTACAAAATAGAATATGAAAGAATTCCTTTTTTTGGTCTATTTTGTGGTAGGTTAGATCACGTCGGGTCTGTGTGTGAATTCAAATATTCGGGGGTTATTGACAAAGAGCAATATTGGAGGTGGAAGACGTAGATAAAGGACATCTTTTGTATTCGAGTTCCAAATGGTTTGATAGGAAGAAGCTTGGGTTTGCGTGAGGAGTTGCATAGCCAGGAGGTGGTTTCAGGGATTCATGTTTCACATGTAGCGACTGTTCATTCACACCATGTGGCCTTTGCTGCTCGAATGATATCTCATTGGATTCAGATGATACCCTGCACAGAGTCTCGAGGGTCCCTCTCTAAGAAGAGAAGGTTGACATCTGATTCTGTCGGGGAAAAAACTTATTATGGAGAATCTGATGTTACTAATGTGTTTTGTGATGTTCCTATGACAATAAGTTCGAGATTGAGGTACGAGAAATAGATTATAGGGGCCCAAACTATAGAGGTGGTGCCGGATAACATGCTAGATAAATGCACCGGTCATACGCACAATATGAACTCACTTCCCCCTAGTTGTCACAAAGGTTCTTCTTCATATGGAAAAACAGGGTTCAAGAGGAGAAGGGGAGTACATCCTCGAGGTTTTTCAAAAATGAACGGTTTGGGGCAATGAGGTAATTCTGTTGGGGAGGCTACAATGGCTGGTATGGCTTGCAAATCCGTGATAGGTCCCGGGAAATAGGCCTATCACGAGAATTGACGATCCTCTGTTGGAATGTGTTTGGTTTGGGCAATCCACGTACATTTCGCACTCTAAGGTTCTTCCTTAGAGCTAAACAACCCCGGGTTATTTTTCTGAAGGAGACTAAGAAGACGACCCGTCAAATGGAGGTAGTATAAAGACAGTTAGGAATGAAAGGGTGTTTCAGTATGGGTCATGTTGGAATGTCTGGAGGTTTGGCTATACTTTCGCAGGACGGGGTTACTATTTCCCTTCGGTCCTACTCAAAAGGTCATATTGATGTCTTTATTGAAGGGGTGGAGTAAATAGGATTCAGGTTTATAGGGTTTTAAGGTCATTATGAAACGAATCTTCAAAAGCATTCTTGGGAGCTATTGCCCAAGTTGGGTGGAAATGGCAGTGGACTATGGGTAGTTGGTGGAAATTTTAATGAGATCCTCTAGGAAAGCGAATACTGGAGAAGAAGGTTTAGACCTATGTCACAGATCGGTGAGTTTGGCAAGGCTATTGATAATTGTGGCTTGAAGGTGATCAATTATAGGAGGTACAAGTTTACATGGACAAATAGATGGCAAGGTGAATGGAATGTAAAGCTTCAGTTAAATAGGGTAGTGGCTAATGATGAGATGTTGTTGGCCTTTTCAGATGTGCGTACTCATCATATTAATTCCTTTGTGTCTGACCATTTACCTATTTTACTTATCTTTGGAGTGAGTAATACTGGAACGAGACATTAGCGTTCTGTGTTTGAAGAGATGTGGACTACTATTGATGGTTGTTAGGAAACAATAACCCAGGCTTGGGGAGGTGAGGGTGGCATAGTGGTTGACAACATTATGTCATGTAAGACTTCTCTATAGTCTTGGAACATGGAAAAGGTTGGACTTATTCCCAGGCAAATTCGCAGTGTGCAAGATAAGTTAGACATTGTATAGGGTTGTGACTTGACCCCACATGCCACCCAATATCAGTGTCAGTTGACTAATGAGTTGGATGTTTTGCTAGTGCAAGAGGAAACTTTGTGGCGGCAAAGGTCTCGTATAGTGTGGTTAAAATCTGGTGACAAGAATACAAAGTTTTTCCATGCTCATGCAAAGCCCAGTGGGCGCAGGAATTTTTTTAAGTAATTTGAAGGGGAAAAGTCAAATTTATTATTTTATTTAATACAAATAGTTTAAACTACAAGGAGGATGTCGCGGTTCTCACACACATTACCAAGGTGCCATGAGAGTTCGAATCTGAGATCATTGGTTTACATATCAATATCATTTTCCATTGGGCTAGACCCCATTGACAATGTTCCCTAGTTTCTATTCCAGAATAAATAGGGATATAAAAATAATACTGATTGATCATTGTCAACAACGACTTAACATTAGATAGCTGAATCAAACTTTCCTTGTAATTAAGCAACCAACAGTAAACCATAAGCAAGCTGACTTCATTAATAGAAACTGACATTCATGGCACATGATTAGGTATCAAAAGCACTAATATTGATGTGCCTAATAGCTAACAACCAAGACTATGCACGCCCATTGTGTTATTAGGCACTAATAGTGCCTTTAGCCGCCCCATATTGTGCAACAAATGTCAGTGGCTATAGTTTCTTGTAGTGATTGAGAATGGAAAACACGCGCGGCACAAACATGGTGATTATTGAAAGTTATGCGATTAACCTTTGGTAGAGGGATTGCATGTGGTTGCTGGTAGTAGAGACTTGACTTCAACTCTGTGAGTATACTAATGAAGAAGGTGGCTTTTGGTATCTCTATTTGCCAAAACAGAGTCCTTCTCCACAGAAAAGAGGATTAGGCCTCGCCAATTAGAGAAACCAATAATGAAATACCTGAACAAGGAGGAAATGGTAATTCCCATGAATATTGACAAGCTAGGCTTCCTTAATCAGAAGTATTTATCTTCCTCCTAGAAGCATACTCTTTTCTTTCTTTATATATATATATATATATGCTTTGATTAAACACTCTTTTGATTTGCTTTGACGTTCCCCTTTAATCTGTTTGCAACACATCCAAGAATTTCAGCAACGAGTAACGTAGTCCTGCAAGCTTCGACTCTTTAAAAAAATTAAAATGAAGCACTTGTTCCTTCGGAATGGGCAAAAGGGGCCCTCTTCTTTAACAATACCAAACTCTTCATTCTTTCACAGAGGCCGGCAAGCATTTGCCAGATGGAAAACTAATTTTGAAGATAAGCTATTGGTAACTGATGGATGCAGAGTATGCCATACAATGATGTCCTTAAAATAAGCTTATTTGAGGATCCCTCAATAGAAACTCTCTGTATATTATAGATATAATTCAAGTAGTTATGTATTCAGTATCTTATCTGTGCATTTGCCAGATGGAAAACTAATTTTGAAAAGTGATACGCTATTGGTAACTGATGGATGCAGAGTATGCCATACACTGATGTCCTCAAAATAACCTTATTTGAGGATTCCTCAATAGAAACTCTCTGTATATTATATATATAATTCAAGTAGTTATGTATTCAGTATCTTATTTGTGCATTTGTTCGTAGTCAACAATTCATTGGTTTTAAGTCTATTCATACTTTCTTTTTGTTTTAAATTGTGATTTGCATATGTTGTATGACAATAAGCAATACATGAAGAACGCTATCGCTGCCAACTACAGTAGTCAAGAATTTATGGTTGCAAATTTTAAAACCGTCGTCCTCTTATCCTTATTCTCGACAATCCAATTGTAGGGTGATTTGGTGATTGAAAAAGCAGTCCCTGTGTTTTCATTTGTCAATTTGCAACATTGAATGGATGGATTATTGCAAGGCGTTATGCTAACTGATAAGATTTTTAGTACCTGCGCAAACAAGGTTAAAATCACTGAAAATACTTGCAAGAATACAAGGTAATTGTAGTATAAATGCTCATGCAAGGTCGTTGTCCCCAAAGATTGTTTGACTAATCTGTAATTAAACTAACTCTTAATTAATAATTAAAATAGATTTTATCAAGGATTTGAAGTTTATGAATTTGAAAAGATTAAACTAACAGTAAAAGAAATCTGAAAGTTGGGAAATAATAACAGCATTTCTTTTTAAAGACTAACAATTTAGAGAAAACTAGGGTTTAGCCATGCAATCCTATGCAATTCTATCAATTACTTATGAATTTCCACATATATGCTTTGAAGGTTAGGTTTTCCTAATGCATACTTTCCTTGTGATGTTCAAGCGAAAACGTATATCTAACATGCAATCCGTCTGTGATGTTCAGATCAAATATAAACATGCAAGACTCATTAAGCTTTGTGAAAACCCTTTGATGCAACCCTTAAGAGCGTGATGTTCGCCTTAAGTGAACTTACAATTACTAATCACAAGAAGCCCTCCTCAATTTGGTGATGTTCCAACAGAAATTGCATCAAATTACTTGTCTACATATCCTAATGGTGATCACATTAAAATAGATAGATAGTTTTAAACACAGTGATTAATAATTCAAAGCAAACATGCATCCATTCATAAGCAAATTAATAAAACTACATATTCATGCTAAGGCTTACGGCAGCAAAGGGAATTAGTTACACATAATCATAATTGAAATCCAATAAAATATCATTCGAATGAATAAGAATGAAAACACCTGAAAGTAGCGAAAATCCAAAACCCTAGCAATTGCTCCCAAAAGCCGAAAAGAAGTTCTAAAAGGAAGTCCTAAATTGCTGTGAAAAGAAGCTTAAATACCTCCTAAAACCTAGCTACCCAATCCCCACAAGGAAACTAAGTTAAAATAAAATAAGACTAGGAAATAAAGTCCAAATTGGATTAGGAGAATCTGCCCAAATCTGCCCAGCCACGTTTTGGTCTCAAATCTCCTCCAAATCTGGCCCAAGATAGCTCGTTTTAAAGATGGAAGGCCACGAACCCATCCGAGGTCATCTTGGGCTCTAAAATCGCAGTCACTATTCCAGCATAGCTCCTTTATTTATTTTCCAGGAAATCATCGCTTGGTGGAAAAGTCTGAAATTCTGACACGATCAAGCTAAGTGACTCACGAACGTCCTCCAACTGGAATTACTCCAAAATTCGTCCATTTGATTATGTTTTGCTCCAGAGGAAGTTGAAAGACCTATATTAGAAATATAATTCAAAGTATCAAAATTCTTCCAAAATATTAACCAAAATATACTAAGAATGGGGTTAAATATATAATATAAAATCGACTCATCACTAACTATCAAACTCAGGCAAAACAAAAAACAGAAAAACTCATTCTCGCATGAAGCTTAATGGCTGTTGTGGGATACGGTCTTTTTTATGGTGCTGTTTTTTTATGATGATATCCCACACAAAGATGAGTAGATCTGGTTACATTGTTGCACCCAAAACTTCTTGATTGGCAGCGGTTGCACAGGATGGATATGGACACAACAGCTATACAGGTTTGCTTTCACATTTTTTTCACATCCATGATGGACAACTGTAATTTTTCTTTCAACTTCTTTTTTCTTGTGTTTTGTTATATCAGTTTTTTTCCATTTTGTTCTATTTTTCAGTTTGCTTTCTTGTTTTCTTTTGTTTTTCGGCATTTCTAGAGTTTTCTCAGTTTGAATTTCTTTGTGTGCCTAACTCTCTCATAGTAATATGAGGAGTGTCTTCTCTCACTGTACACTTTCAGTTTTGTTTTTCTGTTAGCAACCAGCCAAACTTGTTTACATTTGTGCTGATTTCCGTCTTGTTTTGTATCCTAACGATCGACATCTTCTTCATGTTTGTGGTGTTGGCTGCGATGATCATATGTTAAACAACTGGGAATAACTATGGCGACCAAAGTTCGTAGGACGTTGAGCAATTACAAGACAATTTTGCTGTGTAGCGATTACAAAAAAGTTTGTAGTGGAGCAGTTACCAGTTGGTGTTCTTTTCAATCATCCCAATCGGTGCAACATTTCTTCATTGTCTACTAGTCCAAGTTTTGCCTAATGGTGGTTGTTGATGTGCTAGCTTTACAGTGGTACTTTTTTTTTCTTGACCGGATTTTCTTCCATTTGGGGTTTTTTGAAGGCATGGTTTTAATGAGGCCAATATTGCTCCATAACTAGACTCCATTAATCCTTTTTAGTCTCTCATATATTGTTTTGGGCATTAGTCTTTTTTTCATTTTCATTATTTCCTCATGATTGTTTCAGGCCGTGAATCTTTTTAAGATTACGCTTTTATTCTGAGCTTTCATGTTGGGTTTCAAATATTTTCATTCTATCTGTTGTATACTTTTATGGTGTTTTCATAAAGCATCTCTTCCAACAATAAAAAAAAAAGTCTATTAATAAATATAAAAGGGTTAATTACATAAAACCTCAAAATTACTTCAAAATGCTACTTGGTTATATGTCATATCATCGAGCCTATAAAAAGGTACCACGTAGCCAAGTGGAAGAAGTACCGGATTGTACATTGTCTCGGTCATAATCAAGTCCCAATAGGCTATGTTGCACGGACACTCCAAACTGTTGGAGTGTCAGAGTGTCGGACACGCCGACACGTCGACACGGCTCCGACACGCCCCCGACACACATTGGACATGGTCAACGGTTGGGACACGGTCAAGACACGGCAGGGACCAGTTTGAAATTTTCAAAATAAAATATGGGGTCTAAACGTGCGATTTTTGAAACTTTTGGTGGACTGATTTGAAATATTTTTAAAAATAGGGGCTAAAAGTGGGAAAAGACTTTTTTATACCTAAATCTCACTTTTTTCTGCTGCCAAAGTTTATTTCCTCCATCACAGCTCTTCTCCTCCCCTTCTCCTGGTTTTGCACAAGGTAACTCTCTTTGCAATTTTTTTTTTCTCTATTTTCAAATGCATTTATTTATGTTCTCTATTTTCTTTTCTTATCTCCCTCCACAGCAGTAGAAGAGTTGGACTTGGTGGTGAGGTGACAATTCTTTCTTCTGTTTTTTTAAGAGAAACACAACAAATAATAACAATAACAATGAAGACATAGATGCTTGAAGAAGATTCAGGGTTAGATCATTTATGTTTTATTTTGTGGTCTATTAATTATTATGTATGGATAATGAACATGAGTTATTTTTTTTGTTTTATGAAATTATGTGACATTGAAGTATTAAGAATAAATATTATTTTAATTGCCGTGTCCTAGCCGTACCCGTGTCCTAATTTTTTGAGATTTTCCATATCGCCGTGTCCCCGTGTCGCGTTCCCGTGTCCCTGTACCCGTGTCCAGGGACGGAGCCACAGAGGCGCAAGGAGGTGCAGTGCACCTCCTCTCGCAGGAAAATGCGTTGGAGATGCAGGAATTTGCCCCTTTGCTTGTGCCCTCCAAGTGTTCGATTAAAAGCCTCAAAGATGCTGTTTTGTTGCTGCTGTGTGAGACCCTGAATATTTACCTTAGATTGTTGAGTTCGATCTCACGATCACATAGGAGAAAACGGTTCATCAATTGGACCTCACAACCAAAGTTATAGATTTTAGAAGATTTTGAAAAAATTTCACTTAAGTTGCAGACACAACCAGCCGAAGAAGAAGATGACTTGTGTTTGTAGTTAGAATCCTGTGCTTCTCAACTTGCATTCCTTTTTAATGTGGTCCACTATCAGGGCGCCATGTGTCAAATTTTAATTAGACCAAATTTAGAAATTCATTAAAAATTCATATGTTCTCCAAAAAATTCACCAAAAATACCCCAAACTCATAATCACATCTACTTTTATCTTGTGACCTCCAAATCATATGTACTTTGGGTTAGATTAATTGGTATTAATTTTGGTTAGATTAATGGATGATTTCATATGAATTTTGATAGACTAATTGTGTAATTGACATGCATTTTGCTCATATTTGATATTAATTTTGGTAAATAATTGTGTAACATGAATTTTGTGCATTTAATTTATATAGAAAATAGATTATAGTCAATTAGGCTTAGACGTAAAAGTCTTATTTATTTTAATTATGGATAATAAGTTAGTTTGTTTAAATTGTAAGGCTATTTGGTTATTAAGAATAAATATTATTTTAATCCGGATGTTTTAGCCTTTTAACATTGCCCATTCCCTGAAAAATTCCTAGATTCGCCACTGCCCATGTCCATGCAACATAGCCAATAGGCAGACGGGAGACATCGCCAAGCCTAGACCAACCCGATTCGCTACACAATAGTTAACCTTACGTAGAACCAAAGTCACCTCACCTAATGTCTCCCACACCGGCTCGGCTCGATAGAGATCGGCCATACCTGGACATTACACTTAAACACCATTCACCTCAAAATCCTCTCGTTTGATCCTAACCAGAAAGGATGAGAAATAGTTGATACCTCATGACAACTCACCAACCTCGCCGGTGCCACCACGTGGCTGGAGAGGGTTGAATACACTACGATGCCAATGCAAGTGTCTGGCAAAAGGGCATAGAAATTTGTGCCCAAGCAAACCCCCTTACTCTGGGAGGTGCAAAGTAAAATATATGGCTTAGCAAATATCTCTCTCCTATAAATACCCCTTACCTACATTCAAACAAAAGTAATAACTGCGAAAAGACCTATAAACTCTATATTTTTTTAGCAATTGTTACTTTTGTTTGGTATATGAAGAGAAGAGGAAGGAATGGGAGACAGAGGTGGAAACACATTATTTTCGATCAATAACACTATGTCACATGTCACCATTTTAACTAATTTCTCCACTTATTGCACACTTGGATATCTTTTCCTATAATTTCACAATGAAGATGAAAAAATAAGTGTTTTAATCACCAATAAAATAATAATAAACTAAAAGAATAAGTTTTGAGTTTTAGCCCCTAATCCCTCACCACTAGAACCACATAAAATTTGAGAGGCTATGTTTTGTGAATAGTATCATTTGAGGGGCTAAAACAGCACCTAACCTCTTGCATTAGACATGCTCTTACAGCCTTCTAATTCGAGTGATTTTTGCAAAAATAATTTATTAATGCAGACTTTTAAAAAAAAAATTTAAATTATTAAAATACAATGTGAGATGAGCCTCATTAAAATACCCCCTCAAATAAAAATTTAATTATTTAAAGAAATCTTTAATCAAAGCTCCCTCCATAAGAAGACCTTGACATGTTGAATTAGTTGGGACTGGAAATAACTGAGATTTTCACTTATTTGCTTTGGTTGTTGTGTGTGTCTTCTTCACTGTTCTGCTTCTTGTCTTTGGGACTTGTCTTCTGTCTCATTTGGTTAATTGTTTTTTTTTTCCCCTGGTAATATCTGTTTGGTTAGATTCTGTGCCTGTTCTTTTGTTTTTCTTGCTTGGGTTCGGTTGTTCTTGTTTTCTGAGTCTGCATGCTATTGGTCTTGTTTGTTTTGTTTGGTTCTTTTTAGGCTTGTAATTTATTTCTTTTTAGTCAAGTCGTTTTTTACCCAAAAAGGGCTGAAGTCAGGATTACTACTGTGGAGCCCATTGGTTTCAGTGTGACGTCATGTGGGTATGGTAGTAATATTCACTAAGTGGCGAGAGTAATTATAGTAAACGAATTATCACATGGTCGTATTCAACTACCATAAAATAATCTCTTAATGACGTAACTTAGGATTTTTTTAATACAAAAATACGAACGATATAAAAAAAGAGAAAATCAAATCTTAAGAACCTCAGAATACAAAGATAAATACCTTAAGCATAACATGCATATGGACTACAAGCCCATTGCAGTTACTTAGGCTTATGTGTGCTAAACTACAAAATGCGTGGAACTTAGGTGGAAAAGTAGAGTCAAATATGTGCTCAAGTACAAAAACGGTGTTTTGACAGATATACATATTGCATGAAATTCTGAACAAAAGATGAAAGCAAATGAGGCTATAGTAGTAACGACAAGCTTCATATGTAATTATGCATGATTAGGTTCCCCACTAAAACTGGTAGTTGAACCAAGAGGAATTGTGGTCCGTCAACCAATCTCCAAAGCTATGACCCTTAGCACACTCACTCCACCTTTTGTAAATGCTTTTATATAGCATATATCTTCTTTTTTTTTGGGTCATATATAGCATGTATCATGTGGAGGATTTAAGTCGTCCTCAAATTTTCTTATCTGCAAAACCAGCCACATATTTACGGTGGACTCCACACTCCAAAATGTCGGGCAATTGCTGATATTAACATCACCCCCAGTAGTTACGTCGACATTGGGACCAATTTTGGTATGCCTAAACTATGAGGAAAACTTAACTATCACTGGTCTAAACAATATGTATTTATCCCTATACGATGTAATGTATCATGTATATCCCTTTGTTGCGTGTCACCGGATGGTAATACGAGAGATGCTTATTTAGAATAGAAGAAGTCATGAATAGAGTAAGTCGGGACGAAGTATAAAATTAACTATTCTATTCAAGCCCTGCTTGGGATTTTTTTTTTTTCTTTTATACCCAAATATCTGCTTCAACAAAACAATCTAATTCATGATTCTTCAAGTATTAAATTACAGATTTTAAAGAGACCTAGGCTAAGGCATTGAGTCAATGGGGTCAAATATTAAATTACAAATTTCAAAGGTCTAAAGTTCAAACTCTCATGATATCTAAGTGCAAAGAGACCCCTCTCTCAGGACATCTTAATTACAAATTTATCCTTATTATGACATCATCATCTAGGTAAGCATGTCAGACAGTCAGAACACAAGTGCCACACGTCTAGGCAAGTGAACAACATGTCATACAACACACGTGTACACTTTTTTCCGTGAGTACAAGTAGGTATCCTGCGTAAATGAAATATAGCAAGGACACCGAACAATCGGTAAGAGCCTGATCACTCCCCAAACCATCATCAATGGATGCATCAAAGAAAATGGTGGACTGAAAATGACTCTTTCGGATTTTTGTAGCCGTCTGTAGCAAGATAGCATCAAAAACCAAACACATCTTTTAGCAAATGCTTGCACACACAAATAAAGTCAAAGATGACTTCCCAAAACAATGTCACGGCACAAGCAGGTAAAAAGAAGAAAAGACTGTAGCAGCTGAAAAAATATAATAACCTAAACCAAACGTGATGAAATACTTTACAAGAAATTAATAAACATAAGTTTATAAGACATAGGTTTCACTACTAAGAGCAAGCTGCAAAACTACTCTCTACATTACATGCCAATATATGATATTGCTTAATGCTTCCAATATTCATTGTCCCTCCGGGTGTTCCTGAATGCGCAGCATCCAACAGAGTACACAATAATGAGGAAGATCAAGAATACAATGTTGACGACGGCCGTCTTCTTCCAGTTACTTTTTATGTTGTCCAGCAGTCCAGCCTTGCATGACTGGCAGTTGAAGCACAGAACCTTTGCATCATTCGCCCATTCGCTGCAGTCGGGGTTGGAAGAGCTGGTGGTACCGTTGTTGTTCCAGTTAATTGGGCTCACATAGGTAAAACTACAATCATCTGATGGCTTACAGCAACCGGCCTGGAGATCAGTAAACACGTTAGAAGACTTGTTCAATCCGAGAAGATGGCAAACGAAATAAAGTGAAAATATAAGACAATGTCTTAAACTCCAGGCAATCTAAACTGCCAGCACGGGCACCAACACAGACAATTAAAATTCTATTCTTTTCAAGGTATGCAAAGCTAAAAAGATACAAAACTGAAACATATTCCGAGAGTAATTTCTCCCAGGGAAATTTGAAAACGTCCTTGTCCAAACGTAGCGTATAAGAACATCATTACAATCACCAAATGGAAACTAGAATACCAAAATGCCCCTCCTTATTATGGGATATTAGAATATTGAAAAGGAAAGGTCCAAATTTCTTCACATGTACAACATGTGGACGGAGGGAGGTAGGTAGGCCATCCAGCGCAATTTGTATCGAAAAGTGATTATTCTTTTCTTTGAGGGCCAACAATAAGCAATTTCAAAAAAAGCAGGATACTCATAGGTCATGAAGAATAAGAACAGATACCAAGTAATGAAATGATATCATTAGTCCTCAGAGTACCAAGTCAATGCATAGCATACCACAATTACGATGGGAATTGGTTTCTCTAAAGAATCAATTGTGCACAGTAATTAGTACAAACACTTTTAAAAGTATAATAATTTTTTAATTAAATAATAAATTCTACTAGTTTAGCCTCTGTAAATATAATAGACTTCATTTCAAAAAGGGGGACTTGCAAAGCATTCAAAAGTTGCAGATTCAGTCATCCAAATGGAGGATGGACCAGAAAAGAATACAGCCTTTTCATCCTTTAGTTGAAAGCTTGTAAAAGCCAAACAAACAACCAGACAACTATCCAAAATTCGAATTGGAAAGTGAAAAAGTCAGAACTCCAACACCAACAGGGCAGAAAAAAGAATGTAATCCAAACAAGTTGAAACAAAATTTGAACCCAAATCAATCTAATGTAATATCATCATGCCCAGATCATTTCCTAACAACCCCATAACTCAGATCTCAAAGAAGGCACACGCAGGAGCAAATATTAGCAAAACCCAAATCAAACCAGACAAATTAGCCATAACCCACATTCAGAATCCACATTCCAACTTGAAATCAAACACATCCAAGACTGAAAACAAAACAGGCATGAAAAGTTAACAAACCCAAATTCAGAGACTAAGAACTAAGCCCAGAAATTGAACCAAAATTCCAGATCTCGACCAAGCACAAGCCAAAGCTCAAGACATACCCAAAGCCAAATTGAAAAAAACTTAACAAAACCCATGAATGTTGTTCATACCTGAAGCGCAGACAAGTTCTCCTTATACAACTCCGTGATGGTATCGTTGACATACTTGTCATGAAACGTAGAGCAGACCTTGCTATCAATAAGGCAACTCTTGATCTTATTCCAGTTCTTGGTGCTGTTGACCCTCTTCTGCAGCCAGTTAGAATAGTCCCCAAGCCTGTACTCCTTGTACCCTTTACCGGAAAGCACTTTGCCAGGCGCCTTTGTTGGTGACGACGAAGGCGAAGATGGTGAAAGCGAAGAGGACGACGATGAGGAGGAACATGACGAGGAGGTAGACCCAGAGGAGCCACGAGACTCTGCAGCAGGCGCCGATGAGGCCGGCGAGCGAGACCAGCATGAGGAAAACGCCGAGAATGATGACGGGCTTGTCCAGAAACTTCTCGCACTCGGTGCTGCCTTGCTTGCTCAGCCACACTCCGGCTACGACGATCGGGATTGAGAGGAGGAAGGTGATGAAGTTGAGAAGCCCGACGAGGTTGTTGCTGATCTTCATTGTGAAGGGAGGCTAAAATCACAAAACCCAATTCACAAAAATCGAACTTGAGAGAGATGAAGAAGGGCAAAGGAGAATGATGAATTGTTGTTGTGAGGATTGAGAAGGGTAAGGGGGACGGTGTGGTGTTTTATATCGTGGGTTTTACGGAAGCGTATCGGAGATTAAACCGTGTGCGCGTGTGTATCCAATGCGGAGCTCTTTTTCTTTTCTGATTCGGAGTAAATTTTCGTATTATGTCAAGGTAAATTTCACTCGGACTCACACCGTCAAATCCCACACGAAACGAAACTTATCACAGTCAGACACTCTTCCTTCCCAGTGCCCACATCCAACACTTAAATTAAAATATTTTTATTTATTTATTTTGACCAAATATTTTAACCAATACTCTAAATAAATACAGCTCACTTTTTTATTATTATTTAAATTTGGATTGTCTACATAAAACCCTCCAAATTTTGAGCATCATTTCAAATTAGTACATGAACAACCCACAAAAAAACTCTTCCTTCCTTCCCAGTGCCCACATCCAAAACTTAAAATTAAAATATTTTTATTTATTTATTTTGATCCAATATTTTAGCCAATACTCTAAATAAAGGCCACTTTTTTCATTATTTAACTTTGGATTAACTACATAAAATCTTCAAAATTTTGGAGGTCATTTTCAAATTAGTACATGAACTTGTAAGGTCCTACAAATTGGTACACAAACTTATGAAAACTATACAAATGCGACCTTATGTTACTCAAAATATTAGTACATCTGTTAAATGTTGATGGGTAAAAAGAAGTGCCATTTTCTTTTGTGCTTATGCATAGTCCACATGGACCAAAATAATAATCAAAATTATTTTTCTTTAAAATATTTTAAATCAAATATATAAAATAATAAAATAACATAAAATTGAAAAAAAATGTTAAATTATACACACACAAAAAAACCTACCCATCCCCTAACTGCATTTTCATCTTCCAAACATCTACATTTAGAGTTCCCCATTTCCACCAGAAAAACTTGTGTGGAATGGAGATAACACTATTTTGCTTCCCCCAACCAATCACAAACTACCACATTCAATAGTATCACGAGTTTCACACAAGTGTTTCTCCCTTTTGTTCTTGTGGCACGCTCGAATTAGATTTGTCTATCTCTCGTATATGAAGCTTGGCCAAACTACCCCCGCCTCCAAAGTCAAGGGCTTGGAGTCTAGGGCTTGTCGAATATTGTGTCGTACAGATGACAATGAGAGATAGGAAAGGGAAGGAGATGTAGATGAAGTTGGCGACAACGCAATTGCAAGTGATTTGAACATGATATTAATGGTAGTGTGGTTGGGTTTACGGAGGAGGGGCTAGGTTTTGGGTTGGGCAATTTTGATAAGTTTTGGGGGAAGAGAGATAGATGGGTTGCTTGTGAGATGTGGTTTAGGATAGGGGTTAAGGAGGTTGGGATGAGGGTGAGGGTGAGGTCGGTGATGGTTGGGGATGGTAGGGATGGGTATAGATTAATGGTAGTGGCCCACTCTAGAAATGGTCCAATGAGACGGTGGATCGAATCTTGGTTGTGTCTTTCTCATAAAGTACTTAAACTATAACCCTTCAATAAATTTAAAAAACAACTCTTCAATTATTATCATCTTTGCACAAGCCCATGCTAAATGCATGTGCAACTAGGCCTCCTATGTTCTAAATTGAAACAACTTTTTTTTGTTATCCTCTTTCAATGGAGAACTCCCTTGCACTGGACCTTCAAATATTGCATTAAAGTAAATGTGCATTGGACCTACATCATTGCCAAGTTGAATTATATGGTTTCCTAACAGGTTGTCTCTTAGAAGGAAATGGAGGGACATTAGTTGATCCCCCTTTATATTTGTGTTTGTGGATCATTAGGAAAAGTCTTACTTGGGGTGAGAGGTGTGTTAATAGTAGGATTCTGTGAACTACCTACCACACTGGACATTTTGAGACCTGCAACAAAAACTGACCTAAAATACCTCCCACCTAATCCACAACCAAGGTCTAAAATATCAAGAGTTTCGGAAATATCGGGGGGTCTAAAAACACGGAAATATCGATGGATATATCGAGAAATTATCGATATCGGTAAAAATTGAATAAAAACCTTGAAATTTTTGATTGAAACTTTAGAGGATGTTTATTTAGTCAATTATTTATTATTTTATCTCAAAAATTTGGAATGAAATGTATTGCATAGTGTGTTTGACTGATTTAAGTTAATTATATAACGATCTAACAAACACTGTGAGTGTATAATATATATAGTAATTAATGAAAGAAGATTAAACACACTATAATCATTTATGTATAATGATTACTACAATTTTTTTACACTTTATAAATTGCATGGTAAGATAAATGAGTGACTTAATACCACATAGAGTTCCTATGAGATTCAAAATTTTCATTGTCTTCATTCTATGTGTAGAGTACGTGTACTTTGAAAAGTAGTCATCAAATGATAAATCCCCAAAATAGTTTTGTATTTAATTGTTCTAGATTCTTTCCATCAGCAGTGTGGTGGATAAGGCTTTGGAAGAGGAATAGAAGTGGCAGGGGTTCGAATCCCCCTATATGCACGCGCAGCGCATTTCAATTTTTCTTTTATATTCCATGTCCATATCGATATTATTAATATTATCGCAGTATATTGAGTGAATGCTTATGATAATTGAAGGATATTATCGGCGCCGAAATTTCCGTGAATTTTCCACGATATTATCGATAATTATACTATAATTACACGGATATGTTCCATCCCCCTCCCCAAAAAATGATAATATCCTAGATATTTTGGCGATATTATCGATATTTCAGTCATTGTCCACAACTAAACATAGAACACAGCAATAGCAGCAAAGATTCAACAACTAAACACAACATCAACAACAACAACTAACTGAATCAACAAGTGTGCAGTACACTAACCTTTAAGCAAGCACAACAAATAAATCAAATTCCTTCCCCAAATGTGCAGCACACTACCTCACTATAGTTAGATAACATTTAGATAAAATTGAAACCAAAATTAGACAACATTTAGATAACATTCTTAGATATAATTGAACCCAAAATCCAGAAAAAACCAAAGCCAAAATTAGAACATGAAGTTAAATAACAATTTAACATATAATTGATGCAAAAGTTAGAAAACAGATTGGAGAGTTAAAAAAATTACCTCTTTGCAATCTCTTCATTCTCGATGATAGATGAGAGTTGACTTGAGATGAGAGCTGAGAGATAAGAGATTCGATAAGAGATCATAGATTAGAGATGGTTTCAATTAGAGATGAAAGGCGATGACGGTGGAAGAGGTGACGACAAGAGAAGAGGCAGAGCAAATTACGGGAAAAAGGATGAGGTTTCGTTCGAGTCACTAGAGGAAAGAAGCAGAGAAAATTAGGGTTAAGTCAAGAGCAACATAGGAAGGAATTCTCTGTGATGCGGTTTATAGGTTCTACACCAACAACAAATAGAAATTGGACACGTATACTGAACCATATACCTCGATTTGGTTCGAGTTCAAACCGATGACCAAACAAAAATAAATTAAAAATAAATAAATAAACCAACTCGGACTATCGATTAGGTTCGACGGTTTTTCGGGTTTCAGGTTACTGTATGGTCTTCATTGCGTAGGGGCCCACAACAAGAAGGTCAACTCTGTCACTCTAAATTGGGAGAACAGAAGGTTGAAAGGGGTTCAAGTACATCCAAATATTTGGGCTTGAGCTTATTTTCCCTTCAAATGGTTCAGCGAAAATTGTGCATCAACAATTATTCTGTACTTCAGTTAGAGATATCTTCATTATTATGAACTCCTCTCTTTCAAAGAGAATGATAAATTCGCTAATGACTCCGAAATTACATCACATCATATTTGATAAACTCACAATAATAGAAAATTACAAAAAGTAAAACGTTGCTTAATTAGTTTTTTTTTTCCTTCTATTTACCTTTAGCTTTTGATACAGATTTTCCGTTTCTGTCATTGCACGGCGGATCTGTATTGCAGGGTTTGAGTACATGTGCTTTTAATTGCTAAATCATAGATTTTAGTCATTTTTGGGTTGTGTGTGATTCTCTCCAGATCAATTCAACATGTTGTTGCATTCGGTCATTTGCTAAGATTTACCTATATTCGACACATTGTTGCTTTGTACTTTTGTTTTATATATCAATAAATATTTTTCAATAAAACTATCGCTTATTCTAAAAATAAAATAAAAAAGTAAAACGCTGCTGACATAAGTGTGCTTCAAGAACAAGAATTAATCTTCACAGTACTTAATTAATGATGAGTAATTCCTAGGAAATTACATAAATGGTTTGACATTTCAACGTGAGACTGCAAAAGTTCAGCGATGAATAAAATGCGCATATTTTTCAATGAATTCTAAAGTTGCTCTGGAAAATTTTTACACGAACAAAAACTTGGTACAAACAAAGCCCTAATTCGTATTTGACATAAAAAAAATTAATAATAAATAAATAAAACAAAAAATTAGTGATTAATAATAGCGAACATTTTAGTTACAGGAGGGAAAACATCAACAACAAAAAAAGTGTACCAGAGGAAGTTTCCAATCCAATCCAAAAATAAGTAGTCATCAGGACCAGCGGTTGCTAATAAGAGGAAGATGAAAAAGTTGGTCTAGCTTCAACTCTTTTTATCATTGCTTCCAATATTCAGGTTTCTTCCTGCTTTCTTTGAAAGCGCAGCATCCAACACTGTAGACAACCGAGAGGAACCCTATCAATGCAAATTTGAAAAAGTGAGCCTTCCTCCATGCAATTATCAGCTGTTCCAGAATTCCAGCCCTGCAAGAATTGCAGTCGAAGCACTTGACCTTTGGGTTGTTGTCCCATGCTTTACAGTCAGAGTTGGAAGAAGCATTCTTTGTCTTCTTCCACACGGTGGGACTCTGATAGGTAAATTCACACTCAGCTAATGGCTTGCAGCAACCAGACTGCAAAATAATATCAAACACATTTCAATCTGTTCACCCCAAGTTCAAAATCCGAATTTGAATTCTGAACTAAGTGTGTTAACAACATAAACTTTTATGGATGAATATTTAATGTTGTATCATAGTCACGGGAGGGGGCACCAAAACATAAAGTATAAAGCTTACGAGAGTTCTAAATTGAAATGAGTCGTTCTCTTTCAACAATGTAATCCAGTTTTACTACTATGTTCATATTGGAATGCATTTTTTTACAAGTACTATTGATTAGTGATGAGAGCACCATAGGGGTAATTATTGCAAGTGTAGGTTACTCTTTTTTCTTCTTTTTTTTGGCAAGCGATAGTCTAAACTAAACTATAAGGGAGGGGGATTTCTCACGCGTAAGAACTCTATAAGTCACCAAAAAGAATGTTTTACTTGATATAATCTCTCCGCCTAATTAATAACTTGTAGGATGATTTAAGACTAGTAGAGACACCAATGACATGCCAACTGTCCAAAAATAAAGAAAGACCTGAAAGAAAAAAAATAATAATTAATATTCCAAAATGTATACCTCAACGGGGTTCAACACCTTCATATTGAACTCCTTGAGTGCAGTGTCATTCTTGGGCATCTCAGAGCAGGCATCACCAACAATGAGACAATTCTTGACCGTGTCCCAGCTCTTTCCCTGAACCCTATTCTGCAACCACTCCGAGTAGCCGCTAAGCTTGTACTCCTTCAACTCTGTCCCGGGAAGCCTAGTTCCGCCGCCTGAATTCCACACGACAATCAAGGCTATGCCGTAGACGATGAAGAGGGAGATGATGAGGAGAAGCATAGCAAAGAGGTAGATCCATAGGACCCAAGAGACCCGACAGCATGCGCCGATTATGCCCACGATGGACATCGCCATGATCAGCACACCCAATACAAGGACGGGCTTCCTGAACAACTCGAAGCACTCCCCACCGCCATTTACCCTGTTCATCTGTACCCCGACAACGACGATTGGAATCGATATCAGGAAGGTGAGAATGTTGAGAAGACCCAACAGGTTGTTTGGTAGGTTCATTTTGAAATAACTTTTTTATCCGAGACCCAAACTCCTCAAACGAGAGAGATTTAAGCCTCAGATATATAGGTTATTGATCAAAATGTTTAAATGAAGATGAAGACGAAGAGGAAGAAGAAGATGGAGAGGAAGAAGCAACACCAAAACAATGATTGTAGGATGCGGTTGATTTTATATTGTGGATTCCAGGAAAAGTTCTTGGAGATTATATAGTGCAACCGTACATATTTCCATGGGGGAGAATACATAATTGTCTAAATACACGTTTTAAATTGATGGTGTAAGAATCTTGCCTTTCATATATAGTAAACATGATGGAAAGTATTTATCCAAGACTAGAAACCCCTCACGCATACGTCGGAAATGAGTAGGAGGATAAAAAGAGGGTATTCAAATCCGCCCAAACCGATCAGTCCAATTTTGGTTAGTTTCAATCATTTGGCTCTGCCTGGCTTTTTGTGTGAAAAGTTTCCACCTGATTAAAATAAAATTTAATGGTTAAAGAAACGAACTAATAACAGCTTCATCAATCAAAACCCACCAAAGCCTGAAACTCAAAGGATCCTTCTTATTTCCCTCTATGGCAATTCTATGTTTTCTTTGTAATTTCAAATCCAAAAACACTTCTTTCCACCTTAATAATATAGTTTTTATTTATGAGGTCTTGATGTATTAGTTCTTTTAACCCTTTGGATTGTATTGTAATGAGGTCCAGTCTTTTGTTTAAACTGAAGCAAATCCGAATAGAGAAATAAATAAATAAATAAAGTATGCAAGTAAGTACTCGGTTCTTTTTTGTTTTTGTTTTTGTGGACAATAGCGATATGGTGAGATGGGGGAATTGAATATATGACCTCAATTGCAGAGGTAATTGCTCTTAACCACTTGAGTTGTAAGCCCCTTGTAGGACATGGATTTTAGTAACAAAATTTGTCAAAGCTTCCAATTGCAAAATTAGTGGATCAATAAGACCGCGAATCGATTAGTAATAAATAAGAGGAAGATGTAAGATGTTGGGTAGCTCCCAATCCTACATTCAAACAGTATTGATCTGCATGATGATCATCTCATGCGTACAATTAACTTCTCACTG
This sequence comes from Prunus mume, assembly GCF_029339155.1. Classification (NCBI taxonomy): domain Eukaryota; kingdom Viridiplantae; phylum Streptophyta; class Magnoliopsida; order Rosales; family Rosaceae; genus Prunus; species Prunus mume. Next base: position 33,384,370 of record NC_142699.1, read on the forward strand.
CATGCATGCGTCCATTAATGGTCAGAATTTCTCTCTGGTGTTTTTGAATGCGCAGCATGCAACAGCGTACACCAAACAGAGGAAGCCAAGCATTAGGGTTCTGAAAAGGTGCATCGCCTTCCAAGAAATTATCAGTTGTTCCAGCATTCCAGCCTTGCAAGACTCGCAGTTGAAGCACAGAACCTTTCGGTCGTTGTCCCATGCTTTGCAGTCAGGGTTGGCAAGAAGCACTGTTATTCTTCTTCTTCCACACGATAGGGTTCTCATAGCTAAATCCACAGTCAACTGATGGCTTACAACAACTAGACTGCAAATCAACATAAACTCATAATTAAAGATCCTTGTTAAATCCGATTGAGAAGACTGCAAACATTATATAAATTGGAAATTGTAGTCAATATTTTCAAACCCATATACACTATAACAGTAGTTGCATACTTAAGCTGAGTGTCTACCATTAAAAACTTTATATGTGCAGACTAGGGTTAGGCGAGTTGGTTAGGACAATGAGCCAGCCCCTTTGCACACAAATTCAAATCCCTTCCCTATTAATTAGATTAATTTAAACTAGTTTACACTATCACTTCCATAAAAATAATATAAAAAGACCATTTCGCCCATGTATTTAACAGAACATACAACATGTTCAACAATGCCATCAAATGGAGTTGAAGGACCACAACATCCATTTTGAAATTGAAGTACCAAAATGCAAATCGAACTATAATTCCAGGACTATTTGCTCTTAAAACCCCTAATATCTAATATGAAGTTTTTACTAACACTCCAAAAAAGTCATCATACATTCCTTTCTATTTAAGTTCAATGAATTAGTGATGAGCCATGAATAGTGCATGATAAGTTTTTAAATATGGTAATACATAGTAATTCTCCATGTCTAACTAACTAGGGTTATTTTCATTCAAAGCACTCTAAAACCACCCAAAATAAGTTTCATGTGAAGCGAAGAGTCAGAGCTGTGCCAGCTCAAAAAATTAATTTGTATACCCAAAAATAATAAAACCATAAGCAATATATTAAACTTGTATATATATGCTTACCAGAACTGGTGCCAATTCCTCTTTGTTGAAATCCCGGAGGGAAGTGCCATTTCCGGCATCAAATTAGGGCAGTAATCGCCAAGAATGAGACAGTGCTTGATCTTCTTCCAATTCTTTTCGTCTTGAACCCTCATCTGCATCCACTCGGTGTATCGATTAAGCTTAAACTCCATCTGCCCCGTACCAAGAATCTCTGTTCCACCACCTGGTTTCCAAGTGACGAAGAAGGCGAAAATCCACATGGAGAAGTAGGCGAACAGGACGAGGAACATGATGGCGAGGTACGTCCATAGGATCCAAGGGACCCGGCAACACCCCCCGATTATGCCGAAGATTGACGTCACCATGACGAAAACGCCGACTACAAGGAAGGGCTTCCTTAAAAGGTCGAGGCACTCTCCTCCGCTGTTTGTCTTGTTCGCAATTATCCCGAAATAGACGATTGGAATCGATACGAAGGAAGATGAGGATGTTGAGAAGACCCAACAGGTTGTTGCTTATCTTCATCCTGAGAATTACTTTCAATCTTATCAGAGACCCACACTCACCAAGCCTGCAGAGAGATTGAGCCTCCGACAGATCGAGCCAATTGAAAGAACAAAGAAGTTGAAGCAAAACAACAAAAGATTTATTGTCAGATGTGGTTAATTTATATTGTGGATTTCACGAAAGGTTCTCGGAGATTATACCGTGTGTGCACGTACGGAATTGCATGGGGATTTTCTAATTTTTTCCAGCCTGTCATGGCTAAAACTATCCTACACAAAAAATAAAAAAAAAAATTAATATATACACGATTTATTATCTTTAAAAGTTTATCTATATATATAAAGCAAAAAGCAAAGAATGGTGAAACATTCAAAATACCAGAAAATGTCCATTGGTTAATTCAAACATTAAGAATTGAAATTATTAATTAAATGATAATAATATGGTAAATTCATTTTTTTCATATTAAAAAAATTAAAATTAAAAACAAAATCAGATAATAAGTCCTATTTTTATGGAACATAACTATCCATATTATCTTTTTTTAATTCTAAAAATAAAATAAAAAATAAAGAAGAAAATCAATTGGCACATGCATGAGCATGTACCAAGGGGCTAGTATATAGTAAACAAACATGGTATTGTTGGCATTGTTTAAGTTTTTGGGTGTCCCATAATTATTTATTTTATCATTCGTCATTACTGAATATTTTTAATTATAGACAACGTTATAATATATTCATTTTTTTTTAATTATGGAGTTTTTTTTTATCTTTTAGAAGAAGTGCACATGTCTACCAAAGTGGATATACCAACTTTTTTTTTTCGCAATAAGGGTTTGAAATAATTGATATTGTTTAGGGGAATCATTTCATAATTTTATAAAGTATTTGAGGTTAAAATGATAAATAAATATAGATTCAATACTCTATTAGGGATAGGCACGGAATAAATCCCTACAACTAAGCTAGAATTATACGTGAAACCATGTGAACATTTTTTAAAACAAAAGTTATAATGATTTTAGTTTTGGTGCTAATTACTCTACTTGTCGTTTTCTTTTCTTTACGTAAAGTAGTTTCCTTTTTCTTAATATAGAGATTCTTAACTTCCGCGTTTTGACTATTTCTCAGAAATTCACAATAACTTGTACCGACTGCCTTCTACGTGTGATAATTTTATATGCCTTCATTATCGCATCCTTTTACTTGGAGAGAAAATTTGTCCTTCAATTACTTATTTTATGTTATGCGGAAAATATTAACATGCTGCCATGTTGTTGACATAGACAGTTATCTTAATATTTAGTATATATTGTTTTCGTGATCCTTGTTACTATCTATTGCTAATGAAAATTAAACAAATCATACGGAATCTTGCAATTATATCACCAATTGATCTGTGCCAAATATGAAGATCTATTACTTATATCTAGTCAATTATCACTAACTCACCTTTGTCAAAGGTTTCGTCTTGCTTAATCAACGGGGTCTAACCAATGAAAAATGACATTGACTTGTAGATCAGTGGTCTCAAATTTGAACCCCATAACACTTTGATAGCGCGTGTGTGAGAACCCTCATCTCTTGAATTTAGACCATCACTTATATTTTTTAAACAAAATAAGAGGGGGGCCGTCTTGCTTGTTAAACCACATATGAAAGATTGAGATACATGTCAATTAAATTTTTTTTATAAAATTAAAGAAAAAGATCATATAGAATTTGATGCCAAGCGATAACTGGACATACCAATAAATCCTATTACAAAATGACACAATAAGTCCTATTGGTGGAAAGCAACTTGTTCTTATATTCAAAGACATGATTTGAGAATAACTCCTAACCCTAATAGCATGCCAAATGTATGAAAGCCACGACATGTGTTTTGACCCATATAGGCTGCCTCTTATCTTATCCTTGTGTTTTTCTTGTGGCAATAAGATGATGTTTGACTTTTTGGCCGTCTATCTAGTATATGATTGTGAGCTACCGACCTATATTATTATAATAAAAAATTTCAAATAGCACTATTATTGTAGCAAATAGTTCCACATATCTTAATATGTTATCGATATTGTCTCATTATTTCGATAACATACAATCCAAGATAGTCTTGATGTGAACATAACAAAAAAATAATTTATCAATACTACCGATATTGTCGATTAGCTACAGTAATAGCGCTATTTGAGAATTTTGCTATAGTAATAATAGCATTTCCCATAATTTTTTGACCATGCATTACATATCCTTTTATTTTAGTTTGGAACGACACTTCGCTTATTCTTACTCTACCCATTTACTCGTATAACCATGTTATGCCCAACGCTATTAGAAGCCAATGAAGGGTCCAAACCCTCATCTATTTATAAGAACAACTCTACCCATTTGCCCTTTATCATGGCAAGAGGGGGCTAGGGCAGCTATTATTCATGTGAATAGTGGTTGCCCTTGCAAAAAGTAATATGTGTTTCCATCCGTTGTCATGGCAAAGGGCAATTACTATTCATTTTTTAATTTTTTTACAACGTTTTTTACCTCAATACTTAATTGGGATAATATTTTCGGGTTCCTACGTATCAATACTATTCATATCTCATAATCGGATAAAATTTTTTGTTTCAAATTTCAGATAAATTTTAAAAAAATTTGGCTGGTATTTATAGAAAAAAATTCATTAATTTTTGGGTATTTTTTTAAAAAATTTCCGAATTTTTTTTCAATATTTTATTGGAAAAAAATTGGATGCTCTTGGATTGGAGGAAAAAATTTGATCATAGAGCCCAAATGACGCCCGGTGGCAATAATAAAAAATTCAAATGAGTAATGACGCCTTGTGGCATTAGCGATGACATCACCCAAAATCTCGGCCCACCAGTGCTCTTGGCCCCACCTTCTGCCGGCAGCAAAGGCCCGCTGAATTGGGTTTGCAGCCCAAGCCTCGGGCTTGGGCTCCTCGTGGAATCGCTCTAAGAGGCTCTCCCTGCTTTGGTATTTTCAATGTAAATGTAACCTTTATGGTGAAAGGCAATACAATTGACAACTGATGTACTATCTACTCCAATTTGAATGAACCACGTAAATACTCGTGTACTTTGTGAGACTCTGATTTTACTCTCTTGATCTTGTTGACCCAATATTATGCATTAATATATATATATATATATATATATATATATATTAGTACCATTCTATTGAGAGATCTCTCAAATAAGAACGTCTTTTAAGGTACTTTATAATTATTATTTTTTAATGATTTAAACCATCTAATTTTTAGGTATTCATTCATATCATTCTTACAAAAAAAAATAAGACAAATCGGAAACCATTTAGACATCTAATTGTGTCCTACAAAATCAATGAACTTGATGCTTCAAAAAAGTACTTAAATTTCAATAACTCAATTGAGTGGTCAAATGATATTGGATTCAAGTGATTTTTTGCAGAGATGATCTTTGAATGATTATCTAAAAAAATAAATGCTTTGGATTAATCAAATATATATATACAGAGAGCTTCCATTGATGGATTCTTCAAATAAGCTTATTTGAGGGACATCCCTTGTAGTACCCACTCCGGATTGTATTTTACTAATCCAAACCGTTTATTTTGTAGATACTCATTCAAAGATCATCTCTACAAAAAACACTTGAATATGATATAATTTGACCATTCAATTGAGTTATTGAAATTTTAGTACTTTCTTGAAGCACCGTGTTTATTGATTTTGTAGAACAAAATTGGATGTTGAAACGGTTTCCGATTTGTCTAATTTTTTGTAAGGATGATCGATGAATGAAGATCTAAAAAATAGATAGTTTGGATCATTGGAAAAAAAAAATTGTAAGGTACCCTAAAGTTGGTGTTGAGGTGATGGAAACTTTTAACATTTGAAAACCAAACCAAATTATGTCAAGATCGTGTTGAGACGTTGGCTTGATATATATGTCAAGATCGATCGAACCAAATTATGTTAAGAATTATCACCAGCCATCCTTAACCTCTTGCAAGGACAATTACAATGCAGTAGTTGCACAAGCTGATGTCCCACAAGGCAGAGCAGGGCATGAATGATGCTGCCAATGAGGTTGGTTATCTATATTTCTTTCATTTGGTAGCACCTTAGCAAATCAATAAATTGGTTCAGTTTCTAAAATGTTTAATAATTATTGGATGATTTATATATGATAATAAGGCTGTGGAGGAGAGGCTTTAGATGTACTTGCATTGAACCACAAAGACAGCAAAGATTTCTTCAAGACAGGTTATTGACAATCCCATTGTCCCACATCCACTCCCATTGTCCCACATCGGCCAGTTGAAGGAAGGAGGAGAGCGGAGCTGTGTATAAAACAATCAGTCCAAGAGAGGAATAAGCATACCTTTCTCGGCCTTTTGGCTAAGATCAAGTGTAGTATCTGTTCTTATCAGTTTAATATCTGATACGTGGGCCAATGGCCCACACGATATTAAATTAATTTCTTTAGGGAGGGCTCATAACAGTAGCTTGCTACTGGGGCTCTCAAGGGTCGCCCAAGTGTTGCACTACTGCATGGGCCTGGCGCACCCCACCAAATCAAGTTTAAGCTTTTTACGGCCTTGCCCAAAATGTTGTTCATAATATATGTCGATGCCTAGCCCAAGCCCCTTTGGAAAATTATTAAACTAAAAGAAAAGTAGCAAGTGCACCCATAAATATATATATATATATATAAAGGCATTAATTTTGGTTCTCAAATGCTAAAGTTTCAATGGCTTGTGCTTCCGCTGAGGATATCTCCAGTTCATGCATCTACTAGTCCTTTGTACCTCTATTGAGATTACCTTAGTTTCATGCCAATGTTGATGGCTTGTACCTCTGTTGCGGTTATCTTGATTCCATATCTATGCTAATGGCTTGTTCTTCTGCTGGGGCTATCTTGAGTTCATATCGCTGTTGAAGGCTTTATAACTCTGAACTTGTCCTAAAAACCGGCTTTTTGTTGAAGGTTTTTAAAAGGACCGTATAGCAGCACTTTGACTGTATAAAAATTCTTAAGGCTGTGAGAATAAAAATTCCAAAAAACTTTTCAATGTCCAAGCTTGCTCGAAGTAGCAGCTTTGGCCCAAGAATTATTGATCTCAAGCTATATACTTTTGCTTGCTGCGGAGAGCTTGTTGGCCATCTCTCTCTTATAAGGGTATAGTCAAAATCTTCACAAGGTTTTCATGGTTCAACAACCTATGACTATTTTGGCCAACTCTTTTTTATGGCCATCACCAGTGTCTTCGATGCTCTACTATTAGAGTCTTTTGAGACTCACATGCTAACTTCAACCATACCCCTTATAAAAGTGGAGACTGATCCTTAAACCTATAAATATAACTGGAGAGGCTCTTCTATTTTCGACAAAAGCCTCCGCGGAGTGCAGTGCAACAACCTACTTTTCGAGTGCAAAAATAATTCCTTTTCGAAAAGAAGCCTTAAGTGACCTATTCCACAAGCAGCTCCTCCACGTCTACAGTCTGAAATTAAATAGAATATTCCAGAAGCCAAGACTGATTCATGTATAGCTCGCTAGAATGCAAACAAACACTTACAAGCACATACACATGGTGGGTGTTTATTTGGGTGAGCTAGGGGGTTGAAAACAACTGAACCAAACTGAAAAAAAAAAAAAAAAAACCCCTCAAAGTGTGAGCAACCATGGAACTACTTGTGCTGAGAACAAATCATAAATTAGAATACCAGTCAATGTGTGATTTCAATTAAATTAAAGAAATCTGAACAGGTAATTTATTGATCCACAATGATCCAACTGAGAAACCATGCACAACTGGTTGGAGTGAAGGTAACGGAAGTGATATGCAACTTTCATGTCAATGAAAGATCAAGCCAAGGAGTTCTGATGTTAAATTAAAGAGGACCTGGGAAACTTCCATTCTCCCTCTGCTCGTCCCACCTCTCAATCTACAATACAAGCCCAAAAAAAATAAATTAGAATTTAGATATAATAGATTAAAATGTACAATTACTCTCTAACTATATAAAATGGTACCAACCCTTGTACTTGGAAAACCCTCAAAGTGTCAGAAGGAAAATAGCGATACCAACAAAAGTTAAAGAATGAGGGGGAAAAAATAAATAAATCAAGCAAATACCCCAGAAAATAGATAAAATAGAATATCACTGCAGGGATCCAATAAACAGCCATAAACTAGAAAGGTTTTGAGATTTCACCCCTGTTGATTCAATAATTCAATCCAATGGAGTTCACTAATATTCTTTTCTTCAACAATCAAGACTTGTCAATCCAACTGATTGACGTATTGTACCTTACAGAGAAAAAGGAACATTCAAAATTGAACATTCCATATTTCTGAAGGTGTGTATAAAACCATAAAGGTAAAGAAATCAATGCCCTTAAAACAACTTAAAATATCAGGCTCTGACTGGTGCTGTGGTTGTTAAGCTTTATTTCCTCAGTATATCAAAAGACTATTTTGTCACCCTCACACATAAATGGTCACATGAACATGGGACTAAAATAACCGCCTATCAAATAAACTGTATAATTACGCTCATTAAGCTTCTACACAAGGAACACAACACGTAAAATTCAACTTGGTAATAAAGGCAGCAAGTTAACAACAAGAGGACAATTGTATGACAAAATCTAATATGAATGTGGAATAAGTTAATTTCAAACACATACGTTTTCAAACTTGTTCTCCTAATAATTGTAAAATTTGCAGTTTGGACATTTTTCTAGCAAGAGCTTTTCCCCCACAATTGCAAAATTTCTTTTATCAAATAGCAGTGAAACAGGACTAGTAAAGACGAAAGGTGTTTTCCTTTTTCATTTTTTCCTCTTTATATTTCATAAATTTAGGTACATGAAGCACTTATTCAAACTCCTGTGCCGTAAGAATACAGTAGATAGGGAGTATCCTAAAAGGCATGAGCAAATTTTAGGTTTCTTGGACAATACAATAAGCTAAGAAGTACTTACCCATTCACCCGGGCAAAGGGAGCGGTAATATTTGGCAAATCGCTCACATTCATTAGATTCTTCACCCTTTGCTGCCACACACCTGCAAATAGTTTGACATGTTCAAAAAAAAATCTCAATTAATAGTTTACTGTTAAGCTACTATGTGCTAAAGTTCGAATAACTACCTATGAAACTCAATGTAACGCGTGAAACAGTGCCTAGTTTGATTTGTTGTAGGGAATCGAAAATCAACAGGTGCTGTTTTCAGCTCAATCTGAGATAGCATAGCAGAAAAGTTCATGTGAGGAAAACAAAATGTGACAAATAGCTGACATAAATAAAAGGGCGCAAATACATCATTTTAGTTACAAAACAAATCAACCCCAGAAAATATAACTCTATCTAAGTTGGACTCCGCGATCTAGATCAATATGAGTTTAACGCTTGCCCCACACTTTACATCTTCAAATATGTCATCCATCAAAACATATAAATACATTAAAGTCCATGAACTACTTTCAATCAGTGACAACTTGTTCACATGACATAAAGAGACAAACTCGAATCTCCGAACACAGAACAGCCTGGTAAATTGGCAAGAGTTGCATGAGCAAGAAACAGGTTATAAATTTTCTTAAAAGTCACACACAACACAAGCACACCATTTGTGACCAATGGAAATTTTGGACTAAATATTGCCGAAAATTGGCAGAATTTGGATAATCCTTACAATACCCTCATAACCGAATTTAGAAAATGAAACACACAATTTTCGAAAGACATTCATTCTCTTAGAGTGGGCATGAACAGGCAGAACAAATATTAGATCCAATTGATTGATACTGCTAAACAAAATTAAATGACCAATATAGATAGGAATTATCCTCCATAATCAAATTTCAAAACCTGAATCTTCTTTTACTCAGGAAATAAGGAGTTTTTTTATAATAAAAAAATTAATAAAGGAAAATCTCATCAGTAATATGAAAATATATGCTACGTTTGCACCCACCATTGAAAATGTTGCCCAAAACAAAAATTTCAATCAGAAATCTTCGTCGGGATACTTTTCGAATGAATTGATTTGAAAAACGGAAATATTCATAAACTTTTGATTTTTGTAACGAAAACCCAATGCACAGTATTAAAAAATAAAGTCAAACGGAGATAGATTCGTAAAAAAATTAATAAAAAACAAAATTCTGGAATTCTAACAGAAGCCATAACCATAAACATACAGATAGATCAAAGGGAGAAGAGAAAATAAGGTAACCTCGGCCATGACTGAAGACTTAAGCGATGAAAGAGAGGAGCGAGATTTGGAGGATTTGTGAACGGGAGATGGCGAATATATGAAATGAAGGTGGGCTGAGCTCCTCTCCGGTTCCTTCGTCCGATGATTAATTCTCTAGCGCCACGTAATGTTATTGTCAATGGTATATTTGGCATGTGCTTTATCTTTTTCCTCTCTATTTTCTTTAACTTCATAAAACCCCTAAATTTTAGGGTTCATTTCAAATTCGTACATAATTTCTGAAGACACTACAAGCTCATACACAAACACGACCCGCAGGCGGCTCCTCTATTTTTAATAAATCGTATAGCCGGTCGGCTATACTCCGATATAATAAAAGCTGTACAGCCGCTCGGCTATACTAACTTTTTGTTATATTTAAAATAGTGTAGCCGACCGGCTATACTCGGATTTTTTATATACTAAAAATAGTATCTCCGCGCGGCTATACTACTGTTGACACGTGGCGAAATGGACGCTAGAGCCTGGCAGTCCTCTTTTTTTTTTTAAATAAATCACAGCCAACCGGCTATACTAGGATTTTTTATATAGTAAAAATAGTACAGCCGCACGGCTAAATAAAAATGGTACAGCCGGCAGCTACACTTGACGCTTTGTTTTAAAAAAATAGTATAGCCGGTCGGCGATACTATTTTTGCACGTGGCGAATTGGGCGCTATACGATTTTTATTATTGCAAAAGTATATCCGTGCGGCTATACTGGGATATATTTTTTTTTTAAGAGTATAGATGCTGGGCTTTACTGGGGTCGTTTTTTAATGAAATAACTTTTTTATAAATGGTATAGTACGGCTATACACATTAGACACTGATCTTTTTTTTAAAAAAATTTGTTTTTCCCCGATTTTTGTTTATTGATAAGGGTAGTTTAGAACATTATTCATTACTATTAAGCAATTATCCGAGTCTCTATTGTCCCCTTTGAGTTTTTACTTTTTTAGAACTATTGGTAAATTTGATGTTGTCAAACCTTTGGTATCGTTCACAATAACATTCATTTTAATTATGACAACAATTTAGGACGAAGAGTACACTTGAATACATAAAGGTAATCTCCTTTAGTCAGATCCTTGGTAAGGGTAATAAATCAATCCTTCAAATATTACTTGCACCATTTTTTACGTCAAAGTTTGGAAAGTGAGAAGGTATCATTGGGGTTGAAACATGAGACCACTAATCTGTAGACAAATGCTCTCACCAAAGAGCTATGGACTTACTTCCAGCATTAGATTTGATGTTCTAACGAGAAATCGTGAATTTCCATTTTCAGAAAGAATTTATCTTCAGATTTTCCATGAGATGAGAAACATTGTCCATACTACAGAGAGAAAAAAAAAAGTAATAAAACCAAAGGCACATGTATTTTGGTCTTCTTCAGACATGCTCAGGTAAGTAAGCATAACAAGTACTTTGGTCTTCTCACATTGGATTACACCCATCATTTAAATACTTAAAAATCCTATATGGCAAAAGTTTCATGTGATTTACTACACAAACAAAAACAAACCAAAAAATGAAAAAATCTCTCCAAAATGCCAAACATATTTTCTTATGTGAGTAAATATTCGCTCCATTTTAATAGTTCGCCTAAAGCCCTGAAAACCTCAGGCCTCATCCTGTATTCACTACCGAGAAAGCGTAGAATCATAGCCTCTTGGAGCAGATCCAAGCCCAGCATTAGAGACAGCTGCGCCAGCAGCAGCAGTGTCCAGTGAGGGATCATATGCTGCTCCCCAAATAGCACCACCACCAGCAGTTGGGACAACTGCACCAGCAGCTATGCCGCTGCTGCTGGCATATGGTATTGTTCCCTCTCCTGGTGGTCTAACACCGGTTGAAACATAGGGCCTTCCATAACCATCAAAATACACACCAGCACCTTGCATGTTAGCTGGGTAATAAGAATCTGGATTTGTGTAACCACCAGCATGTGCGTTTGGTGCTAAATTAAATATCAGAAGTATCAGAACAAAAGCAATCTAAAGTACCAAAACGATAGACGGACAGAAAGTTACCATGGGCTCTCTTCTCTGCATTTGAGACCTCGTCACGCAACCTTTCTACTTCTCTTGCCATCCCAATTAGATTCTTCTCCATTGCTTTCATTTGCTCCACTTCCTCTATGTTTAAACCCTTTTCGTATTCAAAAGTTGAACTGTATTGTACACACAAAAGATTTAGAGCATCAGAAATCAAGTTAAAACTTCAAAATAGATCACAAAAGGTACCCAAAAAATGAACAAAGAAACACGGGAACTGTGAACTTTAGTTGAGCAACATATATTTTGTGGGCATCATAGAGTTAATTTGGTGGAATCTCTAATAAAGTAAAAATTGGACGGAACAACACAACGAAATGTAAATATGGAACCACCCAATAGCTGAACAGATTGGAAATAATTCATTACAATTTGTATGTGTGACTAATCAATCATTAGCTTATATTATCGAAGGGAACAAAAATTATCAAGAGTCCTATTTCTGGAATGAGTATAAGTACAAAAGATATTGCCACCTTTTATTTGTTACATTTGCATAAGCACAGTGGCAATAATTGCCGATAAAGCTAGAGAAAAGGTTTCATGATTTACATTAAGCTTCAAAGCTAGAAAAGGTTTCTATCACTAGGAGATAGGCAAATAGACTTCAAAGTAAGCTTCAAAGGTAGATTGACTTACCGCAGCCTATGGTGTTCTCGCCTCAGACTGTCAAGTTCAGCATGCAAACCCGGTAGTTTCTCAACATCAAGACGAGCTTTCTGCAACTCCTCCGTGGCCTGCCGAATTTGAATGGTCAGCTCTTGTCGTGCTGCAACCAAGGTCTGTGCCTCCATGTGAGCCTTTTGCAGTTCCTTTTTCACACCCTCGCCAGCTTCAATGTCTGCTTCCCTTTTTGCAATCTTATCAAGCAAACCCCGCATCTGAATGTCACTCTCAGTCTGGATGCTTCTCATGTGTGCCTTGAGTCTCTGTAGTTCCTCCTCAGCAGCTAAAAGATCCTGCCTCAAATCAACATGAGTAGCTGCCAGTCTATGATTGTCTCCTGTCAGTTGTTTTATCTCTGCGGCTTGATATGCAATTTTATTTTCCAAAAGTTCAGGACGTGGTAGTGCCTCAAATGGTTGGTGACCAGGAGGCCCTAACCCAGGCAGTGGACCATGCCGCATCATACCTGGAGATTGAATGGGACGTCGCTCAAAAGACGATGGAATTTTTCGTCTCCCAGACATCCTTGTCTAATAATCCCTATGGCCACAACAAAGTTCAATGGGATTCACAGAGCCCTGAAATGCAGGTAGCTGCCTTAGGGAAAACAAAAAAACAAAAAATTTGAAGTAGCCAGAAGCTTTCAAAGATAATAAGACCAGTGACGGGTGATAAATACAAATATATTATTACAAAAGTTAGGGACTGCAACCAGATACTTGAATTGAACAATCCGTTTGCGTTACAGGAATTTTGAGAAATTTGACACCCATTTTCCCTAAAGATAAATTAACTCGGCAGCCTGACAAGAGAAACAAGAGTGACCTCAAGAACAAACCAACAATGGATGAAGTAACAAACATAGGCAATTGCATAACCTTCACAACAGATAAACTAGAAATGTATAAACAATATGTACACACTATTGATCAAATACTAGAATAGACCAGAGCTCAGTCTCCAATTAATGAGAAAGCATTACAGATACTCCCTTCTTCGTTTCAACGAATCCACTCAGCCGAACTCAATAGAGCCTCAATTCCAACTTCATAGTAATCATAATTTATCTGCTGATATATGAAATTTTCTTTGACTTTTACTAAGCACTCCCCCACACCAATCCTGCGCTGGAATACAGGAGGACGATAGGGAGTACGAATAACACTCCCTTAACAGATATTTTCCCATTGAAATCCATGGGATACCACATTATAGCGCCTACCGTAAAAACTGTTCATAATTAATCTGCAGATTAACAGAAACCAAATTTCCTAAATAGAAAAATGTACTTCCTCGTGAGTAGGTAGGAATCACAAGAAATAAGAGAAGAAATGAAGAACCTCTACCCTATCAATGGAAAAAGGCCCATAATGCATCACATTTCTTGCACTTTATGGTAAAATTTACAGTCTCTCATCTATCGAAAATCAGACAATGCAAAGAAGATAACTACATTCATACACAGTTCTCATAAAATTTCATGCAAAACCCCAACATAAAATTGCCCAACACCCCCTTTGAGATATATTTCATGCCCAACGTAAATCTTAACAATTCAATTTCAACCCCATTTTACAATTTAATAGTAGAATCTTTAACGGGTAGATAAATCAATCATAGCGTACAAATTATACGCAACGAGTGGCATCAAATTCATAAATTGATACCCAAACTCAGAAGAGAAGAGAGAGGAATGAAAGGTACTTACGAGACCCTGTGGAGACAATCTAGCAGAACTTGGATGATAGGGGGGTGATTTGCTGGCGATGGTACCGAGCAGAGCAGGGCGCAGAAAGAGCGAGAAAGCTGACGGATTGTTTTTGAAACTGGGTTATGGCGCTCGAGAGGTTTCGCAAAAGCTGTTTGTGTTCGTGAGGATTCGCATAAGCTGACGGATTCTTTTTGAAACTGGGTTATGACGTTACGCTATGTCCTTATGAGTTCTGACGCCTGTGGGTGTGCGCTTGACCTCAACGACCTGGGCTTCTCTCTATGATTACGACAGCAACCCGCATCCCCGATAATCCCCGATAATTAAAAAAATAAAATAAAATTCTACATCGGGTCATCAATTTCTGTTTTTTTTTTTTTTTTAACGCAATAGTCATTTAACTTTTATTCTATTATACGCTTTTTTTATATATAGATAAATAGTATAGCCGATCGGCTATACTCGGTGCCAGGCAAGTTTTTTTTTTACAAATAGTGGAGCCGGGGTTGGCTTTATTGGGGTCGTTTTTTAATGAATATTTTTTTAAAATAATATATACGCACATATTTTTCATGTTTAATACACTTGTTTTTTTGTAAAATTTTCAATTATACACATAATTTTTGCATATTCTTAAATTAAAATAATATATATTAAATATATTATATTAAAATATTATATAGTGGCCGAACTTATCAGTTGTAATTTGCCAAAATATTGCCGAATAAAACACGTCAGTATTTTTTTCATAATTTTTCCTGTTCCGTATTTTACTAATTGAAAGAATGTGAGAGGCTAAGATTATTTCTTACTTGTAACAAAAATACAAGATGGTGATTTTGCAAACCTTTTGCCAACTAGATCAACATTTTCAAACAAAGATTTATGGGTATAGTAGTAAGCGAGGTGATAGTTGTATGGGCTTTTTCGTTCCTGTAGCTACTACGAGCTTGGGCTGCCGTAAATGACAAAATGGATGAAATTGCCCTTTGAGCCTGAGTTCGAAGATCAAGCCCCAAGAATGCTTTGAAATTACAGTAAGGCCTTAGGAAATACCTTGGTTACCTTTACCAACAAAAATAATAACAGCTTACAAATAAATTTTCTAGCTTGGCATGAGAAGCTTGTAGCATGGGAACAAAATTGTCATGAATTTGGCACTGAAGAGATAACTAAGTGTTCCTGGGGAAAAGGGGTATTAAGGTAGGAGATGAAGAGCTTGCAGAGAGGTTTGGCTGGGAATAAGGAAAAAGAGAGGAATGGGTGGCTTGAGTATTACTTCCGGCAGCTTGACAGTGACTCTGTCAAATGCTAGAGCAGCCTGCCAGAAGAGGGAAAAATGAGGAGGAGGATGAACAAAGCACGAATTTGCTGGGTGTTGCAGGTGAGAAAGAAAGCTTGCTCTCTGAAATGTGGGTTGTTTTGGGTAGCTTTCCAGCAGCCTGACCAAAGCTATGTCAGACTTTGGAATGGCATGTCATAAGAGAAAATGGGAGAAGATGAAGGAATAGGGCACGAAATTGCAGAGATTTCAGAGTGAGAGATGGAGCTTGCTCTTTAGATGTGTGTTGTTGATGATGGGTAGGAAATGCCTCTTTTTATAGGAGCTGGAAGCTACATTTTTCCAAAAACCCTAATGGCTTTTACCCAATTTAGCCAAGTCTTTCCCTTCCTTTCTTCCATCATCCCTTCAATCATCCTATTTTGGTGAAATCTACTCTGCCCATTTGCACAAAATCTCACATGTCATGGCTTAACCCATATGCCACAACTAAAAGACGTGGGATGATCGAACTTCCTTCCCACTAGAGAAGTGCGGAGAGAGGGAGACACAAATCGGTCATCTGACCCCATTACCATGAAGTGGAGGACGGGATGCGCAAAGCTAGGGAAGTAGGGCTAAACTCAAAAACTCGAAGTTCTATAAAAACCTAGCTAGACCTCCAGCAAAGGTACCAAAAATTCAATTGAACACTAAGAGTACACTGCACAAACACTGACTTGAGCGTCGGAGTGACTTTTGTAGGTACTCACCCTATTTCCACCGTTCGTCCTCAAGAACGTAATCCGGAGTTCTCTTTCAACCAAGGAAGCATGTAGACTTCAGTCAAGAACATATGGAGGTATTTCTTCTTGAAAGAAATCCTATTCCAACAAATACCATTGTTAATTTCTAGTTGGTTTCTTCTGGTACTCAAATTGGGTCCTTTTGAATTGGATTGCAAGTATTTTTTTGCTCCTATGGTTTTTGTTAGAGTGCCATTCCTTAGGCCTCCGGAATATATTTGTCTTAAACATCTTAACTAGTAAAAAGGAAGTTAGACTTGCAATATGTATATGTCAGAGTTTGAATACATGATCAAGAAATGATGGGCCAACTTTCCATTTGATTCCAAGTGTTTTGAAGCATCAAGCAAGTTCTAGAAGTAATGAAACAAGTTGCAGTAGTAGATAGATTTGTAGTGCATAATGTACAATCATCTTGAAGAACAAAGAAAATTTAAAGGCTTGCCTTTTTAGTTATGGTTTCTCTTTTCTATGTCTCAACACCGTTGAATAAGGACTTAGTTAATAGCCCTGCAGATCATACCACTCAAGGATGTTGTCGAAAGATGTAAATTGTGACCTAAGAGCATGATAAATAATATGATGAAGAATCCGAGAACCAACACATATAATTCAATGAATTTATTTATAAAAATATATTAGAAAGATTAACTCTCGATTAAAATGCTCTGTTCACCTTTTTTCCACCTTCTGTGTTCTATAAGACCTAGCTTCGAAGAAGATGATTGGTCTCGGGAAACAAATTAATGGCTTGTATTACCTGATCACGAAAGAGAACACTTCCACTGCATCATTTCCAACAACCTCTCTCACAAATCACGTAGCCACCTCTTCCGTTCCCTAAACCCTCCACGGAAACCAACTTAGATGCAGCTCTTCTAAGTCACTTCGCTATTTGAAACCAAGTCTAGGACAAGGTTTTCTTCTCTTCTTAATGAATTACGTTTCGGAGGCTTTTGTGATTCTAGTTAGGCAAATTTTCCCATGACTAGAAGATCTACTTCAGATTATTGTATTTTACTTGGGACTCATTCATAGGGTTTGGGCACAATTTCTGGTCAATCCTATTAAACCACCCAACCCGATCATAGTGAATTAGGCTGGCCTAAAAATAAGCTGGTATTGGGTTCAAAAAATCAGAAATCACTATGTACGAGTTGAGTTACGGGTTGGAACCAAAACTTAAAAGTATGCTTAATTTTGAGTTAACGCGACCGAACCACTCAACCCGATCACAAAAATTTTGGGTTGAGTTGACCTAATAATGAGCGGGTCTTGGGTCCAAGTAATCATAAACTGCTATATATCGGATTGAGACTAAAACCGATCAAACCCAATCCATGCCCACCCGTTCTCACTCATATCTTGGAATGTTAAGAAACAAAAAAATAGTTTCTCGTTCATCTGCTGAAGCAGGATATAGATCCATGGTTGCTGCTACTTATTAGTTAAACTTGCTTGAGATTTCTTCGAAAAGATCTTCAGGTTACCAATCTTCGACTTGCATAGTTGTTTTGTGACAATCAAGCTACCCTTCATATTGTAGCCAATCCGGTTTAGCATGAGCGCACAAAAAACATTGAAGTTTATTGTCATGTGATTCAAAAAAAGACAGATTGTTGCCTCATTTGTCCTTCCTCATCACAAGTGTCTGATCTGTTCACAAAACATTGGGAAGTCACGTCTTACACATCCTCCGAAGCAAGTTGTGCACTCTTGACATCCATGCTTCAACTTGAGGGTGCGTGTTAAGATTTTGGTTGTGTTTAAAAGTTTTTTTTAGTTTCCTTGTATATTACAGTAGATTTGGAGTAGTTTGCAAGTTACATAGTTTTCCTTGTAGAGCCTACAACCTCTGTATATATACTAGGCCTTTTTGGCTTTCAAACCTCTGTAAAAACAGGATAAAAATTGTAATTTGTTGCTGCTTTCTAACGGGAAAAATCGTTCAAGAAAAGACTGACGTTGTTGGAGAAGATCATAACTAGCAGAAAAAGATCAGTGCCCTTCCCCAAGTCAAATTCTTTTTCTTAACCAAGTTCTTATTCACTAATATATTATTTTCTTCTTCATATCTTTGACGAATTTTTTTATCTTTGGGGACGTGGGTTGTATATGATCACACCCAAGAATGTCCTAGAAATAATTAACACTGTTTCAGTTTTGAAGGAAGAAAAAAAGTTATATCACATATGGACTCAAATCTCTTCCACTATGTATTGTTCATGTGCGAATTCAAATGACCCATCTCATGTGCGAATTCAAATTATGAATGATGGCGACTCAAGGCTGTCTAAATGGATACGTAAACATTACATTTTATATTCAATTTGCTGTCATACATATCTCGTCTCAATTATTGAACTTTATCAGAAACTTCCACTCAAGAATCGTGGCCTCATATGAACTACATCAGAAAAAAGCACCTTTATTTACGAAGAAAAAACAGACCAGTGCTGCTCCACTATAGTAAGTGGGGGATCAAATGGGTCGGCGGCAAGCATTCTAACACTTGTCCAAAAAATGTTGATCTCCAAGAACTCAGCCATTTCTCAGCCACATAATTTTGGTCCTCCAAAATGCCATGGAAACCACATCACCACCTCCACCGGCCACCTCACCACCTCCCACTTCAAAATAGATTAAAAAACACCAACAAATCTCCACTTTCAACAATATCAACATGCACAAGTAGTACTATAAATAGCTAAGGATTCTCCAACATATGCATGCACAACTAGTACAACGATCTCCTTGAAATCATACATTTCATTTGCATTTGCTTTTCAAGCTCTCCTTAAGTAACAGCTACCTTGGTTGTTTCCAGTTTTCCATTTCCAAAAATGGCTCCATTCAAGTCACTAGCTCTTGTTGCTTTGCTTGTTGGTATCTCCTTGTCAGCTATTAATGTATCAGAAGGCCGAGTTGCTAGGAAGGATTTAGGTGTGGATCTTGGAGGAATTGGGGTTGGAGGAGGAGTAGGCCTGGGTATAGGACTTGGAGGAAGCGGAAGTGGGTCCGGGGCAGGGTCAGGGTCAGGGTCAGGATCTGGGTCCAGGGGAAGTAGTTCTTCTTCGAGTTCAGCCTCATCGAGTGCTAGTTCGAGTTCAGGGTCAGGCGATGCAGGCTCCGAGGCAGGGTCATCTGCAGGGTCTCGGGCCTCGTCAGGGTCAGGGAGAGATGCTCGAGGCGGTGGTGGTGGGCGAGGTGGGGGTTCGGGGTATGGACGTGGGGAGGGTTCAGGCCGGGGCAGTGGCGAGGGTAACGGTGAGGGTCATGGTGAAGGCCGTGGCTATGGTGAGGGTTATGGCAGTGGAGGCGGAAACTGAGAGGATGCAATTACGTACCAATGCATGGAGCTAAAGTAGTGATAATAAAGTACATAAATAAGGAAGATGGTGATTCTGAGTAGCATTCAGATCTGATGTTTAGCCTTGAATCATCATCTTTGTAATTGGTTGATTTCATATTATATAGTTAAATGGTGTTCCTGTTCATGTATCCCACTTCAGTTTTCTTCAGCTTGTAGACTAGATCATGAAACTGCTCCCTAAACATATATATTTTGGGTGCAATGTTATTATCAATCATATGTACTGTTACCTTGATGAGATGGTCAAATACTAACTGTTCCTTATGCCAAGTATCTTTGTTACAAGTCATGCAAGCTAAGTGATCTTCACCACAAAGATTGTCACGATTGATCACATTGATTCCAAAACTTCATCACAAACTTATTTGAATATAGATTCAGGAGATATCCAGTTGAAAACTTATGAGAGATTTGATTAGCCTTTGAAGATTGCTCTATCATTCCTAGTATAATTTACCGTTGGCGTACCATATTCTTTTTGTTCAATTCACTTTGCTTTCATCCTTTTCGGTTTTCCTATAACCATATCTATTGCTATTGTTTTTAAAGTTCTGATTCATACTACCCTATACGTAACGAGTTTAATCTCTTCTTCTTCTTTTTTGGGATTTGTAATTTTGTCTAATTCAATCCAATCCTCGTTCCTTATTGCACTAGATTAATTGCGAAGTCTATTCCTTCACCGGATAGAAAAAGAACTAATTTGAGCAAGTTTACTCAAAGCATAATAGTTTGATTAACGGCTTATATTAATGGTATGGTATTAATATAGTATAACAAGAGAATATGTGTTACTAAACCGCGAATCTGGACAACGCTAAAAATGTGTACTTAATCTTCTAATGTAGTTTGATAATCGGGCATTTCGAATAGTGAAGCATTCAAAATACCAGAAAATGTATTCGATTAATCCATACATTAAAAATTAAAATTATTAATTAAATGAGGATAATATGGTAAATTCACACTTTTTCATATTTAAAAAAATTAAAATTAAAAGAAAAATCAGATAATAAATCCTATTTTTATAGAATAGAACTGTCCATTATCTTTTTTAATTCTAAAATAAATTTAAAGTTTTTTTTTATTATAAAAAAAAAAAAAAAACCAACACTTGCGGAAAGGGTAGTATATATAAAGGAAAGTTTAACTGTATACGTCCACAAACTAGTGAAAAATGTAAACTGCACTCTTCGGTTAGTGTGTTACTGTAGTTAGTTTTCATACCAACAAAATATCAATGAAACAAAAATAATAATAATAAAATAATTAGCTATCTCTCATAAAATCATATTCTCGTTTTGCTAATTTTTGGAGGATTCCTGAAGAGGAATGTTAATTATAAATGTATAAATAAAAAATCTTTCGGCCTTAGCAGATTCTTATTTTAGTAACTTTTTGTAGAAATAATTCTTGTAGAGGAAACCTTAATGTATTCGCAAATGTTAATCATAAATACATAATTATATGGCCTCTGAATTGGTTGAGTTTAGTTATGTGGACTAATTTCACGTACCAAAAGAGTGAAACAAATATTCTATCATATGTAGTCAACGAGGTTTAGTCCAATGAAAAATAATGCTGACTTGTATATCAATGATCTCATATTCAAAATAGTAGTGTGCGTGAGAAACCCCATCTCTTCCTAATTTTGGCCAAAAAAAAGAAAAAATTTGTATCATATGTATCTCTTTTCTCCATATCAATTTAGCAAAAATATATCATACTTTCTAGAAATAAAATTTCTAGGTAGGAGCCAGTCATACTCCACTCCACTATCAGCAGCACGCACTATGCTGAGTGGGTTTTGTGATAGGAGTGGGTTGGCACCACCCTAATGATAGCCACCAACCTACGCTACAACAAAAATGAAGAATGCCCCACTCAAACTCACCTCCATTTCTAGCCACAAACTTGGCTAAATCAGACTCATAAAAATTATCCCCCATCGCACCTGTAACATGCTCCTCCACTTCCTCATCATATGCCTTAGTTTACACGCTGCTGCCTCCAATTCCACTATCATCTACAACTATAAATAGCTCATTTATTTATCTACGTCCCGCCGCTCATATTTGACATTTCAGCCTGTACTATTTTAGATCCTTTGGCTTATTGAAGTCTCAAGTTCATTAGCAATGGGTAGTTTTAGTTTCAGTTTGAAGTCGTTAACCCTTTTCGCTTTGCTTGTTTCAAGTGTTGTCCTGTCCGAAAGCCGGGTGGCAAGAAAGGACCTGGGGATAGACCTTGGTGGGATTGGGGTTGGATTGGGAGCTGGAGTAGGGATTGGGCTCGGTGGGAGTGGAGCTGGCTCGGGTGCTGGATCGGGATCAGGTTCGGGGTCCGGGTCTAGCTCTAGCTCCAGCTCTAGCTCAAGCTCATCTTCTTCGTCGGGATCCAATGGGTCGGGCTCTTCCGAAGCAGGTTCGTCTGCTGGGTCTAGGGCTGGGTCAGGCTCAGGAAACCGAGGGCGTGGATAAGAGGCTCTAGCCATGCATGCATGGAACTGTAGCTCGTGGCATGAGATTAGTGACAAGTTTCACCTTATTCAGCTAAAATGTATGAATGAAATAATGAATTTGAATAAATAATGAAGTAGATGGTCTGTAATATGTTGTACCTTTCTTAGAGTGTTTGTCAATAAAAGAATTGGCCACGATATGAAATTATTTTTGTTGGATGTCTTTGCATATTGCTTCCATTTGTATTCTTAATTATCCCTATCATGTTCTTTTCTGGTGACGTTTATATAGGTTAAACTTTATCCATGTTCAGAGGCTCCCAAGCGACCCAAAACCTCCATTTCTCGACCCATCAATATGCCTCATGACAACTTATTATCATCCATACCACAATCCCACTCAAGCAAGTCCCGGGCATTTGAGTAGTTTGAGCCCACTTAGGCTTGTAGCGTGGTTGAGGTGTGACATAACAATGTTTGGCATGGTATGTTGCTTGGCATGTCTTTCAATTATGATGCTTGATGGGATAATTAGCATGGATTTGTAGAACTAACGCATTTTACAATCTTAATTTTGATTCCTAACACGATAGATTATTTATTTGGTATGGCACGCGAAGTGTGATTCATGCACGTAAATCTTTGCGTGCTCCAAATCGGGTCTTTTCTCAATAATATATCGCTTTTGGGCCGAGAATATATTTGGGCCCAACTGTGAATTTTTTGGGCCTCAACATCAGGGAGAGAGAGAGAGAGAGAGAGAGAGAGAGAGAGAGCTAAAATTACTAAAATGCCTATACCACATCAGCACAATGAACGGTTTTGTGGATAGAAATGGACGAAAGTGGAAAAGTGAGGAAATTTTAGGAATTTTTAGAGATTCAAGGGGTTAAGTAAGAAAATTTCAGTTTAATGGGATAAAATGAGACCGAACGTCCATTTCAGAGGTGAAACAGTAAATAAGCCTTAAAAAAAAGCACAAACACACGAATCAACATATGCAGACACTATTAAGTAGTTTAATAAGGCACACACCATGTTATTAGAAGAAAATCAAATATACTTTAGGGATCATCAAATCAAAACAAACAAAAAAAGGCATGCGGTTTGCTTACATATTTTAAATTATTATTACCTAATTACTCGTTTAAAATTTGAAGTAGAAACTTATGATACTAAACCATTAGTTGGGTGCTAAAATCAATGAAGCAATCTAATACAAGAGGAGGAATTTTCTTTTGGTTTTTGGCAATATTTTATACAAAGTGGAGGAGTTGACGAAAACTACAAAAAAGAAAGATATTGAAGAAGAAAATTGGGGTAATTTAAGTATACATGAACATTCAAGGAAAGTTCCACATGAGTGGACGTGGAGACAAGACAACCATGCACATTGCATATGTACAAAGTCCACAGTCCTGGACTTATCAGGGATCATGTTCTCTATCTCATCATCTGCCAGCAAATCCACATCCTATAAATAGCTCATCTTACTCTCTCGAAATGCTTATATGCAACGAAAATATCACTATTTCGTTATTTTTAGTCAATCATATTATATCAAACGTAATAATTTATTCGTTTGACAGAACATGATTGACTTAAGATACCAAAACAGTACTATTCTCCTTTTATTTAAGTTTTCCTGTGAAAAACGACTTCACTCAAATTACCACAAATTAAACTTTAGTTGTTTCTTGGTGGGCCCCACTACCGCAGTGTGCTGAACTGGCAAAAGGTACAAATTCTTCTTGTAAAACAGCAATCAAATTGAAGGAGCACCGCCCGCGATCCCAATAACGTCTTTTAAAAATTATAAATTAGTTTAATTCGTTCCTTCTACCGGCCACGCGGCTTCTGCCCGTTTCTCCCGATTTATCCCTTTTTCTCAATTCCCCTTCAATTCTTTTATCTTCTTGCTCAGTCATGACCTCTTCTTCCGGTGACCGGTCTATGACTAAGCTAAACTACTATTTACTCTCTCAACTATTTTATTCTTGATTTTTATTTTTTATTTTTATTTAAAACGAATAATAAAATATTCGTTTTGGGTATTGAGTAATATTCTATTGCACCCAGATTTTCACTATCAACAAACAGCCCAATGATGTGGCGCCCATGTTCTCCAAATTATCAAAATGCCCAATTGATTGATTGAGTCACCAATACCACTCTCTAGACTGCAGTACACAAAGCCTACTCTCCCCCTATCACAAGGCCTTATAGCTCAAGTGATCAAGAGTATGCATCGAGGTTCTAATTTCGATTTCCTCTTCTCTCAATATCGTTTGTATTAAAAAAAACTCCATCATCGCTTTATATTACTGTAAATCATATATGTTAATTAAAATCAATTACAAATCATCAAGCAACATTGCTATGTTGTGTCGTATCACCTTGCCCTAGCTTCCCAAGTACCCAATAAAAATTAAAAGCACCTATAATTACTATTGCCAGCACCAATCCACTCTTTTAGTTTAATTAGTCAATTAAGGAAACAAACAGAATCTACTAATTTAACCTTTGTTATGTCGGTTGGCGAGGACAAGTGGTTCTACCTTTCACAGTCGAGTGCTAAAAACATGAAATTCTGGAAAAACGAAAAGTTGATTCAACAATTTCAACTGCATTAGTATATTAATATTTTTATGTGACGAAAATACCCTTTTTGTTTTTTTTTTTGGTTTTTTGTTTTTGGTTTTTTTGTTTTTTGTTTCTCTCTTTTCTCTCTATCACTTTCTAACTGGCCGTCCCGGTCCATAAACGCGTTCACGCGTTTGCCTTGTCGACTATCAATGTGGGTGACCACTATATATAACCCTTCATCATCTTCAATCCATTAGCAGGTGCAGAAAATTTAATCACCCAAAAATAAATTTTCTTTTTCTCTGCACTTGTATTCTTCTTCTTCTTCTTCAATCTTCTTCTCTACCCCTCTCTTTCTCTGCAAATCTAAAAACCCAAGATTTTGTAAAGAAAAAAGAAGAGATTTCAATTTTGGTTGGAGAAAACAAAGAAAGGGAGAGACCAGAGAATGCCGTCTGCGTTGGAAGATGAGCTGTTTCCGTCGACGCCAGGCAAGTTCAAGATCGAGCGGAGCCACGGCATGAACCGCCAGTTCCACCGGTGCTTCGCCTCCACCAGCACCATGTTCCTGTGGGCCCTGTTCCTGATCGCCTTGACGGCGTCGTATTTGAGTTTCCAGAGCTTCGTCGACTCCGGTAGCCGGTACTTCTCCGCCTCCTGGGGCGGCATCCAGTGGGAGAAGCAGGTCCGCAACTCCGCACAGATCCACCGATCCGGTGGCATGTCGGTACTGGTCACCGGCGCCGCCGGTTTCGTTGGGACCCACGTCTCGCTGGCGCTCAAGAAGCGCGGAGACGGCGTCGTCGGGATCGACAACTTCAACAGCTACTACGACCCGTCGTTGAAAAAGGCCCGCCGCTCGCTGCTCAAGAGCCACGGCGTCTTCATCGTGGAAGGCGACATAAACGACAATCGTCTCCTCGACAAGCTCTTCGACACCGTGGCATTTACGCACGTGATGCATTTGGCAGCTCAAGCCGGCGTCAGGTACGCCATGGAGAACCCCCACTCGTACGTCCACAGCAACATCGCCGGCCTCGTCACGCTTCTCGAGGTCTGCAAAACGGCCAATCCCCAGCCATCGATCGTCTGGGCCTCGTCCAGCTCCGTCTACGGCCTAAACGACAACGTTCCATTCTCCGAATCTGACCGCACCGACCAGCCGGCTAGCCTCTACGCCGCCACAAAGAAAGCCGGCGAGGAAATTACCCACACTTACAACCATATTTACGGCCTGTCAGTTACCGGTTTGAGATTTTTTACCGTTTACGGGCCGTGGGGCCGACCCGACATGGCGTATTTCTCTTTTACCCGCAACATCCTCCAAGGCAAGCCCATCACCATTTACCGGGGCAAGAACCGGGTCGACTTGGCCCGCGATTTCACGTACATTGACGATATTGTGAAGGGTTGTTTGGGGTCTTTGGATACGTCCGGGAAGAGCACCGGGTCGGGCGGGAAGAAACGGGGCCCCGCACCGTACCGGATCTTTAATCTGGGGAACACGTCACCGGTGACCGTGCCGACACTTGTCAGCATCCTGGAGCGGCATTTGAAGATGAAGGCGAAGAAGAATTTCGTGGACATGCCTGGAAACGGCGACGTTCCGTTCACGCACGCGAATATAAGCTTGGCCCGGAGGGAATTCGGGTACAAGCCCACAACCGATTTGCAGACCGGGTTGAAGAAGTTTGTTAGGTGGTATCTTTCTTATTACGGCTACAATCATGGCAAGCCTGTAAATTAATATTTCTTTTTCCTTTATTTCCTTAAATTTTTTTTTTAAAATCTTACTTCAAATTTTCAGGATTTTTTTCCCCTACCGCAAAAGGTAAAAAAGAACCTGTGGAAAAAGAATCCTAGGGCAAAAAAAGAAAAGAAAAAAAAAATTCCGAGATACATTCTTTACTTGGGAGAGCTGTGAAGCTGTTATATATATTTTTTCTTTTTTTTCTTTTTTGTAAAGGAAATATTTCAATATGCCTTTCTTGTGGGTATCCTAACGTTTGAAAAGAGGAGAGTCTGAGAGAAAGGTTCAATTTTCCGGCATTCTATTTTCTCGGGAAAGCGAAGCATAAAATTAAGTAGAGATTTTCTTGGCCTTTTGAATTTTCCAAAATTTGAGTATGAATGGATGGAGTTTTTTTGGAATAATGATAAAAGCTTGGAATTCTTCTTTCCATATAATAATTTCCCTTAAAAATTCAACTTAATTGGATAAAAAAAATAAAAGCATGATTATTAATAGGAAACAGCTTTTGCCCAAAAAAAGATTAGAAGGAAGGAGACAGCTGGTACAACCGTGACATACGGCTGTGTCCGGTCCCACTTCGAGCTCGTACATCATGGATTCCACAAAACACACATACACACAAGATCCAGCTGTAAAGTGTCTGTGTGAACTAAACTCTGCTCGTACTCGTACTCAAGAATATGTACAACTCTCTCTGGCTCTGCTTGCCGACGCCGGAGGGGTATTTTGGTAATTTCACATGGCTTCCAAATAACAATGATTAACTTCCAACAATTAGTAAGAAGTCTCGATGTATAGCGGCAGACGAGAATTGGAAAAATAGAATGTAAAAGGTGATTAAAATGTTAAACTTACAACAAGTTTGTATCGATCTCTCGCGTTCACGTAAATAATATTTGACGTCTCCTTAAGCAGGATGTCGGACCTAAATGAATTAGATAATTCTTAATCTCAATTATTGATGAATGATATGTGATTTTGACTGTTGATCGTAACATTATATTAAACTATATGTCATTTGCTTTGGCACGTCAAAGCAAACATATCGGGGACATTTTTTCCACCGACAATGGTGGGTCTTATTTTTTTTGGGGGGGAATTAGTGCGTCCATGTTCTATGGATGAACATGAACATGTGTGTTGCTTTGGCTGTTGACTAAGATGGTAAGATCAATATGCTTTCCAAGAAGCCATGTGTTGTGCTGTCTTTGGGTCTGAGTTAGAGTATACAAATAAAACAACTTGTAGGCCCGTTGAGTGCCGCTTTCCGCGTAATGTTGACCATTTTTATTCATTTATTTTTTTTCTTATTTACATTTTTTGAGTGAACTCGGCTCTTGGACTAGTTTAAAAAAATATTAGGGTCGAAAATAATTTTGACAAATTAAGTTATTCGTCAATCTTTGCGGTTATCCTACACGTGTGGTGTGTGCACGGCAAGTGAGCTACCTTGCATCCCACCTAGTACTTACCAAACGCAAAGAGAAATTATATATTGATCTAGTATCACCATACTGTTAGGGGTGTCAATTTCCAATACACGACTCGAAACTTTGTAAGGAAAAAATACGATTCGAACCCGCACAATTAGTAAGTAATTTTTGGGTCAACCCGTTATGACCCATTTAATAACACGAAGCGGAAAGCCAGAAATTATGGATGTGGAGCTTGAGGAATGCCGGAAAAATCATAAACGAGTGTCATAATGGACATCTATAAAAGAAAATAAGGGGAGAGAAAAAATACAACTCATAAAATGCAAATCTCGCCAATTTTCTTCCTTGCCATTTTTCTCAATCTAAACTTATCTCCTCAAGCTCAAAAATAAAATGGCATCTCCTCAAACTCAGTAAAGTACCTTGAGGACAGAAGTCGCCCAACACAGTGATAAAAACCAAACGTATATATTGACTTACACATAAAATAAAAAAAATTGATTTTATGGGATTTTAGTATGAAACATATATTGACTTAATGAGCCATTCATTTTTAGTCTAAATCGTATTTTGCACTAAAACCAATTTTTCATATTTTGATTTGATGGGAATGTGATTTTCTTGTATTTTTATTTGAATTCAAATGAAGATACTTCCTTATTTACATTGTAAACTTAAGTAAATGAAGTAATATAAAAATAAATGAAAATAAAAGGACAAAGACATTTACTTAAATGATGAAAATGAAAATAAGGTAATATGTACAACATCGTCGTTTTGACATCAGGAAAGCCCTCTGGACTCTGGAGCATTTCATCAAGCAGTTTGTAAACAATTTGCAAGGGTCAACATCCTCTCCTCCAATGGTGGATTCCAGGCTTGCAGGGGTCAATTGACCCATCTTGCCCTATCTGGTAGGGGTGGGCACGATCTAGTTTGGACTGGTTTTTGCCTCAAATTAGAATCGAATTTGGTACTATTCCTCTAATTTGGTTTGGTTCGGTTTTAACAAAAAAAATTCAAAACTGTTTGGTTCAGTTTCGGTCCGGTTCAATTTGAACCGGATTATTAAAATTATTATTTTCAAATTATTTTTTAATACAAATTTTAACTGAAATTTTATTTTATTTATTAATAAATTATTTAATTTCATATAAAAATAAATATTTAAGCTAGAAAAGAAAGATGTTTTGAAATTGAACTTGGATAAATATTAGTTATGAGATTAAAAATATAGCATTGAATATAAATAAATATTGAAATTATATATTTTTTAATTTGACCGGTTCAGTTCGGCCCAGTCTGATTTTTGAAGACATAGAACTGAATCCAAAACCGTCCAAATCAGTCCGGTTCGATTTTTGACCAATTGTTGACTTTTTGGTCAACCCAATTTTTTTTTGGTTTTTTTGGGTGTGGTTCAGCTTGGATTTCCGGTTTGAATGCCCACCCCTACTATTTGGATCAGCCATTGATTGTCAGCTATGCCTATGCACAGCCAAAAGGGTTGGCTGCTTATATTTCTTTTTCTTTTTTAAAAATTTATTTATATGAAGTTTGAGTGGACTAGGCTTTGATTTGTGGGTTGCTTTTAGTTTTTTTTTCAATGGGTTACATATAGTTTTTTGTTGTTGGAAGAAAATGGAGCAGGTGATTGCCTACCTTGCCCTTGCTGTAGGACCGCCCTTGAACAAACTAGTAGGATTTTTAGCTGAGCATGCTTAGTCCTCCAAAGTCTAAACCAACTAAGCAAGCCATAAAAAAAATATTGTGGAGTAAAATTGGCTGAACAACAATTGTTTAATCATGGTCATCTGAACCTCCTTCATTAGTTGTTATAAAGATTGATTCCGATACTACATTCAAGAGACCAAATGAAACATGCGGGTTCAAGATAAGCAAGATACGAGAGCAAGTTTTTGATGAATTGTACAACGATATAGCAGATGAGTTAGAAGCAGAAGATAATAGCAACGTATATTGAAACAGTTTGGGAGAAGAAGAGATACACAATATAGAAAACATGATGAAAGTATAAATCACCCAACAAGCACAAGCAGTCATAATGAAGCCATAACAGCAACATGAAGGCTTGTGAAGACCTCCTTTCGATAATGATAAAAGAAGCAGCATCAACTTCCTTTCGAACAAAAAAAAGGTAATCTATGTTTCTGGCGCTATATGGAAAGCAAGAACCTTCTTTGGCACCATATGAAAGCAGAAAAAGCCTCTTCAAGCAATCTAAAAAATAAATAAAAGCATTATTGTCCAACCACTACAAAATACACAAGTATACGTCCTTCTTTATAAATACAGCCCTTCTCAGGCATATTGCTTGTGGGAGGCCTTGATACTTTTCATATAAAATTACAAATAAACACAAAACTATAAATTGCTCACCAACGTCACCCGTGCCTTTTCCTTCATTTCATCATTTCAACTTCTCAATAGTCACTTGCGCGCGCGCTCTCTCTCTCTCTCTCTCTCTCTCTCTCTCTGAATACAACATTCTTTTTGGGTTTCTTTTCTCTGAATCTAACATTCTTTTCGCAGGAATTTTCATTTTTGATATCTCTGCTATTTCATACTGTTTTCTTGTGTAGTGATATATATATATATTATTCTTTTGTGCGCAGTAAACATAATGGATGCAGGATCAATGAGTTCTTCGTCTAAGTTGAAGTCAGAGTCTAGGTGGCCTCTTCGACAACAACTTCTTCAGGAAAGGAATTCTAAGGAAAATGTAAGCTTTTTTTTATCTTACACGTTGATCTTTATTAGTGTCCAATCCATTATAGATTGAATTGGATTTTCTTTATTGATTGGACTTTTCAGTTCTGAATCTTTTTATCCCAAATTGATCTTTAAGTTAAAAAAAAAAAAAAACCAAATTGATCTTTATTAGGGTTCGATCTATATGACCACTGAAATCAGGTGTTCTGTTTTTCTTTGAATTGGATTTTCGATCTATACCAAGTTCTTTATATGAAGTTTATCTTTATTAGGGTTCAATCTGTTTGATTGCTGATTGATTTTAGGGGTTCTGTTTTACTTTGAATTGGATTTTCTCTATTCATTGGACTTTTTATTTCTGAATCTTGTTACCCTTAAATGTGCATGTACGTATAGGGTTTTCTGTTAATCTGTTTTGGGATCTGATGTTAAATTGAATTTGAAAAACAGTTAGAAATATGATTAAAATGTGGGTTTTAATCTTTAATAGACTGATATCTAATGTGCTTGCGTTATGTGAATATCAGCTGGACAGGTTCATCCCCAACAGATCAGCGATGGATTTTGATTTCGCGCACTTCATGCTGACTGAAGGTAGGAAAGTTAAGAAAAACCCAGCTATGGTATCTTCCCCATCCAAAGAGGCTTATCGGAAGCAGTTGGCAGAGTCCATGAACATGAACCGGACTCGAATCCTAGCTTTCAAGAACAAGCCTCCGGGCCCTGTAGAGCTCTTCCCACGCGAGTTCTCTTCTTTACCACAGGACAAACCGGCAAAGCCCCGATGGCACATTCCTCAAGTGAGTGTATATTTTATTTTGATCTCATGACTGGATTATATTTGCTTGAATGTAGTTGGTTATTTTGAAAGTAGTTGTTACGTAACTGACTACTTATGATTTGATCATATATGCAGACTTCAGAGAGGACATTGGATGCTCCCGATCTTGTGGATGATTACTACCTGAATTTGTTGGATTGGGGAAGCTGCAATGTTATCGCGATAGCTCTTGCAAACACAGTTTATTTGTGGGATGCTACCAATGGTTCTACTTCAGAGGTCGCCACATTTGAGGATGAAGTCAGACCTGTTACCAGTGTGAGTTGGGCGCCTGATGGACGCCACATTTGAATTGGACTGGACAATTCTGAAGTACAGTTGTGGGATTCGACTGATAATAAGCAGGTTGGTTTGTTTTTGTTGTCTTTTATCTTTGCTCCTTTCATATTCCTCCCTTCCTGTTTTGCATTACCTGCTGCCCGATTTTGCTAACATTTTTTGGTTATTGTGATGTTTCTTTCTTTAGCTGAGAACTTTGAGAGGTTGCCACAGATCACGAGTAGGCTCCATTGCATGGAACAATCACATTCTTACAACTGGAGGAATGGATGGCTGTATCGTTAATAATGATGTAAGAGTTAGATCACACATTGTTGAGACATACAGAGGACACAAACAAGAGGTTTGTGGGCTTAAATGGTCAGCCTCAGGCCAGCAATTAGCTAGTGGAGGAAATGATAACCTCCTCCATATATGGGACAGATCAGTGGCATCTTCAAATTCACCGACTCAGTGGCTTCACAGGCTTGAAGACCATACAGCTGCTGTGAAAGCCCTTGCTTGGTGTCCTTTCCAGGGCAACTTATTAGCTTCTGGTGGAGGTGGGGGTGATTGGTGCATAAAGTTTTGGAACACCCACACAGGTGCATGTCTGAACTCGGTTGACACTGGCTCTCATGTTTGTGCTTTGCTGTGGAACAAGAATGAAAGAGAGCTGCTTAGTTCACATGGATTTACCCAAAATCAGCTTACTCTTTGGAAGTACCCCTCAATGGCTAAAATTGCAGAACTCACTGGCCATACTTCTAGAGTTCTTTATATGGCTCAGGTAACAACCTTAACCTTATAAATATCATAAATCATGTTTCCTCTTAGACAAAATACTAAATTCTCTTATGTTGCAAATCTTCAGAGCCCGGATGGTTGCACAGTGGCATCAGCAGCTGGTGATGAAACACTCAGATTCTGGAATGTGTTTGGGGTTCCTGAGGTGGCTAAACAAGCTCCCAAATCTAACCCTGAACCTTTTGCTCATTTCAATCGTATCCGCTGATCAAGAACACGAGGAAGTGTTCTTCTTTTCATTTCATATGGAGCCTTTTTGCGTCAGTATTCTTCCTTTGAAGGGCAAGTTAAATTGAAAAGTACATATTTGTTGTGATTATTCTCAGTACAAAATTATTTTTATAACTTCCCTGTTTTTGGTCGTACGCAGTGGGTGCTCAAGATGATGGATTGGAAACTCTTCCAAAACTGATCATTGAAGCATTAGAGCTCCTTCACATTTGAGAGCACCCGCAAATTAAGCGAAGCAAATATTGAGATTCAATATGATCGACCAAATAACCTGTTCGAATAAAGTGCCATTCACTTACACCAGCAAGTGAGCCAATACAGCCTGCTAGAAACACGGGGCGTCACCAGCATATGATGCCTGTGCTAAAGAGATCTTCTCCGGTATTGTTCTGCGATAAGCCTCTCACCAGAAATTGTTGCAGAACACTTGTGCATAGGGATATGATTGTCACAATGGATTGGTGAAATTTCTGCTCCTAAACCCGCGCCTTAAAGAAAATGCTCCCAAGGCATATCCCAGAGTGTGTCTCAACTGTTGATGTTGATTCATCTGCTCCTGCTTATTAATCTTCTTAATTACACTAAATGAACCTACTAATTAATTAAAATATTACTATTTTTCTTGAGTACTTTTTTGGGGTCCAAACATGTGTGGTTGCTCAAAGTGTGTGCATGTGCCTGCTTGGTTTTTGTTCTTTTTTTTGTAGTACAAGAGATGGTCTAAACTAAAGGGGGGAGGGAGTTTTTGATCACTTTTAAGAGTTGGTGCCAATTACCAAACATGGTTCCTTGGTAGTAAATAGTACATGTTAGGATTATCACAATAAAATAAAATTTAAAAGTTAATACAAATATGAGGGTTATTTGTATGAGTAATGCTACACTTACCACATGCAATCAGTGTCAATATCATAAAAGATAAGAAAACTTTAAATTAATTTTAATTGATGTGTTGTCACTTCATCTGCTTGCTTCGATTTATCAACTCATAGCTTGCTTCGATTTCAAGTACTTCATTTCTAATCTCAAATTAATTTAAATCATATCCACACATTCCAAACATTGGAGTTGGGTCCTCTAAAACAATGGTGAGATTGTTTCTATTTTTTTAATCCCCAAAAACAAAACCAAGCTTTAAGAAAAAAAAATCTCCTGCACTAATGATGGTGATATTTCGGAGAAAAATCGGAAGTGAGTTCGGGGATCCCCAAATTTTATAAATCCTTGGTGGGTACGAGTCAAAATGTTACTGTTATTCCCATTTCCGAACCCGACTTGATAAGTGATATATTTAATTTTAAGTAATACACAAATAATAATATAACTATGTATGGTTATAATATAATAATTTAATATTTACTTAGTTTTGTTAAATTAAATTGGGATGATTATGAGTAATTGCATTGAATTTTATAGATCAATTAAATGTGATTGAGATTCGGAATGGATTTGCCCGAAAATTCTTATCCAGGAAGGAAGCGGGACGAAATGATATTACCATACCTGACCACGAACCAACCCGTTATCATATGTCAGTGCCTGAATAACTACTCTCTATCCACTTAAGAAAACTACATTCCGTAAATTGAATGTTTCCACAAGTACTCCTTTTTTGACTGACGTGTACGGCCGAGATCATTCCCACACTCTAATCACCACACCAGGATATACCGAATCTCTAGGATCGCCAAAAGGACCGAACCAAAATTGATCACAAAATTCCGGAAAACATAAAAAATATAATAAAATCGAAAGAAAAAAAAACCAGAATGAGCCGACTGTTCTGTAAATCGCTCCTGCTAACTCCCTCTCTCGCTTCCGCTCCGGTAAGATTCTCATTCAAGTCCATTTCAACACCGTCTTCCACTTCCAGGGTTCATCGTATGGCGACCGAGGCTTCGTCGTCACCGTCATCCAATGCAGACCGCGAAGCAACCTCTTCTTCTTCGTCTGCCCCCGCTTCCTCTGCCATTGATTTTCTCTCGCTGTGTCACCGCCTTAAGGTAATCAAATTTGTGTATGGCTCTTTTTGTGTGTTTGGTTGTGGGAATGGGTTTTGGATTTTTTGGTTTTGAATGTGGTTTTGTTCTTATTGGGAATTAGACTACGAAACGAGCTGGATGGGTGAAGAGAGATATAAAGGATCCAGAGTCCATAGCTGACCATATGTACCGAATGGGATTAATGGCTCTGATTGCTTCTGATATCCCCGGTGTCGATCGAGACAAGTTGAGTTTTGCGATTACTTCAATTTCTATTTTTATGGGTCTCGGGGTGTTTTTTAAGATTTGGTTTTACTTAATTTCAGGTGCATAAAAATCGCCCTTGTTCATGATATTGCTGAAGGTGAACGAAAATTAAACTCTGTACATTTTTCTTTGATAGTTGGATAAAGGAAATGAAAATGTAGAAATATTGTAAGCAAAAAATGGTCTGTAGAAATGAAGTATCTCTTACACAGAGTAAGCATGTTACGCTAACGGAATGGTATCAGAAGTACACATAGACAAGAGTCCATGTGGATTATTTTAAAAAAAAATCTACAATATGCTAGAGGGACTATCTGGATTGTAATTATAAAAAATTAAAAAAAATAAAAACCCAGAAACTTGGTTTTTCAAACAACAATTGTTTTTTGAAATCTGATTTATCATTGCTATTAAGGTTGTAATTTTTTGCTTCCTTATAATTTCTTGGATAGCCATTGTTGGGGACATAACGCCCTCCGATGGGGTTCCGAAGGCTGAGAAGAGTCGAAGAGAGCAAGAGGCATTAGACCACATGTGCAAATTACTTGGTGGAGGGAAAATAGGTTTTAAACTAGTTCATCCCAGGATTGTGCATTTGTTATTCTTATACCTGAAATTGGTAATTATTTCTCACATTTTGGTTGCTTTATTTGCTTTCCGTATTTCAGCAGAAGAGATAGGTGAATTGTGGATGGAGTATGAGGGGAATTCCTCTCCAGAAGCTAAAATTGTCAAGGACCTTGACAAGGTATTTAATTTTTTATTACTCTTGTTAAATGAATGAACTTTGATTCTACTTTTAATTAGTGTCTAGTCATATTATGGTAAAATTAAGTGTAGTTGGCCAGCCAATGATCTTTGTTGACGTGGTCTGGAAGAGATGTATGCAGCACTATCCGTATTGGGATTAAGGATTATGAATGATAATATGTTGAAAATTACCGACGTCTTAAATTTCCAGTCTTTGAATAGTAAAATTAAGAATATGATTTCGAAGTTCATTTAGAGAAAAGAGTACATAATTTACCCCCTTGAAATATAGGGGTCAGTTCACTTTGTTACTTGACTATCAAAACATTGCAATGTAGACCCTAATGTTTGCAGTTCTTGCAACTGCTAGTTATCCGTTAACCGTTCTTTCAACATGTGGGCTCAATTATTTGCTCACATGGGCAACTAGGTTTATATGTGGACAAATAAAAAATGAAAAATAAAAAAACTTTAGAACATGAAATAAAAAATAAATATATAAAAGAAAACTTTGATCCCCATTTTCCCCTCAATTTTTTCCAATCCTCATAGCGTCGCCCTACTTGTGTTGTGCAATTTTCTTCTTAGTGCATGATGTATTCATTGGATTGTCTTCTATGCAGGTTGAGATGATACTTCAAGCCTTGGAATATGAAAAGGGTGAGGATTTTCTCTATTCATTTTAGGCTAGTGATTTTAACATTCCATGTTTAGCCTCATGCACTACATATGTGGCTGCAGAAAAAAATTGTAAAATATTCAATTTGGAGTGTAGATGGGTAAAAGAGGAGTGTCAAAATCGCTACCCTAATTTTATCATTTCTGAATTACTGTATCAATTATATTGCTATGTTTAATCACGCTTTGCTACAGAGTCAAGACACTATGTTGTTTAACTATAAATACACAGATGACAAGGTTGTAGTCATTTTATCTGTAACGACCGAAGAAAAAGTCATGTCATCTATCATGTGCACTAATGACAGAATTCTATGTCTGGCTAAGATATTCTTCGTATTCTGACAATTTACTTTGGACTGAGCTTACCTTTGGATTTATGCAGATCAAGGAAAGGATTTAGAAGAGTTTTTCCAGTCAACTGCTGGTATATACATCTGGCTTTTGTAGCTAAGTTGCATCAGGATGCAAATTCTTTTCCCCTGCTTTCATTTTCCTCAAATTTCTTTAACAGATTTCTGTGTTCATTACATGAGTGTGTGCATTTTTGTGTTAATTAAAAATTCATCCTCCAAAGGAGAATGAATTCCTTGGAGTACGAGATTCTTATCATCTCACACTAAAGCATGTGTATTTTCTTGTGCGATTGACTTAAGGTGAGCCTCATTTTCTTTTCTTTTCTACAGGGAAGTTTCAGACTGATTTGGGCAAAGCATGGGCTTCAGAGGTAGCATCAAGAAGGAAAAAGCAAGGCTAATTTATACTAAATTTTCTGCAGTTGCGCAAGAAAAAAAGCTTTAATTACTTTTCAATCTGCTCTTGACGTGTACATCGTCGATTCATTTTGTTTAATAAGAAGACAAAACATTTTAATGTAGCTTCTAGGATTACCTTAACTCTTAAGATTCACTTGAAGTTCTTAATACATGATTCCGTTAACTCATAATATTTTTTTAGAAATTATGATGGTCATGACAAAATTACAATTTTGGTCCTTGTAGTTTTGATCATTTTCTAACTTCGATTTGTCATTTGTATCTTTGTACGTAGTTAAGGTAAAATTAATTCA
Organism: Prunus mume; assembly: GCF_029339155.1. Lineage (NCBI taxonomy): Eukaryota > Viridiplantae > Streptophyta > Magnoliopsida > Rosales > Rosaceae > Prunus > Prunus mume. Next base: position 33,421,919 of record NC_142699.1, read on the forward strand.
TGGAAGAACTCCTTTATGACTATTTGCATAAAAATCATTTGTTTACCCGTTTTAAGAATAAAAGAAGGAAAAAGTTGCTTGAATCTTGATTTTTCAAAATCATTTGTTTACCCGTTAATATAGTAAAGCAATTCCTTTTGGGATTTTTGTAAAAATGTCACATCAACTTATACCTCAATGTCAATTTGTCACCTTAAAGAAAAATTTAAGAGAAATGTCATCTTAATTTTTCACAATTCATGATTTGTCATATGACTAACACCATTCTGGTTGTGATTGTTTCATGACTAGTAGTTGACTAGTCATATGTGTATTTGGTCAAGGTTTAAAGTGTGTGAAGATTGCTGTGTTGTTGTGTTTTGTTTGTGTGATTAAATATACCCCTCGTCACCTGAGTACCAATTTCAATTGGTATCAGAGCGTCAGCTCTTAACAAAAATAGAGAGATCTTAGGATTTGTTTTGGTGTTTAGGTGTGCTCGCTATGGAAAGAGATCGAGTTGCTGGATCTTGCAACTCCCCTCCCTATTTTGACGGCAATAACTACGCTGCATGGAGAGAAAAATTTGAGATATTCCTTGATGCTCTTGATGAGTATGCAAGTGGGTATCTCACAAAAGAGTGGGTTGCTCCGGGCAAGACTGTTGAGGGTGAGGTTATGCCCAAGCCTAGGTTAGAATGGACTGAAGCTGAGGTGTTTGCTGCATATTCGAACAAGAAGGCCAGAAATGCCTTAGTTACAGCGTTGTCTAGCACACAATTTGCACATATACAACACATCCCTAATGCTAAACAAGCTTGGGATAAACTAAGGGTGGTTCATGAAGGGGATGACCAAGTTAAAACCCTAAAACTTCAGATGGTGCTTGCACAATTTGAAGAACTTAGGATGTCTGAAATTGAGTCTATTTCTGAGTTCTATGGGAGAGTTGAGATGATCACAAATGAAGCTATGAGTCTAGGTCAACCTATTGAAGAGCTTCTTGTTGTTCAGAAAATTCTTCGTGTCTACCATCTAGGTTTAGAGCAAAGAAAACCGTAATCATGGAGGTCCAAAATTTAAATGAAATTGAGCTTGGCAAGCTTGTAGGAAAATTGAAAACCTATGAGATGGAATTGAATATGGAAGAAAATGACTCCAAAAAATCAAAAAATGTTGCACTTCAAGGAGTGCATGTTTCCTCTCCGAAAGGTGGTGAAAAATCCTCAGGTTTTGAGGATGAGATGGCCTTGTTTGTCAAAAAATTTAGGATAATTCTTAAGGATAAGGGAAAGTTTGCTAGAGAGGGCAGCTCTGGTAGTGAGAAACAGTTTAGACCATCAACTGATCGGTTTAATGACAGGAATAAGGATGTCAAACATTTCACGAAAGATTTTAGAAAATCTGTCAAGTGCTTCACATGTGGAGGCATTGGACACTATGCTGCTGACTGTGCAAACAATCAGAAAAAATACTCCAAAGGAAAGGACAAGGCCATGAAAGTGAGCTGGAGTGAGAGTGAAAGTGAAGGGTCTCAAGAGGATTCATCTTCCTCTGATGATGATGACCAACATGTTGCCTTTGTTGCCTCTGTGCAGCCCATGTCTGATGAATCTGATTCTGAGTCAGATGACCTGTCATACGAGTCATTAGGAAGAAAATATGATTGTTTGTTTAAAGAGACCTTGTCCTTGAAACAAGAAAGCCTCAAACTTGAGGCAAATAACCAAGATCTTCAACATGAAATTCTCATCTTTAAAGAAACCAAAAAGGAGTTGAGTGACAAATTTGAGTCTCTAGAAAAAGAAATTGATGCTCTTGTGTTAATTAGGAGTAACCTTGAGAATCAAGTTAATGTGCTCAAGGAAAGTAATATTGGTTTCCAGAACTCAAACAAACAGCTCCTAGGTGAATTGAATGAAGCAAATAGGAAGATTATATCTATGACCATTGGTGCTTCAAAAATTGACAAAATGTTGAATATGGGAAAACTTCATGGGGACAAAGGTGGTCTTGGATTTAATCACTTTGGTTATAGTTTGTCTAGTTCTACCACTAAGTTTGTCAAATCAGAAAATCCAGTCACTGTTCCTCTTGATGTTCAGCAGGTTGTCAAGAAACCTAAGTTTGTTCCAACTTGTCATAGGTGTGGGTTGACTGGTCATATTCGACCAGTCTGTCATATGTATAGCAAAGATAAGACCAGAAAATTGTCTCCAAAATCTAAAAGGAATCCCAGATCTTTGCAAGATCAAGTTGATCATTTGCTGAATGAAGTCACTAAGATAGCCAAACTTGTCTCCCTCAAAATGAGTTCTCGTATTGTGCCTAGGTCTACTTGGATTGCAAGAGGTCATACCAAATCTCTTGTTGTGCTAAATGCTTTTGCTGCTTCAAATATCAACTCTTGGTATTTTGATAGTGGATGTTCCAAACATATGTCTGGGATAAAAATGTTTTCTCATCTCTCAGCCCCTTTGATGGAGGCACTGTGACTTTTGGTGGAGGTCATAGGTCTCAAGTTGTTGGAAAAGGTACTGTTTATATCCCTGGTCTGCCCGAGCTTAAGAATGTTAGATTTGTTGAGGGTCTCACATCCAATCTCATTAGTGTGAGTCAGCTGTGTGATGATGGAATAGTAGAAGTTAGATTCTCCAAGCATGGCTGCAAAATCATTGGAAAAGGTGGCAATGAGATTGTGAGCGTGGCAAGGTCTAGGGACAATTGCTTTTGCATTGATGGTGTCAATGATGCAAAAGAAATAGTTTGCAACAAGGTTGTAAATGAAACAAGTATTTTGTGGCATCAAAGGCTTGAACATGTTAATTTTAGAGACTTGCATAAATTGTCCAAGAGAGAGTTTGTAAGTGGTTTACCAAAGCTGGAAAAATCTGATGAGCATGTTTGTGAAGGATGTCAATTAGGCAAACAAGTCAGAGTGTCACACAAAAAGGTCAAACACATTCAAACAAATGTAATTCTAGAACTTGTTCATATGGACCTTGTTGGTCCTATCCAAACCGTGTCTCTTGGTGGAAAGAAATATATTCTTGTCATGGTTGATGATTTCTCTAGGTTTACATGGGTCTCATTCCTACGTGAGAAATCTGAAACTTTTCAAAGGTTTAAGTCAGTTTGTCACCTTTTGCAAAAAGAGAAGATGACTAGTCATCTGCCTCTTGTTAGAATTAGAACAGACCATGGCTCTGAATTTGAGAATTCTCAGTTTCTGAAATTTTGCGAAGAGATGAGAATTAAACATGAGTTCTCTGCACCTATTACACCTCAGCAAAATGGTGTTGTGGAGAGAAAGAATAGAGTGCTTGTAGAGATGGCAATGGTGATGCTAAATAGCAAAAATCTTGCTAAACACTTTTAAGCTCAATACAACTTGTTACATCTCAAACAGGATATTTGTGAGGTCTGGTACCAAACAAACTCCTTATGAGATTTGGAAAGGAAAGAAGCCTAATGTGTCATATTTTAAGGTCCTTGGTAGCACATGCTATATTTTGAGAGATAGGGAGCATCTTGCTAAGTTTGATTCTAAGTGTGATAAGGGAATATTTCTAGGGTATTCCACCTCAAGCTGAGCGTATAGAGTGTACAACTGACGTCCAGAACCATCGTTGAATCCATAAATGTCACTATTGATGATTTTGCTGCCTCTATAGAGATGGCATTAGATGAGGATGGTCTTTTTCCTCCTCCTCCACTTGAGCAAGAATCTCCAGGTCTGGATCTTGTGGTTGATCTCAACTTTTGGAAATTCTATCCCGGTTGACTGTCACAACCCCTTCAACTTCTAGTTCCATCTCCTCTGCTCCAGCTCTCATACTGATCATAGTCCTCTAACTCATCTGCGAGTGTCATTATTGGCCCTCTTAATCAGGGAGTGAGAACTAGGAAACAACTTGCTCAAGAAATTAGCCATGTGTATTATGTTTCCAAGGAAGAGCCTAGAAATGTGAAAGAAGCCTTGCACCATGGTGAATGGTTTCTTGCAATGCAGGAAGAATTAAATCAATTTGTGAGAAATGACGTTTGGTACCTTGTTCCTAGACCAGTCCACACAAATGTCATAGGCACTAAGTGGATTTTCAAGAATAAAACCGATGAGCAAGGTAATGTGGTGAGAAATAAGGCTATATTGGTTGCTCAAGGATACACTCAAATGGAAGACATTGACTTTGATGAAACTCTTGCCCCTGTTGCAAGATTAGAATCAGTTAGATTGCTTCTTGCCATTGCTTGTCATTTGAAATTCAAACTTTATCAAATGGATGTCAAAACTGCCTTCTTGAATGGTGTCCTAAATGAAGAGGTCTATGTTGAGCAGCCAACCACATCATCCAAATGATGTGTTTCGGTTAAAAAAGGCTCTTTATGGTTTGAAACAAGCTCCTAGCGAATGGTATGAAAGGTTATCTTCTCATCTTCTAGGAAATGGGTATGTTAGAGGGTCCGTTGATAAAACGTTGTTTGTGAAAAGGTTTAAAAAGGATGTCTTGATTGCTCAAGTGTATGTTGATGATATTGTGGTTGGTTCTACCTCTGATTTGCATGTTCAAGATTTTATTCATGTCATGACTAGTGAATTTGAAATGAGTCTTGTAGGTGAGCTTAATTATTTCATTTTTCCATCCATTTTTAAGAGTATTTTAGTCTTTCCATTTTTAAAGAAAAAAAAAAGAGAAAAGAGAGACCTCTCTCTCCCTTTCTCCCCACACCAACCCCACTCCCTAAAAATACATCGCACAAGACTCTCCCCTCCCCCCTCTTCTCTCTGTCTCTATCTCGCTCTCTCTAAGCATGTATAAATTTTTTTTATGGTGTTCATTGAGCATGTCTAAAATTTTTAGATACCTGATTTAAAACTACTTAAGCTTCCCACTCAAAATCCAACCCCTTTCTTGTTTAAAAGATATACAATTTTTTATATAATGATTTTTCCATTTTTAAAATACCCTTAAACATGGAAAGACTAAAATACTTAAAAATGGATGGAAAATTGGACGATGTTAAAGTCAGATGACAAATCATGGATTTTGAAAAATTAAGGTGACATTTCTCTTAAATTTTTCTTTAAGGTGACAAATTGAAACTGAGGTATAAGTTCAGGTGATATTTCTACAAAAATCCCTAATTAAAATTGTCAAAATTATGAACCAAATTGAGAAAGGATATTACTTGTCTCCTTCTTGTGAATCACAATTGAACACATGTACAAAAATAATTTATCAAAAAAAAAAACTTCTACATACATGTCATACTGTCCTTGGCAAGAATGTAGGAGTTCTTACTTATAAGACAAAAGATGGAAGTATTTTCGAATGAAAAGATACTGCTCAAATTAAGGTGACAAAAATGTAAATTTAGAACAAAGATAAAAAACCCTAGCCGCTCTCTCCATTTGTGAGTCCCAAAGAAAAACTCTATAGAGGGGAGCATGAAAAAGTGTCATTGCCATCCTCCCCTCCTTTCTCCTCGGTTTTTCTTTTGGGTTAGTGAATAAGTCTATTGAGGCGTTTTGAATAAGAAGCCCCCTTTGTGGTGATTCCTTCTGAGTCATGCTTAGATTAAAGTTCCCCATTACCTATTTTATGCATTCTCAAACAAATTATTCTCCCAAAACCCATTCTCTAACACTGCTCATGTTCTCTAAACTTGGGTCTACATTGTATTCGACGAAGGTTGCTGCAAATCACTCAATTGTTCTTCATGAAAGTTGTTGTTTACGTTTATTTATTCGCTCTTATGCGCATGTAGATCGCTATAAACTATATTTTCCTTAGATCTGTTACATATGCGGTGACGGGTGCTTACAAACGTTAATTATCCTTGCTGGAGTTGTTGTTCATATGTCGTCGTCTTATAGGTGCGTATTATCACCTGGCAAGTGCCACGTGGTAGTACCGTACTATTGTATAATTTCTCTAGGTAGTGTTGGTCGTTTAGGCTCATAGGTTGCTTTGGGTTTTAGTTATGTTGGGTATATGAGCTTTGTTTGGGTTTATAGTTAATTCTGATGGATGTGGGCTAGTAGTTTAAATGCAGCTTTTGCCCGTTTTAGTTTTGATTTTAACATGTTAAAATTTATTTAATGAAAGTTTATATTTGATAAAATAAAAACGTGACAAAAATGTAATCCAACAACAAAAAAAAAAAAAAAAAAAACTTTTTATTCTGAAAAGGGAAATCACTTTCAGCCTGTGCTCAACAATTTGAGCTGGATATATGAAAAAAATAACAATAATATAATAATAATTTGACCTGGATTTGCTGAAGGTCTAATGTTAAAATGGCGGCCACCAGGTACTGGCAGTCCTTTATTTTCTTATAGCAAGAAAGAAATCGTCATTTCTTTGCAATCTCCTTCCTACTTGGGCTTTCATTTCAATTCCATTTTCTACAACAGAGAGAAAAAATAAAATCCCTAACTTCGAATGCAGAGCTAAAATCCCTCTCTTCCCATGGCCTGCTTTCGTAGGCTGTTTCCTCTCTGCTCTTCCATCAACGTAACTCTCTCTCTCTCTCTCACGCGGATATATGCATGTTTATATTTGCTCTTCTTCTCTAATCTTGTTTGTTTCTGATTTGTTGCAGAGGACGACCTTTTCATCTTCTGGTTCTGGAGTTGTACAAGGTTTTCTGCTTCTCTCTGTCTCTCTGTCTCTCTGTCTCTGTCTGTCTGTCTGTCTCTTTCTGTGTTGAATGTAGGGCTACAAATATGTGCAACAATGTGTATTGAATATATATTTTATATCTGGAAATGGTAAATACGTAGTTAGTGGTGTACAGAATGAGAATTGTATTGGAGTGCATCTAATATGTTGTAAGTGTGTGTATTGATCATTATGGACGATTACAGTTGTTCTATTTACTTAAATTTAGGTTTTCGAAGCTACGGTGGAATTGCTTCGCCGGAGCAAATTCTGTTGAAATTGGAAGATGCAGAGACTCGAGCTGGAGCTGATACTTTAGTTCTTGATGATAAGATGGCACAAATTCGACGTGAATTTGATGCCGCGAAGCAGAGTTTCCTCAGGGTTCCAGAGGCACTTAAAGCAATGCCTAAAATGAATCCGGAAGGTTTGCCAGTGTATTCCTGGTTCTCAGTTAAGCTTCATTAGTCATGATAATTGTGATATTGATTATTTTCTTATATTGAAATTAGGGATATATGTAAATAAAAACCTGAGATTGGACAGTATTCAAGTTTATGGATTCGACTATGACTACACACTGGCTCATTACTCATCCAATTTACAGAGCTTGATATATGATCTTGCAAAGGAGCATATGGTAAATGAGGTTAGTTTACACCCATTTAAGCGATGCTGATATAATTTCATGGGGCTATCCTTTACATGTAAGCCTTGTGTAATTTGATATATTCGTTTGTGGTTGTTTCAGTTTCATTATCCTGAAATTTGCATGGAATTTAAGTACGATCCGACTTTTCCAATCAGAGGATTGTACTATGATAAGCTAAAAGGGTGTCTCTTGAAGTTGGATTTTTTTGGGTCAATTGAGTCAGACGGATGCTACTATGGTCGTCGTAAGGTACTTTACACCTAATCATTTTTGGCTTATATGTTTTAATTATGGCCAAATGCTTTCTGGAACTGAAAGGTTTTATGCAGGTATTTTCTTTATACTTGTGCCTAGGCCCTAGGTTATAGACAGCTTAAAATGTAGGTCTGTTGGTTCCAGATAAAAAGAAAAAGAGCTGAGATGTGAGAATTTTGAGGAAGGTAAGACATAACAATAGTCTTTCATGGTAAATCTGAAAATCATGCAATGTCTAAGCATCCACATCATATAAAACGGAGAAAAATCATGGCTTTTGAAGCTTTGGGCTATGAGGGAGACAATTTAGAAAGATTGGCGCTTTGAACTGGGTCACAAGAAAGTTAGATGGTATGATTATTATTTTTTGTATTTAAAAGATACTTGTATATCCATGTTTTTTTGTTAGATTTTAGTAATAAGCAATCTATTCATTTATTTAATTTTTGTCCCACAAGCAGTAAAAGACAATATTTAGGAAAGTGACTACAGTTGTCATGCAGAGTCCTATGGGGCATGTTGCTGGGATAATGAAGTAATATGGGAGATGAGCTTTGACCTTTTACCTTCTGTGAGAGATCACATGCTTTAACTGTTTTAGGTCTGAGCCTAAGCCGATTCTCATGGTGCTTCAAGGGATCTAGAGTTTCATATTAGCTCAGCAGGAAAGCATGGATGCGATGAGTAGACAAGGCCAGGAGATTCATAATTCCTAGAAATTTTTTGGTAATTGGAAGGAAAAAAGCCCAAATCCTCTTGTTTGGGTACTCAGAGGAGGACTAAATATTTAAAGGGATGAATTGCAGGTAAAAAGGTCATGGATTGTATGGTCAATATAGACTGTTTAAGTAAAACTTTTAAGCAGTCATAGACTGTTTGAGTAAAACTTTTAAGCAGTCATGAAGGAAATTCAGTAGAGACTGTAAATGGAAAGCTTGTCCAGACTCTAACTTCCATGAGACCATTCTTCATCCAAACTGGTCTTTTCTCCTTTTAAGATTCCTTAACTTCAAATATTCCCTCATGTATATTCTAATTTCAAATTTATTGAATATATTTTGCTTTTGAATTTTTCTTTGAGCTCCCCCTCCCCAAGATATGATGCACAGCCTCCTACCTCCTCTGTAGCAGTTAATTTTCTGTAATTAAAAGATAATGATACCTCTCTTCTTCTGAAACATGGAAACTACTTAGTTGACATGTTATATGATATGAATGATGGGACTTTGGTTATTTTTATTTATAACATACAAGTAACAGTGTAGGCTTTGCCCAATTTGACAAAAAACTTCTTGCAGTGCTCTGTGAACTAAAAAGACTTCAATAGATTTTGGCAAACTTTTCTTTCTACTTATAGATTTTTTATTCTCTCTTTTGAATGAAATGCAGCTTAGCAGGAAGGAAATAGAAGAGATATATGGCACAAGGCATATTGGTCGTGATCAAGCCCGAAGACTTGTTGGATTGATGGATTTCTTCTGCTTTAGCGAGGTTAGTTATTTAACTGTCACATTTCCCCAAACTTGTGATAGAAGAAGAAATTGATGCATGTATGGGCTGATCTCAACATTCGGGCATTGGAACATTTATATAAGAGACATGTTAGCATGGACATGTTTTGAAAAATATAAAATAAATTTTGTAAATTGGGCAAGTTATGTGGGTGAACTGTATAAATATTAGTGTTTCTTTGGTCGTTATGGGATACGGACATTGTTATGGGCTTGTGAAAGGAGTTGGGACAAGGCACTTACTGTTTTTTCCCCTTTTTGGTGAGAAAGACGAATATTAGAAGTAGAAACTTAGAGGGCAAGCTATCCCCTGTGGCACATATTCAATCCTAAACCAAACCGCATCTAGAACAACAAAACCTGCCCATAAAACTGAAATACATTACATAGAAGCTGAGTCAATTGCGAATGAAAATTTAGATACCACCACATTCTATTTGCATGATAGAGAGAACGGCTTAACCGTAAATACTGATGAAATTGAGCCCCACAATGATGTCCTAAAATTGTACTCTGTCCTACAAACCCTGCACTTCCTCACTCACCATAATTTTCGAAAATCCTTTTGTTTCTTTCCACCCAGGCGGTGGCCATCAAACAATAGTTCTACAACAGTTTTGCTCTTTTGCCCACTCCAAAAATGCTAAATACTTTTTTCCACAAGAAAGAAATGCACAACTTTGGAATTACCTTCAACACATTAGCTTCCTAAGAAGTTTGTGCAAAAGTTTTAAGGTAACAGGCCAGTGAAGAAGCTAGCTGTCTATACTTTCAGCTTCTGTTTTACACATAATTTAGTTCTGAACAATTCTTTTGTCAGAAGTTGTAGGAATATGTTTGTTTCCTTCTAACCCATTAATGTTTTGTTTCAATTGTTACTATGTAGGCATGCCTCATTGCTGATATCGTGCAATATTTTGTTGATGCTAAGTTGGAATTTGATGCTTGCTACATCTATCAAGATGTAAATCGTGCAATTCAGCATGTTCACCGTAGTGGTGTGGCTCATAGAGGAATTCTTTCTGACCCCCATAAATATCTCGTAAAAAATGTAAGCCCTTCCACATTTTTTGAGTATATTCTATAACTTATACCGATATTTCTGGCTGTACATCTAGTCCAATTGTCTAGTTTGATCTCATTATTATTCTTGAGGTGATGGCTCATCCTTATGTGGGTTAATATTTATTAGGGTCAGCTATTGCACTTTCTCAAGATGCTCAGGGAGAAGGGAAAGAAACTATTCCTGTTGACTAACTCTCCATATTACTTTGTGGATGGAGGAATGAGGTTTATGTTGGAGGTAAGCCAACTAACTGTGAATTCTACCATCACCACTTTTAACAGCTTCAGTCTCAAAACTGAAGCCCCTTTCAGACCAATTGGAACGGTTTCGTAATTTGTGAAAAAGTGGATGCTAACTTAAGAGATGTTTTCTGTCCGTGAATGTTTTGGCTAACTTGCTATTGTTGTTATCTAGGCTTAAGTTTATGGTTTGGGTTTTAAGTTTCCTGAGTTGATTGTGACATTTTCTTAGGATTCCACGGATTTCAGAGACTCCTGGAGGGAACTTTTTGATGTTGTGATTGCTAAAGCTAATAAGCCAGATTTCTACACATCTGAGCATCCCTTCCGGTTTGTATCTTCAACTTGCAAAATTATTCTTCTTTTCCTTAATTTTTCGCATGTGTGATAACAGATTGGACATGATGCTCTGTCTTGTTTCCTTGTATTCAAACTGTTTTCAGTGGTGTCCTTTTTAAAAAAAAAAAAAAAAAGTTTCATTCTCTTAATCACCTAAGAAATAAGATAAGCTAATATCTTGTATGGTGTCTTGGCCTGCACCTTGATTTCTGGAACTTCCATGCAGTTGCTATGACGCAGAGAAGGACACTTTAGCTTTCACAAAGGTGGATGCATTTCTTCCTGATAAAATATATTACCATGGATGCCTTAAATCCTTCCTTCAAATTACTAAATGGAAGGGACCAGAGGTGCTTTAATTTCATATGATTTGTTTTCAAATTTATTTCATATAGCTCATACACTTTTGCATGTCATTGATCACCTACGCCCCTTTGGTAGGTGATATACTTTGGAGATCACCTATTTAGCGACCTTAGGGGGCCTGCAAAGCTGGTTGGCGCACTGCTGCTATAATCCACGAACTAGAAGTATGTCTTTGTTATACTTATGAGTGTTGCATTATACTTCCAGAGTATTTCTTTTTGGTTAGTTCAAAGGTCCTTTGTGCTTTGCAGGATGAAATTCTTATACAAAATGAGGATGCTTACCGCTTGGAACAGGTATTATTATGCAAAGTTATCATATTAAATTTTTTTTTCTGTTGGTTGGTTTTGTTATAATTCATTTCTTCTTGATGTTGGCATGCATAAACTACTTAATGACTGTATACATTATCTTATCATCTTTAGAGTACTTTTGCCTTGGGTTCTTAATTATGTTAATTTTTACATAAGAACTTTCTTGGAAGTCTCTCTGTCTCTCTGTCTCTCTCTCTCACACATCAATTCAAAGGGGAATTCTCCTGTGAGGATTGTGGATTTTAACCATGGATTACAATGTGGATTCAGGTGATGGGTTCAACCTACATTGCACAATGGTTAAAATTCTCCATGCGCATAACTGAATTCCTACTATTCAAATTTGTGATGTCTTTTTCATGCTTCTGAAACTTCTTTCTGGGCGCAGGCGAAATTTCATATAGTACAAGAATTGCTTGGTAGATTGCATGCTACTGTAGCTAATAGCCAGAGAAGTGAAGCCTACACATTACTGTTGGAGGAGTTAAATGACTGGAGGCACAAGTCAAGTCATAAGATGAAGAGAATGTTTAATAAGTCTTTTGGAGCCACCTTCCTTACTGATAGAGGTCAAGAATCTGCTTTTGCGTATCATATTCATCAATATGCAGATGTCTATACCAGTAAGCCAGAGAATTTTTTGCTCTATCCACCTGAAGCATGGCTTCATGTACCCTTTGATATTAAGATTATGCCACATCATGTGAAGGTATGTCTCACTCTGCTTATTTAAATAATATGTGGATAATAAACTACAGCATTTGTTATAAAATCATGCTCCTTGGTGTGAGATGCCTGTAGTAAGAATTGAGTAGATCTGATTCTTGAAATTTTCCTATGTCATTGCTCTTGTACCTTAGTCGCATAACAAATGTTTTAATTTTTTTTTTTTTTTAATATTGATTTAATATCAAAGGAAAGGAAAGAAAGAAAAATCGGCCAGCGACCCACTGATTCCATATTACGCTGGATTGATAAATTTAAAGTCACTGTACAAGCATTTGTGTTTGTTTTCCTTTTAGTTATATTCATTTAAAACAACCTAAGCCAATTCAATCTGTGCTAATCATAGAACTTGTATATCGTTATGATGCCCCTTTGTTGGCACATGAGATTTTTTACATTTGTTCGTGGTAGGACCCACAGCAATTGGAAATTTTGAATATTGTGGTTTCAAAACTGATGGGAATTATAGGGAATCTGTCTTCGTTTCTTGTTGAACCTTTGCATATATTGATTAAGTGCCAGAGATAGCAATCTCTTTGCATGACACATGCTTGCTGAACTTTCAAAGGCATGCCTCTTTCAAATTTTATTACCCACCATCCTGTTTCACATTGCCTATGTATGCAATGTCTATTCTGTTTTTTTTTTCTTTCCCTTTTTTCGATTTCCAATTGTAGGAAATAATGCGCTGCTCTGGCTATACTTTTTGAAGCTCTGCTTTTGGAGCTTTTGAGAATCTCAGTTTCCTTGTGATGTAGTCACGGATACTGTGATAGACTTTTCAGTTTCCTTATCCTAAGTATGTTCTCACATAAGACACCTAAACTTAAGATATCTGGCAATACTTCCAGTTATATAAAGTGGGATGGTCTGAGATTAAAGTGGGATGGTCACTACATTTTAAACTGGTACGTGATCTTCGGAAGATGGACAAACAAGTTAGTATGAAGGGTTAGGGTTCTGATTCCTGCAATGAAGTAGGCGAATTTTGTAGGAAGGGTGATTTGGGTTTGATTTCTTCAAAGGATATGCATTCGATTTCTGGTTCTGGAAACGAGTGTTTGATTTTGGTGGGTTTGGTTGGAATGACTTAGGTGGGTTTGAGTGTTTGATTTCTGCAAGCTGTTTGGGTTTCATTACTGGTAGTGGGTTGTTGGTATTTATGTGTTTCTTTGACACTGATGGTCTGGATGAAGAAGGGGTGTAGGTTTTATTTGAGTTTGGGTACTTGTTTGTCCGCCTTTTGAAGATCATGCACCAATTCGAAGTTTGACCGTACATTTTTTTTCTGGAGAAGAAGCACAAGAAGACGAAGAACGTGGGTTGAGTTTTTTGATTTTGCTTTCTTAACCAGTCTGGTCGATGGAGTAGTGAATTTCAAGGTTTTGTTATGTACTTGACAATGAAATGTGATATGATTCCATCATTGTTTCTAAAGCCGCCATTGTGCTAAGCTATTAGATTAAAACCTCGTGATATATCTGTCCACTGTATCCTGTGTGTTCTGACAGCACCCTCCTCTTTTCAGGTTTCGTCGAGCTTATTCAAAAATGAATAAATATTATCTCTCAACATCGTCATGGATGGGTCATCACTTATCGTGCAGTTTCTGCTGTGTTCATCTCCCAACATGGCCAGTGCAGGTTTCATGTTCATCAGAAGTCAACATAGTATGCTCTGGTACTATAATTCTGACAGTTTTTAGGAAAATTCTTTGTAACTTGTAAGCATATCAAGCTGCAAGTTCTTTCATTCTTTTAACTGCATACTGAAACCAAAAAATTAGTCACTGGTAAAAGATAAAAGAAATTTAATAAAAAAAACCACAGAGAAAAAAAAAATTCTGCTTATGTGAAGTTGAGGGGTGATCATGGCGATTGAGGACTGGCGGAGGGGTTTGAGGGGCCGGTGGAGCCCTCTTTCCCAAAAAAGTTAGCGTCTTTGTGGTATTGGGTTCGGTTGGTATTGTTGGTCATGTGCTTGGTTTTGTTGGCTGCGATTTTTGTCAAATGGGCTGTGTAAGGTTTATAGTGGAGTGCATGAATTTTGTTCTATATACAATTAACCTACCTCTGGTGATTCTGCTACTGGAATGGTTTTTGACTAATTGTTTGCATTGCTTTTATAAAATTTTACATGGAACGCGTTTCCTTTTTGTGCATCGCTCTCATACTGTTGCTCTCAGATTCTAAGCTTTTAGACTAGGAAATGAGCTTTTACACCGCTTCTGATGGTGGGTTGGGACAAAAGGACAATAAAGCTCCTGTCAAACTGACGGAAATGAAGGCTTGGACTTGATTTGTTAATGACTGCAAGTATAGTAACGAAATCGGGAAAATTGAAGTCACAGTGACTAAAATTGATTTCGAGCCAAACTCCAGTGACCAAAAATTAACCCTTTTAACTTCATGGAATTATAGTATGATTCAAATTCTGAAATTATAGTATGCTTCTTTTAGGTTTCCTTAATTTACCACATATTAAGTCTGGTAATATGTTGGTAATGTGTTGTTGGGGAGAGAAATAAAATCCAGCTTTATTAATAACATGAACAAATAGCAGCACAAACGACCTTTTTTTTACCGGTTGATTGTCGGTGACCAAAACTTACAAGACGAAATGCTTTTTCTGTTTTAGTAAAACCATTGTCGTCCATTTTTGGGTTTCTTAATCAATCAGATTTCTAGATATTGCCTAGTGAGGCAAGTTTCCACACATGTTGCTTGGCTTGAAATTGATGGCTCCTTGAAGGCTCTGCTTGACAAGAAAGACTTTCATGAAACGAGAATAGCACTATTGTGCTATACTCGGTAATATAACATGTGTGTTAATATTTTCATATGATATAGCATTATTGATTGAGGATAACCCTATTTTTCTCCAACTTAATGTTCCTTTCACCAATTTATGTCTTATTGTTGTTAATATTATTATTATTATTTTTCTTCTACATGGTTCTAGATAACTTGAACGACTACACAACTGTTGAGTTACGTGCCCTATTTTATAACACAACCAGTCTTCTGGTACGTGTTCCCTTTTAAAACATAGAATAGAACCAGTCCTGTTGTTGCAAGCAGCTAATTTGTTGATGTGAGAATTCATGACAGTTCGAAAGGTCATTCATCAAAAATGCTTATTAGAGTCTTTGCATGTATAATTAATTTAGTCATTGGTCAATACCTCAAATGTAAATGTCAATACGGCTGCGTGAGGACAATAGCTGGCTCCTTCCTATAAGAGTCATTTATCCTTTTAGACAAATCTAAGTTTTTGAAATGTATCAAACTGCAATTTGCACGCAAGTAAGAATGACTCTTTCACAATTATGTCATGTTTGATGATTGAGATTGAGTTAAATTATTAGGTAATTGGAAAGAATAACACTAATCTTTTGATGCAATTTTTTTCTTCTTATATGTGATCAAAGGATTGGTTTAACTAAAATATGCCAGTATATGACTAAATTCTTATAAATAATCCAATCACGTTATTTTTAAGCCACTAAACATTTAATTATGATTATGAATCTTGTCCACCTTTGTCATTCTTTCGTGGAAATTCTTCTTAAGAATTATATTTCATTTGTCCTTCTTTCTCCTCTTTTTTTAAGAGTATTTTTCCTGGGTTACCCTAGCTAATTGCTGCTGACTGGCAGCTGCCAATCTCCCGTTCAATAATGAAAATGACACCTTTGCCATTCAATTCAACCTACGAATCCCACAATGCCTGCCTAGCAGCCTAAGCCTTGTGCTCATATATTACGTGCCCTGCCTTGGTTGGTTGGAGATAAAACGGAAGCAAGCTAAAAAGCATGCCACGTGGTCCACCTACATTAGATAGTTTTGAGGATCCAACACATCCCCTAATTATCGGATTACGGCACAAGCAAGCATATGTAGCGTTAGGAATTTGAGTTGTACAACAACTAAACACATGCACGAGAGAAACTTTGGGCATTTGTGCAACCTACCCTTCTTCCTTATTACCTGAATTAATGGAAACCGCGAATTACTGTTTTTTTTCCCCGTTATGTTTTGGCATCCTGGTGCTTGAGGTCTATAACGGTGGTCCCTACCTTTATAAATTTGGCAAAAACAATTATACGAATAGTTGTATTATTGGCTCATTCATCCGTCTAATTACCTTACGTACAAATCTACTATAAAAAAGGGTTATGCGTGTCAGGGTTATGCGTGAAGGGGGAGGCATGAATGGGAAAGCTTAGGTTAGCTGGGTATGTTATTTTGGACCGAATAAAAAAAATCACTTGAGTTATAGTCCATGTTAGGCAATGCAAGGGTCCGTCCCTGATCATGGATGTCAAAATGATGCTATATAGGTGATTTTTCATCTCTCCTTATAGCTAGAAATTTAGGATTCCTATAAATTATATATTGTCAATATGGTAGGGCTCATGTTAATTCATGCGGCATTGATTGTTTTTAACAATTTTTAAAAGAGAGTAATCACGCTTCATACACTCCAACTATTGTGATTGACTGTTTTTTTTATTTTCTATATTACATTAGAATTGATGAGACCCTTAACCTATCATAAATCAACCCATCTTTCTACCATCTTTCACCACCTAGACTAAACCCAAAAAAGGGTTTCTATACAAATTACTACTCTCTAATCAATGTAGGAGGGGACAATTAAACTTTGGATCTCTTCTAATATTGAGAAGAAAGAGCTTGTTCGTAAACAAAACACATTATTAATCGTACTAACTAAACGCATGGGTAACATACGATGTGTACTTATTATATAAATTAATATGGTACAAAGTCAATCAATATTAAGGTAAGTTGTTAATTAATGCAATGAGTTACACGATGAGTTTTATTTTTTGGGTCAAAATTATGCAATGAGTTAGATTATATTAAAGTAAATTATCGCTTGTATAAAAAAAAAAATGATCCATATAACATTATTAATAAAGTTGATTATTATAATTGGTATTTGAATTCACTCGAATTGAATTGGTATGAGGCAGCAAAGGAAGAAAAATATAAAAATAAGGAGCATGCGGTAAAGCTAAAAGGATCTTGACAACATAAGATGGTGAGTAGATGGGAACGTGTAACAAATAGTTCACCAACCTCTTCCTCCATTGATGCCTGTCTCACCTTGAATCCGTCTCACAACTTATATAAGAGCAGAGATGGTAGGGAAGACACAACTCGAAACGAAAACAAAAACCGAAAGAGCGTGAATGGACAGCGAAAAACCCGTCGTTTGTGTTCTTGATGCTTCAACCTACGTGGGCTTCTGGATTCTCAAAGGATTGCTTGGCAGAGGTTTCACAGTCCACGCAGCCATCCAGAATAATGGTAAGCTTTTTCTTTCTTGAGGTTTAGGTTATATGAGAATCCGAGTTATTTGATATAGGGTTTGATGCAGGGGAAACAGAAATTCAGAAGAGAATTAGGGAGATGGAGAAAGTAGAAGAGAGATTGGAAGTGTTTGTTGTGGATGTTTTGGACTACCATAGCGTTCTTTTGGCTTTGAAGGGTTGCTCTGCTATGTTCTGCTGTTTAGATAGTTCAGATGGATATGAAGTGAGTTGTAATTTTGGTGAAACTCATATTTATAAGTATTTTTTAAATTTACTTTGATTATACTGACTCCATTTTTGTGGACTGGTTAGGAAAAAATGGTGGATTTGGAGGTGAGAGGAGCAATTAATGTTGTGGAAGCGTGTGCTCAGACAGAGACTGTGGAGAAGATTGTGTTCACTTCTTCTTTGACCGCAGCAATTTGGAGAGAGAACATTTGTTCTGAGAAGGATGTGGATGAGAAATCATGGAGTGATCAGGAATTTTGCAGGAAATTGAAGGTTTTGTCCTCTATCTTTATATTTATTTCTTTGTCTGGCTAGACATCACTTTTGGTTTTAAGTTTATTTATTTATATTAACGGCGGATAAGAATTCGAATATGGATTTTTTTCAGTATTGAGAAGAGAAATATCATTAGATAATAGCTAGTCGGTCACCTTTTAGTTTTTGTTAAGAACATGGCTGGATGGCTATGATCATATATTCGATAGGTTAGGATTTTTGGGTATTTTTGAAACATTTGAAGGATTGTTATGACGAATCTGTTATTATTATTATTATTAAATGAGTGCTAAAAGTATGCAGATTGGGTGAACAACATTTCTCCCTCTAACGAAAAAACAATTAATTACCAAATTATACAAGTTTTCTCAGAATTATATTTTACTGACATTGTGTATTTTCTTTTTGTTTGTAGTTGTGGTATGCCCTGGCAAAGACACTCTCTGAACAGGCTGCTTGGGCTTTATCCATGGACCGGATGCTCAAGATGGTTTCCATAAACTCTGGACTTGTCCTTGGGCCTAGTGTCGTCCAACAGAACCCTCGGACAACAATGTCTTATCTTAATGGTAATTAATTAATAACTAACATCACTTAACACAACCGTTGTATTCGTAACTTGAACCATGATTTCATGTTATAGGAGCGGCTCAAATGTACGAAAACGGGGTGCTCGCATTCGTCGACGTGAACTTTCTAGCCGATATTCATATTCGAGCTCTGGAGGATGAGTCCACATGCGGGAGGTACTTCTGCTTTAATAGAATTGTGAATACTGAGGATGAAGCTGTTAAGCTTGCCGAGAGCTTAAGCCCTTTGATATCATTGCCACCAAGGTATGAATAAGAACTATACTATCAAGTATTTGATCATGTAGGAGTAGGAACATAAGTAATTTTGATGGAGGTAAAATGACGACGTTTTGAGGTTGATTGGTGTCCTTTGTTGCATGCAGGTATGAATACCATGGGAGTGAGGTGCATACCGAGCGATTGAGGACCAAAAAGTTGAGCAAGTTGGTTGAGGGCGCTGCCTATTAGTACAAGATGACAGATTCTTTCATAAGTTTGTAATTTTCTTATTAAGATCAACAATTGTGCCAGAATGTTATGATGTGTAGAGTATTTGAAAATAAATTAAGGGGCTAAAATTAAGTGTTTTTTTTATATTATAAATAAGACCCAATATAAGTTTGTTTTATCACGTGACATAACCAGACGGCGAAATAGCAACTAATTCTTTTTATTTTTTTATATTTAGGATCTTTCTTATTAAGAGAAACGATAATACACTAAATTTACACACACAACACAAATGTTAGGACTCGATGTTAGAAGTATGTCCTGAAAGCCAATCATTAGATGAAATCTTTCATGAAAATTTCGTTTAAACCAACCATTTAGGTTAACACTTAAGGGCAAGTATGTCGACTCAGGTAACGGCCGAAACGTGACCGTTAACCTATTTGGGTCTGATGATTAAACCACTGGTGAGGATATTGCTTTTTCAGAAACCACGCCAGCAGTCCTCTAGTGCTCAATCAAGTCACTGTGCCACTGCTCATCTGTTGGATGTCTTAAGATTTTCTATTGACAAAATGTAAAATCTATGGATTTTTTTTCTTCATCTTATTGTATTATTATTCTAGAAAAAGGACAATACATTTTATACAAATTTATAAATAAACCCAATACTAGACATGTATTTATAAAAAAACCCAAGCACTATTTAAACATAGAAACACACCCAAAATCAACCCCAAAGTCAACTTTTTGGGTGTGTTTATAAATGAGTTTTGAGTGTGTGTAATGATGGGTTTTGGGTGTGTTTATATGTTTAAATAGTGCTTGGGTTTTTTTATAATTTCAACCCCTATTTTTGGTGTTTTAGTGAAACTCTCTACATTTTAACCGTTATAGGCAGGCAAATCTGTCCTGTATGTACAAATTGAATTCACATACAAATTGACAGAAAAAAATTTGATTTCACTCCCTTTTCAGAAACAGAATAGACCACCTTGAAATTGTGGGTACTTCATCATGGTAGATAACCCATTTGATGAAAGCTTAATTCAGAACAGACCTTCTTGAATCCTTTTCAGAAACAGAATAGACCACCTTGAAATTGTGGGTACTTCATCATGGTAGTGAGATAACCCATTTGATGACAGCTTAATCAGGTAACTGAAAATTATTATAAAAAAATCAGAACATTATTATAATTTGATAAAAAGTAAGATAAAAAGTAAGAGACAAAAACAATTGACAAAAGAATAAAGAAAATTGTACAAAAATATACATACCGTTCAACGCCCTCGGCCACGGCCAGGGCGACGACCAGAGCCCCTTCCAAAACGGATTATCCAAATAAGCACTAGAATCATTAGAAGGGTCGCGGATACAAATCTTCAATTAAATCTTGGTATCCTTTGAGCGCAGTTATCTTTTCTGACAGCCAAATTGGGGTAATCTGGAAGAAAAGCAGCGCAGAAAATATGGCCGGAGAGAGCCCGGTCAATGTGTGAAGCCGAATTACGCTCTTCAAGACTTTCTGTATGAGTTTAATGACCGCCATTGCAGCTTCCAAGACTCTTTGTACAAGGGCAAAGAAACGTTCCACCATGCGAACAAATGGCGTCAAGCGTTGCAGGGTAGTGTAAATGAAAGATGCAACTATGGAGACTGCGACTATGGCGACAACAATGTTGGCGAAAAACGGAGCCATTGCTGGGAATTGACAAGTTCTGTAGTTTGTGAGAGCGAGAGATGTTCTTGGGATGTTGGTCCGAGAGAGAGAGAGTTCCTTGAATCTTCGTCGGGGCTGAATCAGAGAGAGAGGAGGGCTGGGCAGGGAGAGACTAAAAATGCGACTATGGCGACAGCGACGGTGGCGAAAAATGAAGCCATTGTTGGGAATCGACAAGTTCTGTAGTTCGTGAGAGCGAATAAAGAAAGGAAATGCAGAGCGAGAGGTTCTTGGGATGTTGGTCCGAGAGAGAGGGAGTTTCTTGGATCTTGGTCTGGGCTGAATGAGAGAGAGAGAGGAGGGCAGGGCAGAGAGAGGTTTTTAAAGGTTGGATGTTGGTGGGAGGCTGACTGAGTGAGAGGTTCTTGAAAGTTAGATGTTGGTGGGAGGCTGGAATGAGAGAGAGAGAGAGAGAGAAGGCGCAGGACAGTGGAAAGAGAGGGAGCGCGAAAGCGGGCAGGTATGAAAATTCTACGGACTGGGACGTGGCTGGCTGTTATATATATGTAATAGGATTGTTAGTTCCTGCAGGTTTGGCTTTTGCCTCTATGCAACGATGGTAGACTATGAGTCAGCTAGTTTTAATTTAATAATTATTTGGGTCTTTAGTATTTTATTAACAAGGTCTTAGTGATTTATCCAGTACTCTGTTTCTCACTTCTTCTCTTCTGATTTCTGGAAACTTATTCATTACGTTGGGGCTGGGTTCAGATGGCATGCCACCTCCTGCAATGCTTTGCGGTGGTTTATGCTTCCTTTGACACGTTGATGGGTTCGTTATCTCAAAAGGGAAAAGAAAGCAAATGGGAAATAGAAAATAAACTCAATTCATTCATAATCCCAAAATAGGGCCAGCCAACGCTTAAATACAGCTTCCAAGATGTCTCTTAGCAACATAAAAGTAAATAACGAGTTACAGCTAGTGGTAAATAGCTAGGTGAAAGTAAAAGATAAAGAAATAGTTGATTTGACGTGCCCAGTGGCTGATTATTATTCTTACCCTCATGCACATCAGATTTACTTGTTATCTTATCCATCCATTGGAGCAGCAGATATCGTTTCCTTGTTATGCTGTAATAGGTGCTTCCTTTGTCTGACTATTTTCTAGTATGTTCTGCAGAAAATCCTCATTTTTTTTCTCCCCCCTATTTCTATAGTTTAAATGTGTCTCTGACCTGATTTCTTAGACAGGGGAAAAAGACTGTTGAAGGTAGGGGTGGACATAAAAACTTATAAACCGAATAAACCGACCGAACCAAACCAAACCAAATCGAAAATAAAGTTTTTTTTGACCAAATCAAAAAGTCAACTGCATGTCACCTGCTACCAGTCCATGAAATACGATCCCAACATCATCTTTAAGGAAGGATTCCAAGACAACGGAATGACCATCACCTCGAGGTACTATCCTGGCTCTCACCTATTAGCTCGGCTCCAGCGTGCCAGCCTCCCTCACCTCCATTGAAGACAAATTACTTTTGATGTTACCCCGCAACTCATCTCTTTTGTTCAATAAAGTAATGTAGTCACATAGACATCAATACAAGTTCAAGCTTTTCTTTCCAATGGAGTGTTCACAAATACAATCGACACACTCATCGACATCGCTCCGGGCGTCCGCCAAACGAGCCACACTCATCGACACGTCCTCCGACGTAGGCCAAACAGCCACACTCATCGACACATCTCCGGATGTAGGCCAAATGGGCCACCTCGCGACACGTCTCGGACGTTGGCCAAACGCGGCCACACTCATCGACCGTCTTCTGACGTTGGACAAACGGGCCACTCATCGACACGACCGTCTCGACGGCGTGGCCCAAATAGGCCACTCTCATCGACACGTCTCCGACGTAGGCCAACGACACACATACGCGACCGTCTTAGGACGTAGGCCAAACAGCCACACTCATCGACATCGTTTTCCAAGCGTAGGCCAAACGAGCCACTCTCGACATGTCTCCCGCACGTAGGCCAAATGGGCCACACACGCGACACGTCTTAAGACGTAGGCCAAACAGGCCACACTCATCAACACGTCTCTCGAACATAGGCCAAACAGCCACTCTCGCCGACACGCTCTGACGTAGGCCAAACAGCACACATCGACACGCTCCTAAGTAGGCCAAACAGCCATACACATTGACACGCCTTGGACGAGACCAAACGGTCACACTCATCGACACGCCACCGGACGAGGCCGACATGCCACAACCCTAAGCGCTTAAGCAGGTTCACAAGACATTATCATTATATTTAATGAATGAAGTTAGAAAAAAGAAATCTAAATTTTTATAGCAAGGTGACCAACCGACCGAAGTTCAACAAAAGATGGTCAAACATGAAAAATTATTTTAATCAAGAAAGCAGATTACAAAAGCCGAGAAGAAATAAAGAAGTCTTCATCTACTATGAGACACCGGCAGAAACCCACGATATATGACCTCTTCAAAGATTTGCCTGATCAGCCACGCTTTAGCAATTTATGTACCACTTTCCTCGCTCATGACATACATGTTGCCATCTCATCGGCTCGCCTTCCTATGCTCTATCCTCTTTAGCTACCGCCTCTGGTCCATTCCACGCTCACAATGTTAACTCGCCACTTCGCACAAGGAACAAGTTCAAGGAACAAGTTCAAGCAGAGTGCCTCGATGTCACCATCTTCAATTGCATAGAAGGGAGGAGTCTCATTTGTGCAATGCAAGTAGCCCAACTTGTATGCATCTATGGTGGCTTCAAACTTGAATTTCTCAGACTTGTGGTGAGCGTGAAGTCTAGCCATGTTTGTCATAGCCGAGGAGATGTCGATTCTTGCGCCGAGACGAAAGAATGTATCTTTCGACTAACCAAGTCAGCAGAAAAAAGCTAAGCTCGTAATCCTTTTCGGCAAGGGAGCTTTTCACTGATATCATTGCCCTTAAATCGACGTCCTTCTTCTCATAACAAGCTTGCATGGCGTAAAGCTTTATTGCGGCGGTTGAAACCTTCTTCTTCTCGCAAATTTCGCCTAACGAAGAAGAGGGGGTAACAACAAATGAATTTCGATAGTCTCAAAGAAGAAAAACCAATCCTTTTGAGTAAGATGAAATGTCGCTTCCTTTTGTTTTTCAAGGAAAGACTCGAGAAGGTGCCAAGGTCACCGACTGATGTAGTCGACTAACTCGCACATGAGAACGGGTTTGATAAGAAGTTCATCTTGAGCAGATTAGACACGCATGCATCCGCTGCAGGGCTGGATCGACCGTCGACGTCCGGGCAGATGACTCTCTCATCTTCTTAGCCTTTGCCAACCTCACCTCCAAAGGAGTCAATGACGCTGAATCAACTCCACCCTTGATCGCACTGTGACTCAACAGCTAGATCACGAGCAGACCTCCGCTTTGATCTCCATCTTTGACCGATACTGACAAACTCGAACTTCAAATAGGAATATCTGCATCTCTTTTACGCTCGGTAGAATGAGATCGGACACGAGCTATTCCGTGGAGCAGATCATGGTTTTCAAGGTTGTTAGCAAGAGGCTCGTAGAACATCCCAACACTCGCATACCACGAACTTTCCTGCTTATACGCACTAACGAGATGTTTGACCGACGATGATGATGGAATGACTTCACTTGAGTATTCTCAAAGGAGTTTTAGCTTTTTCTCAATGGAGACACGCTTCGCTCTGCAAGAAGTAGCTTTATCTCTTGAAGACTTGGCAACAACCTTATTTTTAAGAGGGTTCCGGTAGAGACACTCCTCTGCCCAACCCGCATCATCGAGTCTAGACTATTCCCGCCCATCTCTCAACATCCCGGCGGGGGCGGACCACCGACTTCCTCCCGATACTCGCCAACTGGCGCGCTTACAACGCATAAGGCCAAGCACGCCCAGCCTAGACCTGCGACGATAGGAAGAAGCGTCCACTCGCGTGCACTGCTCCACCACGATTGCCGCCACCGCCACCGTCACCACGACGACAATAAGCCGGGCTTCCCAACTAGACCTAATTGCAAAAAAGAAATATACGTGCTCGACTTACCTTGGGATGCACGGTGACTCTTCTCTTCAACAAGCAGTACAAATTCTCTAAGATATCTCTTAAGCTAGAAAGTAGAGAAGTTAAGTTTGCGATGTGAAGAAGAGTGAAGAGAAGCCCTGCATTTATACTGGATGGGCGTCCTAGGTCAACAAGGAATCTCAAGCCCATTCCAACTGGGTGTTTAGAAAATTAGCAAGTCGAATACCTCCTCCACTCAGGAGCCCAAGTCCAAGAAGGAAGCCCAGTTATAGCTGGATGATAGGAGCATATTTATGCGACTTTGCTATCTTATTTCTTTGCATTTACTTAGTTAATTCCCATTTATTAGAGTGATTTAGCTTATTTTCGTATTATTGTAGGTCCAGATGGCAAGATTGGCAAGAAATGGCATTTTGGAGCATTTTAGAGCAGTTTTGGACTTGGAATGGATAGCATATGCATGGGCCAAGATGGATGGACGTTTTTGAAGTTTGAATAGGCTAGGAATGTGCTAAAAAGATGGGGAAATTAATTCAAGAATCAGCTTCTGGGAAGTAAAAAACCCTAATGATTTTATTTTATTTTACCTTATCCTAATCCTATTCGACCTAAATTCCAGCTGGAAAAGGGGGGGATTAATTTCATATTAGGAAACCTAAAACTCTAATTTCGTGGGTTTCTCACTGGGCCCTTTTACCTAGATCTACCACATGAATAAAGGAGGGGTTGCCGCAGGAGAAGGGGGTTCTTTTGGTGCCGTAGCAAGAAAGGAGAAAGGGAGAAGAAGAACTTGGCGCCGGAACCTCTGCATCCATTGGGTTTTTCAGAGTTCTTCCCTTGATTAGTTCAAATGTTTATTCTAGATTGCTTTTCAATTATTATGAACATGTGTAACTGAATTTCTTCTTAGTTAGAGGTGAATTCGAAGCCATGGACATATGTTTTACATGAATTGATTACTTCGTTATGGTTTCATAAAGTATGAATGTGATTTACTTTTCTGTTTTATTGAGGACTTATTCTTGCATGTTTATTAAGGATGCATACTTAGTTTGTATGCAGGGATTTGATGCTAGAATATAAGGGAATTTCACCTAATCGTTATGAACTTATATTCATAAGTAGTAAAAGTCACTAGTCATGATTGCGTTAAGTAAATTCTTGGCAGGAGTATCATGCTTTTCATAGTTACAATTGCCTTGTCAAGGCTTATGATTTTCATAGAACTTAATGATCTTTGATATGTATCTCTATCATGCTGTTCATATAGGGAACTTAATAAGGATAATTTGATTGCGTCGCTGAGTCCAATTCAATGAACTTAGGAAAATCTGAGAGTTAATTAGTGTATTCACAATTAATTTGGGGCTTTGTCATTCATACTTTATAGAAAGAGTAATGCTGGAGATCGATTTGTGTGCATATGTTCCATGTGTGGAGAAGAATCCTCTAGCTATCCCTTAATCTATATTTCATTCACAACTTAGTTGTTTGTCTGCAGTTTTACTTTAGTCTAAATCGTCCAAATTCCCCTCAATCATTGTTCCCTTAACTTAGTTTCCAGTTTAATAAGTATAGTTTGTGTTGATTAGCATCCCTCCAAATCCCCGGAATAGAACGATCCCTACTTATAGGGTTTAATTTATAGGGTTTAATTTGTGCGTTAGTTATTTCTCACGCTAAATTTTGGCGCCGTTGGGATTAGCAAAATTGCTAATCTTCCGTTTGTTTTCGTTTTTCTTGTGTTTTTGATTTTGTTTTGTTTTGTTTTCTTTGTTTTAGGTACTAGTTTATGACTCGAAGTTCACACCCTGTTCATGTGCACATATTGGACTTTGACGACGATTTCGAACGAACTTTGAGAAGGAAGAGGAAGCAGCGCGAACTCAATCCTCTAGTTCTAGTTCCAACTGAATCTGAAGCTTTAAACGGACTTGGAAGAGGAATAAGACATGGCTGTAGACAATCGAACAATCAAGGAACTTTCAGCCTCTGGATTGGACACTGCAGTCCCTCTTTGCATTCAATACCCTAGGGCAGCTGCAGGTAAGACCGATGAGTTTGAATTGAAGTCGAGTTTGCTACATCACATTCCCAAATACCATGGGCTGTCCATGGAAGATCCAAACAAGCATTTGAAGGAATTTGAAGTAGTATGTTCAAGTATGACACCCATTAACGTGGATGAG
This sequence comes from Prunus mume, assembly GCF_029339155.1. Taxonomy (NCBI): domain Eukaryota; kingdom Viridiplantae; phylum Streptophyta; class Magnoliopsida; order Rosales; family Rosaceae; genus Prunus; species Prunus mume. The sequence goes on from NC_142699.1 coordinate 33,448,818, forward strand.
AATATTTTGAAGATGAAAGCCTTCCCATTCTTTCTTATGGACAAGGCTAAAGATTGGCTCTATGAACTAGCACTGGAACCGTCACTTCTTGGGAAAGTATGAAGAAAGCATTCTTAGAGAAATTTTCCCAACTTCAAGAGTCATTCTTTTGAGGAAGAAAATTAGTGGAATTCAACAAGGCCCGGGAGAATCCTTTCCAGGGTACTATGAGCGTTTTAAGACGTTAGTTGCATCCTGCCACAACATCAAATGAAGGAAGAGCTTTTAATTCAATATTTCTATGAAGGACTACTTCCACTGAAGAGACAAATGCTTGATGCTTCAGCATGAGGTGCTTTGGTTGACAAAACACCAGTTGCTACGAAGATCTTAATAGCAAACCGAGCTTTGAATGCACAACAATAGGAAGGAGTTGGAGGGAGAGATCATACACGGCCAAGTCCAGATTAATGAGGTAAGTGCTATTTCGGAACTTCAATCTCAAATGGCTAATCTCTCTACTCTTATTTCGCAGGTTGTTGAAGGATCCAAAGTGCAAAGTACAGCCACTTGTAGCGTGTGCTCTATGCATGGACACCCCACTGACCAATGTCCTCAATTAATAGACAATGGGGGATGGGAAAGTGCCAATGCCGTAGGTTATCAAAGGCCAAAATCAACCTAGGTATGACCCGTTTTCAAACACCTACAATCCGGGCTGGAGAGATCATCCAAATTTGAAGTGGAGGGAGCCTCAACAACAACAAGGTGGATATAGATAGCCACCTCCAGGGCTCTATCAAAGGCCGTTCACACCACCACAGCCTCAACCACAAACTGCCCAATCAAATTCAGGTTCGCCATTGGATAATGATCAAATGCTTAAAGTACTAACTTATTTGACTCAGGGTTTACAAAATCAAGCCAAAGAGATGAGCGAAGTGAAGAAGCAAATTGGGCGATGGCGGAGTTCATGGGACAGTTTAGAGAAGAAGGCAAACTACCTAGCTCAACCATTGTCAATCCAAAAGGAGGTTTTGAAACGGCTAAAGCTATCATCTTGAGGAGTGGTAAAGAGATTGGAACCAATCCCAAAATGTCCAAACAAAGCCCAAAAGAGAACGAAAAGTCTGCTCAAAGAGAAGGAGGTGGACAAAGCCACGGCAAGGGAGGAACAACCCTTGCTGCAGTCCCCCAAAGCTCCTACACAACCAAACTCAGGTAAGGTTGTTCCAAATTCAACTCATTCTAACCCTATCCCACCAAATGTGCCTTTCCCTCGCAGGTTTATGCAATCTAAGAAAGAAGAGAATGAAAAAGACATCTTAGAGACTTTCAGGAAGGTACAAGTCAATATCCCACTTCTTGACGCAATAAAGCAAGTTCCAAGATATGCTAAATTCTTGAAAGAGCTTTGTACAACAAGGAGGAGGATTTCAAACAAAGAAGTGGTAAGGGTAAGTGAGAATGTTTCCGCAGATTTTACAAGCAACGAAAACTGCCACCTAAATGCAAAGATCGGTAGTTTCACAATCCCTTGTGTTATTGGTAACACCAAGTTTGAACATGCCATGTTAGATTTAGGTGCTTCCATTAATGTCATGCCATACTCTATTTATGCATCTATGAACTTAGGAGAGCTTAAAAATGATGGCGTTATAATTCAATTAGCCGATCGTTCTAATGCATATCCGAAAGGAGTTTTGGAAGATGTTTTGGTGCAGGTTAACACTTGATATTTCCAGCAGATTTTTATGTGCTTGAGATGGAGGATTCGGCCCATTCTACACCATTAACAATCTTACTTGGACGACCTTTCATGAAAACAGCCCGAACCAAGATCGATGTGTTCAAGGGGACGTTGACAATGGAATTTGATGGCAATGTCATTGATTTCAATATTTCTGAAGCTATAAGGTACCCTATTGATGATCACTTATGTTTCTCTATTGATGCATTTGATTCTTTGGTGTAGGAATATCTCGAATCCCTAGATAGGGATGTCCTTGAAACCACCATTGTTCAGGGAATTGAACTCATTAAAAATGGGGCCGAACCTAATCATGAAGAAATTGGCGAGATGGTGGCTGCCCATGAGTCACTGCCACAATATGTTGGTAAGTCTCCAATCCCAATCCCAATTCCCGTTTCTACTAACAAGTTGTTACCTTCGGTGATTCAGGCACCCACTCTCGAGCTTAAACCGTTACCGAATCATTTGAAGTATGTCTTCTTGGGAGATAAAGAGACTTTGCCTGTCATAATCTCTTCATCACTCACGGCAGTGGAGGAGGAAAAACTAGTTCGGGTGTTGCAAGAGTACAAAACAGCTATTGGATGGACTTTAGCCGACATCAAGGGACTTAGTCCTACAACATGCATGCATCGCATACTTCTAGAGGAGGGGGCTAAACCAACTCGAGAGGCTCAACGCCGACTCAACCCTCCAATGATGGAAGTTGTGAAAAAGGAGATCATTAAGCTTCTTGATTGTGGGGTCATTTACCCAATTTCGGATAGTCGTTGGGTTTCACCGGTTCAAGTTGTACCAAAGAAATCAGGAGTCACTGTGGTAAAAAATGAAGAGAATGAACTTGTCCCCACTCGTATCCAAACAGGTTGGAGAGTTTGCATTGATTATAGGAAGCTCAGCGCCACCACAAGGAAAGATCACTTCCCTTTGCCGTTCATTGATCAAATGCTTGAAAGGTTAGCCGGTCATTCTTTTTATTGCTTTCTTGATGGCTATTCGGGATATAATCAGATTGTTATAGCCCCAGATGACCAAGAAAAGACTACTTTTACTTGTCCGTTTGGTACTTTTGCTTATCGACGAATGCCATTTGGTTTATGTAATGCACCAGTCACCTTTCAAAGATGCATGGTAAGTATCTTTTCCGATTTCGTTGAGAAGATTATTGAGGTTTTCACGGATGATTTTAGTGTCTTTGGTGACTCTTTTGATGGCTGTTTAACTAATCTCACGTTGATATTAAAACGTTGCATTGAAACCAACCTTGTTTTAAATTGGGAAAAATGTCACTTCATGGTAAAACAAGGCATAGTTTTAGGACATATAGTTTCAGAAAAGGGAATTGAAGTTGATAAATCAAAAATAGGTCTTGTACGCCACTTACCCTTCGTTGGGAGAGGTTCGTTCTTTCCTTGGACATGCAGGATTCTATAGACGTTTTATCAAAGATTTCTCGAAGATTTCAACACCCTTGTGCCGACTTCTACAAAAGGATGTGCCGTTTGTGTTTGATGACGAATGTGAGAAGGCGTTCAATCACCTCAAAGAATTGTTAACTTCAGCACCTATCATTGTTCCACCAGATTGGAGCCTTCCGTTCGAGCTTATGTGTGATGCATCAGATTATGCTTTAGGGGCTATTTTGGGACAACGGAAGGACAAGAAGCCACACGTTATCTACTATGCATCCCGAACCTTGAATGATGCTCAATTGAATTACTCCACCACCGAAAAAGAACTTCTTGCTATTATGTTTGCTTTATATAAGTTTCGTTCTTATTTACTTGGTACTAAAGTTATAATTTACTCTGACCATGCAGCTTTGAAGTACTTACTCACAAAGAAAGAAGCCAAACCAAGGCTTATTCACCTTTGGATGCTTCTTCTTGGAGTTTGACGTGGAAATTAGGGACAAAAGAGGATGTAAAAATGTAGTGGCTGACCACTTGAGCTGTTTGGTACATGAAGAAGACCTTCTACCTATTCTAGAGGCATTCCCAGATGAACAATTGCTGACCATTGAGGTAAGTGAGCCATGGTATGCTGATATTGTGAATTATATTGTGTCTAAACAAGTTCCAAGCACCATAACTATGCACCAACGTGATAAACTTAAAAAAATTGCATGGTTTTATGTGTGGGATGACCCTTATTTGTGGAAATATTGCCCTGATCAAATTATTCGTAGATGTGTGCATGATTCTGAGTTTAATTCAATCTTAACCTTCTGTATCACACTTATGCATGTAGGGGTCACTTTGGTACACAACACATAACACTTAAGGTTTTAGAATGTGGATTTTATTGGCCTCCTATCTTTGAGGATGCTAGAACTTTTTGTATGACTTGTGATCGTTGCCAAAGAACGGGCAATATAGGTGCAAAAGATCAAATGCCGCAAACCCCTATCTTTTCTGTTGAGATTTTTGATGTTTGGGGTATTGATTTCATGGGCTCTTTTCCTTCTTCACATGGTTTTAATTATATCTTACTTGCTGTGGATTATGTTTCAAAATGGGTGGAAGCAAAAGTCACCCATACCAATGATTCCAAAGTGATGGGGGCTCTCACTTTTGTAATCGGACCATAGAGGCACTACTTAAGAAGTATAATGTCACGCATAAGGTTTCAACACCTTATCATCCCCAAACAAGTGGACAAGCCGAAGTTTCCAACCGGGAAATCAAGCAGATCTTGAAAAAGACAGTTGGACCAACTCGAAAGGATTGGAGCTTGCGTTTGAATGATGCATTGTGGGCATATCGTACTGCCTACAAAACACCAATTGGAATGTCTTCTTCTTCTCTAACTGGTATCTCAATACTCTATTTTCTTTGATGACCAAGATGAATGATTTTTTTATACAATAAAATGAAATCTTATGCTACAATTAAAAAAAATCTAATTTAATAGATTAGAGAACCTTATATTAATTTTATTTTAAAAAAAGGACAAGGGAAAAATTGAAGGAAGAAAAATTCACAGAACCCAAACTTGTTGCTCTAAATAAATTAAAAAAATAAGCGAGAAAAAACAAAGAAACAACCAAGAGAAGCCAGATGCGTGGGAACTAAAATCTCCCAGCCAGATGCATGTGAATTGAAGTTGAATTTGAATGGTGAAGAGGTATTGTCTTTGTCCCCAACGTTGATGATGGAGTTATCTGGGTGAGAGTTTGGCTCTGTCTACCCACTTTCCATTTCCTTGTCTCTACAATTCTCACCAAGCAAGAGACCCTCAAAAAAGAATCCACAAAACATCACACAATCCCTCATTCCAACATCACTTAAATTCACACACCCAGGCATTCACAGAGTTCTTTTTCTAAATATTTCTACTCAACTTGCGAACTATTTCAACAACAGAAAGCTGAAGATTTAGTAGATGAAACGCACCAATTTATTTCCCATAATTAGAAAACAATGCAACGAATCCATGAAAATGAAAAGTAATCTATAAATTAGTAAAAAGGTCCCATTTGAGATGATGGATTCATATTTTCCTCAACATGAACACTCCAAAAATTTCTCATAATTATCAAATTGACCAACTCACAATTCTCAAATTCCAATTTGATTACTTTATGAATTTCCAATCCCAATACCTTAAATTTATCACAAAAGCCAAAATGAACAAGCAATAGAGAGATAATAACATACGGGCTATAGAAATTGGAGAAGATGGCAATCTTGTTGAGTAGATGACGTTATACGAGCGCCGAATATTAGTGCGCGACCGCGGCTGCCGTGAACGCAGCACCACCCAACAACTCTAACGCATCTTCCCATGACAACACAACGATCGCAAGGGTCGAAAGGCCGAGCGTAGCTCTGAGACGATTCAAGCGAGTCCGACCTGTCCTCTGCCACCTATTTGAGCCGTCGAGACTATCCAGCTCTACAATACAGAGTAGGATGAGCGACAGTTCAAAAAGAGCATTTTTAATAAAATAATTAAAAAACTGACTCATTCCATTGCCATCTCTCACCTTACTATCCAACTTTGCATTGGCCGCTTTCCCCATTTCAAGTCGTTCTTTTTTCCTGTCAATAATTTATTTTTAATCAACAAAACCATCATAATATTAAGCAACCACATTTCCAATTTTTAGATATATGTGCAACTTACATGAAATTAAAAAATGCATCCCTGCCAACTCTTGCTTGTTGTACATTACTCTCGGCTTTGCGCTTTTGTTAATGTATGGTTTTTACTATTTTCTTTTGGCTTCCCTTGACAACTTTGTAATAGGATGTGTAATGTAATTTATCAAGCTCAAGTCTAGATTAGGGAAAACTTTTATTGGTGCTCTTCTCTAATCTCTGCTTTATGGTGGCTCAAGCAATTTGACAAAGGTATTGAGCATTGCATATCATTACATTAAACAGTCTTCATAAAATGATGACTAGTCATCCGTTTCTCATATGACTAGTCATTCTTGCTTCCAGCTGGATAACAAACTGTTTTGTCCTATTCCTCTTTCTCTCTCTCTGCCCATCCGTGGTTTTCTCGACCTAACGAATTTTTGATTTGTAAAGGTCACGTTTTGGTCATTTAGTGGCTTGTCTCTTTTGCGTGGAATTTTTGGAAAGATTGTTTTTGCTTTCTTTCTCTTCTTCCTCAAGAGAGAACCATATACTTTTCATCTATGAGTTTTTCCAATTGATTTCTTTTTGAAAAACTGCTTTTGAAAACCCGAATCTGCATCTAGCTATTCAAATCATCTCTCATTTATATCTAGGTCAGATTCAAGACTGATTTCTTCAAGAGTATGGTTTCTTGAAGAAATTGGTCATTCTCCTTTGAATCAAATATTGTTTTTTTGTTCGTGTTGGAACTTACAAGCTTGTGCCATGGGATGAGCAATTTGGAGAAAAGCTCATTGCCATGAAGGAAGCCAAGTTTTGCTAAGTTGGAGAAGGAGATTGCACAAATGAGTATTGCTCATATTCCTAAATTGACCTAGGTGAATCTTGAGCTTGGTTGTATTTCCTTTGTAGAATCTTTTTCTACTTAGTGGATTGCCTGGTCGGTTGATGACTCCCAGCTTTTCCCAATGGTGGGTTTCTGGGTGAACAAAATCTGTTTTGCATATCTGTAATTTTTCTGGGTTTGTGTTCTTGATGGTTGACTAGTCATCTTTATCTGCTGTTTGATGTTTGCATGATTTTGATGATTTCACACACTTTCACATAGTTGTTGCTAGCACAGGGGATGCCTAGATTGATGGGTCCTTCTGAGTGCGTAGGTTGTCACTAGTAATCTTCTAGGTTGCAGGTACATTGTGGCATGATCTGTATGTTCTCTTGATTGTGATTGTTCATGACTAGCAGTTGACTAGTCATACGTGTATTTGGTCAAGGTTTAAAGTGTGTGAAGATTGCTGAGTTGTTTTGTCTTGGTTGTGTAATTAAATCTACCATTTGTCACCTAAGTACCAATTTCAATTGGTATCAGAGCGTCAGCTCTTAACACAAATAGAGAGATCCTAGGATTTGTTTTGGTGTTTAGGTGTGTTCACTATGGAAAGGGATCGAGTTCTTGGATCTTGCAACTCCCTCCTATTTTGATAATAACTTACGCTGCATGGAGAGAAAAATTTGAGATATTTCTTGATGCTCTTGATGAGTATGCAAGTGAGTATCTCACAAAGAGTGGGTAGCTCCGGTCAAGACTGTTTTTGGTGAGGATGTGCCCAAACCTAGGTCAGAATGGACTGAAGCTGAGGTGTTTGGTGCATATTCGAACAAGAAGGCCAGAAATGCCTTAGTTACTGCTTTGTCTAGCACACAATTTGCACATATACAACATATCCCTAATGCTAAACAAGCTTGGGATAAACTAAGGGTGGTTCATGAAGGGGATGACCAAGTTAGAACCCTAAAACTTGGATGGTGCTTGCACAATTTGAAGAACTTAGGATGTCTGAAACTGAGTCTATTTCTGAGTTCCATGGGAGAGTTGAGATGATCACAAATGAAGCCATGAGTCTAGGTCAACCCATTGAAGAGCTTCTTGTTGTTCAGAAAATTCTTACGTGTTCTACCATCTAGGTTTAGAGCAAAGAAAACCGCAATCATGGAGGTCCAAAATTTAAATGAAAGTAAGCTTGGCAAGCTTGTAGGAAAACCGAAAACCTATAAGATGGAATTGAATATGGAAGAAAATGACTCCAAAAAATAAAAAAATGTTGCACTTCAAGGAGTGCATGTTTCCTCTCTGAAAGTTGATGAAAAATCCTCAGGTTTTGAGGATGAGATGGCCTTGTTTGTCAAAAAATTTAGGAGAATTCTTAAGGATAAGGGAAAGTTTGCTAGAGAGGGCAGCTCTGGTAGTGAGATACTGCTTAGACCATTAACTGATCGGTCTAATGAGATGAATAAGGATGTCAAACCTTTCACGAAAGATTTCAGAAAATCTGTCAAGTGCTTCACATGTGGAGGCATTGGACACTATGCTGCTGACTGTGCAAACAATCAGAAAAAATACTCCAAAGGAAAGGACAAGGCCATGAAAGTGAGCTGGAGTGAGAGTGAAAGTGAAGGGTCTCAAGAGGATTCATCTTCCTCTGATGTTGATGACCAACATGTTGCCTTTGTTGCCTCTGTGCAGCCCATGTCTGATGAATCTGATTTAGTCAGATGACCTGTCATATTGAGTCATTAGGAAGAAAATATGATTGTTTGTTTAAAGAGACCTTGTGTTTGAAAGAAGAGAGCCTCAAACTTGAGGTTAATAACCAAGATCTTCAACATGAAATTCTCATCCTAAAAGAAACCAAAAAGGAGTTAAGTGACAAATTTGAGTCTCTAGAAAAAGAAAGTGATGCTCTTGTGTCAATTAGGAGTAACCTTGAGAATCAAGTTAATGTGCTCAAGGAAAGTAACATTGGTTTCCAGAACTCAAACAAACAGCTCCTAGGTGAATTGAATGAAGCAAATAGGAAGATTATATCTATGACCATTGGTGCTTCAAAAATTGACAAAAGTAAAAACTAAAAACTAAAATTGAAATGGTTATCAAATGGGCCCTTAGAAAATGCCTTGAATGGATGTATTAACTAGAATTTGGATACTCGCTTGACCAATTATTAAAGATACAAATTAACAAGATGGTACGAGGAGTGTTTAAGTAAACAAGTTGGAGATCATGTGGCTTTAACATAATACCACATACTATGTAACTCCTATATTTTCAACATAAACCCACCCTATTTTTAAATTCCAATGAAACCCAAATTTAAAGACTTAAATGTCAAAATGCCAATTTTGTCCCTGTGTTTTCAATTTGGCTAATTTGATCCATGTGTTCACATATGTTAGCCAACGTAGGGGAATCTATCAAATAGACATTAAAATAGACATGTGCATAGCACTTGAGTGGGCATAAAGGTATTTTAACACAAACCAAAACCCTCGAGACTCTATTCCTTGGCGCCAATGACAATGCCGTAGTCTGCTTTCATCAGAATTGGGGTTTCAAATTCAATCAATTCCCTTGAATATCAATCACTTCACTTGAGTGCTACTAAAGATGAAATTTTTTTTTCTAGAGCCTCAATCAACCAGGTGAGTATTCTTGAGTTTGGACCCTATGCTTGTTTTACTTCAATGTAAAGTTCATTTCAATGACTGGTTGTTGATACATAGATCTTGCTTGCTAACTATTTTTTCGCTTTCTTGGTTTCTTGTTTTGATGATTGTTTGTTTTGCTGCTTTGCTTTAATGGAAATCTCTTTAACCAAAGAAAAAGGACAAAGCATGTACCTTCTAGTGATAAAAGTAATGGACGCTCTCCCTTTCACATGCTTTGTCTTTGAGAAATAAAATAGTAAATTAAGCATACATAATGGTGGATTTTACGACCCACTCACATCAATAAGAGTACCAATCTCAAACCATATGTTGTGCAAATAAAAAATGTATTTATTAATAGAAGTCTATTAGTTTTGTTGTGCAGATGATGATCACGTGACTATTGAATTTAGATACGGTGGACATTTTGTGTACACTCCAAGAACCCATTATATACGGTGACTTATTTTGATAATGTAGATGTTGATAGGTTGTTTACATTAGAAATTAAAGACAGGATACGAGAGTTAGGTGTTCAAAACTCCAAATATTTTTATTACACACTTCCAGGCCATGGACCAGCAAATGGTCTTTATGCATTGGAGAAAGATGAACACATTTCAGGTTTTGTGAGCTCAATACATAGGAATAGGCGAGCATCACGTTCATGAGGTTATAAAAGTGACTTAACCCAACCACCAATGTCACAAGCTAATATAGATTATGGAAAATCATTGGGTAAACTACAGTAAACCCCCCAACTTATAGGGTCATTTACGAGTTCATACCCAACCACCAATGTCACAACCCATGGACTAGCAGGTAACGGCCCAAACGTGACCGTTAACCTATTGTTCAATTGGGCATTGACAAATCGCAAAGACCAGTACGCACTATATCTGCTCAACTAGGAGGATGACTAGTCTTGAGTCATTGGTGTATGGACACTGAGATAAGTGCATAGGTGCTCGTTTGAGTTCACTAAACGCTATCAAACTAGAAATCTTGTATGGAAGTTTTACTAACATATCAAACAAAATTTCATCAGTTGTAATAACGCAAGGTTAATCCTTAGACCTGAGGCACCATGGGTTCCTTATGGATGTGTGGTCGGTCTCTAATTGTATCATAAGGTTGAGCTCATCCCTGGGCTCAGCTCAAGGTAACATTGGGATCTTCGACAAGTCCATATAGGCAAGTGAGTGTACGACAAGGGATCTCGACTTCCAGTAAGAGGGAGAGAATGTTCTCAGATATGATTCGGGAATCTCCGGTCGGAGTCAAAGCTCAATTAAGAAATAGTCTTCTAATTATTCTCATATTGAATCATTAGCCAAGAATGATCACATTAGGGATTTGACATGAATTTCATATCCTATTAACGATATAAAGGACATTGGGAAATAGAGAATGATCGAATTGTATTGTAATTCCAACTAAATGGATTCTCCTAATATATTCTATATTAGCTTGGGTAGCCATAATATGTTGCTAGACATCACTCACGGTTTGTGGAAGCCTTAAGGAAATTACTTAACTAAGTCCTCATTAAAGCGATAATTAAAAGGAAGTTTTAATACACAATCGATAAAGAAAGAATTCGAGATCGCCCACGGCCTCGCTAATTGGAACCCAATAGATCGCACACCCATAAGTTCGTTATTTGGAAATCAACGATTAAGTCAATTAATTAGATTATTTGGTTAAAGAAAAAATTAATTAAAAAGTTAATTAATTAAGTTGAAATAGAATGAGCCTTCAAATGGTTTAATTACCCAAAGTTAGAAAGTGTTAGAAAATGCTTACAAACTTAGTTATGTATAGAGATTACCGAGCAGAAGCAATTGACAACTTACTTGCACTTACGAGCCTCAAATGCTTTTTGAACGAAACAAATTTTTTTTACCACGAATGCATAAAAGTTACCCCCATGATGTTTCATGTTAACAAGCCCCAAGGGATTGATGGTCACCTTTGAGAGAGAAATGGATTGGTTCTTAGGTGGTAAGGGGAGCACAAGTTTGCTCTATTCTCTAGCTTCTTAGGGTGATTAGGGAGGCCTCCCAACACCTCTATTTATAGGGGGTTGTCCATATTCCACCACATCGGTTATCTTATCACCTCTAACTATATCTTTAAACAACTAAATGTAATTTAAAGTCTGTGAAAATAAACTTACATTAAGAAATTGAAGAACTTGGTACACTAAGCGGTTGAAAAAGTAAAATCTAGCTTAGGAATTGAAAAGTGTAGAACAATAAGTAGAATTCGCGTGTTGTGTTCAATGTCCCTTTCTCTGTTGACGCAGAAAAATGGTTCGGCACTTTCCCGCGCAACTTAGTGATGAGGTGTGATGGATGATGGGTGAAGGTGAGGACCTTCACCAAGTGTGTGAGGATTTGAGCAAGCGATCAAACATACAAAAGACAAGATATACGTGGTTCACCCTTAATGAATGGGCTACATCCACGGAGAAGTATATTCTCATTATTATAATATTGTGTATTTACATTTGTACATAGGGTTGGACCCAAATTTAAATGTAAGAAAGGAGAAGGCCATGACTAAAGATCAAGCCCAGCCCAAGCATCCTTTTCTAAGGGGAAAGTGGTCTCCTTTTATAGGTGAGGGGAAGCCTTCACTTCTTGTAATATTCCAATGTGGGACTCTTTACTTTGCCTAGAGTTGCTTCTAGTTGCTTGGTCAAATATGGTATAAACAGAAGTCCCCCAAGTTCTCAAGCAAGGAGGTACTCCTTGGTTGAGGACTTGTACAATTTTCAGTGCTGACCGAGCAACACTTAGTCTTCTTCCAAGTAGTGTGGTGTCGATGGTGCGAATGATGACGGGTGCCAAAGGCTATGACTGGGTGCGAAGGTGATGACGGGGTGCGAAGGCGCGCTATCGTCGGATGATGACAGGGTGCGAAGGCGTCGCTTTGTCAAATGATGACAGGGTGCTTTGAAGGCGTCGCTTTTGTCAAATGATGACAGAGTGCCAAAGGCATCTCTCTTGTCAAATGATGATAGGGTGCCGAAGGCATCTCTCTTGTCAAATGATGACAGGGTGCCAAGGCATCTCTTGTCAAATGATGACAGGGTGCAGAAGGCATCGCGCTCGTCTAATGATGACAGTGCGAAGGCATCTCTCTTGTCAAATGATAAGTGCGAAGGCATCGCTTTTTCAAATGATGACAAGGTGCCGAAGGCATCTCTCTTGTCAAATGATGATAGGGTGCCGAAGTCATCGCTGTCGTCTAATGATGACAGGGTGCTAAAGACATCTATCTTGTCAAATGATGATAGGGTGCTGAAGGCATCACTTTTGTCAAATAATGACATGGTGCCGAAGGCATCTCTCTTGTCAAATGATGATGGGGTGCCGAAGGCTTCGCTCTCGTCTAATGATGATAGCGTGTCGAAGGCATCTCTTTTGTCAAATGATGAGTGCCGAAGGCATTGCTTTTGTCAAATAATGACAGGTGCGGCATCTCTCTTGTCAAATGATGACGGTGCCAAGGCATCACTCTCGTCTAATGATGACAGGTACCAAGGCATCTCTCTTGTCAAATGATGACGGGGTGCCGAAGGCATCGCTCTCGTCGAATCATGAAGCTTGTTGAACAAGTTTACCAATGGCTACTTGCTGATGGCAAATAGTCTTGGGTTTTTTTTTGTGTGTTGGCATGAGTGCCAAGTGCCATAAATGGGCCTCCACTAGATTAGTGGTTACTGCCGAAAACTTTAATAAGGCATGTAGTGCTTGCTTTGGATGAACCCATGTGTGTTCCCCTTTTTGTGATATTGAGGTGTGGCTGGGCTGGTCCTTTGGCAAGTTTTGTTGAGCTGTCTTTTTGTGCTCCACAACCTTTGCCGTTCGGCAAGGGATATTTGGAAAGCTTAGAGGGCCTCTAACATGTTCCTTGCCGCTTGGCGAGTCATCGTTGACTTGATTTGACGGTGGAGTGCGAACCGGAGATTCAAGGTTTGTTGGAGAACTTCGGGAAGTTTCATGTCGATACAGCGTGCTTGCCGCCCGCACTTGAGCAAAAGCTGTTCTTCCCAGGTTTGTGATCACTCCGCTTGGCATGCATCCTTGGCAAGATCCTGTAAGGTTGTGTAATCGTGAGCCCTCCACCTTTTCAGACGGCCCTTGCCGTCGGCAAGGGTGGGCTTGCTTAAGCGGTGGTTTTGGGCTAAGCCTCCTTAGGTTTCGGCCCGACTCGAGAGTTTGTATGCACAACTCGGTAGTGTGGCCAGGAGGCTGGTTTCGTGGAGGTACTTTGATGTTTGGAATGAGCCATCTTGCGAGTCCTCATTATGCACAACCCTTGCCGCTCGGCAAGGGTGGATTGAGTAAATTTTGGGGCTAGGCTCTTGGAGCTAGGTCCATTGATGTCCGAGTGTTCATTGGTAGTCAAACATTGAATTGTAAGGAGGCTGGTTTGGGATTGTGAGGCTGGTTTGGTGACCGGCAATTTGGACTTCCAAGGTGTAGTACTATTCGTGGCCGGTTGGGTTCTAAGACAAGACCTACCGTTCGGCAATTGTCGAGATGCATTCTTGAAGGGGTAGGATCTGCAAGGCTTGTGCGCGGGCCGGGTCTCGAAGCTGCAGAGAATTTGGGCTACACGTGGAGTGCATGGAGTGTCGGTACCATTAAGCTTTAGTGATATTGGGTGGCCATTTTAAAGGCTGCACTCAAATTACCGTTCGCTATAATTTGAGTAAGCCACTATATCCATATAGATCGCATGCACCTCTCTTAGTGTGATGGAGTAAGTGTGTGTCGTTCGGTATACCATGAATAAGCAGCAAGCGAGCATGCCCTTTGATTTCTGAGCTTTCTGAAATTGATGGAGAATGGCAACAAGCATGGTTACTCACTGTCCAACTTTGTCTTGGCCGATGATCATTACCAATGGCTATTGCCGAAGGCTAATAGGCTTGGATTTTTACTTTTGGCACGTAAGCCAATGATCCTTACCAATGCTATTGCCGATGGCTAATAGTCTTGGGTTTTCTTTGATGTAAATATGGATGTGCCGAAGGCAATCATGTTTATGGGATGATGCATATGTGCCGAAGGCAATGATCCGAATGATGATGATGTAGATGTGCTGATGGCAATGATGCGCATGTAATGATGCTTATGTGCTGAAAGGCATTGTGGTATGAGTTGTACCTCTTGGTCACTTTGTGAGAGACTGAAATGTTTTGCCGGGGGCATATTTATGTTGTATCCATGTTGCACTTTGTGTGCCGTTCGGTATTTCGACCAAGTGGGTGCTTTGAGAAAGCCAATGGCATGGCTACCGTTCGGTAGCTGGTCGAGCAACATGGAGAAGGATGGACACCAAGGCTTTCGGGTGGCTTGATCAATCTCCTAGATTGGTGTGCCGTTCGGTATTTCGACCAAGTGGGTGCTTTGAACACTGGTGGTACCGAGCGGTAATATGATTTGCTAGCTCCGAGCAGGACGTTCATCCTCTCGTGGCGCACCAATCGGAAGCCGCGAGCAAATTACCGATCTACCGGAGGTGCAGTATCGGTGGCTTAATTACACATCTTTACCGAATGGTAGGAGGATTTGTCCTATTAGGGAGGTGGTTCCTAGGTGAGTCATGCCCGGCATTGCTGTTCTGCAATTTGGAAGTTCTGACGAGGAGACAACACCTTGTGGTTCCATGATGAAGATTTCGGCATGGGCCATACCTCCTTCGGCAACTTCTCTCATGGTGGGGATGCACATGGGCTTCCGTTAGTTTGGAAAAGGTTTCTGCTCCTTTAACCATGCAACGTAAGAGCCATATTTGGTTTAGAAGGTGGCTGCTTCCAGAGTCATGGAATCCATGCAGAGCAAGGTGGCTGCTTCCAGGCTTGGATATCTTTATCAATTGTTTGGCATGGTGTCATACAGTAGGACTCTCTCAGCTTTTGTGTAATTGCATGGTCGAAAGTGTCGAACAGCAGCTGAATTTGCTAATGATGATTTCTTTGACTTGGGTGCCGTCAGTAATTGTCATCTACCGATATGCATGCCGGGCTTGGGTGCCGTTTGGTTCCCTTTGAAAGATTTTCCAAATTTGAGGGTATGACAGTACCAAGGATTCCTGCGATAAGTGTAGGATGCAAAAGACACGGTAGTAGTCGAAGCTTCCAAACGCAGCAGATAAAGAGGCCAAGTTCCTCGGTGGGTCAGAGGGAAAGGCTACCGAACGGCATGGAGGTGGTGGTCTCTCAAGGCCCTTGGGTGCCTTGAGCAATCTCTGGATGAGTGTATCATTCGGTACATTGGAATCCTTCTGAATCAGTAGTGTCATTCATGGTGGGACGAAGAATTTAGCAAGCTAGAAAGTCCTAGACTTGTCATTGGCTGTGGGTCTTCAAATATGAGATATCTTCAGAAAGCAAACTTTAATCGTGCGCTGAAAAGCATGAGACCTCTTTGCATAGATAGTTTATTGGGTTGCCGAATCAACATGTGTTGAATTTTGATAAGATGTGGTACTGTTGAAAAGCATGTAGGCAACAAAAATTGGCTTTTGCTTATTTTAATGGGAGTTTCACTAAAACACCCAAAATGGGGTGAAATTATAAAACCCAACACCCAAAACACTTTATAAACACACCCAAAACCCATCATTACACACATTCAAAACTCATTTATAAACACACCCAAAAAATATACAATTGTTGACTTTGGGGTTGATTTTGAGTGTGTTTCTATGTTTAAATAGTGTTTGGGTTTTTTTATAATAGTAAATTTGGCTTACACCCTTTAAATTCAATTTGTCATACCTAAAACCCTTCACTTTTTGTTCCTATAAATAATACCCAATTTGTATAAGTAAAAACCCATGACTATGATCCAACTCAGCAAGTTACCTAATTAAGCATAAAATCTGATTTATTGTACTTTTCAGATTCCAAAAATACCCCCAACTAAGCCATTATTGCATTTTGTATATTAATGTAGGAATCAATATGGAAACAGTTTTTAATTGAATTGTATATAATGACAGATGTTGAATTTGGAAATATCTCCAAATGGTTGTAATAGATGTAGGAATTAATTTTGGAACATTTTAAAAAAATTAACAATAAATTCAAATTTGGGTAATTGGTTTGTTTAATAAAATGTTTATGTTATTTTCTTTTTATGAATTATACATGACTAATAATCCACTTTATAATTGTTTATGAATAAAACTGTACATACTAATTATGTTGAAAAAATAATGTACCTATTTGTTTTATGAAAAATATAATTTACCTAGTATGAAAAGTGTACATAATTATCTATTCCAATATACCTACATTAATTTTAATGTACTTACAATTAGGATTTAGGTATTATATGTCATCCAATGTACCTACCATTTGAATAATATACCTACTACGAATAAAGTACCTATTATTTATCTAAATAATGTACCTATTTTCTACTATAAATGAATATAGCCTTTTTTCTCTGAATAAAGTACCTATTATTTGTTTTATCAAAGCGTAATTGTTTTAAATGAACCTATTTTCTCTCTCCAAATAACTTACCAATTTTTTCCTCTAATAATGTACCTATCTTTCCTCTTCAAATAATGTACCTATATTTTATATAAATTATTGTGTACCTATTTTTAATTATGAAAAATATACGCAATTACAAAGTAATTGACTTTTTTTTGGGTAAATAATATACCTATATTTTATATGTATATATTTATATTATATTTTCATAGGTACATTATTGGATATGTAATTACAGATTTTTTTTTTTGTTTGCAATTTTAAGGGGCGAGATGTGAGAGGGAATGACAACTAAAAGAAATTGGGGTGATTGATATGCTATTAATAGGGAGTATATTAATTACAATTATGGCAGTTAATGAAATGTTTGAAATAAATTATAAATAAAATATGAAGTTTAGTGGCAACGATGTAAAAACATAGAAATACTACGACCTCTTATATCCTACTGGTCATTTAAATTTGAATTTGGGTTTTCAACGTAGTTATATAGATAGATGGATTTGTGTCTAGGGGATATCAGTTGTATGGGCTTATATTGGAGTCTCTCTTTTTATAAATACATGTCTAGGGTTGAGTTTATTTATAAATTTGTATATTTTAATTGGATAACATATTATATTAATAAGGAGGAAGACTGCTTATCTTTTTGTTGGGCAACATGTTGCCGTTCGGCAGCTTTTGCTTTTGTAGAGATGATGATTCCACACTTGGTCACGGAAGCCATGCATGCCATGCAATATGGGTGGCTTTCCTCCAATACTAATTTATGTAGATAATTATGAACAGGCCATCTATCATATGGAATTGTGGGCCAGGTGGGCCTCCCTTGGGCTTGAATTGTCTTCTGCATGTTGCTGCCTTAGCACTCATGATTGCTCCATCATGGGATTGTCGTTCGACAAGTTAGGAGATGCTGATTGCAAGGGTGCCAAAGGGCACTGAAGAAGGGGAGAATGACAGAAGCTTTTGTGTCGATTCCCACATACAGCGTAAACTGCTTGACTGGAGAAAAATGGTTGGCACTTTCCCGCGCAACTTAGTGTTGAGGTGTGATGGATGGTGGGTGAAGGTGAGGACCTTCACCAAGTGTGTGAGGATTTGAGCAAGCGATAAACATACAGACAAGATATCGTGGTTCACCCTTTTAATGAATGGGCTACGTCCACTGGAGAAGTATATTCTCATTATTATAATATTGTGTATTTATATTTTCAGATACATGGGGTTGTACCCAAATTTAAATGTAAGAAAGGAGAAAGTCATGACTAAAGATCAAGCCCAGCCCAAGCATCATTTTCTAAGGAAGAGTGGTCTCCTTTTATAGGTGAGGAAGCCTTCACTTCATGTAATATTCAATGTGGGACCCTTTGCTTTGCCTAGAGTTGCTTCTAGTTCTTTTACCTAAATACTTGCGCCTATACTATTTATAGGTAAAAGGAATATTGGCTATACTATTTATAGGTAAAAAGGAGATCCGCCTTAGCGCCTGTGCGCCACGTGTCAAGATAAGTATAGATCGGTGATACTTTTTAAGGGTGAGCATTATTACGAAAACCCGACCGAACCGGAACCAGACCGCAAGGTGGTTTGGTTGATTTTAGACTGAAAAATTGATGAACCGGTAAAAAACCGGCCGAACCGGACCTAACCAGGTTGGACCGGTTTTAATTGTCAGCAAACCGCCCAAAACTGGACCGAACTGGATATTTTAATTATATTATTAAAAATAAAAAATAATACACGTGTGAAATGATGACTCGTCGAGTGTAAGCCATTTCCTACTCTCCGCTACACACGATCGAGCGAAACCCAAATACATTTCAAGGGCTTCGATTTGTTTTTTCCATTCCGCCTCTTTCTTCTCTTTCTCCTCTCAGACTCTCTGCCTCTCTCAAGAACTCTCGCCTCTTCTCTTCCTCCTCTCAAACATTTCTCACCAGATCTCTCTCAGTCACTCTCTCTCTCTCAGCCACTCTCTCTCAGTCACTCATTCTCGTCTCCCTCAGCCAGTTTCTCCCTCTCTCAGTCATTCTCAATCTCCCTCTCACGATTTTTTTATTTATGTTTCAGGTATTAATATATGGAAATGGTGCAGATCAGAAGCTTTAAGATCTGTGGAAGTTTCAAGGTCATCTTGTTCAAGAGATCAGATCTTCTCAACTGGGATTCTTGTGATTTAGCACTGTCAGGTTTTTGGTTGTTTTTTCTTGTTGCTGTTTGATTTTGGCTGCTGTCATTTATGCTCTTCATAAATTCATGGGTCTTTCATGATTTTTAGATTTCTGCATATTTGTCTTTTGGTTTTGATGTTTTATGCTTATTTGACTTTGATAATTCCTAGGCTTATGTATGTGTACTAGTTTCAATGATAGAGCATAATATACGTTTCGATCTGTGTGGCAGATCTGTTTCTTTTTTCTGTGTAGTGCAGACACTCACTGATATCTTGTGCAACCAGCTTGAAAAAGATGAGCTTAAACTGAACTCAAAGGTTTTGTCACTATCTTACAGTCAGGGTGGGGTCTTTTCCCCAAGGCAATTCAATTTCACCATATCCTATGATTTAGGATACAAGTGAACTTTAAAATTTTCATTTATAGATGTTGGACTCTTAAGTGCTCTTTTTATAGGTGGATTTTAAAGTAATCTTTTTGGTCAAATATGATGTGGGTTCTCTTTGATTTATTTAGTGGTTTGCTTGATCTTTGTTTGTTTGGCAGCTCATGAAGAGACATGGTGCTAAGCATGGAGATTACTATTGAAGATTTGAATGCTTCTCAATCAAGACTAATTTTTGTGAATTACTTGTTTTGATTTGGATTTTCTTTTAACTTCGAAAATATGCAGATTGTGATTGAGATTACTCTCACAATCTGCTATGGACTGTAAATAATGATTTCTGTGATTGAGATCATCCACCAAATATGCAAATTGTGATTGAGATTACTCTCAGAATTTGCTATGGACAGTAATTATTAATTTCTGTATTTTGAGATGTGTGGTGGATGATTTGCTATGGTTTTAAGGTTTTTTTTAAGTATTTGAATGATGAAAAAACTTTAGATATGCAGAGTTGGAGAAACTGGAAAAAGTGTACAGTTTCTGTCAAAACTTGAATTGTTGAAATATGTCCAAAAAAACAGAATGGGCCTGGAAAATAATAATTAAAAAAAGCCTTCAATTGTTGCTTTTATTGGGCCTCGGCAAATACCGGAACCGAACTAACCCGGCCCGCCTAACTCGGGGTTCGACTTAACTCGAAAATGGGCCTAAAAGAGAGGTCCACGGTTTAGCATTGGGGCCTGTCGACAAGGCCCGGTTCGGCGTGCGATTTAGGCCCATAACCGGCTCGAACCGACCCGTGAACAGCCCTACTTTTTTTTATTTTTTATTTATTAAGACGATACTATTTTTTAAACAAGCTGTTCGTCTATACTATTTTTTAAAAACCAAAAAATCCCTAGTAAAGCCGAACGGCTATACTATTTAAATTACCCGAGTATAGCCGCGCGGCTATATTGTATATTTAAAAAAACAAACAAAAAACGGAAAGAAACAAAAAGAGCCAATTGGCAGGGGCTAGTGGAACTAGTAGGAGCTTTCTGGAAACACGGAGTGTAAAAGTCATCTGAGTCATTTTCGTATATAAAATCTCCAGAAGAAAAGCTATCGTCGCAGCCAAAATCCGTCACCTTTTCCCGTTTCTGTTGCTCTTCGTGGAAGAAATCAATTTCCTGACAAAGCGATGCTGATCGACGAAGAAGAGACAGAAAAGCATAGCGATTTGAATTCCCCGAAACCCTCGTCTTCCACCAGCAGAAATGCCTCCGATGGCTTCGAAACTGCCAGTGACGGAGAATTCGGATCCAACGGTAGCGACAACGACGACGAAACCCAACAACAAGAGGAACAGCAAAGTCTCTCTCAGGCTGACGACGTCGCATTGAAACAGGTACTTTCTTCGGAATGCTATCTTTCTGCTAATTCGTAATCGAATGTGAATCAATTGTTTATTGTCACTTGAAGAGCTGATCAGTGAGTTCAATTTTGCACAAATTTTGAAAAATGAATTTTTTTTGGTAAATTGTTATGTTGTGGAATCTGAAATCTTACTGTGAATTGCTTACAATAAAACCCAATTAGGTTTTTTCTCTCTTTGTATATGCAGTGTTTCCTATGTGATCGGTAATCTGGTTTTATAGTTACGATCCTCATGTTCCTGTTAAAATAAATTTGATTGAGTTGTTCTGGTTGCATCTGAAGCAGAAAGCGTTTGAACAAGCAAATGATGTGAAAATGGAAGGCAATAGACTGTTTGGCAGTGGGCAATATGAAGAGGCATTATCACAGTATGAGCTTGCTTTGCACCTTGCGCCTGACATGCCATCATCTGTGGAATTACGCTCAATATGTCACGCAAACAGTGCAATATGTTTTTCGAAATTGGTATGTTATGTGGTTAAAGTCTGTGAAATATCCTGAAAATTTTCATTGTTTTTCTTGATTTTCACATTCTATGTTGATAAATTGATATTGACATAATAATACACATGCCTAATACATTCATATTTTGTTGACACAAGTTCAAGTTTTTCTGTAGTTTTTCTATTTTTCAGAAAATTCTTGATAGTTCCACTTCATGTTAGACAGAGTTGCATGCACTGATGCATGCTTCATGTACTTTTAGAGTTTGTTTAATTGGCCTACAATTTTCTGGCCTCTAATGCCCTTTTGATGTCCACATATTGGACAAGCTATGACACCAAATATGTAGAAAAATTTATTTTGATATACTTGACATGATGTTGCTTTTACTATTTCAAAGTGGATGCTATTTGCCTTCCCAACCTTATTTTCTTGGTAGTCTTTGTTGGAGCATGCAAGTTGTTCCGGTAAAAGTATGTGACTTCAAGTGATTCATAGATTGGTCTAATGAGCAAGGATGTGATCAATTTCCTTCATCATTTGACTTGACATTTTTATTAATCTTTGAATTTGAAATGATGATAGAAATGTTTCAGCGAAAATAGCTATTTTTTGCTCTAAATAAAATGAAATTGGATTTATTAGGGGACTTTCTAAGGATGGTTAATTTTTAGGATTAAGATTTATTGTGAAAGGCAACAAATTCTAATATTGAATGTTATAAATGATGACAATGGTTACCAAATCTTATGATCACATGTCTTCCTATGTCCAGACTGAGTAGAACTGCTGATATTTATCGTAAGAAGCTGTTCACTTTTAGTTTTTCCCCTGTTTGCTTGTTTTGTTATGTGGTTTTAAAAGGCTTCTTATTCTTTTCATTATAACTCCAGTACACCAGTAATTTGTTGATTATGCATTCTTAATACTAAATTATTATCAATCTTGGAATCTTAATATCACAGGGAAAATATGAGGATGCAATCAAGGAATGCACAAAAGCGCTAGAACTAAATCCTTCATATATGAAAGCTCTGCTTAGAAGAGCAGAAGCACATGAAAAACTAGAGCATTTCGAAGAGGCTATTGCTGGTAAGTTCGGATTTAATACCACCTTTTAATTTTAACCATTGTACTGCAGTCTAAGGTGATATCTTTCATCAGTTCATCGTTCAATTTCCTGGACAGTTCTCCACTATTCTTGACCCTTTTTCAGCTCACTAGAACCAACTTCTGTCCTCTCATGTATGTGGGTTTGTAGTTCTATACTCATATGTATTGCTGAATTTTTTTTTTACTCTGCAGATATGAAAAAAATCTTGGAACTCGATCCCTCAAATGACCAAGCCAAGAAGACCATTCATCGCCTGGGGCCGCTGGCTGAAGAAAAGAAAGAAAAGATGAAAGAGGAGATGATTGGTAAGTTTCTTTTTCTTTTTCTTTTGGTAAATTAGATGATTGGTAAGTTGGATAAATTATTTTGTTGTGCATTTATATTGTTTATAGTTTCATGGTTTATGGTTTTATATTCTTTTTCTTGTGGCCACTTGATCAAATTGTTCCCAACAGCTGTATGTACCGTGAGCAATGCCCAAAAAAAATTAAAAACCTAATCCATGTCTTAGATAGACCACTCTTCTAGCCTTCACATGACTTCTTTCCTCTAGTTGTAAACAAAGACCAAAGGACAGGGAAATTAGACTGTATTATGGGGGCAACTAGGCAATGCGTTTATGCGAAGTCAATTAATTACTTTCCCAAAGACCAGTGTAACTATTTTTTTCTGACTTTGTGACATAAGGCAAGACTAACATATGAAATAAAAACAACTCCTGAAATCAGCCTGCTGATTAAATTTTTAATGTCATATGATCTTTGCTTATGGAACACTAACCTTTTGCTGGAACTTGTTCATAATTTCTGAAAGACGTTGCTGTTGAAGGAGCGTTCGAGCAAATATTTTATACTTGTGGATGATGTCAACTTAATAATAATAGGAGCGTGTAGATCATAATTCTTCTATCTCATGTCTGTGACAGTTCTTCACATATTCTGTGTTTTCTGATGATAGTCGATATGATGTTTCTAAATTGCTATGCCAGAGACTGGTATATGTCGCATGTTTGTGGCATACTTCACTAAGTTTTAGACTTGGCTGTTAGCTGGCATATTGTCCTCTGTAATGTATAATTGTGTACTTTCCTCAGTTTCACTACAATTTAATGTTTCCAAAAGGAAAACAAATCTGTTGTAGACTAAGCATTTGAAATTTTTGTATGTGTGCAGGGAAGCTGAAAGATATGGGTAACTCTTTGTTGGGCCGTTTTGGAATGAGCATGGACAACTTCAAATCTGTTAAAGATCCAAACACTGGCTCTTATTCTATTTCATTCCAACGTTAGTGTGGTTGTGGTCATATTCTACAACAATGTGGGAAGAGTCAGGGTGGTGATCTGAAGGAGTATGGGCTTTGTCATGTATGCAGGATTGGTAATTACTAGTAAATGCAGAGTTGATAAAATCATTTGAGGATAGTATGTATTGATATGATGAATTTTAAGATATTAGGGTTTCTACATATGAATGGAACTATTACTTGATGAATGTTCATTTCATTTGAGCTCTCTTGTGTTTGTTTTGTGGGGTCTTCTGCAAAATTGTTAGGCCTAGTTTGGTAACACATTGCTTTTAAAATAAACAGATTCTATCCGAAAATTTTAAATTTTATGTGTTTGGTAAAACACGGGTATGCTACTTTTTCCCCACAAAATTAATGGTCAGAAACAGCAGTTTTTAAGAAGCATCAGCTGTTTTTAAAAACTGCTGGTTTAAGAAGCAGGCGGTACCATTTAGTTAACTTTTTGGATTAACCATATTGTCCTTATCTATCATATGTTTTATTCTCTTTTTTCACAATCGGAATAAAAACCTCAGATCTCCCCAGCTCCATATCCACACTCTACCCATATTGTCCTTATTTATTACATGGGTATTGGAAGCTTCCTGACTTCTAGAGGAAGAGAAAAGTTGTCTCATCCTCCAAATCACTTGCTTGGGCTCTAAAGCTGCTCTCTACTCTCTCAGCTACAGGTATCTTCCCATCTCTTTGGTTGAAACTGCTCCATACTCTCAAACTCAAATGTCATGTTTTTCCACATACTTTTTTCTTTCTTTTTTAAAGTTAGGGCTTCTGTGTAATACTTTTCCCTCTTTACATTTTGAACTCTTGCATCATTTAGGTGTTTGGGTATAATGTTTTGGGTTAGGATGATTCTTTGCAATCTTATCTTCGTAATCTAGTGCTTTAGTTTAGGAATTCTTTGTAAATATGCAGACCTGACAAATTTGACCCATAAGAAATAAAAAGGAAACAGAATTGAGAAACATGTTAAAAAGAAATTAGGTACTAGTTGCTAAAAACAAATTGTTGAAAGAAATTGAGAAACATGTGTTGAAGTTAGTTTTAAAAGATCTACATAGAAAACTGTACAAGTTGGAAGCCTTATTTAATTGCGGGATGGTTTTTCTTTTTCAGATATCTTGGTTGTCAAACTTCTAATTAGGCTTTATTTTATTAGTTGTAGATTTGCAAAACCTGGTTGTATGACATTCTGTTTAAGTATGCTCTTCATCAATTCATGGGTCTTTCTTGATTTTTAGATTTCTGCTTATTTGTCTTTTGGTTTTGATGTGTTCTGCTTATTTGACTTTGAGAATTCCTGGGCTCGTGTGTACTGGTTTCGATGATAGAGCATAATATAGGTTGCTGGGAATTGGGAATATTGATAGTTAATTTCAACATATATATGCTGCATTATCACTTTGCTCATTTTTTCTGAGTATCATACTCTCGCAACATATGTTTCAACTTCCAGTTAGCCCAGCAAAACTTTAGTATAAGTGATAAGCATTAGATAAGATCATTACCTTATCATCAGCATTTATTCTTTTGAAAATATGTCCTATAAGATCAGTATTGAGCAAAATTTATAAGAAGACAATAGGAGCATGTCCTTTTTGCATATGGATGTTTATATGTTTATTATTTGGACTGTTTGGATTGTTTGCTATTTTCCATTTCTCATATCTAAGCCTTATTTCTTTAGTAAGGATGGTAAAAGAATGTGAGAAGTTCATCAAAAGCGAGATGGAGAGGGAGGTTGATGTAAGAAAACATCACCGTAGTCTTCATTATCATGGAGCACAAAAGAGATGGAAGCATTGAGAAACACCACAAGATTAATGAACGCATCTAATTATACATTTTGTGTGTGGTAGAGATCTATTTAAACATTTCGATATTGAACACTTTTGTATATTTGTTATGAGATAGGAGAAGGCAAAGGTACATTTTCAGGGTAGGTACCGTAAGCATCTATCAAGATTGTTGTACTATTGAACCATATCATGACATTTTTACGATTGAAATAACAATATTTTGAAGTATTTTGTTACAATAATCAGTTTGAACTTGTGGTATAAATGTACTTGCTCTTTTTCACAGTCGGTTTCTCTCGATTGCTGTTTGTTTATGGGTTCTTTAGATTACATTATATATGGAATTTTTCTATGTTAGTATGTTCTTATTATAAGAAAAGTGCACGAAACTCTGGCTATAAAATGGCACAAACCTACAGTTTTTCAGTAATTACAAATATGTAACAAGAAGCACTTCCTTACACACATATATCTCAAATCCATTAAAAATACCAAACAATTACTCGAGATATATGAATGAAATATAGCACTAGATTTTGATTCCATACCCCTAAAGCAAAGCTGAATTTTAAGTTTGCCAAACCTATAATATCACAATTAATTCACCACCAAAGTGGATTAACAGAAACTTCATTTACAAATAATGTTATACATGGATGGGAGAATTGTATATCCAAGCAATCAAAACTCAAAAGCCCTAAACCCTAACCAAGATTCTAACGTGTACCTCTTATGCTAGCTAGTTTTTTTTTTTGGGGGTCAAACGATGAGAGATTTTATTGAAAACGAATAGTAAGGTTTACATCTTTAACTAAAGTATCAAAAAGCCAATCAGTGCCAACCTCATCCTATCGGTGAGTACCCTTGCTCGAGATACAAAGGATGCAACTAAGTGTGCCGCTTCATTGCATTGCCTCAGTGTGAAAGAAGCTGGTGATGATATTAGATATATTCAAGATATATATATATATATATATTCTGAAAGCGAGTTATTGTAGATTGTAAATTCTTTGCAGTGAAGAAGCGTGTAAGTTTTTACCATTCCTAAGTGGAGATTTCTAAAGTCACTTTCTCATATCCTTTTAACTTTCACTTTCAATTTATCCACAAAGTATCCAGAATCTAATCTATCCACAACCTATCCATAATAATGTATATTTCAGTGACCATATAGTCAAAACCGACGACTTGGGTCCACTCCTAAATTATTATCAGTAGCCTTTAACGTTAGCCATATACATATATCGAACAGAAAAAGAAGCACTGATCTGTTCTTTGTCTTGTCTTGAGCAGTACTGGAAGAAAGCGAGAAAAGAAAGATGGCTACGGAGTTTCTTACCTTTGGTGCCCAGGAAATACTGAAGAAACTGGCTTCGCTTGCCGGTCAAGAATTTGGTCTTGTACGAGGATCCAAACGAGAGCTAGCAGCCCTGCGTGAATCATTAGTAATGACTCAAGCTATGCTACGAGACGCCGAACAGTCACACGTTAGGAGCGAGGCTGTGGAAATGTGGGTGAAGAAGCTTCAAGACATAACTCATGATGCTGATCATGTGTTGGATGAACACGAATATGAAGTTCTGCGGCATAGGGTTGAGCTGCAAAACCAAATGAAGAAAAAGGTACTCGACTTCTTTTCGTACTCCAATCCGATTGCCTTTCGTCTTAGAATGGCGCATAAAATTAAGAAAATCAACACATCTTTGGAGAGTTTGAATAAGATGGTAGCTGGTATGGGGTTGGTTGATAGGGCAGTTGTAGAAGCAACTGACAGGGAAACCATCTCCAGCTCGATCGAGATGAGAAGTACATCGTTGGAAGGGCTGAGGTCGTGTCAGAGATAGTTAAAACCTTGATTAACTCAAGCAATAATCAGGAGAATTATCTTTCCGTTATGGCGATTGTTGGAATGGCAGGCTTAGGAAAGACAACTTTGGCTAAATTGATATATCATGAATATGAAATAGGAAGACACTTCCATGAAAAAATATGGATATGTGTATCTACTCCTTTTAAAGTCAACACAATTTTAAGCGGAATTTTAGAAAAGCTTAAACCAGAGAAGGCTGGGATAAGAGGGAAGGCAACAATATGTGAAAACCTCCAAGAACATTTGAAAGGAAAAAGATATCTTCTCGTGCTTGATGATGTTTGGAATGATGATCCTCAAAAATGGGATAATTTGATAAGTTGTTTATCAAATGTTCAAGATACTAAAGGAAGCAACATCGTTGTCACTACCAGAAGTGTTAGTGTTGCATCAATTGTGCAAACACTTCCTAGGCATGATTTGAGAAAACTATCAAATGAAGAATGTTGGCTCATATTAAAGGATAAAGCATTTCCAGATGGGAGTTCTCCTTTAACTAATGATGAAGGGAGGATTGCAAGGGGGATTGCTAAAAAATGTGTAGGTGTACCATTGGTGGCAAAGGTATGTTTATTAATTTGTTACTCATTAATTAATAAAGCTCTTATTTCCTCTTCTTTTTTTTCTATTTTACTTTCATTTTGTAACATATTGTCATTTAATAAAGATTGAAACTCATGTTTGAACAGGTTTTGGGCAATATGATGCGTTCTAAAAAGAGAGATGGATGGTGCTCAATTCAAGAATGTAACATATGGGATTTACCAGAAGGAGGAGAAAGAATATTATCAGTTTTGAAGTTGAGTTTTGATCAATTAAAATCATCATCTTTGAAACAATGTTTTGCATATTGCTCAATGTTTAGCAAAGATTTCAAAATTCAAAAGGATGACTTGATCCAACTTTGGATGGCTCAGGGGTTGCTGCGCCCTTTTACCAGCGAAAGTAATCTAGAGATTGAGGACATAGGTGATAAGTATTTTAGAATTCTATCCAAGAACTCATTTTTTCAAGATGTTACCAAGGATGATCATGATATTATCACTGAATGCAAGATGCACCATCTTTTCCATGATCTTGCAAAGCATATATCAGAATCAATGAGTAAAGACTTCAATCAGACTCGACATATGGCAGAAATTCCTACCTCAGTGCTACTTGCAAAAAAAAGTGGTCATGAATTACACTCAGTTTTTGTGAAAGATGAAGTTCTTGGTAATGCCTTACTGAGCTTTAAAGGTTTACGAGTCTTAAAATTATATGAGGCTGATATTGATGAGTTGCCAATTTCAATTGGAAAGATGAAGCACTTGAGGTATCTGGATGTTTCCAGAACAAAGATCAAATCGCTCCCCAAATCCAGTGGCAAGCTTTATAATCTGCAGACATTAAGAATGGATTGTCTCAACTTTGAAGAGTTTCCAAAGGAAGTGCAAAATTTGATAAGTTTGAGGCACATTTATTTTAAGTGGGACTGTGAAAATTTTCCAGTCAGTATGGGGCGTTTAACTAATCTCCGATCATTATCCTTTTTCATTGTGGGTAAGGAGGTGGGTCGTGGAATAGAGGAGTTGGCTGGCTTAAGGCATTTGAAAGGCAAATTATCTCTTTATAATCTAGAGCATGTGACAGATGGAGAAGAAGCAAAGAAAGCAAAATTAGTTGAGAAGACAAGTATATGGAAATTAAGCTTTGAATGGCAGGGAGAGAGGCCGAGCATCAACAACGATGAGGATGTGCTAAAAGGCCTTCAACCACACCCGAAATTGGAGTTTTTAGAGATTCGCAACTTTATGGGCGATAAGTTTCCATCATGGATGATGACTAGTTTGTTTCCTGAAATGAAAACATTAACTATTGATAATGCCAAGAACCTAATTGAGTGGATGGAAGCTGCAACATCGCTAACAGAAGTCGTGGTGTTTCCTTGTCTTGAGGAGCTGTTCCTGACGAAATGTGATCAGTTGAGAAGTGTTCCCAGTCATTTTCCATCTCTCCAAAAGCTAGAGATAGATTCTATGGATAGCAGCAAACCAATGGAAAATATAAACAAGAAGCTCACAACTCTTACTTCTCTCACAATAGAGAATGTGAGGGGGCTTGCTTCTCTGCCAGAAGTGATGTTAAAAAAACAACCAGAACCTTGCAAATTTGGAGATAAGAGATTGTGGGAAGTTAAGTTGTATTGCTCCCCATATATTTGGTTGTTGTGCATCTCTTGAGTCTCTGTGTGTTTCTAAGTGTCAAAATATTAGGAGTTTGCCTGATGGGCTGCACACTCTCTCTCTTAAGGAGTTGATTGTAGACAACTGCCCTAGACTGGAGTTCATTCCAATCACACATGCTCTTACGTCTCTCCTGAAGTTGTCTGTAAAGTATTGCAGGAGTCTAAAGTCAGTTCCAACTTTGCATGGCTTTGCATCCCTTCGTCAACTGGAAATTGAGAGCTTTCATGGGACAAGTCCACTGATTGGCCTCGAGTCCTGTACCTCGCTTCATTCACTGCGTATCTATGGTTGTGAATGTTTGACGCATTTACCAGATGGGCTAAAAATTCTTGTCTCTCTTGAGGAATTGACAATAAGCAGGTGTCCTAGTCTACAAACTATTCCGAGCTTAGACAACCTCACACACCTCCGTGAGTTGAAGATATCATTTTGTGCTGGATTGAAAAGTCTACCCCGTGGATTAGCATCCCCACACTGCCTCACCAGCTTGAGGGATTTGGAAATTGGTCGGTTTTCGATGGTGCTCCATTCATTTCCTACTTTTCAGGTATCACAACTTGAAAGATTGAGCTTGTGGGGTTGGCCTAAGCTCGAGTCTCTGCCTGAACTAGCTCAACACTTTACTTCTCTAACATGTTTGGGAATACTATCCTTTGACGGAATGGAGGCTCTTCCAGAGTGGCTGAGAAACCTTGCATCTCTTGAGTATCTACGTATAATTTGGTGCGCGAATCTGATGTATCTACCTACAGTTGAAGCTGTACAATGTCTCACCAAGTTAAAAGAGATATGTTGACGCAGAAAAATGGTTCTGTCCTTTTCCCGCGTAACTTTGTGATTTTGTTACCTTCGGAATGCTATGACTTCGGTAGTAGTTACACCTGTAAGATAGCAAACGCTCGGTAAGTCCTAGGTACCGGTGTGATACCGGCCGAAGGCTCTCCGATGCTTAAGTAAGTACGGATTTGGTAAGTTTGAACTACAGATCAATAGGCAGTGTGCCGTTAGTTCTGATTGATTAACTCCAAGCTGAGATGGTTGCCCTCTTTTATAGGCCTTGGGAGGTGTGCATTTTACCTAGAGTTTCGATGTGGGACTCTGGACATTGATTGTGTGACTGCCACGTGATCTGGATGCCAAGGTTGCCCTAATAGAGCGATCGGTAGGTAAGATGCCGAAGCTAGGTGCCAAAGGCTCCCATAGCTCCAGCTTGGTCCACGTGTCAAATGTTTATTGGCTGTTTATTTTGGTATAAACAAGATATACATTAGTGGTTGTCCCCTTTTAAAAGAAAGATGCAACAAGGAGAGCGGTGCAGAATGACCCAAGATTTCACATATTCCAAAGATCACAGGTACGATTTTTTCTTCGGGTCTTAAATCAACTACTCCTGATGTATCTCTTACTATTCATTTAACTTAATTACCTGTTATGATGCAGTATTTCTTTCTTATTTCCTAAGCTATAGTTAATGTTCATAATAGGAATTCGATTCCCAGCCACAAAATAGTGTTTTTGTGTGTGTGAATATTTTGCACAGTGCAGTATTAAGATATCTGATTATTTAAACCATATGATAACCTGCTAAGATTTGTTTCCATCAGAAGCATCAGATTGAGTACCTTTTAGAATCGAGAATCATGTAAATATTTATTAAGAATGTTTTGGCTGTTTGTTTTCATTTCTCATTAGGTTTGTTCTCTTCCTTGCTCATTTTAGTTAATCAGTCAACCAGTTGAAATAAAGCTACGAGTTATAACATTATTTGGGTTAAAAAAAATAAATTCTGAGTTTTGAAGTATTCTTTATATTCATACACATGCATGCACATGCGTACTTTAAATTAGGCCTTAGGTCTAAGTATTCTTGTTCAATAACTTGATGAAAATTCAAGGTTCGATGGTACCAAATTATGTGTAAGTTTCTAACATATTTATGTTTAAATCTGTAGTTCAAGATTGAGGATGCTCATTAACAGAGACCCGACTTGTCAACCTGGATGGAATCAAATTCAGTAAGCTTACAAAGTATCCCCAAATGCTAAATGTTTCGAAGTAGTGTGCAGTGGTGGTGTGAAGTTTATACAACTCAAGTCAGTCATTCATCTCAAGGTACCAGTTTCGTTTCTAAAACACATCTCCAAAAAAACTAAAACTTGTCGCCTCCGGCATTGACCAAAGTTGTTTTTGATTAGTTCCATGAGATATATGCTGATGGCGGGAGGCAGTTGAAGCTATGTGCCTGCAGTTGTATGTCTGGCTGTGGAAAATTAATTTCATTGCATTGGATGCATGGTGAGCTTTTCAAACCACTATCTCCTCCTCTCTTCTGGCTTCTCTCTAGATTTAACCAGAATTTCAATGAATTATACTTTACACTTAGCCTCTGTTATATCTTTTCCTTATCAGTTTACATTCAAGGTTGCTTCTGCAGGGGCATATAATAAAATGTCGGAATAATTTTGCAGGTGGGTTTATAGGTTGTTTTTACTCAACTTGAGGAACTCTTAGGCAACGGGTACAAACAGAGTCGAGATACTTCAGTTCCCTTTTCCCTACATGATTATTTACTTAAGGAGTTGTTATCGGCACTCCAAAAGTATTATTCTGCACTTCTCCAAGTGAAATTTTCCCCTTGTGTTGTTATACTAGAGGAGTACATGATCACTTTTTTGGAGTGCCAATACCAGTTACCTTTTCTAGTTTCCTAATTTGTGGATAATATGCAGATATTAGGAAACAGTAATTCATGAGATTATCGTCGTCATACTGACAGTGTACCTCCTAGAGTTGGCTTGGTGGGAGATTGTAGGCATTTATGGTTTTGAAACAGACTCAGGTTTCTTGGCAGCTTCAAAAGTTATGGAGGAGTTGGTCAAATGCATTTTACACATTCTCATATCTTCAGATAAGGCAATCAAGCAGTTGAGTGTGCCTCAAATCATGAAGTTCTGCAGTTTTGCTTTTTGGAAAGGTTCCCTTTTATTTTTCCTTGTCCATTTTCATCATTCTGTGTTGTATGGTTAAACTTCTTCTAAAGGAACAATTGTGTTATGTGATTTTCATCTCAAGCAGGTTTATGGACACCATGAGTTCCTGCAACTCCCTCTCAAGCAAACTTCAACGAGCCAGGATTTTATGTTGTATTTTTGTGAGCCTTAATTATTTCTGTATTTTATTCATGTGTTTTGTATCCCTGATGGTAGGTCTTTTTAGAGTGAGATGGTCTAAAATTAGAAAGATGGTTTGTGAGTTTTTGGAGTTCATTGTTGACAATTTGGGTGAGAAAAATGAAACTTACAAGGTATGTTTGTATTTTTTATTTTAATGTTTTTGAATTTTAACAAGTTCCCCTTCTCTTACGACCAAAAGAAAGAAGAAGATGAAAGAAGAAAAAGAAAAGGGGGAAAGGGGGAAAGGGTCTTGAGTTGCATTTCATTAGCCAGGTGATTGATTTCTAGCCAATCCCACCCATAATAAACTTCATGAGAGGCATCAGATGAGAGACCAATTTGGTCTCAACTAATTGTATTTCAACAAACTCATGCAAACCATTTTCTCATTAGAAGAAGATAGTTATGTAGGATCAACTGTCCAGTAAACTCAATGGAGAACTGGTTTTCTAACATCAAAATCGTTCATGACACTGAGTGCTGCTTCCTCCACTGCAAATGTCTCAAACCTTTGGGGGTAGAAATGTTTAATTACCACAACAATTTCCTGTGATCCTCTACTAAATGAAGCCATTGAAAGAGTTTGGAGGTGGTTGCGAATAACTCTGCTCAATAGCAAAGGGATTGCCAGAAGAATTTGATGGAATATCACTGATGTTGGCTAACTGTTGCTGCTGCATCATGAAAGCTGCTTGTTGGGTCATGAAAGGCATTTGTGAGTTAGTTGGGGCTGTTGGAATTGCATTGCTATAGAGACCATAAAACGGGACTTGGTCTTGTACATGTTGTTGGGGCATGATAGCCATTTGCATGTTGTTTGGGGGAAGTGGGACTAATTGGTAAGGACTAATTGGGGCATCATCAAAAGGATTAGAGGGTGCCTGTCTGTGGTAGAAGCCATTCTGATTTGGTGTACTTGCCATTGCACCATCATATAGACTATCCAGTGTCAATCTGTCCAGTCCAACAGCCTGCATATATTTGAGAACAGAATTAAAAGTGACCAAATACATGTTACCCTAATCTTCTGAGTAATTCTTCCTCACAACATGTTATAACTTGGAGTTATTGGATTGGCCTAATCCAAATCCAAATCGATTTATAATTGAAGTGAGATCGTATTTGGACCGAATTGGCCTAATTCGAATGTAAATAAGCAAGGGGACATCCCTTAGGTAGAAGTGTCAGGACATGACAATGGAAGACTTACCACCTTAGCCTCTTCAGCTGAAGCTACATTAGAACTTGGTGCAGAAACTGCATCTGCATTAGAACTTGGAGCTGTAAAAAGTGCAAGCTCCCAACTAGACTCCGAGCTTGTTGAATTGAGACCATCTGGTTTGGAATCTGATGGGTTTTATGTGATAAGATGTAGAAGGAAATGAACAATATATCACTAAGACACTTCATGTTACTATATATCAATTTAAACGAAAGGAAAACGAGTTACCAGATTGAACAATTGCAAGTGCGAGAGAATTTTGCTCATCTGACTCTGATGTTACTGGGGGTAATTCATCGAAGCTCTAATGGAATGACAAGATCATATGAGTCGAAGGAAATAAAAATTTGTCTGTTTTGTGCCAAACAAAGTAGCTCATATAAGCATTTACCAGAAGATCAATCACTTGTGATGTGCCAGCAGCCTCACTCTGATCTGGGGCTGTCCCATTGGCATTTGATTTTCCTTCTACATTATCATCTTGTTTATGGTCAATTAACAAATCACCTTCTACCAGATGAATTCCCTTGGGGAGCAGCATCTTCCTTCTCATTGATCTGATAAACAAGTTATGGTTGTTAATTATCTTCAGGATTAATGAAGGAAATCAAGATCCCAATTGCCTAAAATAAATCCACTGTTTTCATAATCCACTTTGAATGATAATAGATGCAGCATAGTTCAATAATTGAGAATTTTTAAAAGAAAGAAAGTTTGGTGATGAAAATGCAATGCAGTTAGAAGTTATGGAAATACTTGTGCATGCATGGCTCTGTATGTGTGTGAGACAAATTTCAACAGAACTATTCTGTTATAAACTTATAGTGGTATATGCTTGCCAAGAGAAGAAGCGTGTGCATCAAATAAATTTGCCAAATTATGGGGGTGTGCATTACAAGATAGCCCCAAAGCAAAGAGTTGAAGCATCATACTTGCATATGTTGAAGCGTTGAACTGCTGGGAGTGTCGTTCACATAATCTTCCATGGTAGTCAAGAATGATGCAGGGGGCTGCAGTTATAAATGTTACCCATACTGACAACCCAATTGAAGGGCACTAACAAGTACAGAACTACATGGACACATTAAAAGCTCCAACCTGTTGAATTTTGATGAATTTCAGTGCCCGTCCAAAGTTAAAGCTCCTGCAGATCTCAAAGAACTCACATAACCTCTCTTCCTGCAGTAACATAAAGTTTCCAATGTTGAATATAAATTTGATACAAGATCTTTCAAGGAACCAATATTATGACAACATAAGCAATGTATCATAGATGACATATACCTGGCTTCTCGACTTCTTATAAATTTCGAGTGCTCTAACTGCATCATCGTGCTGCATCTCAAAGAACTGCCAGAAAATAAAGTGAGTGATACATTGATGTTTCTTGGAAGCTAGGAACCGCCCATCATGTTGCACAGACAAAAACCACAACCCACCTTGTCTAATAAATTGACATTGCCATCAGTAATTGCAGCATACAACTTAGCACTTTCACCAGCAACCTGATGGAGGAACACCGCAAGGAGGTTAGTTTGAAATGGTACTAGATTAAGTTAGTTTATTTTTTTCTTTTGTCTTTTTTATTGTAATTCTTATAGGTTTTGATAATTCTTACCATTGACAGGGCAAACTGAATCAAGCAATTACATACAGTTCCCTCCTTTGGCTGCAAAATAGGACACCTTCAGTTTTTCAGTAATTATAAGGCATTCTTAGATCTTTATATGTTTACATGATTCCACAGAAGAAACATATATACAAGGGTGAGATGCATAAAATTGCTGGAAAAGATTCCCATCAATTTTCAACAGAACAAAACCAAAATGATACAACTACAACTAATAAGATTACAAGAAATACAACTTCAAATCAATCAATATAGCCTGAAAAGTAAAAAAAAAAATAAAGGTTGAAACACAGAGGAAAAGAAGATGACGATGGCACATAAATTTCAAAGAGGATAAATCACGATTACTTGAAAAACATGAACCTGACAATCAAGAAGGCGAGATAGAAGCTGTTGCAAGGCAGGTAATTGCCTTAATAAGTCTGGGGTATCAAGTTCCTTAGTTCTCTGGGGAAAATATATCAAAGATATCAGACCCTTTATTCCAAACAGCATAACACAACTGACCATAATATGAAAAGAGAATAGAAACAACATGAAACCAATATAACATGGTCAGGGTTTATGAGTCCTTATGCCAGAACAGAAGGGCTACATGCCTTTTCTTTTTGAGTTGGTCATAAGTTAATACGTTAAAACCAATGCATAAAGCGCATACTAAACAATAGTTGGTTTACCCTAAAAATTAAATTGCTTACACATAAAGTTCCAATTCAAACTTCATACCGAGTGATCTTTCTGGGCATCATACTTCAATACGCGGAAACACTCCAGACGCTCTTCAAGGTATGATGCATACGTCCGCACCCAAGCAGAAAAATCCAATGCTTCATGCCAAATATACCTCCATAGTCAGTTACCGCTACTAAAAACCCTTGTTTGAAAGAAACGATTTCAGAAGGAATCATACCACTTGAACTTGATCCATCCCAAACATGAGATAAATTCAGCATATGACCTCTACTCCAGCTATATTTGACTACAGCGTCACAAAATGTGTCATCAACTTCCCTCAAAGCACGGTGTACAATAATCACGGTCTTCAGTGCTACCTAGGCATACACTGGAAGCTGAGATTGTTTGTATTCATATTCTAACAAATAAGGGGATGTCCTTTTCAGAGGGAGATCATAAACAAGAACCATATGGAGTTTGAAGCAGCAATATAAGTAATAAAACAATCTTATCAGCAATAGGGAACGAGAAGTTAAAAAGTAGGTATTGAATAAAGAAACTTGCATGGCCTTTTTTTTCTTCTTTCTTTTTTTCCATTTCTTGCTCTAGTATTTGTATAATATCCTTGCTCTAGTAAAAAGAAAATTGAACCAAGGTCATCAGGGACATACCTTCCAATTGTGAGTCTTACTAAGACGCCTTGCAAGACCATGGATGCAGTAAGCAGCTTCAGCACGAGGTCTAAATGCCGAAACTGCATTTAGTATAGCTGGCAACAGAAGAACACAATGATTAACTCAAAGCAATAGCCCATAAATAAAATATTTTTGGAACTGAATTTTGTTCAGAAATCAACTCAACAAAGCAAATGTGTATATCATTCAAAATTATACATAATAAACTTGTCATTTTTTGTATCGACATATATTAGATACTTGAAATCACTCATTGCTGCAATATTTCCCTGCATTTTATCCGTGCAATTAAGAAAGAAAAAAAGTACTGAAAAATTGAACGGTCAATTTCGCTATCAACTGGAATTTGCAGACCATGGATCAAACTGTATACGACCGAACGACAACCATATATAAACTCCACAGAAAATGCATGTTGGCCAGGAAGAAAGAAGTTTCACATACTTAAAACATGTTTCTCCTTGGGCAATGCTTCATCATGACTTGTGGCCTTGGCAATGGCAACATCCAGTGCCTGCATTAGCACGTATATGAAATATCCCTTTCAAAACTTATCAATCATAAACCATGATGTTGCATGATGTAAAATTAATTACCTTGAAATCGCCATTGGCTTTTGCCAATCCAACAGTTTTCAAAGCTTTTCTTAAGCTTTGCTGACTGCCTGCTGCCATTCCCTTTCAGGAGAATATATATATAATCTCTAAACCCAAAGCAACAATTCCGACCAAACTGAAGAAAACACTAACAAAACAATTTCACCCCCAAGTTTTGATCTTTATCAAACAACAAAATTGAACAAAAATTCATTTCAAAATCACACAAAAATATACACAATAATCCTAATTAGGCTATGGTATTTAATATTTGAAAGAACAATTTCATTCAAAAGAAATGAAACAAAAGAATGGACCAAAAGAAAAGGCCATACAAGTTATACATAGTATTATTGAACATTGTATTATTAATTGCTCCCATTGGCAATGAATATTAACATGTATATGTACATACAAAGAAGATGATGGGGGCACACACACACACACACACATATATATATACACGAATTAAATGGTTGGAAAAGGAAAAAACCAAAACCATGCGATTACCAGAGGGTTTGGTTGCCTGCCAGAGAATGCCTAAACCAGAAGAGGAATTAAAGCAATGAGAATAAATAATTATTTTCCAAAACCTATATGAACAAAAACAGAAGCGCATAACTCAGGATGATGAACATCATCAGCAGTTATTGCTCCCCCCACCATGAGCTCTGGTGGCATGGCATTGGGGTGGGGTGGGAAGGTGGTAGATCTAGATTTGGGTTTCCCCTAAAATGCTTTTGGGTTTTAGGGTGGAATTACTCAGAATAAAAATCATTATCCAAAAATGACTAATTTTTTCTTAATTTAGGAAACTAACCCTTTTTGCATGTTAGAATTATTATGGCTTTGGGTAATGAGTTGTTGGGTCAATACGTCCTTCTTGTATTTCCAAATCCAATAGGCTATCGATTGGTGTCTATTGCTGTTTCCAGGATTCTATATTGCTATTTGCTATATTTGGTGTGGGACTCTAATCTTTATAATTATTTGTAGATACCATATGGTTTTTTTTTTTTTTTCTATAAGAGCATTACGAGAATTGTTTGGCTCTTTAAAACTGAAGAGGAGCTCCACACCAAAAATCTTCGAATTTTCTATAATCACAAAATTGAATTGACGCCTGAGTTTGATAGCATCATTTTTGACACATTTCCCTCTCTTGCTGTTCATATCTATGTTAGATATAGCGTTTGGTTGGAGCGCACGCGTTTTCTTGTCCACTTGGCAAAAAAAAAAAAATCAGTTGGAGAAGCTCTAAAGTAAAAACAACTTTAAGCTTTGGAGGTTAGATCCTCTCGAAGAGATCTATATTTTGCCCTACTTCCCTTTCCGGTACCAAATTCATCCAATTGATAGGGAACTTGATCCTATCAATATTGCATGGGAAGAGATGGATCAAAGATGCGTGTGTACTGCTCTTTCCCTCCATGCAAAAAGGAGTTGGTTTTTATTTTTTTGGGTTGTTCCAATATAGGCCAGTAGCTACATTCATCTGCCTATAGTAGGGGCAACCCAAGCAAGTTTGAACTATATAATTCAAGGTAGTTAAATATGGGGTGCGCATGAAGTTGACTTAAAACCATAACAATGCACAACACAAAATATTTTCATTGCTTCCCAAAATCCACGTTGCATGAACTAGTTAAAATCCAAAAAGGACAATCTTACGGGGCACCGGCACAAAATTTAGAGGTTTCTTGAACTCAGAGGTTCCTTAGCTAACATCTAGTTATTTCTATATGGCAAATATTTAACTATAAACTAAGTGCTCAAAGAGAGGATAATAGTTAGTTTAGCAAGATAATAATACGACTATAATAGTGTTTACGTGTTTTGGATTAGAAGTCTACTCGAGAAAACCAGAAAATAAAGATTAAAAAGACTTCCTTAAGTGATGTGGATGCTGATATTGCTTGGAACTTGGAAATATAATAAGAACAATGCAAAACAAGGGAAATATAATAAAGACAAACGGGATATAAACAAAACAAGAGAGTGTACTACAAAGAAAATATGTCATCCTCAACTCTTCTACTTTTCTCGATGTCTTTATATCTTTAGTAATTCTCACAACCAAGTTCCATAGCTCAGAAACAAATCTGCTTCAATGACAGGGTCTGCATGTTGCATGAAAATAATCAAGCCTCAAAATTTCAGAGCCTTATTATAAAAACAGGGGCGTCAACCAGTAGAACTGTTGCTTGTTATAACGTTTATGATAAGGGCAAATGAGATGACATTTATTGAACAGACTCAAAAAATAGATCTAGTGAATCCTATTTTTAACTAGGAACCCCTCACTAAACCTGGTGAATTGCTAACATGTAATCACACAATTTTACACCAATGATTAACTGGATGGACTTCGAAGATGTCGGATCTTTTTGCTGCATCATGCTTGCACGGTTTTATCGTGAATCGCACCTTCCCGTGAGTTCTTTTCTCCAATCGTTGCAGCATGGTGCTCCAAGTATTCTTTGCTATTCATCTCTGTTAATCTGCGTTCATGGTTTCAGAATCAGTACTTGCAACAGAAAGAAATAAAGAGAGACCCAAATTAACTACACTCATACAACCTAAATACAAAATGCAAATAGACTTATTCACAAGTGCTTTCTTCCTTTCCCTTCCCAATTCTTCCGGGAGGTTATATATAAAAGATAATAGAATTGGTAAGACTGTTATGATAATTGTAGCTCGATATCCTACACTACACCATAAGCTGCTTAGTTTCAGTTACTTATCTATGACCTAGGAACACAAAT
Source organism: Prunus mume (assembly GCF_029339155.1). Taxonomy (NCBI): domain Eukaryota; kingdom Viridiplantae; phylum Streptophyta; class Magnoliopsida; order Rosales; family Rosaceae; genus Prunus; species Prunus mume. The sequence goes on from NC_142699.1 coordinate 33,489,151, forward strand.
ATTGACCACAGAGAACAAGTTCTTACGTGCTTAGGTAATCATCGATACAGTCCCGTATAAATATCAAGATTTTGTATTTGGAAGAGAGGACAAAAGCAGGTTGTAAAAGGCTAGAATTAGACTAAAGCAGGTCTGAAAATAAGCAAACCAAAAAAAGATTTTCGATGAAACAAAGTTTTGAAACACATAGTACACACACCAGACCAGACATTCCACGCCCTTCAACCCAAACCAAGAGAATTGATTGAATATTGACTGACAATTAAATCTAACTGAAATGCATATTTAAGAGAAAATTATGAGTTGTCATGAATTAGAAAGGACATGTTAATGTGCAATAACAGGCAAATAAAACTGGTAGAAATATAGTTCCAAATTCATAGTTACCATATTAAATATCATATATCATCATACGTTGTATTAAAAAAAAATCCTACTACTGATTCTGCAGAGTAACATACCTACTAATGGTGCGGTCTTTAGCAAAACCCAATTCATTATCCACACAGAGCCCAGAATCATCATTTTTCCTTGACCTCGAAGAGGTTCTAGGTGCCATTTGTTGGGCATCAGAGATCGTCACAATCTTTTCAAAGAGTTCAAATGGAGTTCCCTCAGCTGTACACAACAGTCTGGCCTTGTTCTCGTACATCACCTGTAACCGCATTGGTGAAAAGCATTAATACTAATTCAACATCTCAATGGGAAAGTAGACAACAGATGATAGCATAATTAAATTTGTGCATTTAATGAACTTGTTAAGAATGATAATACACTACAAAAGCACTAAATCTATCTATCCAACACTTGTAGACTGAAATGACTGTCTTATTTCCACAATCAGTTCAAATTAAATAAACTCCTTTCTGCAAATGAGCTATAACACAAATGCAGTTACAAAAGTATCCAGTGGAGGTTAACCAAGGATATGAACAAATCTTATTCCCAAATGCTTTGGTTGCAGAAGTATACAAGTCCAAAAGTAAGTTGTAAAGAAAACAGGCAAACTAATCATGAAGAAACAGGGAACATACGTCAACTAAAGTGACAAACCGATATGCTGCTGTCCTATTGTGGAGTCCGAATATTGGCACGCCCTCCAATGCCAGGGTATGGTACTTCTCTGTAAAAGGAAAATTAAGAACCTTTAGATGAAATTATTCTTGAACTACCAAAAGAGTACGGTGTTTGACAGTCACAAGGACAAGATAACTCCACAAATTTGGTTGCACAAACTACTGGGGATCCAATAAATAAGACCCAAAATTTAAGCAAATATTTCAATCCATATCTTTGTGCATCCAAGCAAAACCTTTTTTTATAAAGGTTCATAAGGATATATGTACTAATTTATCATCCAGATTCGTATCATGAAGCTCCTACTTTTAATGTAGGACTGCACGAGTGCTGAATACTGCTTTGTATCCCTACTCAAGTCTCACCCCAACAGTGCCATATCTCAACTATCTAAAATTCATTGGAAATGCCCTCAAATACAACTATTACTGTAGTAAAGTTCTCAAATAGCACAATCACTTTAGTAAATAGTCCCATTATATCGATATCATCTCAATATGCTGTCGAAATTCGTCCATATTTCAATAGCAAACAATCCCAAATAGTTTTGATATGACATAAATAAAGTATCAGCATTCTGTCAAAACTGTAGATATTGTCAATTTGCTATAGTAATAGTGCCATTTGAGAACTTTACTACAGTAATACTGCTATTTGAGAACTTGCTACAGTGATAGTGGTATTTAAGGGCATTTCCCAAAATTAATTTAATATGCTAATATGCATGAAAAAATCCAATCTGCTAGGTTTTTACTTACTGCACAATCCAAAATAATCTGCAGCTCCCATAGGTCTGTCACATAGTTCCTCAAAAGGAAAATAGGCAATTCCATCAGCACCTAGTGGAACCTGATGGCAATAAAAAAAATATTGTCAGATCCAAAAAACAACAGGACTATATAATATTCTCTTCACATGCCTCACCAAAAGGCAACCAAGGAAGTACCTTTAAGGTCCTTCCCATTACTACTTCTGCCTCTTGTGGACCAGCTTCATGTTCCCCAATCAATTGTTGAAACTTTTGTATCAGAAAGCCTGACAAATCTTTGCCAACAAAGTAGAAACCTTGCTCAGCCTGTAGTTAAGGTGCAAACATGAAATTAGAAATTTATAAACATTAGGCCAAATCACCTGAACATGTGGAGGTAACAAATCTTAGTGGACTTGATATCTCACCGAAGTCAGTTTCCGGTAATCTACTGCCGAACCAATTTCATGAACTACACATCTTTCCTACAACCAAAAAATTCCCTTGTTATGAAGTGCAAACTAAAATAACACACTAGGAGGGCAGGACACACGAGTATTGGTGTCAGACACAACACTCCAAAAAACTGCATACATGAGACAGGTTTTTCTAATACAAAATAAAACCCAACTAAAGGTTTAGTCATGCCACAAGTAGCTTGGCCACATTTTATCTTGTTTTGTGCCCAACATATACTAATATCACAGAGTTGAACTAACCGAACAACAAGCAGATGAGACCACATCCAGATACATACCTTCAAACTCGCAATGAAGGGTAGAAAAAGATCCCTCTGTAGTCCACCTTCGTACAGCTTATCTGGAGCACGGTTGGAGGTGGAAACAAGAATCTACACTTGCCACACACCAAAAATGAAAAAAAAGAAGGAAAAATAGAATTATTTTAATTAGAGAATACATAAAATCACAATGTATAAAAGACTACGATCACAAGAAAGTAAATGGAGGTAAACTACTTACGATACCGTTGTTGAATAGATGTCTAAACAGACGGTTTAATATTAATGCATCAGCTACATCAGTCACCTATGATAGACCGCAAGACAATCAGTACAACAAAAGTACTAGTAATCAGAGATGATTTCTAATCATAGTTGTAAATACTAGTGCTCTACCATGAATTCATCCAGACACAACAAGATTGCATCATCGGATATCTCTCCTGCAACCACTTCAAGTGGATCTTCTACACCCTTGTGCTTCTGAGAAATTATAAAACATTCATGTTAACCTTAATCTGGAATTTGTATAATACCTAATACCAATGCAACAAATATCCAGAATGAAATGAATTTTTTGTTCAAAGGTGTGCGAAGATCAAATGACTTGAAAAAAAAAAGAGCTACTAATCCTGAAGTATGAAAACCAATTGTACTGTCAGAATAATCTGCTTGGATTTCATCCATCCAGGAGATGGTGTGCCAAACTACCAAATGTGCTACGGTACTTGATGATGTAATCTACATTTATAATGATGGGAAGACATATACTTTCTAAGTATGTATTTTTTCTGGTTAAACATTTTAATTATAACACTTTTACAAAACACAGAGCTTATGTTCCAGTAAGAAAATATTTCTCAGTCCATGACAAATAAAAGTCCATATAATAGAATTGCATTCTTACTCGCAAGCATCTATGGACATCCAACATAAAGTCATGAAAATGAATCCTCTTTTTTCTCCAACTGCATTTTCTGACAAATGAAAATCAAAGTATTAGGAGATAAAAACAGCAATCTATGGTGAGCGAGAAGGTGGACAAGTTGATAATCAAGAACAGAAATAAATAAGATTTTGATCAACGCCAAAATCTGTTAATAATATTACATTTAACATGGCTGTTTCTCAAGAATTATGAATGATAGTGTGGCATATCTATGGAAATCAAACAATAACAGAACAACCAAACATGCATTTCAAACTTACAGCTGATCATAAAACAAGTCCATCAGCATGGTTTTCCCGGTGCCCACCCCTCCATAAAGATAAAGACCTTTGACTGGTGAGCTTGAAGACTGTGGGATGAAACGAGACCACAACCACCTACTCCTGCATACATACAAATGGATGAGCAATTGGTTACTACTTCAACATGGAACAAACTAAAAGTACAAAAGTACAAAATTCAACACGAAGCTAATGAAATGCTGTATCAGTATAGAATTTAAAATTGGATCACAAGTGGTGGAAAAAAAAAAACAAGTTATGAAAGATTACCTTCCAGATTTCGCAGAAGCTGTATACCTATCCAATCGGCAGGCATCAGCTGACTGGACAAGTTCATCATAGAGCCTTTGAAGTTCTCTTAAGGTGCCTACCTGCAAAAATTAGTCAGATCGAAAAAGAAAAAGCAACACCAATAGGTAAGACATATTGATTGCCTTATTCAATACAGTTTATTGAGCTGCTATTCAACAGGACCACCCAAAAATTAACACAGGATTTACTAAACAAGACCTGAAGTTTAAATCTTTTAGCCCAAATCAATGGTGAACTTCCCACTAAATAACGTGTCCCGTAACAAACAGTACGTGAAACCATGAAGTTCAATTCCAAGGTTTATTGCGTCATTTAGCATTAGAATGAAACCAAGATGCCCAAACAGTATTCATTTTAATCTTTTCCTCATTTATTTCTACGAAATTGATAAGCATGCACTCACTCAGTTGTTTGTCATACCTGGCAGGCATCACCATCAACAAGTTCACCAGCGGCAATTCTTCGTTCATACTCAACAAGTGGCCCTGCTCTGTTTACATCTGCCACTAATCCGAAAACCAACAAAAAATTGAGGAAACTATGCTTCTTTATGAACTAATGATGAAAGAAAGGTATATAAGACAACCCAAAATAGAAGAGTACCTCCATTAGTAACACGAGCAGCATCTACTGACAGAGCTCTTGAGATCACAGAAAACCTGAGTCGTTGAAAGAAATCGAATTCGGCATTGTTAGCGTGTTTATAAACAAACCCAGAGTAGGTGTTTGTCAAAAGCTTTTGCCTTCTCACAAAACCACTTGAGTATTGACATGCTTGATGCTGTAAAGCTGATCTACATTGGCTAATTGATCGAGCAATTGCTCTCATTTTCAATCCAGAACTCCGACACAAATTTCAGTAAGCTTAGATACTCCAAGAGGTAAACCTCACCAAACCCTGAAACAATGGCCTCTAACAATTCATATGTGAAGCAGAATAAATTCTTGAGTGTGATAAGAAAATACATAATAATAATTACACCTGACAATAAGTCAATCAATTTGAAAAGAAATAGAAAACAAAAAACGAACAATAATTCATGGGTCGTTTAAAGATGATATTTAAATCCAACAACTAAGAACAGCTGAACTGGAAAACTCAAATTTATCTATAAACTAAAAAAGGCACCATAACATCTCGTCTTTAATCTGCATGAAGCCCACTTCATACCCGATTGCGATAAAAAGAAAATTTAATCAAAACCCAGATAAACAAAAACAAAAACAAAAACGCACCTGAATGTTAAAAGAAGAAACAGTGCCCAGAATTGATGAGCTTTTCACCAGGAGATGAAAAGTGGAAGTCCTCTGCTTTTAGATGAACGACAACAAAACTATCAAATAATTAAAAGGCAATTAGATTGCCATGTATTAGTAGAACACGAAAACAGAAGTCCAACAAAATCCGAGGAGAGAGGGAGAGAGAGAGAGAGAAAGTTCCGAGTTCTTTTGAGGTTTTTGGGTTGTTGGCTTTTGGCCTCTGTGCTGGTTTGACTCGGAATACAAACGTAAAAATGTCATTATCATCGTCATCATCCCTAAGTTGTTTTGGTTTGGAAAAAGAAAATATTTTTTTTGTTCAGATTTGTTTTGGAAATTTTTATTCTGCTACAAAAAGGAGAATATGAGATATTCGATTTTGTTTATAGAAAAAATTAAAACCAGGATGGGCATGGCGATGTGGAGCCCGCTGAGAAAACCCATGCTCTCCTGAATCCTGATGACGGACGGTCGCCGGGTCGCCACAATTCTTAGCTATAAAAAAATATGGGGCCCTCTTATCCGTATGGGGGCTTCAATCAGATGGGCATCATAGGATAGATCGTTGTCAAACCTATGATTTATGTTGGATTGAAAGAAGTGATTATGGAATATTACAGAAGTACGGTTATTTGATATATTTTGTACTAATATTAATATTTATTAATAAAGAGAAAATTAATTTTGTCATCTACTTAATGAACTAGGTTGATTATATCACTATTTTTCTGGTAATTAATGAACTAGGATTTTTGTTGACTATTTTGGTGGCCTTGGTTTTCTGCATCTATACCACTATGTCAATTGGCTTTCTTAAGAAAAGGAAAGAAACAGCCAATGAGAGAGAGATCAAATTGATAAGCCTCAATACGAACCGCAAAATGAGCTTGTAAGTGGGAAATGCCTCTCACGTACTTTTTATAAAAGATAATAGTAAATGTAAAAGCTAAAGTAGATAATATAATAATATTTTGTGAGGCAAATTAAGGGTGGATATTTGAACTGGTGAACCGAATCGAAAAAAAAAAAAACCGAAAAACATAGTGTTGACCAAAAAATCAACCTAGGCTCAAAAACCGAACCAAACTTCTATGGATAAGTTTCTGTCCCAATTCTTGTGTTATAAAAATGGTCTAAATCGAATGAGATCAGTTATATTAAGTTTATTGATATCCCTTTTTATTTTATTTTAATACATATGATAGTCTAAAACTATAAGGGGATGAGGGTTTCTCACATACATTACAATGGAGCTATGATGGTTCAAACCTGATATCACTAGTCTACAAGTCAAGGCCCTAGACCATGTTGGCATCCAAAATTATTAATAAGCCTAATTAATATTCAAATCATATTATTAATTCCAAGTAATATTAAGATATTTAAGCCCAATTAATACACAAATGTGTCTTAGTTCCAATTTATACCGAACTAAATAATATATTTAGCCAAATTGGCTAGAGGAATGTGTTTCTCACTCTGCACCTGAGTTCAAATCTCCTCCTCGTAGTTTAGATTAGTTTAAAGTAGATTATTGCTTGTGTAAAAATAATTATTAAAAAAAGGATTCTTACATCTAGGTCCAAAATTATTAGCTGTCATTGGGTTTAGTCCACATGTTTTGGGTTTTAGATGACATTTATTACTTTTTTTGTAGTGTCGATTTTACCCTTTGAGGTAAATAAGGAAAACATATTGAAAATCTAAATTTAATGCATTATTTCTTTGTAATTGAATTTCAGAATTTAAATTTTGAATTCTTCCCTTGATAATAGTTACCTAATATATGGATAAAATACAATTTAATCTATGTAACGTATCCCACATATTATGCCAATCGATTAGACAAGCACCCACGTGAAATTACGTCCTTGACATACAAGTAAATAATGTTATTATTAGCAACGAAAAATTTGTAGTGATAAATAGTGTTACCTATAAGTTAGGAACATAAATTATAATACTACCTATAATTTAGGAACATAATTTAGAAGACTATCTATAAGTCATATACAAAAAATAGACATATAAAATTGTATGTTACATATAAAAAAAAGTGCATAAAATACTATTACACATTGTCGAAAATAAGAAAAAATACATATATACCTATGCAATAGGCAATAGGACAACATACCTACACCATAGAATAATATATCTACAAGAGTATATAATATACCATAGGATGAACAAAAAAAAAAATTGTTACCTAAACTCATGTACATAAACTAAAACACCTACTATACATCAAGTCGGGAGCATAGAAAAACATACATATGTTACTTTACCTACACAATAAGGTAAACTTAGGTACCTACAAAATGCCATAAGCATATAAATAAATAAAGATTAAAACAGAAAAATAATATACCTATTCTGATTATAAAAAAAAAACCTAAACAAAGACAATGTTCTGTTAGTATTAGTACAACCTAAATTAACCCATATAATAGGTACAATATGGAATGCACCAATTCTCTACCTAGGTACCTAGAAGAAGAAGATAGATACATTAACATAGCAAAAAATAGATGAAGAAAAAAGAAGAAGAAGAATATGCATATTAACATAGCAAAAAATAGATGAAGAAAAGATGAAGATGGAGAACAAAGAAGAAGGAAGAAGAACAAGAAAGAATAAAATGGAGACAAAAAGTAAGACAGAGAAAAACGTGCAATGGTTATGAGATTTATTAACCTATGTATATCCCTATATTAAAATTATAATAAAATCTCGTCATTATTGTATTTTAAATTAATTTCTATACAATTTATACTTCAAGGCCATAATAGGAATAACTAGATAATTTTTTTTAAAAATAAATAATAGATTTGTGTTAGAAAATTCAAAAAATGAATGTAATCCTATTTGGCAGAAAAGTCAAAGGACTTATATCAATTGAAGCAAATGCGAGGATTAAACCCAACTTATATCCTCAATTTTGGACTTATCCCAAATTTTCTATAAAAAGAAACATCTTTACTCCAACTTCTTTTTATTTTCGGTGAACCATATCTGTTCTTGTTGCGCTTCAATTTTTCTCTCTTTTCCACTTATTTCTTTCCATTTCTCTTCCTCTTTATCTCTTCATTTATTTCTCTATTCTTTTATCTCCTCAACCTTTTCCTCTCTTCTTTGTATTTTTCTCTTCTTCTTGCTTCTCTCTTCTTCACAGATTCATACTTTTATCTTTCCAAATCGAAATTATCGTGTAGACGCCATTTATTTTATATTACTCCTCCATGCTTTTCTCCTTGTTTACAATGACATGTACACGATAGTAATGTGCGGACATTTAAATGAGAGAATAACTGCTGCTTTAAATATGCTCTAATATATAAAGGATATTGGCTTTGAAGTTGGATTAATTACTAGGGTTTATGAGACTTGGACTGACTAAAGGATGACATATTTTTAAAAAAGATATAATAAATTAATAGAATTGGTCCGGTTAAATTTGAGCTTGTTTTTAAAACACAAAAATTAAAATTAAAACCAATCCAAACCAGTACAGTTCGGTATTCAAACCTACTTTTTTCCGAAGTCGCAGGAATAACCACGGGTATTTACCATCGTACATGCTCTTAATTAAGTAAATTTGTAAAGGGTCCCATCAAGGTGGGCGCCACTTCTCTCAACCCGCAGCCACCAACGGCCTTTCTTTCTTTCGCTCCGACCTCTCTCCCTCAGTCTCTTCCTCCAGGCCCCTCTCCTCGATTCCCTCTTCTCTATTTCTTCCCCCGCCATTCACGCGTCGCCTTTTCTGTCTGTCTTTCAATCTCTCTCCTCTTACAAAATCTCAGGCTTTTTGTTTCTGGCAAGGGTCCTCTAGTTACTCTCCTCTTCTGCTCTCTGAAGTGTTTCGAAGAATCTACCTTTTCAGGTAATCTATCTCTTTTGTATCTACGTTCACCTTTTGAAACAGCAGATAGTTCTCGAATTTTATTTTGCAATCTTCTTTTTTTTTTTTTTTGGGGTTTTTAGTGCTGGTATTTTCAATTGCTTTGTAGTTTCATTTTATTTCTGACTGTACAAGTATTAATCGGTGATGGTTTTCTCTATAAGTAGTTCTCAACTTTTCTTTTTAATTTTCTGGTTGAACCCTTGTTAAGTTTATTCTAGGTGTTCAATATTGCTGGTTCGTCTGGTTTTCTAGTTTAATTCCATACGGTGACGTTCTTGCTCTGTGCTTCCATGTTTGATATTCTTCTGGGTTCAAGAAATTTGATCAATTTCTTGTTGCTCTATCTTTTTTTTTTCCAGAAACTCTCTGTGCTTTCCATGTTTGATATTGGAGGCATGTCATGCTGGTGTACAGGGTTGGATTTTGAAGCTCTTTCAATTGATCATTAAGTTCAGTTGGTTTAGTGATTATGAAAAATCTAATGAATATATAGATTTTGTGATAGTTGTTTTGTTTGGGGAACTTATTGATTGTACTTAAATGTCTTCCCCATTGTCTCTGTTTTGCTGGGTCGTATGGCTCTTGGTTCTGTTCTAGGACAGTAAGAAAATAGCATCGTATGATGAGATACAAAATTTCATCGTGACACAATTTATTCTGAGTAAGATCCTGATCTTATGATAGACTAAGTATCATCTAGCAGCTTGTATGATAGATCTATATAATTTTTTATTCTTTGAAATTTCAGCTGTCTCATATCCATGTTTTTCACAGATTGGTTCATTTTTGTTTCTACGTTTGTTACTTTATTGATTTGTTTTCTCCAGGGAAAATGGTATCTGGGTTAATAAATGCAAATCCAGTCGTCTACGAAAAGAAAGAGCGTCGGGTTCGTAGTGTCCCAAGTGCTGCTGCAGATGAATATGCTGTTGAACCCATTGACCAACAAGAAATTTTTGATATCCTTTCTGTATAGTTGCATGCATGCATGTAACTGTATATGTACATGCAGAATCTAGTTATGTTCTGATGCCTTTTATGAATGAATATTAAGCTTTCTCATCAGCTTAACCTATGACTTAGGCTTGAAAGTAGTTTTGTATTTTGACTTGTATGCCTAGACGAATTCAGTCTTTCTTAACAATTCTTAAATCATATCAGAGATATAAAAGACCCGGAACACCCTTACTCTTTGGAAGAGCTCAAAGTAATTACAGAAGATGCAATTGACGTAGATGATAGTCGTGGCTCTGTCAGGTAGAAAAAAAATCGTATGCTCATTTTGAACAGTTTTTTTCCTAATTAATGTTTCATTTTAAACCCTGTTGAATAAATGCTAATTGTTTTCTTCAGAGTCACATTTACTCCTACTGTGGAACATTGTAGTATGGCAACAGTTATTGGTCTTTGCTTACGTGTTAAACTCTTGAGGAGCCTGCCTTCTCGTTACAAGGTATGACTTTTATCTTCTTGTGATTGACTTTGTTTTACAATATTCTTGATGCACCGTTTAATATAGGTGAAACTGGGAGTGCATATAAGGACTACGTCAAATATTTTCATTTAAATTCTGACCGTACTGTGTTACTGTTCTTTAAGCTGTTAAGTTGAGAGAAGAAGGTAGCTGTCAGTTGACTTTATGAGACTTGGGGTAAAACTATAGAGGTTTGTTTGGAGAGCCATATTATTATGTGCTATGTGATTAGTATGGGGGGAGTAATATTCCAGATCATTTTTGGACACTTAATGCCTGAGTTGAGATTGGTCTTTTCTTTTCCAGCACTTTCCTTTGCTTGATATTTTGTATGAATATTTTTCATTTCTTTTCTACCATGGATTTCCAATATTTTCATCTCAAGCATGTGTTTCTCTTTATACATTTTCTGCACTACAGCTGTGCTTTCAACAAACTGAACTGAACTATCAAAGAAAATGACATTTGGAGTTGTCTTAATCTTAAAGGGAAACACTAAAATGCATTGGCGGAAAGTTTTGCCACAAGATTATTGTATGACTTGGTAAGAAATCAACTGTTTGAACATATGTGTAAAAGAGTTCTGCACCATTTCTTAACTTGTGTGAATTAATTAGTGAGGAAGAAGGAAAACGTTGCTCCTGATGTGCTGCTCTACAATAGTATAATATTTTGACAAACCTTTCTTGTGTTGTTATTTTGTTTATTTTCTTTTTTGATGCTTGACTGGTTAACTGACCTCTTAGGTACTATAGCGCAAATAAATAAAAATGGTAGCAAAAATATCGGAGATATAGACTCTGGATATGGTGAATTGACCTCAAGGCCAGTATAGTATCTCTAATTAATGCCTAGAAGTTGGCAGAACTGCATAGGTTCTCAAATTTTGTTGAAAGTCATTAACAATTCCATTGCATCTTGCTCTTTGAGGGTGTTTTTGTGTCCAGTCATCTTATTTACTGTTTTGATAAAATGTTAAAGACATTCGGAAGTTTGTGAAGATCTTTTGAAAACATTATTCATATAGGTGTTTTCTAGGGAAAATGAGCCTTTAAGGGCCTCTTGGAGCTAGCTCTGTTAAAAAAGCATTAGTGTTAGAAGTGGTAATTAGTTGCTGTAATGGCTGTATCTTCTGATTTGTCCACTCTCGACATACGAGTAGTAGGTGTGCTTTTTGTGATGTATCATGAGATTATTGAAAATGGACACCAAAGCTTACTCTGGGTATGTGCACCTCTAAGAATATATGCTTATCGGACATGAAGGCACACAAACGCACACTCAATATATTTTTTACAACAACCACTTGATATCGAAAGTGAATTATGACAAAAAACAAGTAGTTAACTAAGCCTCCTTCAACTTTCGTGTATTGTGAACTAGTCCATCATTTTCTCAGACTCTTACGATGCCATTCAGAGAGGATTCTTTTACAAACCTTTTGTTCCAAATATTGGAATAGCTCTATCATCTCAAGTTGTCAGTCAGTATTGTCTGCTACCTGTGATTCATGACCATTTATTGACTTCATGTTAGCCCTTGCTTGATGTTTTCCATTAGAAGGGTCATTGGCCCCCCTCTCCCAGTTTTTTTTGTTGGTTTATTCTCTCTGGTGCATGTAATTGATTTTTAAATTCTTTATTATTTTTTGGTGGCATTTTAAAGTCTCAGCCTTTCAAAAGAAAATCCAGAGATTCTGTTTTCTGGAAACATAATGCTTATTTTCTAACCCTTTTTTTTCCCTGTGGTCAGGTGGATATTAGGGTGGCACCCGGATCTCATGCAACTGAAGCTGCTGGTCTCTCTCTCTCTCTCTCTCTCGTACACTAACGTTGTGGATGTTTTGAAGCATTGGTATTCTTAGTAAAAAAATTCATAAATTTTAGTGTAACCTTCATGCTTTTAATTTCTACACTGTGTGCAGTTAATAAGCAACTGAATGATAAAGAACGGGTGGCAGCGGCATTGGAAAACCCAGGCCTTGTGGATATGGTTGATGAATGCCTTTCTCCTTCATATGAGTGAATGAGTCGCGTCACGCGTGTATATGATGGAGTTAGGTTTGTAATCTTGATGAGCAACATCTGGAATGACCGGCTGGTCCAGTCATCAGTATACTATCTTTCTCCCATGTGATTCATGCATCTTGTGGCCGCTTCTGTTTTTATAATTTGAGTGGCCAGTTAAATGGGATTATATGGATTAAAAGAAATTATGCCCATTGTTTAGATTTGAGCTTTGTTTTCCTGTCCAATGAAGTTGTACTGTATTACCACAGCATAGCATTAGTTTTTGTGAATTTACTTTCTTTGCTTTTACCTTTATGCAAATTGACAGTTGAGGACATTATTTTACTTACCAGGTGACCTATTGCTATAGCCAAAACAAAGTCATTTGTTTGGTTTATGTTTTACACTGCAATGGTGATGTGTTTGGTGCACAAAGACTGCACACTTACCAGCTGATTAATTTAATATTTGGAAGTAAGGTTTTAAACCTCTGTATAAGCAAAAACACAGAAAATTGGTGTGTTTTGTTATTAGCGACTGAACATCCCTGTGTGTTCGGTGACCAGTTGGTGATCAATAGAGCATTTAATTTAGACCAATTGTTTAACACAAATTTTTACTTTCGTCCTCGTAGTTTCATTCCATTTGTACCGTTTGTCTATTCCGTCATCTGAGTCAATTGCTTCCAGTTATAGAAAATATAGGTTTATAATGGCAAACTCATGATGTTACAGCTCAATTTTGATTAGTAAGAACTATGTTTCAACACGCAAAACTCCCACACTGTTGTACTGTGATTGTTTGCTGTCCGATCTAAATTATGTTGGTTTGAATCGAGAAATCTTCATTCCAATCTTGTAATTCATTATCTTCATTACTTTCATTTCACTTATATTTCCTGTTTATTTTACTTTATATTTGTTCTAGCTTGCTTTGGTTTTTACTATTTGTACAAAGGAAATATTGAAGTCCTCATTTTGCTCGAGGCATGGAAAAGAACTTATATTTGGTCAGTTCCCAATTCACAGTTGTTTGAGGTTTTTACTTCCAACAGTGACACGCTTGCAATCGCATAAATCTCAATAGCCAATCTCTAAATGGCCGGCAGATTTCGGGTAACAGTATCAAATTTTGTAATTGGCTTGAAAAAATGGGTTTCCCAGATAACGAATAATTAATTAAACTTCAATTTGATGGTGTCGGCCGGAGATTAAGGGCTTTGTGTTTTTCTAAGCGAGTTGGTTTGTCATTATTTACTTCATTTCCTCATGTTGTCTTCATTCGAATTCACCATGGCAGTTTCTTTTGTAATTCATTTGAATTTGGGTGCGCGAGTATAGAGAACTGGAATGGATCCAAGTAAAGAGAATACTGGAAAAATTAAGCACAAACTAACGATGAATTGCTTACAGTACGTCAGTACATTCGAGAACTGTGACGCATATTTGACAAGCACAAATGTGAGAATACAAATATGAAACAACGCAAGGGTATCACTTTTTCTTTCCTGCTTTTCCCTCCTTTCTTCTTATAATTTCATCCGCATATTTTACACCCTTGCCTTTGTATGGTTCTGGGGGTCTCCATTTCCTGATCGACGCAGCAAACTGGCCGATAGCGCTCTTGTCATATCCACTGACAACGACTCTGGTATTCTCTTCCACCTTCACCTGTATGCCATCAGGAATATCCATCCTAACTGGATGGGAAAACCCAAGACTTAATACCAAGATCCTCCCTTCTAGGGTTGCTCGATAACCGACGCCAACTAATTGCAGCCTCTTCTCAAATCCTTTTGACACTCCCACCACCATATTGTCCGTCAGTGTCCTAAGAAAAAGTATTCAAATAGGAACATAAGGGCCAGTTGAAAGAGGCTCAAAAGCTTTTCGTAAATCTCAACCACCATGGTGTCTGTAACTATCCTAAGGGTCAGCCGGATTCTGTAAATCTCAAGTGAGACTTGTACATGTTCCTCTTACATGGCCAAACCACCAGCATTCATGTTGTACAGAAAATAAAAAATAAATAATATTTTGGGAATAAAAGCATCATAACAACATGGCACATGAGAGAGAGAGAGAGAGAGAGAGAGAGAGAGAGTTTCTTGATCATACTAATGCCTGCTTTAGATGCAAATTCAATGAAAACTTTCTCTTCTATTTTTTTCTTTATTTTTCACAGAAATGAAAGAAAGCAAAATAACCACTCGCCCCTTGGTCAAGTACTCATTCTACCTATGGCATGTGAAAGCAGACATCCAATCACAATACAGAATATCATAATAACCATTAACCACAAACCCTTTTCAATTCCTGATCTCGTTAAACTTATTCTTTTATAAGATCCATTATCATGATACTTGGAGCTCTAAGATATCACCAGAAAACATAATTGAAAGAACAAACCATGAAGAATAACGAAGACTGATTTTTGTTCAAAGTGTATGGCTGAAGGATGGAAGGAACTTACCTGAAAAGGCCATGCATTTGATTGGCCCTTCTAGTCTCTAATGCCTTTCTGACCCTTAGAAACCCAGAATCCTCCTTTTGAACCAGCACTTCTCGTGGGTAAGTCATCGAAAGTTGCCCCAATGGTCCCTTTACTTCCAAAGCCTGACCTTCCAATTTGATTGACACATTAGATGGCACTTCAATAGGTTGCTTTCCAATTCGGGATTCCTTACATTCTATAGTCTTTTCCAAAAACCCAACATGAGTTACAGAAACACTACAAACAGAGAATCCATTTCTCTCGCCCAAAAAGGCAGACCGCAAATTGCTGAAACATGATAGGAAAAGAGATCTTCACTAAATCAGAAATATTCCACTCCAATTGGTGAACTTACCATTAAATCAGAAAATGCTGAAAGTCAGGCAAACAAATTCCAATACTTGCTACTGAAAGTAATGAAACTTTCAAAATATAAGAACACAATCTAAACACTAATTTCTCTAACTCTGTATTTGCATTGGTTATTTGTTTCTTATCTTTTCGTCAATTTTCCTTTCTTTTCTCAACTTGTGTTTTTTTATTAATATGCATTTACATTTGAGAATAAGGTTTTAGCTGGCTATGTCCCTCTAGCCCCTAAATGTGTGTTTTTTGCTAAGAAAAGAATAATACTTAATAAACAAAATTAACTGGAAATGGTTTAGCCAACCCTAAAACCAAATCCTACTATGCCCCTCCTCACACAAAACCCATCATGATGCCATTACAAGCTGCTTGAAAAAGGCTTCAAATGGTAAAAAGAAAATTCTAACTTTGCAAATTATTACCACACATTGTAACCAATATGCCATAACAATAAAAGGGTTCAATGCCATAAGCCCCAAAAAGAGAACAACTGAAACAATGCTTGAATTATTGAAGAGAAAAGTACAAGCAAACATGAAATTCCCAGTAAAACTGACCTGGTTTGCAAAGATGAGGTAATTGAGGAAGCCATTCTTAAGAGCTTGATAGCATCAGCCTGAGAGAAAGAGAGAGAGAGAGAGAGAGAGAGAGAGAGAGAGAGAGAGGGAGAGAGATAGGGATAGAACCTGAGAGCAGAGAGGAGCTATGCAGCGTGAGAATGAGGAGAGGAGGGGTTAAAGATTAGACGATTATGTGGTACAGTGGCTACACCGGTGCAGTCACTTTATCAACGGCTGGATTTCAATGTTTCAATCCTATGGCTGAAAAAGAATGAATTGGTAACTGGTTCAATTCTCCTGTGGCCATTTTCTCTTTATCCTCCATATTCCCTCCTTATTCTTCTGACAGCTGTCCACTCACTAAATAAAATTAAAAAAAAACAAGAACCCGCAGTCTCCAACAGCCGACCATCACAACTACTCTACGGTCTCCACCCGACGTCCTCGCTCTGGTAGTCTTCCTCAAATATCAGCTTAACTTCTTATCAATTGCCCCATCCCTCTCAGCCGAACTCAGGTAGTTCTCTCTCTCCCTCTCTGTCTACTGGACCGTCGTGGGTTCCATTTTTTGCAGATTGATATGTTGGGTTTTTATTAAATTTTTTTTTCTTCTGTATTTTGATGGCATGACCTGTTCGAAAACATACTTCTTTGTTGTTTGGGATATTCGACTATATGTTGGGGATTTTTTTTTTTTGTTGCTCTTTTTATGTGGGTTTCTACCAATTTTTATGGCTTGAATCACCTCTGTGTTGAATTTTGAGTTTTTTGTTTATGGCAATTCAATTAGTGCTTTATTTATTTATTTAAATTTTCTGAGTTTTTTAATCTTGAATCTGAGTTTGTATGTTTGGTTTTCAATGTTCCTGTAATCTTGAATGTGGGTTTCAATTCTTGAATCTGGATATTTGCCATCATCTATTGTGATTTTTGAGTCCTCTCATGGTCTGCTTTTTCTTAAATTTAATTGGGATATCCTGTGAAAAATTCCTTAAGTACAAGAGAAAATAGTTGGGAGTAGTGAAATGTTCATATTTGTCTTAAATATTTTTTGTTTATTCCATTTGTAACTTTGAATGATTGAAAAAGGGAAAAATTATATGATCTTGATTTTCTTAAGTCTGTTTATCGTATAGGTTGAATTTTTAGATATTAAGTAATTTGCAATGTAGTAAATGAGAAGGCATCAGTATCCTGTATAATTGTATGAATAATCAGGAAAAAAAAAAAATTCTAATTGTATTGTTTGGTTTATCACAGTGGATAAGAATTAAGTAAGCTAGATGACAAATGTGCATTAGCTTGGTTCATTTACCAAACCTACATCAAAACACTATGAAAGTCAATATATGTACAAACTCCAAGCACATTGCTTTCTAATTTTCGGCAAGTCTTTTCAACTCTCAGTTATACACGAATGAAAAGATGGTGAATATAGGGGGCCTCATGCAAAAGTGTATGTTTTCCTCAAATGCACTTGATATTAAATATTGCTTGGACCATGTGGTGACCTTACTGATTCTTTGTGATATTAGTTGTGATTGTAGTTTTCTTTCTAAAGAATATATTGTTGGGTTCTTTAGTAGGTTAGAGGAAGAAGGAATTGCTTAATTTTGCTTCCCCTGTTGAATTCCATTAGTTTGAGTAAATATTAAATTGGTTTTTCTGTTTTGAATTTGGAAAAACAGATCTGTTCATGTTTTATATGTACCCATGTCATTTTAATTACAGCTTTCTATGTAATACATATTATATAGATACATGTGTATATTGCGTATATTTAAATATACGTCGAAGTAGGATTAAATTGGGTTTGGAGTTGAAATTGTTGATTTTTGATTGATTTATGATGAAGATGATTATTTAATTTTGGTAATTAGGTTAGTTGTGTTGAGGATTTTTGAGAAATTGGGAATTTCTGTGTACTTGCAGCTCTGGTGATTTTTGTTGTGTTTCTTCTGATGACATGGAGCTCGTATTTGCTTTGTTTCCATTTTTATTGGGTTTCTGGGGCAAGTCCTGGGCCCTACTTTCAAAATGGATTACATATTAACCTGCTCACTCAACCTGTTAAGGGTCAAATTCGTCCATTACATAACTTTATCTGCTTTCCTCTTCTTCTTCTTAACTAGGAGGATTCTCAATTTTGATAGGGTTACATTCTTTCTTACAGAGAGTAGATTAGAGAGAGATGGCAAATCAAGGTGCAAAGAAGCGTAAGGAAGAGAACGTCCGGCACATGGCGAATCTCCGTCGCCTGATTGTGGCCTGTAATGTATGATTAATGCTCCGTCGCTGAGTGTATTTGGTAATCATAATTTCTATTTCAAAACCCATTGAGTATAGTGATGTTGATGTTATGTTAATGTATGTAGGTTATTTATGTGTTGCTAAGGATGCTCATTTTCCATTCTACTTTCACCTGGAAAAATTGGGTTGCTTTGCTTCTGACATCCCTGGCTTATTACATCCCCTATAAACAACTTGCCCAGATGGCAACTCCTTCTTATGGTGATGATGGGGAACTTCTAGATGGTGGCTTTGATATGACCACTGGTGGAGT
The DNA here is from genome assembly GCF_029339155.1 of Prunus mume. Classification (NCBI taxonomy): domain Eukaryota; kingdom Viridiplantae; phylum Streptophyta; class Magnoliopsida; order Rosales; family Rosaceae; genus Prunus; species Prunus mume. The sequence continues at coordinate 33,507,886 of NC_142699.1, forward strand.
GTGTGGGTATGTCTTTATTTTCAGTGATATTTCTTATTATTTGCAGGACCTTCATTTCTTGTTCATTTCCTTTCAGACAATGCTTTAGATAGGATAATACCAAGGGTTTGAATTTTGGGCGCTTATCGAGTTATAGGCATACCCTTGTAACTATTTTTGACCCATGAGGTATGTGCTCTATTGGGGTCCTTAATTAAGTATGGTACTCAATTATGTAATTTATGTTCATTTGAAGTACTAAAAATGAAAAATCTATTTACATTCAACATTAAGAGCTGTTAGACTTTATTTAGAAGTTATAGGATTTGCAGTGTGGCAACAGTTGGAGTACAGTGTGTTTCTCTTCTTTGGGAACACAGCAACAAATGAATAAGTTAAACCATACAATTTTATATTTAAACAACCGACTCTGTTCTATGCCACTTATTGACATCTAGCATCCCTGGCACTTTTGAATGCTGTAGAAATGTAGGATGTATTCTTGTGGTATTAATACAAACACACACGCATACACGTGCATGTGAGCATGCTTGCCTATGCACAAGCACATTTGATTTATGGTAAAATCTTGACTTTTGGTTGGTCATGTCTTGCAGGTATATGCATGATGTAATTTACATCACAAGCTTCGTGCAAGTCATGTCCATAATCTCTGGAAAATTTTGGTACACCTATCTGCTGGTAAGATGTGATTAATGTTTTTACTTCTTGTCATGCATTCATACATGCCTGCAATAGAACCTTGCTTGTATATTTTCCAAATAGGTGGGCATTCATCACCTATTAAGGGAGGCTACCCCCAGGTGACCTAGAATCTTCTTTGTAAAAGGGCCATGAATAAGGAAGAGTAGTCGCTATATTAGCTTTGACTTAGAAGGAAAAATTGCTTTGGTTTAATTGGACTTGTCTCCCATGCAGCACTGTCACTTGGTCCTTGACAGGTTAAATGACCCTTCTATTCTAACCTGGTATTTTTTACTGTATTTTTATCATTTGTCGGTAGGGGCATTAGGCTGTTAAATGAGTAACACAAAAGTTTGTCTTTGGCAACTGTATTGTTGTAGGAAATTCATCTGATGGGTTTAGAAGGTGTCACTAAAAGATTCTCATAATTTGACTACTCGATTTATGTATAATAACATTTAAGGATTAGAGATACCAGACAAATATGGCTATAAGATAAGGTCTTTTTTTTCTTTTTTTTTTTCCTTGGAAAATTTTCAAATAACTTCTCTAAGAGGGACAGAAATAGGTGGTTTTACACTTTCCTTTGTTGGTTTCCAGATCCCAGGTTTTGGAGTATACAAATCATGGGGTTTCATTAAAGGATTTATGTCGCAAGGCTCAGAGGTACTCTCTCTTGCTTCTGTATTTGCATGACAGAATATTATATTTGAAATTGTGTGTAATTTGGTATCATTTATGTGTGAATTAGGGAGGTGTCGAGGATGAAAAGACTCGGAAGAAGAGGGAAAAGATGGAGAAGAAGGCTTCAAGAGGCCAGTTTGTCAAGACAAGAACTAGATAATCTACTTTTAGAATGAGTTGCCAGCTTTTGCTCTAAACCAGTTCTCTTGATGCTGAGTTGTAGTACCTTGGCTGAGTGCATGAACTGTATAATTCCAACTTGGATAGCCAAGAAATGTGTCTTGGATGCCCATGCTCTGCTTGTTTCTTACTCTACGCATTCGAAATCGGATTTGTTTTAGCCAATGGATAGAGATGCAGCTTCACATTTGGGCAAGACTGCTACAAATCTATAGGTGAAGAATGGGTTTTAATTGTAACTCCTGATCTTTTCGATTTTCGATACTTCTTACTAATGAAACTTACGATTACTCAACATAAATGAAAGAGTTCTCGAAGATCGATTGATATAAATTTAAAATTTGTACGATACACACGCATACATCATAGAAAGAGAATGCATGCCCTATAAATAATTCATCCCCTGGTTTGCAGGTTGAGGCTGAAGGCGAAAAAATAAATTATTGGCATTTGGACAGGAGATATAGTAGCACTTTGCATTCGAAAAAGAAGATATAAGTAGAAAAATGTTCCAAGCTTTCATAGACTATGTTGTAATTCATACCCATGATCTGAAGCATTTCATATGTTCGTAGGTTATCACAAAATCAGATTCGAAACAACAATGGATTGAGGAGGATAAAAGTTTCAAATTTTGTCGTAATCCAAGAGAACAGTGAATTTTTGGCCTAATGCAAAAGGACTAAAAAAAATTACAAATGATACAAGCGATATTGGGTGAAGAATGATGGAGGCGAAATTGGGGGAAAATTTGAAAGCATAACTTCCGGTGCAATAGTAGACTACCAAAAGATTAACTTATTGATTATGTTACAACTTCAGAAATAATATAAGACTTACAACCGTCAGCACATAAGGAATTATAAGAAGAAACCTAGGGACAAATAAAACTCAAACAACAAGAACCTTAATACAAAAGTGCATTTTCTCCATCCCTTGGCTTCTGAGGAAAAATAAATGAACGAATTAGTACATAAGTGAAAGCAGCCACCAGTGCTAGCAAGATAAACAAGCTAATAATCTCTAGTGCATCTTTCAGCATAGAAAATCCTTCTCGAGGATTTTCTTGAATGTTAATCACGTCGTATATTGGATATCTCAGTATTTGGAAAGCCGGGTCGAAGAAGTCTTCAACCCCATGAATAATCAGTCGTCCATCATTGTAAAGATCCCATTCAGTGACTTTTACTAGGTTAAGAGAAGCGTATCTGCTGGTGCCAGGTGGGGAAGTAACAACGAGAGGATGACCAGGCAGAAGAGTGTCAACCATGGAACCATGATGAAAAGTTGCCTCCATGGTATCTTTGTCGATCTTGAATGGCACAACATGGTACTTGAGGAGTGTCAATAGAGGCCGAGGATACTTGGAGTTCAAGAAAGCTTGGTGTTGTGGTTTATGAAATGGGTTGGCGTCAAAGCCTCAAGAACGGCTTCTAGGGTTAGTGACATGGCGTGATACCCTTTGTCAGAGAGCACGCTTGATACCAAATCAACGCTGATTCCTCCTGATGGTTTGGGTAGGTTTGGTTGTTCGTAGGGTCGGGCGGCTCGAATGGTTATGAAGAGAGTTGAAGAGAGAAGTAGAAGAAGATAAGTGTTGTGAGGGATTTGTTGGTAAAACAAAACCCGACGAGGGTGAAGCATATATACATATACAAACTATTAAGGCGGTCTTCCAAATTCTATCCTGGTTTAATCAAAATCGTAAAAGGATTTCATTTTCTTTTGGAAAACGGAATACATTCGTTTATCAAAATGTTATTAGAAGTCCTAAACGACATACAATTCTACAACCTAATTTTGGTACTTGTCTTAGTATCCATGTAGTGTGTGTGAGTTTATTATGCTATCGGCCCTCTTAATAGGAAAGATTCTATGAAAATATATATATATATAATGTCCAAATTTGTGGCATCTCCCCATAATGAAAAAAAAAAAAAATTAAAAACTACTACACTACGTACGTTGGTTTCGGAGAAGGTTCATATTGATATTGAGATAAACACAAGTAAATTAATATTTGTCTGAAAAGAAAAAGGCATAGAAATCTCTATGGTATTGGGATTGGGATTGGGATAAGGATAGCAATCAGTATATATAGCCTCACCCTTCTGGTTTCGTTTCACAGACTCAGATCCTATAGACGCAAGCAATTATATATAGCAACCTAGCAGCTTTGCCTTTTTTGTTTTCTTCTCCCATGGCTTCCAAGTTTGCGATATCATGTTTTCTCCTTCTACTTGCATCAACTCTCTTTATAACCATTCAAGGTGCCCAACCGTATCAAAAATACACCAACCCAAATCATCAGCCATAAATCTTGGTTGGGTGTCAGCTGTACTCTCTCACAAAGGCTATGGTGCCATGGCACTAACCCTAGAAACTGTTCTTGAGCCTTTGATCCGAACCCAATTAATCAACCACAGCACCACTCTTACGCTCTTTTGCCCTCATGACCAAGCTTTCTTTGACTCCAAGTATCCTCAGCCTCCTCCATTGACACTCCTCAAGTACCATATTGTGCCATTCAAGATCGACCCACATACCATGGAGGCACCTTTTCATCATGGTTCCAAGGTCGAAACTCTTCTCCCGGGTCATCCTCTCGTTGTTACTTCCCTACCCGGCACCCGTGCATCATACCCTTCTCTTAACCAAGTCAAAGTCATTGACTGGGTTCTCTTCAACAATGGACGACTCATTGTTCATGGAGTTGAAAACTTCTTCGATCCGGAGTACGACGTTGTGATTGCGAAAGAGGTCCCTTCTCGTGGATTTTCTGATTTCTGAAAGATGCGACATAGAATTGGTTTCTTAGGCATATTTGATGTTCAATATTATCCTTTGTATTATTAGGTTCCTGTTTTTTTTGGTCTGAATGCAAATATAATTGTAATTTTATTTCATTTAAATATGATTCACTTTGGTAGAAATGATTCGATGGATCAATAGAAAAGAAACAAAATGGAGAGAATTTGTTTCTTAAGTGAGCCAACATTTCACTGCTCTCGTACTATATGCATATCTATATCCTAAACTAACCCTAACCTCCAAGTAACCCGAACCATATATAGTGGACACTGTATTCTCCCATATTTCTCTCTTGCTCTCTTCTCACTTATATATTTCCAACAATCTTCACTCGCACTCGGGGTTCGCAAGACTTCAATCCCGCTCTGAAAAAGAAGGACGTCGTCGACTTTGACCTATACCTCTACCATGGCCTTTGTAGAAGATGTGAAGTCCGACTAGCCCTCCGAGCCTGCCGTCACGGGCAATTTGTACCAGAGAAAGTCCTCTGTCCGCCGTCAGCCTATGAAGCAGCTAGCGCGTCATGATAATCTTGGATCGTAAGGGTTCTCCTTCCCAAACGCCGTTTTCTGTTTGCCTAATTTTTCAATTCTTCTGTAACTGATAATAATTTCCAGTTTCTAGGTTATGTCTTGTTGTTTTCTATTTTGTATATATTTATATTCTTTATGAAACCCTCTCTCTCTCAACCATCTTTTAAGTCTAATTTTCTCTTCTAAAATTATGCATGTAGCATGGATTAATTGGTTATAAAATTCCTTCTCATGTTCACACATCCACCTTCACGTAATGCGTATATATACATATATATGCACACATAGCTTTTATTGAGGATCCCTCAAATAAGCTTATTTGAGTGACACTGCTTGTAAGGCCCACCTTGGATTGTATTTCATTAATCCAAACCTCTATTTTGTATATACTCATTCAAAGATCTCCTCTACAAAAAATCACTTGAATCCGATATCATTTGACCATTCAATTGAGTTATTGAAATTTTAGTACTTTCTTGAAGCATCGTGTTCGTTGATTTTATAGGACACAATTGGATATCGAAACGGTTTCCGATTTGTCTAATTTTTTGTAAGGATGATCTATGAATGAAGACCTAAAAAATATATGGTTTAGATTATTGGAAAAAAAAAATTTGGAGGGTACCCTAAAGGATGTCCCTCAAATAAAATTATTTGAGAGATCCCTCAATAGAAGGGGACTGTATATATATGATTAGTGTCTATAAATTTGTCTGACAATGTATGCAGATGTGAGGGAGTTTGAATTTGGATTAGCTATATATATGTGTGTGTGTGTGTATTTTTCTTCGTTTGTCTTAATTATAAGTTATTAGTTCATTTGGTCCTGCATGCCTAATAACCTTTGGGCAACCAACAAAGCTTTTCCCATGTCAGAAATTTGAATCTGATAGTTTCAATTTACAATACATGTTTATAGACCTCACTGACACATTTTATGTCCATTTATGCGTTTTGCCTCTACACAGCTTTCCCCACCATACCCGAAAATTTTGAAGAGGAAACTTGGACAGAGGTTAAGTCGGCCATTTCCAAGATATTCTTAAAGAAAGAAGCTGCTCTCCATTCTCTTGATTGCTTGAATCTTATTGAGGTAGAATCAACCACATTTCTATTTGTTTTAAATACAATAGCTTTTTGCAACTTGGATGCGTTATGACAAAACATGTAATATTTTCTCTTCTTATTCAGTCTATTAGTGAGGTTTCTCGGCTCGAGATGGGATCAAGTCGTCTTTATCAACGGATTCATGATGAGTGCGAGAGACACATAGCTGCAGAATTGGAATCCTTAGTTCAGTACCAAACCCCAGATTCTGTAGCTCTCTTATCCTGCTCGACACATGCTGGCAGGATCATTCCGAACGGATGTCCTTGATCAATCGTATTATGGGTTCAGCCTTATCTCCTTTTAGATTTGAAGGGAAACCAACACCAAAGCTGCCTAAATTGTGGGACATGGGGTTGCAGCTTTTCCGCAAACATCTTTTCCGATCTCCAACAGTTGAGTCTGATATCGTCACTTGCCTTTTAAGGATGGTCGATAAAGAAAGGGAAACTGTATTCTATCATTTAGCCAATGAGAAAGATTCTTTGTTGTGGGAAAGATTTTGACATCTGTTTACAAGTTCTTATAGAATAGATAGTGATTCTTTTGGTCTCTGAATGGTGGCGGAGGCTTTCTATGCAATCGGCAACTCAGCCATAGTTGGATATGAGGCTCCCGGTCATAGTCAAATATGACATTTCCGCGCACCTTTCAACATCCTGATCTTTGGTTCTAGCTAGTAACTTACAGCCTTGGTCTCTCTCTCTCCCCCAACCCTGACCCCGACCCCTTTCTACAATGAAGTTAGACATAAACATGTTTCCTCACGTCAGTGCATTTAGGTTCCACCATGTCCTCTTTACCCATGTTTCTATAGGATTTTCCAACAAGGTGCATCAAGATGTGAGACTTGAACGTTATCTGTTAACAAATTACAAGGCTTCTATTGAATTTTTACGTTTACTTTTTTGCAACTAATTAATCTGCAACGTTGTGGTTCTGATTTTCCAGATCAGGTGAAGATGTGGATAAGACTCTCCTTAGCCGTCTTCTGAAGATGTTTAAAGCTTTAGGAATTTACTCAGAAAGCTTGGAAACGCTTTATACCTTGAATGGACATCTGAATTTTATGCTGCTGAAGGCGTGAAATACATGCAGCATTCCGATGTTCCAGATTACTTGAAGCATGTGGAGGTGAGTAATCTCTCTCTCTCTCCTTTCAAATTGTTTTTTTGACAGTGATTTATTCAGATTAGTCCGCCCTGTTTTAACCCATCCTCCTAAGATGAGTTATGCCTACCTTTGTAATTTTTGTGTGACATATTGCAGACAAGGTTGCGTGAATAACATGAAAGATGTTTACACTATATGGATGCAAGTACAGAAAAGTCATTAGTTGGAATTGCAGAAAAGCAGCTTCTGGATTGCCATATATCCGCCATCCTCGACAAGGTTTTTAGCTGGTTATGATTGCGCCCTTAATCATTTCTCCCCTTATGTATTGAATTTAATTAATTATTGTTTCTGTTATATATATATATATATATATATATATATATATATATCTAGGGGTTCACAATGCTGATGGATGGGAGTTGCATTGAGGACCTTCAAAGGATGTACACTCTTTTCTCAAGAGTCAATGCCCTTGAATCACTAAGACAAGCCCTTAGCTCATACATCTGGAGGACGGGGCAGGAAATTATCACGTGTGAAAACGAAGATGAAGAAATGGTTGCTTCACTTTCAAAATTTAAGTTGTCTCTTGACACTATATGGGAAGAAAGCTTTATGAAGAATTTGGATTTCGGCAAAACCATTAAGAACGCATTTGAGCATCTGCAGGCCAAAAGACTGGATGTGGCGGATGTTTGTTATGGAGGAGAGAGCAGTTTCAATCAGGCTACTGAGTTGTCGTCAGAGAGGTCACAGGTCTGCCAAGTTCTTGGAGGCACTGGAGGAATTCGCCTCGACTAACTTGATATGAGGTCATACGATGAGTTTTCTGATGATGGACCAATGCTGGTGCAGAAAGGAGGGGTGAAAAAGCTTGCACCACCATGTCCAGCATTCAGTATAAAGAATGGTAGTTGTAGATTCATGTGCCCATAACTTTGCTATTGTTAATCAAATGTTCGTTCTTAGAAGTTTCTTGTAAAGATAATGGAGTAGATCAATGAAGTGCAGGCAGGAAAGTCAGTTTGTGGTTTAGACATCAGTTTTTAAAAAGATAAGAAACCTTTTCCATGGTTTTTGCATAAAGCATGCATCTCCAATAAGGTTAATAAATAGGGAATACAAATTACAATGAACAGAGCTAGCTTTTGTATGTATTCAACTTTTTTGTTCAAAATATTTTGGGGTGTTAACCGAACCCTAAAATTAGCTTTTGTATGTATCCAACTTTTTGGTTAAATGAACCCCAAATGATTATAATAAAAAAAGAGCCTAAAAGCACGAGAGAATCAAAGAAGGGACTCTTCCTAGAAAATGATTTAAATATGGAGCAAATTGTGAATTTGTTAGTTATAATTGAACTAACAATATTAAAAAAATGTGAAAGGAATGAAAATAGGGCTTTAGGCCCAAACCGGCTGAACCAAATCGAACTAAATGTCTTAAATTGGTTTGATTTGGTTCGGTTTCCTTCATGACTTTTATCAAAACCAAACCGATTCAAACCATTATATTGTAATTGGTTCGACCGTGATTTTGAGATGAAACCAATCCAATCCGGACCATAACTACCCCTAATCTTACCTATGGTATGTATGTTAACTTAAGCCCTAAAATGGTTTGAATTAATTTTGAACTTTTAGAAAATTACCCCTCCCACGTTATGAGAGCTTCAATACAAAAACAATTGTGCTGCTGGAACACAACGTCATTGCTCTTGATCCGATGGAAACATACACACTAACAATTGAGGGCACTTACAATTGATGACCATTACATAAACGATACAAAAGCATTTATGACCAACCAAATAATTACTTCTTTTATTGAAAAACTGTACCCGCTCGTTATGATCAATTTAGAGATACATATTTTGGGAAGGGTCAAAGGGTTCAACTATTCACATGTATATATGTAGAAATCTTCACTTTTATGCACACCACACAAATTGTTAACTAATCATATGTTATCTGGGACGAGATCCCGACACGAAATATGCCCAATACTAACCTACTGTTACCTTGTCATGTCAACAATTACTGCCCCCAATTTACATGATCCTTCAAGGCTTGTCACTAGACCTCGAAGCATACTAGCACAATTCTGTCTGCTGGGCTTGAATAATAGTGTGCACTTCCCCGAGTTTCAGAGATGATCCATTCAACACTTTCATCAGGAGCTGATGGCATCGTCTGAGATGACAGTCAGTAGCTTGAATTCACGCTCCAGACTCCATGAGAACTCATTCTGATTGTTGATGCTTAAGTTGTACTCCTGGAAGTACCCATTGTATGTTATAATGGAAATAGTTGCCCTGAAATGAAAGTCCAAATAGGAAGAATTCAAGCCAATAAGAAGGTAGAAATAATCGACAACTGTAATAAATAAAACATAAGCAGACAAACCTCAAAAAGAAAAGATTATTAAGTAGCTTTATTCAAACAGTATTCAAAACCTACACTGCACAAAGGTGTGAGGAATTTGTTGCCTCCACATCTTCCCCAAGAGTGCATATTGGTAAATAATGTACTTTTACTTATAACTCAGAGAGATGGCACGTCAAGTTTTTGTGGCCATCAATGAAAACCAGTTGATCACGAACCAGAAATTTAAACATGAGAGTTTGTACTTCAAACTAATTTAATCATTCATGGAAATCCAGCAGTAGTTCATGGCCCAATGAGAGCCACTCCTGTTGGGCATGTGAAAAACGTTTTGCATAAAAATGCTTTGTACATTATTTACTGTTGAGAACATTATTCAACTGGCTAATTCAGAACCCTAAGTTGTAGAAAGGGATTGAGAATGGGGAGGGTCAACAAAGGAATACCAAAGAAGAGACTTAACTTTATAAGACTACAGACAACAACCGGTAACGAACCTGCAAGCCACAATTTCTGAAGTTGATGTATCAGCAACCTTGTCAACCTTTCGAATCACGGCATAGCTGTTAAAAATTTTAAAAAAATAATTTTAAAAAATAAAACACTAAACTTGACTTTAGGAATTAATGGGCTAAAGATAAAACAATAGCAAGAAAGGATATTATATCAGAAGTGAAATCTGAATTGCCAAATGTCCACAACCCAGGTATGGCTTATGACCAAAATCCTAATCCATGGGCCAGTTGAAAGAATAAAGACCCACTCTTATAAACAAACTCCTTTGCTTAACTGGAAAGTTCACAATTCCACAGCAACACAATAATCATAATGTAAAATGGATTCTTATCAATAACTTCTCTTACTTAACTGGAAAGCAGTTCATAATTACAAAGCAGTCAAACATATTGTTGCTTCTTAAATCTCAATCTGCAACTCTGGTCTGTATTATATTCCAAAAGTGCACGGTGCACATTGTGCATCACACCGCAATGTTTTTGAAATTCACCCTTAAATACACCAAAAAGCCAATAACCAAAAGATTTCATAACAAACTTAATCTTCTATGGAACTTAGAATTAGCAACAAAAGACAAGGCTGGCCAGAAATTAAGGTGCATTTATCCAGACAATTGTTTCCACAAGGTCTGACAGAAGCGCCTATATCATAATTTAATATCAAAGACATGTTCAGTTACGTAGACAAAGACCGCACTCAATTTAAAGGAGAATCCATAAAGGACTGAACTTTTCCCCTAGAAGTAGAAAATAGAGTTTGAAACAACCAGAAGTCAACTGACTTTTAGAATCTGAGCCAGACTGCCCAGATAAGTCTCATCCCATTCACATGATATGCCATACCTATGGTGCTGTGTTGTCAGTAGACCAGTGGTAAAAATGTACTAATGCATACAGTATTGTAAGTTATAAACTGGTCCACCTTTTGACTCCTGCTGGTGCAGCATTATGAAGTACATCATGATGGGCTGGATCCAATGCATCCGTAACAGAGCCAGGTATAATTGATCCAAGAAAACTTCCTGATCTTTTGCTTCTGCTAAGAGAGAGAAATAAGAGATTTGAATTTACAAATGAAAATTAGAAGGATGAAAAAATATTCTCTAACATTGGAAAACATAAAGAAGTGTACTGCATGAACATTGTGAACACCAAGGATTTGAAAGGAACTGCCTCTTTATCTTCTTCTTTTGTAAATTCACTTTTTTGAACAGACTCTTTTATAAGTTTACTCGACACGAAGATTGAACAGTGAGACTTATGCAACAAATAAAATAAGGATTAATCATTTGTCAGAACATAATTTTATTAATACAGCTTTTCCTTTCTCTTTTAGGGCAACCGCAATTGCAACTAGCTGAAGGAAGATAAATACCAAATAAAAGAATAAGCAAATGCTACTGAAGGCCTAGAGCTTTACATATCTAAAGACATGAGAAAAGTGCAACAACATTAAGCAAATACGTGAGTCAGTTTCCTTATATATTAAGACTTAATGTGGTACATGCAACATCAATGTGCTAACTAAAGAATGTTCAGTTGTTACGAAAGGAAATGTTCAGTTTTAGTTCTCACCTTTGATAAATAGAGAACCCCAGAGAGAAAGCATGAACAGAACCTGAAGAACTTGTGCCCACAAGAATATCTGGCAGTTGCGTAGATGGCCCAAATGACAAAGAAAATATAGTTGAGGGATATGTCCCTCTTCGAAAGCTATAAGACTGCCAAAGAAGGATTAATTAGACCTCCATATTACTTGTAATAAAGTACAGTCAATTAAAAGTACTGCCACTACTTGCTTCAGTGGCTGTAGGTTATAAGTCAGGAAAGGAGATGATGGAACAGTAATTCTTATGCAGTATATAAATATACACATATGTTTGAGATCCAAGGTGCTGGTCAACAAATATTACTTGGATTTGATAAAAAGGAACTGTTTCCCTTCAATTTGATAAAAGAAATTCTTTTGCTATTCTTCACCTTAGTTGCTTCTGAGACTAGATGGACTCTTATAATGGTCCCCTGTTCAGATGCTGTTGCTATGTACGTCCCATTGGAAGAAAGAGCCATTGCAGCAAGTGGGGCTCGATGAGCATCTATCTGTAGTTCAAATTCAAGAAATATAAATATACATAGAATTAGGAGATGGAAAAAGAAGTATCTTTTGCTGCATATCTAATACAACTAAATAAAGGCATAAAATTCCATGAAGATTGATCCTTTATTTTTAAAATAAAAAATTCAATTCAGATACTCTTGAAATATGACTACATATTTTCAAAATGCAGTTGCAAAGCATCCTGATTCTTGAGGATTTGAAAGCAGGCATCTAAAGAAGCATGCTGCAGGATCCACTTTACACCATTTTACTTTTAATGTCTTCCGAAAAATAAAAAATAAAACATTTATTTTTCTAGTTTGTGTGCTTCCTCTACTGCATACTTTTGGCTGTGTAGATGAAACAGAACCATGAAAATTGATCAACAAGATAGAAGAGGAACAAAACCACAAATCTTCCACATTACTGGTAAAAAAGAACACTCAGGCTTATTAAAACAAAAGCTCTGAATTCATGTTGAAAAACATTTTTCAGAAGTATTAATTCATCTAGATAACAAAATGAAGTGACGTCATACATATTTTACCATCTTTCTGTCATGTATGAAAAAGAATATCATATTCCATAACCTCACAATGTAAATGCAGGTCCATGACATTGTACAACAACACAGATCCCTTGGAGATGCTAGCAGGAAGAGCCAAGAAGCACCCTTCCAAACTTGGAGAGAATGCACAAAGCCCTGAGGAGAATGAAAAAAAAACGACAAAAGATAAGTTATACGTAATAAGTTTTGAGGCAGATTGCTGGTTGAACAGAATGTGAATCCACATACTGGTACAAGAAGAAATGTGACCCAGTTTCACCTTTTAAATTTGGAATAGTATCAATAGTGTCCAAGATTCCAAGACTATTTATGTCATATACATATGTTTTGTCCTGTAAAATGACAACAAGTCTGCATTTCCCAAAAAAGCATATCAAAATCCTCAACAAGAAAGGAGAAAATATTGAAGTTCACTTAATAGATTAACAACCATCTCCAATGGGCTGAGTGAGTTCTGCACCACTTAAATGATTTTACAAAAGTATCAAAAAAATAAAGCATTTATAGTTTTTTTTTTATTGGAAAACAATGTATATAGAACATTAAATCTATGTACTTCCAAGTATTTGTACATACTTTTGCTGTGCCCATACATACCTATATGATTGCATTGCATAGATGCATGTAGAAGAACCAAAAAGGGTTAAGCAAACTAGAACTTCGAAATAATTCGGTACTTTAAAATGGGGGAGCATTATCACATGATAATTTTGTAAAATCTCACTATATAGTACAGAACCTCGATAACTGTCTTAACAAGTGTCTACAAGTGCCAAATATGCCAATTGTATTTGCTATGATATCTAGGCTCGAAAATTTTGTTAACAAATGAAATGATATATCATATATCAGCTTGAAACATCGAATTAAAGATTATTATGATAATTAACCAAGACAAATTCGTAGCACAAGCTCATGATGACTAATTTCGTGTTACCTTTTCTTATTCATGCGAACAGCAAGTATTGAAGTCAAAAAATTTAATTCTCGAAGAGCAGTTCCAGTTGTGGTGTTGAAGAGACAGAGACGCCGTGGCGATAAAGATGGCTGTAGCAGTCAGAATGTCAGTAAATTTATCATGATAGAATCCAATACTAACAACTAACTGATTACATTACATACCTCTTCACCAGCTCCAACAATGGCAAGAAGACTGGAGCTAAATAGCATTTCAACAATAACGAAAGCTCCAATAGCTAACCAAAAACAAAATAAAATAAGTAAATATTAAAATAAATGGAAACAGCCCACTACAGAAATCATTTTTTTTTTTTTAAACCTGCAGCATAATTTTCCATATAAACAAAAATTGAAAAATAAAGTGTAGTGCTTTTTTTTCTTCATAGTTTGATTCTGGGAAGCAATAAATGAATTCGATAACTTGCCTCGTTCGTAACAGAGCCTCCCTGTATTGGAATCGAATATTTTGAAGCCATCCTTTGTCCCAATTGCAAAGCAACTGACAAATTCGAAAGAATTACAAATTTCCACCAGAAAAATAAATAAATTGGAAAGAAAAAAAAATGTGAACTTTGAGTTTACCTGGTGTCTTGATTGAAGGAAGCGCAAAGGATTGGGTAAGAAGAGGAGGACTGATTGGCCATTAGAGGAATTCCTGGGTTCTGAAGCTTCCAAGTTGAAAGCTTCAGTCCAATTTGTATAAGCTTTGGGAGTTTATAAAGTAAAGCTTGAGTTCAAAACAAGGGAGACAAAGAAGACATTGGTGAAGACGGTCCCACTGTGACCGTGGCCCGTGGGTGGGCCATTGTTGTCCTGTGGGTGGACCCTGAGCCCATTAATAAATAAAAAGTGGGCTGTAAGGATTTTCAGTGCATCTAGTTTCAGAAATAAAATGCTAAAAGGGTAAATTACATTTTACTACCCCTAGATTTACCAAGTTTAACTTTTACTACCAAACTTTCGTGCATATAGATTTACATTTCCATCACTTATTTCTGTCTATTTATCTTTCCAGCACTTTCAACCTTCAAAATTTTTGGTGTTCTTCAGTTTTAGCACCTTTAATTAAGTTTTTATTTGGCTTTAAGTTTTATTGAAATTATTTAAATTATTTATCTTATTTATTATTGGAATTTTTCTTTATCTTTATTTTGGCCTCTTTAATTCAAGAACTTTACTTTCTTGTTATATACTTCCTAGCACTTCGTTTCGTTGCGTCCTATTTTTCCTCCACCGCAATAAGGAGCTAAAAGATTTACTATTTTAATTCATGCTTCAAAATAGATAATTTTGCATCTACGGGACCTAACCCAAAAAGATCAAATAAAAAATCTAACCATCCTTTACCTTAAGGAAATGAAAGACCCTTATTTGCTTTGCAGTTCAGTCATTTGATTTAAAATCAAATTTCATACACACATCATTTACACACTTCCATTCGGGTAACATGTCATGTATTTTGGTGGTGGCATGCCTACGCATTCAACTTAGAGAAAGGACCAAAGTACATTTGTGTTCGTAATGTAGTAAAATAAATTTATTTGGGCTCAATCTTTGCATTAGTAATGTCGTCAAATAATATTTGGGCCTTTGGCTGAGCACCTTACTAAAAATATATATTAAAATAATACTGAACCCAATCGAAAATAACTAGTACCTAGGTTCATGAAGACACGTAACTCCTTGAAATTCTAGAAATTACACAAACACTCATTCAAGTTTTAAAATTTTTCGCATAGACCCATTATGCTAAGTAACGGTTAGTAAAATTATGAAGTCAGCCTTAGATTGACAAAATTGACTTTGTACAACTCCTCCTATCAAAATTGACCTAAAGTATGAGATAGTTTGGGTGCTTCTGAAAAATAATGGAAGAACAGATAGCTGAGGTTAAGAGCTAGGGATTCCAATTGAAATTAACATGGCTACAAAGGAGTAGATGGAGAAGATAGGAGTCCCACCAGTGGCGAATCCAGGAATTTTCATTCCGGGGGTCAATGTGTAAAATGTTAAAAGAAATTCTATATAAAATAGACCCATCAAAATGAAACTATAATATTATAATTCATAGTTAATAAATAAAACCATACCAACTAACAAATACAATCTAATAAAAAATCATACAAGCTAACAAAACCCTAATTTATTCAAACAAACCAAAATAAAATCCCAACAACAACCAATCAAGAAAATATATATATATATATATGTGAATATTCATTAATTAACAAAGACAAAAATTAATCCAATTTACCAAGATACAATCTAATTAAAGCATACAAACTAAAAAATACAATCTAATAAAAAAAAACTAATTCTTTTAATAGAAAAAACTCTAATTTATTCAAACTAACAAACACAAAAATTAATCCAGTTAATTCTTTTTAATCAAACAAAAGAGTAGATATAATAGACTTTGCTTAAGAGGATGAATATGCAATTGAATCTAATATAAGAAGAAAATTGAAGAACATAGCAGAAACCATGGCCCGAAATTCTTTACAATCGATCTTCTAAGATTTAGCAGGTACTCATCTTTCCTATCAAATTAAATGATAGTGATCCTCCAAGGTTCTTTCATCAATTTCTTGGTACAAGTTTTTTTTTTTCTTAATCTTCAGTCTTCTCTCTATAGATGCTACAAGAAAAGGCAGGAACATATTCATTAATGTCTTTTAATAGCGCAAGATATATACATTTCTTGTATCATCAGCATTCCTAACTGTTAAAAAAGAATGCCTAACAATACAAACTAACAAATACAATATAATTTCGGGAAAAAAAAATATAATAAAATACTCCTTACAAATACAAACTAGGGGTGGACACGGTACGATATGATACGGTATTGAGCTCGTACCGTGCTACCGATACTGAAATTTAAATCGGTATAGTACTATATGAGATTATAGTTTGCCAAAATTTGTACTATACCGTATCGTGCCAAATCGGTATCGGTATTATCGGTACCATTTCGGTACCAAAATGATACAACTAAAAATGAACCAATTCAATATTCAACACCAAAATAAGTGATACCTAAGTTACAAATTCAAATATTCAACATATTCAATATCCATCAATATATTCAATATCCAAATCAACCAAATCAATATTTATCCATTAACATATTCATCAAATCCAAATGGTTAAAACTCATGCCTTATGGCTTACAAACCAAAATAGTTAAAATTATGTCTTATGGCTTACAAAAATACAAACACAATCTAAACATAAATGACAAAAACATAAAGTTATAATATTCGATACGATACGGTATTGACCGATACCAAAATCTTGATACCGCTACCATACCATACTCTATTGGTATTTTCGGTATTTAATATCTCTCCATACCAAATGAAACCGGTATGAAATCGGTATGACAGAAAGGATTTATTTTCGATTTAAGATGCCCACCCTAATACAAACTAACAAATATAACTCGGATTGAGTTGGGTAGAATTAAGGGTTGGGGATGGGGATTTAGGGTTTGAATAAGAGCATTGTGTTAAAAATCCATCCCTAATCTATTTTGTCGTACACCTTTTTTTTTTTTTTTTGAATAGAAAAAACTCTTAAGTGGCATGACGTCGTTTTGACATTAGGAAAATTAAAGCCGAGAGCTACGCACGCAATGCTTCTTGGTGGCTGGGTGTGATGCTTCTCTTTGGGGCATTTCATCAATCACCTTCTGGGCAATTTGCAAGGGTCAAGTTCTTGGCCTCCTATGGTGGATTTATGGGTTTGTAGGGCCAATTGACCCTTGCCTTATGTGGATTCTACATCGAGTCCCACCCCTCTAGGTGGGACTCGTAAGAAACAACATGTTGGACTATTGTCCAATTTAATGAGTCTAGTCTCAGCACACCAAACAACGCTCAGAATATTGTCAATTTCAATTGAAATAGTCTAGTACACTCCCACCCACAGAAGGTAAGGTAGACTGAGGTGAATACTATCGAAACACTATTCTAATATTGTAGGGTATTTTAATACTAGGAGCATCTCCATTAAGCATTTGTGTTAAGGATTAGTTAAGGAACTGGATGAGCATTCTTTGAGGATGCGGAACCAAACAAAACTGGATGGCGAACCAAACAAAAAAAAAAAAAAAAGCAATAACCATGGAGATGTGGAGGAAGTTAGAGAAAACCCTGAGAGGACTTGAAAGACCCGTTGAATTAAAAGAATCAAAGTAGCTGAGAGCAGAGAGAGGCGCGTGATACTGCAAAAAGCAGTATAAAGAGAACAACCTCTGCACAAACACACAGCTCATTTCTCAGTTCTCAACTCTGACAGTTTCTTTCACCATCAAACAGCTAGAAAATATCAGAAGCAAATTTCACACCAACTCTTTAGTCAAAAAAAATATTCTGGGAATGATCTGTCTCAACACTAGGGGGCAGCAGAGCAGAGCATCTGATGATGTTCTATGTATCTATGCCATGCCCCTATACAAAATCCGCATCCACTTTGTCCCTTTTACTTTCTTCACCCCTAAAATACCAAAATACAGTCACCCAAAAAAAAATTAAGATTATAAAGTCATATTTACATAACCCACAAAGCTGGAATGAGAAAAGTTGGTTTCCCAAACAGAACCACCACCTATCTTTCTTAGAACTAACTTCATTTTTTTTCCTTATAAAGAATGCAGGAAATAAAATCTAATCTTCTTTTTCTATTTCTCTGTACTTTCTTTTCTATCTTGGACCAGAGAGCTCCATGGCATAGGAATCCAAAGAATGCTCATCATCATCCTCATCCACAGAGGTGCCAAACATGCTTGCCCGATCACGTTCATTGTCATCATGTTTTGATCCAATGCTACTAGGGTGGGTGTTACTTTTGTTACTGTTGTGAGTATGAAAGAGATCCATGCTGGAATTACTATGATTATGAGATGCTGCCCATTTCTCGGCTAGCCCATCGCCTTCGAGCATCCGGACCACTTCCGACATCTTGGGGCGGTGGGCTGGTAGGTACTGCGTGCACAGCAGAGCCACTTGCAGCATTTCCCCCACCTCAATCCGGTCGTAAATGTTTCCTAGCTCTCTGTCCACCAACATTTCCACTTTCTTCTCTTGTTGTATTTTCTTCACCTGTGACCAGCAGCATGGATATAATGTGCTCATTAGCTTTCAACATGCAACCATTATGCTTCTCAGGGCTTTTAATAATTTTCTTGAAGAACATTATTAAATGATCGTTCCTTTGGAATTTAAGAGAATATTACAATGATACAGGAAGAATAGGAAGCTGTTTATCCAGTTCTGATTGTTTGAGACACAAATGAATGAAAAAGGAGAAGATTGCAAAAAATGAACCGTGCATACTAATTTTAATCACTACAGCTAAATGTGTGGAACTGCAGCCCTGACTGAGTGGAAATTGGTTGCTGTTATTCGACACACACTACATTGTTGAATTGTTTATAAAACCATATAATCCGAAAAAATCATATACGAATTGATATTAGACTTAGAAACCCATTATAGCTTTATCCGAGTTAGATAAAAACTTACCCACTCAAGCATGGCTCCTTTCTGATTAACTGTTTTGCCAAACTCGAGAGCTCTCAATCCGGTTATGAGCTCTATCAAGAGAATTCCAAATCCAAAAACATCAGTCTTTTCAGATGATTGACCAGTGGAAAGGTATTCTGGTGCAATGTGCCCAACAGTCCCACGGACAGCAGTGGTGACATGAGAATCAGCATGGTCAAGGAGCTTCGCAAGGCCAAAATCTCCAACAATAGCCTCACAGTAGTCATCCAGGAGCACATTTGCAGCCTTTACATCCCTGTGTATTATCTTCGGATCGCATTGTTCGTGTAGATACAGAAGACCTCTTGCAGCTCCTATTGCTATCTTCTTCCTTGTGTTCCAATCTAGTGCTGGTTTTCCTGTTGTGTTCAGAACAATATATCAGGGCTCATTATTATGGATGGTGGCTTCAGGCTTCATTGTATGATTGGAAATTTGATGAGCTAATTTCTTTCAAACAACATTTGATGCAGTTTTCAAGGCAAATTTACTCAGACATTTCACGTTTAACCAAGAACAGAATGTAATTGACCAAAAAAAAGAGAACAGAATGTATCAACTGTAGACAGTGAAGCTATGATCATCAACACATAATTCCAAACGGTAACTTTAAGTGAGTGCAGTTTAAAAACCAATAGTACATGGGAATCTTATCAAGGAAATCAAATCAACAATAGATCACAGGCTCACATGGTTTGCATATTTAATATATGCACAAAGAACTTCTTTTGGAAACCTTTTTTTTTCCTTCTAAATGGTCCATATTAAGGAGTGACTAAACATTGATGGTCCCAGCTTTAATGTTGAAAGTTTGAATTAAAAATCTCCAAACCTCCCAACCGATTGTGGTCCATGCCAAGATAATATTTAGTAAGTACTACATTGTTGGTGGTTAGTATATCACACCAACAATATCACACAGGAAATAATCATGCCCACCCTCACCATGAAATGTGGGTGTGCTTTGTAACCGAAAAAATGTGAGTGTCTTTGCAGCAAATATAGACCAACCTCTAAGCCTGGCAGCCACACTGCCATTAGACATGTAAGGGTATACCAGAAGTCTCTCATTAGAGGTAGCACAATATCCAATTAACCGAAGCAAATTCCGATGTACTGCAAGGCTTATCATCTCCAGTTCTGTCCGAAATTGTGATTCTCCAGCTGTTCCTGTTACATCCTTAAGCCGTTTCACTGCCACCATAGTTCCATCTCCTAGCTTTCCCTTGTAAACATTGCCAAAACCTCCAGCACCAAGTATGTTCTTGGAGCTAAAATGGTCCGTTGCGAGTTGAAGCTCTTTGAAAGTGAAGTTTCTGAGGTTTCCTAAGCTCACAAGTCCCTCTTCTTGAATGTCTGCAGTAAAGTTAAAGACACATTTGATATCAGTTATATATTTCCATTTACATTGTTCATTTATGGGATGGGACCATGATGTTACTGACCACTTATGTTCAAAATGGACTGGCTTTTTTGCCTCTTTCTGTACCAGACAATTCCAAGTGAAAGGACTATGAGAAGTGCACAACTGAGGCTGACCCCCAGTGCAATTGCTACAGTCTTGGAGTTGTGTTTTCCTTAGACGAGGAAAAAGATAAAAATTTATACAAAAAATTAGAAAGAGAGAGAGAGACAGATATATATATATATGGTTTTAGAGAGTAAAAAGGGAAGTTTAAAGAATGGTTACCAGGTGATGATTTCAGTGATAATGAAAGAGGGACAGGGGTGGCTGATCCAGAGCATCCTTCAGTGGAGCTGCTTCCACAAATCAGTGGATTTCCCACAACACTAGCATAAAAAAAAATAAAAAAAATAAAAAACAGTAAAGCATAAGGAATAATAAAAGAAGGACCACAGAGAGAGAGAGAGAGAGAGAGAGAGAGAGAGAGAGAGAGAGAGAGAGCGAGAGCATACTTGAATGTTCTGGCTGGGAATTTGGGTATTGGTCCACTGAGATTGTTATAAGACAAGTCCCTGGTGACCAGATTTATCATAAACAGAACCCATTGATCAGATATTGAGAAAACTGTTTACTAATCAGAAATTCGTCAACATGTTGCAAGTTGTTTCAGATTTCAAGACACCGAGACGCAAAAAAATAAACCAATAAAGTAATAACAGAAACTGTGAAAACCCATACTCACAAGAAAGCAAGCTCAGGGACTTTGGCTAAAGACACGGGAAAAGCCCCAGACAAGCTATTGTTGTTCAGCCTCCTGCTCTCATTACATGACAGCAATCACACATTAAAAAAAATTATACAAATGATTTACCTTAAAAAGAATAAATACACACAAAAATACAACATTGGGTTGCTACGAAGAAAACTCCAATCAACTTATGAACAAATTTTAAAATTTTAAAAAAAATAAATTATTCTTTAATCAATTAGTAACATAGAATTCAGACCAAAAAAAAAATAGTAACATAAGAATTAACCAAGTTCAATTTTGTTTTTCCTCCTGTTTCTTGGCAACCAAACAAAGTCTAACAGGTGAATTACAAACGCAAAAAAGGAAACACTTACAGGTATTGGAGACTATTCAACTGACCCAGAGAGTCTGGGACGAAACCAGAGAATCGATTGTTGGAGAGATCCAAGGTTTGAAGCTTCGGAAGAGTACCAAGCTCCGGTGGGAGTTTGCCAGATATATTGTTGTTTTGCATTAATCTTCAAATTCACAATGAAGAAATCGTGAGCAAAAATTTAAACTAAAGGAAAAAAAAAAACAATTGGGTGTTTTGTAAAGCAGATAAACATGGGCGGTATTTTAATTCTTTTTGGTCTGCTTGGTTGAAGAGAAAGTGGAAGAAAAGGAAAAGCGTTCTTAACACCAACTTTAACATTAGGCTTCATGCCTTTCATTTGTTCTCTCAGCAAACAAACAGAAGGCAAAAAGGAAATTAAATAAGAATTGAATGGCTGAAATTTGTCATTTTTCTTACACTTGTCGAAGATTTGTGAGATTTCCAATAGCCCCAGATAAAGTTCCAGACAGAGACTGGCTCGGAGCTCCCTTAAAAAACCAAGAAAGAAAGGCCATGTATGCTTAGTATAAACCAGGAAAGCAATCTCAGAAAAGCAAAAAATAAAAATAAAAACAACAATTGAGAAAAACAACAATGAAATGTTTTTACATAAGAAAATTAAATAAATAAAAATGAAACTCACAGGCCTATAACAAAATTTTCAGGTGAGCAAGTGATCATGGCCCAGCTACATGGGTCTACAGAGTCTTCATCCCAGTTGTTTAAAACTCCATGGGGATCATTCAAAGCTAGCCTTAAACTTATCAATGCCTCCACTGCAAGAAATCGAAACCCAAATAACAAAGTCAGAAACTTTTTTGGAAAAAAAGCAGTGAAATTGTTTGTGGGGTTGTCCGCTTCGGTGTATATACCTTCATGGTTGCGAGGCTCGTAGGAGAGACAGAGGGAAGCAGAAGAGAAGAAGAAGGCAAGGGTGAAGAAGAAGAAGAGCTTGAGAAGAACCATGGCTAATAATCAAGTTATGGAAATAGTGATGAGGAACATAACATCTCACACAAAGACCATGAGAATGCAGCAGAGTTAAGGCAAATTTCAATCTCTCTCTCTCTCTCTCTCACTCTCTCTGTGTGAATGAGTTGATGGGGCTCTCTCTTTTCTTGGTACCCTTTCAGAGTTTTCACTCTCTCTCTCTCTAACTATCTTTTTCAGTCCACCACCCCCTCTCTTTCTCCCCCCACTTTACAAATATTCAGGGGAAAAGAAAAAGAAACAGAGAGACTTGGTCTTTTTTTCTTTCTCTTTTTTTAAAAATAAAATAAAAAATAGAAAGAAAAAAAAGATATTACGTGGGGGATACGAGTTGTCAGGGAAATGGTGTGAGTCTGTTCTCTGTTGTGTGCAGAAACTGAGAGACGGATGGGGAGTGGGTAGGCCGTAGAGAGAGAGTGATTCGGTGCGAGCAAGCAGACTGGGTTGGACTTGGACTGGACTGGACTATGACTAGGACTAATTAGGACTAAGACTAAAGTAGTGGTCAAGATGCGCACCTTTCTATTTATTTGCTTGTTCCGGACAAAAAGCACAGAGATAGTGAGGGGTCAAGAGGATATCAATACACCAAATGCGGGAGATGGTTTGGTTTCGTGAAAGCTTGTACTGTCTTTTGGAGGGCTATTTATGAATTCTGATGCCCTACAAACTAGCTAGGTGCCCATCTCCCTCAGAATTATAGGTTTTTTCTTTTATTTATTTATAAATATATAAGCAATTGTGGGTCATTGTTAAATCTATATTTTAATTTATTTTCTGATTTTATTTTTATTTTTATTTTTATTTTTAGTTTTGTTGTTGGATTGGATGAGCCAATAGGGGCTTTAGCTGCATGGTAAAGCTAAATGTAAATATAATATTATTTTGTCAAAGGTGTACGTACGATTGGAGGGGCAAATGAGAAAACAAACAAATGTGAATTTGTTTAGAGATGATGTTCAAGCACGTCCTTGGCCCAACATAAAGTAGACATGATAAGATCAAATTAGTGACACATAAATTTAAGAGAATGTTTGCGTCCTTTATTGAGTCATTCCTCATTTCAGAAAATATCGCAATTCGACATCTGTGCATAATTTTTTATTTTATTTTTATTTTAACGACAATGATGAAGATTCATTTCATAAATATAGGGCAATTATAGACAATTGAGCAGTAAATTCAACCCTAGAAAAGGAGGGTTCTAGCCAGATTTTGAAATATAAAATAATAGTAGGGTTTAGTAAATTCATTTCGTGAAACCTTGTTGTTTGGGGGTGGTGAAAATTCAACCAACCCGGGCACCTTTTGAAAATACAAGCGGTCAGGCTCTAGGAGTTATGGCGAATACGAGAATAAAGCCCAGGCTTTGAAGGTCAACCCGGATTTTGGAATTTGGCGGTGGAGGGTGAAGTTGTGCAGTCAGAGTGATGGAGCTCTACGCCTCGAGTAAGAGCTATGAGATTTTTGGAGCTAAGCCGGCTAGGACTTGAGACTTGAATATGGCCGGACTACGTGGTTGGGAGAATGGGTTGGGTGGGTTTGAGCTTGGTGAAGAATGCGGCGGACTATGCTGGAAGGTACGACCGACTCGGATGCTGGGGTTTTGGTGAGTCGCAGAGTTTTGAATTGCATAGCTAAGCCCAAATGAAGTTGGGCAGCCGGAGGAGTTGGGGCTTGCGAAATGCGGCTTAGTACGACCGAGGGAGCTAGGGATTGAGAGATGCGGATGGGCACGGCCGAGATTTGGGGTTTGAAGGGTCAAAAGTTTAGGCTCTTTGCGGCCGGATTTTGGGAGTTGGAGCTCTTGCAAGTATGCGGCTGGGGGGTCTTTTGGCTAAGCCCTCCTCATATAATTTTATGTTTATATAATATATATATATATATGTATATATATATAAATAAACAAATGTGAATGGGCGGCTGGGCTGGAGAGTTTAAGCCTTCCTTATCCTATTTCAATCCGGGCGAATATGAATTTTATTATATATTATATGTAATAAAAATGAGTGGCAATTTAAGAGAGATCGGAGGCCAAAACCTAAGCCACCAATTCAAGCCCAGGATTTTCGGAGGATTATATGCATGTGATGCAGGCCTCATAAGGAAAGAAATCACGGAGGTTGATGTCACATCCCGAGATCAACTCTGTCGTAGCACGATATTGTCCGCTTTGGGTGTCCGCCCAAACTCGCTTAACTTCGAAGTTCCCATGACACTGAAGCCAGTGAGCTCCCAAAAAGCCTCGTGCTAGATAGAGGTGGGTATGTACATATAAGGCACATCACCTCTTCTCTCTTGGTCGATGTGGGATG
This sequence comes from Prunus mume, assembly GCF_029339155.1. Taxonomy (NCBI): domain Eukaryota; kingdom Viridiplantae; phylum Streptophyta; class Magnoliopsida; order Rosales; family Rosaceae; genus Prunus; species Prunus mume. Next base: position 33,532,912 of record NC_142699.1, read on the forward strand.
TTACAGTTGATAATAATTCAGAATGTTGCAAAGCAAGAAAGAATCAAGCATGTCAGAATATCTACATCAATACAATCCCACGAATTTAGGATGGGCCTCGAAAGGAAATTTTTTTTTAAAAGAGTTGACATTTGGCCATTCAATGGCCAGCCCATGGGCCAAAAAAAGCCCTATATAAACTTCACCAAATGAAGACAGAAAATACACAACATCAGACAAACAAACCTATTTTTCGTCTTGCACTTTTTTTTTTCCTAGACTTAGGATTTTACTTTTCAAGCACCTAGTGTAGCAAGTTCTTCCTTTTCTTAGTGTAAGTTTAAATTCTTGTTCAATTTACATTGTCTCATCTTTTAAATTCAAGTTTATTTACATCGCTTTACTTTTCATTTTTATCGCACTTCTATTAAGTTTAATTTCAAGTTTATTGTAGTTTATCGTTCTTATCACTTTTTATTTCGTTCTTGCTTTATCTATCACTTTGATTTATTTTATCGCACTTTAATTCTTGTCTTTACGTTTAAACGCACATTTAACTTAATTGCACTATTTTTACTAAAAAACCTAAAAATCACAAAAACATCCTTACGAAGTCTAACAATCCTCAAGTCTGAGGAAGTGAAAGAACCTAGGCCAAGAGGAGATTCCTTGCTTGGCGAATCAATCGTTTGACCAGAAGTTAGAAGCGCAACATATCCGCCTACTCACATTCCATTCAAGTCCAAATTCCTGGTTTGGTGGTGGCATGTCCTACATTCAAAAAAAGAAGGACCAAAAATTCCTTTCGTCGGGCATCTCGGTTGAAAAGAAGGAAACACATAAACTCTTATCTTTTGGAGGGTTACCTATGAATTATGATGACCTACCAAGCTAGCTAGGTGCCCATATGAAATGAATCTGCCTCATAATTATAGAGTTTATTTATTTATTTTATATAACCTATTGTGGGACATTTGTTAAATCTATTTTTAAATTATTTTTTGCTCTTTTTTTTATTTTTTATTTTGTTTCTTTTTACCAGTAGGGGCTTTCGCTGCATGGTAAGGCTAAAGTGTAAATAGAATATTATTTGGCCATAAGAATGTTTTGAGTGTATGGTCAAAGGTGTCCGATTGGAGTAAATGAGAAAACAAACAAAAGTGAATTTGTTTATTGATGATTTTCAAACACCTCCTAAACCCAACATAAAGTTAAAGTATGATTTATTATTACATGATAAGATCAAATTAGTGACACATAATTTTATTATGTTTTTTTACTTTTCACAAGTTATTTTTTTAGATGTGTAGATGAGGAGGAATAATTGCTTACAAGAAAGAAGTCAAGTGGTGTTCATACAGATAACTCATTTCTAAGAAGAGAACTGATATTTGACTTTTAACCCCAAAAAAAATATACCAAGAGATCTCGTATAATTTACCATATGAACAAAATGACTATGATTTTTTAATAGAAGCGATCTACAAAGAGAGAAAGGTCTCTCTCACACGCACACACTACTAAGGTGTTACGGGAGTTTTTGCAAGTTAAAGTCATTTTCCACTCTACTACACATGACTTAATATCTTTTGATTACACATACATCCAGGAAGTTATAGGATTTTTTTTTTTTTTTTGGGCAATATGAAGATCAAGTGAGTTTTTGTTCTATAAGGAGTGCATGAGTGACATTTTTGCTTTAGAAATAACAGGATCCTATAATTATAAATTTTAGTTCACAAAATATGTGTGTTCTTCCTAACACAAGATGATTTATGAACAAATCTTGTAATCGGAATTTTGTACTCAAGTTGCTAGCTCAAGATCATGCACACTTGATTCAAAACAAACCAAAGATAGTAAACAACAACCACAAAAATATGCAAGAATTTGAGGCGATTCACTCTTAACAACACTACGTTCACACATGAATTTATCCACATATTTGAGTGTTTGCTACATTTCGTTCAAATTTGCTTCCATTTAAGGACTTTCGTTGTACCAATTTGTCTGGAGACTTCACTTGTGTAGCAAATTTTGTTCCTTCACATTGCCAATCTTCCATCCTAATGCGACACTAATGGGGAACCCATATCATCAATCTTCTAGATTGCACAAATCTACTTGCTCCACATTCAAATATATTCTCCACATACCTTTTAAAAAACTTTCAAAGATCCACCTTAAGTTCCAATATTATAACCATTTGCCATCTTGCTAAGCAAATGAACGTATATAATACTCACCCCTACTTTTGATTTGGTAGATCGCATACCAATTGATGTTGACCTTTCCCTACTTGATGTTCATTTTTCATAGGACAAGACATCTCTTTTCTAACCTTGTTTGTTGCGAACCGTGTTTGTATCTAAACTTCTGAATATGTTGGTACTCGGCTTGTACTTGTATCTCTTAGGATTGAGTTTTTGCTTTTCGTTGTCGATAAAATTCTGATCCAATCCGATTTTATTCAAACGAACACAGTTTAACGCGTTTTTGGGATACTTAAAGTACAATATTTCTAACGATTGAGCAATTGAGTCCCAATGAAATTTCCAGAGTAAGAAAATGGAATATCATGCAATTGAGGACGTCCCCATATAGTTTGGTATAAGGTGGAAGGTCCTGGGATTAACAAATGAACCAGTGCAGTGGATTGGTAGTACATGTAAACAATATTCATATCTTTTTTTTTTTAAATTGAAAATATTATATAGATTGGGGAAGTATAAAGCAATGATCACAGAACCAAAGCAACTAATAAAGAAATAAATTTTATGTAAAAGATGCCGGCTTCTTCAGGGACCCCTACGAACATAGAAAAAGGCTGTAATTACCTACTTTTCCAAGGAAAATTCTATTTCATTATATCCTTGGGCCACACCTCCTCTATCTCTATCCATTTCTACCCACCAAATAAAGCATCACCTCATCTCTTCTCCACCTTTTAAGTTTCAATTCAAAAGAGTTGCAATGGATGACTTCATTAGTTTATACCCTTGTCTTGCAAATGTTGTTGATGGCCACCGTCACTTTTTTTTTTTCCTTTTTGATTTTTATCATATGAGCATAAAAAGTCACAACTTTGAAAAATTAAATGTAGAAGAAAATAGGAAAATTAAATGTATGCATGAATATTTTCGATGGCCATATTCAATATTTTCATTATGCTTGTGTCATATTTCATTCTCTATTAAATTAACGAGTATGGTCATAGTATACTTCAAGGATGATTCAAATAAAAAAGAATTGGATTATGGTTTGACACAAGCGATATTGGAGGAGAGTGAATCGAACACAGAACTTCAAGTGTATGTAATTGCTTCTAAGCACTTTAGTTCCTTAAAATTTGAATTGATAATTTGAGAAAAGAAAGTATATATATTGAATTTTTAGTTCTTGCAACTTTTCAAACAAGAGAATAATGCACCCAATGCATGTGTGCATGGAACTTTGAACACCATCCATCCCCAAAGAGAACCCAAAATAATTTTAAAAAATAAAGCAAGAAAAAAGAAATATGTATGAAGAAGCTTTGCAAAATTCGAAAATCCAACCCTTTATCCTATGGAGAAGCGTGTAGTGTAGTAAACTATGGGAATACGCACCCTCCAAAACCAAAATCTTCGTTGGAGTGAGCGTTTTATTCTTTCATGCTATTGGAACTGATGCTTCCACAAGGCTTTTCTTTTATAATTTTTTTTTAATTTTTATATATTTCCGTATGGTTCAAAGTTCATGAGTTTGGGTATGGATTTGAAATTGTATTCCTATGTTTGAGAAGTACACTATTGGAATGCAATTCTGAACTCATAGGTATATATGGACTTCTCATCTATGGGGAATTTTATACCTTAGTTGAGTTTGAGAATTTTTTATAATTAACTTAACATGTTTTACCTATAGAAAAACTCTTTGTATTTCTTTTCTTTTTATAAAAAAAAAAAAAAAAAAAGTTAAGGGCATTGTTGGAAAACTGAACAATTTTTCATTCCTAATATTACACAAACCGAATATGGGAATGAACATCTTCCATTCCCATCTTATGAGATTAGACATGGGAACTTCGTTCTCAAAAAGTTTAATTTACGAACCAAACGAATTTTGGAATTTCTCACACACACATTATTAAAATACCATGAATGTTTGAACCTAAGATCACTTATTTATATATTATAATTCTTTTTCTATTGGACTAGACCCGTTTGCGTTGGTCTTTTATTTATTCAGGAATATCTTTCAGTAAATATCAAAGTGGCATGAAAAGCAAGCTCACATTACATTACAGCCTTTCTTTTGGGAATATTGCGGAAGAAAAAAAAAAAGGCAAAAGGTAAGGCACCCGTGCCTTACCCTTCTTCAGCTTTTGGTGTGGCTCACAGTATATGTGTGCGTGGAAAGCTAATTAATAATTTAATACACTGAATATTATATTCTTAAAGGTAAAGGGTTTACCTTTTTTTCCTCTCTTTTTTTTTACCCTTTTTCTTTACGTTTGCCTTTTTATACGTCTTGCCTATACACAAACTATGCCATCTGATTCTGATGTGAAACCCAAAACCTCAAGTGGGCATGAATGGGAATGGAATTGCTCTTGCACTGTGTAGCCATGGGCCAAGAATTTAGTTGGATGATGCAACAGTGACATGGGTGGGTCTGAGTCCAGAATTAGACCTCAAATTTCTGTAGAGCTTGGCTGGCTTTTGCTTTGACTCAGTCCATTGCTATTTTTAGTTAATTTCTTTCGCACCTTAATTACCTTATTATCCTTATGAAAGTACTTCTATTTGTACTTTATTACATATGAAAAGTTTGATATAATATGAAGAAAATTGAGAATTAAGGGTTGAGTTCTCTTGTATGTATATTGATAATAAAGCCACGCAATTCCATTTCGATAAACTACCTTGTTTAAATAACAGCTATCTCGAATTATTCAAGAAAACAAAACTTGTATTTGATTCAGCAACAAGAAAACAAAAACAGGAATAGAAAAATATAAATAAATAAATAACAACCAACAAAAACAACAATTGAAAAGAAATAGAAGAATCAAATTGATAGAAAAAACCTTAGAAATTAAAGAGAAAGAGGAATAAATGAAATTGAAAAGAAATAAACATAAGATGTCTCTTACCTGAGTCTTGTGGCTTCTCAGGAGTGCGCTTAAATTGATCCAACATGGGAAAAATATAGGAAGAATGAAAGAGAAGGAGAAGAGTGAGCTATGAGAGAGAGAGAGAGAGAGATTTTTTTAAATAATTTAAAATTAATTTTTGGTCCACGTGGAAGTCCACATCATCAAGAAAAGGGGTCTCATTTTTGCCAAGTCAGTATTTAACAGACTGACTAACAGTTTGGCTAACGGAGCAAATTGTAGGTTTTCCGTGATGTTGAGTATGCACTGGTAAATGTCCGCAAAATCGGGTATAAACTCGTAAATGACCATATAGGTTGGGAGTTTACTGTAGTTTGTCCTAAATTTTTTTCATTTTTTAATTATTTTTTTTGTTTATCATTTGTTAGGGAAGGGAAGGGGGGAGTATTATATGGGGTTGCCTTAAGATTATCTCCTACATGAATCAAGCCCAAGTGCACTTGAGGGGAGGGGAAGAGTTTGACCCACTTTTCCACTATGGTGTCACCCAATGTGCATTTTATTTTATTTTATTCATTTTTAAATTTTGTGCAAGACATTTATGAATTTAACAAAAAATTAACAGAGTTGACTGAAAGGACCAGTAGTGCAACTCACAATCTAATTGGATAAAGACGAAATTGTAACACGGGGTATAGTTAGGGCTCATTACAATAATTAAGCCAAACAAAAACAACTTGGCAATTGTTGGAGATGTTATTGTCATAGGCACGGTAGCGGGCCTGCAGGTACAATTTGGGCACAAACTCAAAGACCTTGTTTGGTTTGCGGAAAAGATTTGATGAGAAATAATTTTCTACGTTATTTTCCAAAAGAAGGGAAATGGAAGATTCATTTCTCATGTTTGGTAACGTTGGAAAATAACCAAAAAATACCACTTTATTTTCTTCCCCATATTTGGCTTGCATATGAATGTAAAACAAAGCTTGTTTAATTTTCCAATTATACCCATATTAGATAAAATAAAAAAAGAATACATTTAATGCTATATTGAAATTCAAAAGAATGCTACTATTTCCACCTCATGTCTTATTGCCCCACCTACCTTATCTTCAAAATTTTAAAGACAAATTTACCCCATTGTAAAATGACTTCTAAAGACTTAGGGGAAAAACCCTAAACTCACATAACTCGCCTATTCTACCATTTGACAAATAAATATTTGTAATACCCACATTTCTCTTTCCAGCCTCAACCTTCATTCCCCACCATAGCCATCGGTGTCGTCAACATTGTTGGCACATGTGTCCCTCTTCCCCTCCTACATCGTGGTTGTCATCGTCTCTCTCTCCCCACTGGCTGTCTCTTTCTCTCCCTCATCTCCCCATCACTTTTCTCTCTTCTGTGTCGGCAACGATAGAGCTCGGTGACCTTGTCGGCCTTCAAATCTAAGGTGTTTGATATCATATCTAGAGGCCCGTGACCTTGCCGTCCAACATAGTTGATGGCGCCAATATAGAAAGATATATATATATATATATATATAGATCGCTGAGTAGAGAGAGAAAAATAGATCGCTGAGGAATGGCTAAGGTGGAATTTTGTACTTTTTTAAGTCTCAAATTGATTGACAGTTGTCCATAAGTGATTGGGTGGAGAATTTACTTGAATTAATAATTAAAAGGTATTTTAGGAATAATGATGGGTGGAAAGATAGGGTTGTCGTTTTTTAAATTTACATGGTGAGTGAGTAAAATAAAACAGAGGTTAAAAATAGCAACACTCGTTCTAAATTGTTAACGAAACAAAATGATCATGAAAAATATGCATTTATTATTGCTTTAGTTTCCAGGTAAAATGAAACCCGTGGAGGTTTGCAATTGCCCCCTATGTTTCCATGTTCCAACGAAGCAACCATCCCATTTCCTATGTTTGGACTCATCAAACATTCCCAAACCCCATTTTCCATCAACCAAACGGGCCCAAAAGGTAGAGCCGTAAAGAGTAAAAAAATTCTGGTCACAAATAAAATAGGAAACAATAAAGTTGGGATCAGTTCACTCTTCTTCTACGGCGTCGCCAGAGTTCTCTGTTAGGTAGCGTTTGCTTCCGGAGTTGCTGCAGTACTGAAGCAACACATCTCACAATATGAGTGGCGCCATTAACGGTACTCTCTCTCTCTCTCTCTCTCTCTCTGCATTCTGTTTGGTCGCTGAGAAAAACTAATCTAATACACTTGACCAAATTTATTTCTTCCCATGCGCATTTTCTCTCCAGCCAAACAAACTAAACACACTTCAATCTCTCAAATTTCCGTACTGCAAACTGCAATCTCTCATTCTCCTTCTCTCTGCAGATGCCACCTCGCCTTCCGCCCTCTCTGACAAGTCGGCGAAGATCTTCGTCGCGGGTCACCGCGGACTTGTCGGCTCCGCCATCGTCCGCAAGCTCCAAGCCCTAGGGTTCACCAACCTCGTCCTCCGTGGCCATGCCGAGCTGGACCTCACTCGCCAAAACGACGTCGAGTCCTTCTTCGCCGTCGAAAAGCCCCAATTCGTCATCCTCGCGGCGGCAAAAGTTGGCGGCATTCACGCCAACAACACATACCCGGCAGATTTCATCGCCGTCAATCTCCAGATCCAGACCAATGTGATCGACGCCTCGTACCGATTCGGAGTGAAGAAGCTCTTGTTTCTCGGCTCCTCTTGTATTTACCCCAAGTTCGCTCCACAGCCTATCCCCGAAAGCGCATTGTTAACGGGCCCTCTGGAGCCCACAAATGAGTGGTATGCGATTGCCAAGATCGCCGGGATCAAGATGTGCCAGGCTTACCGGATTCAGTACAATTGGGATGCGATTTCTGGGATGCCCACCAATTTGTATGGGCCACATGACAACTTTCACCCCGAGAATTCCCACGTTTTGCCGGCATTGATGAGGCGGTTTCACGAGGCGAAGGTAAAGGGTGCGAAGGAGGTGGTGGTGTGGGGGTCTGGAAGCCCCTTGAGGGAGTTTTTGCACGTTGACGACTTAGCGGATGGGGTTGTGTTCTTGATGGAGAGTTATAGTGGGCTAGAGCATGTCAATGTGGGTAGTGGCAAGGAGGTGACTATCAAGGAGTTGGCTGAGTTGGTGAAGGAAGTGGTTGGGTTTGAGGGTGAGCTTGTTTGGGACTCTTCCAAGCCTGATGGAACTCCAAGGAAGCTCATGGATAGCTCGAAGCTGGCGGGGTTGGGTTGGACCCCAAAGATCTCTCTCAAGGATGGTCTAGTTGATACCTATAAGTGGTACTTGGAGAATGTCAAGCAATGATAATGCAGGTGATTGCATTGGATGTGATTTTTTTATTTATCAAGCACTATTAGTTCTTGTTATGTCATCATCCTGAACTTGTTATTGTTGTTACATTAACATCAGGAGCCTACTTGGATGTTCATTCTGTATCATTTATGTGGAATAAATTATCTGTGAATTTGTTGTTATGTCATCATCCTGAACTGAGTGAGCTATTGTTAATTGGAGCTTTACAAATTTTTATTGTATAAAATTGATGTTGATCAATGCTTGCTTACCGGCTTTGCTGTTGTTTTTCTGAATTTCCATGTTGGCTAAATACACACGGATGGAAATTACTGTGGAATCCTGTGATGCCAGACCATGTGTGGGATCATTTCATAACATAAGTGTAGGCTAGAGAGTCTCTTAATTGCTATTTGTATGCCATCTAATTATTCACTTATTACTTATTCACCACATGGGCCTTTGACTGTGGTCTGAAACACATCAATATGGTTTCTTCTGTCATCAACCTTATTTTTGGCTATTTATTTTCACCTAGTATCTTATCATCGCAGGCCTTGTGCTACTTTGAAGTGGAATATAGTGAAACCTATACAATCATGCTCATGCTTTCCACATTCTGTGCAAATTATTTTCTCATCAGTGTCCTTAGTATTGAATAATTAGAGTTCCTTATGTGCTTATTAACTTCTTGTCTCTCCATTGACTAGAGAAGGATAGTCTTTCTTTATCCCATGTTATACGATAGCGTTGGTGTTGTAAAACATTGAACAAGTGTTTGATGCAGGACAAGTGTGAGAGAATGTGTAGAAAAGATTGATGCACGTTCAAAGTCAATTCTTTGATTGCTGTAAGATTGTGGAGAGTAAGATCAATAGCGAAACTCTATGGAACAAGGAGAGAAAAGTATAAATAAAAGCATAAAACTACTAGCATCACACGAGTAGGGTTATAGGAATCACTCCTATCCTAGAGGCCTTGCGCATCACACCTAGGGTTAGGTTGCATCACACAAACCTAGAGAGAAGCAAAGCTCTGAGAAGATTGTTCAATCATCAAACTCTCTCTAAATCTAAGAAAAATCCTATGTGTTGACAGCACTAAAATGCCCCTAACTCACATATCGCTAAAGTCAAAAGAGTCCAGAAAAAGCATAAGAGAAACCTTGGATAAATTAATATATATAAAAAACACCATATTGAGACTTAGTGCTCTCTTTATTATGCCTGGGATAAGCTTCTAAGGGCTGCTGCCGCTTATGTTCCACATCATTGTTTCTGTTTTGTAACTTCACGATAACATATTGGTCCACTTTTGTTTTGTTTCGTTTCTTTTATTGAGAAAACTGTTTCTTATGAATTCTGTCTCTATTAAGATACACGGCTAGGCTTGTTTTTCAGCCTAGGGGTTTCCTTTATCTGAAATTTATGAGAAAAGTGTCATCACATTGTATACTTCTTATCCAAAAAAAATAAAAAAATAAAAAGCATTGGATATGCATTCTAATGTATAGCTTTTGGCATTATTTTTGGTATTCGTAGTCTTGTAAACTATTCTAGCTCTATAAACCAGAAATAGAGAGCTTAAGTAATATGATATATGTAGAGATTATAATCATTCTGTCTTTGAAATTGTTTCTGGACAAAATGTGAAATCATTATTTTTTTGATGGCAAAAGTGATTTTTTTATGGCATTATGGGTTATCACCTCTTGATATCGTTGGAGATTTGGGTAGGTTGTGTAATGATGAAGAAGGTGATTCATTATTGACTTCCAACTGTGAGGAATAATGTCTCTAGTAAATTGGTGGGGTGAAATAAGAAATGTTTTGGTTGAAGTCTCTGTAAAGCCTCTGGATTGAGGAGTCATATATGCAACATGTGGAAATCACGAGTAGAACTTTGAACTCGTGCAGAAGTCATGTTGTAAGAGACTCGTCCTAGTTTGGGCCAGGATAAACTGTTACTCTGGGTTACAATTGAAATGATGCATCATTCGTGGCTGTCTTGGTTTCGATTCTGGATCAAGTGGGTATTTTTTGTGGTATATTAGCTCTGGCACTAGAAGACCTAGGGGTGGTTGCGGTTCTAACAATTTTTACTCAAACCGCAAACCGAGACTATTTGCAGTTTGGTGATTTTGAAACCGCAAACCGACCGTAAACCGCAAAACGCGGTTTATCGCAAATTAGCGGTTTAAAACCGCAAGTTCTCAAGATTCACAAAAATATAAATTCACAATCTAAATAAATAAATATACAACCTCAATTTCTCAAACATATATAAATTCACAATCTCCTAAACTTCTCAAGCATTCACAACTGAAGAAAATTAAAGTTACAATTCCAAGCATTCTAATTAAAGTTAAACTTCTCAAGCATTCCAATTCCAAATCCTTTAAAGTTACAAACCAAAAGGAAAATGCAAAGTAAAATAAATTAAAGTTACAACCAAAAAGAAAAATCAAATTTAAAGTTAATTAAAGTTACAAACTAAAAGGAAAATGCAATGCACCAATGTTACAAACTAAAGTTACAAGCTCAAGTGTTGGTGGTGAGTGGATTTGAAGAACCTCATTATGTTGTTTGAGCACCAATGTTATCTAAAAATAAAACAACATAGTTTAGTACATTTTATTATAAGAAGCATAAATAACATTAGCATAAATAAATTAATTACTTACAAGTTGTCATATGTTCCATTTCCTTGTAAAATTCAACATCATCATCTGTGAAAATCAAATCAGAAGCTTAATACCGCAAATATGATTTGGTTTATGCGATTGTTTAATCAAATTGTCGGTTGGTTTTATTTTTCAGTTTTTCGGTTTAAAATGTCACCCCTAAGAAGACCTGTTCTCTACAAAGCACGAGGACTTTATGGTATTTGAAACAAAATAATTCATTTTCTCCACTTACCCTCGTGTTTGATTTTTAATACTTTTTAATCAATTTTGTTCTCTCTACCATTATCCACGTTGACGAGTGTGGTGGTTGGTGTGTGGGCTGGTGGAGGTGGTAGTATGGCTGACACGAGGGCTTTTCTTTGCATCTTTTTTTTTTCTTCCTTGTTTTTGGACCGAAAGAGTAGAATAGGAAAGAGAAAGAACAAAAAGGAAAAAAAATTCATTAAAAAATAAAAGGGAGTGTAACTGTGTAAGGCAAACTTTGGCCATGGGTTGAATCCTTCCAAGTTGTGGAAGACGGGGCTGCCTCTGAATTGTTCTGCTCCTTTCTTTTTTGACCTGTTTGGGCCTGCGTGCCCGCATGGTTTCTGCTTGTAATTTTCCTTTTTCCGTATAAAAAAGAAAAGAAAAGGCCATGCTTGTAAGTTTCCTTTTTCCGTATAAAAAAGAAAAGAAAAGGGGAGTGAGAAAATCAGCTCTCAATAACCATCTGTGACTCTTTTTCTTGCCTGCACAAATGCAGCCTTATTCTAATAAAAGAACCTGGTACGGTTCTTAGCAATGTGCATTGTGATAACCAAATAGGCGTTGGTTCTTAGACAATACGAATGGTGCACCCTTGTCCTTTGGAATCTTAATGGGTTTGAAATCCAAATTAGGTAAACTAATGTTTCCCGATGTTCATCTTTCCCATGGTTTGGGTGGGGATTATTTGCCTATAGGATTGCCTGGAGAATTGGCGCGTTGCACAATCCTGACATATTTAAGAGGTTCTTAGTAGATTTCTCAAATTTAAACATCTTTAATAGAAAAGTAGATTATATGCGAAAAATCTAAACTTAGGGAACTGCTTCCTTGACAGAATGTTTTATTTTTTTGGGAAGGCAGATAGCTTATTATTTACTAATATGTTGATGTAAAATCATAGAATATGCAGCATGCTTGTTTGTATATGTCGTTATATTTTCAGTCTGGTAACATAACATAATATAGTTCTGATGGTAATTTGATCAAGGTTGTTACGACTAGCTTCCATTGGAAGTAATTGGACACTTTTTGCTTTGTTTTTTTAAGTTGGGGGGTAAAATAAGGATGTATGAAATGAGTGACTTTTACTATTAAAGAGTGTTTGAAACAACTTTACACCAATTTGAAAATTAAAGTATAGCTTGGTTTAGTTGCTCTGTTTATCTAAAAACAAGTAAAAAAAACAAAACAAACTATATAGCTTGTTGAGAACAGTTTTAGGCCAGTGGCTTTCAACTGGTTCAGTGACTTGGATTACATTTGCTGATTACCCCCTTCATTCAGTTGGGGTTTCAAGAGGAACAGTCGTGACCAAAAAGTCCAGTAAGGGACAGTCCCCTTCTTGCTGTTGTCAGCTGCCCACAACTTTTTTCATCCCATGTCTTGGGACTTGGGAAAGGAGGTTGGGTGTGGGTGATTTTATTTTTTGATTCAATATCCTAAGTCCAAAGTAATATTTGAACGGATAGACAATGACCTTGTGTGATTAAAACACGGGGTTCAATGTAGACATGTGTCAATGGATAAATGTGGGCGTGACCTTGGGGCATAATTCGATAACTCGATTATGTTCTGAATTCGTTAATTCATGAAGTTAACAGAATAAATCTGGATCTTATCTAATAAAAATAAATAAAAATATTTTAAAACTATTTGTAACATAAAAGAATTCAAATTAGGTTATCATATTTGATATAAGATAATTCAACAAATTGAATATGGATGTAGCTGTGAATGTTCTATTGGATTTTCGAAATCGGATTGTGTTGAAATTTTTTTGAAATCCAGTTGGGTCGGAGTGCAGGTCCTCCCCTCCATTTCTGATTCATTTATAGGTCTAATGTTAGACGTAAATTAAGTTAGTTGGTCATGACAGTGAACCTAACTTATTGCACCAAATTTTAGACACTTCCCATAACAAATAAAAAAGAAGAAGAATAAAACCAGATTTGAAGTCAGGTTCGAACACTTCTTACCTTTACCCTCTTTTTGTAGAACCAAAAATAAAATAAAAATAAGAAAAGAAAAAGGAACCCAAAGAAAAACCGACAATTTAGAAACATTATGGGGGCATGATAACACCCTTGGGATTTAAAGCATAAAAATGCCAAAAATCGTTAATTTCCACGAAATTACTAAATTCCTAGGTCCCACTAAAAAGATTTGAAAGTGTAGAAAACAAACTGTGTTTTATCAAGGGTATTTCGCCGAATTGTCCATTGAATTTGTACATAATTACTAATTTACCCAATGATTTATTATTATTATTTATTTATAGAAAATTGGAATTTTTGTAGAAATGTCACTTGAACTTATACATTAGTTTCAATTTGTCACCTTAAAGAAAAATTTAATATAAATATCACCTTAATTTTTCAAAAACCATTATTTGTTATCTGACTTTAACACCATCCATTTTTAAGGATATTTCAGTCTTTCTATTTTCAAGGGTATTTTAAAAATGGAAAAATACCCTTGAGAATAGAAAGACTAAAATATCCTTAAAATGGATAGAAAATTGGATGATGTTAAAGTAAGATGATAAATCATGACAAAAATAACATTTCTCTTAAATTTTTCTTTAAGGTGACAAATTGAAACTGAGATGTAAGTTCAAGTGACATTTATTTAAAAAATCCCTAGAAAATTAAGGACTTGAACTAAATGTTATTCTCAATTTCCCCTACAGTCCAAATTCTCAACATTTCATCCAGTTTATCGTTAAATATGAGGGCAAATTGGTCATTTCACATGTTAAAAATAATTAAATAATATAAAATAAAATAATATGACATATAAAATAAAAACATCATTTTAAAAAACAGAGAGGTGTATCATATCCTGGATCGGCTCAGCCGTAGCACGATATTGTCCTCTTTGGGCCCCATGCCCTCACAATTTTGTTTCTGGGAACTCACGAGCACTTCCTAATGAGTCACCCATCCTGGGATTGCTCTAGCCTATACTCGCTTAACTTTGGAGTTTTCATGACTCAAGTCGTGAGCTCCCTGCCTCGTGCTAAATGGAGGTGGGCATGTACATATAAGGCACATCACCTCCTTTTCGCTTGTCGATGTGAGATGTTACAATCCACCCCCCTTAGGGGCCCGACGCCTCGCTCACACTCGCACCACACAAAGCAAAGTGGCTGTGATACAATTCTATTACATCCGGATCGGCTCCGCCAGAAGACGATATTATCCGCTGGGCCCCCGCCTCACCGCTTTGTTTCTAGGAACTCACGAGCACTTCCTGGGTCACCCATCTTGAATTGCTCTAGCCCAAATTCGCTTAACTCGAGTTCCTATGACTTCAAACTTGTGAGCTCCCAAAACGCCTTGTGCTAGATAGAGGTGAGGATGTACATATAAGGCACATCACCCCCTTTAAGTTGGTCGATGTGGGATGTTATAGAGGTGGGACCCATCTACCCCTTCTTCTCTCTCTGCAACTCCGCCTCTCTCTCTCTCTCTCTCTCTCTCTCTCTCTCGACTCTCTCGTATGACACCCTCCAAACAGCCCCATTAATTCAGATCTTGAATCAGTTCATGCGTTGTGTGATTTCAAGTTGAGATTTTGGGTGAGGGGTGATCAAGTCAGCAAAATTCAGGGGGTGGGCTAAGAGATATTAGGTCACTAGGTAGGGAGGGTGAACTTGGTGATGTTGATGAGGAATCGGTCAAATGGCAAGCGAGGAAAGGCAGGAAGGAACTAAGCCTGAGGCTTGAGGATGGCATGGAAGGTGGCGTGGCACACCGGAAGGATTAAACCGTTTAGTGGTTTGACGAGGAACTTGTAAGGTGAAGAGGTTTGGACCTTGAAGGCTATGGGTGAGAAAAAAAAAACATAGGGGAGGGGGTCAAATGGGTCTAGGTCTATGGGTGGGGATAAGGTTTTCTTTTGTGTTTTTTGGGTGTGGGGGTGGTCAGTTATTGCTGGGATGTCAATTGAGGATTAGAGTTGCATGGAGTAGCTAAGCTTGGGGATGGGGATGAGTTGTTTTGTGTCGATGAGATGATGGGCTAGCTGTGGTGATTAGGTGTGTAGAGTTAATATTTAGGGTGAGATAACGTGTTTTAGTTGGAGTGTGAGAGTCGGTGAAAGACATATGGTGGCGGTGGTTTGTGGATGGTGGCGTTGGTGTAGATGATCACGATTGGGAAAGGGTGCCTTCAGGTGTGTGAAGGGGTTAATCCCCTTTTTTAATTTTTTTTTTCCCTTATGTTTTATGTTTGTAAAGTGAAGTTTGGATGAAATGTTAATGATTTAGACAATATGAGTAATTTTAATAATAAAAATTTATTCGAATCCTTAATTTTCTTTAAAAAAAAAGTATCTGAATGTAAATTAATAATTAGATACAAGTTGAAAAGGGAATTCGACAGGTTACCCTTTTATCAAATAAAATAGATTTGTATTTTCACGTGCATGCAAAAACCAAAAACCAAGAAAATCCCAAATTGCAGTGCACACAATTGATAGGACACTTCCATGGACTATGAATATGAGGGCCTTCCAAACTTTATTTGTCTTTGCCTTTGTTTTTCTCTCTCTCTCTCTTCTCTCTCTCTCTCTCAGTGCCTGTTTTACCGATGCCTATAAGATAGATAGTGCCTAAGCCTAGGAGCCCTAAACCCCAGTTTCAGTGTTTATCTGGACTCCACTTGTTGCATTGTCACCTCACTACCCAACCCATACAAGACAGATTTAGAAACACCATTTACAAAGCCACAACACTCTCTCAGTCTCAAGCCAAAATTGAGAATTGAAACAGAGAAAGTTGATAAATAATGGGAAAATTGCATCCATCCAAACTAAAAAGATTACAACCAACCTCCCAGAAACCCAAGTGGCATTTGTGCAATTTTTTCACAAGTAATAATATTATTATTGAATATGGAAGATGATTTTCCGAAAATAAAAAGGCTTAATTGTACTCTAATTGTCCTCTAACTAGGAACAGTTAAAAAGTTGCTTGGTAATTGTTTCCACTTTCTCATGTTTTTGTTTTTGTTATTTCTTATTTCATATACGTGAGTTCGAATTTTTTTTTTTTTTTTGGGTCAATAAGAACTTTCATTAACATGAGAGCAATCCAAACCAGATTACAACTCAAAGAAAAAGGAGAAGCAGAGCCATGCGACATATGTTTATCAAACATGACATGTTTTCAGTTTTCAGTTTTCAATTTTCCGAAAAAATGAAAACGAAATGATTATTAAACGAATCCTTTAAATAATTCTTAAACTAAAAGAAACACACCATCAATCAACTTTAAATTTTTGGTGTCCAAGACAAGTATGGAAGAGAAATCAAGTTGGGCAAGTTGCAATTGTTGACTTCAAACCCCAATTACTCACTGACAAAACCCCCAAGTTACATCCCTCTCCCCTTCCCCACTACCCCCTTGCTATTGAGCGGCTCATTCCCCATCTTCCCTTTCTCTCTTTTTTCTTGCCATTTTTTTGGGGTCAATCGTTGGGAGGTCAAAGTTTAAGAACTACAACAATTAAGCCAAATTAAAATGTAAATCCAGGGAAGTGTATTTGAACATGTGAACATAGAGTACCAAAGCCCCCACATACCCCAAGAAAACCCCATAATAAAATTGAGTGGCAGAAGCGAGCTGGTTATAAAAACAGTAGTGCTCATGCATTGAACTTTCTGCAGACATGAAAATTGAAACTTTAATTTACTCACCAGCAGCATCACCAATCTGCTAATTACCAATTTCCTCAAATCACATAATAAATGGAATTTGATTAATACCCTTTCCATATAAACAGAATGAGGAGCCAAAAACTTAATTAATGAGTGAAAATAAAGCAAAAAAAGGAAAATAAAACAAATTATTATATCCTAAAAAAATACAGAAAGATTGAGCCGTCCAGCCAATATCACCAACACCCCTACACCATCAAAAGCCAAAGAAGCAGATCATGAGGAAGGAGATCAGAACTTGCTGCAACAAGTGGTGGACTTTGGATATGGCATTTCCTCTACCAGTCCACCCTTCACATTTTGAGTCCAAGAAAACAACTTTCTCCACAAACTTTCTCAGCAAAAACACTTGAAAGCATGATTCTTCAACTTTCCAGGAAATTGCAGCCATAGCCCCCACCATGCTCCACCACCAAACTTGCTGTCAGCACCAGAAGAAGCCTAAGATTATAGGCAAAAACACACAGACAAACCCACAATGAGATAAAAGGTGCCCCCTTTTTCTGAAGTATGTGGCCAAAAATAAAAATTGGGTTTATGAGCATTTTGAAAAAGAACTTGTGGGTAGGTGAGTAAATGCCAAAACAATGAGCATGAATTGTATAAAATAAAAGAAGAAGCTGAGGAGCAAATTATGAAAGAGGGGTAGGGGGTGGGGTGGGTTGTTGCCTTGGATTTGTGTTGTGTCCTTCTGCTGTTCCGTCTGTCTAAACATAATGAGGCCAAATAAATGTGAGAAAGGGAAAGAAAGAAAGAAAAGAGAAAAATTAAAGAAGGGTTTCCGCTTTGTACGATTTTGAGCATGGAAATATTATTTTCCCTTTGCCTTAAACTTAACCACCCCAAAAAATCTCTCTCTCTCTCTCTCTCATCTCTGCGGCCTCAAAAAAACTTGTATGAAACGATAACATTGTTTTGCTATCTAAATCTAATTACAGACTGTCACTTGTAAAAGTAATCACACATTAATATACCGTAATTGACCGAGAATAGCAAAATAATACTATCACATTTCATGTAAGTGCTCCTCGTCAACAACACCCTTTCCACCTTTGCTTGCCACAGAAACCCCATATTAGCTAGATTTGCGCAAGCAACCTCTGTCCTCTTCTGGTTTCCATTTATACCCTTAATCCACTGCCAAAACCCCACTTATATCCCTCAAATAATGTGGAAAACCCCAACTTCACACGCATACACCTATACCCTTTTACCCTGGATAAAGTTTTCCAATTTCAAATTGCTTCAATTTTTAAAAGAGTTTTTAATTGAATTTACATTAGGAGCCTCAGAGCCTGCCTGACCAAACAAGCACCACAGCCGAGGTTAAATTTTTTCGAGAAGAACACCAAACCCTACACAAAACAGTGGTTCTTGATCTAACATTCGTTTGTGGATTCTAGGGGTTGCCATTGCTGAGACCAAAGCAGCTAAACAAGGCCTACACAAAATATAGCCTCTTTCTTCAAGAAAATGGTGGTCTAAGTTTGACCCTTTGGTCATAATAATACGCATACTGGGGGACCCTTATAGGGGTACTGTGGTCATTTTGCAACACTTAGATGGGTAAAAAAAAACAAGTACCCCGGATTTTACGTATCATGTTAACGGAAAAGTGTGTTGCTGCGGCTTTTAGAAAATGCGGTGTGAATTTTCCCTTTTGGGTTTCTAGATAATTTGCATGGGTGAACAATATTCATATTGAAATGAGCCAAAAATATATAAAATAAACTATAAATAAAAAAAAAAAAAATAAGGTGGCAGTAGGAAGCACATGCTTATGGCTTGTCCTGGGCATCTGAAAGTTACAGAGAAGTAACTGTTGGGTCTTGCAGAGTGAATGCAGGCATTTGTACTGGACAAAGATAAAAGAGTACGCTTATTAGCTTAGTTTGAGATTAATATGATGATGGGCCACCTGTACGATGATGGAAGTAGGGTGCATAATTGGCAATGCTAGTTAAGGGTAGCTGAGTTTTCTTCTTGAGCTCTCAAAATCCAGGCTCAGGACTCTCATATCATAGTAGAGAACGGCAAGAGACAGAATGTCTGAGCAAAATTAGGATATCAGAGAAAGAGCAATGAATTTTTCAGGGCAACAAAGAAAGAAAGGAGAAAATATGAGAGAGAGAGAGAGTGAGAGAGAGAGAGAGAGAGAGAGTAGGGAGCTCCAAAAACCAAGACAAAGATGAATCAGGAATCTCTCATCAGAGAGCAATGAAGAAAAGAAACTTTTGTTAACTCAATAAAAAGAAAAGAGGAGAAGCTACAAGCTGAGCAGCTAAATCCAAAGGGTTTCGTTTTTGGAGCAATAATTGATGATTTTGGGTGTCCTTTCCATAAGAAGCAGCACCAAACTAGAAATGCTTTCGAACTAGATGAACATCAAAAATAGCAAACGCTTTGCACACCGCTTTTTTTCTTGGGATACCAATGAAACATTGATGACAGTGACACATTTTGGTATGCAACAAAATGGTACAAATAAAGCTTCCTCTAGATAAGTGAAAATGGCACATACCTTATTTCTCTTCCAGAAAAAATCCGAGAAAATTCTGCTTCAAGAGCCCAGAATTGTTGTTTTCAGAGGCTGCATTTGTGGACACAAGAGGCTCCACAGAGAGAGAGAAAGAGAGAGAGGTTCATCCAAAACCATATCCATTCCGTGTTTACGAAGAGTAATATTGTAATGAAACAACAGTGTAACTTTCTTTTTCAAAGAGCTAAAGGGGTCTTTTAGCTTCTCTTTACAGGCGAAAATCAAAACTCTGACTATCTGAGAAGTGCATCAAATACTTTTAAATATGTATATAGATAATTAGCATTTATCTTATCTTTTTCTTTGTTTTCTGTAAAGCGCAGTCTGTGAAGATGAAGGATGATAATAAAATCATAAAGAAACGGTAAAGTTTACAGAAAGCAGGTGAGACTGTTGCTTTATCCACCTACCTATATTTTTATGTCTCTACGGATGGATTTCAGAAACCTTGATTGAATCAAAACTAATGAACCCTTCTGTCCGGAAAAACTACAAACAATGCCACTATATATCCAGCCAAGGGAGATGTCTGGCCCCAACTTGTGCAAGCCCAATTTCAAAATGGACTGAGCCTTTATCTTTAACTAGAGTCGACTGTGGACAAATCTCACTTTAACCCTTCGTTTGCAGAAGTGAGGAATTTAACAGATTCTAAGATTTTAAAGGTCCTGTGCGACACTCTTAAACTAAGGCCACACATCATCTGATGTGAAATTTATTTTTATTTTTGGCAAAATTTATCATGAATTGATGCCATAAAATAATAAAAGTAATGAGCACAACTATTTTCCATGAAGACATGCATAGTCTAGTAGTATTGTGTGATAATTTTGTTTGATTGGACATAGGTTTTTTTTTTGAGAAGAAGATTTCATTCATAAACCATAAAAGGCATACAAAGATCAGCACGATTACATGGACCACATTAAAACCTTCATAGAAATCATAGGTTTAATAGTGCTATTTCATGAGAAATTTTTGTTATTTTGAAAAAAAAAAAAAGTAACAAGGAATCCACTAAGTATTCATGGTTCTTTTTATCTGTTACTTGTTATAAATGAAAGCGGCTACATAACACATATATCATTCATGGAGACTTTGGTTCTCATACATTGAATTGAAATAGCTGGAACTCTCACCCCTACACACCCTCCTCATAATTTGGAAGACAAAAAGCAAGAAACCAGCATTAACAAGCCACTCACTTCACTTGTTATTTATTGTACACTAGACAGCAGTTCTTATACTATTATCCATGTAACAGCAAAGATAAAGTAGATATTCTACAAAATTCAAGCTGCTGCTTCATCAGCAGAGGAGACCTTCTTGAGAACATAAACAGGATCTCCAACCTTTACGACATTTCCCTTTTTCCCGGTAAGAGAGCCTTCGAAAACTAGATTCTGCCCAAAGTAGACCTGGAAATCCATTTAACATGTTGTATGTAATGTAAATCACTGCATGGACATGGAGGGTGGAATACGGTCCAAAGCCTATAATTGTTACTTACTCACCTTTCCTTTCTGTTTTTGAGTTGGACGCAAGACACTATCAGACCGGATTTTCCTAAGAGTTTCATTTGGCTCAGCTCCTGCGATGCCAGTCTCTTGATTGATTGTTGGTATCTGGAAGACATGAAAGTTCCTGGTTAGCTTTGGTGCCTGTTAAAAGACCCATTTGTCTACCAAGTGGCTCGCTGCCAACAACGTTTGCTCCAGAGGACACTGTTTAGTTAAACAAAGTTTACATTTTAAAATGGAACTACTTATATGATTTTGAGACAAGTATTACATTGATGTTCCTATGAAAATTTGCTTGACTGTCACCACGTAGGCAAAAATTGCAGAAAGGGTAAAACTCTTAACCTTACAGCGGGAGCATAGCTTGACACCCAGGAATGTAAGCTTGTCTATTCTGATCTCTGTCCATAAGTCCTCAGAAAATGGTTCACAACCTTCAACAAGAATGCTGCGACATCCAAGTAAAAGTTTGCAAGATTTAAAACTAAGTAGTATTGGTTGCGAAGATTTTGGTACAGAGTAGTATTGGTTCCTGGAGAAGATTATTAATGCCAAGTTGCTGAAAATAAGCAGTGCAGGAAACATGGTATTGAAGAATTTGGATGCTTATTAAAGAAGAAAAAAAATACAACAGGAAAACTAAATAAAGAAATTACTTTGGTCTAAAACGGTTGACTGGTATGGGTTCCTTCAAAACGTTATTGAGTGCATCCATTGATCCCTGCAAAATATATAATGACAAGAACCTAGTTGGAGCTTCTATTTGAAAGCAAAAGAAGTTACATTTTCACGTTGCAACTTGACTAACCTGAGATAATAGCATGTATGGGTACATGTCGGAGAACATGATTTTGTGTCCTCGAGCATATTCAGGTTCCACAGGCCTAATTTCTGAAGCTGCATCAGAACACAATGCAACCAGATAAATTAGTTTTGAGTTTGGAAATATGTGCACCACATTGGATGCTATTGCATATTCCAATTAAAGTCCTATCCGATAATGACCTTTTACAGAACACAAAAACTCTACCTGTATTAAAGCGAACAAGTCGACTGGGTTTCCCAAGATAATCTGAAAACCATTTTGATGCATCAGCTCCCTCGTCTAATGCAGAACCAGACCACTCCCATACTGAAACCCCATTTGATACTTCTCGAGGTGCAATCAAAGAAACCTTAAGTGCATCCATGCCAGGTGCTTTTAGTACTGCAAAGTGAAGGTTGTTATTAAGTTAACAGAAAATAAATTCACCAGAACTCTCTGAATGTTGAAACATTAAGCAAAATTATGGAGGACAACTTTGTTTGAAAGTAGTGCTGCATCAGAGTGATTCTTTTTACTACAGTGACAGGTTCTACCAAAGGTGATTGGATTTTGAACTAAATTCTATAGGGGAAAAGAAACAATGACAATAAAAGATCGAATACAACAATGTGAGCACTTTTAATCATAAGAAGGAAAATAAAGAAAAAGAAAAGAGTAAAGCTCCATTTCAACATCCAACTAGGCATAATAACTCCAGAAACAAATCCACATGTGCCAAAGTGATAATTAGCAAAGGAGAAAGAAGTCGGAGTCAATCGGATGGTCACACATCTCCTGCTCAATGATAAGTTTTCTACTGCAGAAAGCACAGTTTGACCATAAACGGCATCTAAAAGAGGGAAAGACAAACTTTACAGAGAAGAAAGTTAATATTTTTTACCTAGATAAGAGCTTTTAGAAGGTTCCCAACCCTCTATGAATGCCTCATCTGGCAGCTCTACCTGAACCAAAGAAAGCTTTGGTTCAACCCTTTGAGTATACGCCCTCCCCTTGTAGTTTACAACTAACCATTGCCGATCCCATCGAAATCCTGTACATCCCAAAAAAAAGAAAATAAAAAAATACAGAATATGGCTGCAGTTTGCAGTCTAACCAACAATTTTCATTTGAATAATTACAAGAATTCCTTGTCACTAAATTACAGGAGGTCCATCAATAATGTAATAAAGCAGAGTAGTTTGACAAATTAAGGTTAAATAGTAAACTTATGCAAAAATAAAAAACAACCGTG
The DNA here is from genome assembly GCF_029339155.1 of Prunus mume. Taxonomy (NCBI): domain Eukaryota; kingdom Viridiplantae; phylum Streptophyta; class Magnoliopsida; order Rosales; family Rosaceae; genus Prunus; species Prunus mume. Next base: position 33,556,058 of record NC_142699.1, read on the forward strand.
ATATGCACTGTTTTTATCCTACACTTTTTATTCCAACAAAACTGAAGGCAACTCAAGGATACAGAGATACAATCATGTAGAAAAGAACGAATTTCATGTATAGTTAAAAACAACAAAAATAGAAAACTCAACTGGGCAACTCAAATATGCAAACAAAAATATAATTGAATAATCTGACTTAAATACTAATTGTGCATTTTTTCTAGGGGCCTCAAGAAAGAAACAAAATGAATATCATCATCAATGGAAGTACAAGTAGTGATGAATTGGTCATACCTGTAGGAGTGACAGATGACTGAGAAACTGAAATTCCTCGGCATGATTTTATTGGGTATATGAATATCGATGAGACTTTGGCTATGGCATCTGATTCTGATGGTAGCTGCTCCATCCTCTCTCTCAGTGTTGCTATGCACAAAATGGCCTTTTGGACTGGAAAGAGCGAGAGCTATGCTTTAAATTCAGAAAATGAACCGACCCAATTTGTTCTTATCCTGGAAATGGCCATATAGACCTGCAAGCCCAAACCTTTGAAAAGCAAGATAACAAAAGGTTGAAAATTTATTCAGTTTTGTTCATTTTATCTCTCAACTAAACAGACAAAGTTCAGCAATTCACTCTTCTCCTACCTGCAAGTGTGAATATGACAGGCAGCTGTGCTGTTAGCCATTATTTACCCGCGTCAACTTAAAGTTTTTACTCAAATATTTATATTTATCTATTGGGGGAAAAGGCCAAATTTTGCTGCTTCAATTCCATATTTTTTTCATTATTATCTCAACTGGGTCTAGTCTAATGAAAAATGACATTTATTTACTAACTAGTGATCTCAAGTTTGAACCCATATAACACCTTAATAGTACGTGTGAAAAACCTCATCGTCATTCTTACAGTTTAGACTATCTTTTACATATTTTTTATATAAAAAATCCTTACAGTAGGATTGGGGCCATTAAAAGGTCGGCAAGGCATTTGACGTAAGGCACATAGGAGCGCACCTTTAAAATATGAAGCCACACGTTAAAAATATGCAGATATATGTTAAAGGTACGCAGCCACATGTGAAAGAAAAGGTTATGCATGTTCAATGTGTTTCACTTCAATTAAAGGAAGAGTTTATGAAGTCAAAGCTCCCTCTTAAGCAAGGTCTAAAATATCGAGAGTTTCGGAAATATCGATGGTTCAAAAACAAGGATATATCGATAAAAATGTCGATAAAATTGAATAAAAATCACAGAAATTGTGAGAAAAACTTAGAAATTTTTATTGTAACTCTAGAGAATGTTTATTTAGTCAATTGTGTATTATTTTATCACAAAAAATTGGAATAAAATGTATGGCAAGGTGGGTTTGAGTGATTTAAGTTGATTATGTAGCGACCTGACAAATACCGTGTCTTTAGAAAATATGTAGTAATTAGTGAAAGAAAATTAAACACACCATAATTTTTTAGTTATAATAATTTACTACAATATATTACATATGATCATATATATGAGCTTGGAAAAAAAAAAAAACAAAATATATGAGTAACTTAGTATCACATAGAAAGAATTCGTTAAAACTTAGTATCACATATAATGAACAATATTAAAACTCAATAGTGAATAATAATACAACTCCATAATATATAACCAAAAACCAAAAAAAAATACAACTTCATAATAAAATAATAAATAACATTAAACATATGCCTAAATTTATCATTAGGATTTTTTTAATAGAAATTTATCCTAGATAATATTAGCTTGCAGAAATTCTAAAGACTATATAAATATTACACGTCGTATCTTTATTAACAAACTCGTCTGCAGCATGTTGGATAAGGCTCAGTAGGAGGATTAGAGAGAGAGAGAGAGAGGGGTTCAAGTCCCCTTGTGTGCAAAACCGCCTTTTCTCAACAATTTTCATTTATTTTTAAGTTTCATATCGAGATATTATCTATAATAATATCGCGATATAATGCCCAAATAAAGCATGAACGAGTAGGAAATTATCACCTCCGACATTATCGCAATAATATCAACGAAAATATCGATATATTGACGATATTTAAAAGGATATGTCCTATAATATCGTCCATTTAAAAAAACGATATCATCGGCGAAATATCGCAGATAATATCATAGATATTTAAAGCTTAAGTTATTTTTCAATTGTAACCAGTTTGGCAGGCCCTTTGTACTTTTTCTCATATGTAATGTAATCTACCCTTGGAAGCTCAAAAATTTACAGACCAATTCATCAGAAACCTCAATTGCCCAACTTGACAGATCATTTCTTTTTCATCTAGTTCATGTCAAGAGTTGTTTCTTTATCTTTAAATGATTGCTGAAGAAATTGGTTGGAAGAAATTACCAAGCAGTGATGCTTATGAGTGTGAGTTAATCAAATGATGATGAGAGAGAACAAAATTCTGGAAAAGCAAGTGAGCAAGCAAAAGCATAACTTTGAGAATTTCTTTCTGTCTTTGATTTATGAATCTCATTTCAGTTGAAAACTCAGAAATGAAATACAAAACAACAAAATAAAATTTGAGAATTTCTTAAAATTTGATCACATGAAAAAATGAAGATGAAGAGGAAGATAGAATATCCAGTCAGTGGGCCCAACCCCTATCACTTGTTCAAAACAGGAACAACTATAGAACTACTTTCTTTTAGAACTATATATCCTGTAGCTGCTCCAACTGTAATAACTATCAAATGTCCTCCTACACTCAACTGCTCTCACCTCTCTCTGGACCCTTACCTTCTTCACAGACACTTTCTTCCCTCCAAATCCACCAACCCACAACTCTTAAAAGAAACACTTTAAAGCAATCTCCTATACCCAACCAACCCACCACCACCACCTTTGCGCCAAAACTCATATCCCATTCTCGCACTCCGGCCTCATGGATCGAAACCCTTCGCTCCCAAACCCGGTCCAATCATTTCCGAGAAGCCATTTTAACGTACATCGAAATGACTCTTTCGGGTATAGCACCCGACAACTTTGCTTTCCCGGCAGTTCTCAAGGCCGTTACAAGCCTTCAGGACTTGAATTTGGGGAAGCAGATTCATGCCCATGTCGTGAAATTTGGGTATGGATCATCTTCAGTGACCGTGGCTAATACACTTGTAAATGTGTATGGAAAATGTGGAGATATAGGAGATGCATGCAAAGTGTTCGATGGAATAATTGAGAGAGATCAAGTTTCTTGGAATTCGATGATTGCTGCTTTGTGTCGGTTTGAGGAATGGGAACTCGCTCTTGAGACGTTTAGGTCGATGTTATTGGAGAATGTGGAGCCTAGCTCCTTTACTTTGGTGAGTGTGGCTCTTGCTTGTTCTAATTTGCACAAGAGTGATGGTTTGCGGCTTGGCAAAGCAAGTTCATGCATAGTGTGAGAATGAGCGAGTGCAAAACATTTACAATCAATGCTTTATTGGCAATGTATTCTAAATTAGGAGAAGCTGAATACTCGAGAGCTTTGTTTGAGTTGTATGAGGACTGTGACATGGTTTCATGGAACACGATGATAAGTTCATTATCTCAGAATGACCAATTTATGGAAGCATTAGAGTTCTTCCGCCTTATGGTTCTTGCAGGATTTAAACCAGATGGGGTCACAGTTGCAAGTGTTCTTCCTGCCTGTTCTCATCTGGAGATGCTAGACACAGGGAAGGAAATACATGCTTATGCCTTGAGAACCAATGAATTGATTGAGAATTCTTATGTGGGTAGTGCTTTAGTTGACATGTATTGCAATTGCCGACAAGTTTCAAGTGGTCGTCATGTTTTTAACGCTGTCTTGGAGAGGAAAATTGCACTTTGGAATGCAATGATTACTGGTTATGCACAAAATGAGTATGACAAGGAGGCCTTGAACCTGTTCCTTGAAATGTGTGCTGCCTCTGGGCTTTCTCCAAATTCTACCACAATGTCAAGTATTGTGCCAGCCAGCGTGCGGTGTGAAGCATTCTCTGATAAAGAAAGTATCCACGGTTATGTAATAAAGAGGGGTCTGGAGAAGAACAGGTATGTGCAAAATGCACTTATGGACATGTACTCCAGGATGGGGAAGACACAAATTTCAGAAACTATATTTAACAGCATGGAGGTAAGAGACATAGTGTCTTGGAACACCATGATCACTGGTTATGTTATCTGTGGACGCCATGGTGATGCACTTAATCTGATATATGACATGCAGAGAGTGAAAGAGAAAAAGAACATGAATGATAATGTTTATGATGATGAAGGAAGGGTTCCTCTTAAGCCAAATTCTATAACATTCATGACAATTCTTCCAGGTTGTGCTGCATTGGCAGCACTTGCTAAGGGGAAAGAGATTCATTCTTATGCTATTAAACATTTGTTGGCATTTGATGTTGCAGTAGGAAGTGCACTGGTTGACATGTATGCAAAATGTGGCTGCATAGATTTAGCTAGAGCTGTGTTTAATCAGATACCAATAAAGAATGTGATCACCTGGAATGTACTTATCATGGCTTATGGGATGCATGGGAGAGGGGAGGAAGCCTTGGAACTATTTAAGAATATGGTGGATGAAGGAAGTCGGAATAAAGAGGTAAGACCTAATGAAGTTACTTTCATTGCACTGTTTGCAGCATGTAGCCATTCTGGGATGGTAGATGAAGGACTGAATTTGTTCCACAAAATGAAAAGTGACCATGGGGTTGAACCCGCAACAGATCATTATGCTTGTGTTGTGGATTTGCTTGGCCGGGCAGGTAATGTGGAGGAAGCATATCAACTTGTCAACACCATGCCTTCTGAGCTTGATAAAGCAGGTGCCTGGAGTAGCTTGCTTGGTGCTTGTCGAATTCATCAGAATGTAGAGATTGGGGAAATTGCAGCTAATCAACTCCTGGAGTTGGAGCCTAGCGTGGCTAGTCACTATGTTCTACTCTCAAATATATACTCATCCTCTGGTCTTTGGGATAAGGCAATGGATGTTCGGAGAAAGATGAAGGAAATGGGAGTGAAGAAAGAGCCTGGTTGTAGTTGGATTGAGTTTGGAGATGAGGTTCATAAGTTTTTGGCTGGAGATTTGTCACATCCACAAAGTGAACAGCTCCATGAATTTCTCGAAACCCTGTCAGAGAAGATGAAAAAGGAGGGTTATGTGCCTGATACTTCTTGTGTACTTCACAATGTTGGTGAGGAGGAGAAAGAAACTCTACTCTGTGGGCACAGTGAAAAACTGGCACTAGCATTCGGCATTCTCAATACCCGTCCTGGGACTACCATTAGAGTTGCCAAGAACCTTAGAGTCTGTAACGACTGCCACATGGCGTCGAAGTATATCTCAAAGATACTCGACAGGGAGATCATCTTAAGGGATGTAAGAAGGTTCCATCATTTTAAAAATGGAACTTGTTCATGTGGAGATTATTGGTAAAAGAAAGGTACCTAAAATTTAATTCTTCTTCAAGATTTGGTACCATATACAGCTTTGCTGATCATATGTTTTTCTCCATTCAAACTCTGTAGCATAAGAAAAATTGTAATTTTTTTTTTATAAATTTCAAATGGTTTTGAAGCTGTGAAGTATGTGGTACAAGGAAAATTTATACAGGCAGTACACACCCATTGAGCTTCTAATAGTTGGATGGGATATGGTATTTGTGTTGCATTCATTCAATTATAAGTTTCCAAAAGCTCTTGTATACATGTCAAGCTTTATGCACGAGGAATCCCTTTTACGGTCTTCATGATAAAAATGATAGTTTGATGTACTTTGATTTTCAATCTGAGTTTCGGTTTGTGTCAATTTTCCCCTGCTTTAGCAATAATTCCCGGTTTGGATGACATCATAGAAACGTAGAAAATCAACTGCACATGATTTCAGTACTAAATCCATTGCTCAAGGATTGTTGACAAACCAAAATAAGTTGAAATCTCAAACCTGCTTATATCAGCCGAAGCCTGGAAAGTGTTGAATGCCAAATGTTTTGCTAAACAAAATATTCCCATGGATAGAATAATATCATCTTTACAAAGTGGGGCAAGAAAAATGAAAGGAACTTAAAAGAACGAAAAGTTACAGAGCGTCCATACTAGTAGTCTTTTTATTCAAAACACTACTCAAGAACCAATTTTAGCATGTCAAAATACTACTTTTTGTTACGCTTGGCAGCACGCCTTCCTTGACCCTTCTTGGGTGGTCCTTTTCCTCGACGCTTCAACATTTCAAGCTTGGATAATCGCCTAGAAAGATGCCAAGTAGAGATGCATCAGGAATATAGTCACCAAAAACTACTTACAGTTCTGATTATACAAATCATGAAACCATCACAAGCTATATTCTGGTTACTTAATGTAGCAAAGCAGTCATGATGAAACTACACTAGATCAAAAACTAGCCTGCAAGACGCGAAATGAGAGGCAGAAAAGGAAGCTGTTCTAATTTCATAATAAGTATTCAGTTGCCTAACTAAGATGTTCACTCATTTGTACAGACAGAGCAGCCAACTATGGAAGTAACATTGTACTATTAATCTTCTGCTTCTATATTCTATGAATAAAATACTAAAGTGCTGACCTTCCGTTATGTAATTTTCACAACTAAGGAAATATCATGATATTCTTCGGAATTTGCAAGTTCCGTATTGAAGAAAGAATACAACAGCAAAACATAAAAAGCAGACATTCAGTAGACATTAGAGGGAGGGAGGGGAAGAGAGTGTACTCTTGTTCTTCCATAGCCATGATTTGGGGGTCATCTTTCTTGATGTCATATGGGTACCACTGGGCAACTTTCTCACCAATCAACTTCTTGCGTAAAATCTTATGGGCAGATTTCTGGCCTGTTGGGTTGAGTATGTGGCCGAATATCCTCGCCCTAGCCTCAGTCACCCCAGTAGTGATTGCCGTAGACAACAGGCTTTTAAGACCACCAGTGGCCATCTCACTTCACCTCTCTAATTCAAAGAATACACTTTCAGTTTTTGACAAAAAAATGCCTCCAAGACCAGCCACAATGTGAAGTTTAAATCTTTCAGAGTTACAAAACAATGTCGGGCCATTTGAGACTACCCATATTTCAAATTGACATTTTTTTCGAACACCTAGTGTGCAACTCAATCAACACCAGTGACCTGGACATTTTACCAAACACCTCATGTGCAACTCAATCACCTACTGTGCTCATGCAAATAACAAAGCGCTATGTCAAAATCCCGCACATCACTATGATATTTACTAGTTTTTTGGATTAAACAGTTATATGCAAACCATTCTCGTTATCAACTGAAACAGTATACACAGAGAGAGCGAGAGAGCGAGAGAGCGAGAGAGAGATACCTGAAAATAGGAAGGAATAGAGGCAGCTCGAGTTTGTCGCTTTTACGAGGAGAGCCTTGTGTGCACAGATAATTTGGGCCTCGGCTGGTTGGTTCCCTCTTTTAAGTTCTTAACAAAAAAGAAATGCCCATTACCTTATTTAATTATTTTCTAAATAAAGTTTTATTATTATAATAAGACTTTTTTTTTTATCACAAAACAAAAGCGACCCCATAGGCTTTCGCTTTTGCGTCTCTCTAAAATTGCAGTCATGGTAAAATCTTGGTTTATTTAATCATTAATCATCAGGGACTCCCAAGCACACGAATTCTCTAGAATCGAAGTCGATTTGCTTTATAAAAAGAAGATATCAATGAACTTCTATGAAAATGGTTTCACGGGAAATTCAGCCAATTATCTTGATTGTGGGATATTATTGAGAAATAGGAATCCATGTTATCAAAAGATTTCTTGCGTGTTTGCGAAACTTTCAGATTGCATCTTTTATTTATTTATTTATTTATTAGTCATTTATGGTCCTTAAGGTTAATAAGTGTGATCATAAATAGTCCTTGACATTAGGTTCCGTCCAAAAATCTGTTAAATTGATGATGTGGCATACATGTTGGTATTATATATCCAATAATATGATGCTATGTGGATTAAATAAAATAATTACATTTTAAAAAATAATTTCAAATTATAAACTATTAAAAATAATTAAAAAAAAATTAAAAACCCAATAAATAAATAAATAAATAAAATCACCACCTCCTCCGTTGCACCAAGCCCCCACATCCAGCCTCCTTCCAACCGGCTATCCCAAATCAACACCCACAACAGCCAACCCAAACCTTGATATGCCATGAACTCCTCCTCACCCACTGCCTGTCTAATCTCCACCACCAAAGACCAAAATTGTATGTTGTAATTATTTATATAATACAAAACTGGGGTGAAATTACATGAATTCTTGCTTGTTTGCGAATTTTCAGGGATAAAATTTTGGTACTCGATTCTATTTTGTTGCTTTCATCTTCGGAGTCGTTGGTAGAGTCGAGGCCTTCACCGGAGGAGATGGTGGTTAGTAAGGCAAAATTTGGAGTGGGTTGGGTGGGCTTAGTGGTTGTCTGGGTTTGGTTGTGGGGGAGGGAGAGTGGAGTTTAGGGTTGGTTGCTGTCAAATAAAGAGAGGAGGGAAGAGAAACAAAGAGGGAGAGAAAAGGAGGAGGGCAGGCAGTGGTGCGGAGGGTGGGTGAGGATAGGGTGCGGCTGTTGGAGGTCTGAGAGGGAGAGGGAGGGGGGGAGACTGGTTGGGGTTGGGGTTTAGCGTGATGGAGAAGATGATGGTGATTTTGTTTTTTTGGTTTTTAATATATTTTCTTTTCTTTTAAGTTGTTTTAAAAAAAAAATTATAAGTTTCAAATGTATTTTTTATTTATTTAATCCATCTGGCATTATATTATTAGTATTAGATATGTGAGACCCACATTTGTGTCATGTCATTAATTTAACATATTTTTGGATAGAACATGACGGCAATGACTATTTATAAGTACACGTATTAACTTGGACCACAAACATAAAAAAACATAAAAGACGTAACCTGATAATTTCACAAATCTCAGGAACGTTTTGTGATAAAAAGCCTTATAAGAACTAATAATAAAGTTCTTCTAATTTGACCACATCCAAGTTCTTCTAATTTGACCACATCCAAGTTCAGTTAGCAAGCATGGAGGGAATCACGGTTACTAACAACTTTAACCCAACATTTTGGAAGATCTAATTTTTCACAAAGTGATTGATCCAGTAAATTTTTATTCCCTCCCAATTTCGTCAATTATTAGGGCCCCTGAAAACGAGTATTTTTTCTGTTTCACAATTTTTTTTTCATCACCCTCAAGTAATTCACTCCTTAATATTTGAAATTTGAGTTATTTTATACATTGCGGTTGAGAATTTACTTTTGTCACACGAAACTAATCGATGTATATGGCTTAGTCATTAAGCATGCAAATGGCCCACAGAGTTACATAAGAACCGGTACGTTAACAATGGCCTCATTAAAACCATCTCATGAAAATCACATGGGAAAACCTAAGAAAGAGTACCACACATGCTATATTTCTACACCTTAGGTAATCTACACATAAATTGAAAGACCCATTAAAATCAATAGAAATAAAAACCTTGATAATATAAATATAATTTGAGAAGAAAAAAAACTCACAAGCACTGGCTGGTCTAGTTGTGTTTCTGACCCAAGAAAAAAGAAAAAGGCTTAGGTTTATTGATTTATACAAGAATGCAATATATAATTCTAATAATAATTCTAATCCTTTTGGGAATGGGTGGTGTGTGGTTGTAGGAAATTTGGCTGGTCAGTAGGGCCTATGTGGTGATATAGGTTTAGCTGAATGCTACTTTTGGCTGCTGGATATGGCCCATATGGTAAATGACTTTTAGGTTAGAGGAAATTGGGTTGCATACTAATACTTTGCTTTTTATAATAAGATTTCATTGGGGGTCAGTGACTGCACTAGTCTCCATGTGCCTCCGCCACTGCACATGCACCAAACTAACCAATGAGTCTAGACAAAAAAAAACAAACACAGAACAATCAACTCTAAAACAATTTGAGGAAACCAACAAACATAAGCTAAGATAACCCATCGAAAGAGCACACCAACGCCTCTCATGTTCTGTCAAAGAAGGCCTCCAATGTAAACATAGTTTGTTTGTTTGTTTTTTTTTTATACAACGCAAGATTTATCAGCATGCAATGGGTCAAAACCAATGGAGCACCAAAACGAACAAACCACAAGACCAAAACACAAGTAACAAACTTAAGCTAAGAGAAACCCATCTAAAGAGCACATTAACACTTCTCAGGTTTTGTGAAAGAAGGTCTCCTATGTAAATATAGTCCTTTGTACAACGCGAAATTTGTTTATCATGCACTGGTTCAGAACCAACAGAACACCAAAATGAACAAAACCACATGAACAAAACACAAAGTAAAGAAGAACTACCATGGAGCTCCCATTCCAGCCTCTTGTCCTGAAGAAGAAAACTGCAGGTGACTGAACGCTCGTCGGATGTCAAGCCCACGAATGTTCCAACCACACATTAACGGTGAGCCCTTCGAGACCCCTCGAGGCAAATCTTTTTTGCCTTATCAAGACGATTATCACTACAGAGTCTTTGTTTGCTAGAAACTCCCATACCATTATCAAGTAGAGAGAGAGCGAGAGGATAAATTCCTAAGATTTTTGGCTTATTAAATCCTTATACTCAAGTTGGGCCGAAACATAATTATTTGGATTGAAGGATCCAAATTCAAATACATCCCTAACTAAATAGCAAGGCTCTTAGTTTATTTTATAGTTAGACTTAAAAAAAATACAAATTTATAAATAAACCCAATCCTAGAAAAATTAGTATTTATAAAAAAACCCAAGCACTATTTAAACATAGAAACACACCCAAAATCAACCCCAAAGTCAACTTTTTGGGTGTGTTTATAAATGAGTTTTGAGTGTGTGTAATGATGGGTTTTGGGTGTGTTTATAAAGTGTTTTGGGTGTTGGGTTTTTTTATAATTTCGGCTCAACCCACACATGCCATGGGTTGGGTCTGGCTAAGAAATCAAATCCTTTGTCTAGGATTTTGGATGTTAGGCATAAAATGTGATTAGACCTAAAAGATATTTGGGAAATTGGATAGCATTATGCTCAATAAGAAGTAAAATTCGCTTTTGCCTCTTTAAATGTTTGATTCATGTATGTTGTAGCCTAAGATTCAATAATTGAAAATTTAAATGCATGTTTCCTTCATTATAGACCACATTTTTTTTACTATAATTGCTATCACACATATGGGAGAATATAAACTAGAGACATATCATCAATTCAAGTCAATTTATGGCATGGCTTTAGAAAAACATTCTTATTTGATTATGATAAGAATTCCTTTCTTGGGTCAAGTTATGATAAGAAATCAAATATAGCGATCATGATAATTTGTTGAACAGTTTATTAAACATGTAAACAAGTTATTAAACAAGTAACCTGTTTAATAACACGTTTAACAATCGAATCCAACAAGACACGTTTATTAAATGAGTTGGGTTTGGATTGAGCATTCTTGACACACGTTTTATATAACCTCATTATATCTTTCTATAGTGTTTTTGAAACACTATCTATGCGGAGTTGTGATTTGTACGATAGTTAATCTTGTCTTTTCTTCTTAGTTTCAGGGTACAAAAATCTTTTAGACCACCGGATAGATTCATTTCCCACGGTATGGAAATGCATTTCTATTTTCCAAATTCCTTAAGGATAGAAAGTCTCGCTCTTTTGGTACTTTAACAACTGAACATATACTTAAATAGAAAAATGTCTGTGGAATATATTTCCTATACATGAATCAAATCATGGACGCTCTGGGATGAAGATGCATAATAATTTGAATCGTTAACCTAACAACATTGGCAGACGGCTCTGAGAGATGCCGTAAGTTTCTTTAACTATTCCAACGGATTCCTTCCAATCTCTTTATTTTATGATCTCATTGGAAATCATATAAAGACAACTCTTATTTAATATAGCTATTTGTGCAAGTATTTTACGATTAAGAAGCAACTGTCTCTTGTACAGATTGTGTAAATTTTTTAATTTGCTTATAATTACTAATTTCTGGGTCCATTAGAGGTTATATTCATTGTCCTTAATTACTTTGCAAAAATTACAATATTTTTTTTTAAAATTTTGTACAAATTACAATATATATATTTTTTTTTTACAAATTGTACAATTTTTTTTTAATGTGTCCATTAATAAGCTTATTTATATTATGGAAATTTCAATTTCAGCACAAGGTGATAATTATTATTGTTGGAGCAAATGGTTTAATAAGGAATCAGAATTATAAGAAACAATTACAAAATATACTGTTAGCTTTGTTAGAAATCCAAGCACTATAGCGAATCAGAATCAAATGATTTCGTTATTATTTTGCCAGATAGAGAGCATCCTAGAAACGTACGTTTTGATGAATATGTCTCATATATGAGTTCAACCTTGGATTTACAATATTCGAATATATTTGAGAAGTATAGTCATATTTAAACAATATAGCATCGCGGCTATACTATATATAATATTTAAATATATATATATATATATTTAAACAATATAGCCATTTTTTCCTCTTCTATAGAGCCACCTGAAAAGAAGAACAAAAAACGAAAGTGTTCCATTCCATGTCTTCACGCATTTAGAGCATTATGTAATTTGGTTGATAAGTAAGCTCCCTAATATGACCAAGGCAAAGTAAAGTAGAATTTGACCATAGTTTTAGGGGGCACTACAGTAGGAGAAGTTGATTGGACTCAAAAACTAGTTTGAAATTTTGTTGCTCGTAACAGCTCCATGTACCAAGTTCCTTTGTAAGTATGGCACATGTAGTACATCAATGAGTGTTAGTTTCTTTCCATAGGTGAATTTCAAGAGCACTTTTCCCTTTCCAACAACAACAAAGGCAAAGGCGTTTCCCATAAACGTTGCTCACCTCCATGTATCTCTTGGTAAGTAAGAAATGCATTCTTATCACCACAGATATGGTAGGTGACTCCAATATCAATCAACCATTCATTTTCATTAGAAACCATGTTGGTCTCTGACATTATTGCAGCCAAGTTTTCTTTAGTCACATTGGCCTGATTGTTTCTAGGTTTGTTGTTGTTTGGATTTGTAGGGTTCTGATCTCTTCTGTGGCTACAATATTGAGCCTATACAATGAGAATTTTTTTGAAGTATTTCCCCTAGGAATAAAGTTCTTCTTGTTCTTTTTATTGGAATTGGGTTATGGCTCCCTTGAATTATGTTTTCCTTGGCCTGTTTGAAACTTCTTGTGTTATCAAATCCGATAACTCTTAATATCTTTCCAATTTGTTGGAAGTTTTTCGATTAAAGATGCCACTTAGAAAGATCCATTGATCTTCATGCCTTCAGCAAGAATCTCATGGATAATTTTCTACAAGTCTTCAACTTGTTTGACAACAAGTTTAGAATCTACCATCTTGAAGTCCATAAAATCTACCTACAAAAAATTTCTTGGATCATGCATATTCAGTTTTATACTTTTTCTCAAGAGATTCCCAAACTTCTTGAGTCGTCTTGAACACTGCATAAACATCATATAGTGTATCATCCAGCCCATTCAAGATATAAGTTCCTGCATAGAAAATCAGATTGTATCCATGCATCAATTGCATATTATGATTCCCAAACTTCTTTAGTCATCTTTGGTTGCAAGATTCTCATTCGACTAACCAAATAACAGTATAAAAACAACACGAAATATATTATATATATATATATCATCAAATAAAATTAATACACTAGAGTTCAATATGACATGACTGAACTCCGTTGAGCTTTCACACATGGACAAGCTCTAATATCATGAAGGAAGTTGAGGTTCTACCCCAAAATCTCAATCTAAAGGTGAGGGCCCCACTTCCTATTTAGTGTTTCAAGTGAGCGGGTGCTTATAAATGATGTGTGGAAACTACTCTTTTCCAATGTGGGACAGAGTAAAATTATTTTTCTGTACAAACTCTAACACATTATAACATTTTAATAGCATTAACGAAATGGAAAAGGATCTTTGATAGCACTTCAAAAATGCTAGGTATAGTTTGGGGTTTTAATTATAGCGTTTTGTATAACCCAAAACCCTATTATATCTTTCTATAGCGTTTTTGAAACACTATCTATGCGGAGTTGTGATTTGTACGCTACGTAATCTTGTCTTTTCTTCTTAGTTTCAAGGTACAAAAATCTTTTAGACCACCGGATAGATTCATTTCCCACGGTATAGAAATGCATTTCTATTTTCCAAATTCCATACGGATAGAAAGTCTCCCTCGTTTGGTACTTTTAACAATTGAACATATACTTAAATAGAAAAATGTCTGTGGAATATATTTCCTACATGATCAAGTCAGGAATGATGTGAATGGATGACTTGAATTGATACTGGCGATGAACATGGACACTCTGGGATGAAGATGCATGATACATTTGAATCGTTAACGTAACAATATTGATCCCACTTGGCTGACGCCTCTGAGAGATGCCCTAAGTTTCTTTCCACACTCTCTGGGTCCATTAGAGGTTATATTCTGTTGAAGACACTGATGCGTCCATTAATAAGCTTATTTATAACGAATCAGAATCAAATGCTTTCGTTATTATTTTGCCAGATAGAGAGCATCCTACAAACGTGGATGTGTTTTGATGAATATGTCTCAGATATGAGTTCAATCTCGGATTTATAATTCTGTCATTGCTTATGTAACTTTCTAGAACCCAAACGAGAAAAAGGACCATATTCAAAGATTACCTTTCAATATTGCTGCAAAAATATGTTTTTATAGAATCTGGTGAGCCGGAAATTCTCTATGATCGGGAGCCGACTTTGTCTACTTTATTTCTCAAATGATCTGCTATTTGGACTTTGCTAAGACACCAATCTTCTTTTAAAGTACACTCAAACTATTTTAATACTTTCTTATCAATGAAGGATAATTAATATTTGAACTAAGAACATTTTTAAATATTATTACGAAGAGACGTATCACTAGACTATGAGTTAGTTAGTCCAAAATATAATATTGACACGCCCAATCACTAGTTATGCTCTAAATAACGGTGACATAAAAGAAAAACTAACATATCCAATCATACAAAATTATAAGTACAATAAAGCCAACAAAACAGAAAACTAAAAGAGAGGATGACTTTATATATGTTTTGTTAATGGTTCATACCATCACTATAAGCCGAGCCTATCAGAGAACACCATGTGGCCATAAGAGACTAGGTCCCCCATATACCGACCCGACCAGAGGTACTACCCCCGGTGTCGATCAAGGGCCTCTTAAGCTAAACCTGAAGGGAGAAAGTGTGAATTAGTGATCGGGCATGCAAACACCGACTCAACCATTACGATACCGTGTGTGACCTGAGGCGCATTGACATTCTGGAAGCACTATCAGACCCCTGTCGCGTCAGTCACTCCCTCCGTCTGATGGACAACCTGGTGATGGAGATAGATAAATTAATGTACCTCACATCCAAAGCCAGGTGTTGAGTTACCATTTAATCCCTGGTATACAACCTGGTGATGGAGATGGATCAATTAATGTACCTCACATCCAAAACCAAATGTTGCTCTGCCACTTAATCTCTGTCAGACAACATGATGATCAAGAGGGATCAATTAATGTACCTCAGTCCTACCAGGGGCAAGAAGGAGAGAAATATCTCCTCCTTAGATCTTTATCTCCCCTTCTCCCCTCTATAAATAACCTTCACTTGCATCATGACAAAGGTAATAAATAATCTCACCTTAAAAACCCTCTCCACCTCTAAACCACTTCTGACTTAACCATTGAAGGGGGTTCAACTAGGATAAACCCCAGTTTGCTCCTATTCTGATAACTCTTCAAAGTGTGCAAGTTATCTCCAAGAGGTATCTCTATCACGAGATTGAGTGTAAGCCTTAACCTTAATCAAGGTTCAGGCCATTTACTTTGCGAGAAGGATGACCGGTTTACATGTTTACTCATTAGATCAAACATCTTTTTCATAGTGAAAAGATAACTAAGCTTAAGTTGAACGGAGTCAATTTCCTGTCCTTATAAATTGTGTTGAATGGCAGTTTCCTTTCAAGAATGAAGAGTCCAAGTCCAAGGCTAGAATTGGGAGATGCCATGGCCTTCAACAGGTAAGAAAACAGAAGCACGGGTCCTAGCTAGGATATAATCATATATCAGCTTTTGAACCCTTTTTATTTTTCTTCGCTCAAGCCAAAACAATAATCTAGTCATGATCACTCAAAATGTTTTAATCCTTCCTAATTTGTTATAGTGCATTTCTTTGGACTCATAAGAATTTAATAGGTTCACTGACAAGTTGGTTTATATAGGGAAATTGCTTTTCGTTTATATAAAATGGCTAATACTTTTAGGGTTGATTTTTTCTTTTCTAAAAGGAAAAAAGAAAGAGATAATCAAACTTTGACCGGAAGTGCGAAGTAAAACGAGAATGAAATTAATATTTTACTATCATTTGTTTTAGTTGAATCATTATTTTCTACATGTTATTATTATTCATCATTTATTTAATACAAGCGATAGTTTAAATTACAGAGAAGTGAGATTTCTCACACGCATACACAACTATGATATCCTGGGAATTCGAACTTGAGATCTCTGAGTCTGCAAGTAAAGGCCATTTTCCAAATTCATAGAAAAGCAGTCAGTTTATGTGTGGACTGTGGGGACTTAAACTCAGAACCTATGTTGCACAGACACGGATACACAACATGTGGACACGGGGAAATGGAGACACGACAATTAATTTTTTATTTATTTATAATAATATATATATATATATATAATATTGATGTTCATGCTCCAATTTCATAATACTATATAGTGAAATTAGTTTTCCAAACCTTTCAAATATAATTTATTAATTTTATACGAATTAACATAATCTTTTTACTTAATTAATTGGATCCAATTTCCACACACTGGCCCCCCTGTTTTTTGGTGTTTCCTTGTCCTTTCGTTTGTTGAGATGGGAGGTCATTATTTATGGTAGGGAAGGGATGATGCATAAGGAGAGGAGAATAGGATGCAATTCGTGCATATTATTAATGTATGTAGCTAAATGTTTATCTTTGCTTTACGTCCATTTTGCTTTGCATCCCTTTGCAAATTAGCATATGCTCATCAATGTTGGATTGGACTGGATTTTGTCGAGTTCATTTTCATATCCAAGGCAAATTAGCATATGCTCATCAAGGCAAATTAGCATGTGCCTTGAGGTTGGGAAAACAAAACTACATAGAAAAAGGCAAAAACGTAAATGTAACTCTCATATGTAACTCATGTCTATAGCACATGAGCTTACTCATTCACCTTTAACAAAACAAAATTCAAAACTCATTCACCTAGCACAAAACAAAAAGAGGTCATTTTCTATATGCTTATTAAGTTAAAGGTTGCTTTGGAAATGTGTAAGAATGTGTCGACAGTGTTCATATAAGTGTGAAATGAACTTTGTGTGGGACAGAATCCAATCCAATCCAACCATATTCAAAAAATTTGTGTGATATGAACTTTCTGTTAACAGTAGATTGTGATGTTTTGTACTAAAAAATTATGTCCTCATGTTTCACGTGAATGATATGCTTTTTTTCTATTTTGTTTTTGCTAAACAAAATATGCTTTTCTTTTGCTTTTAGTAATGTATTAGTGATATGCATCCATTCTTTATACTACAAACAAAGATTAGTCATTTCCCGTAGATTACCATTGCTAATAGGCATGTTTACTTATTGAAAAAATGGAGAACTCGTGTAATGATGGGAAGCTAGAAATATATAAATTAAGAAATTAGAATTGGATCAACTACCCACCTTAATTGATCTGATTCTTGATTGTGAGGGTATTGTGTTACGAATTTTAAAGTCATAAAACTAATGTATTTTTTAGTGAAAAAATAAAGTGAACCAATTGTTAAAAATGTCTAAACTACATATATAAACCATTCACTGTTGCGATATGCTATTATTATTATTATTTTAAAATATAAGTGATAGTCTAAATTATAAAGATAAAGGGGGGTTTTCACACACAATACCAAGATGCCATGGAATTTCAAACTTGAGATCACTGGTCTGCAAATCAATGCACCTTTTCACCCCGTGGCGTGATTTATATGCTGTTATTTGTATTTTGCCCATCATGATTTAAAAACTCTATACTAGTTTTTAAGAAATTCATTTTATCAATCACATTTTTGAAAAAAAAAAAACTTATATTATATCCCTACTCACATTGACATTAAAAGAAAAAAAAAGACTATCTAATGAGGGTAAAACAGTAATTAAAAAAATATTTAAAAAACAAAAATAAACCAAACTTCTCACATGTTTTTCTCCGACCACTCTTCCTAGTTTTTCTCTTCTTTCCTCAGTAATAACGTTCTATCCCACATGCAGAGCATGAATAGAAATCTCTAGTATAAGATTACAAGGCAAATTCCATCAATCAACTCTACTCTCTCTCTTTAGCTTCTAAATGAACCCTTCCTTAAAAAACGTCTCCATTCTGATCGTTTCCCAGAATATATGTAACCTTTGTTTCTGAAATTACGGTTTTGCAATCGTTTTTCTTTTCTTTTTTGTTAGATTTATTTTATGTAATCTTTGTAAGGAAGCCAATGCTCTACATATATCTCCATCATTATAAACTTTCCTATATGTAAATCAATTTTCTTCCAACTTGGTATTCTCTCATCTGATTCTGTGCTTTTTTTTTTTTTTTTTTCCAACTTTCTTTTGTAATTATATTATTGGAATTTTTCTATGAACAAAGGGGCCCATGGCAGCAAACTTTCCCTATAAAAGGCCAATTTCTTTACATGAATTCACATACCAAAGCTTCCATCTTCAGCTCTCTCCAATTGTTTCTCTTAGGCACAAATATTTTGTCCCTCGTTTTAGTTACCAGAATCTCAACTTACTTCATACCCTTGACCACTTGCCCATATTCGTTTTTGTATTGATCTATTTTCAAACTCTTGTGCTCTTCGCTCTCCCAAGATGCAGATTGAAAAACAGGCTAGATATGCACTTCTGCTGGCAGCAAAGGACTCTGAGTATGTGAAGAAAGTGTATGGCGGCTACTACAATGTGTTTGTTGCAGCTTTTGGCGCAGAAGGAGAGAGTTGGGATTTGTACAGAGTTGTAGAGGGAGAGTTTCCTAAAAAGAGTGAGCTTGAAAACTATGATGGCTTTGTGATCAGTGGCAGCCCTTATGATGCTTATGGCAATGACCACTGGATCATCGAACTTTGCTTTCTCTTGCAATATTTGGATGCCATGGAGAAGAAAGTCCTTGGCATTTGCTTTGGTCACCAGGTACCTATGCTTTCCACTAAATATATATCTGGCAACAGAATAATCCCGGCGTTTTAACTTTTTACTAAATATCTGACGAGAAAATATTACCCGCGTTTTTTTATTTTACGACATGTGATCTAAGTTTGAGTATGCACTTGAATTGAATAGGTTTTGTGCAGAGCACTGGGAGGAAAGGTTGGGAAGGCTGATACAGGGTGGGATATTGGGCTGAGGAAAGTGAAGATAGTGAAGGACCTGTCGCCATTCAGCTTCTTCGACGGATTGGATGAAATCCCACCTGCGCTTTCGATCATCGAGTGCCATCAAGATGAGGTCCGGGAAGTTCCTTCGGGTGCTGAAGTGATCGGATACTCCAACAAGACGGGGGTCGAAATGTTCACCATTGGAGGCCATATTCTTGGCATTCAAGGCCATCCTGAGTACTCCAAGGACATCCTTTATAATCTCATCGACCGCCTTCTCAACAACAACTTCATAGAGAAAGGTTTTGCTGAAAACGCAAGGTCTGCACTGCAATTGGCTGAACCAGACAGGAAGATCTGGGAGAAGATCTGCAAGATTTTTCTCAAGGGAAGATAGATTGAATGGCCGGCCCTCTTTCCCTCATAAATGGCAGTGTTTTTGGGTTTTTTTTTTCTCTTTTGTTCTGTTATGTAACTGGATGGAGGGCCCAACATTTGTCAGCATAAACATGCCTAACACATTGGGTTTTCACTGAAAGTGAAGTATATATTACTGTTTAATCAAAGATGATGACTTTGTTTAGCTGTGATGTGAAACTCGTTGTGTTTTGTCATTGGAATGCCTTGTAACCTTGTAAGCCATTAAAGGAACACACAGATTCCTAGCCAAGTTGGAGTGGCAGAGGTGACGCCACCCAACCAAAACAAAACCCTTCGCATGAGAATTTCAATTTCTAAGAATATCGCAACCAGATAGCAATTTTTTTTAATGTAGAGTTGACCCAAGTATCATCAGCACCTCAATGTAGATCCTAAGTTCTACTAGTTGTTAAGAGGAGGAAAGTCTGTCGTATAAAAATCAACTTGACTCGTTTATTATTCATGTTTAGCAGGTCGTGTCATATTCGTGTCCGCGTCCTGCACCATTAACTTCATGTCGTTATTTAGTGGTGTTGTCATGTTGTGTCCAAAATTTCCACCCCTAGTGATTAGTAGCCTCATCAACATCTTAAGAATGAAAAGGAAATGAAGTGATAAAGCATGTACAAGCTTGCTATTCAAGGCAAAGTCATTAGGGAACCAGGGTATCTCAAATGTATAGCAAATGTGGTCCTTGTAGAAGAGGTGAACGGGAAACGGCCCAAGTGCAAAGAGTATCCAAACCGAAATGCGGTTGTCCAAAAGACAACTTCCCACTTTCTAGTTATTAATCAGGATTGATCAACTCTCCGACACAACAATTTCCTGAAGAATAATAAAAAGTAACAAAAATTTGAATGGCATCAATTAAGTATAACAAATAATACAATTGAAAAAGAATTCTAATATGCTGATTTGAAGGGTGATAGAGGCTTGCTGAGTTGTAATTTTCCTATGGGCAGTTAGGAAGAAACTATGACAAGTCTCACCATAAAAACTGTGGAATCCGGCAATTGGGAAGAAACTATTCACATGAACACTTATGTCCGAACATACTTAAAAACTGGAAACTGGAAACTGGAATTTCCAATAATATAATGATTTGAGTTTGACTCAGTCCAATTGCTTTTGTTCTACTCGCTTTTCAGTCCGACCCATCGGACTTGTTTCATTTCCTCTAGCCTGGAATGTCCGCGCAGACTCAATTATGTTGAGTAATGCTATTTAGACACACAATACCAATAGTGGCACACCCATAATAATCAAACCCAAAAGCATTTGGGGTGAATTTATAGTCTGCTGTTCAATGCAGTCTTCACAGATTGACTTTGATAATATGGAAAGAATGAACAAGTAGGTCAATTCTCTTATTTTGATCAAATGTAACTACATATCCCCACATGGGCAAATCAATTACAGGCTTTACTAATCCACTGTTTAACGGCCAATATAAATGCTGCAGAGGATTGAACGTTACAATCTTACAATACAAAATGTTCCTTAGATTGTATCCAAACAATAACAAGGTGTGATTATGTAATCTGTGCTTTTTGAGTTTTTCTTTTTTGAATTTTTCTTTTCCTTCTATTTGCCCACATTTCTTGATATGGGCAATCCACAACATCAGATGGAGATACAACAAAATACCTCTATGTGAGAGAAATCATTGAGTAATGATAGCTATGCAAGCAGTTGATGTTCTTTTGCGTTTTGAACCCCAGCAAAGTTCCACCTTATTAATCTTTCTCTTGCTTCCAAGGTAGCCTTGACAATTTGGAGCACCACAATGGCACTTCACCTCGGGTCCAAATTGCACAAATCTACAAAATATTATATTCAAAATCAAAATATTAGGAACTAATGCTCTACTAAATTCTCAAATCCCATTAATCTGCATATGTCAAAGAACTTCATCCTACTTTTCAAAATAATAATAATAATAAAGCTTGAAATTAATTGAAAAGAACTAAAAAGAAGTTGAGTCTCAGAAACTTGAAAAATGAGCATCTTACGGTTTTAAACAGGCACTCAAACAGGTTTACAAGAAGCAATAATCGTTTTAGAAGCCATGACAAATAACCATTTCTCTTAACAACATTTGTCCCTTGCGTCAGAAGGTTTGCAGCAAAAGCAGGGGCATAAGGACATCATAAATTATTTGAAGCTCATGATAAACAACATTTGTTTGAAAACCAGTCAAGAACAGAATAAATATTATTTTCGAACATAAAATTTTGAAATTTAGTATAAACATGGAAACACAAATGTTGAGACATGGGATCAACAAACAGAAATTAAACAACCTGCTACAAGTAAGATCAGGAGGTACCTGTAATCGTATGTTAATGCCTCTCCAACTTCTATTGATCTTGCAGCAAACACACCCACCCGTGTTTCACCCTCAACTTGCCTGCAAGAAAACAACTTGAATATTGGTTGGGAGCCTAATTCTATGTTGAAAGCTTTATCCTAATGAGAAGATAGAGAATTCATTTATCTGTATAACTAATAAGGATTGCTAACGCAACTAATGGGAACTGCTTAATCGGATGTTGCTAACTCTTGATTTCCAGAGGGAGAGAATCTGCCTTGCCCCATAAATCAAGAAGCTCAATTACTAACCCTACAACTAACAACTGGAACACAAATTCTTGTCTAAAACAACTCCTTAGCAACAACTGTGCTCACTTAGACACATTGATAATCTTTAAGTCCATAAATCTTGTCTAATGCATGTAGGTTCCACAATGGAACACGGGTATAAATGAATCCGACATGCACCATGTCCATAGGACCCTTCTTTATATGTGATTATTGGTCTGACCATGAGAATTGACTACCAACAATTTTTTGACAAACATGTATAAAATCAGTAAATCACAGACTAAACAGGAACCCAGTGTCCCAAAAGAGGCCAAGACTTGTTGATAAACACAAGCACATAGTAATTGTTCTATAACATGCAAAACAATATTCCAAGAGCAATTGAACCATAATCCTAATGGAATGTGCAAGTGAACTCTATCCGCAAATTCCAAAGCAATTCAAGACAATAACGTTAAAACATACTAACCACTTTTCAAGGACACAGTTGGGATCACAGCTGTGGTTCAAAAATCGAGATGGATTTCCTTTGAAAGTTGCATCAATTGTAAAGTCTTTTCGAATTTCACACATATAGAAATTCTGCACCTCTTTGTACTTCATGTCCCAAAGCCTTCGTTCGCACAAAGCATCATCAATAACTGAAACAGATAAAATAAGTTTAGAACCATAAAATTCAGGTATCCAGTTTGAAATTGGGAATTCACTCTTCAGAACCATAAAATTCGGTTATCCAGTTTGAAATTTATAGTTACATAAAACAGGTAATACTCTAAAAAGAAACACATAAAATGCTTGATGAGAAAAGAAAGCATGAGAAACACAGATGCAGTCAAGAACAGGAGCTTAGTTTTTTTATCTTCTTTTTTTTTTGTTCTGAAAATACCATAGGCAACTTGAAAATCAAAGAGAAGAAAATATGGACATGAAATGCAGCCTTCACTGTTGTTGACTACAGAAAATGTAAAGAGGAGAGGACAACCTTCCCCAATGTACTCAATTATAAAATCGCCTTTCTTAATAGATTCAGCTGCCTCTGCTCCCCAACCGCAGTATTCAGTCTGAGGTGAAATCAAACATTATTTCGTAGAGCCATACAAGGGACAAAATTCGCCTCAGTACATAAAATGTAATCAAGAATATATAATAAACTCTACTTGAAGAAAATAGAAGGTTGACTTGATTCTCCTCAAACATACTATTTCTCACCTTTACGATTTTGATCTTCTTCTCCTTGCGAAACGGTCGGTTTGAGCAATTTTCTGAGCAATGGCAAGCTTTTGAGCAGCTTATGCATTGACCCCTATCAGATTATTCATATGTCACAAATATGGCTGAGGTATCCATGAAATTTTCAATTTAAATGCAGAGAGTTTTCACTTGAACAGTGAGGATTAACTTAAACATATGGGTGAAATATCAGGTACTACTGCATTTTGAATTATGGGGAAGCGTTGATGCATATTAATTTGGAAATAGGATACAATATTGACAACAGATACCCTAACAGCTATAACATACTTCATCAGTCAAAATATGGAAGATAGTTCAAAATACCTGCAAACACAATCCTCAGAGCATGTGGAAGTGCGACATGTGCATCCAACATCATCATCACTGCCATCACGCTTCTTCTTGACTAGGTAAATATCTAACTTCAGTCAAGATAGATGCCAAAGTAGTCATAATATTGAGAAATACTTCTAAATAAATAAAAATTACCAGCCAAAACAGAATGACCACTGTTTCTCATCAGGAATCAAATGCTCAGTTCTTAACATTTTTCCATAAACAATTCCATGCACAGATTTATGTCAAAAACTTTAACAACCTCAAGTAACTGATCTGATGTAACAAAGAGCATATATAGGATACTACGCCTGATGTGCACATATGGAGGTGGCTCTAATTTAATATCCGTATCTTTCCAAGTCAAGTCAATCTTGAACTCCTCATCAGTGTAAGGCAGAGGCAAGCGACAGAATACCTCCTAAATTTTGAAGAGAGTCAATTAGTTGTGTATATCACATATTTATAAGAACTAGTCAAACATTATAGCACTGGAACTGGCTAAGCCCATTTTCTGAGTTTTTCTTACACTTCACGTCTAGGATTTAGGTATAATTTGTAAAGGAGGCTTTATGGTAAACTTTAAAATAAGGAGACATCTTTCATTAAAAAAAAAAAAAAAAGGGAGACATCCGCATTATATCAGTTAATCCAGACATCAAAAACAAATTGTACAAGTAGAAAAAAAAATTATTCAGTTATGGAACTTCATAAAAAAAATTTGTTAGATTTAAATCTCAAGAGACAAAAACAAAGCTCAGTTTTCAAAGAGATCCAACCATTTTCTCTATTGTACTGATGAAACAACTTATGTTAAACAATTTCCGACAGTAACCAATCTGAATATTGCATACTGAAACTGATGCAATATAATGCATGACACAAGTACTTCACATATTTAGCCATGCTGATGTAACTTCATATATGTATATATTAAAGATTAACAAGCTCTTCATAAGTCTGACCTCTATACTGCTTGTCGAAACCACATGCTGCTCATTCAACAAATAGATCAGTCCTGTCAACCAGCCTAATCAATGAAAAATACAGATGACGAAATAAACTTCAACAAAAATATAAGATATTCTATGCTAGTTTTAAACAAACTCAAACTATATAAGTCAGCCTCAAAATCATTTGCTTCCCTCTGACAAACTGCAAAATCACATACTAAATAACAACTCACTTGGTCCAGATGATTAAATTCAACACATAACTTTACTTGAAAATGAAAAAAAGTTCATATATCAGAATAAGACACGCAATACAATAACCAGCTTACAAGAAGCAGACTTACGTAGACACAGACTTATCGGGCACACTGTGTGACTGACGTAGCTGACTTATACTGTTCCTAAAATAGGGAAAAATAGTTTTAAATGTTGAATTGAAAACTTAACGAACTTCTCAGTGCCACCTTAATTAGAACGGAGCATAAAGTTTAACTCTTTGATTTTCTGCTTTCTTTAATACTTGATGACAACAATCTCAGATGACTGGACGAAACCAAGAAATAACCCCTCACATGCGAAATTATAGAAGATGACCCTTCCCTTGGGTGGAAAAGGAGTAGGTCTTAGGTAAAGGCAAGAGAGGTTTCAATTTTGAGATTCTTTTTCTGCTTTCTCTAATACTTGATGACAACAATTCATGTAGCCTCAGGGCCTTCCCTAAGGTGAAAAATACATAAGTCTTGGGTAAAGGCAAGAGGGGTGTCAATTTGACACCAGATCTGTTTCCGCATATCATATACTCTATTTACTGTAATCTTCCTGCAGAAGGATATAATTTTAGTAATTTAAACTATTTCATGCATAACCATTCCTCACTTTGCATTCTGATCAAATGCATCAAAGAAAAGAGGTACAAGAAAATGAACTGCTGAGACTTCTTGTTCCATCATGTGCATGCAGACACATGCGCACACATACACATCTCATGTCACTAGTTCCCCTTGCTTCACTTCCAGAAGTTCTACATTCCCATTGAATGCAACAACAAAAAGGCTATAGTATAAGCAATGGAACTGCAGGAAATTCTTGTTCTATTTTCTGACTACATATAAATCATTTACTGACAATATTAGAATAAAAGTGACAAAGTGATTTTATGGGAAAGGAAAAAGAACTATACAAACATGAAGGATGATCCTCTGAGTCTCTAATTCAGTTGCATGAGGATGCATGTTAGAAAGAAACATGAAAAATCCTCATGGGGACCCCCATCAATTTAGCAAGATATGAGAATATGATAAAGAATTCATCCACTTACACAAGGGTACCTTCTTTTGTTGGTAGCACATTCACATTAAAGTGAAAGACAATGATTGTGGTGTAGATGTACCAGAAAACTAAATAAGAATCAGAAACTACTGATTAAGGAAAGAAGAAATTGACCTTCCTATCTTGCCGCCAATCTGTAGGATGCCTCCAACAAACAGCCTTCCCTGGCCGGTCTTTCAAGTAAATCACTTCATCCGGCCAAGCTGCACATTTATCATGTGACGCTATAGGGCATCGCATACACCGCCAATCTACCCTCTGTCTGCAAATGAAGCATGCCTGCTCAATGAAGATGCAACTTGTGTAAGCAATTTTGTAAGCTCAAATTTTTGTGTGTGCATGTGTGTGTGTGTTTAAACAAAAAGATACTTCAACAGATATTAAGAATAAGATGACAAGACAACAGAGGAATGTTTAAACATTTTTGTTCTATAAAAGTTAAACAGGATTTAGTACATTGTGAAGGATAGAAGAAATCTGAAGCAATAGTAGACACTTTCAGAATTTTTAATTACAACTCCTTAACATCTGAGGGAAGAGTGCAAAAGTTTATCCGCTTTAATTATGATACCTAAAATGATTTTAACATTAATGTTGCACCATTAAATACTAACATCTATATATGAATGAAAATTTCCATTTATAAGACTCATATGATGGTCTCCGTGTACTAATTACCAGTACGAGATGGATAGAGTCTACATGTCAATAGCCAGGCCAACACCCTAGTAATCAGTATAGTCATTGTAAGGCTTATATCGGAATCAATGAAGAACAGAATGTCCACAGTACTCTCTCAGAACCAAATAAGAACAACCTCTTTCTCCCAAACGCTGACATAGATTTATTGTAGAGTTGCTTTTTGCACTTTTAACATGCAGAAAGCAAAATAGCATGGCACAAAATAAAATAAATAAATAAGTAGAACCAACAGAATGATTATTCTTGTCAGATCTTACATGTTGCTGACACTTGAACTTTTTCATATTAGAGATTCGAAGCCTTTCCTTCACACATTTCCCATGATACACTCCTTGACAACCACGAACAGAGCATACGACCTCCTCCCCAGGGTAGACATAATAATGGCAAACAAGACATTCAACCTGAAATGAAACCAAAAGTAAAGAAGAACAAGTAAAAAAAGAAAGAAAAGAGTACACTGTGAAACATAGAGTAGCAAAAAATGCAAGAAAAGCATCATGATCAGAAGAACTTTAAATACATGACTCTAAAAATACCACTAGTTCATGTGATTACTCTTTAAAACCCCGCCTCAATCATTGAAATTAACCTCAACTAATAATCTTGGTCAGAAAAATATTCCAATATGGAATAAGACTGATATACCATGTATGGTAATTCTTTATCGAACCGAAATAAGATCCCAAAACGAACAAAGAAACTACTCTTGCCCCAAACACGAACATAAAAAATACCCATTCTCGTCAAATCGCAAATATCAAAAAGCAAAAAGGTTGAAACTTTCCCTCTTTTACTTCTCTTCCCCCATTTTCCCAGCAACCAAACAGCAATTCAAAACGAAAAGTAAAGTTACCAATTTCTTTGCGCCGTCAAGAAACGGCAACGAGCACCGCGACTCAGGAATGCCCAATTCCACTCTGTTGGAAACCCATTCGCGCACATTGTCCTCCAAACTCTTGCCGCTGGAGATCTTCTTCGATCTGTCCACCAATGGCCGGCTCCGCCGGAAAACCCTGATTGCAGCGCCAGTGCTGACCTCGGCATTGTGCAGAGTGGCGAACCTCAACCTCTGGTCCCAATCGCAGTCAAGGCCTAGGTTTTTGACCAAGCTCTGTTCGGGTGAATCAGTGAGCAATTTGAAGTTAGGGGAGGTCGTGAGGGTTAGAGAAGCTGAGAGAGAGAGGTTTCCGAGGTCCGGCATTGTTTGCAGAGACAAAAGAAGAATGAAGGAAAAAAATTAAAATTAAAATTGAATTCATATATCTGTAGAGAGAGAATACTACCGACGAAAAGAGAGAGAAATAAAGCGGGGGTTTTGGGCGGGAAAGTTGAGATTTGTGAAAATTGTTATAGAGATGGTGTTCAAATGAAATTACTGGTAAGGTGCTCCTTATGGTGGGAATTTGCGAGACTGCCATGTGGCTAAATGGTTGGTAACATTGACCAGTTTTTTTATTTCTCTTGTTTTTAGATATTGAAAATTATTAAAGATTGGCAGGCATGGGCTTAGCCAAGTTAGTTAAATGGATATGCTCTTCAATCTGCACCAGTGTTCGAATCTCCACCGTAGTTTACTTTACATTAAAGTAGAATATCATTTGTACTTCTCTTGGCATTGATTGATTTTATGACTAGAATTGTTGTGCGGATCCTTAACAATCACAAGCATCACCTCTTTCTCCTAAACTCTCATATCATAGCCTCACAAGACATGTAATATATTGATTTCTTTTCTTGTCATATGGTTGTTTGAGCCTAGTTGTAACTTGGTCGGGCCATGCCCAAAAATCCAACAAAAGGATAACTATTTAAAGCGGTCCAAAATCAATAAGGATGACTAGAAGCCCAAAATCATATATGCAGTCGAAAGCCTAAAAATGACCGAATACCCAAATGCGGTCCAATGACTAAATACAGTCAAATTCTTTAAGCACCTAGTTGTAACCTAAATGTCCAAGATCATATATGAGGTCAAGTAACTAAACACAGCCGAATGAATAAAAGGGGTTGAATGCCTAAAAGCAAATTAATGTCTAACTGCGACCGAATGCCTAAATATGGCCAAATGCTTTAAGCAGCCAGTGTCGAGAAGTTATCTATGAACAAATGCTTGAGATCAGCCAATGCATAAATGAGGAGTGAGCATCCGTAGGTAAGATGATTTTCTACACATGTCACAATCCACAAATAAAAGGAAATCATGTCAACCAAATGGTCAACACAAAGTGAATATGGGAAAAGCTCAAGATGCAATGAACATCAAATCAAGTACTATTATTCATATTAAATCATATGCATGGGTCAAAAGATTGAAGGCATTTTGGGTCAATCATGGGAAATGATGGAATCAACCAAAGTCAATACTATTTATCAATGAACAATTAATATTGATTAACAAATTTTAAGGCCAATTGATGGAAGATCAAATTGGGACTAACCGAAGCCCCTGTAAATACCAATTTGTTAAAGATAAGGACCCCCAACATAACACAACTTGTCATTTTATATTCACTTCAATTCCTATCGTAGGAGTAGCGGTAATGTAGCTCGTAGTTTAGTTCTTATTTTTTCCGCTCTAGTTTCCTTAGATTTCAACTATGTCTTTACATTTCAAAACGCTCTAGTCTAGTTTACATTGTTGTTCATTTGGTTTTCAATTCCATTGCAATTCAAATCGTAGTTTAATCTTTATTGTTCTTATTAATCTAGTTTACTTTACGCATTCGTATTTCAATTATTTATTTACGCAATTTAAATTATGCACATGTCTTTAAATTCTTTACTCTATGGACTTTAGTTTCCGTACTAGTCTTTTCAATTCTATTTAAATTCAAGCACATTTACATTTTATGCTATGGTTCTTCATTCCATTATGTTTCTCTCAATTTATTGTTATTTTAATAACATCTTCTTCCCATCTCCATTTCAATCTTAATTACCACTAATTCTACATCACTTGGTTGCACACATAGAATCTTGACTCCAAGATAGTGAAAGAAACTAGGTCGTGAGGAGGTTCCTTGCTTGGTAGAACAATCGTTTGATTAAAGTCAAAACTTAGAAGCATCATCTACTCACATTCCATTCAAGGCAAATTTGTGATTTTGTGGTGGAACGCCCACACACTTAATCAAAGAAGGACCAAAGGAGGGAAACAATGGTTTCTTCTTTTTGTATAACTCTTGGGCATTTGTTTAATGATGGAAACAGTATTTTAAATCCTTATCGCGTAAAGCGTTGCATTTTATTTCCAGTAAAGCATAGCGTAAGCCTCAAAGCATCGACACGTAAGCTTTTTGGGAATAGAATTTATTAAAACAAAAATACAAAAAATATAATATAGTTTACCCAACCAAAAAAAAACAAAAAAACTAGGTGGCCAACCCATAGGTGTTGAGCCTAACACTAAAAATGCAAATGAGATAAAATAACAATTTGAATTAAATGTGACTGAGTGTCATTCCCCAAAAAAGGGAACATAAAGTGCCATGAATCTTAAAAAATAAAAGAATGATAAGCTTATTAACATTTCTTAATAACTCATGCTTTCTTAAGATACATAAGGCCTTTTAAAGTTTAAAAGCAAGTATAAGTTGATGTTTGGCTAGCTTTAGATGTGAAGGAGAAGAAGAACCAAGTGCTGGAGGAAAAAGACCAGTCGTGGCAAGTTTGACGACCAATTGCACAGAAGCACAGAAAAGAGCGGTCGCAGTGATAAAAGCAACGATCGATCAAGATTAACCATCCTACCGGTCGAATTTGTATAGGTGCTAGCAAAGAGGCGTGATCTCCAGTATGACCAATGGCTCTTGCTAGCGACCAATCGATTTGTGACAGAAGCTATAGCGCGTTTAGGAATTTAATGTGGTTTTCCAACTTGTTTTTGGTTTTCCTATTTAATTAGGATTTTATTAGGTTTCCTACTTCTTTTATAATTGTATCTAAAACCTATGTGTATAAATAGGTATTTTAGTGTTAGGGTTTTCTCTAACGATTGTAAGAGGAAAAACAAGGGCATCAAATTGGGTTTGAGCCAGGGTTGAGAGAAAAGAGAGTTAAGGTTTGTAAGAGAACAAATGGGGTTCTTTATTGTAACCGAATAGGTTCTTTCTTATAAGTGAATTTCTCAGGGACTACCAAGAGGACTTAGGCACAACGCCGAACCTCTATTAATTCTTGTATTCTTTGTGAGTGTGTTTACTTTTCAGTTGGTGTGTGTGCTTTATCTTTGCATGGCTTGTGCATGGTAGTTGCATAGTCCATCAACGACAAGTTCTTGGATTATTTTCACACAACAAATGGTATTAGAGCCGCAGTTGCAGTGGGTATAATTTATGCCCAAATGCTTTACAATTTTAAGAGCGGCGATGTGTTGACAATGGCTAGCGATAGGAAGGAGGAAAGAGAAAGCACCCAGACGAAGACAACACAAGCGGCGACTGTAAGGTCGAGTTGAAGTCGTTCACCGACAAGGCGAACTTTATGCTTTAGCAAAGGAGAATGAAGTACTTCTTTAAGCATTAGGGTCTCAACGTAGTTTTGGCAGGCAATGAAAAGAAGCCAGGAACTATAACGGAAGATGAGCGGGAAGACCTAGACGAACTTGTTAAAGGGTCAATCGAACAACATCTCACGGATGACCATGTAATATAATTGAAGATACCGCAAAGCAGATATGGGAGAAACTTGAAGTGATGTTCGTCAAGATCGTTGTGTAACAAGCTTTTCTTGAAGGATAAGTTTCTTACTCTATGAATAAAGGGTGTGCAAATATAATGAAGCATCTTAGCACATTTAATAGGTGTATTGCAGACTTGTAAAGGACGATGAAGTTTATAAGTCGAAAGATAAGACAGTGATGTTGTTGACATCTTTGCCTCTGTCTTATGAGTACTTCCGCATGACGCTTATGTTCGGTAAAGGAACTCTGAAGTATGAAAATGTGATGTAAGACATCCTTACGCATCACCGGATAGTTCAACGTTTAAGAGATGTGACAAGACCAATTTCCGGAATCCGAGATGTCTCTCCTTAAAACTATGTCCTCGCTACGAGAGGATTAAGAAGGTCTCCTGTGCATGAAATACATTTTATAACCCAACCATCAGCTAGATCATAAAAATAGAGAAATGATCACGTCGGAGGAGGAGATCGAAGCAAGCGTGAAGGCAATAAGAGCAATAGGGTATGGTCAATCTCGGGAGTCGGGGTGTTACAGATGTCTCTCAAAATGAAGGTCTTGTGACAAAGTTCAGAGAGAATGGTCGATCAAGCAAGCGTGAAGGCAATAAGAGCAATAGGGTAGGGTCAAAATCCAGGACAAAAGACGGTTGCTTTGAGTGTGAGTCAAAAGATCATTGGAAGAAGAATTGTCCTACATGGAGAGAGAATAGAAACAAGGAAGCTAGATGACTCAGTCAAGGTTGCGGAGGATAGCAAAGGTGAGCTTTTAATTGTTGATAGCATTGTTAATACTGATGTAGTTTATATTTCTTCTAAGGTTTCATCTTCTGACTATATTTTCAATTATGGGTGCTCATATCATATATGTTCAAACGAATCTTGGTTTGACACATATGAGGTGGATGACAGCGACGAAGTTGTTATAGGAGATGGCTTAGTTTGTAGAGTCGAAGGCACAAGTATTATTAAGGTAAAGATGTACGACAATATTGTTAGGACATTGGGTATGGTTAGGTACATACCAAATTGAAGAAGAATATCATCTTGGTACTTTTAACAAGAATGATTATTCTTACAAGGCCATGTAAGGAAAGCTCATAATCTCAAAGGGTTCACTTGTGGTTATATATGGGGGATATTCAACCTAACTTCATGTATCGACTATGTGGTACAACAATGACTGGTGGAGCAGCTATATCTACCAAGAATTACTCAGAGGATGAGACTTAGCTTTGGCATTTGAAAGTTAGGGCATATGAGTGAGCAAGCCATGCAAGACTTACACATACGGAAACTTTTGAAGAGAGTACACAGTTGCAAACTTGAGTTCTGTAAGTATTGTACAATCGGAAAGAATTTGAAAGTGACATTCAAGCAACAAGACAAAAAGAATATGAGCACGTGAGTGCTTGATTATATTCAGTAAGATGTGTAAGGCCTGCATTGGTCAAATTATTAGTTAGAGCCCGCTACGTCACGTTCATAGATGATTTTTCTAGGAAGGTTTGGGTCTGCTTTATGATGGAGAAATCTGAGGTCTTCACCAAATTCAAGAAGTGGAATGTGGAGGTAGAGAACCTTATGAGAAGAAATATCAAGATCCTAAGGAATGACAATGATGGTGAATATAATGATAGCAAATTCCTTGCGTTTTGCAATAACGAGGGTGTCAAAAGGTTTCACCATGAAGAAGATACCCCAACAAAAGGGAGCCGCTTAGAGGATGAATTGAACTCTCATAAAGAATGATAGGTGAATGAGGATTCATGTCGGCTTGCCCGAGTCATTTTGGGTGGAGTCGGTTAACCACACTTCATATTTGGTTAACTAGTCGACATGGTCTAATAAATCAGTTGATTTTACTAATCTTAAAGTATTTGGTTGCAGTGCCTATGCTCTAACACCTAGTGATGAGAAAACCAAGTTGAAACCAAAGTCTCTTGAATGCATTGTCCTCAGCTTTGAGAGTGGTGTGAAGGGTTTTAAGCTTTGGGATCCAGTGAATCGGAAGAGAATACTTAACAGTGATTATGCTTGTTAGGAGTCTCAATGTTTAGAACTAAGAAAATTATGAGAGACAACATAATGAGATGATATTATCCTCACATCAGCAGCTAGTGAATCCAACTACATATCAACCGTCATAATCTTAAGAGTGGTCACCCTCTGAGCAACATTCGTCCTCCCTTTCAACAATGGTCATTCTCTCTCAGCATTAGTCACCTTCCCAGCAGGGTCCATCTTCACATCACTGTCACCATCTCACTTGTATTATCCCCAATCGTATCATCCACAACCATATCAGCCACTACCTTATTCTCTTGGAAATTTTTCAGTGATGCTCCATGAAAGTTTTTTTTTGCAGAAGTTAATGTCTTCACATCAAGGTTCATCGTGTTGAATAGAGTTGGGATATTTTGCTCTTATATTCACACTTTTTGGGATGAGTTACCTTTGTACTTTTTCAGATAGTTTGTTACCAACTATTTAGCTGGCTTTCAACATCTCCGGTAGTTATTTGATATTTTGTTTCCTACTATTTAGCTGTCGTTGGAAGTCTATACTATTTTGATATTTTGTTATGGTAGTTTAGTGACCTCCTACAACAAAATAATTTTAAATAAATAAAAAATCTGCTCCTACATTTTATGAATTAGAGGCTGGTATTGTGTATTTATTAATGAGTTTGAAATGTATTAAAGGCACATATACATGTCCCTATAATCAGTGGTGGATCCATGATTTTAATCCTAAAGGGTCAACGTGCCTTTGTCGTGTTCATATGGTTTCTGTGTTATTTGCTTTGCCTTTGTCTTGTTCACAGGGTTTCTGTATTCTTTGCCTTGACTTTGCTATGTTCATAGGGTTTTTGTGTTCTTTGCCTTCCTTTGCCATGTTCATAGGGTTTTTGTGTTCTATTATGTGCCTTATTTTTTGGGGTTTGCTCTTGTAATTGCGAACTTTGCCTTGGTTTGTCAATTGTTTCACTCGTGGTGAATGAAAAGAACTTCTCTACAAGTTTTTTGATTGATCAATGTCAAGTACGATGTTCTATGACTCACTTGTCAAGTTGGGCATGCGAACATCTTTACCCCAACTTGGGGGGTAGTGTTAGCAAGTCCTTATTTAGTTAAGATTCTGGTAACTTGCCTATTTATTTAGTCATATTATAATTGAGATTTATTTTCTAAGGTAATTTAGATTTATTTCATATTTTATTTAGATACATTTTTGTACTTCTTTATAAATACTTCCATATTGGAGAAAAATACAATCTGCATATCTGAGCATATATGAGCACAACTAAATATGTGCACTACTTTGTTTGACACGTTTATGCACTGTATTTACAGTTATACAAAAACTGTATATTATTCAATTCTCTCTATTACTACACTAATGAGGTCAAAATTATTACAACATTTAAAAAATGAACACTTTATTGATGAAATTAAAATGATTACACCAAGGAGAGAAAATGATACTTTTATTGATATAAAAAAAAATGATGAAATAGTTTTATTCTTCTTTACAATTAAAAAGAAATTTGATTAACCAAATAATAATTAGCCTACCCTTGCTCCCACATGATGATGATCAATAGTGAATTTTCACTATGCAAAATAATCCTATCTTTTGTGTGCATCATTGTTCTAGAC
Source organism: Prunus mume (assembly GCF_029339155.1). Taxonomy (NCBI): domain Eukaryota; kingdom Viridiplantae; phylum Streptophyta; class Magnoliopsida; order Rosales; family Rosaceae; genus Prunus; species Prunus mume. The sequence goes on from NC_142699.1 coordinate 33,591,466, forward strand.
ATGGACGTCCCTTCCATGCGTATTCACATAAAAAAAATTAAAAAGAAGAACCCTAATGTGAATAAGATTGCAAAAGAGAGTAAATAAAACCACCAAACATGCTCCTCTAAGTGGTGAAGTCGCACTGAAACATGGGCGGCATGAATGAATTGAGCTCACTGAAGATAAGATCATCTCCCTCACCGTAGCTACTCGATTCTTGGCAGTCGAAGTATGTCTGTATGTCATCAGGAAACGTGCACTGGTGGCGTGTTCAGCTCCGGCTGCGACGATATGGAGTCAGTGGCCGTCGTCATTTCCATCATCTCCTTGAACTTTGATGACTGAAGCAGGAGCCCTAGGGCTGATGTTGCAGTTGTTGGTCTAGGCAGCTGAGTGGTCACTATGGTTTCTCCAGGGCTGTATGCAAGGTTGTTGAAGAAACCAAGTCCACGTTCTTGATCATTTGGGTTTTGGGTCACATTGGGCAATATAGCCTCCGCATTAGGGTTAGTCTGACCAGAAATGTCGTTGTTAGGGCCATTAGGCTTTAGCCATTTGATGTAACGGCTGAGGTCAAAGTTTGTGACAGCATTGAGCCCACGGTACTCTATGGCCGCCATGTCATACGCTGTTGCGGCTTCTTCTTGGGTAGCTAAGAAAAATTTTAAGATATTATTTTGTTAGTTTGGAAGAATTTTGTTCACTAAATTGCCATTTGGGTTGAACTTTTAAGGAAATTCGCCTCGATAATATTTCATTAAATAAAAGGCGAACTTCTTAAAATTTAATATTAAATTCCTAACTTTAGGTTAAAGTTTATTCTAGTCTAAGGGTGGCCTCGTCCTTAACTTCATCTTTTATAAAGACGAGACTCTCTATGTATGTTTAGATCCCACACCACACCTGATTGTGACCCTTGCGATGTATGTGTGCTCAATAAATGTATGTGTGCTCAATAAATGCAGTGCAAATATGTAATTTAATTTTTTGTAATGCCCAAAATTGCATATGATCATTGTTTAGGGTGAATAAAAAGGTTAATTTGAAACGTTTTTGTGAACATACCATAAGTCCCGAGATAGAGATACTTGTTGCCAAAGACTCGCCCAATTCGAGCTTCCCATCTTCCATTGTGATGATGTCTGCTCATTGATGAAATACAAAGAAAATTAGAAACTGAAACAAAATAAACAAATTTTGTACTTTAAAATGAAACCAAATTGGGATGACTAAAAATACCTAGCAACACCTCTATATTTAGAAACTCCCCGAGAAAAACCACTGCTCTTCCTGCAAATTTTATCACCAAATTAATCTTATTCTCAATAAATCCAATTCTTTCTCTCTTTAATTTTAATAATTTTTAAAATTCAAAAACTTACCGTCTCAATGATCCAATGTATTCCTCTCTTGACTGGCCCTCCATTTCTTTCAATTCTTTCGGATATGTCGATAACTACAATCGTTATATAGATAAAATTACTTTCTTCCTTAATTAATTTCCATTTTGTAAGATCTTCATCAAAAAATACACAAACAATTTCAATAAGCAAAAGAAATTAATTACCGGAAAGTTGAGAATGGTTTCTTGACCCCAGTATTTAAGTGCTGCCAAGTCATAAGCATGTGCTGCAGCTTCTTCATCATCATATGCTCCTGAAATACCAAACTTTGCTTTAACATATATCCATCTATATATATATATACCAAGGTAAAAGTAGTTGCAATAATAAAAACTTACCAAGGTAAACTGCATTTGAGTAAAATTCCATTCCAAGCAAACAACACAAAACCGAGATGGAAAGAAGAAATTGTATCAGATATACACCAACAAATTGCATGTAGATGGAAAATAAATGTTGGTATATAGATGAGAAGATTGTAAACCTTGGCGGCCCTTCTTGTTCTGTGATTCATTCCAGCAATTCTTATCCCACAAGTGAGCCTCATATCGGCCGGTCCACCGATGCCTAAATTTAGGGAAAAAGAAAATGAACCAGAAATTAAACACACATACAAATAATTAAGCAAAAACACACATATAAAACTAACAATTTGAATTGATTTTTGTTGTTGTCTAGATCTGCAGGTACTTAATTAATCACCTGGTGACCCCTCGATAAATCGAGCTACGTTGAGGAGGAGAGTCTCTTGGGACACTTCTCCTGGTTCGTTTCACCTTTGTGACTGTAGTGTTATTAGCTGCATTTGCATTAGAAATAATGTTATTTTTTGCAGTGGTTTTCTGGTTGGATAACTTGGCCATGAAATCAGTATTTCACGTCGGTGGAAAAATAAAGAATAATAATAGTAAGAGAAGATGTTGAGGTAGCTAAAGCTGTAGGAGGAGAGATGGGTCGATATGACTAAGTCCTCAAAGTAGGAGGGTTATAAAGGAATGGAAATAAGCATGCAGAGAGAGAGAGAGAGAGATGGAAAGTGATGGGCCGGACTGGATGAGTGAGATGATGAGCTGTGCCAATTCATCACAGAGTTTGCCGGCTGAGGAGATTGTTTGTTATGGCCGTCTTTAACCGGCCCTATCTCGTATCTTCTACCTTGTCCCTCCTACCCCTAACTTATATGTTATGTTCCATTGCCATCATATTAAATAATTAAAATATAAACGATGTAGACAATTCTGTCTTAATCAATAGGATGATCCTCTCTCTTAATCAATAGGATGATTCTCTCTCTCTCTCTCTCTAACATTATGCATATAAGATCTTATTCTTTCGGTAAATTTCTAGCATATATATATATTATGTCGCCCAATTACCAATGTGGAGTGCACGTTGAAACAAGAATACTTGGGGTGGGCAAAAAACTGCACCAATTCCGCTAATCAAGTATAGCGTTTATGTGGTATAACTTGTCTATGTGTTATATTAAGTGGATATATTTATGGATATTATATTCTAAAAGTGAGAAATATTAATCATGTCGTCTACTGGACAGATTATATATGCTTAGCTATAGTTACTTTGAATATTACATGGCAAGTATACAATATGGTGGTGATGCTACACTTTGAATTATAAGGTGATGAGCAAAGAAAAATAATATCAAATACTGAATTTAACTTCTCTTATTTAGGGGGAAGGCCACTAATTGATCTTCAAATTAGAAGAGTTTTTTTTTTTTTTTTGAAGAATGTAAAAGAGGGAGTTTATCTTTGTAAAAAAAAAAGTGAGAAAAATGCAAAACAAGCCAAAATGTAATTGCACACCAAGCAAAAAGAAACAAAAAATTTTCGGTGTCACATCATAAACATAATCACTTTGTTAATAGTACACTTGGTTAGTTGTAGTTGATGAGTTAATTAATGTGGTAAAAACTTGCAATCCACGAGAATAATACTATTTTGTTATTCTCAACTAATCACATTTTTTGTCATTCATAATAAGAATTTCACATAACGAAAAAGTGATTGAACAGAAATAGCAAACCGTGCTATCCCGAGAGTTGCAAATTCTTCTCGTATTGTAAGTATCCTTGGAAGATATTTCACAGTGATGTGGACAGGTATACGAATTGTATTCATGAGGATTTAATTTGTTATATGTGCCAATTTTAGGTTTAGGCTGCCCTACTCTGAATATGTACAGTACTGTGTTGGTCCAACTACATGGGCCCAACAATTGAATTATAGCGACAGTGCCCGCACCCCCTAAATAAACCCAACCCAGGTAAGTGGGTGGGTGGGGACTAATTAAATGTACCGAACATATGTGTAATGGGTTACCTAATTACCAGTAGAGCTTTCAGACGGTCCGTGTCACGGCCAATATATATATATATATATATATATATATATATATATTTCAAAACTATAGCTGTCCGGCTATACGCTTTAAATTATATAGACGCATGGCTATCTTTTATATATATATATAGTATGTATAACCTTCTCGAATTACTCAATATATAGTAATTCATTATTTTTGTTCAACAAAATCATGCATCCCACTCCTCTCAATTAATTACTCTTGTATCTGACACTCCACACTTTACCAAGTTGCTAATGATGAACTTGCACTATTATGTATCCCGACAGATATATTATTGCATCAATCAACAAATATCAAACTTCCAAACGAAATCTCCAAATTTCTATAATTGTTATGTCCAATGTAAAAAACATTCCACAAAATAATGAATTACTATATATTGAGTAATTTATGAAATTAATTAAAGTATTTAAATACTAGTTATTCACTAAATAAATAATAATTGAAATATAATTAGTAAATAAAGTAATTAAATAAGGCTAAGTTATTTCTCAATTACAAATATTAAACTGAAAAAAGTAATTTTGTTTAGTAGCCTTGTAAACAAATATTCATGAGGATTTAGTTTGATGAACTAGGTTTTGTTTTGCTGAGTACTAGTTAGGGGACAGAGTTTGAGTGAATTGATGGTTAGAGATAGTGTGTTTATTTGGGGTGAGTAACTTGCAAATGGGTGAGTCATGGAGCAGATACTTTTGTTAAATTTTGGGTGATAAAGCTAGTTTTTTAATTTGTTTATTTCAGTTTATAAATAGAACTCGAAAAGGGCACTTGGGGTAATTTCAGTCAAAAAATTTCTAAAAATAATACTTGCATGAAATGAAATTCTACATTGACAAATAGATGAGAAACATGTTATATATATATATATATATATATATATATCAGTCTCCTTTTATTGAGGGATCTCACAAATAATTTTATATGAAGGACGCCCTTTAGGGTACCCTACAAATTTTTTCCCAATGATCCAAACCATCTATTTTTAAGGTCTTCATTCATAGATCATCCTTACAAAAAATTAGACAAATCGGAAACCGTTTCGACATCCAATTGTGTATTACAAAATCAATGAACATGATGCTTCAAAAAAGTACTAAAATTTCTATAACTCAAATGAGTAGTCAAATGATATCGGATTCAAGTAATTTTTTGTAGAGATGATCTTTGAATGAGTATATACAAAATAGATAGTTTGGATTAGTGAAATACAATATGGAGTGGGGCCTACAAGAGATGTCCCTCAAATAAGCTTATTTGAGGGATCCCTCAATGGAAGCTCTTTGTGTATATATATATAAAGAGGATTCAAAAAAATTATTTGAGGACACATTTTACCTTACAAATTTATTTTCAACGATCCAAACCATCTATTTTTTAAGTATATATTCATAGATCATCATTTAAAAAAATTAGACAAATTCATTTCGACATCCAATTGTATCCTACAAAATCAATGAACACGGTGTTCAAGAAAGTACTAAAATTTCAAGAACTCAATTGAGTGGTCAAATGATATCGGATTCAAGTGATTTTTTGTAAAGGATGATCTTTGAATGAGTATCTACAAAATAGATTGTTTTGATCATAGTGAAATACAATCCGGAGTGGGCCCTACAAAGGGTGTCCCTCAATGGAAACTATCTGTATATATATATATATAAAGCAAAAGGCAAAGAATGATGAAACATTCAAAATACCAGAAAATGTTCTTGGTTAATTCAAACATTAAGAATTCAAACTATTAATTAAATGAGGATAATATGGTAAATTCACATTTTTTTCATATTAAAACAAAATCAGATAATATGTCATACTTTTATGGAATATAACTACCCATGTTATCTTTTCTTAATTCTAAAAATAAAATAAAAAATTCAGGCATAGAGAAATAATCATACATATAGGGTATTTTGGTCATATAGAAATATATAGAAATGACTTCCTATATTAAAGAACACTAGCCTCTTCGTAGTGCTTCTGCACCTACGAGAGACTTTTTTTTATAAAAAATTTAAATTTATATTAGAATTAAAAAATATAATGGGTAGTTGTGTTTCACAAAAATAGGATGCATTATCTGATTTTTCTTTTAATTTTAATTTTTTTTAATATGAAAAAGTGTGAATTTACCATATTATCCTCATTTAATTAATAATTTCAATTCTTAATGTTTGCATTAACCATGAGAATTTTTTGGTATTTTAAATATTTTACCATTCTCTAGCTTTTGTTTTATATATATAAATACATGAGAATCATGTGATATGAAAATTATGCATTGCCACAAAAGTTTTGTGACACCCACAGTGCATTCTTATGACGGTTTACATGACACCTATTGTTAGTGCATTGCCACAATTGTTTCAATGATACTCATTGTTAGTTTAAAATAGGATTAACTATATTTTACTCCTTTCGGGTTTATGGTCATTATCAAAATGGGCTCTGGAGTTTTAATTTTATTAATATGAACCTAACATTTTTAAATATGACCAAATTACGCACTCCGTCAACTTCACAGTTTAATTTTCCATTCAATTGTTGTCAAATTAATCATGTCATTGCCATTTTATTTATTATTTTCTTACACATCAGCATAAAAGTGACTATCCTACATGTCACGTCACCAAATTACCAGAAAATCAAACGGTGAAGTTGACGGAGTGCGTAAGTTGGTCATATTTAAAAAGGTTGGGTTTTATATTGATGAAATTGAAACTTCATAGCCTATTTCAATAATGACCATGATATGCAAAGAGTAAAATGTAATTAATTCTTTAAAATAATACATATAACAATTCCATAATTTAAATCCCAAATTTACACCTTAAATTGAGCATATAACTATAGCATTGTTATATAGTTGTCCTGGACTCCTGGTCTAGGGTTATTACGAAGACATTTACTACAAAAATTTCAATGGAAATAAACCTGAAGGGTACAATTCTGTTCTGGAACTTCGAAGTTCAAATTCATTTCTAAATCCAACAGTTGCTACAGCATTGTGTCAAACTGACATATTCCTTATACACCTTGCTCGACACAAGCTTACAATTCTTATCACAAGCATTCATTACTCTCTTACTATCACATCCTCTTGACCTTATTTTAGTTCAATTCATACAAGAGTTGTAGTGTGAGAAGCTTCAATTGCATCTCTCTCTCTCTCTCTCTCTCTCTCTCTCTCTCTCTCTCTCTCATAAAAGAGAGTTGTTCTTCTTAATCTTCATTCAAACTTGTAAAGAAGGTTGGTGGGGGCCTGTGAGGTGAGAAGGGTGTCATCCACCTTGTGATAAAGAGTTGTGGGTTCTAGCTCAGGTTTGAACTCCATTCGCGAGGAGTTTTCAGCATAGTTGAGCTCTCAAGTGGTGTGCTTGAGGAGTTGACATAGGTCAAGGAGACTGAACAACTCTTCTTTATTTCAATGCTTATCAATTTATTGTACTAACCTTTAACTTTTTTTTTTGAAAAATTTGCCATCAATAAGTTCAAATTTACCATTGATGCAAATTGGAAATTCACAAAGGTTTTAGTTGTGTTCAGAGGTAGAGCTAGAATTGTAAAGTTAGGGAGGGCCGAAGTAGAAAATACAAATATATAAAACACCTAAGTATTCAATAATTACATGTTTAGAGTTAAATATTTATAATTTAGTCATGTCTAATTTGTTTTTGAGGGAACTATAACTTAAATTATAAGTTGTTTATTACAAAATCTATATGTTTTATATAATATAATAGAGGAGATATTAAAATATGGGGGGCTAGGGCCACTCCAGACCTAGAAGTGGCTCCGTCATTGGTTGTGTTTATACTTTACCACGTATTTTGAGAATGTCATTTTGATAAGACAATATTTGATAAGACAATTTTCTCACCGTTAAGGAGAATTTTGTCTCGTTAAGACAATGCACATTTAAGTAATAAATATGCCACTAGTAACTACTAGTGAAGAAAGCAACAACATCATCAAAAGATGGAATGCCATGGTGGTTTTCTTAAGAGCACCTCCAGCGCAGGGCCTCTTGCCCGGCTAAAGGCCCCTTTGATGGGTTTTGGACCTCCAGTGTTGAAGAAACAGCTCGGGCAAGTGTACCACCAGCCCGAGCAAGCCTAAGGGTAGATCTTGCTTGGGCTTCACCAAGGTGTTGACGTCATCGAGTAAAAAAAAATTCAAACAAATGGAAAAAAATCAATTTTAAAAAAAATTACCAAAAAATTATGGATGTTCTCCCTATAAATACATAACAAGTTTATATTTTGTTGCATTTTTTTTTTCTTGCCCTTGCCCTTGCCCTTGCCATACATTTTTGGGGTGGAACAAAAAAAGGCAAGGCTGTCACTATTCACATAAATAGTAGTAGCTCTTGCCTTGCCTTAGTCTTAGCCTTTTAGGGTGGACATGCTCTAAAGATGAACTAAATTAATATTGTGTCTACCGGATGAGATCCTGCTCAACAACTCCACTACTAATTAACTTAGGTTAACTCCCATTGCCAACCCCAAAAAAAAAACGCAGAAAGCAATAACATGCAAGAAAGATGGGTGAGATGATTGGAGAATATTCATACACGTGTCCCAAGACTCAAACCGGGCCCACAAGTGTGCCACTGTGCTAGAAAGACCAAAGGGCGCATTTTATCCTCAAATAAGCGAATATATACCCATCACCCAAATTACGTTTCTCACCTTCCGCCAAATTTGAATCTTCGAATGGAATAAATTCCAGATAAGCCAAGAGTCCTGCGAGCAGGAATCCAGTGCCTCCACCTCCATTTCTCCATAGCTCAACTCCTTTGGCTTTCTCAGTTTTTCATCCAATGACTCACCGACACGTGTAAAAAGCAGTCGCTGACAATTCAAAATTAAAAAGAAAAAACACGCCGTCGTCATGGTGTACATGTATATAAGATAAGAAAACAGAGAGACCGCAAATTGGAAGGAAACAGAGAAAGAAAGAAAGAGACTTGTCTGATCAGTGATTAGGAAATCGGACGGTCCAGATCTGCCTGAAGGTTTGCCGGAGAAAGGAGTTTCCCGGCGAACCGCGAAGAGAGATGTGCAACCACGGGAAGCGAGAGGAGTCGGAGACGACGACGAAGCAACAGAAGGTGAAGAGTGTTAAGAAGAAGATGACGTTGATGAAGTTCCAGGACCTTCCGCAGTACATGAAGGACAACGAGTTCATATTGGACTATTACAGGTGCGAGTGGCCATTGAACGACGTCGTCTTCAGCGTCTTCGCCTGGCACAACGAAACCCTCAACATCTGGACGTGAGTGAGATTAATTAACTCCTTAATCTCATTTCTTCAATTAATTTCAGTAATTAATTGATAATCAACTAACGGTGCAGGCATTTGGTGGGGTTCTTGATATTCGTGGGACTAACGGTGATGAGCTTGAGGGACGACACGGAGCTCGGAGGTCTGCTCGGCAATTTCTCCAGGTGAAAAGGCTAGGAAAACACTAGGACTTGCTTGCCATTCACGTTTTTCTTAGTGGGTATTTTCGTACTTTCGACTCATTATTGCTTGGCTTGTGTAATGCTGGAAAAGTAGGGCTTCGGTTTCTGGACCGTTGATGATGATGACCATGATGAAGATGACGGACCTTAACGTCTCCTCTACTCAGAACGTACAATTTCCTCCTCCGGTCAGTTTTACGCTTTTACGAATTTATATTTATATTTTTGTCATTTAAAATCTTGGAGTGCCTTCTGTCACGCGGTCGCGGAATCAAATAAATAAATAATAGGAGGATGGGTTTTGCGTGTGGGGTCCCACACATTTTGGGCCGCATTAGCTTGGTGGGCCACCTGACCTATGTATAATGGGGCCGATGGGTCCCGGATATATTCAGTCCTTCACGTGCATACGGAGACCTTTTCGGGATATTTACTGAAATAAATTTCTTTTTATACAAGCGATATTGGAGAAGGCTAGAAACGGACTTAGGATCACGTGCAGGGATAATTATGAATGGATTGTTGCATCCAACAAAATATTTGCAACTTGATATCTATGTTCGTGTGCAGGATTCACATTTGAGGCAAATTTCACAGGCATCATCAATAATTCATGCAAACAAGGAAGATGGTTATGATGCTATTCCAAGATGGCCTTGGTTTGTGTTCTTAAGTGGGGCTATGGGGTGCTTAGTTTGCAGCTCCCTCTCCCACCTCCTTGCTTGTCACTCCAAACGCTTCCATTTTTTCTTCTGGCGCCTAGACTATGCCGGGATTTCGCTTATGATAGTCTGTTCCTTCTTTGCTCCCATTTACTATTGCTTCTCCTGCAATCCACACTCTCGGTTTTTCTATCTTTCTTCAATATCTGTGCTTGGAATCCTTGCCATCATTACCCTTCTTTCGCCTAGTCTCTCTGCACCCCGTTTCCGGTCATTCAGGGCTACCCTTTTTCTCTCCATGGGCTTCTCCGGGGTGATTCCGGTAGTTCATGCCCTAGTTCTCTACGGGGGCAATCAACATATATTTGTTGCTTTGGGATATGAGCTTGCTATGGCTATTTTTTATGCTTCAGGAGCTGCATTCTACGTTAGTCGGATACCAGAACGCTGGAAGCCTGGTAAATTTGATCTTGCAGGGCACAGCCATCAGATCTTCCATGTCTTTGTTGTCCTCGGCGCACTTACACACAGCGCTGCCACACTGGTTGTTATGGATTTTCGCCGGGGATCACCAACCTGTGGATATTAGGCGCATTCCGGTCACACGTTTAGCAGTGTTAGCATAGGCATCACACTGGTGAGGGTTTCAATCATTCTGACACCAGGTTTTTGTATTGTCTTGTTGTTCAGCTTGTGTTGTAAAACTCTGCTTAAAACGAAAGCTTGTCTTCGTATGTGTACCGAAAATGTTGTATTTGTAGACTTCTATCAGTTACACCATAATTGATTCTACCATATTAAGAACTGGTGATATCATTTCGTATCACCACTAGTTGGTTTCCATGATGTTTGGATTTCAATGGAGTAAAAATTTCAAGTAAATAACCATCAAAAGAAAACATTCATATCAGCAACTAGGTTATGAGATTGAATAAATAAATAAGTCAAAATCAGGAAATCTGAGATATCTCAAAAATATTAATGCAGAGGAGAATTTGAACTTTATTGTCTTAGAACTTCCAAGCAATCATCACCCCTGAGAGTGCATGATCTTAAGAATTCACAGCTAGGGTTCTATTCGTTCGTTTTCACTTGACAGCCAACAACAGTTATATCAGAAGAGAAAAAAGGGTAATAATTGAACAAGAAAAGAATACGACCCACCGATGAATTACTCAACAAATACTTCCGCAGTGATGGCATATTTCTTTCGCATGCCATTCTATCAACTCAATTCTAATGTCAAATTCTCATTTCAAACTGCAGCAAAGACAACTGTATCAGAAAGTCTTCACACTCTACAGGATTCTAGTTAGTTATACCACAGGCTTCACGGGAAAATTTATTCACTCAAGAGCTGACCACCACAACTCTGTTGTTTCTTCCGCCCCAACCCTAGGCTGTGACCAGTTGATATATGAAAAGTTCAAGATCCTTCTTCAACTAGCAACCTCAATGACCTCAGCTTCACTGTCACTATAATCTCCCCAGCATTTGCTTGGGTTTTCCTCGACGGCTAAATTGCTAGTGTCTTTTGCTACAACCGTATCACCAGGAACTGTATCTGTATCAATAGGATTTTCTTCAATTTCAGGATGCGTCTTTACATTATCTACAGACTGTTCTTCCTGCGGCTCTCCGTCGATTTTATGCTTCTCAGCGCCAACTTCTACTGAAGAATTCTCATCATTCTCCTTCGCTTCGCCTTCAATATTTGTTTCAACACCAAGGTCAGCATTTACAACATTCGAGGAATCTTCTGAACTAATTGGAGAGGTTGGAAACCCGCTTTGATTCACTGGAATATCATTCGGTGATGCTGGATATCCATTTGGTGATACAGGTATATTATTTGGGGACATGGGATAACCATTTGGGGACACTGGATAGCCATTGGGAACCCATGGTTGTCCAGGTACAAATTCCGCCGCATGTGGGTTCATGATTCTGGGAGGGCTGAAGTGATTCCCATCCCCTGTGTGTTCACCATTTTGAAAGTTATGTTTATTACGTGAAACCCGACTTCCAGATCTGTTATATCCACCAGACAACCGTGGACCATATGGAACCCTTGCTGTTGCTGACTGATGAGGTGATCTACGGACAGGACTAACTGCAAGCATAGGAGGAATATTTACTGGCGGGGGCAAAATCCCTCCATGATCCTTGAAACCTGCAACTGGAACTGAGCCAAAAACTGGAATTAGGGATGGATTGAATGGAGGTGCAGCTGCAGAAAGTTTCTTGGTTGACTCCTTTCCAGATTCTTGTTCATCTAACTTCTCTCCATCAGTTGGCGCTGGCTTAACTATGTCATCAGTGGGTATATCATCTGGCTTTCTATCTCCTTCCACCTTTATTTTCAAATTAATAGGATTTTTATCCAGCAACTGAGCTGTGTTTTCAGCTAGAACAGATGAAGGCTCTGAATCAGGGGAACTGTGTAGCACTGGTGCTTCCAACCGCCCACTTTCCAGAGTAGTATTTGGACCTTGGGAAGTATCAGAATTCTCAACTTTCGAATTTGCGACTGCTACATTTTCTACTTGGGCATCTTCAAAAACAGTGTTTTTCCTTTCTATGATCTCAGCTTCCACTTGTACTCCAACACTAGCATGCTTTACAACTTCCAGAGATTCCTTCACCGCAGAACTCTGCACTTTTGTTTGTACTACATCAACTGGGATTTTCTCAGAAGCCAAAACCTGTTTCTCTCCCGTGCGTTTCTGATTTTTCTCTTCCTCCACATCTTTCAATGTCGTCACTTCACCCATAGTGACATCGGTAGCAGGTGTCTCCTGTCCCACCTGAGAAGTTTGTACAATAGGGAGACTTCCTTTTGGTAACTGTTCTGCCACTGCTTTCACAATTGTCCCAGGAGGAGCCAACGCAACTTCTTTGTAGGAAAAAAGTTTTCCAGCTGACTGAACACTGATTGGACTTGCCACAGAAGCAGACTTGGAAACTTGATCAATAGAAGCTGGGGTAGCTGGGGCTGACTTTGGGTTTGACAGTCTCTCTGGTCCTCCACTAGCTGATATGCTAGAGTTGTTTGGCTTAAGGTTGAAGCTTGCACTCTTGACATATTTCTTTGAGATAGGAAGAGCAGGTCCAGTAGAAGAAGCAGCCTCATTTGGGCTCGTTTTTGGGGATGTGAAATTATTGGGCTTTCCTCGGTATCTTGATGACTGGGATGCATTTATAAAGTTAGTATTCAATTTTTCGAGGCTTGGCCTCCTCGACACAGTAGATTTGCGACCCATAGGTGAACGGCCTTTAGGAACAGCTTCTTGCCAACCTTCATCAGATGTGTCATCTTCTGCTAGATCATCCTTTGTATTGAATATTATTGATTGATCCAGTAGGTTTGAAGCAGATTTCTCATTCCTAGGTTCTGCAAATTGAGGTTCAGACTGGTTCTCTTTATCACTTGAATTCTCTGCAACAGGATGACTTGGTAACAATATTTCATCCTTCTGGTACTCATCTGAGCCTACCTCCCAGTTTTGTCCTGGTTTTCCTTTGACCTGCATTGTAAAGAGAACTTATCAGGAAACAAAAGAAAAAAAGAAGAAGAAAAAAGGGCAAACATAAGAGAGTAAAATCCCAGGCAGGTTAGGAAATTATGACCTTTGCACGAGCTTTCCTTTGGGCCTCCCTTGCTTTCATATCAGAATCTGGTGTTATATAATCCAAAAGGTCTGATACACTGATCAAAGAAAGAAAAATCATATAGCGTGTAAATGTTGATATTGCATGGAATTCAGAGAAAATCCATCAAATTATACCAAATGAATCTTGTACTTGCAACCCTGACCAACTTCTATGGAATTAAGAGACACAAGCTATCAAATTATACCAAACAAATCTTGTACACGAACTCAGATTAAACTTGTAATATCCATTTAAAGGTATTTGGTTCACAAACAAGAATGACAAGGAGCAAAGGAATGACAACGACATGAGAAAAAAACCAAGAGGACAAGTTTTTCACAAGTACAAAGTACAAAAACACAAGAACCCATGAAACAAAATTATGGATTAAGTATGTCCTAATCAGCAATGCATGGATCTCAATACTTAAACCAGAGTGCCAAAGGTGAAAATATTACTTGTAGCATGATTCTGATTTTTTAAGTTACCTTAAATGACCTTTGCTGGAGATTGAGGCATCTGGCTTTGGAGTACCATTACGTGCAGCTTCTTGCTGCTCCAAAGCCTTGGACTCGAAATACTCAAGCCATGCAGCCGCATCCTAAAATATTCAGTACATAAAAATAAATATGGATCATCACATTATAGTGTGGCTGTGTGTGTAAATAAGAAAGGTTCACCAGATTATATGAGAATCAATTAAAAACTATTAAAACTAATATTACCTGTGTGCGTAGATCCTCGGGCCCAAGCTTTGCCTGCAGTATCTGTAAGGTAGTTTGTTCATGCTGAACGCTTAATGTGTAAGCTTCCATCAAAGAAAGTGCGATAGCAATGGCATGATAGCTAGCAGCAGTCTGAAGTAAAGAGAAATACGAGTTAAACACCAATTCGTCATAGCGCAAGTTAATAAATACAAACAAATGTGAGCAAGGATGCTCATGCGCAAAGTAGAAGCAGAATGGAACAACAATGAATCTCTTGGGTAATGTTTGACCAATTATCAAAGATATCTTGAAGAACTGAGAGAGAGAGAGAGAGAGAGAGAGAGAGAGAGAGATACAACCCCTCTAATTTCATGCAATTTCATATTTTAGTTTCTCAGATTATTAAGATTGTTCAATGAAGGTTTGAAAGGTTGGAGACTTGCCCAAGTTTCTTCTAGTGCAAGCTCCAACCCAATGCTTAACCTACTTTCTTTTTTGGTCAACATGCTTAACCAACTTTAGTTTGGTCAATAAAAGCCTCAACAATAAAATTTGAATCAGATAACAGCATCGAAGTTAGATAAGCACAGTGTCAAATCTATAGAAGATAGTAACACTGGACAATCTATGAATCAGCAGGGAAAAAACAGTTTCTACTCATTGTTTTCCTTGTTAAAGCCATGGTCCAACTCCATTGTTTTCCTACTATCGTGGTCTAATTCCATTATTTCTGTTCATGCAAACATCACAGAACTACCAACATAATCTCATCTTGTTGAACATGTTTTTGGTGGGGGGGTGGTGGTGGTGGTGGAGAGAGAGAGACCTGTATATGATCAGCTCCAAGGAGCCTTTGATTGCACTTTAGAGCTTCATGGAGGTACCGAAGAGCAACATGGACATTCCCCAAACCTTCTTCCATCATTGCTACATTAATATAGGTGGCAGCCGTGTTTGGATGAGACGGTCCGCATGTTAGGTGCAAAAGATAGAGTGCACGATTGACGTACCTAGAATAAGTTACAAGAAAACAAATCAGCTATACAACTTTAGTCATTGCCTCATTGGGGTTTGCAGCATTCCTCAGAGTTGAAGAAAAAAGTTTAGTAAATCGGATTCGACTCTATTTTTATGTGACCCATTGACTAATGCTTTCCCCCACTAAACTTTTTTTTGTTGTTGTTAACAAGCGGGCCAAAGCCCAAACAAGAAAGAAAAGACCAACACATCACTGCCCTACTCTGGGCCCAACCAAGCTTATCACTCTCCAGATATGTAACCTATTGATTCATGTACCAAATCTCTTCGGGGGAAAGTAATGAAAGAACATTCTCACCACGGGTTTGTATTATTACTTAATATTGCAGTCTAAATTTCAGATAGGTCACTCTCCAGATATGTAACCTATTGATTCATGTACCAAATCTCTTCGGGGGAAACTAATGAAAGAACATTCTCACCACGGGTTTGTATTATTACTTAATATTGCAGTCTAAATTTCAGATAGGTAACCCATCTCTAAAACCAAATATTGCGGTCTAAATTTCCCTCAATTGTTTTCCTATTTCTTTAACAATATTTTTTATTATTAAAGGGGAACTGAAACAGCTGGTCATCAGGTGTCATAACAAGAGTGGAGAGTGTGACTACATAAGTAAAATTATCAAATTAGCACACAAAGCATAAACTCAAGGATGTCCATCATGATTTAATCATATAAGAATCGGCATGTCAACTGCAAAAGATAAAAGCATACTTCAGGGCCAACTCTGTATGTTGAAGTCGATAATAGAAAACAGCTAAATCCCCATAACTTTTCATTGTATCAGGATGATCAAGTCCAAGCTCCCTCTCGTTGATATCCAGTGCTTTTTGCTGATAGATGGTCGCCTGGGTATAGTAAACGAGAACAGTATTTTAAAATGACTAGCAAAAATTATATGTCAAACATAAATTCTATTGACAAATTTTGACTACCAAGTTAATTTAAATGGCATCCAATGATGTAGTATGTAAAACTGATGGTACTACACTGCATAAAATGTTATTGACTCATAATGTACTTGAAATGTTTTAAAATTCAAAATTGAGTTGTGTTTTGTCATCCATGAGTTTATTCTAGTAGTCTGCCTTTTCTTTGTGGCACTTCCCAATTCTTGGTGTGCTGGCCATCAAGAAAAAAAAACTTTTTAACATTTGAAAGCATATTAAAGCACATACCTGGTTAAAATCTCCAGTGTGGTACAACACTACTGCAAGAAGACTATATGCTCCTGCTGTCATTCGATGATAAGGCCCACATACCAATACAAGTTTTGACAGTGCCTTCAGGAACCGATGTTAAAGTTTGGATCGTTTAGTGGCTATTGGAAAAATCATGACATTATTTCAAAAGAAGGTAAGTGGCTCCATACCTTAGTGCCAAAATTAACAGCATCCTCCAGTTTACCCTTATCCAGGGAAGTCTTGGATGATTCCAACAGTGTACGCCCATCAGCAGATGAGCATGCAACATGCTGTACAAAGAAACATTAGATTCATGGAAACTGAAAAAATCCTAAAGGAATCTGAGATCTGGTTTTTTAATTTCTAGAGTGAAGGTATATATTTATTTACCTTATACACAGGGACCATGCTTACTATATCAGATTTCCGAAAAGGATACAGTGTCCATATCATAGTCCCTAGGAACAAGCTCAAGTCCAACCTGATGAAGGATGATTGTGTTTTAAAAATTGATATGGCAGTGTATTTAGTTTAGAGTAAGATATCAGATAGAGGTAAACTCATATTACCTTGTGGGACAATCCACGAAGAATGGCATACTTCCTTAGATCCTTAACAGTTTCATGTTTCCATTGCCACCCAAACCTCTTCAAAAGGAATGTTTCCACCCACTTCCATTTTAATGTATCATCATAAGTAATGTCTGCATCCCCATTTTCAGTTGATGGTGTTCCTAGCAATATGTTTAAACATGCTGCTATAGATGCAGCCAAGTCTGCAACATTATCAACTGCTGCTACAACAGCTTGCAGAATGTGTTTGTAGGCTCGCACAACCATCTCATGGATACAGAGTGATTGTACATGAGGGAGCTTATCTGCAAGTTCAACCTAACATAACAAAAGGATAGTAGGAAATTACGAAATATTCCAAAACCAGCTATACCTTTTGCATAGCGTAATATGTCAAAATTATACAAGTAGAATAAGAGTGAACATGGTGATCCAAATACTATTTACAACTTAAAATGAAAAAGCAAAAGAAAAAAAAAGGTGAAACAGGTAATTACATTCCATTTGCTAAAGTGAGACAAGTTACACACTATCTGATCTAGGATGAAAATCAGCAATTACATTCCATTTGACTATTACTGTCATTAATATATCCACCATTTTTATAATCAAAGATTAAGCAGGATAATATTATTTTAGGGCCAAATATTTACAAACTATTAAAGTCAAGTAAAACCAATCAGACATGTACAAAAACATTGTGAAGAAAGAAATTACCACGCGTCCTAGGGAATTCATTTGCAAACCCCTGGTATGCATAAAATCTGTCAATGTCCTTCCATCAACTGGTGAAAGTTCCAGGGAGCCAAAATCTGCCACCTAGTACAATGACAGAAGATACTAAGACCAAAATATCTTAAGCAAAACAAAAGAAAAGTGGGTAGAAGGAAAGGGTGAGAACAACTACAGTTCAGAAACTGACCAGTTTTGGAAGGGCAGTGTCTGCATAATATTTATGTGCCATTTCAATCAACTCATCGGGTAACTGCCAACACGAGCATTGTTTATCAAATATGAAACATGAAGACTACATATGTCAGGCAACAAAAATTTTAAAATGCATGAACGAAAGATGGCTCTATGTACTGAGAAACTTAATATGTGATGATATGACCTAGCTACCTGAGTCCAAACAATTACATAAGTCAAATTTGAGAGTCACTCAGGGAAAGTAGCTGGTAAACCTGAAGGTGAAGGCCAGTATCTGATTCCTTGAGGCGCAAATATGATGCATCAGGAAGCAGCTTTCTCCAAATAATTTCCTTTTCTGCATCTCTCTTTTCTAATTCCTCCTGACTAGTGGTGTCAATTTTGTTGGTCCCAATCAATTCCTTCCCCTGTTCAGTTTTGCTGCTTCTGACATCCATTTTCTTCTTTATTTCCTTAAGTAGTCCACCTTGCTTTCCAAGACCCTTAACAGCTGGCTCAGTCTTAGCTTCTTCAGTTTTCTTAGACTCAGTTTTCCCAGAACCCTGATTTTGCAAATGCTGCACCCAACATGCTCCTAGCTCCCATCTGATAGACTTTGTATGAGTTGTGGGTCCTCCCTGCAACCTTAACAAACTTTCTTCAAGTACTTTCTTTACTAAAGACCTAGAAGAACGCAAATTTTCAAAATCTGTACTCTGGGTTCGTGGAACTGTATTTGATGACTGAGGCGGGGATGACTGTTGCAATAGCAGTCTCAGGCTGCAATTAAAATTTTGAAGGAAAGAGATCTGTTAGTATCTTGTGGTTCAGTTGTGCACAAAGAAATGTTGGCCCAAATAGTAACATCTTAAGAGTCTGGCAATAACTTATCAAAAGACATTCCCCCATCACCCTAAAAAAAAAAAAAAAAAAAATTCAAAATCAAAATATAAGACATTACCTATTAACATTCAATGCATTGGCACCTCCTTCAGGCTGGTCCTCGATTTCAATGTTCTTAGGAACATGTTTCCCCTCCCAATTCACCTCATTTGAAACCTTCACAACAGCCGTAAACCCACAATGTCTGACAACTACAACACCTAGAGTAGCAGTATCCTACAAAACCAAAAGTTGTTTTCATATGTTGATTATTCCTGCGTCAACAAATTATAGGACTATAAAGCAACTAGGAATATACTCACATGAACGGTTGCACTCTCGTCAGCTGTTATGCCTTTGAGTAGGTTTCTCTGAGTAACTTCTTCTTGCGACAATCCAAGAACTTGGCTGCCATCATTTTTGCAGTCCACCTTTATACTTGCATCAGGCAAATCTCTAGTCACCTTAATGATTAAATCTCCAACTCTTTCCTCATGAAGAATAGAAAGAGTGGGATCGTTTAAGAAGCATTGATTACTCTCAACTAGACTTTTAACTGCTGCTACAGCTTTAAGAACTGAGATGTCGACAAATAAACTGTGAAGCAAAAAGGCCTTTCGGTCTCGAATTTGCCTCTCTTCTGCCGTTGAGCAAGGCATTGCTTTCAGAATGGCAAACTCTTTTGCCCATGGCCTGTAATCATGTTTACCATCTCTTCCCTGGCCACCCCCATTTCCTCCCCAGTTTTCATCTTCCAGAGGAAGTGGTGGGAAAACAGATGGGTTATCAGCAACAACTGGAGGGACAACCCATGTATTTGCCCGAAAACCGTAAGGAAGGTTTCCAAACTGAAATCAATTATAAAATAAATGGTTTGGTAAAATTGTCTAGTCTGATTCACATTTAAGTTTGACTATATGTATGTGTGTGTATATATATTGTGAAAATTAAACACCTACTTTATTGTGCTCAGTGAAAGCCTTCATAACAGCATTGTATGCCTGCATCCAGAAAGCAAGCAAGATTTTAATAACAGAAGCAAAAAACCAGAAAAAGGGAAAAGAAGAAAACAAATCGTTTGGAACTTACAGCATCAAATGGCCTGCTAGTCTGCTGAAGAAGAGCAACCAAAGAGTGAGTGGTAAGACCGCGCTTTCCAGCAGGGTAAAACCCTTTTCTGGAAGCAACGATTGTCGTCGGCTTCCCACTACAAACCCGAACCTGCACAAACACACACCATTTACACCAATTTAAGCAACAATTGAATTTATATACATTTATAAATAATCAATATTTTTGGCTCACGTACGTCAATTTGAAACAAGTCGTCTTCTTTCTTATCCTCCAGGAACGGACGAGTAGATCTTCTAATGTCTGCAACACCACCCCAATTGAATCCACCATCAATACACAAGCACCAAATTCAATGTAGAAACTACAGAGGAGAGAATGTACAGTGGAGCGGAGGCGTGAGGTGAGACAAGGAGAAGAAGTCGTAGAACTGGCCGAGCTTCGGAGGAGGATACATGGATACAGCCGGGTCAGCTCCGGCGATCGGAACCGGACCCGAAACTTTGGTCTTCGGATCGGCATTGGGCTCGTCGACGTTTGGGGGATGCGGTGCCTCGCTCTCTTCTAAACCGGATTCTTTGGAGTTAGACCTGCCGGAGCCGGGGGTTTTGGGTGAAGAAGCGGATGAGGTGCCAAACGACGTTGTGCAGGCGACGATGTCCACCAGTCGCCGGATGTGCACCACGGCTTGCTGTTCCGTGTAGTCATCTGCCGGTACCCGGTGCCAGAAAATTAACAAAATTAAAAATTAATGAAAAAAGAAGGGAAAAAGTTACTTTGGTCCCTATAGTTTGCTGGTTTTTGTACTTTAGTCCCTTTAGTTATAATTTTATCAATTTAGGCTTAATTCTATAACAATTCAAAGACACATCCAAATTTCCATCCAAAATACCCCTCCATATAAGAGACACGTGTTTATTCCATAAAAAAATTTGACGAAAATTTGGATATGTCTTTAAATTGCAATACAATCAAATGTAGGAGTCAAATTACTATAATTAAAACCACATGGACGAAAGTGAAAATTTCATCAAACTATGAAACGTGACATTTTCCCAACAACAACAAAAAGGCAAAAAGTCAATTTTGTGCCTTAGTTTGCTAGACTTTTCACTTTTGTCCTTGTTATTTTTTTATTTTATACAATCGTATTCACACGTCTAAAATGCGAAGCACATTCGCTATACCTAACTTGGCTAAGCCCATGTATGCATCATTGTCATTTTAATTTTTGCAAATTAACCATACAGTTTTATGCTCTCGTAATTCAAGAACACGTCCAAACTTCCATCCAATTTTGCAACAAAATATGTACGCTCCGCTGACATGAATGGGTTATTTTGGACCGAATTGGGAGGAGCTTGATGGAACTTGTAGTGTGTCCTTGAATTACAAGAGATTTAAAATCACACAGATAAAATTCACAAAATTAAAAGTACGGAATCAAAATAATAAAAAATGCAAACTACATGAACCAAAAATGAAAGGTGTGATACGGTACAACGAGTGTAGGGTTAGGAGAATTGGGTGCGGTTACATCGGACCATTTACCTTCGACGATGGTGAGGTGGCAGGGTTTGAGCGAGAGGATGTCCACGGAATCTTTGAGTCTAGGTCCCCGCACCTGATTAGGATCCCATCAAAATCAAATGTCAATTGAAGAATCGAAGACCGCACGATGCAGAGATGGTTTTAGTTAGGCACTACTATGATCAAAGTACATGAGAGGCATGAAAGAGGTGGGCTGGTATTAAATGATGCTGCTGCAATGCTCCTCCTAAAATCTCACCAATCACAAATCACAAATTGGGCCCACTGGCGCCCAGAGGGGAAGGGTTACCTCGTGCGATAGGGAGAAGTTGGTCAAATGACATGTCTCTACGTTCACTGCCAGCAGCTTTCTCACGTCTAGGATCCTGTCCGTAGAGATACCCTATATAGCAAGATAAGGTCCCATTCACCATTACCATTACTATTATTATATTAAGAGCTAATTCTCAAAGAAGGTGAATTTGAATCTCATATTAATGAATCAAATTCACAGTCTCATAACATAAACATATATGGAATAATATATTTATTATTAAATGAGTTATTGTGATTAAAATAAAAAAACTTCAAATTTGAGAGTAATGTTTTCTATTTCCGAACTCAAGTGTTAATCTTAAATGCACATTTTGATCATACAAAATGATTCTTATTCTAGATTCAATCTCATTAGATTTTTTATTTTTTATTCAAGCGATATTAAAGAAGAGAGGAATCAAAACTAGAACCTCGGGTTCTACAAGCCCCTTGCATCTCGTTATCTCATTAGAGAATATTTGTCATTAGCTCGATTACTAGAATAACAAATAAATAAATAAATTTACAAGCAAGTTGATGCATTCTATTAGATGAGTAATGCGGGTATATATGATTATATTAGTAGCAACCACAATGTCGTTGCTACTTATGCAATTATCTCTTGACTCATTTTGATCCGAATCAGATATATGGAAGATGGAAAATGAATATTTCATTGCTACTACTCATGTCTTTGGGAGAGAGAGAGAGAGAGAGAGAGAGAGAGAGAGAGAGAGAGAGAGAGAGAGAGAAATGTTAAGATAATTTTGGAATTGTACCATGCATGTATGGAAAAAAACAACCGCATACGATGAGATTATATGCAAAAACTGAGTTTTTTTTCTTCTGAAAAAACCAAATTCATTCATACCTTGAGGGTGACTTGCGAGTCCTCTGGTGTTTCAATGCTAATCTCGATTACGGTAGGCAAAACTGCAATTAGTAATGGGAGTTAAATATTTAATTAACACAAACAGAAAATTAAGAAATTAAACAACACGAAATTGTAATGTCCATGGCCATCTGATTTCAGCTGAATTTTACACCAGAGATAATTAAAGACAGGAGGTGATAATGTTACACCAAAAACAAACAAGCAAACAAAACAGGTTACACACAGGAGAGAGATAACATGAAGAAGAAGAAGAAGAAGAAAACCTTTCTCTTCCTTTTTCTTCTTGTCCCCCTTGGCTTTATGTGGCTTCGCCTTCCCAGTCTTGGGAGCCATTGTGCACCAAAACTATCAGGCTGCTTTGAAAGGCTCTTTTTAATCTCAACGATAATAACTATGACTTCAAAATTGAATGTATCGAATGAAAACTTCACAAAATCTCCGTCCACCACCACCTCTCAACTCAATTACTTACACACTAACAAGTAGGGTGACCAGAAATATTTATATATATTGCTCCAGCATCATCAGCTGAAATTCAAGCTAAGAACCAACTTGCAAAGGTAATATTAAATAACAAAATATGAAATAGACCCAGGAGAACTTAATGCTTCATTGAGTAGAATCATATTTAATCTGCTCAGCAGAGAAATTGAAATGTCAATAGCTATAGCTGTAGTTGGAGCTTAATTATATGTTCTTCCCATCTCTTTTTTTTTTTTTTTGGTTGAAAAAGAAATGAAGGGTTGCTGGAAAATTAGAGAGTGGGGGATTTGAAGGGTTGCTAAGAAGGTGCCTTCACATGGCAGAATGAAGGGAATTGAGGTTGAAGAAGTGAAGTGGGATATTTCCTAGCATAAGTGATATAGAGCTGGGGACAGATGAGAAGAGGGGTCAAGATTATAAAAGAGAGAGAGAGTGGAGATATAAGTGACAAAGAGAGAGATAGAGAGAGGAGGGAGAGAGGGAGAGTTGGATAGGATAAGGTAAGCCAAGGAGTGCCTTATACACACGTATACACACAGAGAGAATGGCTAGCGATTTCGGGCCTCTCATTTATCTCCTCTACCACCTCATCACCTCTCTTTGTTTCTCTCTCTGTCCATCTTCCCTTGATTTCCTGAAGAAGCAGCAGATTCAAAGGCCCAACTTTTCCTAAGTTGGACCCCATTGGGTTAACATTTCTGACAAATACTTGCAAGGCAGAAGTAAATGGATTTTACTGTCAAGCAAGAAATCTTCTATGTTTGGATGAGGAAATTTAAAAGTAGTAAATAAGGAATTCATAAATGATGGAAATTAGTGTTCTAAAATTTGTAAAGTTTTTTGTTTGGTTAATAGGTTTAAATACGGAATTTAGGCCCCGTTTGGTTCATGGAAAATGAGGCTTGGGGATGAGAAATCAATTGTTTTCCCATGTTTGGTAAGTCTAAGTATGAGAAATAGTTGCGACACATGGGAAAGTAAGAGGGAAAGTGAAGCCTCCTCCCAATTTGGGTTTTGTTTTCCCTCTTCACGGAAAAGTTTGGAAAAATGAGCCAACATTAAATGCACATTTTTCATGACCATTTTGTCCCCATTAACAATTTAGAATTACAATATATCATTAAATGCATTCTTTTTTTTATTTAATTTAATATGGATATAATTGGAAAATTATACAAACTTTATTTTCCATTCCTACTCAAAACAAATATGGGAAAGGAAATAAAGTGATATCTCCCGGTTACTTTCCGAGCATTACCAAATGTGGGAAATGAATATTCCATTTCTCATCCCTTAGGAAATGACATGGGAAGTGATTTCCCCTCAAATTCGTTTCGTAAACCAAATAGGGCCTTAACTTTTATTTTCTTGTCATAGTGGTGGTGTCATCATATGTGAAATTTGTGGTGGGGTTACTTATAACAGGACGGTGGCAAGGTGGGATTGTCGGTTATGTACGAATGGTAGTGGGGTGTGGGAGGAAATGGTGGTGGTGATGGCCATGGACAAGTGGTGGTAATATAGGTGGTGGTGGCGATGGCCATAGAAAAATGGTGATAATATAGGTGGTGGTGGTGGTGGCAACATGATGGAGGCGACAGCGGTGGTGATGGCCATATCAAGATGATGGGGAGGGTGGTGATACCGGTGAGGGGTGAGGGTGGTAATGACGGTGATGTGGTTATGGTGATGGTGGTGGTGGCGGTGATGGTGAAGGTGGGGGAGATGACCATGGTAAGGTGGTAGTGTTGGTGGCGGTGATGGTGGTGGAGATGGTGGCAGTGACGAGGATGATGGTAGAGTCAAGGGCAATGTTGTGGTAGTAAAAGTGGTGGTGGTGACATTATATACATGGTTGTTTTTCTTTTTTAAAATTCTCTCTTTTGGGATTGTAAAAATTACAACTATTTAGATAGAATTTAAAGTTTTAATGTATGACCTCCAAATTCTCTCTAAAGATGTTAGATTTACGAGACCTTTCCATTATGATGTATCTTATCCTAAAATGTTCCTAGTCATAGGATCATCAATTTTTACAATGGCGATCCACAAAGACTGATACACATTGTGTGTGCTCAATTAGAAAGATTCTCAAGTCATTAATGTAGAGACAGTGAGACAAGTGTGTAAGTGCTCAATGGAGATAGAGTTCACTGAACACACTCGACTAAGAATTCTTGTATGGTAGTTTTAGTTACAAGTGTCATACAACTAATTCTAAGTTGCGATAATGAAAATTAGTCCTCAGACATGAGACATCACGGTTATCTTGTGGACAAGTCGTTTATTTTTTAGAACACTATACGGTTGTATTGAAAGGTATGGCTTGAAGGCGATCATTGGAATATTCAATAAGCTCACAGAGGCATGCGAATGTAGAACAAAGAATATGTACTCTTAGTAAAGAGAGAGAATACTCTAGAGATATGATTTGTGAAATCTTTGACCAAAGTAACGGATAGATTTGTGAAAGTAAGTTTGCAAACTCATCCATATGAATCATGTTACCTAGTAATGTCACGTTAGGGATTTGACACAAGTTAACCGAATCCTAATAATTTGACATAAAGTATTGTCTTAGAGAAAGACATGATTGCATTGCAATTACAAATGAATAGGTTTTTCAATGAATTATATTTAGATTGAGTAAGGAAGCCCTGTAAGGTTAATTCAATTAGTCTTATTCAATAGGGAAATTTGAATGGTGAGATTCAATTCATCCTTGGTTTAGGAGGAATCAGACTTACCCATTACCTTGCTAATTAGAACTTAAAAGATCACACACCACAAAAGAATGGATTGAGAAATAAAAGAGAGAGATTTTATGCCTTGGTCAAAGTCAAAGTCAAAGGTCAATTGTTGACCCGACACTTGACATGGTCAACAAGGATTGAACATGATCAATACTTGTAAGACAAATTAATTACTTAATTAATTAGGCCATTAAACTAATTAGAATAGTTTAATTAAACAATTAAAGTTATAGAATTTGGTTAGGTCCCACATGACTTAAAGAATTAAGAAAAGACCCATAGGACTTTAGACTTATGTGACACATTAAAGGTCCAATGTATTGGATCCAAGAGGCCCAAAATTAGGCTACCAAGGGGAGGGTGCAAGACACAAGTGTCACAATATGGGTATCTATATATGATGTCATAAAACAATTTCATTTTAGGGTTTTCAAGTGGGAAATTTGGAAGAGAGGAAACCCTAAAATGAAATTGTGTTATGACACCACTGTTCCAAGTTGACCCATATTGGGTTTCCTCTATCTCAATCATCATTGGGCAACTTGGAAAGCAAGGGCTAGCACTCTTGTGCTCTCCCAAGTATCATTTCTCTCATCTAAATCCTTCTGGGTGAAGAGCTTTGGTGAGGTATATCCCTTTGTACCTATTGGAGAGTCATAGTAGAGCAACAAGAAATAAGAGAAGCACTCTACATGAACACCTTCTTAGGGTTTAAGATTCGCTCCAAGAGTAACTACATCTCTAATTCCTCTCTTTATAGTTGATTTAGAGAGTCTTTGGTGCAACATTTCATAAGCCTAGAAAGATGCTTGGGTTCAATAAGATTTGTATAAGTTTCTAGTTTAAATTTTGTTTCTTTTTATATGTATTTAGTTGAAATGCATGTTAGATAACTTGTTACCCTATATGTGATTTTAGAAATTGCCTAGACCAAGTTTTCCCTTCTTAATGCTCGGAAGATATGATTAAGCAAATCTCTTATTAGAATAGTTAGAAAATATGTTCTAGTCATACTAATACATCTCATATGGAAACGAGATAATCTCATTAGGGGCTTTACATGAATTATCCATGCTCTTATAATGAAATTAAGAGCATTGAAATAGAGAATGACCAAATTACATTGTAATTTCAATTGAGTAGGTTTTTTTACTTATTATACTTAGCTTGGGTAGCCTTGACATACTGTTAGGTGTCACTCAAGACTTGTAGAAACCCTAAGGATCAATCATAATGATCCTTATTAAACAATAATAATTGATTAGGAAGAATTCTAATTACCCACTGTCATGCTAATTATAACTTAATGGATCAGGCACTGTTAAACTTGGTTTTTGGAAAAAGACATAAGGATAAATTAAGGAAACTAATTAAGCTTAGTTAATTAGTTAAGTCAAAATTAATTAAGGAATTAATTTAGGGGGCGGATCCATGACAAATTTGACACAAGTTTTGACACAATTTTATAGCCTTTAGATGCAAGCACTTTCAAGGGCTAAGATTAAATGTGATTTTATTATTTATTTATTTTATTTCGATAACATAACAAATAAAATAAAATATTAAACTCACCACTTTTCAAGGTAGCATAAATGTAGGCTAAAATCTCTCCATCTCCTCCAATCTCATTTGTTCTCACATTTTGAGTTTGAATTTTTTTTTTTTTAATTTTTTTTGGAAACAAAGTTCTAAGTTGATCTCCAAACACGCAAGGATCTATTCTAGATTTTTCCACTCCAACACTTCATGCAATTTTCTCTAAATATTCTGGAGATTGGTTGAAAATCTTAATTGTTAATTGTGCTAAGAAGCCATGGATACTTTTTGCTGCGGTTAGATGCTAAACTATTTGAGAATGAACTTGAACTTCTCATTGTAAAAGACATTAAGAAATCCACAAATGTAAGAGGAAAAATAAATTCAAATAGAAAGTAATCCAAGGATTTAGAGACTCAAAGCTAAAGAAAATAACAAAAGAACCAACATACAAGATTGCAAGATAAACCTCTCCAATTTTTGTTGCAAGATAGAGAGATACAATATTTGAACCAAACCCCAAACGAATAAAAAAAAAGGATCATAAAAAAAAATCATACTCAGAGAATTAGATCATACCATTTATTTATTAGATTGATTGAAATCTTAGGGGGAAAATTAATGGCTAACATGTGAAATATGGGAGGGAGAAGAGCTACTTCTTCTTGTTTAGTGCTAGTAATGATAGATAAATTGTCAAAGGCAGAAAGAAGATTTGGAAGAATAAGAAAAAACAGAAGTAAAGGCATGAAGAAGAAGATGACGTGAGAGAAATTGTTAATGCTTTTAGGAAGTTGGGAAAACATAAATGAAGAGAGATAAAATATTATAGTAAGTTAATTAAAATTAATTTAAACAAATAATTATTTAAAGAAAAAGAATTAATTTGCTTAATCTTAACCATTCATTGTAGCCTAATCTAATGGTTAAAAAATTGTGTCAAATTTGCGGTACCACGGATCTGCCTTCATTAATTTAACAAACGAGAGATGTCACAATGGGCCTTAAAATTGAATTTTAAATTCTAGGCCCATTGGACTCATATAATAAGTGTATGACAACTTAAAGTGACTTGGGCCCAAGAGGCCTGCTATGGGTGGATGGCATGTGAGGGAGTAGGCCTCACCTACTCCCTTGTTTTTGAGTTTCCTATTTAAAGAAGCTCATGCCTTTTTAGGTTTTTTTTTGTGTGCAATTGGATGATAGGTTGAGAATTTAAGCTTTGTTCCTTGCTCTCCCATCCTCCATAGTAAAATCTGGTCCATTTGGTGAGAGATTGCTAGCACCATATTCTCACCAAGGCACATCATCTTCTTCCGAATAACTAGTTTTAAATGTTTTAAATGTTTTAAATGTTTTGCGTTCTCTCTTTTTAACAACAAAGATAATTTTTTTCAAAGTAACCAACAACTAGTTTTTTGAATATATGCAATAATTTAAACTACAAGAGGAGGGATGTTTCTCACACACATTACCAAGGTGTCATGGAGGTTTAAGCTTGAGACTATAAGTCTACAAGTCAAGGCATTTTTCCACTCTAAATTTTTGAACCTCGAAGGTTGGTAGCCATGGTCTGCCAACTATATAGATCTCTCTTTCTCCCTTTTTATTTTCTCCATATTCCCCCTCTCTCTCTCTCTCTCTCTCTAAGCCTATCAATTTTCATGAAAGAGAAAAGTTGTAATGGAAATAGATTTTAACGAAATATGCTTCAAAATTTGAATGAAAGTCAAAATTTATAAATTCACATACATCAATTCCCTTGTTTAGATTCATAAACAAAGAAACTTAGAAATTTTACATGAAAAAAATTTATAATTTGGAAGTTATAAATTCCAATTTTAAATTTTATCGAAGTAGTTATGATTTTAAGAATGGGTTACATACCTCTTTGGTCACTAGGTTTTACACGAAATTTCAATTTGGTCACTGAGAAACAAATTTTGCCAAATTGGTCACTGTATTATCAAAAGTTTACAATTTATAAACTTGGAGTTAGTTTCCGTTAAGTTGTTGGGTCAAATACCTTTTTCCTCACTGGATTTTGCAAGAAAATTCAATTTGATCACTGAAAAAAAAGAAGCCAAAAACCATGAAAATGCAAAACTTCATTTTTTGGTCAAATCTATGTATTGACATAATTATAGATTTGAATTTTTGTGAATGTTGGAGTATGATAATGCTTGGGATTATGATACGAGCTTTTTTGAAAAGATCGACTTGCATTTTTGTGAAACTATTATTTGAGATACGAACATATTTTTGTCATGATATGATTCCTTTTTTTAGCCTTAATTAATACTACAATAACCATAAATTTTTAGCCTACGAGAAGTGTGTGCTAGAGCATAGCATTTGAACTAAAAAAATTCTTAATGATCAAATTGAAATTTTGTGTAAAACCCACTGAACAAAAAAGTATATTTAATCCAAAAACTTAAATGGAAACTTAGCGGCAAGTCTATAAATTATAAACTTTGGTTAATACAATGACCAATTTGTCTAAATTTTTCAAATTGAAATTTCATGGAAAACCCAATGACCAAAAAAGTATTTAATCCTTTAAAAATCAAAAGACAGTGATAGTTTGAATGAAAAGAACATCACCAGTACCAACTCTACTACAACCACCTTCACCTTGCCATGACTATCACCAAAATCGTCCCTGCAACCATCACACCTTAATATTAGCAAATCCACTAGCAGCATCACACATGATGGCACACCCGCTGCCACCACCACCACCACCACCACCACCACTATTAACACATCTATTGACACTACTACTGATTTATAGATTGATGCTTAAAGAAATAAATATTAAGCTGTATGTTTAAATCCATCATGTTTTTAGATTTGCCCGGTGAAAAATACTTAACAAATTGTAGAAGATTGAATTTCATCATTTTGGAATACCTCGTTATTTTTAAATTTCCTCATCCAAAATTGGGTAAAATTAGTTCTCAAAATTTCCCAACAACTTCACCTTCTTCTTTCCACCCAAAAAATATTACTAAAGAATGAAATACTTTACAATTCAGACCTCATTTCATCATATCACACTCAAAATACAATACAATAGCCCAACTCAAGATTCAATCTTCTTGTTCTTTGAAAAAAGAAATTATGAGAAAAACACACAAGGGAACAACTACAAAGGCAGCAACCTTTAGCAAGTCCTCACTCTCTTTTGAGATCACTCCAATCCTTGACCAGTCTCCACTGTACCTGAAAATTCATTATTTTTCCACATTAAACAGATCAAAATCAAATGGCAAAAGAAAGAGAAGTGAACCCACCAAAAAAAAAAAAAAAAAAAAAAAAAAGAAAAAAAAGAAGCTTACCCTGCATCAATGAACCCTAATCCCAACACTGCAACCACAGATCCAGCAACAATTGGGTTTGAAATTTTGACCCTCAATGGGAAGATGAACTGTTCATGGGATGAAGGGTCTTCAGGCAAATCTCTCCTCTTAGCTGATATGGTTCCAAATTCTCTGCCATTTTTCTTCACAAACAGATAAGGGGAGAGCTTGTTAAAGATAAGGGTCTTTTCTGAGGCAAACATTTTCCCCTCATCTTTCTCTTCCATTTCTTCTCCATATGTTCTTTGAGGCTTTGACCATCACGAGGGCAAATTAGTCAATGCACACTATTACTACACTTACCCGAGCAAATTCCCATTTTTCACTAACGTATCCCCACCTTCCCCTAGTTGATTGAAACAAACGCAAGCAAGCCAGTGAGAGAGCAGAACACTGTAAAACCCTAAACCCTTAACAATGGCGATCACGGCACTCTCCGAGCCTCCCCAAATCCACAGATTCCGACAATCCAAGTACATAGACTCTGTCCGCTGGCTGCCTCCTCTCTCAGCCTTAGACCGCTTGGCCGTCATCGCAGTTTTCGATTCAGATTCCGACTCTGCCGCCATAGAAACCCACTCTTTTGCTCCAGACCCAGAAAATCTAACCCAACAATCTCAATGGTTCTCGCCCTCACGAATTTCCTCCCTCAAAACCTCTCAATCCCACCACAAACCCTTAGTGGCCGCCGCAACATTGGCGGGCTCCATTCACATCTTGTTTGGGGATTCGATGGACCCGGCATCTCTCGAATCGGAGCTTTCGATGCCCGAAACGGCATTGCATGAGGGACCCATTTCTTGTGTGGATATAATGGATGGTGGGGTGGAGTGTGTGAGTGTAGGGGAAGATGGGAGGGTGAATTTGGTCTCTGTCGGGGAGTCTGAGTTGAGCTACCAACGGATTTTCGATAGCAGCGGGTTGGTGTCGTTTACCACGGCGAAATGGGCCTCCCCGAGTGAGTTTGCCACTGGAGGATATGGATTTAGTCTCCAGTGGTGGGATCAGAGAAAGCCTGGTGCAGCGGTGTCTCAGTTTAAGGGTAGCTGGTGAGCATTTTTATGAAATTGTTTTGCTTTTCAAATTTGAATTTATTCTTCAATTTATGATGAACTTTCATTGATCTTTGTCTCATTTGCTACAGTGATTATGCTATATTGCAATTTCCTCGCTATAAACTGAGTTATAACTGATCTCCATCTTGTTTAAGAATTTACTGTTGCTTAATGAAATCAGTAAATGGCTCAGAGAAATTCTTTGGTGGATGTAATATAGTTTGATTTTGAATTTATTAGTTAAAGGACTTTTTCAGAATGATTCATTTTCATTTATGAGCTGGAACTGTGTGCAATTTAATAAAACACTAATAAAAGATGTAAACAACGTTAACATGCCAGAAATGTAGACTCGGTAGCTTAGAAATGCAGGATGTTAGAGGCTCAAGAAGTGTGCCTGCTTGGGGCATGAACACACTTCTCGTGAAGCTGGAATTTGTATTTCCATACGTAACTAGATACATATGTGCTTAAATGCATTACATGCCTAGCTCATATTTGGTATAAATAAATTTTGATTAACTACAATAAATTTGCAAACTATTGACATGATACATCCATAAGGAAATATGTTACTTTTAGGAAGGTGTAGAGACAGGATGTATTCCAACGAAATGCTATTGATTTTAGGAGGACGGGCAGACCCACTCATGATCTACTAAAAGGTTGATTGGTTAGAGTCTAATCCGTGAGATGTTAGTGATCTTCTAGGCAAAGGTAGGAGGGGTGAGGCCCTGTGTGGGGGCAGTGGCGATAACATCCGAGCAATGAATTGGAGAGATATGTGGGTATCCTGAGTTAAGTCTAATGTATATTTCATTTGTGTTAGAGTCTGATTCATGCTTTTCGTTTGCAAGGATTGCACAATCAGAAACTTTTCAATGACCTTGTGCTTATCATTTGTTAGCTTTTTTTTATCATTACTGCTTAAACTTTAAAAGAATTTCCACAGCATATTGGTGATTTCATCTTCAGAGCTTTTGGTGGAAATGTTGTAGGTCTCAAAGAACAACTCCTGGGATCGTACATTCCATTGATATTCATCCTTCACGAAAGCACACTTGTCTGGTAATGCTGATATGTAAAAAATTCCATACTTTGATTTGCATTTAACTGGTGATCTTTGCAACTCACCTATTTGTTATGTGTGTCGTTTTGAAATTGATAAAAGAGATAAGAGCATCACTTTTGTTGTTAAGTTCCTTTTTCTTTTCTTTTCTTTCTATTTGTGAAACATTTGAATTTAGCTTTACCTTGAATCATGAATTTGTTTTTTCTTGTCGTCTTAGTCCTTTCTCCCTGCCTCAGTCTTCTATTTTTGTTTTGTTTTGTTTTGTTTCTTATGCATTTCTCACCATCTTAAAAGTCCTTGCCAAGTAGCCTGTTTCAACTTTTTAAGTATTGTATTGACATATTATTCCATTATGCATGTTGTAAGCTGCGGGAGATGCAGTAATGCTAATGTGAATAATAAAAAAAAATATTTGCCCCCTTTGACTTTTAAGTATATATGAGTTAGATTTCTCACTTGATTGATCAGATTTTAGTTTTCTTGAATCTTATGTTGTCACAGACCCAAAAAGAAGAATCTGATGTTCTTCTTACAATTTTCTGGTACTTACAGGCAGGAGGTTCCTTAGGTACTGTATTTGCCTGGGATCTTAGGTGGCCACAACAACCAATTCTTCTTTCTGGTGTTGGGGCAGGTGAAACAACCCATTCACCATGCGAAAGTGAGGTTTGGGAGGTTCACTTTGACCACTATGCAAAGTCTTCAAATGTGGGAAATGTCTCTTCACGTATCTTACCTACTATGATCTGTTCAGAAGACGGTATCCTTGCTGTTGTTGAACAGGGTAAGATCCTTTCTGCTAATTCTTCGATGGCCAACTGTCATGGTTGGTAGCTTGTTTCTTTTGCTAATTGGCTGAGCATATGTAAAACAAAATATCCTTGAAACGTGCATGGTTTATTAAGATTGGCCAAATCTGTTTAGGTGAAGAACCCATTGAGCTCTTAGCTGAACCTTGCGCAATCAACAGCTTTGACATAGACCGGCAATATCCTTCTGTAAGTAGAAATTCTACCAATTTGTAGTTTGTGCTCTGTGAAAGTCAAAATGAAATGTTTCTGATTTCTGTGACTTTTGAATGTGTTTAATCTTATAAAAGAATGCCTGAAGAAGCGTTGTTTAACATTCCACATTTTGTTGCACAGGATGTGATATGTAGTTTGGAGTGGGAATCCATAGCCATCTTGACAAGGTCATGATAATTCAAAGCCATCTTGTTCAGAGCTCAATTTCGAATCGAAACTCACCTATTTACTGAAGCTGTTAATTGAGAAATAGAACGGGGCCAAACCACTTGGTGCTGAAGCTGTAATTCATGCCCGAAAATGATGTACGGACCTATTTCCTGATAAGTTTTGATGCTTTAACATGCATGAACCAGACTGTAGGACTAAGGGCTACAAAATTATTCCAAGCAGCATCGGTTGTAAAACACCGATCATTGAGCCGTGTACACAAATGATAAAAGAGGGGCTGCCAACAATTAAATCATCCTTTCACATTGATTAAAGTATTTTATATCATTCACCAAGAAAAAAAGGTATTATTTCACCATTTCAAACAAATGGTTGGGGATGCTTTAGTAAATTTAGGACACCATGTTGATAATCCTCGTATTTGATTATGTAATTTATTTTTGTAAGTTGTTTTCAAAATCATATGACATTTGGAATCTTGGATTCCCAAGTGCATCGGGTTTGATTCACGTAAGAGACAATCTTGAGGGCAATCCAATATAATACTTTTCCTCTCCCTCCCTCTCTCCTTCCCAAGCGAATGACGAAAAAAAAAGAGAAAACTTGCTCTTCTTTGAATATGCTGTTAAGACTTCATTCTCTGTCTTGACGGACGTTAAGTTTTTCAACCTTCCTTTAATTGACCGTACATTTTCATCCATATTCCAATACCATACAATAATTCCAAACCTTTCTACATCACTGGGCTTGAGTTTCGGTACCGGAGCAAGAGCCCAAATTGGGCTTGGGCTCCTAACTGTTTCTGGGCCGAACAATTAAATATGCTGTGTTCGCATCACCCTCTATGAACACACGCCTTCGTTGCCTGTAATTGTAAACAACGCGAAAGGATATGAGGACTCCAATTAAGCGCTCAAACTTTATCCACAACTTGTTCTGAGTGAGAGTTTTCAGCGGAAGAAGAAAAACTAACAATGGCCTGTGCAGCCATGGCCACGGCGGTTCCATTTGGTCTGAGATATTCCCCATCATGCTCTTTCATGGCTCAGCTCTCTCGCGGCTCAGTTCAACTCGCTCAATTCAATAGGCCCAACTCGTTGAGACTCAGTTCCGCACATAGCATTTCTGGGTTGGCCTCGCTTCTTCCTCACAGGCTCTGCACTATTGCTTCAAGCCCTCTTAGGCCTCGTTCTCTCACCATCGTCTCTGCTAAAGGCTACAAAATGAAGACCCACAAGGTATTTCGTCATGGAATTTGGTTATTTCCGTTTGGTTACTGAGAAAATTTTGGAAAAGAAAGAATGGGAAAGAGTATGTGGTAATGTTCCAAATTGGTCACACAAGGAATAGTTTTGAATTTTAATTTGTTTGAGATGTAATTGAAATATGATAGTTTGATATTTTCATTGAGTTGGACAGACATATATTGCACTTAGGGAAGACAAATATAAATCATAATCAAGTAACAAAATTATAGTGCAATGGAGACTGATGAAGGTTGGTAGAGTTGATTAAAGCTTGATGGAGTTGACCAAGATGATGGAGTGATGGCAATTAACATCATGTACTCTAAGTTGACAAAATAAAATCCTAAGTGAAAGCTTGAATTTTGTGAAAAAATAAAAACAAGCTTGAAGTTTGAATTCCCAATCAAATCCCATTCTAGACCATTGAACACACTTTGACAGTTTTAATCTTTTTCATTTATTTACTGTTGTTTAATTTTTAGCCTTCGAATAAGCTCCTATTGGTTTTATCATCTAACTATATGCTGAATAACTGTTGATAGGCTTCGGCAAAGCGGTTCAGGGTGACAGGTAGAGGGAAAATAGTTCGGAGGAGAGCTGGAAAGCAACATTTACTTGTAAAGAAGAATGCCAAGAGGAGAACTCGACTATCCAAAATGGTGTGTTTCTAAACCTTATCTACAAATTGTAGTAACTATGAACTTTTCCTGCCCAAAAAAGGCATTCTAATTATAGACTTGGAAGCAATATTAGAGAATCAAAGATGTCCATTCAGTATTTCCTTCTGTTTTCAATCTACTATAGTTAAGTTATAGGATGATTCTGTTTAAAACATGCAGACTTTGAGTTACAGTTTAGGAATGTATGGTTGGATACAATTGTTTTAGGGGCAGATCTACAAGCAGGTTGGATGCACTTGTTTTTTAAGTTGGATTTTATAATGGGAAGAGGTTGGAATCTAATGATATTGATATTGCCATGAGTGCATTGTGAAGACTATTTATCCTTCTTTACATGCTGTTTTGAATAATAAGAAGGCTTTTAAGGGCTCATAATGAACCCAAACACTTGCTTCTTACTTATAAAACCTGAGGTTCAAGTGAAACTTGAGCAAAAATTGGCTTCTTCTCACTTCTCAGCACCTTGTTCTTGAAGTTCTGTCTGTAGTCTCTTGATACAGTATAGATTAATTGAATTTGTGCTATGTCTTTTTTCTCAAATATATCATTTTGCTTGGACACTATAAACTAGATAAATTCCTCAAATATAGCGTGAAAAAAGTGGTGGATAGTTTTCAATGGATTTATGATACGTTTTTGTTCTAGAGAAACAATTGATTGCGTCCTCATCCACTGTCCATTTGAGTTTGCTATCTCGTTTGTTGTTTGCTTCAGCTACACATAGCAATTATCATTATTCATTGCGCTTCTTTTTTTATTTGGCCTGTTATAATTCTCAATCCCAGAAGGCAATAAATTACCCTTTTTGTCAATAGTTTTACTCTTTGGAAAGAGAGAACTGTTTAAAATCTGTGAAGGAGAACCCATACAGCACATCTGTTACCCAGCTCTCAGCTCACATCTCAAGCCAAGACGTCCCCTGTTACTTTATGCATAGATATTGATATATGATTATTTATCTCTCAGATTTAGTATTGCTTCTTGGTTTCTTATGTTACTTTGGGCTTTTGTTATGTGCAGCATGAGGTGAGTCGAAGTGACTATAACAATGTGATTGGAGCCTTGCCATATCTGAAAGTAAATAGAAAGGCAGAGTAGAGGTGATCTTTAAACGTGAAAGCAGAAGGCGTTTCTGACATGCACACCTGTATTTCTCACATCTTTGTGAAAGAAAGTGCTTGATTAATTTCAATGATTTTTTGTTTTTTTGTTTTGGTTTCCTAGTCAATTGAGGGTGGTTAGTATTACATTTACCTACACTGGAATTTCTAATGTACGGATATATGTAATGTCAGCACTTATTGTCCATCAGTTTCCTCTTTCAGAAGATGCTTGAACTTGAGTATGCTAGAAACTGCAGGCAATAATGGTAACATTTTATGATGTATTTTATTTTAGGGCTAACGACGAAACACACCATTGATGTTTAGGGTTATTCTCAATATGGGCTCCTGGCTTTTAATTTTATCAATTTACATCTTATGGTTTTCACATATGACTAATTTAAGCCTTCCATTAAGTAGACTATTTATTCAGACGTTAACTGCTGATGCGTTCATTGTGGGACCCACCAATCTAAAAAAAAAGCTTTAGTAATATACCCAAAATAGGACGTGAAATTATAAAAAACCCTATATGGAATAGACTTTAGAAACACACCCAAAAATCATTTACTATCTAAAAAATGAGTGTTAAAGTTCCTATAAATTACATCTCTGCCATTTATTAACTTAAAATAAGCCCAATACAAAAAACTCAAAAAAAACCCAAAATAAGCCCAGCAAGCCCGAAATACATTATTAATATCATGTCATAGAAGTGTATTGTTAATATCCATGTCATAAAAAGTACATTGTTAGTATCATGTCATAGAAATGTATTGTTAATACCATGTCATAAAAATACATTGTTAATACCATGTCATAGATAGTACAATGTTAATATCATTTCATAGAAAAACATTGTTAATACCATTTCATACAAAAAAAAGTCCAAAAAAACCCAAAAAAGCCCAGCAAAATATCTGATATCCTTTGTAAAAACCACCTCCAAATGTCCATAGTTTCACCAGAATCAATCGCAAAAGTCATCTACAAGAAGCAAAAAAATAGTACACTTTAATACTGTGTCATAGAACTAACTTCCTAGTGAAAATCACATTATGCATATCATAAACTTCAAGTGCACAGCTATATGAGCAAAATATAGAGCATGCTTTACTACTGAAAATCTATTAATACTATGTCATAAAAGTACACTGTTAATATTATGTCATAGAAATCAACTCAATTGCAGGGTATGAACAGTATAACAACTGTTCATACCACTTACTGGAAGCTAACAACTATATTTCATTTGCATAATAGGTACGATAAAAATGTATAACTGCAAAAACCCCATGTTCATAAACCAACAACCTTGAAAACATAATGGAAAACACAACATTTTGGAACAAACCTAGGAACCCAGAGCAAAAACCCCATGTTCGTAAAGCAGCAACCTTGAAATACAACTGAAATTGAAAGAACAAGTGTTGTAGGTGAACTGTTCTAGTAACAAGTTGCTGCCAAAACTCCATGATAGAAACAAACACTATGAGCTGCAGTAGCCAATGCTTTGATTTTCTTTTCATTTTTTGCCACTGGTAAAAAATATTAAATGTCTTCTTCCTTGCTAACTAATGGCAACAAACTTTATATTGAGCAAACCCCTTTGCAGTTTCCTTGGATATGGTTACTAATTAAGATTAGTAAATTTGATGTGACACAAAAACAAATGGATATTGCTGGCTAGAAAACCGAGCATAGTGAGAGACAAACAAAATTTGAAAAGGGAATTTTGCATTCCATTATCAGAACAGAAACCATTCAATCAATACTCTAATTTTCTACCACATCAGATAATCTGTCTGAAATTACTCATGCTTTTTTTTTCTTCTTGTTGGGCTATTTTGGGTTCTTCAGAGGCATGCATGCAAATACTCTCTTCTGTAAAACAGATGCTAAGATTTTAACCTTGCCTCCTCTGCTTGAGAGTTGGTGTATAGATTATGAAAAGAAGAAGAAGCATGGAGAGTGAGAAAGAGAAAACAATTGTTATCAACTCCAAAGAATCTTGAGCAGATAATAAAATTGCTCAGAAAGTGGTCCTATGATATTCTTAAGCCTAAAAGCATTTAAGAAAAAAGTTTACTTTGCACCTCAATTGCACAAGCCAACAACTACTGTTAAATTTGCTTCCTCGATGAACTGTTAGGAAAAAGGGAAAAACAATGAGTATTCTATGGTTTAGCTAACAATTACAAACACAATTTCCATAAATCCTACATAAGAACAGTCATAAACGATTTATGGTAATTTTATTTAATAAAATGAATTAATATGATATAATCTGGCATTGAACGATAGCTAGCAACCATGCAATTTCAATAGCACAATCCTAATTATGTTGAGAGATGAAACTTCTCCAATCAAACTCTTATAAGCAAGCATAGAAATCAATATCTTCATTGACGGAAAATGAGCAAGAAAATTAGGAGGAAAATTTGAAGGTAAAAAAAAAATTACGAACCCGGAAGTGGAGCTTGGCGCAGATTTGGGAGCTAGAACATATGCTACTAGCATTCCAACAACCCTGAAGAGAGTCTGAAATGAACATACCAAGCATGCTGTCAAAGTCAAATGGTAACTTATCGCTAAAAATTCCCGAAACTCCTTACAATACCTATATCAACATATTCATACTAACAAGGGGAGTAATTTTTGGTCTTGGACCCTAGCCAAAAAGTGGCCGGAGCAATCCGGAACACTGCCAAAGCCGTCGGTCAAACTAGGGTGTATTGATTAATTTCCAAAACTCCAAAATCTATCTTAACCACATACATAAACAGTTAGAGCACGAAAAGTAGATGAAGTTTCATACCTCGATTGATGGAAACAACTGCCGGAATTGCAGGAAACGACTTTGGAAAACTCAAATCTCAGACATTTCGAGCTCGCGGCGGCATCGTGAGTGGTGGGCTTTAGCCAGACTTGATCATGTCGGCCCAGGCCGATCCTTTCCGACCGCTCTCACTGCTGGCGTGGACGGAGCACCAATATCGCGGCTGGTTTCGCAAAGGGAGAGAGACGAGAGAGAGAGAGAGAGAGAGAGAGAGAGCCCAAATTTTTTCAAAAAACTAATTTAATACTAAATGGGTAATAAAGGTATTTTATTTAAGTAATTAAACTACGGGTTTTTCTATGTTTTAAATCATGTCTAATTTTCACTAATTTTGTAAATAAAATCTACCCAGACCCTACCCCTTCTGTGCCCAATAATCCAGCGCCTCCCAAATGTTCCCCACCCCTTCTCGCCGACGCACAGCTGCACCATCAATGGCCTGAAAAATCCGATACATCTCGAGTTCCTTGTCATCCATGTACCTTCGAACTTGAGATAATCGAACCTTCATAAGATCCTTGGCATACTTGTACTATGGTGGAATCTGAAGCGCCGATAACGCAGCCTCGATCTTGGGATAGTCTAAGTACCCAAGATTCGCTCTCTCCTCCTTAGTCTCTCCCAAGGCCATAAGAATGTGATCCATGGAAATGGGTAAGCTTGTCTTCATTGGGTTGCAATAGCCGTCATCAATGGGCTTGTTTGCATCCCTGTTGAGGAAGCCGACATGCTCATCGGTTGACATTGCCTACGTGACATAAAAACCCAATTCTCCTTTTCTTCAAATTCTTCTTCTTCAACCTTCTTCAATGTGAACCAAATCAATCATAGGGCACAAGGAAGGAAGGACTAGTTCCTAGTTTTGGGCAAATGGGTTGATGGGTTTCGGGGTATGGATCATAAATTCACAACAATTCAGTCCATATCATCCCCGTCCACAATTGGATGGAAGAAAGACAGAGAAAAAAAAAGAAATTGAGAAAATAGCGAAAGGGGGATCGTTGTTTGAGTCGTGTATTTCAAAGTTCCGCTTTGAGTTCTATGCTGCAGAGAGAGAGAGAGAAAAAGAGAGGGAGAGGGTGGGGGCTTGTTTTGGATATGATGGGATAGGGTAGCTGGGAGGAGAAAGGGACGAAGAAAGAGATAAGGATGAAGAGAGGGAGGGGGCTGGATAGGTGCGGTTGTGCGTCGGGGATAGGGGATGGGGAAGGTGTGAGTCTGGGTAGAGTTTTTTTTAATTTCATGTTATTTTATTAAAAAAATTGGGGATTGGTTAATGGATCGGTCCTACAATTGATATGTCAGCAGTTAACGTCTGCCCAAACAATCTACTTAACGGAAGGCTTAAATTGGTCACATGTGAAAATCATGAGGTATAAATTGATGAAATTGAAAATTAGAAGCCCATATTGAAAATGCTTATTATCACAAAACGTTCCTAAGATTTACGAAACTATCAGATTGCATCCTTAATTTTTTATTTTTTTTTGTCATTCATGGTCCTCAAGGTTATTATGCATGATCACAAATGGTCCATGCTATTAGGTTCCGTCAAAAACTCCATTAGTTTGCTGACGTAGCATATATATATATATATATATATCACAAAACATCCTTGAGGTTCACACACCTATCACAAATGGTCCTTACGAAATTTTTTAATTTTTTAATTTTAAAATTCATAAAATTTTTGTTTTCTTTTTAAAATTTTATGAATTATAATTATTTTAAAATATATATTAAATTTTAAATACATGTGACACTATATTATTGTAGATGTGGGCTCCATATATATGCCACATTAACAAATTAATGAAGTTTTTAAAAAATAATTTAAAAATCATAAAATTTAAAAATGAAAAAAACTTAAAGGTTTAGGGTTCATAAACGGTCCTCAAGATTAAAATCCTTCTATAAATGGTTTTTTCAATTTATAAATAATTTTAAAAAGAAAACCAAAATTTTATGAAATTTTAAATTCAAAAATAAAAAAAAATTTGTAGGGACAATTTGTGATAAGTGTGTAATCTCATGGATGTTTTGTGATATATATATATATGTATGCCATGTCAGCAAACTAACAACGTTTTTGACATAACCTAACAGCATAGACTATTTGTGATTGCACATACTAACCTTAAGGACCATAAGTGACACAAAAAAATATTAAGGATGCAATCTGATAGTTTCGTAAACCTTAGGGACGTTTTGTGATAATAAGCTTTTAAAAATGACCCCAAACATAAAAAGGGTGTTTTGTCTTTAATCCTTTATTTTATTTACTTCAATTTGGAGCGGGCTATGGCGCAATAGTTGCCCTATCAAATTTCAACTACTTGATATATACTTGCTAGTTGCTAATAGAATGGTATTGAAACTGATAGCCAAGTATCACCTTGAGTTTGCTTAGCATAATATATTATACAAAACTCACATAGAGTCTATTTGGAGAGAAAATTTCAAAATTAGCCACGTGTTATTGTCTAATAGGTTTTTAGTTTGTTAAAATTTTAAAGAATCAATTAGAAAATGACAAGTGGTTAGTTTTAAGTTTTTTTTTTCCTCCAAAGAGGCCCTATAAGGGTGTTTTTATAATATGTCATATTAGAATGAATCATGCTTATAAAAAAACCCTATTATTTTCTCGAGGGATTGAATGTGAAATATTACCCCATATCGAAATTAGGTCGATTAGTCAATAGGTAAGTTGATATGTCAGTCTAATCAATATTGAGAGTAGCAAGTTGCAGCAAGATAAGGAGGATATGCATTCCATAATGTCTTGATATCATTGTCCTCAACAAAACATACTAATAATGTCGAAAGGATGGGGAAAATGTCTTTCATTTGGGGTAATAAAGACAATACTAATAATGTCGAAAGGACAGGGAAAATGTCTTTCATTTGGGATAATAAAGACAATACGTTTTGTCCAAAGAAGCCCTTGATTACAATTTTTAGTGGAAAAGGTTTATAAAAGCAATACCTATATTCCAATTGACGGAGAAACTTTCTGTCTTGTATCTGCGTAAATCTCATCCTCCAATCGCTTGTAAAAATGTATGTATATATCTTTAATCATTGGGCTATCCATCTGGATTGATTATAGAAGAACT
Source organism: Prunus mume (assembly GCF_029339155.1). NCBI lineage: Eukaryota > Viridiplantae > Streptophyta > Magnoliopsida > Rosales > Rosaceae > Prunus > Prunus mume. Next base: position 33,634,575 of record NC_142699.1, read on the forward strand.
TTACCCACTTGTCTGTCTAATTACATTGAATTGGGAAGTCAATTGGGCCATAGGCTTGTTGGGTCCTATTTGGCGGCATAATGATCTTTAGCAGTGCAAGGAAAGAATTTTCCATGAGACAAAAGACGTTGTACATTTGTATTTCATTTCATGCAGTTTTTTCTTCAGTGTTCATAGAATTGGGCAATTTCAATTATTGAAATTGAATTGAGTGACAAAAGAAGAAAAACAAGGTTAGAATTCTAGCTCTTCCAAGTGGTATCGATGCAATAATGAGTGGATCACCCTGTGATATAACATAATAAATGGTTGAAAGAAGATTAATACGGCAATTGAGTTCTGGTTAAAGATATCAAGTGAAAGAGTTAGTTAACGGGGTCTAAATTAATAAAAAAAGACATTGATTTACAGATCAATTATTTTAAGTTCGAACTCCTATAACACTTTAATAGTGTGTGCGTGAAAAACTCCTCCCGCTCCTTTAAACCATGGCTTATAAATTGTTGAAAATATTGATAAATTGTTAACAATTTGTTATTTTAATCGATACGTGACAAACTTGTGAGAAGGTGGTGATGGTAAATGAGCAAAAATGAAGTTCTATTTCATATTCGTAATCCATTAGAACAGTCTACGTGTCGGCTACAAGAAACATGCGTGTGACAAGCTAGAGCGGGATCTGCCGCCACGTTTGGACACAAACAACCAACGCCGTCATTTAAAGTTGAGTGGGCCCCGCACTATATCCATTAATTTCATACGTGTCTGCCAGCGCACGCGTGCACAACATCAATCCAAATTACAAAGATACCCATACTCCTAGACCCAGATATGCAAATGTTTTGAGGGTAATTCAGTAACTACAGAGCTCCGAGGCTAGTTACACCACGTGGGAATCGCCGTCGAAGACCTGCCTCCTCCTCTCGTCCCTAACAGCGTTAAGAGCTTGTGACTTTCCAAAATTCTGAGTTCTTGCTTAGGGTTTTCAGAAATCAATCTTCCGATTTATTCAGATCAAAGACCCCTTAATTTTCTAGGAAGTTTATTTATTTTATTTCATTCCCCTTAATTTACTTTGGGATTTTGAATTTCTCCGCTGAATTTTTTTTTTCGGGTTTTGGGGAAAAGAGTTGATGGTGCATATGATGAAATCCGGAGATCTCCAAACGACGCCGTGTACGGAAAAGGTGCCGGTGAAGTTGGAGATGGAGGACGCTTTGGAGGACGAGCATGGCCCGCTCAACAAGCGTCCCAAACCCTCCCCTGATTTTCAAGAGGTTCGGTTTGCGGTCCTTTTCTTTCTGTTTCGTTTGGTTGCTGAGAAAATAGCTAGGAAAGAAAAATTACCTAATACTTAATTGGATACAGCTTATTTTCGTATTAAATATTTCTTGCTTTTGTCATTTGCTTATGGAATCTGGACCAGCTTGAAATTTTTTCTGTTTTTTGATTTTGCATGTATTTATTCGATGAGAAATTGCGGTTCGGAGAAATGAAGATTTAATCTTGTGTTTTTTTTTTCCATGTGATTGTCAATAGCTTAGTAGATCTTTTGATTTTGTGTCATAAGACTCATAACTCAAGATTGAAAATGTTTCTGAAGACATAAATTTTTTGGTTTGTTTGGTTTGAGGAGGGGTATAAATTTGTGATCTTGTATGTATTTATTCATGAAGTTAATTAAGATCTCGCTTCCATCACATGGGATGTTATTAACATACAAATTTGAGCTCCCTTAGATTAGGTGCGTTCTCTTAACTTTTGGGTGTTGCCTGTTCTGGCACTGGGTTGGAATAATTAGGAATTCGGCTTGTTTTGAACTACAATTATTTTGGAATTTCATTTGTTGAAATGTTGGATTGTTTTACTTGGGCTAACTTTGAATTTGATTATTTTTTGAAATGTTCTCTTACTTTGTTTTGTTGATTGAGCTGCAGAGGAGTGTTGGGGATAATGCATTTGCTGTCCCACCTTCACAATACAATCCACTCGATGAGCCTAGCCCTTTGGGTTTGAGGCTAAGAAAGAGCCCGTCTCTATTGGAGTTAATTCAAATGAAGCTTGCTCAGGGGGGTGCTTCTACAACTGGAGCTGTACAAAGTGATAATGCCAGCTCTGCAGTTAAAAAAGAAAGTAAAGCAACTGCTGCAGTGGGTACTACGGATAAGCTCAAGGCTTCAAATTTTCCAGCTTCACTTTTAAGGATTGGGGGTTGGGAGGTATCTTCACTAGTTTTTAAGTTATTTATATTTTGATATTGTGAGTGAATATGTTTGGGCCAAAAGTTTCTAAAACCACTTTACTTGGTGGCAGTATAAATCAAGATATGAGGGAGATTTAGTGGCGAAGTGTTACTTTGCTAAGCATAAGCTTGTTTGGGAAGTTCTCGAAGGTGGTCTCAAGAGTAAAATAGAAATCCAGTGGTCAGATATTATGGCTCTCAAAGCAAATTGTCCGGATGATGGACCTGGTACTTTGACTGTTGTGGTAATGGCTATGTCTTTGCTTTCCTATTTTGTCTTTTTATGTTTGTATGTATGTTTCTCAACATGATTATGTTGTGTCTACGTTTTCAACCTGGTGACCCCTTCTGTGTTGCAGCTGGCTAGACAACCTCTTTTCTTCAGGGAGACTAACCCTCAGCCTAGAAAGCATACCTTATGGCAGGCAACAGCAGATTTTACTGATGGACAAGCGAGCATTCATAGGTAAAATCCGATTGGTGATTGCCATCCTTACTCTAACATTTCCTTTTAGAAAGAAAGCCTGAATATTAGTTTGACTGATTTTATAGTTAAGCTAAAAGTTTAGTACCCTTTTTTCTTTTCTCTTGTCATGCATTTACAATCATACTTTGTTTCTTCCCTGCTCCTGAAACTTTTTTAAAAAATGTATTTTTTGGGGGTCTCAGATATGTTCTTTTTTCCGTCAGTGGTCTCAGTGATGTTGGTTATCTCATTTTTGGAGTAATTAGGGAAGACAAAGGAAATGATTTCTTGGTGATATTCTTTAGCGTCTAATTGTTGAGTGCTGTTGGTATTCGTTGGCTTTTTGTGTTTCTTTTTACCCTGTTTTTATTCGTGTCTCAGGTTTTCCACCTATTATTGACAAATAAACTATGTTTTCCCAAATACTTGTTAAATTGTTAAACTGGGAGATGTTGTAACTGAAAATACTCTATCTTGACATGGATTTTTAAATAATTAAATTGCATGTTTGAGACATGTTGTGAAGAGACATTTGTTTTCAATCTGTTTGAAGCTGCATCAGCCGCATGTTCAGTTGATGCTGTGAGATTTATGCAAAAACTTTGGCATTGTGGTTTTATAGGCAACATTTTCTGCAATGTCCACAAGGACTGTTAAACAAACACTTTGAAAAGCTTATCCAGTGCGACACGCGGCTTTGTTTCTTAAGCCGACAGCCAGAAATTGTTTTGGAATCACCATGTTTTGAACCACGGTCTTCTGCTTTTGAAGATCCAGAATCCAAAGACCATGGTTTTGATCCACTGGGAAATGGTAACGGTTCCTCCGTCTCTGGGTTCCAAGATGTAGCATCACCATCTGCCAGTCAATCATCTTCTTTGAAGATCGATCAGCAGGATACAGCTTCTATGGCATTGGAACATCAGTCCAGAGAAGCGCCTTCCCCCAGCTCAGGTATAATGAATGAACTTGGCATTTATTTCTAGCAAAATATTGATAAGGATCACCTTTCGTTTTATTTGCTTCTCAATTTAATTGTTCTGCACCTCTTGTACCATGATGTTAAACAGCACCTGACTTTTATTTTTTATTTTTGACACTCGGAGATGGAAATCTAGACTTAAGTGGTACAATGGGCAAGCTTATTGGATGTCTTAAATAGTATACACATCGTCCCTTTCTTAATTGACACTTTTAATTCAAAATTGTAGAATTCATAAGTACTAGATTTCCAGATTACCCCTTAAATCTCAATGGAACTTGTTTGAAGAACGGAAACTCATGAGTAATAAGGCAGGGAGCAACTCTTTTCGTGCTCACTTTCTCATCTATTTACAGGCTATAGTTTTCCATGAAAGTCTGGTTATTTGATTTGTTAGACATATCGTTCAAATGATTGTCCATATATAAATTTTTGATGCTAGTATGCCATTAGAGGTGTCAGCAGTCAAAGTAATTTGCATGGTAGATCCATTGCATGGCTATGAGTGCTACAATTAGCTGCATGGCCGAATGATTACTGACACCAGTTAATATTTTTTCCAAATTTAAAGAGGTCTTTGGAAAACTTGTTTGTTGAGGACCTGCTTTTTTTGAATGCCGCTTAATATTTTAATGTATCTTACTTTGTTGTTTATATTGTGAAATTCTTAAGCTTGTGCAACTCCACACTTACTTTATATATTATCTGTCTTGCCTGTAATTCCTGTGGACATTGTGTGAAGGTTAATAGAATCTGTATGAGGTGTATAAAAGGACAATAACCAACTCAAACTTTGTTTGATATCTAAATTTGAAATACCAAGACTTGGAAAAAGTTTTTCCTTTCGAGTTGTGAAGTTGTTTTTCATTCAAACATTGCTTTGAAATTTGGTTAGAAGCTGATTTGGTTTGTAAACCCTAATTCAAGGATCATTATGTTATGTTCATCGAGTATGATCTTTTGTTTTATAATATGTTTGTACTTTGAGGGGAATTAGTTTTGTTTTCAGATTTAAGCATGACTAGATGTGGCACTTACTGTTGCCCATTGATCACTGAATCACTGATTCACTTTCTCATATTAGTTATGGATGCTCATGCAATTGAAGGAAATGGAAGTTCTGGAGCTGTTGATTCCAGGGGGCCGAAAAATTGTGTACAAATGAAAGTGCCTGGGCTTCATCCAGCGATGTCGATGAGTGATCTTGTGAGTCACATTGGGAACTGTATTTCAGAACAAATGACTTCTGGAAATCCGTCTTCTGCTGACCAACAGTCAGAATACCAGGACATGCTCGAGGACATTGCACAATACCTGCTCAGCGACAATCAATTTACAGCAGCCTCAGATGAGAAATCCCTCATGTCAAGGGTCAATTCTCTTTGTTGCCTTCTGCAGAAGGACCCTGGTTCAGTTCAGAATATGGTTGATGGTGAAAGTAGTGGTGAAGGACAAGATGGTGGAAGTGATGCTCAGCTTAATCATACTCCAGATAATAAATCTGGAGCCAATACAAAGGATCCTGAAGATGATACGAAGGATGCTTCTGGTGGGAAGAAGGCAACAGGCATGTCAAGGAAAGACTCCTTTGGGGAGCTGCTGTTTCATCTGCCTCGCATTGCCTCACTTCCCTCACTTCCGAAAGTCTTGTTCAACATTTCAGAAGAAGATTGCGAGAGCCAAGCCAGATAGATGTCTTAGTTAACATTGCAGAAATCGGCAGCAAGCAAGCTGAATAGAGAACTTTTCTTCTCCCTCCCTCACTCAACCGTCTTTCGCACATGTACCCGCGGTGAAAATATGCTGGCTGTTTAATGATATTTGCTGTCACAAAGCTTTGCATTATATCTTGGGAAGTTTTGGGATTCGGAAATTTATATTGATGAAGAATCCTAAAATCTGCCCAATGTAAAAATCTACCGATTAGGTGTTGTGCGTAGTGTTGTACTCGTTTGTTCCCCTCCATGACCTATAAACAGCGTAAAATATATTTCTGTTTGTAAATTCTGTTAACCAATTAAATGTCAATTAAGGTTTTGGCCGCCTTTGGTGCTTATTCAGTGTATTTTCTTATGATTATCATATGATTATCCCGTGCGAAGTGCGAATTATGTTAGGTAAAAATTGCACAAGTAATTTGTATGAACCATCACCTAACATAATTTCACTCTCGTTCCTTACAACGTGAGTTTTATTATATTAGGTACGACTCATTCAAGACAATGGTGTCCTTTAATTACACTCTCTTATTAAAAAGAGAGCACTTTTTGATTTATAAAATTACATTTGGGGGATTTGTGTGTGTTCTTATGGCTGTAACTAGGTTGGACCCTAGGTTGCCTACGTATCCCTTTCGAGGGATACCAAGCCACTCATAATTCTTTGGAGAATTTTGTTGGACTTTCAAAGAGTGAATGACCCATTGAAAGAATTTGTGGTGTGAAATTATTTATGGAATTGGATGAATGCGGTTGGACCAAGGATTCAATTTGTTTTTGTGCTTTTGCTGTTGCATCTAGATTGAGTATCTAGATTGCCTATGTACCCTTGGCGAGATCAAATTGAACGTAGTTCGAAAATTTGAGTTTTTTGTGGTGGAGATTTGTAGTTCTTGAGGGTAAACTAGGAATTTTGTTTGGACTTGTACATGAGTACAACCACCACCACTCCCCACCACCACCACCACTCCTCCCAATTACCACATCCACAACCAACACCACCACCTCCTCCTCCCCACCACCACAATCATCACATCCTATACGTCGGAAAAAATCACCAAAGTCTGTAATAAAGTAATACAAATCCATGAAAAAATGTAGTAGGAGTTTATAGGATTCTCCCAAAGTCCATGTGGAATGTACATGAGTACATAGAAATCCATAAAATCTATCACTTAATTAAAGTCTAGCAAAATTCTCTGAAATCCTAATTGAATAGGATTTTGAAGTGAAGTGCGGAGACTCCAAAGTGGTGAGATTAGTAAGGTCACTTGTTTGGCTAATTATTTTGTTGATGGAATTTGATTGGGTAATTTTTTATAAATATGAAATTAGTTTTTGTTGTTGTTCAGTTTATAATTTCTCTCTCCCGATTTTCATCTGTTTCTGTCTTCTTTTTTATTTATTTATTTATTATAATTATAATTATAATTTTTTATGTGGAGATATTCTATTCAATTTTTTTTTGGGGCTAATCATGTGTTCGATTCTTGAACTTAAATATGAAGATGAGCTACCTAGGTCAGAGATCAAAGTTAATATATGAACTTTGATATAAATCTTATATTGTGGTTTTTTTTTGCTGTCCAACGTATGTGAATCACTGCTAAAACAAAAAAAAAACAAAAAAACATTTGTGAAACAGGTTAGTTTGACCATATGGAACTTCCACACACCCCAAATCCCATTTCTAAGTACCTCATCCAAACACAGTGTTAACGAATTTTATGTAGTGTCCTGTTAAACCCAAGAAGCCTTGAGGCTCTTTAACCCACAACACGAGATATGCATGTTTCTATTGTAAATTTTAAACAAGTTTCTAATCGATTGCATTCATCAATTGAACAACGATTGTTCCCACTATGAACTCTTGAATGACAATGTTTAACCCACAAATATTCCTGCGGCTTAACGTATGACAATACAAGTATTTAACACAAATTTTTAGAGGTGAGAAGTTTTAAGAGAGTCGGAATGAGAACAAGGATAAGGGACAAGGTTTTCTTTGTGTATTCCTCGTATATTGTTCTTCTTTCAAGATTCCCTAGAAGAGAGAAAAAGATCGATCCCCTTTTTACAAACATCACACGTTCTATTTATAGGAAGATTAAACAAGATAATTTACGAGCCGGTCATCTCGACTCAGAGTTGAGCCATCCATGTCACATCAAGTCTGTCAGGTGACAGACTGTTGAGGTTCACCCATGTCCTCTTCTCATGATGACTTAACGTTTTTACTAGGGGGCGAGTGTGGGCAGAGTAGCCTGCCACACGCTGTAGTAGTCTCATCTGGTTAGGTGATGAGTTAGGCGGTTCACATGTGGCTTTTGAGAGGACATGGACACACTTTATGAGGCGTGGCAAACTCGTAGTTAGAGGAGGTCATGTCATCGGTGTGCGAGATCCATGTGTTATTCCAATACTTATTTAAGACCAAAAGAATAACTTAAAAAACTCATTAGTACAACCACATCAGAACTTTTGCAACTGTATGAAAGAATTTATTCACGTACATATGTATTAGGGCATGATGTGTAGCCTCATATGTTCACCATCATACAAACATTCAAATTTCAGAAATTACTAGTATTGCTTTTATGCATGAGAATAATTATATACATGAGCACTATATCTTAAATTACCCCAAGGTTTGCTACGTTATTCGTGATCTCTTTGTCTCTCACTTCTCCTCCCTCTCCTCCCTCTCATCTTCTCATCATAAACAAACACCAAAGACATGGTTCTTTCTTCCTTTAAACTTTCTGGGTTTCTAGGTTGCTTGCTCCTTTGTCTATCTTTCCTTTAACACACCTTCTAGATCATGAAAACGAATGTAAATTTCAAGAATTTCAAGGAACTTTAGAATGGGGAGTCTCAGGGGTGGGTTTCGATGTTAAATTGTAATTTTCCATTGCACGTGCGACGAGTTCTTCTTCTTGATGCTTACAAGAAGTTGGTTTTCATTTTCATCTTGTTATTTGGTCCTTTTCTTTTTCTCTGTGCGAGTATTGCAATTAATTGGAAACAATATCAATATATTGTCTCCAATTGCAGCCTGCACATATGGATCATATCATGACGGGATTTGAGAATTCCAAACAAGTTTGAAATTGGAGAATTGGAGCCTTTGATTGGGATGGTGGAATGACATTGAGGTTTGCCTTGGGATAGGTCCAGTCGCTGAGTGAGGTATACTGGGCAAAGAACCACACTAGCCCGACGTTGACGAGAAAAGAGAATGAGTTCCTGGAGGTGGGAATTAGGAAGAGACTAGCAAAATGAATTTCATTGAATTAATAATTAAATGGTATTTCAGGAATAATAGTGGGTGGAAAAATAATATTATGTTTTTTCAAATTTAAATGGTGGGTGGGAAGATAAGGTGGATAAGAAAATTGGATAGGGGGTGCCAATCTTGTTTGACAGGGACATTTTTGTCTTGATTACCCCTTGAGCTATGATTCCTGTATAATTTAACCCCCTCAACTAAAAAATCAGCCAATTTACCCCCTTCGACTAATTTTTATCACCAATTTCACACATGCCGTTAGATTTTATGAGATTTCATCCAATAATCCGTCAAACCCAACCACATAAGGAGCACGTGTGGCCTATTTGGAGGGTATTTTCATCATAGTATTCATCATTCCTCCTTCCTCTTCCTCATCTCCTCCTTAACCCTAAGTCTCTTGCTCTTCACTTCCAAAACCCCAATCTTCCTCTCCAATTCCCTAACCCACTTCCTACTCTCAGATTTGGCATTCTTCAAGCTCTTAAGCTCTTTCTCCAAGCTATCAATTTCAGAGTAATTAACCCTTTAAAAAAGCCAACACAGGCCTTAACGTGCAAACCTAATAATCTCAGGTTTAAACCCCTATGACATCAATGAGTGAAAGTTGTATGGCCTTTTAAATAATTTTGTAGAAAAGTAGGTGGAGAAACTAAATGGCATCACTGACAATTATATAAAAAAAAAAAGAAAAGAAAATATACACACTTCATCTTTGCCGTGTCCCCGAAAATAACCTTATCTTGAATAATGCTTTCGATTTGAAGCCGGGTGTACCAACGAGCATACTTGTAGATAAAGACCCCTATTTAAAAAAGAAAAAAAAGAACTAATATTCACATTTTTTACATATTCATAGAAATGGCTATTATATACACAAAGCCAACAGTGGGAGGAGAAGATTAAATTCTATTGCATCATCAGCTGTACAGAGAGCAAATCAAGTTCCATTCTCCCACGAGAAGGATTATAACTGTTTAAAGTAATATCCGTATGTACACTTGGAATTCTTCCATCACGTCAATCTGCCTAAAGCAGGGATCAGGAAGGAGGTGAATGAATGGTGGTATCAGGTAACATTGCTACTGTCACTACGAAGTATTCACAACCAAAAGGGAGACCATAGGGGTTCGATCCTGAATTCAAGGTCAACCGGTCGGTCCCTGTGTCAGAGGTTAGCTCGTACTCAGACCGGGTTGAAGTAGGAGCCAATGGCTTCACAGTCTGGCGTTCGATATGCACAATTTGTCCAACAATGCAGTTAGGTTGATGTGGGAGATGATCCGTAAACAAGGCCACAGATTCAGCTGAGAGGTAGTAGTTTGAGCAATTCCGATTGATTGCCTCGTAATGCCCAGCTGTGTTAAGAACAAAGGCAGCAATCTCGTGAACTTCCAAGCGGCTGAAAGATATCTTCTCCTTGTTTGCCTGCAGCAAAATTTAAAGTACAATAACAACCTATTAATTGATCATTCAACCAGAACAGAATTCAGTCATGGTTGATGCCTAAGTTCACTACTCACTAAACCGTAAACAGATGAAAAATTGTAATCCAAAATCTTACAGTAATTAAGTCATTAAGATGTTCACTACCAGATCTGCCGGTAAAGATTAAGACCATTATGCAACAGAGCATAATAAGATACAAGCACAGGTGTCTTGTACAACAGGTAAGTCAAGAAAACTACTAACAAATATATATATATATATATATTTTGAACAAAAAATCCCAATATCAATTACCTGCTTCTCGAGTTGATGCTTTGTGTACAAAGTCTTAACCAGATCCTTCTTATCTTCCAATTCTTTTCTAAGTTGTTCATTGGCAGCTTCAACCTTCGGATACTTGTCCAGTAGCTCTTCACGGTGTCTTGACAAGAAACCAACTCTATCTGCGAGGACCCGAATACATTTGCGAAACTCAACAGTACCATCATCTTCATTGTCGTTAATAGAGCTGAAACAAATCAAAGCCAAAACTACTATCATCTCCATTAACAACAATAGAACTAAATACTCTGTATTGTTTTCCCTTTTGACGCGAGTGTAACCAAATATTCATGAGATGGAAGTATCCATAAAAATATCCACTAAACATAGATAACCTTCCCTCCATTATAATGTTTATTAGTTTTATTTTCCAATGCATTTTTTAATCTTTTAGTTATTTTATTGAAATGTCCTACTGATGTAAAACAAACTTTTAAAAGGCTATCAAGGTTGCATGAGATGTAGTGTAGGAAATATAGCATCGATGAGAATAATAAACTTTAAAGGCAGATAAAACAAGGACTGGCGTAACAAACTTACTTTCCCAGAGATTGTGCTAAGGTACGTAGCGATTCAGCAAAACTAGCCACCCCACCCTGAGCATAAACACAGTTCCGAAGTCTTTCGAAAAGGCCATGCATTTTCACAGCAGAAGCACGCAGAGCACTATACTCTGAGGCCCTGCGATCAGACGCACAAAGATGGGTTTGAGCTTCCTCTCTTGCCTCATGCAAACAATTCTCCAAGTGAGCACAATTCATCTGGCAACGACAAAACATAATATACAATCAGAATACAGAGAAGTTAACAAATAATAAAACAAAATATAAGCTCTAATCACGGTTCTGTGGAAGTGCTTAATTAATGCAGCCATCAATCACTCGATGAGACACCGTCAGTCACAATTCATCTTGCATTTCTGTTGAACTGGGGATCTTAAAACGCTTTCATGTCTGCAGTACTATTGAGTTTCTCAAATGGCTACAATTTTCACGACACCGTCAAGGAATTGACATACCATGATAAATAGTTCTCATCACTTTTTTGGCCAACTATTTTATTTTTAACCCTATAAACCCTTCTAACAGTGACGATACCAGAACTTGACTTTTGAAGGTTGCTTCATTAAACAGCTAACTGACAAGACCAAAAATTGTAAAACTACATAACCCTAAACATAAAAAGCAACATTGAAGCAACCCGCAAAGAGCATCTACAATAGAGGTATAAAAAGAATATTATACCAAAAGAAAAAAATAGAGAATGGTAGAAGTCATGAGAAAGCAATGTAAATAAAAAGATCCCCCCACCCCCTCTCGCCCTGCCAAAAAGAAGAAAACAAAAAAGTGGGGGCTAGGGCCCCTGCTGGTCCAATTCTGGGTTAAACAGATTCCATATAAATTGAAATATTTATATGGGGACTACAATAAGTATGTATGGATAACCTACTGGTCATAACCCTAACATACACTCTAAGGATTTTGTATCATTCTAGTACATTAAATGCTCTTAAAACCCTAGTGAGATCTTGTGAGCCAAAATATAAATCAAATGACACTCTTCTATTGTTGCATTTGATATCTATCACAACGTTCTAGTTCAGTGCCAATTTATAGGGTAAACAGCATAATCATAATCAAACATTTTTGTCGTACAATAAAAAGGTAGAAAGCCCTAGGGGGATGAAAGTCAACCATTCTTTGTAAGGAAAGGAAAACAAAAGGCCAAGGGATCATAATCTAGCATTTTTAAATACTAACTTCTATCAAGAATACAAAAATGAAAATATACTTTATCCCTCAAAAGTAAATCAAACTAATCAGCAAAGCTAATTGGAAAAAGAAAAAAAAAGAACTATTCAGAATTAAAGAAAAAAAAAAGATGATAGGGATCTGCAGGCTGCCATAGACGGGTGCACCAGAGAATGAAAACCAATATTGACAACAAAGGATGAAAAGACTGTAAAGAACACTTTTCAACATGTAAAACAATAGTTGTCATATGATATCCCAACTGAAAAAGGTTCTATGCTGAGGATCATGAAGCAGGCTATTTGTAGAAGTATGAGATCTTGAAGAAATTCATGGCTGCATGGGACAAGATACAATAATGGGACTTTGAACTCTTCACATAACATCACATAACCATCTCAGATTTTGAAGGAAGAAATTAAAGCACAAGGTTGCAAAACCTCAAATGGGAGCACTATCAAGGATGACAACCTGGGCATGAATGACGTCATGGGGTATTAGCCATTCAAGATTAACAAACTGTTTCTTTAATTATCATTATATTTTATTTGGGGTTCAAGGGTATTATCAAAATCATGGGGTGTGAAAAGAGATTATAAAAATGTTTTGAAGTTAAATACAGGGTGAGTTAATAAAGTGTATGGAGAAATAGGACAGGTGGGTGGAAGCAGCACTCCAAAAAATAAATGTGGTTGATCCACTAGTACCTGAGATTCATCAAGTAGTTTCCGATTTGTGTCCAATTCCCTCTTAAGCATCGCAACATCCTCCACAGCAGCTTTAAGCTTAATTTCTGTTTCACTCAACTGGTTTGACTTATCTGCAAGTGCACTTTCCAATTCCAACAACAGTTCAGTACTGACTTTGTTGTCCAAGCCTGGCTCAATTGCTGTTTCACATGGTAAGACATTCAGAGGTTCAGGCATGCTTTCAGCAGTAGAACTGTTTGTCAGTGACATGCCCAGCTGCCCCACCATCTTATCTTTCACATCTTTACCCCTGGCTAGCATTTCTTCACGACGTAGCTCTTGCATTGATGAATCCATTTGATGATTTTGTACTGCAGAAGAATCCATCATATTTTCATCTCCCCCATCTCGCATTTTTCCAGGTTGTGCATTGAACAGACCCAATTTTGTATCCAGAGAATTTGAGATGCAAGAAACCTCATCCATGGGCTCAGTATTAGATAAGCAAGGCATATGGACTTCTCTACTACCTAACATTTCTTGCTTGCAATCATCAACCTTATCAGACAAAAGGGCAAATTCAGAGGCATCCTTATCATTTGAAAGCTTCTGGCCTTGCAAATACTGATCAGACAATCTCTGTTCCAGTTCTTCGATGCGTTTCTCATATGAAAGACACTGCATCTCCTTCATCCTAAGCATAGATTGCAGATGCTTTCCATATTCATCTTTCAGTTGCAAGGCTTCAGCTGTCTTCTCTGCAGCATCCTTCAATAAAATTTCCATTTTACTATCATCCAATGATTCATAGTCTACTTCAGGCCAGAATGAACAAATCATAGCAATTGCAGAAGCCAGGTCGGCTTTCAATTTTGCATTCTCAACTTCCATCTTACTAGTTCCAGCAATCTCTACCAACTCACAGCCTTCAAGTAGCTCCTCAGAGTCATATTTCTCATGGTTATCCAATGCAATCTCCCCAACCTCTGCTGAATGACAACTTTCATTAGACATAGAATATGAACCTCTAAACGAACCCTTGGAAGACAATCCTGCCAAGAACTCAGGTGCATAACGGTCCAGGTCTGAAATGTCAATATCAAGCAAGCCAGTATCAAAAGGAGCTATATTGACATCACACTGATTGGGGGTATCATATAATCCCATGGATGCTAATACATCCCTGGGCATGTACAAAATGTGAGCTTTCAGAAACTCCTCCCGTCTCCTAACCTCAGCCTCCCTCTTTGTCGCAAGCCTTTCAGCCAACTGTCCAGCCATCCCCATATAAAGCTTCAGGGAAGCCTTTCTTCTTACTATTTCTGCTAAGCAGGCTCTATATGCAGGGCCGATCCCCCGAACCAACTTTAAGTCCAAAAATAGATCCTCCTGACGCACCATTGCCTCTCTAAAAACAGGAAACTGTAACTTTGCATCTTTGATGATGTAAGAAATATATGTTATCTTTTGCATATAATTATGGACAAAGATGTTCATTTCATTCTTTTTATCCTTGCAGAAGTCCAGCAGCTTGGAAATTGCACGATCACAAGCCTGCATCCTAGGCAGGTGATTTTTGTCATGGACATCATACATAGGGCCTAAGGCTGAAACTGCATCGTGAGGACGAAGTGACGAAGACAATTGGCAAGACAAGCAATCATCCACAAGTTTCTTGACAGTATTTACATCTTTGCTGCATAAATTATAATCAGTTGATTGCATTAGTAATATTCTAAAAATAATATAACTAATGCAACAATTCAAGGCAGAAAATTAAATATCTAAGTGCAGCAGTGAAAACACAAGTGTTATCCAGAATCTCACGATTCCAACTGATGAGGACATCTTTGTTAAACCCATTAGGATTTACAAAAGAATGAGATGGAAGAGGAAATCATTTAATTTGGTCTTTAAATCTAGTAATTTTTTTTATTCCTGCGATTAGTTTCTAACTTGTTTTCTAAGTTTCCAGATTTCAGTAGGATTTCTCGTTTTTCCAGATTTCCAAGTCTCTTATTTTATTTAGATTAGGATTTCTTTCCTAGAATAAGTTTAATTTTCCTTTTCATTCTAAGGTTAGATTATTATAAATACCCCTACTGTGTAATTCAATATGGAGGTTAGAGTTGTTGAGTTATGAGAAAAGTTTATTTTCCAGAGATTGGAATTCTTGGTGTGAAGCCAAGGTCGGGTGTGAAGCCCCTGGAGTGATTCCAGACCTATCTTTATCGTTCTATTTTCTGTTTTTCATTGTTCGCTTCCACTACTCTACTTAAGCCTACAATTCACCCATATCCTACATCACCAACTGGCTTAACTCAAGCAAAATGAGAAGCTTGGTTCCAAAGACCATAACATTCAGAAAGCTTTAAATAGTCTTGGAGGTTTAGGAACTGGTATACTTCTTATCTATTATGATAGGACTCCACTGTTACAGGTGACAACTACATCAGATTGCTAAAACCACCACATCAAATGTCCTCACCAAAAAGAAGTTCAGGCATATAAAAATTTACAAGAATAATCACTTCCTGAATGTTATGATACTCAAAAGGATAGTCACTAATAATAAAAAGTTCCTCTCATATCTTCACAACTTTCCTATCCCTGTTTGTAGGTTGATGTACGTAGTTCATACATTGAAAACAAAATAGATGGAATCTTGTTAGTAAGTCTTTAGAAAGTTTTGAAGCTAAAGTATAGAAGGAAGTTTATCTTGTGAAAATGATAAAGTGACTTCAGATGAAAACTCCACCGCCTTATGACTTTGGAACCTAATTCATCTAGTTCAATTACATTAAGCACTTACCTAAGTGGCAATCGTTTGCTTAAAGAAAAAAAAAAACACAAATGCTCGCAAGTTTATTTTCCACTCCTCGGCATGAGCGTCTACACTAACTCCCTTCTTTTCAATTCCATCTACTGGTACTGTATACCCCAAAAATATGGGCACTCAAGCTAAGTGGTGTAGGATATGGGTGAATTGTAGGCTTAAGTAGCAAAACAATTAAAAACAGAAAATAGAACAATAAAGATAGGTGTGGAATCACTCCAGGGGCTTCACACTAACAATTCCAATCTCTGGAAAATAATTTCATCTTTTCGTTTTAAAAAAGAAAATAAGCCCATTCAGAAGGAAACTCCAAAACATTCCAGAAGGACTCAGGCAAAGGAAATTGGACAGACAAACAAACAAGATATATATACTGTACATGAATATGACAACAAATGAAAGGAATCTAACCTCAAAGACTGCATTATACTCTTTTGTTCAGTAATATGTCGCTGGTGCTCCTTAATCGTCAGATCCAAATTCCTAATAGGCAAAGAAGCCCTATTAGAAAACAATTCCTCGACTTTTCGCTTCACCTCACCAAATATCTGCTTGAACTGTGAAACCTTATTCTCAAACTGCCTGTGGGAACTGCTACAACTCTCTCCCGCTTTCCTCAAGTTCTCTTCCTTGACAAAATCCGATAAGCACTTACGAGTGGCAGTCTGTAATGCAGGGTGAAGCTTGATGGATCTCAGTTTGTCTACATCCCTCCCAAGATTCACCAAAAGATCAGAATGAATCCTATGTTGCTTGAGAATAACGCTTCATGAACTCTGTGTAGTTTTGGTTTATCATCCTATAGTATTGGTCCAAATTGCCCCTTGCAACCTCCACTGCCCTTTCTTGAACCTTTTGCTCCCTCCAGAGCCGCTCGCAGTTCTCATATTTCACTTGGGTACTAGTGTAAATTGCATGACCCTTGTGGTAGTGGTACCTAAATTGCCTTTCATAAGAAGGCAAAGCTTTCAAAGCAGGGTCCAAAGCATCATCCAAAGGGTGAGGGTCATGTGAAGCCGATGGTGATTGGGGTTCGGCAATCTCAAGAATATCAACTTGCTCAGGCAAAGGGAGGGATGAATTAGTTTGCAGTCTTGCTTTATTGAATATAAATACTTCCCGACCATCAGCTGGAAGCTTATAATCTGAAAGTGGCCGGTGTGGCTCAAGCTTCATATCCAAACACAGAACAAGCTGGTCATTGAGATTAATCCCCACCACAGATTCAATATACCGCATAACTGCCTCTACCGGTGTGGTGTCCTCACAATCGAGCTCAAATGAGTGCCCATTCTCAGCAATATGCACCAAAAGCTTGCCCAGATTAACCAAACCTTCAGTGATGGTAGAACTCATCTTATCCAGAAAGTAATGACTCTCAACCACAAAGCCCCAAGCAACACAATCAACACCACCTTATACACAAAGTAATTTCTAAGCCCAAATGGTTGAATAAGAGCTCACCACCAGATATGAAACAACCCCAAGAATTTGAATTCCGCTACTTTTCCAAAATAACCTGCAACCAAGTGGAAATTCCCGATTTTTAGATCTTAAGCCTCGATAAAACCCCAAATTATCACAAACCCACCTCCAAATTTAACCAATTCTGAACAACCCACAAAAGATTTTATCGGGGAAAAAAATTAAAATCAATGATTGTACCCAGCATTGACAACCTAAAACGCAGACTTTATTTTGATCAAAAACAAAAACGCGGACTTTATATCAGCAATACCGACCACTCAACTTCAATCCTTACAAAACCCTAATCAGTACGAACCCATAATGAATTCCTCAAAATTCCCCCGATTCCAAGTGTCCCACGCAAAAAATCAGACCCCAAATTCTTCACCGACGTACCACCAAATTCATCAACAGCAGCCCAAATCCCAGCAGAAATCTTCTCGAGAAAGCCCTCAAATCCTTCACGATCACCACCGGTCCACCGCGCAAGCAAAAGCCAAAAGCCAAACCAAATATCGAGTAACTAAAGATTCGACGACTTTGACAAAAGAGCTAAAGCGAAAAGCTTGAACTGAGAGGCCAAGATGGGTAATCGAAAGGGATTTCGTCAAGAAAGGCGCTTTTGAATACTGTAGCATCAGCACAAGGTTTCCACGAAACCCCTTGCGATATATATTTTTACGTTCATTATTATAGCAGTCTGCCGTCTACGTTTTCTCTCCCTCTTCCTTCTTCAGCAATAATAATAATAATTATTATTATTTTTTACTCTTTTTCTCTGTAATATATCTAATATTTATATATAAACAAACGCAGAGAACCTTCTGCGGGAAGTAACCACCGCGTAAGCTTAACTCTCTCTTTTTCTCTCTTTTATCTGTCTGTCGCTCTCTCCTTCTCCACAATAAGTTTAGAAGTACAGAAAAGCAAAGACGGCAGTTTTATATCCAGTAGGAATGAGTTTTTATTTTTTTTATTTTTTTATTTTTAATAATCTCTTTTTTTAGAGAGATTCCATAGAAATAATTAAGGGGGTGTATTCCGTTGAATTTTTTATTTTTTATTTATTTTTCTTTTACATACAAGTGATATTTCGAGTATTAAGAGGGTGTATTCATTCAGTAAGTTGATACTTGGGGAGGGTGATTTGAATACTAGATATGTACAAATCCAACATACTCAAATTTTAGGTCAATTGGAAATCGTTACATGAGTCGTTTACTAAAATCAACAACGGAAATTGCCACGTTCATCTTTGAAAAATCATAACAACCTACATGCACAACCTAACTTATTTCCCTGAAATTATACGAACAAAAAAATCCGAGCTATCCCTCCTTTTGTGAGTCCTAAAGAAAAACTTCACAGAGAGGCGTTTTGAATAAGAACCCACCTTGTGGTGATTTCTTCTGAATAATGCTTCGATTGAAGTTCTCCATCACCCCTTTTAGGCATTCTCAAACAAATTTTTCTCTCAAAACTCATTCTCTAACACTACTCATGTTCTCTAAATTTAGGTCTACATCGTCTTTGACGGAAGTTGTTGCAAATCACCTAATTGTTCTTTTTCAAGATTATTGTTTTCGTTTATTTGTTCACTCTTATGCTAATGTAGATCACTAGAAACTATATTTTCCCAAAATCTATTACGAATGCAGTGATGAGTGTGGTAACGATGACGCTTCTTCAAGTGGTGGTGGTAGGGTTCACTTAGGCTCATGGATTATTTTAGGGTTTAGGTTATGTTGGGTATGTGGGCTTTATTTGGGCTTATGGTTAATTATGGTGATGTGAGCTAGTAGTTTTAATGCGGCTTTTGTCCGCTTTAGTTTTGTTTTTAACATGTTATTTTGTTGCCCTATGTGGATTGGTACTTTCGATGGCTTGTTGATATCTTTGATTGTACTATTAAAGTTTATATTTGATAATAAATAAATAAATTAAAAAACTTATTTCCCTGAAGTTTATAGAGTTAGAAATATTGGGATGTGTAGTTTCCCATATCATAAAATCAAACCAAAATAAAATTAATATCTTTTTAACACAAAAGCCTAATGGGTTTGACCCTCACGAGTTGAAGTGTTTCTGGCAGTGCAAAATGAACTCCCACCTCTTCGTCCCATGAGGACAAAATCCAAAGATCCTAAGAAATACTATTTTTTACCATCATGACAATGGTTATACTACAGAAAAATGCTAAGAGTTGAGAAAGACCTATGAACAACTTGTTTGCCAAGGAAACCCCAAGATTTCTCATTTCGCATAAATCCCCCAACAATGGATCGATCCACCAATGGTAGGGTTGACCTCCATAAACATAACAGGGCCCCCAATCCTACCCATTTCTTGTGGCCACACCCTTATAAGGGACTCCAATTGAGCGCGAAAAGAATATGCTCGACATGCACCAAGTGTTAGAAGGCTTATCCTTAGGACAGGGCATCGCTTGTAAACACCTAAATCGATGTTGGGAACCATAACCTTCAGAGAGGAGGAAGCAAGAGATGCGGTAACTCTACATGATGATCCCTTGGTCATCACGACGACCATCGGAGATCATCACGACGACCATCGAAACTACGATCTTAGCCATATTCTCATTGACACATGTAACTCATTGAACCTACTCTTCTACCAGGCTTATCATGAGCATATATGCACAACCTTAGTAGTGTAATGAAACTTGTTGCTACCATTTTAGTCGGACTCGCAGAAAATAGTCTACTCTTATGGGGCGAGTCAGCACTTACTTTGGTTAAATATCCCACCTACGGCGAGGGTACTTATCGCCGCTTAAGAGATGTTTAGCACCTAGCAAAGGAGACTTGGTCGTAAAGGAGCTACACGAAGGTCTATGTGGATTGCACTCAGGGGCAAGATCACTTGTGCATTGAACCTTAAGGCAATGATACTTCTAGGCGACCATGAAAACCAACGCTAAAGAGTTTGTCCGAAAGTGCAACAAATGCCAGATCATGGCGACAGTCCGTCATTAACCTCCCAAACCACTCACGATTATCAACATGCCCTAGCCATTTGCCCAGTGGGGGATTCAACTGATCGGGCCTTAAATTAAGAGAAATTGAGGAGTGAAGCATGCCATCATAGATGTTGACTACTTCACCAATGGGTGGAAGCCAAAACTTTAACCACCTTAACAGAACAACAGACTATTGTAAATTTCAGATAACACGAAAACATATTTTATTCCAAACACAAATTATACTCGCAAGTGCACAAGATCAATCGTAATTTAGCATGGCAAGTATAAGGTCACTCCCACTAAGATTAAGTTTAACTTCAAATTAATTTAACCTAATTCACTTCACAAAACACTCTAACTAATCTAATTAATATAAACGAGAAATCAAACATATAGCATTCTCACGTAAACACATATAGGGTTTCTGAATGAGTGATTTAATAAACTAAAACAACGAAATTAAAGGACAAAACGAGTTGAAAAATCAAAGCACACAAAGACAATACATTCAAATTGATGAAAGCACTAGGACAATGAATTCACCACTAGTAATGCAATGTATAGCCTCTTATTCACCTACCTATTAACAAACCAATTGATGTTGCCGCTTTGTTTTCCTTTTCATAAATTAACTATGGTATTTAGGCTAACCTAAATATTTCTACATGCAATTCGCCTATGGTATTAAGATCAATGAACACCTCAAACAAGCATGTAAACCCTAGGAGCATGGTATTTACTCTAAAAGAATTACAAATCTTAATCACAAGAAGTAGCCTCAACTTAAGTATGGCATTTACTATAATTTTCAGAGCCGGTCCTAGGTTTTCTAAGGCCCAGGGCAAATTTTCTTAAGTGTGCCCTTTTATACAAATTAAATACTAAAATTTTAAAAATATATTTATTCACTAATTAATTTTATTAAAATTATAAGAATTTACAAAAGATAAGGAAGAACACGTGCCTCATTAAAATCTTATTTAGGAAAAACCCAATGGGACAAAACTCCAAATGAAAGAAAAAGAGTACCCCACATTGTAAACGTTGTATTCAAAACACAAAAACTACATATTTGAGTCTACATGCTTCCTCCCCAATCTCTGTAAGCATTTCTTGATTTCATCAATCTTCTTGGATCAAAACTACCCCAAACTAGTGGATTATAAATGTTCAAATCAAATTTGATTAGGGGACATTCATTTCCATGGCAAGGTTCATCAATATTTTCATTTTCATCATGGAAAAGTTCATCAATATTTTCATTTTCATCTAGATCACCAACTTCTTCATTCACATCATTCTCATTTTCTGCTAATTCTTCCAATTAAATTGGTTGTTCATATTCATTTGGTAAATCTCCATCTAAATTTTCAAGTGAAACATTGGTTTGTTTAACAAAATATTTATTCAAAGATCCTCTTAAAATTTGAGCAATTTCTTATTATTATTATTTTTTTTGTCTCTTGAGATTCCATAAAGTTGTTTCTCAGGAAATATTTTTTAATTTTTATAAGAAACACAACACAATAAACAATAATGAAACTAATTAACAAAGAACAATAAAACCTGGATTTTAAGCATATTTTCTTCAACTTGAAACTTCTAATTATAAAGAACAAGAATCCCAACCAAGTTTTCTGTGGAATCAAATAATAAATAAAAAAGTTAATAAAGATATGTATTACAATTTACAAAAAAAATTGCATCTAGATCTCTATATCTATCTAAATAAAAATAAAAAATTACCTTCTAGCTTGTGGATGATTTGTTTTCCAACTCTGCGTTGGAGAAGACGAGAATCACCAAAATAAATAAATAAATAAATTGCTTGCGTTATGAACTTCTTCGTTGAACTTCTTTTTTTTATGACTAAGAAGGTCTGTTGATTACTTGATTTCCCCATGTTTTTTCGATCCTTGTTTTATATATATTATATAATTAATAAATAATAATTAACTTTGCTTCCTTCCTCTATACGTTTATTGAGATTGAGAGAATATTAAAAGTGGTTGGAGATTGATTTGGCTTCCTCTTTGGTACAGGTACGGTTTGGCTTCTCTCTTTTATTATTATTATTATTTTTTTTTACATACACATACGCATAGGCGTTAAAAAACAATTGGGCCCCCCTCAACTTTGGGCCCTGGACTGTAGCCCTGTTAGCCCTGGCTCAAGGCCAGCTATGCTAATTTTCATAAGATAAACTCAATTAAAAATCTAGATGGTGATCAAGCATTAAGATAATCAATCAAGTTATTAAACACAGTGATTAAAAATCCAACATCAAACAACAATCAATACATAGACAAAATAAGAAAACTAGATTATCATACTAGAGTTGCATTATGCCCTAGCAAAAGAAACTTAATTACACATAGTCATAGAATTCGGCATAAGTTACATAAGGAAGAAACAATAAAACCATATTGAAGTTGCAGTACTTTTCTGATAAGCTTATATTTTATATGCATTTTTGGGCTATTTTACCTATTTATTTATTTTTATCCTTGATTTAAATTGTTTGTTTTAATTTGCTTTGTGAGATTTGTGAAGGAATTGTGGAAATAAGAGAAATTGAGCTAAAAAGGGGTAAGAAGAGGAAGATTAGAGATTAATTGGAAAGAAGCCAAATCATTCATTTCACATGGAATGTTGTCAAATTTCCTAATTGAAGATGGTTCAAATCTGACCATGTCAAACAAGGAGAAATCAAGAAGACCCTAGATTAATAAGTATCCTATTTTTATAATAATTGTAATTATACCTTAGATAGGTAGGATTTCTAGTAATATAAATAGGGAGATTCATCCATTGTAAAAAGATCCTTACACACTTCATACTCATAGCCAAAACACCCTAAGGAGAATAGGAAGAGAGCTCACACAACCTTGGTGTTCTACTTGGAGAATTCGGTGCCTCTCATGTCTTTATCAATCGTCATGTTTCCCATTAAATCCTTCATGAACTAATTTATTTTTACTAGGACTACGATGTAGCCTAGCTATGAATACTCAAATTCTTTGATATTGTTATTTTATTTAGGCTTATTTATGTACATGCCCCCTATGCTTTCAAACTTGTCTCAGATTATCACTTGGGCTTTGAGACGTCTTAAAATACCCCCTACACTTTTAAAAACGATCTCACATTACCCATTCCATCAGTATTATAGACGTTCTGTTATATATTTTGGGCCCCACTTCTTTTCAATCCTTAACATTGGAGAATAAGGGTTTTTCAGCTTCATAAAAGGGGAAATGGGGTATTTGGGTGAAAAGGGCAATTTTGGAGAAGAAGGCTAGGGCTTATCAAAAGCCTTTTCTTGTAATGCTTCATGGGTATGGTGGCAATTCAAAGTGGCAATTCATCCATCAAGTAGGTTCACTTTCTCAAAGTTTCAATCTGTACATACATGATCTATTGTTCTTTGGCAAATCCTACACCAACCAGAAAGGACAGAGGTTTTCCAAGCAAAATGTGTGGCAGAAAGGTTGAAGAGATTAGGGGTGGAGAGATTTGCTGTATACTCTATAAGTCATGAAGGGTATGTGGCATATTGGATGGTTGAGATGTATCCAAAGTTGGTGGAGAAAGTTGTGGTTGTGAGTTGTGGGGTTGGGATGACAGAGGAGTAGAAAAGAGAGCAGATCAATAAGGTTGGAAGCAATGCATTGAATCTCCTTGTACCTGAAAGTGCTCATGATCTGAGGCTCTTGGTGAATCTGACAATGCACAAACTTGACCCTTCTAAGAGGGTCCTTGATATTTTCCTTCATGGGTTCCTTAATGTGAGTCTAAAATTCCTCCATTTTTATAACACCACCTTACATGGTAGGTTATAGTTATTTATTCTTCAATGGTATTGTTATAACACCACCTTACATGATAAGCCCTAGTCTTCTTCTCCAAATTTCCCTCTCTCACCTAAATACCCCTTTCCTCTTTTCTGAAGCTGAAAAACTCTTATTCTCCAATGTTAAGGATTGAAACGAAGTGGGGCCCAAAGCACATAACGGAACATCTATAATACTGACAAAATGGGTAACGTGAGACCGTTTTTAAAAGTGTGGGGGGAATTTTGAGACGTTTCAAAGCTCAGGTGGTAATCTGATACAAGTTTGAAAGCACAAGGGGCATGTACATAAATAAGCCTTTTATTTATCTATACATGTTGAGTGTTTGTTACCCTTTTTAATGATTTCAATTAATTGACCACTAATTTTATGGTTAGAAGAATTAGGTTGAGACGGAAGGAGATTCCTAATAAATAACTTCTTGTAACAAGTACCATAAATTACATAGCCAATTGGAAGAGAGTGGGTTGACGGTAAGGAACACAACTCATATACCTAATCTTCCGATATTGACTACTTGTAATTAATCACATCAAATTTTGGTGCAACTCCAAGTTTTGTCATTGCATGCATTACTCCCGTGTTTTTACACATTGAGGATAATGCTTAGTTTAGGTTTGGAGGTGTGGAACTTTGTTGTTGTGTGTTTTTGTTTAAATTTTGAGTCATAAAACAAAGGAATTTGTGTTCCAAAGAAACTTTTTCAAATTTTTCTAGCCCCACAAAAGTTGTTTTGGTCATTGAATAAGTTCTAGCCCCACTACGTTGCAGTGTCTATATATTTTCAAACACTACATTGCAGTATCTATTTTTCTGTTAGTTGATGTGCTCATGCGGTAATATGTGTTTGTTATTCCAAATAGTTACATTTTGGCGACTATACGCAATGCCTATAATATTTTAGACACTAATATTGCATTTTTTAATTTTTATGCTAGTCGTGCATATGCGCGAATAGGCAAGTATATTTCAAAATAGTTTACCTCTTGATATTTATCATGTAGCGTATCATATTTTGCACACTACATTACAGTGTAAATATCTGTTTCAGCCATTTCGTTGTAGTTTGTATTGCATTGTATACTTTGTATTGTGCGTCATTAGCTTCGTGTGTATGTGTATATAAACATACATAGAGAGAGAGGTTTTAAGGTTTATAACTTGTAAATTGATCTATTTATGTAGAATTATAGAGCTACCGGTTGGAATTTGTCGCCGGCCATTGGAAAGCTGCCGTCTGCGAATGGTGGCCAGAATTTCTGTCAGAGTGGGTGGCTGGCCGAAAAGTTGGCCGGCAACAATTGTTGGTCACATGAAAGTTGACTTTTAGGTTTTGTTTTTATTGTTGTCAAGTATAAGGGCGATTGACTTTAAATCAATTTGTTAAAATATGGAAACAATTGCAAGGTTTGTAATTTTGACTTGTTTTAGCGATAAGTCCATTTTAGCATGATATATTATACAATTACCCATATAAAGCCTATTTAGAGAGAAAAACCCAAAACTAGTCACTTATCATTTTTTAATTGGTTCTTAGTGTGTTAAAAAATTTCTAATACCAATTAGAAAATGACAAGTGACTAATTTTGAGTTTTTCTCTCCAAATAGGCTCTATATGGGTAATTGTATGTCATGCTAAAATGTGCCCATTAATGAAAAGCCCTAAAATCATATGGTATATTTTAGTTATTGATCTTATAAAATGATGTTATTATATACCACATTAGTAAACTATTTATTGAGCTTAAACAAAAGGTCCCAAATTGAAACTACAGGACTAGAATGAAACATTGCTCAAACTATAGGAACATGGCCAAAAATAAAATCATGTACATGTTGAACACGGAAAACACCCTCAAATATGAATTCATCCTGGTTCCGACGGCAACATCCCATAGCTTCGGCTACTGTAAAGCACTCACTGATCGATGGGAACATAATGTACAGCAGCCAGTACACAAATCTCTACTGGTAGTGACCATTTGATCTGAAAACTTTGAGGTTGGTTTTTGGCACAGGGGGTCTGTAAGGAATTTTTTTTCTTTTCGCTTTCTCTTACTTCCAAAGTCAGATGGGCATTTGCAACGGAAAAGAGTAAGATCATCCCCGATTTCACATGGAATTTCAAACACTGTCTTCACTGTTGATTTAGAAATGCTTCATTCCTTCTCCGCAATCACCACAAAAACATCCTTCACTGACCACCTCCGTCTCTCACTTTTGGATGGGGGATTGATGACAGCTCTCTCAGCATTGGCTAAACGGTAACCAATCATGACCTCTCTCCTCTGTCGAGCTCGCAAGAGTACTTCATAGAAGCTCAATTCCTCACCTTCACGGAGATAGAGATCTGCTTGCCTTATTTGCAATTCATTGCCCTGATAAATCAAACACAAGGTAAGGTTGGTGAAATAAGTAATTAACTACTTATAAGAACAAACTGCACCTCCATCAAGAATTAAAGAACCATTTATAACAACAGGGTTTTTAACGATTTTATCCAATACACTAATTTGGGTGATCCTACTGCTTTACTGAAAGCAGTTTAGACTTGGTCAAACTTGAGGTCTGATATCGTTTGGGACTTGGAGCAGGTTTCACAGATGCTTGGTTTTAGTAACTTGAATGCTTGGATTAAGATACGAGGAGTTAGTTTTTACAGAAGAATTCCTTTGGAAGCAAAACGCCAAGATAATTGGGCAGATAGAGACAAAAAATATTCGGTTGTAACCGTCACAACTTCCATTTTCATAGTAAAAGGAAATCTGCTCTGTATTAGTTAGTGACTTGGGCTCCATTGAGGAGTTATCCTAAATAGTAAAGTATATTTTCTAGTGGACAGTTTGAAGGGAGAGCTCATGTGAAGTATATTTTGACTGCAAATAAAATTCTGGTACTACTGCAAGGAATGGAATCATATGTAACAAAGAGAAGAATACCTCCTCTGCAAACAGCTCTTCCAACACATCATTTATTTGCCGATCCTCAGCCACCATGGCCAATGCCATGCTTACGAGCTCATTCGATAGCACATAATCGCTGATCTTTGACATGGATAATAGATTTTTAGTCCTTGGGTCCAGAATTTCACTAATTATAACTGACTTATCTGAAGCTTGCTGCATTTCTCCTATCCATGAGCCTTGTGAGAAGCTTCCTCTTTGAACATGTGTTACCATAGGGAGACGCTTAGCCTGGAAATTTGAATAACACAAGTATATAGGATTGGAACTGAAGATAGATAAACAATGAAAATTGATAACCTGAATCTCCTCGGCAACCAGTATGATATCTTCACATATAGTCCTCAAGAAAATTAAATCTTTGATGATACAAAAGAAAAATATAATTCTACTCAAATCTCAATGCTATTACATAACTTCCAATGTAAGCTAAAAATAAAATAGATAAATAGAATAAATAAATAAAAAATCATCCATTCTCTCATTCTCTACACTAATAATGAAAGCTAAAAGTGGCAAGTTGAATAGAACAAAACAATGAATATCAATACCCAGATTTGTTGGATGCTAGCTTTCTCATTTCACATTCAGTCATGTCCAGACCGATGATTCTAGAACAGGATCACAAACACCCCCCACAGTTCCCCGCCGCCCCCCCCAAAAAATAAAAGAAAAATAAAGTATTTTACCAACAAAATCAAAACAGGTTAAGAGTATAATGTCTGAGAAATTATGACAATAGAAGAAATAATTCTTAGAAAGTTAATTGTACCAGTAGTTTAATGGTGCACTCCAAAATCAAATTGCAAGTACCTGAATATCACGAATTAAAAGTAATGTTGCAAGAGATCTGGAATCAGCTTGGATTGCTGAGTCTTCCACAGACTCATCAGCCAAAATTAAGATCTGTACAGATGAATTACTAGATGAGCACATGTCTAACCTGTGAAATGATTTAGACATGTTTAAGTAATTATCATAAACGTCACAGAAAAGTAAAGACCCTACACACGGACACCAATGAAGGTTAAGTAATTGTCACTAACTGATCTACCACATTTTAGATGGTAAAATAATATCACTGCCCAGAAACGATACCCCAATAAGATAGAAAACTCAGCCAGCAGGTTCTTTCCAATGGCAGGTCCGGTTGATGTTGATCATTTCACTTCACATATAGCATGAGTCATCATTTTCTTTATATATGAATTTCCATCCCTCTAACTACCTTACCACAGATATTTATAAAGGAGACACTAAACACTTTGTTGCTCACCGAATCAAAAGATTGCAAAGGAAGGCTTTCTAAATGACGGCGTATGACAGCATTCCCCTCACGATTAACTAAAGTTATATTCACCAACCGGCTGATGTCAAGGCCACCTTCAATGAGCTTCTTTTCCCTCTCCTTTTCAGCAACCTCGTTGAACATCCAGAGCTCTGAACTAGGGGCCAGAAAGGCATCCAATACCTACAAATCATAGATGCATGAATCTAATTCTATAAGAGCAAAATTTAATAATCAATTAACAGCAGCAATGTAGATGTGGCAGTGCTACTTCTGAAACTTTTAAACTTGAATCCAGAGATGCAGTCTATTTTGAAGCTGCATAGGAAAACAGGAAGCTGTCTCTGAGATGAGTATCATCAGTTTGTATACTAGAACTGCACCCGAAGTACTGGGAGCATGATTGCAGACATCACGTTTCATTACCATAATCATATCCTCCATATCTCGCCGCCAACCGCAAAAAAGTATCCTTTCTGCAGACTTTGGAACAATAAAGTCTTTGGGTAGACTTCCTCTCCAGACCTGCAGCATTCAGGCGAAGAAAAAGAATAATTAGGGGCATCAACAGAAAGAACTTACCACAAGCATATCATCAATGTCCCTCCTCCATCCACAAAGTAGAATCTTCTGTGGCTTTCTTGCTGTTCGGGCAATGTGTATGAAAGATGCCTCTTTGACCTGAATGATCAAAGTGATTATAGTTTTGTGAGTTTTAATTATGCTATCTTCTATTCACTATAACTCCATGGTAGGCATCATCCTAATGTGGTCTAAAAGAGCTTATTCTTTAAAAGATTGACCTCTAACTTATAGCCCTTTCTCTGCAGCGCTAGTTCTCATTGGCTGCATTTTCACTCAATCTTGTGTTCATTCTGACATTCGATGGCTAATAATCGTAACAAGGGGCTAACTGTGACAACAGCCCCGGAGAATGGTACTACCAATGTGTAACCATGAAATTCGACAGACATCACAACATCAAAGGGCATTACCTAAAATATCTACAAAGGAAAACGATCATGATCCTGCAATTTGAATGCACAATGGACATGTCTACAACGATTAGGCCAAAAGAATGAATGATGAAGGCACATCTAATGTGATTAAATGTTAAGGTCAAGTAGTAGATGTGTTCCATATTCTAATGTTGTAATATGTATTGATTTATCCATCACACGATTTCTTTTTTACATGATAAACAATTCTGAAACTTTATTAGTAAAAAAAGGAAAAAAAAAATCTGCAATTTCCATAATAAAAACTTTGAAAACAATCAAATAGCTTTTCCATTTGTTCCATATAATTAATCATCAGCACAGTAATTGAATGATTGCTTCCTAACCAAAAATAAAAACATCAAGGATCTGATGTGATATAGAGAACTAGAAAGAAAGGCTAATCGCTGATACCCAAGTCGCCAATAACTTCTCTCTCTTAATGCACTAATTATTTTTCTATCTCTGTAATATGTTTCCCATTGACCATTTGGTACCGCGTTGTTGGAGGAGGTCCTGGCTTTGAATCTTACGGATGATAGTTGCTGAAGGGAAAAAAATACTTATCTATCTGCAGTATATTTATTTATTTGTTCTTTGTCACCCTCAAACAGTGACCCTAAATGCATCATGACTAGGACAAGGAGAAATCAACGTCTCTGAGAACTAATTTAACTAAATATGTTTATTTTTCAATGACGTACTCTAGAATTAGTAACCTTAAGTAGACCATCAACACAAACAAAAGGAGAAAATGAAAAGTGAAAAAGATAAAACAAACTAGCAGAAACACCAAGCTAAAATTTGGAAACTCTATGCTTTAAAGGAATTGGAATTCACCGTAGGCAATGGTGCAGGAGCATAGGTATCGTCATCCTCGGCTATGACAAGCACTTCATCGCCTTCTTGTAGAACATAAGAGTCATCGGGATTCAAAATAATTTTACCACCTAATGATGCAACCTTGATTCCACAAGGAATGGCATCAGGATAACTGATCAATACATCCTCAAAATGCATGCCATCCAACTGTGACCATCTTTTGATGTAGAACTCGCAATTTTCAAACCCAAGGATATCTTCCCAGATCTGCTAGGTCCATCAGAGGGGGAATAGAAGACAATCAATTGTCATAATCGACAAGAAATTTAGTTACCAAAAAAAAAAAATCACAAAAAGTTGCATTGAAATAGAATTGTGTGACCATCCACAATAAAGTTAAAATCATGCAACACTAACGGAAAGTGACCTGTGCAAGTCCAGGCTGCCTAGCACATTGAATCATCAAACGGCCAATTACATCATGAGCCACAACAGTTTCAACAAGATCTCCACCAACAAGTTTAACAAGAACCTCATTGTCAAGATCACTTAGTTCAACCACAATATGTCCTCTCAGCCCTTCTTTTACTCCAGTTAGACTTAAAACTGTTCTCAATGCACGGGCATCACTCTGCGTCAAACCAGTGAACAATATGTTGGTGTGTAGGAATAAAAATAGGAAAAGGAATAGACTTCTGTAAAGTTAACTTACATGTTTTTAAAAAGTTTAAAGAAACTAATTATTTTTTAATAATATTAAAAAATTACCCTGGTTTGACACATATAAGTATACTATGATATTAAATATTAGAGAATTTAAATTTTCTAATTCAAGTATACCTGATCAGCATTTCCATCTTCAGCAAGGACAATTATTGCACGGGCTGTAGAGACAGAGACCTGCAAATAGTTGTATAAGTAACACACATAGAGAGGCATACAAATGGCATGAATAGTTTCAGCATCGTATGCATGCATTACGAAACAGTTCTGACACACAGTGAGTGTTTCTTATGATTAATAAATCTAATATTTTTGTAGAGCAAAGAAGGTTTATGGCTGCTGAAATTTCAGAGAAGACAAAGAGATGAAGAAAAATGAAGAGAGAGGAATTACTGAGAAAGGATTTAGTTTGTTTCTTTTTCTATTTTAATGAAATTAAACCTATTCGTTGATGTGTATATAACAAAAGGAACACTTTGTAGTTGATACGTAACACCCCCTAGGACTGAAGTTGAAAATAATCAGATAACTAAAGTTGATCTTCAAATAGATAACTCTGAAATTCGTCAATGGCAAGTTACATTTCAAAGTGAACACCATGAGCTTGTGCCAAAATTTACAAAAAAACCAAGTCCAAAACACTTTAAGGTATTTTAAAATCACTCCATCATTTCATAAAAATATGACTTAAAGTGAGAAGACCAGACTGACTTGAGTTGTCACAAAAACCAAACCCATTTGGCCCCATGTGCCAACCCACATTAATATATCTTCACTCAATTATCTAACTGTTCCAGTTCAATTATCCTACTGAGGTAGATCATAAAATTCTGTATAAAAATTGGAGTTATGAAGTTCATCATATTTTATTGTGCCCCTCTCCTGCCTCGCATGCCTCCTGAAATTGCTGGGCGTCATAGAGGAGAAAATTCTAACCATATTTTTAATTCAAATAACCCAAAGAAGGCAAGCACTCATACCTTTTTCAGGTCAGCCAAAATAAGAGGGCTCCCACTTCTGCATATTACGGATGTTCCTTTGAAATTAAACTCCATTTTAGCAATGTCAAGTTCCATTTCCTCTTTATCTCGCTCAGCCATGACTACAACAATCCCTCCACCCAAACTCTCATTGGCTATTGCAAGCTGATTCAATAACGATCCCTGAATTTACAATGGAATACTTAACAAATGGAACAAAAATGCAATTCAAGCTACTAAAACAGTTTTCCTTAAAGTAAAACTTTTAACTTTTTCTGAAAATAAGCAAAGCAATCAGAACTTTACCAATTTATCACTCCAGCCAAGAATTAAAGTATGGTTTTGCTCAACCACCTTACTTCTTCCTTTCCTCAATGAATCAAACTTCTCCGAAATTGCATCAGATACAAGTCCAAGCATCATTGCAAATATGAGCATACCGCCAAAGCTAATGGAAACTGAAACGAGCCTTTCACCAATCTTTTCAGAGTCAGTATGGTTGCCAGAATCAGCTACATAAGTCCACGATAACCAAAGGCATTCTGCTAAGCTATCATCTTTCACTCCGAAGAGTGCTAAACCACCAAGAAAAATAAGTAATAGAGTTGCAACTAACAATGCCAATGGCTTAGAATATGGGTGGACTGATAAAAACAAATCAACTCGATATGCTAGCTGTTTGTTTAGAGACACTTCTTCTGAAATGTTTTCTGATGACCTTGATCTAGAGACATAATCAATGTACTTGAAAGCTAGGACAGGCATAGATAAAAGTGTGAGGGAGACCATAAGAGCTAATCTTTTTAAAATTTTGCTATGGAGATCACTCTGCTGCCCAAAGGAACTGATGAGCTCCATAGAATCTGACAAATTGTAGGCTCGTAACGTAAATTCAAGCTTGGAAATATGTTCCTGAAAGCAGAGCATGGGTTTCAATTAGTATGGCCTCACCATTTAAACAAAGTTCCATACATTAACAGAAAAATTAGTAGGCCCAGCTCATATCTAGGGGACACAACATCGTAGTCAGATTGGGAAAAAAACAGAAAAAGAAATCATCATTGAAAGGCACTTTGACCTATCCGAGGAAACATGAAACCAGATGCACAAGCTGTTATATGAACTGAGCAACAAATAAGTTTCTCATTCTTATCTTATTCGTAAATTTGGTTTTGACAGTGTTTTACTGAAAATTGTGATTGGCATTGTAGTAGAAAAGCCTTAAAAACTAAAATTGTGAAAGAGTACAAAAACTTACCAAAGCCACTACGAAAATTAGGGGGGAAATTAAGAAAACGGTAAGGAAAAAAAAGTATGAGATACCCCATCTTAGTGGAAGAAATGAAGAAAAACTTTTGACCTGGCTCACTTCGGCATTTGAACCTGCCCAGGTAGGAATATCCTAGGCGAACCTAAACCAGGCTTGTATAGATATATACCACATCTTCTGGATATCTTAAACCCCTAACAGGTTGGTATTTTTCTTCCTGCTTTGCAGGAGTGAAACAAGAAAATAAAAATAAAAAGGAAAGGAAAAGGAAAGATTATTGAATAAAAACACCTCATCTTCAAACTAAGAGCTCTAACCTCAGAGAATTCTGAGGGATCTGCCAGAACCAACTAGGCTTCTGTGGTGTTTTCAGTGCTCCAAACATAAAGGCATCATTGCCAATTAAGCACCTCTGTGATCCTCCTTACTTTGTACTTTTCCTTTTCCTGGTAAATTAATTTAGAAAATCTTTGGGTACTTTTTAATCTACCTCAAAAAACCACTCTTGCTCTACCCTTTTAGCCAAACAAATATTATTCTTGTTCTTCTGAGCCAGTTTGTAAAAGAAAATTTTTGCTTTGGTTTAACTAGGGCTGCCAAAACGAACCCAATTATTTTTTGCATTTTCATATAGATAAAAAAATTCTAGGATTTTAGGAATGGAAACCAATAGGAAAAAAATAACATCGAGCTATAAATTGAAGGACTCCCATATTTTGGTGAGATGGTGCAGAATCAAGTATAACATTAAAGCCTAGTTACAAGTCTGAATGTTGCGGGAAGGCGGTGAAACACAAGTGTGTGTCACGTATTCAAATTTCCGATTAAAGTTTCTGTTTTTGTTTTTCCTTTTGCTGAAAAATTACTGAAAATCTTAGTTTTGTTTTTATTTAAAATTGGACTGAGTAAGGAAAATACAAGTATCCTATTACTGGGAATATCCTATTGCATGAAATCCATTTGAATCTCCTATTGCAGCCATCCATACACAGCCTTAAAGTTTTTCTTCTTTGTTTTTATGTTTCTTTTTTCGATGAATCACGTATGTTATCTAAAAGATCAACCAAAACTAAAACAATAAGTTCAAATAGCTTACTTTGCTTAGTTCCACTCATAGTGTTTGCAGGCTGAATCTTATTAAAGCTCCATGTTTGAATTTCACAAAAATATTTGGTTATCTCACAAGCTTTTTAACCAACGATTCTGGTAAAGTAAAATTTCAACAAATTGTTAAAAATAATCCTTTTGTTTTTAATGGCTATTCAAGTTAGATGCTATTAGTTTTACATGACAAACTAAAGACCAGTATCTGATCAACCAAAAGGACTATTATATTAATGTGTCTTCCGGAAAACAAAATAAATTACAAGGCAAAACGGAAATTGCAATGCGATAAGGTGTCCGGGACATATGAGTATATCTGCCAGTACAAGTCAAGGAATCCTAGATGTCATATACGGAAATACAAGGAATTCATATAAGTTATGAGTTAATTTACTACATACATCCAAACTAAATTTAAATTTATTTCATTTCATTTCAACTACTTTTTCATTTATTTTATTACAAAAATTTCTCTTTTTTTTTTTTTTGGACAAAAGGAGAGAAAAAAATGTACATGCCTATCGACATTAAAAGTGCCAAGTGATACTAATTGAGATGTCTCTAATATTTCATTTCTTTCATTCTTTAATAAATAAATACTGTAAGCATCGCAAGCAATAGAACTATACCTGCAACTCATTGACTTGGATATGTAAACAGTAATTCTGGTACACCACTGATGAAAATACTGTCGTCGCAATCTGCCGGATGCACAAAAAAAAATTTGGGATCAAAATCATAAATGTATATGTATGTACAAATATCAATTGGTGAGAGAGAGTACCGCTACGAAAAAGGTCATTTTCCACCGAACGTTGAAACCATTTCCCAAAAACTTATCGCCCGAAACCGCACTCGAAACCTCCGATCTTCTTCTCGAAACGCCGTCGGAAACGCTTGGAATGGCCTCGTTGACGTCGTTTTGCTGCGGCTTCTCTCGCCGGCGACCGAAGTTGACCCTCCGTCTAAGCCTCTCATGGTTAAAAGCTCTGTGAGGGGCCGAGGTCGAGGACGAAACGCTGCGAAATGGCGGCGACGAATTGGGAGACGAAACGCCGCCAAATGGCGGCCGATAATCGGGAGGAAGGTGTTGGGACGGCCTGGGGTTTGTTGGGAATCTTCGAGGGTATTTTGGAAATTTCGTTGAGTTCGAGTTGTTGTGGATGAAGGGCGGTGAGGGAAAGTACCAGTCTCTGCTGGTGGAAGCTACTGCTGCTGAGTCGGAGTCGAGGGACATTGTTGGGATAATTGTAAAAGTGTAGGTACTTTTTGGGAATTCAATTTGAAATCTGTTTGGGCTTTATTTCTTGCTAATTGTCTCTGCAAAATCGTTTTGAGAACTTTGTTAGAAATCATTGGTGGCTGTTTTGAATTTAAGGAAGGAGTTGTTAGGCTTGGAATTGATTAGTGCCTTGTTAATAAATTAATTTGGGGTGACAACAAAATGCGTTGACCTAAAACCTAAGGTGTGTAATGGCTTCTGAATGTTTGGCACTACGAAATAATTTCTTTGAAAATACTTGTTCTTGTTCCCGATAAGAGTAGAGATATACTAAAGAGAAAACTACATGAACACAGAGGTAATAGCCGACTTTGAGGGTTTTTTTTTTTTTCCTTTCTCTTTTCTTCTGCATATATGGTGTAGATGAGGAGAATTTTTCGACAAATTTGTTTTGGAGAGACTCTCAATCCCTACATGATTATTGTTGCTTTGGAGATATGTTGATTTTTCACATCAAGCACAAGACCAACGTATATGACAAAATTCACATTGCTCAGCGAGAGATCTTGCTCAACAAGGGAAATGTGAAATGTCATATATGTGTGGTCACTTCACTTTCTAGCAAGAAGTCTTTTGGGCAAAGTAGCATAAGCTTGAGCCCATAAACAAAATCGTGAGGGCCCTGGCCTAAAGCAAACAATATATTGCTAGGGAAGGTGGGTCATGAAAAATTTAGCCACTGTGTGCATGACACTTTGACACTAATGGAGTTCGAACAACATTGGCAGTGATGGTAAATACATATGGTTTAAAACGCGATTGGATTGAAATGATGCACTATAAAACAAAAAATATGGGTTGAAGCTTATTGTTTGGGGCATTTCTTTGTTGGTAATACAACCATGAGTTGTGTTGTGAGTAGATATATATGGTTTGGATTGAAATGGTGCACTATAAACATAAAATATGGGCTAAAGCTTATTGCTTGGTTAACGATCAAAAGTCGATTAAAGAGAAGTTGATAAATTCAATTCAGCTCTTACAACATAATAGTGAAATCGCCGGGAGCAATTTCTTTTTTTTAAAACTATTTGTTTTTAATGTGGTGGGTTGTAAGATTTTGGGTTTAAAATTAAAAAATGAATTAAAGGGAGGAAGGAAAGAAAGTCCCAACAGGAAAAGGCGTGATGGGACACGTGGCCTAAGGGGATGTGCAACAAACCCGTTTTTATAGTAAGCTTACTTTTTCTCTTCAATCATTCAGATGAGTTTGGAAGGTTGAGATTGATCTGTATATAGTGTTCTCATTTGAGCCATACTCGGGTGGGACTTGGGTATGCTGATATTTTGTTCCCTTCTAAGATTCGTGCATGTCTCCTATGTTCTTAATTTCCCAATTTATGAGTTTTGTCATTCCATTTAACTAAATAATAGTCTCTTAGCACGCGTGTGCCAATTGGGCTTTTTAAACAATGATTTATTCTTAGTTTTTAATTAGTTAAATATATAACATATATTGTTTGTACCATAGCTGACCCTTCCACTCGCATCATGACACGTGGAAAGAGCACGAAGTTAGGAAACATTGTGGCCCACTAACAGACTAGTTAAGTATGAATCGACATCCGCGACTAATTCATCACAAAGCACAGTCGTCGCCCCCACCGATCGGCAAGCGCTCCCGGAAGCTCCTCGAACATAACGATCGGTGCGCCATGCCGATTAGGCGAGACAATCTCGAAACTCCCCACTGATATTTTGCGGACTCGTATCGACCTCAGAGGCACTTCCACAAGTCCCACATTGAAACTAAGTACTAAGAGCATCCTAAATACTCTCTATAAATATGGCCCCTTGTCCTAGACACAGGGTAAGACTTTTCAGCTTGATTCTCAAGCCCTAGCATTGGTAAAACAAAAAAGCTCTTCCTCAAACTTACTTTAGCATCAGAGAGTCATCGACTGGTACCACACCGGTGCTTTAGACCTCAACCGTTGTTTCTTTTCTTAGCCAAGTCTAAACACTACGCCCCAAAGAAGAACGTGTTCGCACCAAGGGCTTACTCAGTCCCTAGATGGCCCACGTCACCTGTAAGTTGCATTTATCTCCATCTGTTTAGTTTTAGGGCAAACATATATAAAAATATAAAAATAAAATAAAAAATAAAACAAAAAAAGAGATAAATTTGGTTGCATTGGAGAGGGAGAGGTATATGGGTGAAGTGGGCAGTAACTACTTTTCTTTAATTACCTAGGTGGATTTTTTTTAAAAAAAATTTGTAATTTTGCAAAAAAAGTAAAATTACTATTATACCCTCATTATATTAGATTGTGGTGTTTTAACATTTTTCTTATCATGGGTATTTTTATTGTTTTCAAATGTTTCACAGTTTAAGGCTTCTATAGAGATAGATATTGATATATATAGAGAACTTCAATTGAGGGATCCCTCAAATACGCTTATTCGTATTTGAGGGCACTTTTGTACAACTCAATTCTCTAATTCTTTTAAGAGAGCTTCAACCAAAAATACGATTATTTAGTCAATCTAATCTAAACTGAAAAAATGGGGATTTGAATTCAAATTGAGGCTGGGGAGTACATCTGCGAAGTTGTCTATTCTTGTTACCCTTCTTTTGTATAACATCCCACATCTACTAACAGAGAAGGGGTGATGTGCCTTATATCTACATGCCCACCTCCATCTATCAAGAGGCATTTTGAGAGCTCACTGGCTTCGGAGTCATGGGAACTCCGAAGTTAAGCGAGTTGGGGCTAGAGCAATCTCAGGATGAGTAACTCACTACTCCTTTGTTTACTTGTGTTGAAAAGTGATGCGGAACCCACATGTAATTATGACTTTGATTCCTAATATAGGAGCAATGGCATTCCGGGTGGGGGAGGTGGTATTGGGCATGGATGAATTGAAATGGACATTTTTCTACCAAAATTGCCCTCATATATTTTGTGAAAACACACACACACACACACACACACAACACAGTTGATTCCATTTTCTTTGAACATAAATATATTTAACTTAATCCTATATATTTAGATATACTAGGAAGTATTCAACCCAAAAAAAAAAAAAAAAGATATACTAGGAAGTAATAATTAAACTTATAAAACATGGTTATTTTTACATATATTAAATTGGAATTATTATTACTATATAAAAAAGTTGGTTTTTTATTAGTAGATTAGAGAACTTCAACCAAAAAAAAAAAAGAAAGAAGAAGATTAGAGAACTTTTGTCATTTGTTCTATTGATTTTTTTTTAAACGAAAATTTTATCATTTGAGAAATTGTGTAAGTAGTTGAACAATTTGAATTTATTTTGCAAGAGCATTTTGGTAATCAAACTTGTTTATATTCTAATTCGTAAATCACTCGATTCCTGCTTAACCCTATTCCTAAATACTCTGATTTCTATTTATCCCGATTCCTGATTAGTGAACATGTGGTTCAAGTGTGTTACAATTTATTTACTTGAAAGTACATCATTGAATTTTGGGTTAATTTATGTTTAGTACTTTGAACTTTTACTGGTAAGGTATGTTAGTCCTTGTATTCTCAATTTTAACGATTCTATACCCTAATCTTTCCAATTTGTTTCAATTGGATTTCAACATCAACTTCACTGTCAATATCTCCGTTAATTGCTGTGTGTCATATGTGGGTCCCACGAGTTCGATGCTTTCGATGTCAATTGAGGGGCATTTTGGCCCAAACCCCTCTCTAAATAAATAAATAAAGACATGTGGCTGCATTTAATTGGGCTGAAATAAAAAATTTTAAAAGCAAAAATATCAGTTTGATGGTTTAAAACAAGTCAAAGAAAGAAAAAACCCTAAATCCAAAATTTTTTGAAACATGATTCTCCAATTTCCAGCATCTACGTATGTGAAATAAGGAGTTCTCCAATGAATGAGGGTCATTGTTGCTTTTACGGCGAGATAGCTCGGTTTGAAACATCTTGGACTACACTTAGATTCTTGAGTTGTCGCAAGATTTGATTGTTTTTCTACTTTGATGGTGAAATTTGTACGGCAGTTAATTAGGTTTGTGGAATTTGATGGAGAAATTATCTTAATGTGCAAGTGAATAGGTGTGAGGTATTTTGACTAGTTTGATCTTGAAATGTGTGCACAATCAAAGATGATAATTCCTAGGTTATTGAAAAGGATAGATGTTGTTAAGGGTGAATTGAGGAGGTCTCGTAGTAGAGAGAGGCTACTCTGAGCATTTATCTTGGCTATTGGGATAATTTTTGCATTTTTTTTAGTAGCTTCTGATGAGGAGAACGCTTCAACTAGAAAGAAGGCAACATTAGAATTGGCATGCTGTTTATTTTTATGTTTTGTATCAAACTAACACTAGAGAAGGATATTATGGGTTCATTTTGTAATCACAATTCGCATGAAATGTTGGGTTATATGATCAGTGGCTAGTGTAATCAAAATTCCATTTTGTTCACAATTAGCATGTACGAAACTAGTTTTGTTGTATTGTTTGTATCAAAACTATCACTGGAGAAGGCTATTACGGGTTTAGTTTGTAATTACAATTCACATGTAGTGTTGGGTTATATGATCAGTGGTTAGTGTAATTAAAATTCCCTTTTGCTCACAATTCGAATGTACCAAACTCGTTTTTTGTAAACAACTTTATTAAACTTGTTGTTTCATACAAAAAGTAGACTAAATAAAATGCCAACCAGTTTTCACATAAACTAAATGCATCCACATCCAACATTTGGTCTTAAAACAAAAGTACAAAAGTAAAATACCTATGAAACTGGTTCTAACCTAAAATGCCATCCAACATAACAAAATTCATCCAACTCACAAAGCGATCCAACAAAATTCAACCAATAACAAAAGCAAAATACCTATGAAACTAGTTCCAGCCCAAAAAGTCATCCAACATTGGAGGCAATACATATCAAAATTCACCCAACCCATAAAACCATCCAACATAATTCAACCTATATGACAAAAGCAAAATACCTATGAAACTGATTCCAACCCAAAAAGACATCCAATAAAGTTCAACTCATATTCAAGCCAAACCAAAAGCAACATTTTATCCTACTGTCCATTTTGTGATTCTTGGACATAAGCACAGTTACTACATGTTGTCTTTGTGCGCTTCACCCTCTTCCTCACCAAGCCATTTTGATTGTTTGAATCAGTTGCTCTTGTTAAACCATCTTCAACTTTCTTCTTGTCTCTCTTTTCCTAATAATACAAAGATACAATCAATTTATGTAGAAGTATCCACTATCAAGCAGCTGTGAAAAGAGACTTACCTTCAGCTTTGCAGCTCTTTGTTTTGCCTTTTTTCTCATGGAGTTCTTCCTCTTCATCTCAGCTTCATAAGTATTAGCTTTGGTTGCTTGTGTGAATGATCCAGCAGCAGCTTTGGCCTTACCCTTCTTAGTGCATAGGTTTTAGCATTTGGTGGCTTATGTGTATGGCAAATTAATGAATTATGATCTTTTTGACCACATGTACCACATTCGAGAGAGTCTTGAAATTTGCATAGTTTCTTCCCACTACTTTGGTCTTTCTTTTACCTATTTCCTTCTTCCTAACCATGCTTGGTTTATCAGGCTACCTGCTATACATTGAAGGTAATAATTTAGGGAAATCAGTGGTTTCCCAAAATTCTATTCCATTCATAGGAAGAATAAAGTTCTTATATGTCTTCAAGAATGTTTCCTTCAAGAAACAGTTATCTACATAATTCTCAAACCTATCCCCTTTCTTATGGTTAATAACTGACATTGCATACTTATATGGGACATAAGATAAATCTCAGTTCCTGCAATTGCATGTTATGTCATTCAAATCCACCACAAATTGGCCATAATTTCCAGTGTTTAACTTGGGGCCTCCAGACATAATTGCAATGCAATATACCACCTGAATTTTGTTATTTTCAAGCTTTCCGAACGACTTAAGACATAATCTACCAATATATTTCATCATCACATCCCTCATCATCTGTACCCTTTTCATTAACTTAACCCTAATCTCCTCCATCATTGAAATGATTGGCTTTGTCCTAGCATCTAATATCCATGAATTAAAAGACTCACATAGATTGTTTAGCAACATTCTACACTTCAAATTTGTGTTAAAATGTGACTTTGACTAATGTCTTGGTGGTCTTTCTGGAGGTGTAAGCCAATTATATGCATTTCCATCCAATGTTTTCATCACCTCCATTGCCCTTCTGAATTGAGGAATTGTGGTTGCCTTGGCAGCTATCTGAAAGGCATTCTTCAACATCTTTCCCTTATACATGGTTCTGAAGTTAGCCAACAGATGACTTGAACAAAATCTATGGTCACAATTAGGCACCGCTGCTTCAAAAGCTTCCAACAAACCTTTTTGCTTATTACTTATGAAAGGGAACCCAAATTGGTTCTCCAATTCAATATCTTTTACAAGCAGCTATGAAAACCATATTCAGGATTCTTTGTTTTCTACCTCAACTTGAGCATATGCAATCACCCAAGTCATATTATTGGCATCCAAACCAATAGCTGACAGCAACTGCCCTTCATAAGGATTCTTCAAATGACACCCATCCAATCCTATAAGTGGCATGCATCATTCTTTGAATTGTTGCCTTGAAAGAAACCACAGGAACTGTGGGGTTTGTCTTCATCTCTTCTATAAATGTTTTGGTGAGCTAAGAAGACTTTACCCCTTTATTTTCCCAAACCCTGCTACAAGTGTGTGTTGGATCGAGTTTCTTCACTTGTAGTGTATCTTCACGCTGCATCTTGGAAGCATAAATCTCAAATAGGTAGCTCTCTGCAACGCAAATTGCCCTTATCCTAAACTTCTCAAACTTCATCCAACAAACTTCTCAGCATTCTTTGATTGAAGTGATCATCAAAGCATTTATGAAACTAGTACTATTTGGAAATTGCATCATAATATGGAACTCTATAGCCTCCATGTCTGTTGCTACATTAAATTCTGGGAATGCATGTTCGGTGTTATCTTCATTAAAGTCATATAGGAAGTGTAAGCTGTTATTGTTCTGAACCAATGACAGGACACATTTCTTCATTATCCTCAAAACCATCTATATTCACCAATTCAGGCTTTGCACATGGTTCTTGACTTTTCCAGAGCTATTTCCCGCATAAATGATTTAACATTTTCACGTTTAATACTTTATTGTACACGTACATACACAATTTAATCGATTTAACTCAATTTAATACTTTTGAGAAATTACAATTTTGCCATTGGGGTAAGCTCACTTTAGTCACTTTTTGTTTGGGAAAGAATTTGGGGAATTGAGTTGCATTGTTGCACTAGGCTCGTCGAAAAGACTTCGCACATGCGGGGCATGCCCAATTCCAAGATGTAATGAACTTGTAAAGGTTTACAAACTGAAAGGACGTAACGGTAAATTTGAAAATTATCAAAACCCTAAATACTCGATCAACCCTTCCTCTCTCACGCCCAATTTCGGATATTCCGTCTCCATCCGACCACGGATTTCGACGAAATTACCTCCAAAATCTTCCTCTCCTCCTCCTCCTCTACTTCGCCCACTAGATTTCTTAGATTAATTTCACATGGTTTAGCGACTAGAATGAGGAGAATTTTCGGGATTTTTTAGACTCAGGCCACGGCGTTTTCGGCAACCAAATCAGTCGAGTGAGGTATGGTTTTTCATCCTCTCAACGTCCTCTAGTTGTTTTGATAGTTGGTTTGGATCAATTTAAAGCTGCGAGTGTTCGATTGGAAACCTAGGTTTTGTCCAACTTTGGAAGCTTTTTTCAGCCATTTCCCAGCCAAATTGGTGGTCGGCCTAGTTGTATAAGTTGTTCCCCCAGTTGCCCTAATCACGTGGGTGTAGGTATTGTTGGGTGATTTGAGAAATTTTCATTGTTGAAAATTTCTCAAGCCACCCACTCGCTGTCGGAGCATGTGGAGGATCGTGGGCCATGCTGCAGTGGCCCATTGTGTTCTGATTTGATCCCTATGTCGTCTTAAGCGCGACGGTATGCTCGAATTCGAATTTGGTTATCACATGATAGTTGAACGAATTTACGCCTATTAGGCGATATTCGGGTTCGATATGTTCAGACCGTTGGATTGGCTTTAATTCCAAGTTTGTTGTTCTCTGTACCTCTAGGATCGTATAGGAACTCACGGATAGAAAATCAGAGTCCCGGATATTCCGAATCAATGATTCTATGGTTAGATAAACTCGTGACCGTCCGATCGTGCAATCGAGAGCGATCCGACTGCTCGATTGAGACTAGACTTTCAGGACGTGTTCAGTAGACCTTGTTGGACTTCTAGAAACTTTCGGATTTGAAATCGGAGGCCATGGGCCTTGTGGTCCCCGTTGAAAAAAAATGAAAAGTTTGACCAAACCGTTGACCATTGGTCTTTTGAGATTGTCCAATCCTTTGGAAAGTACTAGAATAGCCATAGGGCTTTTCTAAGTTTTGGGGCACGTTACGTCTCGGGGACTAGGGTTTGATCTTAAATACGTAGTTGAGGTGTATAACGAGTTTTGGTAGTGTTTGGGTTTAGGGTTTAATGTGCATTACTCTTTGAACATTTGAAAGGTATGTTTATAATGTTTTAATTTTGAGATTATAATATTGTTTAATTGTGGTTATTGGTTGTTATATCGATATAAATGAAGCTTTG
The DNA here is from genome assembly GCF_029339155.1 of Prunus mume. Lineage (NCBI taxonomy): Eukaryota > Viridiplantae > Streptophyta > Magnoliopsida > Rosales > Rosaceae > Prunus > Prunus mume. Next base: position 33,678,690 of record NC_142699.1, read on the forward strand.
AGGATAGTGTGAATCAGGAATTCAATTATGATCGTGGAAACCGAGTCGTTAGGTATTTAATTTTGGTTTGAGGCTATGAATGTGTGGGGTTTGGAGTATATGCTTTTGAGAGTTGTTGTCTTTACTACAATATTTTGAGTTATGGAAGATATGATAATGGGATTTCCAGGGATTACTATTGTTAGTATTATTATTATTTATTATTTTTATTATTGTAATTACTATTATTATATATATTGGTTTGGGGTACCTCTGAATATTTGGAAATTGGATTTTGAGAATATCATCTTTTATTATATATAGTTGTTTATGAAAGTAGATTTTGGATCTTTGCAATGATACGTCATCTCATGTACCCTTCCTTTGGATATGGATGAATAATGGATACTTGGAAACTGTGGTTATAGTTTGAATATGTCGGAATCTGGGCACCATTGACAGGTTGTTACTATAGACCTTTAGCAAGGTAGTCTGCGCGAGTAGGACTTGTCACAGATGCATCATTATTAAGGATTCTGCTGTGCGTCTGGTGAGCCCAGTTCCCTGGTTGGACGGCTTGTCCCTGGCCACATGGTTGTTGAGGATTCCTCCGTGTGGTTTAGCCAAACAATCCCTATGTTGGATTATTTTTCCCAATATATGATGTGCACTATCATATGTACCTCTCCTTGGATACTGATACTTGGAAACAGTGGATATGGATACTTGGATATGATTAGAACCCGGGCACCTTTGAAGGGGTGTTTCATAGACCTTAGCAGGGTAGATGTTCGAGTATTGAGGATTCTGCTGTGCATGCTGGTGAGCCTAGTTCTCCCGTTGGACGGCTTGTTCCCTAGCCACATGGTTAATTGAGGATTCTTCCTTGCGGTTTAGTCAAATAATCTCCGTGTTGGATTGTTTTCCCTTGGTACATGAGGATGGTGTAAGATGTGCATATATTCATATATATATATATATGTACAATACATATATATATATATATATATATGTATATGTGGATTCGTTTTTGGGTTGAGATTCTTGAACTTGTGCTTCGTGAGTACTCTGCACAAGTATGAACGTTTGATTTATAGTTTGGAAAGTGAGAACTGTTATGAGTTTTGAGCTCTTTGTAGGGGTCTTTTTATTCCAGCAACTTGATGAATGGGCTTGGGCTGCCGAAAAAGAGAAACATGCATGAAATTGTCCCTTGAGTCTGAGTTCAAGGATCATGCCCCAAGAGTGTTTTGAAAGGGTAGCTGAGCCTTAGGAAACACTTTGGTCTTCTTCACCAATGAAACTAAGAGTCGCTTATAGATAAATTCTTTGGCTTGGCATGAGAAGCTTGTGGCATGGGAGCTGAGCATTCGTGAGTTTAGCATGAGAGAGAAGGCTTGGCTTTCCTATGAGGAACAGAGGCTTGAAGTAATGATTTCGTGAGGATTTGCTGAAAAGAAAGAGAGAGAGAGAGAGAGAGAGAGAGAGAGAGAGACAGACAGACAGACAAACAAATTATGGTGGATGAACATGTGTCTTGGATAATTTTCTAGCAGCTTGATGAAAGCTTCATCAGGCTCTGTATTGGCTTGACATAGGAGAGAAAAGAGAAGTAATAGAAGAACAAGGCTTGAAATCGAAGGGTTCCAGAGATGAGAGGTGATGCTTGCTCTCTCTAGGTATGATTGCTTGCCTTCGATCGGAAAGAGAGGATATAAGCATGGGTGGCATTAACAAATTCCTGGGTTGCACGATAGAAGAGAAAATGGGAAGCAATGGAAGAATAAGGCTTGAAATCGAATAGTTCCAGAGATGAGAGATGATGCTTGTTCTCTCTGGATGTGGGTTTTAAGAAAGAGAAAGGAGGAAGATGGAAGAATAAAGCATGAAATTGAAGGATTCCAAAGGGGATGCTTGCCTTTGGTGAATTCTCACGGTTGCTGGGAGGCTTGCAGCAACCAAGGTGAGTTGTTTTTGCTGGATAGGAAGTGGCTCCTTTTATAGGCTCTGGAAACCTTAATTTTGTCAAGCCTCCCTCCCTCTTTTCCTCACTTTCTTCCATTTATCTTGCTTGGTGAAATTTCTCTAGCCTGAACCCATAGGCACACAGCTTTTTGGGGTTCCAAGGTCCTCAGGCAGCTGGACTTCTCCATGTGGGTGGAGCTACCCAGTTTTGCTTCTTGTTTTCTCATCAAACCTTGACGAGGAAAGAATGGGTAAGGATGCTTGGTCAAAAAGGTGATCAGTACATGGGTTTGCTTGGTTTTGGTGGTTTGGCTGTGATATGGTTCTAAAGAGATGCACAACGTTGGATATTTTATAAGGTGCTGGGTTGTTTTATTTCCAGCGGCTTATGAGTTTGCTCAAGTTGCTGGAAACATCTTATTTGATCAAGGTGCTGGATATTTTGGCTGATGTTTGATTTTTCCAAGTGTTTGCAAGTTATTGGATATTTTCCTAAGCTATTAGGCCACTCCTTCTCTCTCAGACTCACCCATATGTTTGGGCTCAAGAAATAGGCTTGAGAAGCAGCCCAAAACTTCCACTTCTTGGCCCATCAATGGGCCTCGTGAATGCTTGTAACCATCCATACCACAACCCGCTCAACAAGCCCCAGGCATTCGCGTGGTTTGGACCCACTTAAGTTTGTAGCGTGGAGTGTTGCTTATTTGCTTGGCGTGGCCTGTGTGCAAAGCGTATATGACGAACTTTGCTTTCCCAAATCGGGTTTCTTCTTGATAAGGTATTGGACCGAGAATTTATTTTGGCCGAACCGTGGATTTTTTGGGCCTCAACATTAGCCCCCTTGATTATTGGGGCCATGAATGTGTATTGAAATGGTCCAAATAATCAATTTCCAGCCCAAAATAAATTGCAATGGCATGGTATGGCATGACATGGGTTTATGAGCAACTCAAGGATGACCAGTTAAGTGTCTCTGAAATTACAGCCAGGTTTTTTTTCGGGAAGGTTGGAGGGGTCGCAATGGTTCCGCTTAAAACCCAATCCTTCTTAAACACCGAGGGTGTTGCTTTGAAGAACTTTCCTAGACACTATAATTTTGGAGGTCACTTACTAGAGTTACCAAGAGTTGACCTATTTTGTGGCATGATATAGGAGAAAATTCTTGGTGGATTAGCTCAAGATAACTACTTAGCTTGCGTGATTTATTTGCTTGAGTGACTAGAGATGCTTGATTCTGCATGGTTGTGATTTGCAAGAGTTGCATTGACTTACACGCTTGGTTTTGACGTGTATATTTAGCATGTATTTTTGGTATTTGGCTTTATGTTTAGCATTGACATGTATGCTTGATTTTGGCTTGATGCTTGGCATTGGCGTGTATGCTTGATTTTGGCTGTATTGTTTAAGCTGTGCTTGTATTGTTCTAAGTGTGGAAATGAATTTTGGAAGGAGAAATGTCTTTTTTGATTGCTGTTACGATAATTGGTACAAGTGTATGAATTTACAAAGGAGTTCAAAAGCAAGAACGTTTTAGAAAATGGTTGGTTATGAGGCCAGAAGCCTGTTTGTTTGTTGTGTGTGACGTACTTTATGCATGCTAAGTTTGGTGATTTTAAACTGTGTTTTTGACAGGTTGAACAATTTGGTAAAGTCTGTTTTAGGGTAAACTCTGCCGAAATTTCAGTAGAAGTCTTGGCCCTCTTTTCCTTTGTTTTAAGGGAAAATGAGGTTTGTATTTAGTAAGTGGGCCCAATATCGGTTGAATGTATGAAAAACTACAGGATTAGTCACGGATTCCGAGAAATTCAGGGTGGGTTCTGTCATTAATACACTTATTTTTTTTACAAAATTTTCAATTATACACACAAAATTCAAGTATTATGCACATATTTTTTGCATATTATTTAATAAAAATAATATATATTAAAAAAAATTATATAGTGGCTGAACTTATTGGTTGCAATTCGCCAAAATATTTCCCAATGAAACACGTACGTATTTTATTCATATTTTTCCCATTCCGTATTTTACTAACTAAAAGAATGTGAGAGACTAAGATTATTTCTTACTTGTTGTAACAAAAATGCAAGATTGTGATTTTGCAAACTCTTTGCCAAAATAAACAAAAATTTCAAACAAAGATTTATAGGTATAGTAGTAAGCGAGGTGGTAGTATTCTTCATGAAAAATGTTGTTCAAAATGTAAAGAAATTACCAAGAACACTTCAACTTAGCATGCAATTCTCTACAACAAATAATATGTGCAGTGCCAATGGGTTCCCACCACAGTGGTGATGGATTCCCCCTCCCCTCCATGGCACCGAAGATCAAACTCTAATGAGATTTCTTTCCTCCAATGTAACCAAAAAAAAATTTATGTGTAATTGTAACAACCCGGTCCTTAATTAATATTTAATTATTAATTTATTCTAGTAAAATATAATTATACCCCTAGAATATTTTATTAGGTTTAAAGTTGATTTTTTGACTGGGAAGGAATTTGAGGATTTGGGTGGTACCATTGAATAGAGCTCGACAATATGAGTTCGTAGACATACGGGAGAACAGGTCTAGAAACGAAAAGGACGTAAATGAAATTTTAAAATTTCTTATTGCTACAATACCCGAACTCTTTTTATTTTTCTCTCCTTCTTCCTCCTCGAGGAGCTTCAACATTTTTCTTCTTCTTTGTTTTTCGACAGTCACTGTAGCAATAGTGATTGTTCGATTTCCAAGCCTCAAAATCGACGTTATCGTTCACCAGATGGCCACGCCACCTTCACGAAAAGTGTTCATCTCACCCTCCTCTATAAAACCCACCTAAAATCCAATCTGATTGGCTAATGATGAGCTCGAATTGAAGCTAAGAAATGGTTAGGCTTTTCCGGCGACTCCGGCCACGAAATCCGTCGAGCCAGGTATGAAACTTCATCTACTATTCGTGCTCTATCTATTTATGTAGGTATTAAAGATCGATTTTGAAGTTTTACAGAGTGTTCCATATACCCATATTATGCCGATGGTTTCGTATGTTAATCAGAGATCGACATGATTAACAACCTAGCTAAATAATTAAGTGCATGTCCATATTTAATACACATATTCAGTGGTTGAAAAGGAAGAATTATAGCTTTTGGTTTTTATCAGATTTTGGGTGTATATATATATATATATATATGGATACATATTTTAAGTTTAGTTGAGAACCAATTTATTGAAAGTTTATATAAATGATGGGTTATGGTTTTCAAACCCACCGAGAGGGTACCCCCCCAGTTTCCTTGAGATAGTTTGTTATTTTGATGATGCCCCATGAGTTCCGGGGACGCTTGAATCGTGTGGTGCCAGGTTGCGGGTCGGATTGAAGTGTCTCCGAGACCTGCCGGTTTGCGGATCAGGTGACTACGGTCCCAATCCTACCAGTTTGCGGCTCGGGTAGACCTTGTGTCACCAAGACACTGCGAGAATTGACAAAATATCATGAATTAACGGAAATAAAGGGGGTACGCCTAGGTGGAGAGGATTTAAGATATGAGATGCTTTTAACTAAATTGAGGATTTTATATAATTACCATTATTTTCTTGAGCATCACATTTGTTTTACAAGCGATAGATGGAAATATATATAGATTCTAATCAAGTTATTGATATATATAAATATATTTATTTATTTATGAATTTTACGTGAGTTCGATACAAGGGTGTTCGGAACTTATAAATCTTTAACTTATCTTATTTCATCTTATTATGTTCATTTATCTTTATCTTGCATTATTTTATATAGTATTAAATACCTGAAGTTTTTCTAGCATATTTTGCCTCATGAGTCCTAGAGTTATCCGGACCATGGGAGCGAGGATTGCGGACCAGGTTGACCAGATGTCTCTTGAGTCCAGCGAGGATTACAGGTCAGGACGTGTCACCATTGGTGTCACGAGGAATTGATGGTTATGGTTTTGCAAGCATGATTACTTGATATAAATACTTTTATTCCTTCATTTAAATATAGATATTGCCATGTGAGTAATACTAGGAAGCTTGGAATAGGAAATGAGAACTAGAGTGGTTTTGCAAAGAAAGAACTACGTGTGGCTTGACCCTCAGTAAGGGTACGTAGGCAGCCTTTGGTTACAGGATGCAGCCACGGGTTAGAATGGTTGAGATTGTCAATGTATTATTGTTGTTCTAGTAGTTGAGATGAATTTTATTAGCAAATTGATTTATTTGACTTGTTGCATCCTAAGGCCAGAATGATATGATGCTTAATTTCTTTTGTATATAATTCGATACATGCTGGCAGTTGTGATATATATATATATATATATATATTTAAACATATTTAACAAGTGGAATATTTTTGGAAAATGTTCAGTTTACAGGGGAGACTCTGCCGAATTTTTGGTAGAAGTCGCATTTGAATTTCATTTAATTTCAGTTAAAAGGGCAATTTAGTTTTTGTGCCCAGTATTAGCTGTGTCGAACACTCACAAGGTTCGCTCATTCCAAAGTGGAATTTGAGTCGGGTCCTGTCGATAATAACAGAATTTAGTAGCACTTAAGAGAACGAGGTAGACCAAAGGCAAACATTCCAAAAAAAAAAAAAAAATTGAACTTTCAAGTTGATTTATTGTGAAATATCTCTCTTCAATATCTACTTTAGAGATGTCGAAACCATCAAATTAATATCTATAAATTAAAAGCAAATGCAACTACAAAGGTCAATTTTACAAAAAATAAATATTATAGCCGTACGGCTATACTCCATACAATACTTAGGGTCTGGCTGCGCGGCTATACTACGTTTTTTATTATTAAAAATAGTATAGCCGACTGGCTATACCATTTTGACACGTGACAAAATAGGCGTAGGCTCCAGGCGGGTTCTGATACTCATATTTTTTTATAATAAAATCAGTATAGCCGGACGGCTATACTTTAGTATAACCTGTGACTATCTGGTTTTGACACTTGGCAAGCGGGCGCTCTTGCCAGCCCCTTTTTTTCCTTTTTAAAAAAATAGATATTAACGCTGGGCGGCTATACGAAATGTTTTTTTTATTTTATAAAAACGGTATAGCTGCACGGCTACACTATGAGTTTTCATTATAAAAACGTATAGCCGGATGGCTATACTAGGGATATATATATATATATATATATTTTTCAACTTTTCCATAGCTATTACCCGTATGAAGAATTTTGCATTTTCATGTTTAATACTCATATTGTACACGTATGTACGTATTTTTTTTATGTTTAATACACTTATTTTTTACAAAATTTTCAATTAGACACACAAAATTCAAGTATTATACACAAAATTTGTGAGTATTTTTGAATAAAAATAATATATATTAAATAAATTAAATAAATCAAAAGAAAATATTATATAGTGGCCGAACTTATCGGTTGTAATTCGCCGAAATATTTCTGGATAAAACACCTACGTATTTTATTCATATTTTTCCCATTCCATGTTTTACTAATTGAAAGAATGTGAGAGACTAAGATTATTTTTTACTTGTTGTAACAAAATGCAAGATGGTGGTTTTTGGAAACTCTTTGCCGACCATAACAATAATTTCAAACAAAGATTTACGGGAATAGTAGTAAGCGAGTTGGTAGTATTCTTTAGGCTTAATTATGTACATGCCCCCTGTGCTTTCCAACTTATCTCAGATTACCATATGTGTTTGCAAACGGCTCAAAGTACCCCCCAACGTTTAAAAAACTGTCTCACGTTACCCTTTCCGTCAGTTTTTGAAGTTCCATTACTGAACGTTCTTGTTCATCCCCAAAAATTCCAAAACAGACCCATCCCTTTGTTCTGTTCATCGCTTATTTACGCTCCAAAACTCAGAAATTTCTCATAACCAACACAACTAGCAGCAAGAATAGCTCAAGAGGTTGAAAAACCATACCTGGATCGAAGCAAATGGTGCTCGGAATCGCCCGAACGAGCGATGGAGATTTTGGGTAAAAATCGGCCAATTTCTTGTTTTTTTCGGCGATCCAGACTGCGGTTGGTAGCGGATGAGATGTGAGGGTGGTAGAGGACAACGTGCTGGTTCTTTTGATACCCATATTGTGGCTTGGGGTGGCCTTTGAGGAGGAGATGACAACCTAAAAATGGTCGGATGAACAGTAACAAAGGGGATAGGTTCTTGTTATGGAATTTTGGGGGGATGCACAAGATGCGTTAGTAATAGCGGAACTTCACAAAAAGCTGACGAAAAGGGTAACGTGAGACAGTTTTTTAAACGTTGGGGGGGTAATTTGAGCCGTTTGTAGGTGGTAATCTGAGATAAGTTGGAAAGCACATGGGGCATGTACATAATTAAGCTTATTCTTTATGTAAAATGTTGTTTAAAATATGAAGCAATTACCAAGAACATTCCAACTCAGTATGCAATTCTTTACAACAAATAATGTGTGCAATAACAAAATTTAGTAGCACTCCAGAGAATGAGGTATACCAAAGGCAAATATTCTCCCAAAAAAAGAAGAAATTGATTTACTGTGAAATTTCTCTCTCTTCAATATTTGCTTTGGAGATGTCGAAACTATCAAATTAATATTTAATATTTATAAATTATAAACTAATGCAACTAGAAGGGTCATCTTTTATTATTATTTATAGTATAGCCGTGCGGCTATACTCCTAATATGCTCAAAGAGTATACTTGTCCGGCTATACTAGGGATATTTTTTTATTATTATATAGAAATAGAGTATAGTAGCATTAGTAATCTTTTTATATATATAAATATTCTTTATAAATAGTATAGCGGAGTGGCTATACTCTTTTGTTCTCAAATGCAAAGTCGCTCAATTACAGCGAAGAAATGAGAAGAAGAAATTTGGGTTTAATATGCAAAGTTGCTTAAGTTTTCCATAATTGTTAGGAAGGGATCAATATCCTTTTTTATTTTGAATATTGATGAATTAATTTTTGTTAATTTTGATTTTTAATTTGGCCCAATTAGATGCAGCCACGTGCCTTGTTTTTTTTTGTCAGGGAGGGGTTTGGGCAGGAATACAATAAGTGGTCGAAAATGCGCCTTAGTTGACATCGAAAGCATCGAACTCGTGGGACCCACATATAACACGCAAGCAATTAACGGTGATATTGATAGTGAAGTTAATGCTGAAGCCCAATTGAAACAAATTAGAAAAATAAGGATACGAAATTATTAAAATTGAGAGTATAGGGACTAACATGTCTTATCTGAAGTATTGGACTCGGAAAAGCAGCCAGCGATACCCTACGGTCTACGGAATCCACACCCACACCACACATAAACAAACCGTGCAACAGTGAAGCACTAAAAGTTTCGCTTTGCTCAACTCAGTCAACAAAACTAGAGCGATAGCAAAACCAAAGAAAAATGGGCTCTGCTTCTCTGATCAATCCGTTGACATCCTCGCTCTGCATCCCAAAATCAGAGCTCACAGCTCCCAAACAGCTATCGGTGGTGGGGGTGGGCCCCGCCACCACCACGTCTTTGAGCGTAAGGTCCAACAACAAGAGCAACAGCAAGAGCATGCGCCAGATAGGGAAGCCTTCTTCAGTTTCCTCTGTGGTGTGCAAGGCTGTTTCTGTGACGCCACAGACCGCTGTTGAGGGTCTCAACATTGCTGAAGATGTCACTCAGGTAAATACCATTTTGACTTTGTCTCTGAGAAATACGAATTGGGTTGGGTTTCTTCGTTTGATTTGAAGATGAATATGGTTCTAGATCTACAAGTTTGATTAATTTAAGCTGCTTAGGTACATGGACATTGGTAGATTCGTTTAATTTATATTGATGTTGTTGGTCGATTGTTATGGAGTTGTGATTGATTCTTCTTTTAATTGTATGGAAATTTATTTTCAATGTGTACTGAATATGCAATATTAAGTCTTTTTTTATATAAAATTTCCTTTTTAAATGATCCAGATTATGAACTTTTTTTTTTTTTTTGGTTGAAACTATATATAGCTAGACTAGATTATGAACATTAGTAGCTCAGAATAAGGAAGCTAGGAGTGTCCACTTTATTTAAACTGGTTTTATTATGTTTTTTTGTGGTGCTCTATTTGATGCTTGTGTGGTCAACTGTTACTGTTGAATATGCTTGGGGTTAGATTTATTGGTGGAGAAAATACAAGAGAACGATGTATTTGATGACTTCAAGTCACTCTTATGGTGAATTATATATTTACCATTTAACAAGAAAACTTGACCTTTTCTAAGACATTTTGAGAGGAAGCGATAAGTAGTCTTCGCACTTTTGTTTTGTTTTGTTTTTTTTTTTTTTTCCGTGTACTTGATATTGTGAATTCTAGTGCTCTCAGTTTGATACAGATGGCCAACAATTGTATCTGTCCTATTTTGTTTTTGTTTTTTTAATTCTTTTGATGCACCGGTTAGGCAGCACAATTTTGTAAACTTTAAACAAATTTATAAAGATATATGAAGCAGGTTATCTTAAGTGAATCCAAGTTATTGGTAATTGTCTATATCAAGATCTTTCTGGGAGACTGGGACTTGTGTGATCACACAATATAAAAAGAAGGATGAATTCTACATAACTTTAAATCAGTTTTGCACTATTTTATGTAGGTATCTATATTTCCTGATAACTATATAAAATTATCTTTAAAGCACCAAAGGGGTGCTACCCATTTCCATTACTTTAATTTCAATGCCATTAGGTGTTACTTGGTCAGCAAATAAATAGTTTTCTCATACTATAAATGGACACTATTGAGTTGTTTATTTAATCAGAAATTCCTTAAAATTATGACATTGAGAAATTAAATTAATAGGAGATAAAAAATATTTGTTTCTACCTCGAGGATGAAAGTTAAAGAATTATAGTCTAAAATTTGAAAGTGAGCAGTTATTGTCATTAGGCTACGTTTGTGTTTTTCTTTTGGTGATTGTGGCCAAAAGGCCTACACAAAAACGACAAAACAGCTAAACAAGATCTAGCACTCCAAACATATCATCCCGTAAGAGATGCACCCAACAATCAGGATCAAAAGTGAAAACTGAGAAGCATAAGTAAAGAAAGTCTGAACCTAGCCATCAGCCTCATTCCTTTCATGATAAACATGATTGAGACGGCAAACTTTGTGTTTTTATTGAATAAAGGATGGCTGTATTTGACCCCAACTTGTCCATAAGTTAACTGAGCTTAATATCTACACCCAACTCTCTTCAAAGAAAAATCTAATTATTTGCAAGTGTAAACCACATTCCAAAATTACACTCACTAGAACCCAAATTGAATTACATATTGAATATTGTAAGTAAACTCAAACTTTATCCACACTCACACCCACCTAATGTAAAAAACTGAACATAAGACTACTAAATCACTGGAAGCATCCATGAAGTTCTCCGCTGAAATTGAAGCATCCACTCTATTGGGCTTTTCAATCTTTTTTTTTAATATTTGAAAAGAGAATGATCATAAGGACCGAATTTGAGTGTTGTTAGGTTTAGGGCTTCAAAAGTTGTTTAATTTTAGCAATGATTTTGAGTATGTTTAAGGTATCTGGAAGGAAGAAGATGAGTGATGGTGGATTATAGACGAAAGTATGAGTGGGTAGACTCATGAAGCTGGATGTGATTTATTGTTTGTATTCTAATTCAATTTGTCCTTTTCTTCACTTTATTCAAGAGTAAAATTGGAAGTACGATATTCATTAGACACTTAAGTTAACTTAAGTGGTTTATTTTTGTTGTTATCCGGAAGTTCTGGAATAATTGAAAGTCAGAGTGTTGTAGTGTACCTGCGTGGAAATTTATGATTATTTCTCTTTATAATCAAATGCTACATTGTATAACTTTCATTAAGATTGACTTATATAGCAAAATTGGAGTTCATTGAACTGTAGATGCTGGGAAAATTAAACTGTATTTATCTACGTGATTATGTCGTTTTTGAATTACTTTGTTGCGGGAGTAGAATAACTTTAATCATTTTATGAGATCCTTCAAGTTGCTTTTTGTACTGAAAGTCTATGTTTCAAAAGCAGATTTTAATATTTATAGTATACTAAAGAAATTATATTCTCACCTTTATGGGGCCTATTCCAAATCTACCCTACAAATTAATTTGAATTTTTTTGGTTTTTATGTTGTACAAAACCACACATCTGATTTTTCTGTATTTTCTATCAGGATTCAAAATAAAGCCTGCCATTTTTTTTTTGTGCCTGATTTCGTATAAAAAAAAAGTAGCTAAGACGGAAGAAAATCTTTGACGCTGTGTTGAGTACTTAAAATATAGTCAAATTTGGTTGAGTTGAAATGTTGTTCTAAGTAATGGTGCTATCCCCTCTGTTACCTAGTGATGTAGTATTAAACTTGCCATTTTCTGTTCCGTAGTACCAGTAACTAGAAACCATGTGACCGAGACATTTGCGACTTTTTTTTCTTTGATAAACTTGAAGTGCATAGGTTTCTTGTTAATTCATATGTTACACTGGCAACTTTGGTGATGCAGCTTATTGGAAAAACACCGATGGTGTACCTGAATAACATCGTAAAGGGGTCTGTTGCAAACATTGCTGCAAAGCTTGAGATTATGGAGCCATGTTGCAGTGTCAAGGACAGGTGAGGAGGCAATGACTACAATTCTGTGTATTATTTGTATTGTTTTACATGGTTTAGAAACATTAAGATCAGACTGAAGTGAGAGGAAAAAAAAAACCCTAACCTATACAATAAGAATAGAATAGGAATTAAATGAATTTAGGTATGCTGTTTCGAGACAGCTGTCTAACAAGGATGATTCAATATACTTGCCTGCCATAGATAACTGTACGTTAATATGTTTATCAGCTCAAAAAGTAACTACGGACCCCACATCTTGTATTTTAGGTTTAGGATAATGATGTTTGTATGAGGATTATATAATTGCAAATGTCTCGTTATATTATGGTATTATCTCTATTTGTTTTCTCAGTACTGTAGACATAGAATGTCAATAATAAATGTTTAATATCACTGTTAATGTTTCTGGTATTCATCTTCAGGATAGGGTACAGTATGATAATCGATGCTGAGCAAAGAGGACTTATAAAGCCTGGACAGGTAACTGATTATGGATATTACTCAACATACTGTATTATTAGCATGAATGCCTGGTCAAATGTGATGCCTAAAGCCAAGGGTGGAGCCCAAATATTACTTGACATGGAGCAGCTCAGACTATAGAATGAAAGCTTGAAACTCATAATATATATAGAGGCGTGCGACTGTGTATATGGGGTCTAAAATTGAAAGGGATAGGCTAGAATATGGAAAATAAAATGGAAATCAATTGGATTAGGGAATGCTGCTGGAATAGTGATTCTTTAAGGGTATATAAGTTAGAATATCTTTCAAACATCACTTATTGTTCTTCCACACACACAACCCAAAAAAAAAAAAAAAAAGAGCCGGGGCATCTGCCCCTTCTGGACCCCCTGTGCCTGAAGTTATGACTCTCCGACCAGGCATTAGATTTTTTTGGATCAGATGCCAATTCAAACTAGGGTTCCTGTCGCGGAGGAGTAATTCTTAGAGATCCCTATATCTTACTTCAAAATTGTGACGATGGCTGCCATTTGGTTTGGTAACAACCAAACAGACCGATTATCAACTGAATTTATTTTTGGTATGGTAACCGATTTTCACAATCTGAAAATTGAAAAACCCAAAATCATAAAATATCGAAATAGTTGGTTTGATTTTGGTAAATACTGAAAATGACCAATCGACCAACTACTGATTAATTTTTTTGAATTGGTTATTACCAAAATATATCAAAGAACTTGTGGAAATGTTTAGGTCACTAATAGTAACCTTACAATTTTAGTTAATGTGTACGTGTCTGTACATGTATATCAGCAGGTTTTATATTAGATGAAAAACTACTGATACCGAAAACTACCAAACTGCACATTACCAAAGTTTTTGGATTTTGGTTTGGTAAAAGACCCTTTACCAATTCTAACTGACCAAATGGCTTGTGATACTGGATGTCCCAGCCGCATGTATTGTGCTATATTTACCACCTGCAATCGGATGTGTTTTAGAATTGGCTACATGTTGCATTGTCATGCCTCTCTGGGTTTGTGTTGAACTCATAACAAATTGTGGATATTATGCAGCAATGGCCTTTCCCATAATTTGGTCTTGGCTGTTTAAATCTTGAACCGTACACTTGTTTTAATTATTAATTCGCATTATGACTGGCTCTAATGTTGTCATTTGGAAACAAGGTGAATGATTCATATGTCTGGATTATTTGTGGTTCTGGTTCATGTAAAACCAGCCATGCCTAAGAAGCTTAATTTTGTTTCTTGTTTTAGCTTTCTGTACACATTGACTTAGTTTCTTTCTCATTTATTTTTAGAGTGTTCTGGTGGAACCCACTAGTGGAAACACAGGCATTGGGCTTGCATTTATTGCTGCCACTAAAGGATATAAACTCATCTTGACAATGCCAGCTTCAATGAGTTTGGAGAGAAGGGTTCTTCTAAAGGCATTTGGAGCTGAGCTTGTTTTGACTGATTCAGCAAAGGGAATGAAGGGAGCAGTTCAGAAAGCTGAAGAAATATTCAAAAGCACACCCAATGCATACATGCTTCAACAGTTTGACAATCCTGCTAATCCTAAGGTATCTTGGCTTCCTATTCTCACTTTGTTGAACAATTGGCTCCTTTAGCAGCTAGGCTGTTCAGCCACATGTTACATTATTTTGAGGCTAATTGCTTAGTGCTCCCTAAAACTACAGTATTACATTGCCCCTGGTAAGTCAAAGTAACTCACGTTGCCCCCTGGTAAGTTAAAGAAACCCACCTTGCCCCCTTGATCGATTTTTGTGTCTCACCTTGTTCCTTATCAAGTCCGCCAAAAAATTAGTTAAAAATGCTAACGTGGCATGACTGGGACCCACAACTTTGCTGAAATGTATGCCACGTAAATGCCATGTGTTTATGAATTGAACTATTAAAAATAATATTTTAAAATAAATCAATCCACTGCAATGTAAATTGAGCGTGTGTATTGGTAGTCTAAATCGAGCAACAAAAACAAGGTCACACCAACATTGGGGTGGTGGTGGGAATCGGGTTGAGAGAGGGGATTTCACAATGTGGGGAGGAAGGGAGGAGAGTGGGGTGTCGGGGGTACAGCGGGGTAGGTGGGTAATGGGGAGGGGAAGAAGGGGATTGGGGATTTTTTAAAATATTTTAAAACATTAATTTTAGTAATCAATTTTTTTAAAAGAAAATATTCTATTATTTAATTGCACACTTGACACTTACGTGGAATACATTTCAGCAAAACAGTGGGTACTGTTTCTGTCATGTTGACATTTTGAACAGATTTTTTGACGGACCTGATGATGGAGAACAAAGTGAGATGCAAAACATCTGTTAAAGGTAGAAGGTGGATCACTTTGACTTCCAGGAGGCAATGCATGATTTGACCATACTTTGAGGGTGCACAAGAGCAATTAAGCCTTTAATTAACTACTATGTCTCAATGTTTTTTTTTTCCCTTTTTTTAATTGTCATATGCCGGCCCAAAACACTAGAAGTCATGTTAGCCATGTACTCTTGGGAGGGGTTTAGAGTGTCCACAGTGATGGTGGAAATGGTGCTTATATCTTGTGCAAAGAAATATTTCTACTGTGCTGAGCTTCACATATGTATACTGAAAAGCCCACAGCCCAAAGTAGTCATCGATCAATATATTCCAGAGTAGTACATTGCTTCTCAAAAACAAAAAGAACTATATGTGCATGAGCTTGACCTTGGAAAGCAAATGAAGTTAATGAATTAGATACTAGTCAACTCAAATCCAAGAGATATTTTACCTTGGCTGATTATTTCTTCTTCAGTCGGTTTTGATCATGTGCTTCAAAGCTTGCTGTAAATGATTAGTTTGGTTTTACATGGAGTCTATAAAGCATTTGAGTTTGACCTTCATCACCTTACCATAAGGATACCAAATTGTCATAGGGATCCTCTTTGTAGTTATAGCATAATACCATTATGGCTTCCAATACGGTTAGATGTGTATAAATTCATTATATGTTTTGTATGCAGATACACTATGAGACAACTGGTCCAGAGATCTGGGAAGATACAAGAGGCAAAGTGGATATATTTATTGGAGGAATTGGAACTGGTGGAACCATTTCTGGGGTAGGACAATTCCTTAAAGAGAAAAATCCTAAAATAAAGGTATGCTGTTTTTCTGATTCATAATTTCCAAACTGTATATGCAAAAGTGCTGACCAGCCTGAATCTGATAGCCTTGCCTTGACTGTGTCAATTAGAGGGCAAATTTAATTTGACGTAGATCCTGGTATATCTGTGTACTGGGTGGAGGGTGAATTATTTTCAAAGAGAATTTCTCTTCTTTTGTGTTTTATTTATTTATTTATAATTTTCCTCCCTGCCTTTCTTTTGTTATCCTTTCTCTTCTTGTTTTGGTTCCCATTTGAGTGACATCATCTGATCATTAAAGTAACAGATTATTGGTGTAGAACCCTCGGAAAGCAACATCCTTTCAGGTGGAAAGCCCGGTAAGATAGAGGACCAGCCTTCTAATGAGTTTAGTGTGCAGTGTTTTTAAAAAATTTCTCATTTATTACTTATTTTCATGTTCATTTACTTTTCATTTTTTAAAATACAGGTCCCCACAAGATTCAAGGGATTGGAGCTGGATTTATACCTAGAAATTTGCACCAGGATGTTGTCGATGAAATTATAGAGGTCTAATCTTATTCCAATTTAATCTATTCAATTTTTTTTTTTTTTTGGGTATGTCTGTTTCTCTCTCTGTATACTTGAAATAAGTTTTAAAATGTTATTGTATCAAAGCTTACTTTATAAGTTAATAAGATAGAATTGTGCTTTTCTGCAGTATAAATCATGGTTCCTTTCTTCCAAAAAAAATAAAGAAATAAAAATATCAGGGTTCCTTTGTAATTTATCCTGTCAAATGTTAATTTTGTAGTCATTCATCTATGTATCGTTAATCACATAAGGTCCTTGTGAAGTTGGTTTTTAGTTTAGTTCTCACAGATTGTGATTTTGGCAGATCTCAAGTGATGAAGCTGTTGAAACTGCGAAGCAATTAGCACTCCAGGAAGGCTTGTTGGTATGCGTTTTTAGTCCTTGTTTTAGGGATTAATCACTTAACATGGGAGATCATAAGCGATGAACTATGATTGACATACCTATGTTTTGGCTAGTCATTGTCAGTTTACCTGTGATGAAAGAGAATAATCATAAGTGTTCAAGAATGGTTCGATATTCAAAATATCTCTTTGTTTGGAAAGGAAGAATTCAGTTTTCTCATGGAGTCTTTGGTGATGACGATCAAGACTCGAGGACGAGTCTTTTCCAACCAGAGGAGTTTGATGCAGGAGCATCTACAAGGCTCTCTAAAAGTACTTGGGTCCGTTAGTCAATTGGGCTAGGGTTCTAGTTTCTTTAACAGCAGCATTAGATACCCATCCTTTAATGAAAGGGTTCCTAAAAGCAAATTAAATAAAACAGTGCACTTCATTCAAAGGAGGCCATCTCTGTATATTTCATTATAAGGAGGCCAGCCCCTATTGTTTATCTATCCAAAAACTTTCAAAAGAAAAAGTTCGGGCGCACATCTTCTTCTTCACATCTATAACAGCAAAAGTGCTGACTCGCACAACCTAGAAACTGACTTGTGCGTGATTTTTTCATTCCAACCAATATGATTTCAACAATATTTTGCTGATATTTCGATCCGGGATGAAGAAATAATCTTCCCCCCCTCTTCCATTTCGATCCCCCTTTTTTGACATTTTGACCAATAATATCAGAAATTTCGACGATTTTTCTACGGTTGCTGCATATGGAGTAATGTTCTCTTGCCATACTGGTGTATCCAGACTATGAATCTAGACCACGTTCCAGACTATATTTATGTATATGTTTTTATATTAAATTCTTTAGTTTAGTGGTTTAATTTTTAACTTCGTATCATATCAGGTTGGTATTTCTTCTGGGGCTGCTGCTGCTGCTGCTCTCAAGGTTGGTAAGAGACCTGAAAATGCAGGGAAGCTTATCACGGTATATCATCTCTCTATTTTTCTGTGTAAAAATTATTTCTGTATGAAATTGATGGAACTTACGCATTGTGAGTTGAGCTGCAGCATTAATTGGTATGCCCTGAGAGAAAGAGGGAATGGGGAGTAGAAAACATAGAAGATGTAGGCTTTAAAATTTAATGGATGATCAGAGGAAGAGGTCCAAAAATTGTAAAAATCCTTGTAAATGGGCTTTTTGGTTTTAGGGTTGGGACTAAGAAAATGCAGACGTTTGTGCTAGCATTGTTACTTGTGAAAACTTGATTTGACTGGGAGAAAAAGAATGAAAGAAGAGACGGCATCGTTGGATACTTATTTCCTAAATCTTGGGGTGGGACTAAGAAAATCTAAACACCTTTGTGTTTAGAATCTTTTCATGTGAGATGGCTTGATTTGACTGGGGAATAAGAATGAAAAAGAGATGGTTTCACTGGATGCATATTTCCTACACCTTTGCTGGGTCTGATATCCATCTTAACTTTCCATGTACAAGAGTCTGGGATTGATCTTCATTCTTAACTAGGGCATTCCCAACGGATTTAATTTGATTATGCACATTCTGATATTACTTTTACAAGTCTGGTAAAAGTAATAAAAGTCACTCCATCATTTTGCATATTGAGTAGTGCTCTATGGACTTGCAAGATAAAATCCGGACCATTGAATTGAGGCATCCTAGTCATGTTCTGAATTTTCACACAATCACCGTTTTCTTGGGCTGTTTTCTGTATGATCTCTGTAGGGCATGCGCTTTATATAATTACCTCAAAACTCTATTCCTTTCAATTCTTCTTGAATCAATTCATTTCAGAATTTGATTGCTTACAGGTAGTGTTTCCAAGTTTTGGTGAACGATATCTCTCCACCATACTTTTCCAGTCAATCAGAGAAGAATGTGAGAAAATGCAACCCGAACCATGAAGTTCCTTTGTTCGAGCAAAATTTATTGACAGTTACGCAAATTTTTTATTCTGAAACTCTCATTCATAATATCCCGTTCACACATGAATTCTTTCTCTAGAATTTCTTCTGTATTACTAAGAGAGGATCACGGTATATAATTCTCCACCGGTGGCTGCTGTTGGAATTTTTATTATTATTTAATAATATTTAATTTCTATAGTGAATGAAAAATAAGTTTCTCCAACTGTTCGGTTTCCTTAGATTTGTGTTTGTTGCTGTTCAACATGCACAAGGATGCAAAGGTTGCATCTCTTGAACTTACACTAATTCGTAGATACGTTGTTTTATCAGGGGTGCATTGAGTTTAATATAAATCAAGCACCCTTCATCAACTTGAGATATCCTCAGGCTGGAGAGAGTTCTTTCCGGGAAAAATATAACATCCTCTAGTACTCTATTTTATGTTTGTTAAATTCTTTCGAGTTTTGTTGAGAGTACAAATATATAATTAGTTTGCAAGAGTCTTAAATTGAAGTGCTTCAATTTAGGATTATTGATTGTTGAATCTTGGGAGGTGGACACCAATAAAAACTGCAAGGGTTGGGGTGAAATATGTTTTTAGGACATTGCAATTCTTGCAAGCCTCATTTGCCGAAGTTGTCAGTATTTCTATTTGTGTTTGTTGATTTACATTAATTTCATGTAAATTTGTTATTGTATTTGATGATTACAATTTTGTTGAGAATTATTAATCTAAATTCATATTTTCTATTGTTTCGCCTACTGCAGCTCTTTGACATAAAAATTTGGGAGACTTTGGACAAATACAAAGGAGAGAAATTTTGTAAAAGAAGCCAAAATAGACAAAATTGCCCTTATTTATCTTTGGATTTCCTAAAGAATCCTTTACATTTGCATGTCTTTGATTTGAAAGTTGAGAGGTTTTTCTGTCTTTTTTTAAAAAGCTTTTGGTTTTTTCCAAAAGTGAATTTTTTTTTTGGCTAAAACCTAAATTTACTTAAAAGTTTTAAGAGAATTACCATGTGAGTGGATTTTCTGGTGTTTGATATTTTTGTCCCAAAAGCCAGTTTAGCTACTGATGTCTTGGTTCTTGTTAAGTGGCAATGAATTGGGGTACCCGTGGTGGTTGCAATATCTGGGCAGGGAATGGTAAAATATTCAAAATACTAAAAAATACTTTAGTCCCAATCATGTGGCATGTGTCATATCATATATATTTACTTGATAAATTCCAATTTGGATTATTATTCTATTTATTTATTTCATGCAGAAAATGAAAAAACTTAAACTTAATTTATAAAACCCTGTAGTTTTTCTTCCTTAAAAAAAACCCACTGCTAGCCCTAAACCATCAATATGACATCATATCCTTCCCACCATGTTTGTTGCTCTTTCTTCTCCTTCTCCCCTCGTGTTTTTAATTTAATTTAATTTTTTCTTCATCTAAGTTCTTTTGGGTTTTCTACGATTGTGCTACTTTCTAAGAGAAAATAAAAATAGAAAAATATGAGGGAAAAAGGAGAAACATGATGGGAAGGATATATGACAGCAAATTCATGGAGTCACAACTGAATCGAATTCCGTTTTAAAAGTCTCAAATTCATATCCTTATTTCCAAGATAATGATGATGATGATAAAAGTCTGAAATTTTGATCCTTGTTTCCAAGATGATTATAATAATCAGAGCCAAACAATGGTACAACGATAAGCTAATTGTTTAGGGTTGCAGTGATTTTTAGGGATTTATGTAGAAATGTCACATGAACTTATACATCAGTTTCAATTTTTCACCTTAAAGAAAAATTTAAGAGAAATGTCACCTAAATTTTTCAAAATCCATGATTTGTATCCGAGTTTAACACCATCCAATTTTCTATCAATTTAAGGATATTTTAGTCTTCTCATTTTCAAAGGTGATTTTAAAATGGAAAAATCATTATAAAAAAAATTATATAAATCAAGGGTCTTTCCTACCAAACATTAAAAAATGAAAAAAGAACATGAAAATTGCATTTTTTTTTCATCCCCCTCTACCATCTCTCTCTACAAAAGACCCCCCAAACTATATGGTCATTTTCAAGTTCGTACCCAATTTTAGGGATATTTACAAATACATACTCAAACTCCCGGAAACTCTACAAATTGCCCCCACCGTTACACAAACCGTTAATGAATTTGTTAAATGCTGATGTGGCAAATGTGAGCCCCTATTTTCGATGACGTGGACTTCATGTGGACATAATATATAATAAACAAATCTTTGTTTGAAAATAGTTTTAAAAATGTTACGGTATGACCAATTCAACTAATAATAAAGAGTTTGTAGACCATTTGAACTAATAATTTAGTTTATGGACCAAAATACAACTCGGATATAAATTTGAGGATCATTTAAGGGCTTCATGTAGGTTTTTCGAGAGAGCAAACTATTTCTTTTAATATTTTTTTATTTTAATTTTTACTTAAATTTTCAGTAGAATTGAAAGCGTGGTGGTCGGAAGTTAAAATTATACAAATTTATAAATAAACCCAATCCTAGACATATATTTATAAAAAAACCCAAACACTATTTAAACATAGAAACACACCCAAAATCAACTCCAAAGTCAACAATTGTATATTTTTTGGGTGTGTTTATAAATGGGTTTTGAGTGTGTGTAATGATGGGTTTTGGGTGTGTTTATAAAGTGTTTTAGGTGTTGGGTTTTTTTATAATTTCAGCTCTCATTTTGGGTGTTTTAATGAAACTCCCTTAAAATTAATAGCCCAAGATTTTACTGGTAATTTCTTGGTTTCCCACTATCCTTTGTTTTTTACGATAAAAATAATATCTTTGTTTTTTGTCTTTATTATTATTATTATTATTATTATTATTATTGGGGGTAAGAGTCACGTGTAAGGTGAGGCAGGTGGAAACCAAGTTTAACAAAGACTCAACTATTACTTGCAGCCTCAAGCCTCAACCATTGATCGGAGAGTTTGATCACGTTAAGCAACTGAATCGTTTTGTATTATTATTATTTTTATTTATTTATCAAAAGCAATTAAGTCGTTCGACAAATCTTAAATAATGCTAGCTCGTGCATCTTCTAGAATATAGTTTCCAGACTGATTAGTATGAGAAGCGTCGTGTCCTCTTCACATTTCACACTATTTAGTAGGGCCAAATTCCAACTTAACCAATAAATTTATTTGCATGGAGAGGTGAGATTCGAACCTAGAACCGAAATACCAGCATACTAAAAACTAGCGATGATATTTTATTTTTATTTGTCACAATTAAAGATAACCGAGAGAAGAAAAATATATAGTTCTTGCCAATAGTATTAGCAAATTAAGCTCTTCAAATTAAAACATTTCATAAATCGCAATATTAAGGTACCCTATTCAGTCATGTAAAAAGGGAGGGGAAAAAATTCACAATGCTTAAGTCAAACGAAAGAGGAAAAGAAAGAGAAAAAAAGAAAATTAGGAGTTTTTAGTGCAAATATCATAACCTTATTGAGGGATTTGTTGGGACCAATCTGGTCCCTACATGGGTCCGCCCTTGCTAAAGAGAGTGATAGAGGTTGCAACTTTGATGACTAAATTTGTAAGGCTCTTGAAGAGAGTTTTGATTATGTAACTCACCTATTTTTGCATTCCAAAGTTTTTTTTTGACACGTCATTCCAAAGTTATTGAAGAGGCCGTTTAGAGATCTTTGGAAAAATACAAACCAATAAATAATTATTTTCTTTATGATCAGAAAAACACTTTTAAAAGATATTGACGTTTATTTTTATTTTTATTTCCAAACTATAAAAACGTTACCAAATGAAAGTGTTTAAGTTGTCACTTTTCATTAGCCAAGCCGTCAACGTCATGAAGTCAATTAATTTATTATTATTATTTTCTTATCAAAATGAAGTCAAGTAATTATCTCATCGGGATAACGCGTTCCTCAAAACTTTTCCATGCAGGATGTTACAAGTATAAAAATTACTCAAATAGTCTTCAAATTTATATTCGATTTACATTTTGGTCCCTTAATTAAATTATTTTTTCAAATGGTTCATCAACTCTATATTATTCGCTCCATTGGTCCTACCGTTACATTTTGTCAATATTTTCGTTAAATATGAGGGCAAATTGGTCATTATTTACCCTAAAAGTATGTTTAATCTAACAGAAAATTAGACGATAGGACCACTGGAGCGAATAATATAGAATTGATGGACCATTTGAACGAATAATTTAGTTGAGGGACCAAAATGTAAATCAGGTATAAGTTTGAGGACAATTTGAGTAATTTACCCTAACTTGTTATTAATTTTAAACTTAGCTAGTTATGTTTAATTATCTTTAATTGGATTGTCACGTTGTCTTCTCTTGTGGAATTGTGTCTTGTTGTTGTATGCCAATTATATATATGAGTGAATGAATAGTTATTTGATTTTTTGTTTCCTTATGTTCTTATTAAATTTGATTTTGACTCATGTTTTTTTTTTCAAAGTTAGGAAAGGAGAGGGGGGAAAACTCATACACACGGGTACCGTGGAGGTTTGAACTCAGAACCACTTAGGAGCACACCAAAAACCTAGTCCAATCTAACTAACACCACAGAGTAATTGTCATAGTTTTGGTGCCACAAAGTTAAACTTTGCGGAGGTGCTTTTGCCTTTTGTCCTTCTAAAGCTTTCAATTTTTCTCTTGTTCTGTTTTATCTTTATTTAATCTTAAAAAAACAAAGACCTAAAGTAGGCTTTGAGGAGAATGTTAGATTGGAAGTGTGCCACTATTAGTAATTAATTAATTATAATAGACGAAAATATAAACACCTTATAACTTGTCTATTTTTAATCCCCAAAATGAAAAATCATTTACCTCTTCCTTCATGTTCTCCTTCATCCTAGGCACTAGATGAGTAACAACCATTACAAATTTTTTTGTTGTGACTTTAGAGATTATTGGGTACGTTTTTCCATGAATAATCCATGACTAAAGGCTTTATTCTCGGAAAAACATGACCAATAATCTCCAAAAGTAAAAAAAAAAAAAAAAAAAAGGTGATCACTAACATTTTTTGTAGTGAACCATCAAACAGGCATTGTAGCTTGATAAGATAATAGGGGCACTAGATGTGAATTATACCACTTAGTCATGGAAGTGTGTCTGTTACCCTTGCTTATAGTTTAGAGTAATTCAAACTTGGATCCCAAAAAAACGCATGAAACGGCAGGTGTACATAAAGGTGAAAAGAATGAAGAGATGATTCCTTGGAGACACACTATTCTAATATTAGCGTCTCAATGGAATTGAAAAGTTAGTCTTTAGCCTACATCACATGCGCCTAATTCTAGCGCTAATTAGCTAGTTAGCTTTTGCCCAGTTAATTTATGCTCCAGCGTGCATCGATCAAATACAATAAAAGAATGTTGGTGGTGACTATTAGTACCATAAAGCTAAGGCTAGTTAGGGAGTGGTCCCCCATCCTATACACAACTAGTGATATATATAAACAAGGGTTTGGAAGCAAAGAGCTAATCAGCTAGTTAGCTTTTGCCTAGTTAGTATATTCATTGAGAAACCGAATATACCCATAAGTCCCGTTTGGTTCACGGAATGGATTTGAGTGGAAATCACATTCCATGTCATTTCTCAAGGGATGAGAAATGAAAGATTTCTTTCCTACGTTTGGTAATGCTGATAAAGTAATTGGGAGATATCACTTTATTTCATTTCTCATGTTTATTTTGAGTAGGAATGGAAAACAAAGTTTGTAGAAGTAGGGCTTCACTTTCCCTCTACTTTCCCATGTAAGGTCAACTATTTACCATGCTTGGACTTACCAAATATGAGAAAGTAATTGATTTTCCATTTCCAAGCCTCCTTTTCCATGAACGTAAAGTTTTATAATTGACACAAAGGGCAAATTAAGCTTTTGAAAGCAGATGAAACGTCACCGCGATAATAATTAATATGTGTGGATGGATTCCAAGCATGCAATGATGCAACACATTAATTCTACAATTAACGGCAACTTGTATGGATAAAAAAATAAAGTATATTGTAAGTATGTGTGGAAGGATATTGAAGCAATTGGATCGATCTTTCTTAAAGTTTATATTATGAATAATATGAGCATGACCATAAATTAATTAAGAAAGGCTGGCATGTTGAAATCACCAACGTGGTTGTTAACTTGTTAATTAGGTTAACGACAGCCTTTTGCTCCACACCTGAAAATCGTATGGGAAAGTAAAAGGAAGCTAGTGGAGAATATTTTCCTCACATGGTCAAGCCAGATTGAATGGAATATGAACCCCAGGTCAAGTTGCAATCTCTCCATTATTTATTATTATTGGTCCAACCCAAAGTTGACCAGTGGGTGAAAAAAAGAAGAATTTAATTAGAAGAAGAAGAAGAATAATAATAATAATAATTTAAGACATTTCCTATTGAAAGGGGTGATAGTATACTAAACTCACATACACTATACGGATACTAGAACTCGAACTCAAAACTTTCTAATTATTCATCTAACAACGTTATTGATGCAATAACCAGTAATGAAACAAAAGAATCAGCATGCCTGATGACACATGCAAACGTTCATATGTTAATAAAACTAAACAAAAAGGAAATATAAAATTGGAACGTGGGTTACGCCTAACCTAATTATAATTGATCATGTTGAAGCAGTACGTATCCAAAATATTGACTTCAAGTTCCGTTTAATTTATTAATTAATCTCAATTCACATGTACACTTGCCTTTGTTAATTTCCATCTATCCATCCATCTATAAATACACATGGCTCGCATTCCTCTGCCTTCCAATTCATATACCCCAAACACACATCTTCAATTTGCAACCATATATCATATTTATGGACTCCAACGAAGCTGAGCTCTCTTTTCTTTCTCCTTCCCTCTCCCCAACCAGCAGGTAATATAAACATGCTCTCTCTCTCTCTCTCTCTCTCTCTCTCTCTCTATATATATATATATATATATATATGATTTCCAGCAAATTTTTTTTAGTACAAGCAATTGGGGGAGAATGTTTTACACAAATATTCATTGAGCGTGATGGGTTTTGAATATATGCGCCCACATGGGTGGCGGAGCCACTCCTAGGCCTGGAATAGGCCCCCCCAATATTTTTATCTCTCCTCTATTATGTTATATATAACATATAGAATTTGTAATAAACAACTTATAATTTAATTTATAGTTCCCTCTAAAATAAGTTAGACATGACTAAATTATAAATATTTAGCTCTAAACATGTAATTATTGATTACTTAGGTGTTTTATATACTTGTGTTTTCTAATTTGCCCCTTCTAACTTTACAATTTTAGCTCTGCCCTTGAGTGGAGGTGAAAGAGCTCAACCAATTGAGTTATATCCATTGACATTTTAATTGTCGGATATGATCATAAATATAATGTTGTAGGGAAATTGTGCTGTAATTTTCTTTCCTCCTCAAAATAATGATAATAATAATAAGAATTAATGTGGACATTATTAAATTTTCATGGCGGGGAAGATGGTGGTCAGAGGACACAGTAGCCGTAGTTACTGGTGCAAACAAGGGCATTGGGTTTGCGCTTGTGAAGAGGATGGCGGAGTTAGGGATGACGGTCATATTAACAGCCCGAGACATTGAAAGGGGTTGCAAAGCTGTGGAGGCTCTGAGAGGCCAAGGTCTTTACAATGTAGCCTTCTCTTGCCTCGATGTATCGGACCCTTCTTCAATCAGAGCATTCACATCCTGGTTCAGAAAAAGCTATGCAGCCTTGGATATTCTTGTAATATTAAGTTTTCTCTTCCCCACCATACCATTTCAAGTTAATTATTTCATATTTATTGATTACTTCGCTGACCACTTCTATTAGGTGGGCCTCACTAATATATGTGAGACTCACATGTATTGAGAAGTGATTAGCAATGTGATATTATATAGTGATATATATAGTGTTACATATATAATATTGACCTAAAATTTGGGCCAATTTTTGAAAATTTAAGGTAAACAACGCAGCTGTGTCGTTTAATGATCTCAATGAAAACTCGGTGGAACATGCGGATACAGTGATGAAAACCAATTTCTATGGACCCAAGTTGCTGATTGAGGCCCTCTTGCCTGTGTTTCGTAGCTCTTCCTCCATAAGTCGGATTCTTAATGTTAGCTCCAGACTTGGCTCACTAAATGTAAGTGAAACAATTTTATATATAAATAGTTATATACATAAATTCTCCTATGTGAACGTTTGGACGTTATTACTGTGCGGTACATTATGTATTTTCTACTATCCCTCTCTGTTTTTTTCTTTATTTACATTGGTATCTGCATGATAATAACATACGGACATCTGGATGATTGAATAACTATACTTATATGATATATATATATATATATGTATTTTTTTTTATTTCACTTGCTCAAATTATATATATGGCCTTGCAGCAGCTAAGAAACCCTAGCATAAAACAAGTTATGAAAAGCGAAAGACTATCGGAAGAGGAGATTGAAGGGGTGGTTAATTTGTTTCTCAACGACGTGAAGAGCGGCACATGGAAGAGCAAAGGGTGGCCGAAATTATGGACCGACTATGCTGTGTCAAAGCTTGCACTCAACGCATATACAAGAGTTTTGGCAAAGCGATATGAGGGAAGGGGTTTGAGTGTGAATAGCTTCTGTCCAGGCTTCACACAGACATCTATGACTCATTGTAAGGGCGACCACACCGCAGATGATGCCGCGGGTGTGGCTGCTAGGCTGGCCTTGCTTCCTTCTCACCAGATTCCATCTGGAAAATTTTTCTTCTGGGGTAGTAGTAATGCTATATCCTCTAAATTATAGCTTCAGTGATTTGCATTTGGAGTTAGATTTAGTTTTTTGGCCACCAGGGCATAATGAAGTGGGCAATCTTTCGAGAGGGAGAGCCTGTAATTAATTTTTTCTGTTAAAGATACTTTGGGTATATGTACGCCACATGTGGGAAGAGAAACCAAGAAAATTTAGTAGGCGACCATTACTTGTTTGATCGGGTGTATTTATATCTTTGTGAGTTCGATGCTATAATCTTAAAAACACTAGAAATTGTTAGAACCAATCAGTACTATGTCGATCGGTTATGTAATAATCTATGTAAATCGCAGATCTTACGCAGCAGAAAAGTAATTTTGAAATTTAAATTTAAAAAAAAAACTTAGAACCTATTGCCAAGATGCATATTCAAACCAACTGGGACACATCATAACGTAGTGGGAGACTTTATTTGGTGACTTTTTACTTTATTTTTTATTTTAAACAGAAATCCAATCAAAGAAAGTATGCAAACCTCCTTCCACTGCAGTTTACTGCACAAATTTAATGTCACCCAATTCTTTGGCCAATTGATTTCAAATCGAGCCAAAAATTTGAAAAACATCATAATATAGTGGGGGGTCTTTTAATGAGTTTGTACTGAAATCAAATCAAATAAACTATGCAAACCTCCTAGCCCTCTTTGGGGAGGGAAAAGTGCAGTCCCTTATATGTGTGGGCACTTGACTTCTTAGTAAGAGGTCTTTTAGGCAAGATAGCTTGAGTTAAGGAACATAATCGTGGGAGCCCATGAGACCAAAATTGGACAATACCTTGCTGGTGAAATAGGGTCGTGACAAAATGGTATTAGAGTTGGACCTCGACTAGAAGTTTGCTTGCGACAATGCTGGGTGAGTGGATTGTAAGACTTATGAGCCCTTAAGGATGCAAGGCAAGAAGGGGCAAGAGTAGTAAGCAATCGTACATCACTCGGGGACGGAAATGTGAAGTGCCATATATGTGTGGTCAAAACTTGAGTTCCTTGTAAGAGGCCTTTTGGGCAACATAGCATAAGCTTGAGCCCAATGACGAATCCACCATGCTGTCAATGGGGTTAATTGACCCCATGAAAGCCATGAAAATGGTTGTGGAGGTTTTCAAGAGCAGTAAATGCTGCTATCATTATCAAGATTTTGTAATCCATTATTATATTTCTGTTCATCCAATTGTTTAGTAATGGCTTCTACTACTACTCCATCAAGCTTGACACGTTGGTTGAATGATTCTTATGATAATAGCCATGCTTGTTTGTTTGATCCACTATCAGTAAAACGAAGCCTTCTGTTTTCTCGTTATTATTAGGAGCTCTTACGAAGCGTTTCGTTACCAAAAGATGTAAAGCTTAATCTGGTGAAGCAAAATAATTTTAGCCTTAGATGGCAGCACAAGTTTTAACAGAATCAAATATTTAGCAACTCTTGCTATCTTATTGGCAATCCATACCGACCAAATGGAATGCATTTTATTTATGGACGGACAATTACAGACGGCCCTTCTACTATCTACTGCTTCCATATTATCTATACCTTTAGTATTAGCATAAACAATTTACAGACAAAGGGTAAATCAAAGGATTACTAAACGATGAATTATATAGCTTTTGCAAATCCTACCCTGAGATTGCCGAAGTCAAACACTGTGTGGTATGCTCCCAAGAACAGAGCTCCAAGAACCCTGCAGAATGTGCTCATTTCATGACATTCTTGCATAAACCTTAAAATGAAGATCTTATGCGAGGTGAAGAATCACAACGAATCATGAAGTAGAACCTAAAGGAGGGTCATAGTGACTTACCATAGAGGACCTTGCGGGGGAGGGACATCCAAAGCAACAAATCCACTAAGGCAGACAATAGAACATTTTCCTTCAACTTTAAGTATATACTGAACATCAAGTCCAAAACATGTTAGAAATGGAGTGAATCTAAAGGAAATTGGTTTAATTAAGTTCCTTTCTAAACATTTGAGTTCTATCTTAACAAAACCGTGCTACTTATGTTACAAAGTGTGGACTAAGAGCTATAACAAAACCTGTACCTGTTCTGGGGAGAGGGTGAAGGATTTGTTCCCAATTGTAAATGAAACATCTGGCATGAATGCAATGTTATCACAGTTGACAAATGACCTTCTCAACGGATTCGGAAGCTTCTCGCACAACTTTACTCGCAAAAAATTCACAAAGAAAGGAAAGAATCAAAAGAATTTTTAGCTTTGGTGTATGCATATTTATCAGTCAAGCCTCAATACTTTCAGAAGAATTACCTCATTCACATAGCTAAATATTTTTTCCTTTGCTATTTGCTTTTTAAGCTGCAGCTGAATCCAGTAGACAACCATTTCACACAAGGTACATTGAGGAGTTTCATCAACTGATGACTCCTTCCCAGTTTCATTCTCTATCACTGACTCAATATAGTTTCTGCAGAAGTAAATTTTGCCTTCTGCTATGGTTATTATGATGAAGATATAAAAAACTGAACAAAATAAACAAAATAATAATTGGAAGAAAAAGAAAAAGTCTCAACTTCACATTACGAGATCCATCATATGAACATAGACCGATATCCACACACACTATATCAGGCCGTACCTGCAGACATATGAGGTAAACTCTACTGCATTTCTTCATTTCCAAAAAGGAATTGCAAAGGAAGTGAAAAGGGAAAAAATACGAACCCCAGATACTAGATATTCCCATATCAAATTTCCATAAGTGGAAACAACATTTTTACATTCCAAGTTTGCATATCCGTCTGCTCCAATGGCATGGTTGATCTGAGCCACTATAGTCTGTAAAAGAAGAGTTAATCAAGGGTGGAATACAAGTTGTTACTGCTCAAAGTCTGAAGTTTTAAGCATGAGTTTATACAGTTGGACCAGCAAGGAAGGATGTTCCTGAGTCCACAATGGCAGCACAGCCACCCTTGCATAGTCCTGAAAATTTTAAACTTTCATGTCATATGATTGTAAATTGAATAAAAACAGAATCAAGTTATTTGGTTTTTTTAGGCCTCTACATATGTTTTTGGGAGAATTTTTGGCTTGTCAAGACCAGACATGTACATGAATTCCTTGACTCACCAAGCAGCAAATTTAATCTCTAAACATAGAATAAAGATAGTTAAACAACGTAGGAGTGGAAATGTAGTAGAACCTGTGGAATTGTCTGCAACAATAACATCTCCAACATCAATCTGGAGAGATGAACAAAACTGAATCAAATGTCATCTCATTTGGCAAGAAAAATATATTAGAGAGGAACACCAATTTCTTTTTGCTATAATAAACCTGCCAGTAACCCTTTTTTGAAATCGGGACATAGGTGTGATCACCCGTAAAGTGCCTCCAATCAAATCCACCAAAGACGATCTCACCTCCCACCCTTGATGTTGGATCATGATTTAGCCAGATAGAGAAAATTTGCTGGCTCATATGACCTTGTTGCACCATGTTATACCTGCACCCAGAAAACTAACTCATGCTTTTAAGCCATCAAAACTCCTTTTATATTTTTAATCAGCTGGGAGTGGGGATTCAAATATGAGATCTAATCCAAGTTCCAACGCTAAGATGAAAAGTACGACTAGACTAAAGCTAGTTAAAGATATATCAGGTTTAAGCAGTTTATGCCAGAAACATACCACACTGGTGTGGCTTCGCCAACAGAAATATCCTGAAATCCAAGTCCAAGGACCCCATCAAACCGTGCAGCTAAGAATGTAAGGACTCCTTCCCTTGTAACCTCAACAAATTCCTAAAGGATGGAAACCAGACATAGCATCAACAAATTGGAAAAAGAAAAAGTGTAAACAAAAAAAACTTTAGATAAACCAAAATGGAAATAGAGAAAGAGCACTACTTGATCTTTGATGATCACATCCCCAATTTTAACGTTGTCTGCACTGAAGTAGCCGGAAATGGAACCAGAGCCATAAGGAATTTTGCAGGGTATTCCTAAATAATAACACAAAGTAATTTTGAGTTTGATTCTAACAAAAATTTCCCACAAGAAATCTTCTGTGTCAATTAAAAAATTAAAAAAAGGGGTCAGTTAGATGCATACTCAAATGTAAGGGATGGGAAAGATTACCAATTTTGGTGTAGGTACTCGATATGCTTGCCCTGTATTTTGAATGAAAGTAACAAGCAATCTGCATACAGTCACACTTTAGAAACTACTCAAAACTCTAAGAACACCATAGATTCAAAGCATTTTGATAATTCACTGCCATACTTACAGAAAAGATGCATCTTGAAGATGGGACCCAAAGATTGGCGCTGCCAGTATCAAAGACAACAGCCAAGTATTGTGGGGGAGACCCAATAGCAATCTCTCCATAATATTGGGTATCAAAGTAATTTTTCAGATATACAATATTAGATTTAAGATTATTGGAGTTAATATTTACATCCCCCAGACCTCTAGGTTGAGAAACTTCTGTCTTGGTGATTCTTGCAGCATTCAATCTGTTGAGGCCTACAGGCTGCTTCTTGAGACCAATTCTCAGTAGCCCATCATTGGATATTGCAGCAGCCAAGGAGCCTGACCAAACCCAAATACAAATTGCAACCAGAAGACCCTTAAACGCCATGCTCATAGAGCTCTCTGGCTCCAGCCATGACAAAAAATAAATACAGTTTTAGAAGAATGAGCTCCACAGCTGTACAAATTGGACTGTATGTATTAAAGCTGGGATTAACTATCCATTTGCATTCAATTTCAGAAAAGTCTGTCTGAAATTTTTAAGTTTTCCCTACCAACTTCAAAAAATTCTTATAAATCAATCATACTGCAAAATTTTTGACACGATGAACAATATAATAATCAATCTGACAATACAATATTATTACAATATCTATGCTTAATTCACATAGGAAACAGCTATTAACATGCCAATGTTGGAATTTGAGTTACTAATACTGATGGGTCGTAATCAGAAACAAAGTTCATAGTTTCATACCTCACTGGCATTGGCTTTACGTGGTGAATTGTGCGAGTGATCATGAGTAGCTCAATGGGCTAACCTTTTTGTCCACCGTTTTATAGAACAGATGGAGAGAGAGATTTATAGAACAGATGGAGAGAGAGAGAGAGAGAGAGAGAGAGAGATTTAGGAAACCAGAAGGCAGTTTCCAGGTCCGTGCGAGTTAAGAATTTGCCAAAAGAATATACGGAGACAGCCACGCATCTTTGGTTGTAGAGTTTGCTGCTATGCCACAAGAGGATCATGCCTACAATTTCGTGGCCTTACAAATTACAATCACTTCTGTGCAAAATGCAGACATGCAATTCATCTAGCAAAGAAGGAAAAAAAGAAAACAAAATAAGTACTTAAAGTGGGAAATGCATGTGGCAAAGGGTCATGCAACAGTTTGTTGAGTAAGCAATAATCGGTTACTTTTATGTTGGGTTCAATAGGACAGTGTTCTCGTACATCGAAGCATTGAACAACATTAATTATAACATCAAGCAGGCGATTGACCTTAAGTAGTTTGTTTAATAATGATTAATGCTCTAATGTCTAATTACAAGAAACATACAATTTACTTGTATAATTAAAATGAGCAATGTCGAGAGAGGGGAGACTTGAACACAGGAATGACCCGAATTGTAATTGTCAATTATCACAAGGGATCTATTATTGCCACTCCTGAAAAGTCATAACTTCCTTTAATATATTGGAGGAATGATTACTTTTTTGAAATGTCAATAAACCTCCCTCGTTACAAATCTCCCTTAATACTTGTGTTTCAAAACAAAAATCAAATGTGTTGGGAGGCTGACAGACAAAAAAATTTAAGAGTTTAAACACTCGAGTAAGCCTTCATTTTACCAATTAAAAAAAAAGTAAAAAGAATTTCTTTGCAACTATTACTTTGCCTTTTCTTTTCCTTTATTTAGAAAATAAATAATAAAAAAAAAAGGAAAGAGGGAATTTGGGCTTTGGTGGGCCTATCTACTTATGGGCCTAAACAGAGCTTCGAAGCTAAGATTGGGCTGGCCACTAAATTAAAGAGTTAGCGCCCAAATCACGAGTGTAACGGCGGGTAGATTGTTCATCATCATCTTCATTAAACGAAAAAGAAAACTTTTTGTAACAAAAAAAAAAAAAAGAAAAAAAAAGAAGAAAACTTTTGGCGCTTGGGAGACGTTCACGTCTCCAAAAGGGCAAAATCAAAAACCCAAAATACTCTGCAAAGTCCGAGAGTTTGATTCTTACTTTCTCAGTTTCTGTTCAAGAATGGCGTTGGAGGACGACGACTGGGACTTGAGCGCCGAAGAACTCGATTCTCTCGAAAGAGACGCTTTCCAGAAACTCGCTCAGCAATGCATCAACTCTGCTTCTGCTTGTTCTTCCTCTTCTTCTTCTTCACATAATCACCACCAGCTGCATCCGTCTTTACTTCCACGAATTGCTTCCAAAGCTCCCCTGCAAAACCCATTCCCAATTCTCTTCCTAACAAGGTGGAACTTTTCTTTTTTCCCGTTTCCTTCTTGAAGTTTCTAGGGTTTCAGATACCTGATTTTTTGACAGTGTTATTTCCTTTTCACTTTGTTCTTTCTTCATTTCTTCATTTTGAATTATTATCCTGCTTTTGGGACTTTTTATTTATTTATTTATTTTTTTTTTAATAAAAGAAATATATATTATATATATATATATATATATATATTTAAAGTTAACACCTTCACTACCTTCATTGTCATTTTGGTTTTTTAGGATGTGCTGTAATAAACATATTTATTTGGCAACAATGCAGGTAGCACCTCTGTCTCCTGGGACCAGAGTATTATCTCCATCAGTCCCATCCATGTAAAGTAAATCTTGGTCAGTTTATTGCTTTTAACTTTTCTCTATTACTGCAGCATCAAAATTCATCTCTTTCCAAGAAAAAAAGAGATGTGTATGAAACCTACTTGACTGCTTCATTTTTTGTGCAACTTGTATTGAGCATGAATAGGAAGTTCCTACTCTTAAAAAGACAGATAAACGTTTCTTTTCCTTCTTCTTCATATTCCATAGTTTCTCTTTAAATGTTGAAAATGGATCAGGAAGAAACATCCCACCTTGACAATCACCAGTGGTTGAATCTTCCAATTTGATACCGTTCTGAACTTTTTCTCATTCAACTGATTATATTACTTGCTGGTTGCATTGTTCTGCCTGCTGACCTTAAGTAATTTCTGCATATCTCTCGGCTCCTTTCTCCAACTTGTTGCCTTTTTGCAAGAAGATGAACGTCTGAAGGAGCTACCTAAGCTCTCTGTCAAATTTTTTCTTCATGCTAGTGGAAACATTGCCACAACATTTCCTTATAACCAGGTATTCCTTCTATTTGCTTCAACAATGCTCATTTACAACTTGTCAAACTCTTCGTTTGCTTTATCAATTATGTTCTATCTTGCACCAGGTGCTAGTAGGTGCTGTGCGCAAGGTCCCCAAATCCTCATGGAATGCAAAAGAGAGGTATACCTCTTCAACTCCCTTTATGTTCTTATGTTTGGTTCATTGGTTTGGTTGTCTTTTACAAATGCTGGACATGTTATGAGATGGAGCTCAATCCATGTGTAAGTGTTCAAACTGCAGGTTATGGATGTTCCCTATATCTTCTTTGTCATCAGCAGAAAAATTTCTTCATGAAACTTCTGGTGTTAATGTTGAGGTGATAATAACTCTTGCCCTTTTCCATTTTTTATTCAGGCTTTGCATGATGATTCAGTTTAAATTAATATAAATTGAGTTTCAATGTAGACACTGTTACCATTTATGTTTGAAGTTCACCAAGTCTGGATTGTTTTTTAACTTCAGTTTTACCATATTTGATATTTTGTTGCAAAATTGTGCAGGTAGAGAACGTAGATCCCTTAGTTCACCGCGCTATTGCTGCTGCGTCTGTTTTTTCGGATATTCTAGGCTCATCCATTCCTTCAGCAGCCACAGGCACAGAGAGCTATCATCCGATCCGAGTTTGTCAGCCGTCCTCAGCTCACAGCCACCACCTTCAATGGCCAGTGCTTCACTCAGCCTCTTCATCATAAACAAGAATGTTCCGACTTGACTGAGGATGATTTGAAGGTATTAATTTCTCACAGACGAGAACGATGACAGGGCTTTTTCTTATTTCTTTAAAATAAATCGTATAGCCGAGCGGCTATACTCTCTAGTTAAATGTTTTTAGAATAAGTCGTATAGCCGCGCGGCTATACCTTTTTTTTCAATTTTTTAAAAGAACCGATCGGTTATATACTGTTATTTCTTATCTCTTTAAAAAGAAACAGTCTAGCCGAGCGGCTATACTCGATTTTTTGAATTGTTTTAAACTGAAATAGTATAGCTGAACGGCTCTACACTGTTTACACGTACGGCTATACTCTCAATAGTATACTCGGTTCCTCCATATTTTTTTTATAAAAGGAAACGTATAGCCGAGCGGATATACTCTTCCATATTTCTTTTGGACTTGTTTTAAAAGAAATAGTATAGCCGGTCGGCTATACTCCCGTTGGACATATACATACATATTTTTGAATTCCTTTTTAGCAATAGTATAGCCGAGCGGCTATACTCCATTTTAAATTTTTCCAAAGAAATAGTATAGCCGCCCGGCCATACTCCATTTATTAATAGTATAGCGGTGCGGCTATACTCGTATTGAACATGTGCGTACATATTTTTTATATTTAATACACTTATTTTGTTTTATAAAATTTTCAATAAAACACAAAAACTTCACGAATTATACACAAAATTCCCACATATTATTGAATACTAATAATATATACAAATAAATTTAAAATATGTTATATTAAAATCTTATATAGTAGCTGAAATTTTTAGTTGTAATTTGAAAAATAAAACACGTACGTATTTTATTCTTATAGCCACGTGGCTAAACAAAAAAAATCTATAAAGTATAAACTAATGCAACTAGGAGGTTCTTATTTATTAATTTTGATGTATTAAATAGTATAGCCGCTCGGCTTTATGCCTTTGTTAATAATTTTTTTTAAAGAAATGGTTTAGCCGTGAGGCTATACTCGGTTCTTCTAAATGTATAGCCCATCGGCTATACCCGGTTGTTTGAAATTGTTTTAAAATAAATAGTATAGTCGTGCGGCTAGACTCGCATTTAACTTATACATACATATTTTTTTATGTTTAATGCACATATTTTTTATGAAATTTCAATAACAACAAAAACTTCATGAATTATACACAAAATTCTCACATATTATTGAATACAAATAATATATACGAAATTTTTAAATATATTATATAGTAGCTGAACTTTTAAGTTGTAATTTTCTGAACTTTTTACCAAATTTGTATCTATAAAGTATAAAGTAATGCAACTAGGAGGGTCTTATTTCTTAATTTTGCTTTATTAAATAGTATAGGCGCACGGCTGTACTGGCTTTTAGCAATTTTTTTTTAGCCACCGGAAATACAAATCCAATTCTCATGTCACATTATTCGTTATGAATGAATGCGTCTTTCTTTGTAACATTGTTTTCAAATTTTAGTTAGGCCCCAGGGGGATAACATGAACCGTTTTCGAAAACATATCACAGGTACTGAGGGAATTCTTCCGGAATGATGAATTTAGACCCCAGAGGATAACATGCTCGTTCACTTCCAAACTCCTAGAGTTTGCGCCAAACTAGTTCCATGATTGTCCACTGCCTATTTCAAAGTGAAACCTAGGAATGGAGAGCAGCAGAAAATGGAATCAGAAGTGCAGATTTACCAAATGGCAAAGGAAAATGGTGGGTCTCCTTCCAATTATGCACTTATGGCAGGCATAACATAACCACAAAGATTGCAAAAGATAATGAACTTGCATAAAGGCTGAATATATATTTCGCGTTGGGAGCTGCATCAAATCAAAGCCACTCTTTTTCAAATTTCCAGTAAAAAAATTTCTTTGCTGAATCAACTTTTTCAACTTTTTGAAAATGATAACCAGGAGATATCAACTTAAATTGACTGATTCCTCCATCAAGTCCTCGGCTATTATTGGGCTGGCCACTAACTAAATTATAGAGCTAGCGGCCAAATCACGCTTGAGAGACGTTCATTTCTCAGAAAGGGCAAAATCAAAAACCCAAAACCAAAAATACTCTGCACAATCCGAGTGTGTGATTCTTACTTTCTAAGTTTCTGTTCAAGAATGGCGTTGGAGGATGACGACTGGGACTTGAGTGCCGAAGAACTCGATTCTCTTGAACGAGACGCTTTCTAGAAACTCGCCAGAACGCATCAACTCGCTTCGCTTGTTCTTCCTCTTCTTTTTCTTCTTCACATAATCACCACCAGCTGCATCAGTCTTTTCCTTCCACTATCAACAACAGTGTGGAAGCAAAATATCTCACCCTAGGTCAAATAATTAGGCCAATCAATTTGGGAATTATTTGACCCAATTGGGGGTTACCTAACCTAATTGGGAGTTACTTGAATTAATTGGGAGGTTACATAATTTAAA
The DNA here is from genome assembly GCF_029339155.1 of Prunus mume. Taxonomy (NCBI): domain Eukaryota; kingdom Viridiplantae; phylum Streptophyta; class Magnoliopsida; order Rosales; family Rosaceae; genus Prunus; species Prunus mume. The sequence continues at coordinate 33,717,023 of NC_142699.1, forward strand.
TTGGATGTATTTGATCATCGCCTTAACAAGGGATTTGGTTAAATCCCTAATCCCTAAATACACCAACCTCACCAACCACGCCAACTTCACCAACCCCACCAACTTCGCCGAGTCCCCCTATAAATACTTGGCTACGCACGAGGATTGAGGTACGTTTGAATTCCTTCTGAAACTCTAGCCATCATATTCTTTCTCTCTCTCACACTAGGCTCCGGCCACCACACACGGCTCCGACCACCCGGTTTTGCTTGAAACACCCAACCTAACTTAGGCATCAGAGGGCCTTTGGCCAACACCCCCTGGGTGTGGTCCTTTTACTCCGATCTGTTTTGTAGGAAGAAAGAGAAGTGGAGAAGATGAAGGAATCTTAGGTGGAATATTCTAGTGGGACGAAAATCGCTCCCACAAATTGGTGCTTTCATTGAGAGCGCGAGATATATTCAAAGCGTGCTCCAAATCCATCTTTCACACATTTTTTTCAAACAACCATGGTTGATACAAGATGTACGAAGAGTAACGCCACCACAACGGGCCCATCTCATGGTTTCGTGGTGGAAACCTCAATGCAACTACAGGGATCGTGGCTGCCGACGCCTTGCAACCGTCTTCTAGTGCTTTGCAGCCGCCTTCAATTGCTGGAATTGCGAACAGCCGCCACATGACCCCGAGACCTCCATAGCCTTGCGATCGCTAGCGCCGATTATCTGAGGCTGCTCGCCTCACCGTCTGCCGTCGAGCACAAGAGCAGCCACACCACTTAACTACGGACTTGCTGCACCCCACGGCTACTCGACGCCGTCCCGCCTTGGAGCAGATCCATTCTCTCCCTCCTGGCTACGCAAGTCTCGTGGCTTGGTGCTCCGTGCCGAGGGGATGTGCGTTAACACGTGACGCCCTTCTTTTGATGCGGTGCGCGTGCGCGGCGTGCCAAAGCACGGTCTACCGTGGTGTCGAGATGGTGATGAGGTTTGGGTAGAAGATGGTTAAATGATGCGCCTGTTTTGAGTTCGACTCCTAATCAAATGATTGTGGCCGAGAGAGGAACTGATCTCGGCCATCAGGTTCACGACTTAACCTACAAGGCCGTTTAGTGGTGGTGTTGGTGGCGATTTTTAGGCGGTGCTCCGGCGCGTTGCTCAGAGAGCGACGGTCGTATGATATATGGGGTGAATGAGATGATAACAGAGATGGTGCTCCGGCGCCTTGAAAATCAAGGGTCGTATGATATATTGATGAATGAATTTTCCTTACAATCTACCACTACTCCTATGAAAGCAAATAAAGGTATTGAAAATGCATTATAGGAAAATATAATTTGCTCCGTGGGAGGCTTTTGGTTTTGTGTTTGAACTTATTTGAATGTAGTTTTGAGCTTAGTATTTATAGGGGAAGTCTTGGAGGGACAATCGAGGCTGAAAAAATTTGCACGGTGGAGTCTGATCGGGGCAAGTGGGTAGTCAAATCGGCATTTGGGATCGTGAAGCATGGCGGTGTGACCCCCATAAATCCCGGTAAATCTCGGCCACCACCCTGATCGTGGGTTCTGCCCCCTTGGTTGTAGGAATGCATTTAATGCCCTGGTCTAGTGGTTGGTGATCTGACCTCAAGTTGTAAGAATACTTGTGAAAATGTTTGCGCCTAACCACTCTGATTTGCATCACCAAATCCCGACTTCACTACTTCCTCTTCCCTCATGCATTAAATGCTTCTTGCGACTAGTGGGTTTGCTGCGATAGTCAGAGGCATTACTTCATTAAATGAGGCGTGACCTTGAGGCCATGTGGCGATTTAACCATAGTGTCTTCGGCCGTGTCTTTACGCCTTCGGCTTCGCCTATAATACCGCGGTCGCGAGGCCGAGAGAATTCTGCCTTTGCGCTTTTCTTTGTTTTCGAAGGCGAATGCCTAACGAAACTTGGCCGTTTCAGTTCATGAGTAGGTGCTAGGGCCGAGAGGAAGTCCCTTCAGTCAGTTTATGACCGTGATTTATTAGGCACAAACACCTCCTATGCGATCACACTTGATATATGCACCTGTGTACGCGTCTAATGGAGCCCTAGCCCACATGCCGTTGGGCCCGATGCACACCACTCTACTTAACTTGCGCAGTTAGGTGGACCTTAACTCACGGGTTGATCAACTCACATAGAAGGTCGAAGATTAAAACAACTGATTGGCCACCACTTAGGCGATCGGCTGATTCAAGGCCCCAACCTTGGACCCCGTGACGAGGAGATGAGGGCACACGAACATGCTAGCGAGCAGTTCGAGAGGTCCCAAGCTGGTCGACGAGGGCAAACCGCAGGGGAGAGCGAGATTGTGCGAGGAGACGCAGATACCGCGAGCCGTACTCGAGCCGTTAGAGGTTAGGTCCTGTGACCAATGTGCTCGAGAGGCTAGGCCCACATCCAATGTCCGTGGTCGCTTGGGTCCACAAGGAGCTCGAGTTCGTGAGCGGTCGCGACGAGCACAACGATTAACGCCCACCAGCCCGCTCGAGGTCCAACACACGGCGACAAGGCTGTGGAAGGATCCTCCCAAACTCAACCTTCTCTCCCGCCCCACGGGCAGGCAACCAAGGGATCGACCTTGGGAGCTGGAGAAGAAGTTAGCCAATCACGCTCGAGGCACCGAAGGCGTCGACCTGAACGACCTTCCTCGTGAGCAGAGGATGATGATCGACGCCCACGAGCCCGATCGAGGACCAAGACGCGGCAACAAGCTACGAGGAATCCTCACAAGCTCAATCTCCTAATTTGCCCCACGGCAGGGAACCCAAGGATCGACCCTTGGGAACCGAGGAAGAAGTTAGCCACACGCCGAGGCATCAAGACGCGACCGAACGACCTTCCTTCCAAGCGAGGATGACGATCGACGCCACCAGCCCGCTCGAGGACCAACACGTGGCGACAAGCCGCAGAGGAATCCTCATAAGCTCAATCTCCTAATCGCCCCACGGGCGGGCACCTAAAGGATAGACCCTTGGGAACCGAGGAAGAAGTTAGCTAGTCGCGCTCGAGGCACCAAAGACGTCGGCCGAGACTCCAACCTGCGGGCAGAGGATGTCGAAAAGCTAGTAAAGGACCAACTCCGAGGTCTCGGACTTAAAGGAAGCACGGAGAAGACCTGTGCAAGGAAAATGATCGAGTTGATCGCTTGCCCTTTATCGACGAGGTGGACTGAGCTCCGTCGCTGAAGCGGTTTACAACACCATCCATCACTCCATTCAAGGGGACTTTGACCCTGAGAGCCATTTGAGGCACTTCAAGAGCACCATGATCCTGTACAAGGTAGACGACACACTGATGTGCAAAGTGTTCGCGATGACTCTGTGAGGAGTAGCTCAAGATTGGTTCCACACTCTACCATCCGAGTCGATAGGCAAGTTCAAGGAGTTCGCCCTCATTTTCACAAAGGAGTACACCTCCTACGAGACGGTCGAGAAAGCATGCGGACCACCTGCTCAACCTGCGCAAGGAGCGACGAGTCTCTACGAGACTACCTGAGACGGTTTAAGGTTGAGAAGGCTAACATCATAGGATGCAATGACCAAGTTGCATCCTCAGCTTTCAAGAAGGGCTTGCAACCGAGTACGAGCTATACCGGGAGTTGGCCATAACTCCAAGCCAAACCTTGGCGAAAGTGTTCGCCACGGCAGAGCGCTACGCACTTTGGGACAATGATGGTATCGTTGTAAAGAAAGCCAGCAAGCAAGTTGACCATTCGACGAAGCAGGCAAACCAAAAAAGCAACAAGTTCGAGCAAAAGCCCAGATAAGCCCAGCGGCCCCAAGAGGGAAGCTCGTAAATAGGGACCGTCACCGAGTTTGCTATCCCAATCCACCGATCCTAGCTCGGTGAAGGACAAGCCGTGGGTGAGGAGACCACCACCCATGAAGAGTTATGCATACGGGGAGCCGGTCATCCCAACAACTGCAATGCCACCTTAACTGGTCGAGAAGGTCATTGCAGAAAGTCCGCATATCGGCTCGTGATGCTAACCTAAAAGGTCATTCAAATCAACATCATTCTAGAACTCCCAAGACCACCAAGGAAGATGCTCAGGCAACTTATGTCTCGAGTCACAACGGGAGTACCAGCCATTGTGGATACACCCATCATCGGCTTCCGAGCTTGACCTAACAAAGAGATCATTTACATCCAAATTGTTCGCATGGTCACCTGGGTTAGAGCAAGATTAGCAAACTTGCGATCGACCGCTTCAATGGGTCATCCATCATCACCGCTTTATGTCAACCACGCCAGCCTGCAGAAGAGATGCAACCGCTCGAGCGGTCGATCATTAAAGCCAAGGTGATCGACAAGCTCTAGCCATTGAAAAGAGTCTCCTACTCGTTGAATACCAACGTTGTTCCGGTCAAACAATCGAAAAGGGCAAGTGGAGAGTATGCGTCGATTACATCAAAAAGGCATGCCCTAAAGACAACTTTCCATTGCCGAGAATCGACCACTCATGGATTCAACTTCCGACAATCAGCTACTTCGGCTATAATCAAATTATGATGTACGATGATGACAAGACGAAGACCTCTTTCATCATTGAAAGAGGGACCTACTGCTACAAGGTCATGCCCTTTGGGGAAGAACGCTGGAGTAACCTACCAAAGGCTCGTGAATAAAATTTTCAAGGAGCAGATTGGCGAACCGTGAAGTCTCGTGGGCGATATCTTTGGTCAAAGCCCCTGCGGCAAACCACCTCAAAAACCTCACCGAGGCGCTTGACCGCTCCGCCAATATCGCATGAAGTGAATCCAAGTAAATGCACGTCGGTGTATCGTCTGGCCGGTTCCTAGGGTACTTAGTGACGCAACGAGGTATTGAGGTACACCCGCGCCAAATCAAAGCCATTCTTAAGATGAAGTAGCCTTCCACAGTGAAGGAAATACAAAGCCTGACGGGCAGAGCAGCGGCCCCCAATAGATTCCTATCAAAATCTATAGACAAGTGTAGACCATTCTTCAAAGTTTTGAAGAATGGGCAAAAAGACTAGTGGGACGAGGACTGCGAAGTAGCTTTCCAGAATCTAAAGAATTACCTCACTTCACCCCCCGCCTCAAAGCCGTTCCTCGTGAAGACTTGTTTGTGTACTGCAGTGTTCAACTCGGCCGTCACTCACTCTCATCCGAGAAGAACTTGGGGCCTAACATCCTGTATTCTACACTTCAAAAGCTCTCCTCAATGCAGAGACTCGCTACCCTAAGTTGGAGAAGCTTATTTTGGCCCTTGTAGTTTCCGCAAGAAAGCTGCGACCCTATTACCAAGCTCATCAAGTCATCATCATGATTGACTTTCCTTTGACATCAATCCTCCACAGCCCTGATGCTTCTCAGCAACTCATGAAGTGGGCTATAGAGCTAAGCCAATACGACCTCCTCTACCGGCCGAAGACGCAATAAAAGCCCAAGCCTTGGTAGACTTTGTTGCGAATTCACACCATCGGCGAAAAAGCGGTCGGTAAAAGAAGGAAAGTTTGGCGATAAGACCTCCATGAACGACCAACCCATAGACATGTGGCGATTCGCGTGAAGCGGGCGTCGATCCGAAATGAGCCGAGCAGCATCATCATCATCACCGGATGGAACCTGCTAGAGCAAGCTATCACGCTTGGCTTCCCACTTCAAACAACGAGGCGAGTACGAGGCATTGCTCGCTGGCTTGCGCTTGGCAAAGGAGCTATCAATCAAAAAGTTGGTCATCTACTCAGATTCCAAGCGATCACAAGTCAAGCCTCAGGAAGAATACATGGCGAAGCACCCGAGGATGATCTTGTACCTTGACAAAGTCCAAGGGTTATTGAAAGCGTTTCCCACCATCACCATCCAGCAAGTGCCCCGAGCAGAGAACGCGCACGCAGATGCACTGGCGAGCTTAGGATTAGCGTTGGATACCCAGTTCAAGCGCTCCATCCCGGTCAAGCACCTTGACCAGCCTAGCATAGAAGAGGCAGAGCAACGGACCTGATGCAGATCGATGAGGATCCTAGCTGGCAAGACCCTATCATTGACTACCTAATGAATGAAAACCTGCCCAAGGACAAGTCTGAGGCCAGAAAAATCAAGCAAAAGGATGCAAGATACTACATGAAAGGTGACATGCTTATCCGCAGATCATACTCCGGGCCTCATCTCACTTGCATCAAGTACCTGTAACGTTCAAGGTTCTCTGCAAGATACATGACGGCGAATGTGGAAATCACGCGGATCGCTTGCTTAGAACGCTCTCGCATCGGTTATTTCGGCCTACCATGTGCCAAGACTCCACGGAGTATGCTCGAAGATGTGATCGATGCCAACGCTACAAGCGGTCCACGGCTTGCACGCGAGAATACCATTCGCAGAGTAACATGACCATTCATGCGGGGCCATTGACTTGGTAGGACCTATGCCGACAGCACCGCCAATAAAGAAATGATGATCGTTGCCACTGATTACTTCACCAAATGGATCTAGGCCGAGGCTTTATCTTCTACCAAGGAAGTGGATGTTGAACGGTTCATCCGGAAGAACATCATTTGCAGATTCGGTTGCGCAATTGATAGTCACCGACAATGGTACACAGTTAGTGGGCAGGCAGATCACCGCATTCCTTGCGAAATACGGCATCAAACAACACTTGTCAACTCCTAGATACCCGCAAGGCAATGGTCAAGCAGAGGCATCCAACAAGATCGTCTTTGGATGCCTAAAGAAAAGGTGAAAGGCGGCTGGAGACCTTGTGCTTAGAAAACTTTCATCACGCACCAAGGCACAAAGAAGATGAAGCCAAACTGGGAAGGCCCCTACGTGATCACCGATCTGGGGTAGAGGAAGTTACACCCTGGACACTCTAGAAGGAAAAGAAATTTCGAGACAATGGAATGCCCACCACCTTCGGAGATACTATCCATGAAATTCTTAAACGCTTACCAGCTTGGCTCCTAGCAGGCGACGAGCCTCCCGTACTTCCATTGAAGACGAACTACTTTTGATGTTATCTTTATTGTTAATTTCCTTTATTCAATAAAGCGATTTATTCACACCAACATCAATACAAGAGCAAGCTTTTCAATGAAGTACTTTTTTGAGCATTATGTCTTACGAACATACACATGTCGGCAGCAAGCCTCATCTCCATTGCAGACAAGCTGCTCCTCGAAGCACAAACTCAATGAAGTCTTTTTCGAGCATTATGTCCCTGATATACGCTCGCAGGTGACAAGCCTCATCTCCATTGGAGACAAGCTGCTCCTCGAAGCACAAACTCAATGGAGTCTTTTTCTAGCATTATGTCCCCGACATACGCTCGCATGCGACAAGCCTCATCTCCATTACAGACAAGTTGCTCCTCGAAGCACAAACTCAATAGAGTCTTTTTCGAGCATTATGTCCCCCGACATATGCTTGCAAGCGACAAGCCTCATTTTCATTGCAGGCAAGCTGCTCCACGAAGCACAAAATGGAGTCTTTTTCGAGCAACATGTCCCCGACATATGCTTGCAGGCGACAAGCCTCACCTCCATTGAAGGCAAGCTACTCCTCAAGTACAAACTTCATGGAGTCTTTTCAAGCGTCATATCCCCGACATACGCACACAGGTGACGAGCCTTACCTCCATTGTGGGCAAGCTACTTCACGAGTACAAACTCAATGGAGTCTCTTTCAAGTGCTATGTCTCCGGACGTACACTTACAAGATACAATGAGAATTGAAGTTTGAAAGATAACTGAAAATTCCATAGCAAAGCGGCCAACCAGCCAAGTTCAACAAAAAATAGGGTGGTCAACCAAAGACCACTTATTGAAAGAAAATCACAAAGTTCAAAAATAGCAAAAACGAACTACATCTACTGGAGGACTTCAGCAGATGACTCTTAGTCAATCACATCCTCAATCGCTCGCAACAGCCTCACTCTGCTCAACCAAGCACCATCTGCTCAACGGCCTCAGCTTGCCTACTCCTTCGCATTTGCTCTAACCTAATCAGCTGCACTACTTTTGGCGTTGTCTTCCTCCATTGCAGCTTCATCCGCCACCCGCTCCAAGAGCAGCCACCTTGCCTCCGCCCGATACTGGACTGCCCAAGTCAAAGACCAATTGGCAAGTCAAAAGCCTCCTCTATTCAGGAGGCCAAGTCACAGAAAGAAGTCAAGTTGCAAGTGGATAGCCCAACAATTAATCCACACCTCCTCCACGCCACCACGTGCCATGCAGAAGCTGGGGGGCATTTGTGGAAGCAAAATATCTCACCCTAGGTCAAATAATTAGGCCAATCAATTTGGGAATTATTTGACCCAATTGGGGGTTACCTAACCTAATTGGAAGTTACTTGAATTAATTGGGAGGTTACATAATTCAAATTGGATGTATTTGATCATCGTCTTAATTAGGGATTTGGTTAAATCCCTAATCCCTAAATACACCAACCTCACCAACCACACCAACTTCACCAACCCCACCAACCTCGCCGAGGCCCCCTATAAATACTTGGCTACGCACAAGGATTGAGGTACGTTTGAATTCCTTCTGAAACTCTAGCCACCATATTCTTTCTCTCTCACACACTAGGCTCCGCCCACCACACACGGCTCCGGCTACCCGGTTTTCTTTGAAACACCCAACCTAACTTAGGCATCGGAGGGCCTTTGGCCAACACCCCCCGGGTATGGTCCTTTTACTCCGATTTGTTTTGCAGGAAGAAAGAGAAGTGGAGAAGACGAAGAAATCTTAGGCGAATATTCTAATGGGACGAAAATCGCTCCCACAAACAGTAACACGAATTGCTTCCAAAGCTCCCCTGCCTTCCAAAGCTCCCCTGTGAAACCCATTCCCAATTCTCTTCCTAACAAGGTGGAACTTTTTTTTCCTGTTTCCTTCTTGAAGTTCCTAGGGTTCAGATACCTGATTAATTGACAGTGTTCTCTCTTTTCACTTTGTTCTTTCTCCATTTCTGAATTTTGAATTATTACATGCTGTTGGGACTTTAAAAAATATATATATATATATATATATATATAAAATAAAAGTTAACACCTTCATTACTTCCATTGGTGTGCCGTTAGTCATTTTCTTTTTTAGGATGTGTTGTTGTATACATATTTATTTGGCAACAATGCAGGTAGCACCTTTGTCTCCCGGGACCAGAGTATTACCTTCATCAGTCCCATGTAAAGTAAATCTTGGTCAGTTTCCTCCTTTCCCATTTCAATTGCTTTGAACTTTTCTCTATTACTTCAGTGTCAAAATTCATCTCTTTCCAAGAAAAAAATGTGTATGAAACCTACTTTGATTGCTTCATTTTTAGTGCAACTTGTATTGAGAACGAATGGAGGTTCCTGCTGTTAAAATGTTTTTTTTTCTTCATATTTAATCGTTTTCTCTTAAATTTTGGAAACGGATCAGGAAGAAACATCCCACCTGAACTACTGATTATATTACTTGCTGGTTGCACTGTTCTGCCTGCTGACCTTAAGTAATTTCTGTATAACTCTCGGCTTCTTTCTTCCACTTCGTTGCCATTTTGCAAGAAGATGAGCGTCTGAAGGAGCTATCTAAGCTCACTGTCAAATTATTTCTTCATGCTAGTGGAAACATTGCCGCAAAGTTTCCTTATGACCAGGTGTTCCTTCTATTTGCTTAAACAATGCTCATTTACAACTTGTCAAACTCTTTTTTTGATTTATCGATTATGTTCTATCTTGCACCAGGTGCTAGTAGGTGCTGTCCCCAAGATCCCCAAATCCACATGGAATGCAAAAGAGAGGTATACCTCCCCAACTCCCTTTATCTTCGTACTTTTGGTTCATTGGTTGTGTCCTTACAAACGCTGGACATGTTGTGAGTTGGAGCCTAATCCAGATGTAATAGTGTTGAAACTGCAGGTTGTGGATGTTCCCTATATCTTCTTTGTCACCAGCAGAAAAAATTCTTCATGAAACTTCTGGTGTTAATGTTGAGGTGATAACTCTTGCTCTTTTCCAGTTTCCATTCAGGCTTTGCATGATGATTCAGTTTAAATTAATATAAATTGAGTTTCATTGTAGACACTGTTACCATTTATGTTTGAAGTTCACCAAATCTGGATTGTTTTTTAACTTCAACTCTGGTTTTTGGACAATCAATTATCAGATGCTCGATGGCCATGAGAATACGTTGCAAGTTTCAACCAGCCAGCCGCCGCGAAGCAGCCCGCAAAGCAGAAAACCATCGACTCTTACTTTAAGCGTTGCAAGAGCCAGGAAGACTCTGAAAATCAGCCCAAGTTCAAAAACCCAAGGCACTGGATGAAGGCTGTACAAAACGGTAACCTACTGGCATGGAACCAGTTTGAAATGTCGAGAGCACAATAGAAGCCAAACTAGTTGGGTTAATACAGCACCCAAGGCTCGGTTGTAAAACTCCACCATCTGGGTATATACAGCAAGAACAAGAGGAATGATATGAAAAGTTATGGCTCTGAGTTTTCAACATTCCTGTGGTCACTTTTTTGTTTATATGTGCTATTATATCTTGCCTTGGTTTAACTAAAGTTAATGTAGACATAACAGCAAATTTGTATACCGTCATTCTGCATTCATACTTAACATAGACATGATTAATGAATAGATTTGGTGAATTTCCTTTAAAATATTAATTTTTTACACAAATCTAAACTACTCTGAAGTACAAAAGAGATGATCTAAATCTGGTGAAAGGGGCGGGCACACCTGCCTTATCTAAATGGTTTAACCGATATATGCTAACAAGATTAGTTGCTCATGTTCTTAAACTTGTGAAGAAAAAAAATCAGATGTTTGACGTCAAGGAAGGAGTTTTGAAATAATAATGAAGAAACACCAGATAATTATGACTTTAGATAAATGTAATGATGATGAAACAGATTATGAAATATGGGAGTCGATTCTATTAATTTATTGGCAAACAGTACGTGAATATGAAATCCTAAACATTTAAGATGATCTCAAATCAAATTATCCTACCACATGAAATAGTTTTAAATTTGAATGTACAACTTTATTAAATTGCTTTAAAATAATTTAACTCTTTAACTTTTTTGTTGTGATTTTTTTTTTTTTGAGTTAATTTTTACTCATACCTTTGTGATTTTTTTTTCTGAACAAATTAAAATAATAAAAAAATAAAAATTCTATAAACACAATTTTATTTCACTTGAAAATGAAACATTAAATGAAAAAGATGCCATGACAAAAAGTTAAAGCAGCAGCACACAAAAAACAAAAAACAAATAAAACAAAAATGGAATTGATCTTTCTCTCTCTCCCACTAAGTACTAACTATTCGGACACGATCTCTCTCTCCCTCTCCCCAATATTAACTCTCCCACAATAAGCCGTTGGATGTCAACGGTACTATTATCTGGGCCGTTGGATCTCAAAGTTAAAAGTTCACAGGTACTACTTCCTTAATTACCACAACCGACTCTCCGAATTTCTCTCAAATTAAAAATAAAATAAAATAAAAGGAGTTTCCAGATTCAGTGAGGTGAGATGCTCAAAGTTAAAAGTTGACAGGCTCTAGTTGTTTCATTACCACATTGATTCTGTGAGTGAGATGCTCGCCAAGGAAACTTATAAATAGCAGTGACTGAGATGCTCTTTGTTCGCAACAACACTCAGAGAAATTCAGACAAAAACTTCACTTCAAACTTGAATTCTCTTCTACTCTCTCTTTTCTTGTGTTCTTTCATTATCAGCAGCATCAAGCAATGGAAGAGTCTCTTGTGCCGTTCGGTTTTCGTTTCAGGCCCTCCGATGAAGAGATTGTGGGTTCCTTTCTCTACCCGTTTTTGGTAGAGAGCAAGCCCTTCATGTCGCTATACAACAATTTCTTCCATGCCTGCAATCTCTTCGGCAACAACACAGAGCCTTCGGAGATTTGGAAAAAATACGGAGGGCCGCAACTCGTTGATACAGACTTGTACTTCATCTCCAAGCTCAAGAAGTTAACCCCCAAGCGGATGGATCGAAGGATTGGCAACGGGGGTACTTGGAGCGAAACTGAATCCTCCAAATTGGTTCATGAAAAGGTCTCTGGAAATCCCAACCCGAACCCCATTGGCCGAAAGAGAAAGTTTCGCTATGAGAATAAAGGTTCCGAGGATCACACAGGGTGGCTACTAGATGAATATAGTCTTTTCGATGGTCCCAAGAATGACTACAATCAACGTAGTTACGATTTTGATTTTGTCATTTGCCGGATGAGGAAGAACGATAGGGTCGGGATCAAGGCAACAAATCTAAAGCGTGGATCACAAGATAAAGAAGAAAAGAAGATGACCACAAACAAAAAGATGAAAAAAGATGATCAAATGGGATCAACAGAATCATCGTCTCAACAAGGCTGCTCTTCCAGTCCAATTGGTGGTGATCTTGTGGGCTTTGATCCGATTGATCTGACAATCTTTGAGGAAAATACGATGGCCGACATGGAACAACCTACTTGGTGAAGCTTGGAGCCCAAGTAATTTTGAGGATGCAGTCTCTTATGATGTTGATCCGATTGGTGAAACCCAAATTAACTTTGAGAATGAGGAAAATACGATGGCCGACATGGAACAACTACTTGGTGAAGATTGGAGCCCAAGCAACTTTGAGAATGAGGAAAATACGACGGCCAACATGGAACAACTACTCGGTGAAGCTTGGAGCCCAAGTAACTTTGAGAATGTGGTCTCTCATGATGTTGATCCGATTGGTGAAACCCAAAGTAGCCAATTGTCTAACTGGTCCCAAGCGACATTAGATCAGCTCCTGGTTGGTGTATAAGGAATTAATTCTACAAGTGATGGCTGTAGCTCTCTAATTTTCAATGTGTGCAGAGAACTGAGTATTGATGAATATATTTGTACCACGATTTTGATCGGCTTTAGTTTCTTTAATTGTGTACCTTTTTGAGTTATCAATGAACTGATTCTATTTGTCTAGTAAAGTTACTCTTAATTTGTTAATTTGACCAAATATTGCTAGCTTGTTGTAACTTAAAATTGCTCTAATTAACTTGGAATTAGCAACTCTTCCAGTCTCTTAATTCATAGAGCAGATGATATGTGATATACAATAACAGAATAAAACGTAGCAAGTGAAGTGAGTAAAAAAGATCTTTTATTTCATTCAAACTGTAAGACTTTAACCAGAAGGCTATTACTATATATTGTGATTACAATGTGCCATCAGGCAAAGATGACACTGAATTCCTCTAAATTATTCGATAAAATCATCAAACATATATGTACAATTGTTTGATTGTTTGTAGTACACATGTACAACATTCTATTCTACAGTTGGATGAAATTGGGAGAACCAGTCTGGGGTTGTCAAATCTATTACCTCAGCTCCACAAGGCCGGAGATAGCTTCTGCTGGGAGACTGATCATCGTCTGCAACTATAGCTGTCGATTGTTCCCTTGCAGGTCGGCCCAAATCCACAATCATGTCATCAGAAGATCCACAAAAATCTATATCTTTAGTTACTTCTGTGTCAAATGAGGTAGTGCCATTTGCTCTGTACAATCCTCTCCTACCACTTCACTGCATCCACATGTTTCGTTAATTATCTTGGCAGTATCATCCTCCTGATCATCTGCTGAACTTTGAACTATAAGATCTGATAATGTTTCTTCCTGTAATGTACCATCATTCATAGGTTCATCACATTCTTTTCCAGTATACCACTCATCTTCTCCTACTTCTTTACTGCATCCAATACTTCATTCATTCTATTGCCACTATCACTCTGCTGAATTATGAGTCCTGAAGTCCAATAATGTTTCTTCGGGTAGTGTACTGGAATTCATATCTTCATCACATTCCCTTTCATGACACCACTCATCTTCATTTTCCAAAAGGTCATCAGATAGTTTAGTACAGGAAGGAAGCTCATCCATGGAGCAGACTTTGACCTTCATCTGTTCTGGAAATGGTGGACAACCAGCAGAATATTTGGCAGAATCAGCAAAAATAGAAACAATATCACTTTCCATCAATAACAGGACCCCTACCATGCAGAACATTCAAAAATATAAACCTCCGATACAGAGCAATCATAGCCTTGCAACAATTGTTCAATGATGATTGTCTAACCCTCCTTCACCAATCCAATTTTATCAAGATTTATTCAGAATTAGTAGGGAAACCATAGATGCTCTCCCATGAACGCTTCCGCTTCGTTCTCCAAGCACCTTGCGCTATTTCACCATTGTGCTGTCTTATCGACGCCGTGGGTTCACTGTGAATCTGAAGAATCACCCAAATAAGCACAAACAAAGGCACAGAGTTCAAGTGGGCTCTCTTATTACTCCAAGCAGATTCAGATCGAAAATGACAAGATTGATCTTATTATTCTCAACAGATATGAATTCAATATAGGTGTGGCCTTTGTAGCGGGGGCTGCGAGATCAACAGATAAGCGAAGAATCGTCCTTCTTCTGCTTCTTCCTCCTCCGCGATTAGGGTTTCTGGGAATTCAAGGCGTATGTTATTAAAATGCTGTCAATCCATTCGACCGTTGGAGTTTAAACAATTCCGTTTTCTACGGTCAGGATCTTGCGGTGGTACTTAGGGAGTGACCAATTTTTTGCCACGTGGCCGGTTGTTTCTCGATCAACCAAAAAAAATGTTGCCACGTAAATAATCTTCAAACTGGGGGTTTGGTTCTGTTTATACTCAATGTGGCTTGGGTTCGGTTCGGTTCGGTTCTGTTCGGTTCTGTTTACAATTTGTATTTTTCTTGAAACAGCATGTAGAGACAATAAGCAGCACACCACTGTTGATGTTGTGAAATCGTTTGTGGTGAGTATGGCTGTCCCCTGTTGATTTTGTTCTGTACGTCTTCTTGTTTTATAAGCTGTTTCACACAAGGAGGAGTACCATGTAAGATGCTGTCTTTGATTCTCATGTTGCTACTACTAAGAAGTTGGGGAAATTGTCTAATTGTTTCAGGACCTTAATTCTGATGGTGTGTGTGTGATCGTGTTGATGTCGATAATGAAGTCTCTACTCATGAGCTCATCCTTCTAGTTGAAAATGATGGGGACATCACGTGAGGAATCATCCCAGCAAATGAAGATGATATTATGCTGCCAAACTATTTGGCTCCATACGGCTAGCAAGAAGCAACATTTGAAAAGAAGAAATATATTTGGTTCCATAAGGAAACAGAAGACAATATCAAGAAGCAGAAGAAGATTCCCATAGGATCCTTTCAAGGAATCCAAAATGAAGAATAGCTAAATAAGGGCATTCTTCTAAAATTCTTTACTATTGTATCATCTTCCTTATTTTGCTCTGCATGTTTTTCTTGCAAAAAAGAAAGTTGTTGTTTTGCTCTTTTATAATCATAATTATATGCTAAAAACTCTTGCTCATCAGTTGTGTTGATTGACTTTCGTCCTCAAGGTACTTGACTGGTATAATCATATTATTAAGGAGCTAAACTAAAGCTCTGATACCATTATTTCAGCGGGGTCTCGGTCAATGTTTCTAAAAGCCAAAATAACAACCAAATACCTTGCCTAGAACATGGAACTACAAAGATGCCAACTTAAAGGGCTATGGAGCAGAACTCAGAGATCCTATGAACTCAAAGGTTCCCTCACAGACACCAATTATTGTTATGGCAAATATCAAACATGACCAAGTGCTCAAACAAAGTATTGATCGTCAGTTTAGCAAGATAATAACATAATTATAAAAGTGTTTCCCTGTTTTGGACAAGAAGTCTACTAAGAAAACCAGAAATAAAAGATAAAAAAGTCTTACTTTGCATTTGCTGGAATTGCTATTCATTGGATATTAATCTGTTGTTGGTGGTATTTAACAATGCTTGAAGTATATGGAGAATAAGAGAGAGTATATGAACAAAGGAGTTTTATTAAAACTGAAAGAGGAAGTACTAAGATTTTTTCTTCTCTATTGTACTTCTCTTCTTCGGAGCTGCAAGCTATATACATTACTTCACCGACTCCATTCTTTTCTGCTAAGTATGAGAAAGGATAAGGATGAGAAAGAGAAGCCTCATTCCCACTATCTTTTTTCTCTCCATCTCTCTATCTCTCTCTATCTGAACACTCCACGCATATTTCATATGTGCTTCACATGCTTTCTTACACTTATGCAGACATAGATACAAAGAATTCACATGCAATATAATAAGCCAAATTACACCTCCTGGATCTTCACATGTTGCTGTGCTTTGTTTTTCTAAAAGTTGCTAACAAACAAAATGGCTGAAAAAATATTGATGGCTCTGTCTGGTTTGGTGAGTCTTTGCATGTCTTTGGTATTAAAGCTGAGGAGTTTTCCTGTCCTTTGTGGAAAGATTTTGGCTTTTCACTAAAGTCCATTTTTTATTGTTGCTAAAGCTGAAATTTCATGGTTGCAGTGATGTTGAACAGTTACTTACCTCTACTAAGAGAGTTCATTCCATGTGCTGCATCGTAGATTGAATCAGATTTATCTGCTAACAGCTCCGAACAAGGTTGTTTTTTACATGTAAATGAATGATTAGTGGTCTTGGGTGCTATCACCCATTAATATTGAGCAAAGGTGGAAGATTAGGATTCTTAATAGCATATTGTCCTTGGTCGGCACTTGCAGCTGCTTCATATGCTCGTTTTTTCTTATTTCTTTAAAAGAAATAATACAGTCGAGCCGCTGCACTCAATTTTTTGAATTATTTTAAAAGAAATAGTATAGCCCCACATGTACGTACATATTTTTATTTTTATTTTTTATGTTTAATACACTTTTTTTTTTATTTATAAAATTTTCGGTACTACATAAAAACTTAATGAATTATACACAAAATTCTCACATATTATTAATATATATGAAATTTTTTTTAATATTATATAGAGGCCGAACTTTTAAGTTGTAATTTGCCGAATAAAACACATACATATTTTATTCTTATAGTCGCATGGCTATTCCAAATTAATATCTATAAAGTATAAACTAATGCAACTAAGAGGTCTTATGGAGTTTCACTAAAACACCCAAAATGGGGGTTGAAATTATAAAAAAACCCAAGCACTATTTAAACATATAAATACACCCAAAACCCATCATTACACACACTCAAAACCCATTTATAAACACACCCAAAAAGTTGACTTTATGGTTGATTTTGGGTGTGTTTCTATGTTTAAATAGTACTTTGGTTTTTTTAGTCTAGGATTGGGTTTATTTATAAATTTGTATTCTTAATTTTTGTTTTATTAAATAGTATAGCCGACCGGCTATACAATTGATTTTTTTGCGTATAGCCGCACGGCTATATTTTCTGTTTTCAATTCTTTTAAAGAAATAATATAGCCGCCGGGCTATACCCGGTCCTTCTAATTTTATTTATAAAAGAAATAGTATAGCCGAGCTGCTATACTTGGTTTTTTTATTTGTTAAAAAGAAATAGTATAGCCTATACGTATTTTTTAGAAACAGTGGCTATACTCATATTGAAAATGTACGTACATATTTTTATGTTTACACGTATTTTTTAATAAAATTTTCAATAATACACAAAAACTTCACAAATTATACACAAAATCTCACATATTATTGAATACAAATAATATATACAGAAAAATTTAAATATATTATACTAAAATTTTATATACTAGCTGAACTTGTAAGTTGTAATTTGCCGAATAAAAGATGTACGTATTTTATTCTTATAGCCGTGTGGCTATACCAAATTAATATTTATAAAGTATAAACTAATGCAACTAAGTGGGTCCTATTTCTGCCGCGGCTATACTCGGTTTGTTCTTATTTATTTAAAAGAAATAGAATAACCACGTGGCTATACTCGTATTGCCGCGAGGCTAACACATTCATATAGTTTTTTTTTTATGTTTAATACAAGTAGTTTTTATTAAATTTTCAATAATACACAAACACTTCACGAATTATACACAAAATTCTCACATATTTCTTAATAGAAATAATATATATGAAAGTTTTTTATTATATTATATTAAAATATTATATAGTGGCTGAACTTTTAAGTTGTAATTTGCCAAATAAACGTTATAGCCGCTCGGCTATACCATAATATGTATAAAGTGCAAACTAATGCAACTAGGAGGGTCTTATTTCTTAATTTTGTTTAATTACATAGTATAGCCGCCCGGCTAGACTTTTCAATTTTTCTGAAAGAAATAGCTATACTCGCTATTTTCAATTTCTTAATAAAGAAATATTATAGCCGCCCGGCTATACTCGGGTTTTTGAATTGTTTTAGAAAGGACTGTAGCCGCACTGCTATAATCATAAACATAACATACATATTTTTCATGTTTAATACACACATTTTTTTTAATAAAATTTTGAACTTCACAAATTATACACAAAATTCTCACATATTATTGAATACAAATAATATATACCAAAAAAATTAGATATTTTATATTAAAATTTTATATAATTGCTGAACTTTTGAGTTGTAATTTGCCGAATAAAACACATACGTATTTTCATATATTAATTTCAGCCTTTTCATTAATATCTCCACGTACCACCCAAATTCATTTAAGATATTAATAAACAATCATGTCTACAATATTAATTTATCATAAGTATTGTATTATATGTGAACTACATAAGTAACGCCCTGGCAAACAATTTTTGAGTAATTCAAAATTTCTCTCTTAAGCCAAATAGGAAATGTGAAAACATCAGCAAAATAATGGGTGGTAATTAACAGCATGATTTGGAAATGTTGTCTAGTAACTCCTGCCCCAGTAAGTCCACTTCTTTGCTGGCTTTCCGGAGGCAAAGCAAAGTGTCCCTGCACACAAGTTGCATTATTAATTTCCGAACACTATGGCAATACTTTGCAGCGATGCACAACACTAACGAGACAACTGCCGTCATGAAATTGCAAACATGTTACGAAGGTTTGGAAGCACATGAAACAAGAAATGTACCTTCAGGAAGTTCAGGCTGCTCGAATGGGGTGCAGAGTGACTTGGCTGCTCCAATTTCACCCTTCGTTCGTTTTTTCACATCCTCCTCTACTTCCTGAAAAATATGAAATAAAAGGCAAAAAAGGAGGGGGAAAATAGATGACAGCAGGATTAAAAGGTTTGTAGAAACGAACATGAACAGGACCACAAATAAGAAGACAGGTAAAATTACTAATGATTACAAATCAAACAAAAATGAGGACACATTATCTAACCAGACCTAGTTGTCAAGCTCAACACAAAGAAAACTAATAGGTTCAAGTTTCTAGAATTAGTACTGAAAGTAAACAACCTGTAAATACCCAATAGTCAAGGCTAAGCTCTTTTTGAAAAATAAAAAACATTTGGTCGAAAGAGTAAGCTGATATAAAGAGAATCCATTAGTAAATAAAGAGAAACCATTAGTAAAAAATTTAAATGAGAAATCGATACAAATCTTGTGATAACTGTAAGATTATAACAGAAAAGATAAATATCAACAATTTTCTGGAAAGGAAAAGCTGAGCTATGCAAACCAAAGGAGAAACTGCATTAAGAGCCACATGCTAGATCATAATAGAGTTGACAAGGATTACCATACCATTTCGTCACACCAAGGAGCCAAGATCATTTTCTTTTGGTTTAGAGCTTCCATAAATTCATCCCATGTCTTTGCAACCCTGATAGAAGCATCTCGCTTTTGTTTTGCCACATCAAACAGATTTTCCTGAATTCTATCTAAGATATCTTTTACTTGCTCAACCAAATTGCTCACAGGAATGTCCAGTTTATCTGAATTGTCACGGCGGGCCAGGCGTACCTAAAAACCAAATGAACATTATTTGATCCTGTCAGATAATCAACAATTAATAGAAACTGCAAGGTTATGAACCACAATTTTCACACCAGCATCTTAATAATTGCATATCTTTTAAACTTATCAGACTATTCATGTCTTTGGCACCTCAATCTTCCAGGGTGAATCCTGAGGCATCAAACCTTGGCTCCAGTTTTAAGCCATACATGATAGGGAACAGGGTAGCTATTGTTATTTTGCCCAAGCAGCAGACAAGTCCTGGCCTAAATATTACCAGGATAAAGATGCATCTAACCATATTTTATATGACATGTCAAACTTGAATGTACGAGACTCAGTAAAAAAACCAGATAATGCCACATCTATCTGACCTGGCATTACCGGCTTACATTTCATGATCAGACCCAGAAATAAAACTATGAGATCTGTTACAGGCTTACTCAATAGCAGACAAAGAACAAAAGAAAATATGAGCAACTAAATTTAAAATGAAAAATAAAATTGTGAGAGCAGCCTCACTTGTTTTTTTTCCAAATCCCTTGGTCCAATTTCAATCCTTAGAGGAACACCTTTCATTTCCCAATGTGAATACTTCCAACCTGGACCATAGTTGTCTCTTAAATCTGCCTCAACACGAAATCCTGCTTCGGTCAAGGTATCCACAGTTCTCAAGCAAGCTTCAAACATTTCTTTTGTATTAGTATCCTTGTAAGGCACTGGAACCACAATAACCTGGGTAGCTGCCACTTTAGGTGGCAATACCAAGCCTTTGTCATCTCCGTGAACCATCACCATCACTCCAATCTGAACATAATAATAATAACAATTGATAAGATCACTAACGAAAAAACAGCAAAGTTATCGGTGAAAGAAAGAATTGCATTTTGGTGGTGGGAATAGTAGTACTATCTCTAGGCAATTCAGCAGATGATGGAATGACATTATAAGTGATGCATAACAAGAATATTACAGATTTTCTTATAAAATGTAAACCAAGTTTTATATAGCATCAACTAAGTCCAGTAATGTAGGATTGAATCTAAACAGAAAATAGATGGCCAATTACAGAAACCTTACACTGTACCCAGTAAAATACAATGGAGTAATCTAACTTCCATGCTAGACTAGACAAATTTTCTATACTCCATGGACCTCCATCAAAACTTGCCCATAGTTCATTCATCCTTTATTCTTCAATAGATGCTAATAGTGTGGCATTCGGATTTCACATTGAAGCACCAAAACTAAACAAATTGTGAAACAACTTCATATGGAACTGTCACAAAGGGCAATTACACCATGCTACACAGACATGAAATTGTCCGTAAACTAAATTTTATGCCTGAGCACATATATATATATATATATATATATGCTCCATAGTTCGGGTCTTACATCAATGTCAAATTAGGTGAAATTAAATATAGATATTGATGTGTTGATGAGAGGTGACCAAAAAATTTATTTGATGCATGCCAACAGTGATTAATGTCCAAACAAAGAAAAGAAATTTGTTATTGTATAGAATAACAATATTCCCAAGAGCTTTAATGCAGGAAAGAAAAGAAAGCAAAGTTACCGTTCGAGTGCTATATGCCCAAGAGTTTTGCCAAACCATGGCCTTTCCACCCTTCTCATTTTCAAACTCTATGCCAAACATTTTAGCAAAATTTTGACCCAAACAATGCGAGGTAGCACCTTGTACACCACGGCCAGTATTTGGAATAAAAGCCTGCAAGCATGAATTAATATATTCAAGCTCACCATAGAAGAGGCATAAGAGGTATGCTCAAAAAATTATGGATAAAGAAAATATCAATTACCTCCACACTTGTAGTGTAAAGGCCGCCAGCAAATTTCTCAAGCTCACTCTTCTTTCCCTTCACAACTGGAATTGCCAAATATTCCTCATATATCCTTCTGTATAATTCCAATATCTCAAGAACCTACAATCAAGATGAATAATCAAAAACTAACCTTCAAAAAAAGATCTTCAGCACAGTAGAAATGCAACTAACTCTTTATCCTAAAGAAAGTGGGATTGGCGATATGGGCATTGAAAGGGGAAACAGAAATTTGAGTGACTCCTTACCTCTTCATCTGCCTCTGCCTGTGTTGCAAAAGCTGTATGGCCTTCTTGCCAAAGAAACTCCCGACTCCTGAAATCATATGGATACATACAAATTTGAGGCAAAACCAAATTTAACATACTTGTCAAAAAGAGAGGTCAATAAAATGGTCCTATGACATAGAGGACAATTAGCAACCCTGACTAAAGATGCAACAAAACATCAAGTAAGAACTAAACAACTTTAAATCTATGAGAACATATCGGAAGGAATAAAAAGGGTTAACTCATCTTGTCACTATCAATGCTACAAAACTAGTATATACAACACCAAAAGCAGGAAGACAATGGAACTACCTGATAAATGGAGTAGGATTGCTGAACTCCCATCGAACAACATTACACCATTGATTTAGCTTCAAAGGTAAGTCACGGTGTCCTCTGATCCACTTAGAGAAATAAGGATACATAACAGTCTCACTTGTTGGACGTATTGCTATTGGCACTTCCAATTCAGATTTTCCAGACTTTGTGACCCAAGCAACCTACTTAAGAAATAAAAGAATGAAAAAAGAGGTAGCATAAAACAAATAACATATACACATACTAAGGGGTGACTGGTGCATAACACGACAGGCACAAATTGTCACAAAGTGACAAGTAAAAGTACATGTTTTTCATTATACAAAAAAACTCTATGAGTTAAAAACACCACGGCAAAAAAATTATAATTGCATGCTAGATACTAAAATAGAAGGCATGCCAAGGAGAGGAGAGAGTGAAATATAAAATAATATAAATAATAATCAACAACCAACTGAGCGAGTGCTTAGATGTGTATGTGCCTGTGTACGTGTACGTGTGTAACACAATAAATAAAGTCACTTAAACCATCATAGCAATAAAGTGTTATTTCTCACCTCTGGAGCAAAACCCTCTACATGATCCTTCTCTTTTTCCAGAACACCCGGGGAGACAAACAAAGGGAAATAGGTATTTTTCACCTTCATTTTCTTTATTTCTGCATCGAAGAATGCCTACAAATTAAGGAGTTGGACGTGAGCAATTTTGCTGGAATTATCATATCAATTTGCTAAAAGAACAGAGAAAATATGCAAGCATAAACTATGAAACTATTACATTGAAATCTGTTAAGTAGAGTTCATAGCTTTGATAGGTGCATATATAACAAGGTTGACATCCTCAATCATATAAGTGCAAGATGAGATTATCTAAACTCAAGACAAGAGGGGGTATATTAAAAAGTACTACCAGGTTTAATATTGTTAAAAAGAATTCAGGCAAAATAGTCATCAACTGACAGGGAAAGATGACATCAATTGATACCATGCTAAAATGTCAAATTTAAATTGAAGTCTTAAGAACTATACAGGGAACATGTAATCAATATGCTGGAACCAGATGGTTGTTTCTAATAGCAAAGAAGAAACATTGACAACATGAAATTGAATAACTAAATAAGAAAAGGAAAGCTTACTTGCATCGTCTCCCATATTGACATCGTCCATGGCCTTAAAATATAACAACCAGAGATATCATAGTATTCAATCATCTCACTATGAACAACAACCTACATGGAATAAACAAGAGCCCATATATTACTTAGTGAAAGAAACTGCTGAACATAAACCAGAAAAGATAAAGACAGATACCTCAGAATACCACTCTCCAAAATTCTCATCCTTCTTCTTGGAAAGACCCAGGCCAGTTTCTTTCTTCACCTCCTTCTTTTTCCCTCCTAAAAATTAGAAAGAAATTCAAAGGTAAGCTAACAGCAACAAGAAAATCAAAGAAGAATCAGAAAATTGAGGGACAGGAGAGCAGAGCTCACCACCCTTGGTATTGGTGTTAGACTTCTTAGCACCGGCATCGGCCATGTTTGGATGTTTTCAACCTATATTAGACCACATACACCACAAAAATGACTATTATAACAATGGGCAGTACTATTAAACCATAAATTTACAAACAATGACAATTTTATCTATCACTCACAATTAGGCTCATACTCAGTTCTTTGTGCTAAAGAAACCCACAAAATCTAACATTTAAAGCAGACCCAGAAGAAAACAAAAGCCAACAGGGAAACCCAGACTCCATTTTGGAATAATTCGAGCTCGAAATCGAGAATGAAAAAAATGCAGAAGAAAATAGTAGAAGAACGGAATGAGAGAAAATAAACCCAGAAACATGAGAGCAAACAATCTGGGAAGGCTGAGTCTCTTACCAAAATTGAATCTTGTTGGTCGCGTTTGCGGCTCGCAGTTTTGGCTTCTCTCTTCTTCTCGCTCCTTAGCCTCTTCTTGTGAGAATAAAGAAAGAAAGAAGACAGCAGACTGGGAAGACTTAGTGGTAGTAGAGTAGGCTTGCCCTAAATGAAACTGCAAATAAATGAAGAATTTGTCCTGAGACCCTTGTGGGCTTCACCCCAGCCCAAACAAGCAACAAGCTTGGCCCCAAAGCTACCCAATTGACCAGTTTTCCTTCTTTTTTTTGTTTTTGTTTTTTTTTCTTTACCGGATAAGCTTGGCTCCCGATGTAGGATATAGGTGAATTAAGTATTTAGGTAATTTAGCGGAAGCGAAAACAATGATAAAACAGAAAGTAGATGATACGAATCTCTTGGCTTTACTCTAAAATAAAAATAAAAATAAACTTTTCTCAATATCTCAACAACTAAACTGAATTTTAAAGAAAGACATGGGATATATAGCAAACTAAAGCATAGAGACAATAGGATAAAAATCCCTTGCTAAAAGATATGTTGTGTACCATGTACACATTAGGTATACCAAAATAAAACACAAAAGATGTGTTATTTTAATCAACATGGTCCAGGAGTGTAATTAATAAAATTCAAAGGGCAGAAAGAAAATGGTGCTGAATGATCTAAGAATTTTCATTATAAAAAGACGCAGATCGTTGAACTTGGAACATTCATAACACATGCAGTCATTGGAAGCAATCCGCGTTGAATGTCAACAAGAGAAATCATCTTTCTTAGTTTAACCCCGCGTGCAAATTAGCTGTATGATTCTCTTATTTTTATCCTTCTCTTTGACTAGAAAGTTAGCTGCATGATCTGCAATGGAAATTGGCCATTACACTTGGTGTCATGCAAATTGCAGTAATTGGAAAACATGTAGAGAGATGATGACAAAGTATAATATGTACTTACATTTATGCTAGTTTAAAAAACTAGGACTTTATAGGCATGCCAATACAAACTTAAGTCATAAGACATACAATGCTACACAAAATTCAAACAAATTCAATGTCAGATCCCTTCATTTGCAGGCTGATCTAAGCTGCAGGAACAAACCCCAAATCCTTATTGTCTTCCCCAATTAAATTAGCTACAATGAGGCTCACATCTCCCAGGCCAACTCCAATGTACAAAGGATTGGTTGGAATCCTAACCGAATCATCTGTTCCTTCGGATTGAATCCCACCTACGGTGTTCGAAACCCTAATGTTAGGACCATTTTTGCATTTTCCCATACACTTGCACCCAACAACAGTTCCTTCAACACCCATCACCCTCTCAAACTCTTCCAGCAATGCGCCACCTCCTGATTTCTTGCACTTGTTGCCCATGCACACCTCAATCTTCAGGGCAGATGCTCCCATAACTGAGCTACTAAGAGCATCATTATGGCCAATACTACCACTACTGCTGACACAACTTGAACTAGTTCCTGAGCAGCATTCTGCTTCCTGATTCTGTGAAATGCTAAATTCAGTGACATTTTCTACTTTGGTGTTCTCTTGGTGGGTGGCTATGGCTAATGAACTTGGTAGGGTCAACACCGCCCCTTCTTGATGATTAAATGGCTGCAAACTGTCTAGTATTGGTTTCGCAGGGGCTTCACTTCTCAGGTGGTTCATGTCAACCAACTCCCCACATTCACTTTCACTTGATTCAGATGATGATGAAGAAGATGATTCACTGTCAACCATGTTTTTCATCCGTTCAGCTTTAAGCATGGCCTTCTCTTCTTTCCTCTTTCTCTTTAATTCCTTCTCCTCTGCTCTTAGCTGCTCCAATTGTTTTAGTAATAATGCCTCTGCACCTTCCTGCATACACAGCAAATTTACACATTTAATATCCATGATTTCAAATAATAATCAACACCCAAAATCCAATTTTCAAGGAAATCAAAACATATCTACCCCGATTCTTATAAACACACACACAAAATACAGAATTTTATCCTGCATATCACCAGCCCAAGTACATAATAATAGATTTGGTCCAAACTATGTTAGTTCTCAAATTCAAATGGGAACCAAAAAAGCCTACCATTAAAATGTAAAATTGAAAAATTGAAGACAGAAAGATGAATTTTTAACCATAGAAACCACTTATCACCAAGAACAGAGATGAGGTGAAGTTAATCAGAAACACACCGAGATCAGCTTCCCCTGAAATTGAGCGACTAAACCCTCCTGAGAATCTAACGGTCCAAAACCCATCTGAGAAGACGCGGACAAGTCCTTGGACAACCCTTTGAGCAACTTCAGCTTCTTCTTGATCTCCTTCTCCTTCTTACAACCACATCTGGGACCCACGTGATAATACTGCACATGCCTGTCATCACAAAATCCATAATTCGATTGCCCACGAAACCTTCTAGTTCTCAAAGACACTCCAAAATCTCTACGACCCTGAACCCGAAACTCTCCATGAAACGACGCCGTGGAAGACCGAGTGGTATCGATTCCAGCGCCGGAAAAGCAAGGTACTTGCCGGGAAACGACGCCAGAAACTTCCATGGCTTTTTGTAAACTAGACGCTGAAACTTGGAAACTCTAAACCCTATACCCACAAAACGCGCGAATAGCAATGATCGTCGTCTCAAATCCTAAAGATCGAAGCTTTTTTTATCTGCGTATCTTCCTTTCCTTGCATTACAGGGGCAGAGAGAGATGAAGGAAGCTAGAAGGTGGCTGGATAAATGATTGAACACGCGGGCGTTTTAGATTGGCGGGTAGTGAGGAGGAGGCGGCGCGTGCTGGGCGCCTGCAAGCTTGTGACCGTTTTCGGTTGTCCACACGAATTGAGTAAAGCCTTCACCCTTCGATGGATTGGACGGTGGAGATTAAGCCAAGTGGTGCCACGTGTGCTGCCAAGTAGGCATTTCTTACATCCATAACCTTTTTTAACCAAAATGTTATCTGTTTTTATTTGTTGGGTATTTTTCCTTTTTATTCTGTAAAATCCTTTTGTAACTTAATTAATTAAAAAATAAGAAATAAACTATTTGGTAGAAGCAAAATCACAATGAGTCAATGACACAGAAGCCACATAAACATAATACAGATTTTCAACCACCAGATCAGAATCAATCTCATGCAGCTAATTAGCAAAAACAGCAAGAAATTTCCATGGACACCAAACATTCTTGGGGACAGTAGTTCAGCCTTGGCAATGTACAACCAAGTTTCAAAATACAAGTGCTAAATTTATAGATCTCTTTAGAGAACAAAAAAGGTAAAATAAAGCCACAGGCAGTTGAGCTGGGATCTTATCACAAAAGAAGATTAAATACAGTGAACATAGTTTAATATTATACACAAAAAGCAGAAAGTATAATCAGTAGGAGATCTTTTACAGCAACTGTTACCATAGTCAGTTGATCATAGTAGGAGCTTTGATTGGTGAAGAGTCCATGTCCATGCCATCAGTAGTCGGCCTGGAAAGCTGGTTTTAGGTAGCCTCTGAGTGATGCAACATTCTTGATGGAGATTTCATTCACTTCTCAATGCTTCACAAAACTGGATTTTGAACCTTTTGCAGTGAGATTATTCGACTTCTGTTTGCAGCTGGGATTCTTGTAAACCTCATAAAAATACAATGAAGAAAATGCTTAACTTTCTTATAAACTTATAACTGGCGGCAGGAAGTCTGTCATTGCAGCTTTTTAGGAAGATGCTATGCCTGCCAACAGCTCTTGAGAACCTCCCAAGTGTCCCGGTACTCGCTGTCTTATTTCTTCAAAAGCACATAATGTTTCAGAGTCCAGACCTCCAGCAAACTGCAGAGTTCCACAATGTAGGCAGCTCAGAGGACAGATATAAAAAGGGGTATTAAGGGCACATGACATAATATCAAGAAGAAAGTCAACAATTGCATTCCATATGTAATTCATCATATGAAGTCAGCTTCTAAAATTTTATAAGCTTGAAGATCTTATGAAGTTGGTTTGTTAAAAGGTTGCCTTATCCCATGATAAGGGGTCTGTCTTGTAGTGAGTGAAAAGAAAGATTGGAACAGAAAAAAGGGAAAACAAATCCAGTTGCAGCAACTTCGTTGTTACTCCCAGGCAAGAAATCCGATTAGACAGGGAACCTAAGATGTCTACATAACAACAGAAAATTAGACAGGGTACCCAAGCCATTTTATCCAAACCACCCAGAAAAATGCCGCACGTGATGAAACATAGTCCCCCAAATCCATCATATGTCCAGTCTCCATTAACCTACTATGAGGTCATAAACTGAGATACTGCACAGCAAAGAAATGAGTTTCTCCTTTTTATCATTCTTGGTCACTGTTCAGCTTCTCATAATAAAGAGGGTGGGTGGATTCATATTAGAGGGAAAAAAAACACTTGAAAGTGTGAGTTAAACATTTACTGCTCCAAAATTGAAACAATAGCCCCTATGACATTCAGTGCAACCCGACTTGATTGCCCTTATTTTCTCTCAAATGGATTCATTAGGCTCCTTGTTAGGTGATCCTATCCATACCATAACTATGAACAAACATAGAAATTGCTGACTCAAGGATTACCTGGTGAGCCCTATATACAAAATGCACCCCTGAAGCAGAAGAGATTCTTGACTTGTTTCTCTATCTGAATTCTGAATGGATTCAAGCTCCATTGTCACCCTCTTCATGTAAACATTAGCCAGATTCATGGAAGCCTTCTTTATCTACACAATTTGGGACAATATAAACATAAGGATATTCCTCAATAGCCACTAAATAATGATGTACACAAGGCTTTAAAATAATTCCTGACATCAGATTACAGACAATGAGATAGAACAAAGCCACTAAATACAGCAGGAGATATGCTGATATAATCTACCAAAAATGTGAAGATACTTTAAAAGGTTTCTGCCATGCTGAAATCTGTATTTTTCAGATTAAACTGCATAATTTCATTATCACCATCAATATATTAGAGAATGCACATAAAGAAGCATACCTTACTCACAATCCCAGAATCAAGCATCCAATCAATTGGAATTTTCAATTCCTGATAAGAACGCATAACTGAGTTTCTTAACTTAATTAGCCTTTGTATACTTCGCTCCGACCTTAGACAATGAGATGAGAGAGAGCAATATTAACATGCTGGGCCTAGAAATACTTTTAACGAATATAGAAGATAATTTACATAGTTCTTACTTGTCTAATAAGCCAGCCATCTTCTTCAAGGCAGCTGCACATGGAATGTCAGTGTCATCCTTAAAAGAAGAAATCTCGCTTTGCAACAGTTTAAGGTCACGATATTCAATTGCAGCTTCTCGCATGGCATCAGCTTTCCTCTCAGGCCACTTAAAATGCTTTAAGACAGCCCGTTCATCAGCCTGTAGAAGGCATGAAAATGTTAGACTTATCCACCCATTTATGTATCTGACTCTCTGAACCACTTAAGCTTCTTACATTACAATCTAGTAGGGGTGCCCAGTTCCAAAACTTTCCAAAGCAGAAGCCAATGGAAGATTAACATTTTCAAGTACCTAAATGGCCTAAAGTAATGCAAGATAAGCTGAATTGCAATCAGAGATACCACTCGACCATCTTAGGCAGGCTAATAGATTACAAATATTTACAACCCCCTGTTTGTTATATGTTTGGCTTGCAATTCTCTCCATAAAATATATCCTACAGTTGCGATTGATTTTAGAAAATATTGGCTTCTGCTTATGGAATGGTACAGAGAATATGATACTTCTTTGATTTGGTAAAATTAAAGATAGTTGGGCGTTAGAAAGTACCAAGGATGAGAGTTCCCCATCAAGCCAATCCACAAATTTTAGGACATCTTCTATATCAGTATATGCTGCAACCAGCACCTTCTGGATAAGGTCATTGATGAACTCTCCTTTTGTTTGAACATCTGCTTTTATCTGGAAAGAATTGTCATTAGATAATGATTTACACTTCAAGCTGAGGCAGCAGAAACAAAAGAAGCAATAAGGTATCAAACTCATAAAAGCTTACAGCTAACAGATGTGCTGAACGGTTTTGAATCTCTCCAACTATGCTATTATGTGCACTAATAGCTGATGGTTTATGATTGTTTCTAGATTCTGGAGAGTCCCTCTTCACCTCTTGCTTTCTTAATGAGTGATAAAATTCTACAGGGGATGGAGCCTTCTGAGTGGCACTGGTAGTTGTTCTCACTGAGGGCTGAGGTGGAGGTGGTGGTGGGGTCGGGGATCGAACTGAAGGTGGCGGTGGGGGCGGAGGTGGTGGCCCAGATTGGGTGGCTGCAACTCTAGGAATTGCACCAGTTGGTGCTGGAGCTGGTGTTTTATTTGCACTTTTTTCTTTGACTGCCTCTTTCTTTACTACTGGGCGTTCTAATTTGTTGGCAATGAGTTTCTGAAGGTCTTTAAATTTAGGGCTCTGGTACTCTCCATTTGTCTCCCGCTACATCAGGCAAAACAGAAATTATATCAAAACTACAGATAATTAAGACTACACGTCAGAACAACCAAATTGAATTTTCTGCCAGAAACAGATACAAAATCTTAAAAGCGCAAAACCCACAATCAAATATTAAGAACAAAATCAATAACTGCAGTGAATAAACATTGCAACCAATAAAGGCACCACGTTTTCATGGAAAACAATCACAGACCCATGAAAGTTCGTGTCTTTACCTGTTCACGAGTGGTAAAAGCTGCTATCTTTGCTTCAGCAGCAGCAAGTTTCTCAGTGAGGTTTTTGTTCTGTGACTGTAGCTCCACGTTCAAGCCCTGAGCCTTATCCAACTCTGCCTTCAAGGCCAACACCTCAGCCTGCAAATTCATGATCAAACTCTCACTCATGTAAAATTTTTCCTGCAATTCTCTGTTTTTCTCATGTGGGTCTTCTTCATTTCTCTTGGAATTAGGATCCGCAGGCCTCTGCGGCCTTGGCCTTGCAAATTGCTCAGCAACCTGGCGATTTCCAGGCCTACCCACTGCTTTAGTCTCTTCAAGTTCCTTACTTTTCTGAGATCCCAACACCAACTCTCCAGATTTAGGCTTGTTGAGCAAAAGAGACCTCCTAATGCTCCTGGAATTGTCACAATTCACATCTGGGGAGACTGACTTTGCTCTTGATGGCCTTGGACTTGGAGACTCCTTTGCTTTGGAAGAAGCTGAAGCTCTGAGATAAGATGGTGGTGTTGGCTGTGACATATTACCAGAAACTTTGCTTTCACTCTTTGTTGAAGATGGTGGCGTCCCTTGCTTCATGCTTATGGCCTAAAGGTATTGTCTTCTCGAAGCAACCTGCAACTGCAACAACAAAACAATGGAACAGAGTTGATTTAGGAGCTTCTGTTAGATTCTGTACTGCAATGTTGGTGCATGGGTGCTTATGGGGCCTGCACTCGGCAGTTGACTTACCTACTTTATACATCAACTTTCATCAATGGCTCTCAAGAACCCACAACAGGCATCCCTCATTGACCACACCAAATCGAGAAAAAGAACCACTTATCTTGGCCACCTTTCAATCTCCAGCAAATTAGCAACAAACCCAATAGAGAGTTCGCGACCTTTGAGCCTGTGGAAAGTCTGAGGTGCTGAGAACACAAGTATAACATTCCATTTTGTGATTGTGTTTTTATCAGTTTCTGTGCACATAATGAATTTTCAGTTAGAATTTGTGTTTAATGCATTTTTAATTCTTGGTTATTTAATGATGACATAAAACAGACTCCACATCACCTAACACGCTTAATGGTGAATTAAATTCAATCCCAGAATTTTAAATTTTGTAAGGAAGAAACATCCTTTGGGGTTTTATGACCCATTAAGTATTCATGAAATTTGAAAGGAATCTAAATACTCTTGTCCTTAACGATAAAAAAAAAATAAAAAAAGAAGAACCTTTTAAATTCTCTCTTTTAATAGCTAAAAAACAATGATAAACCTTTTTTGTGGCCCATTTAGATTTTTTTTTTTTCAAATTCTCTTTCATTTTTTCCTACGGCCAACTGGTCTAGCTCAATAAAAAAAAATCTTAACTTGTCAGTGCTCTCATATTCGAACTCCCATAACACCTTGATAATGTGTGTGAGAAAACCCTCGTTCCCTCTCTAACTTTTACAAAAACATATAGAAACGTTTTAGCGTCTTATAATATTTGCTATCGTACTTGATGGGCTCATCATGCTGAGGTTGTCGTACCGCATATAATAAGAGATGGGTCCGTGACATATAGGGACAAGCACGCATTTATATACTCATATGAGAGTCAAGACCCATGAGAATGATTGGAAGATATGGATGAATGCAGAAAAGGAATTCTTTTTCAAATAAAATATATTTATATTCAATCCAACGGTGGTTTCTTAATGCGTAAAGACGAATCATAATTCACTCATAAATGGAGAATTTTAATGCATTCAAGTTGTCTTCTAAGCTCAAACTGCCCCCCTCTCCAAATGGTTGGTTGCAAGTCACAATTATGGGCCATTCAACTAATCTCCACATACCCTAATTATTAATCCAATTGGCTTAATTAATTATCTAGGGTTTAGTGCATGTTTGGTTTTATGGAATTTGTTTTTTGGAAAACATTTGAATTTTCAAATGAGTTGTGTTGTGTTTATTTAGTGTTCTCTTTGTGATACTGGTTACTCTTCAACCAATCAAGATGTGTTTGTCCTCTCAAGGAAACTGGAAAGAAACAGTCTTGGCTTCGTATGGTCACATTTCCATTTGTTTGTGCAAGAAAAGGAAATGCAACAGAAAGTGTAGTTTTTGTTGGGGTCCATATTCTTTATATTCCTCAATGTCAAAATCAGTATTGGGACGGCTGAATTATTACATACTCTGTCTTATCTCACAAGGGAAGAAAAAAAAAATCATATTTACCAAAACAATACTTAGATTTTGGCCATGGAAATAAGAAAAAGATGATTGTGATTATTTGTGGCTACTAGGCTTTGAGTATAAATTAAATTAGCTAGCAATTTGTCAAATTGATATTATGGTAAGATGGGAGCATGCAAAGGATTATTTATCAAAAAAGATAGAATCACTAACTATAGGTCGATTTATCAACTAACTCTTAGTTTAATTATACTTCTTTTTCCATCATTGAAAAATATCCCAAATTCAAATCTTCCGCTGAAAGACACAATAAGAAGTTGATCACTATCTATGAGAATCCTCGGTAATTTCTGAATTAAATATTGGGCTAGAGTAAATATATTCCAGACCCAAAAAAGTAAGATAGGAACATCTAAAGACTAGCTAAGACTATTGTTAAATAGTCAACATGATCTAATCCAGTGAAAAAAGGCTTTGATTTGCAGACTAGAAGGTCTCAAGTTCAAATTCCCGAGACATAATAGTTGTGTGTATGTGTGTGTGAGAAATCTCATTTTTCTATAGTTTAGATTATCGTCTATACTAAAAAAAAGACTATTGTTAAATATTGTCAAAGCAACAAAAGTATAGTTGCAGCTTCCAAATCCGACCACATATATTATATATGGATCAGAAAAGTAAGATGAACCCACGGATTAGAAAATATAGTGCTGCATAAAAAGACACGAAAAGTAAAAGCACTAGTTGATTGAGAAAGCTAAAAGTCATCAGCAGCAACATACCTTACTTAACCCTCAAATCAGATGAAAATCAAAGTTCTACTCTTTCTCCTTGTGCCTGCTTTTCCTCCGTCATAGTACGTGGAATCCATCTGCTGCTCTACATACACAAAATGAAAGTTTCTCTGTGTTCTGCCAGCCCTGCAACTGAGTGAATTGAAAAGCCTTTCAACTATTAACATATATAACAAACAGAGGTTTCAAGTTCCAAGGTGACCCCATGTGAAAATTAGGTCTGCATGGCTTTCCAGTTTTGATGTTTAGAGGGACCACGCAGATGGGAAAAAGGGCAGAAAAGAAAAACTAATGGCAACCAAAGTGAATAGGTAGACTTGAAAATTTTCCCATTAGAAAGATATGTGTACAAAATTACAAAAGCAAAACACTAAATACGTAGCTCACCCGTGAAACTTTTTGAATGAACTATATATATATACATGCAATGCAATGCTGCATGTGACGGTGAGTAATTGTGAGTCTGTTTGAGACTGTGACTTGTTCTTCTGCATGCGCTGAATTTCAAAGCCACCGCAGACTCAAGCTATAGCTTAAAGAAATTGCTTGGTGTATGCATGATGCCCAATTGCCTTAATTTAGCTCATGCTTTTGTCTCATATTCTCCAAATTATGGACCACCATAACATAGCTGATGGCCCTTACATTGGTTTCAATCTTCACTTGGGCATTGTCAAATTTCAAATTTGCAAAAAGGGTAGCTAGCTAAGATGGAGAAGATATTCGGCTAATGAAACTCCGGTATTTGGTTATCTGAAAAAACTTCTAGCCATTCTAAAAATACTGTACGGAAACAGGCCCATAGAATGCATAGGTTAATAGGCAAATCTTAGAGAACATACATGAAATGCAGATTGCAGAAGAAAAGTACCTGAAGGCTGAAGATCAACAAGCCAGAAAGCAAAATGGGGGGATGGGATTCCCTTTGAAGGATTTAAAACTTGGAAAGTTGTATATACAAGTTAATAAGATACAATATGTAGTATGGCCAATTGGTTTGGTCAGTTGCGACTTTACATCACATGATGTCTCATTTGTTGTTTTGATTGTGACATATATTGTCTCTAATTGATGTTTATTGAAACGATCACGTGAGTAATTAATCAAATTCCTTAATCAATGCTTAATTAATGCTTGAATTTACACTAAAGAGATTAACATTGTTGACAATCTAATTGCACAACATGTCATCGAAGAAAAGAAAACTACCCACAATTTGCAACTTTACCTCACATGATGTCTCATTTGTTGTTTTGATTGTGACATATATTGTCTCTTATTGATGTTGATTGAAACTATCTAATTCACGTGAGTAATTAATCAAATTCTTTAATCAATGCTTAAATTTACACTGGAGAGGTTAACATTGTCGATAATCTAACTGCATAACATGTCATCGAAGAAAAGAAAACTACCCACAATTTAGTACTACTTGCAAATTTAACATTACAGGGTCCCAAATCACAAAATATGTCCAAAAGATTTTTGGGTTTTCTCAATGATTGAATTAAGAGGCCCGGGTCCACTTTCTTCAACAAATCTTTCACTGTGGTGTTAGATAAACTCAAGCTTAGGTCTCATATGTTTGAGATATTGGGTCATGTTGTATATGGGAGGGAAGGTCATTTGACTCCAGCAAATGTTACCGCATTGAAATGAGCCCATAAAGTAGTTGATTGGTGATCATGAAACCTAAAATATAGATAATTCGGATTATGAAAATACAATGTGAATAAGCCTCATTAAAGTATCCCTCAAATAATCTAATTTTGATCACCTTATTCCTCTCCTCTTCCTTCCCCGCTGAGTTTTTCCAACTGCACACGAGTGTCTATAAAAATAGGAGGCTTTGGTCCCAATTGTTGATGCTTGAAAAGAGAAGCTGGGATTTTTTAGTACACAAGCAGAGTATGAGATAGGTGGCGGGTCAGATCAGAGGTCAGATGTCAATGGCAGTCTCAGTCACCACCGGGGCACTAATATGCGCATGATCAATTCAATAAGTAGATGTAGAAGTAGAGCCACCACTCTAGAGCTAAAATAAAAATGCTTAATGTTATGGGGTTTTGTATGAGCTTGCAAAAAAGTGGGCTTGACTTGTTTGTATGATTGTTTATGGAGTAAAGTTTAGTCCACTTTTTGTTGTTTTGTGAATGGAGAAGTTGGGTTGTTGAGGGGCCACTTCAGATGTCAAAGGCCCCAACCCCTTCAATCATTGAAAATGTTAAAACACAAGAAATTGAATGAGCCCTCAATCAATCAACTTATAGTCTTATGGTATGTATTACAGCTAGGACTAATAATAATATATTGTTATTCAAGCTAATAAACCATAAATACCATAAATAATTATAATGAGTTTTCACTCATTAGTGTTGTGTTGCTCTCCAATTGAAGCTTTCAAGAAAGAAAGAAAAAAAATGCCTCTTGGTAATTTACCCTCTCTGCATAAAAATATATTACATTACATATTCTTTTTCCTTTTGATAAAAAGAAGATAAAAACTCTCTAAGATGAGGCACTTGCATGCAATGCTACCAAAGAAGCATAAATGCCATCCTTGATACTGATCAAAGTTTCATGCTTTCCTTTCTCTGCAATGACTCCATTTTTCACCATTGCGATTACATCTGCACCCTTAATTGTGGATAACCGATGGGCAACCACGACTGTGGTTCGATCCACCATGATTCGGTCCAATGCATCTTGAACCACTCGTTCAGATTCAGCATCAAGAGCACTTGTGGCTTCATCTAGCAGTAGTATCTTTGGTGCCTTCATTATAGCTCGTGCAATTGCCACCCTTTGCTTCTGTCCACCAGACATTTGAATACCCCGCTCCCCTACTACTGTATCATAACCCTGCATTGTTTTCCAAAATTAACATGGTTAATCTTCAACCTTCCGAATATAATTTTGTGAATTTTCATCAATGAGTCCTCCTCATTTATGCAACACCATGGCAATAGATTATTTTATAGTATTTGTGGCCAAAAAGAAATTGGCAAACTTGTTAATTCTGCAGTGCCTACCTGTTGTAAACTACTAATGAACTTGTGAGCATTGGCCAATTCTGCTGCAGCTATAATTTCAGTCTCTGTTGCATTCCCTTCCTTTCCATATGCAATGTTGGCTCGGATAGTGTCATTAAACAACACAGGCTCCTGGCTCACCAGTCCCATTTGCTGTCTCAACCACTTCAACTGTAGCTTTTGGATTTCAATTCCGTCTAATGTAATGTGACCGGAATCAGGTTCATAAAATCTCTGCAACAAAGAGACAACTGTCGATTTCCCACTTCCACTTTCTCCAACCAAAGCAACTGTCTGATAACATATTTCACATTGTAAGTCCAAGAAACTTGAATTAGACTACTCAGGTCCAAAATTTTATGCATAGATTGAAATGACTAAAAGGACAAAACATGTCTAGTTACCTCGCCGTGATGAATGGTCAAGCAAAGATCCTGGAAGATTGGCACGTCAGGTCTAGTTGGATACTTGAAACTGACATGGCGAAGTTCAATTTCTCCCTTCACATTTTCTATAGTTGTTCCAGATTCATCACTGGAGTCTATTTTCGATTTCCGGTCAAGAATTGCAAATATGGAAGAAGCAGAGCTCTTTCCTTTACTTAAATCAGGGGCGAGGGAACCTGACTGAGACACTCCGACAGCTGTCATCGTGAGAGCAAAGAAAACCTGCAAACCAGGAAAGCAAAATGTTAGCAATGGCCTCAATGGACTAGTGAAGATTTAATTCTTAAGTAACAACTACTTATTTAGCAGAGTTCGGAGCCTCTGCTTATCTTTTCTCTTCTATTTACTTAAAGACTTGTAGTGCAAGGAAAAAAAACTAACCCGGAAAACATCAGAGAATGTTGTTTTGCCTGCTGCTACAAGTCGGGCTCCAGCATAAAAACTGCAGGCATACACAGAAAAGAGAAAAAAGAATGATAGCCCAAAACCAATCCCACTGATTAACCCTTGTCTTATCCCTGTCTTAATAGGGCCTTCGCATTTCTTCTGGTACAATTCAATCACCTTCTCTTCAGCACAAAAGGAAGCAATTGTTCTAATACTCCCCACTGCATCATTGGCTACTTGACTTGCATCCTCGTACATTTTCTGCAACCATTTAAAATTTATAGCATTGACAAAAAGGAATGGTCTTATATATATATATATATATATATATATATATATGCATGTGAGATTGGATGATGTTTTGGCTGCACCAGCTACAAGTTCTATACATACATTATGTATATATATTCTCTTCCTTTTTTCTTTTTTGTTATTGCAAAGTTTGGACTTTGGAGAAATACCTTTGCATCTGCACTGAATCCTTTCATGAACTTGACTTGAAAATAACCATTTACTCCTAATAGAGGCAGTAGAACAAGGATTATAAGAGCGAGTTGCCAATTTGCTACAAAAGCAATGCACAACCCAGCAATTGCAGTTGCTAAATTCTGAACCAGCAAACCTAGAGCATCTCCAACAAGACCACGCAGAGAAGCTGCATCTACAGAAAGCCTTGCACCAATTGCACCACTTGAGTGCTCAGGATCGTCAAACCAACTTACTTCCATATAAACCACCTTCTCAAAGCACATTGACCGGACTCGTTTTATTAACTTACACCCGGCCACAGAAAAAAGGTATTGTCTTGATGGCTGTGCTATGAAAGATCCCACTCCAAGAACAAGAAAGATTAATGCCCAAAACTTCGAATCCTTACGGAGTTGATGAGGTGGCTCAAAGAAGGTCTTGATAATACTGGATATCATTATCCCAAAAATAGGTAAGATTACCCCATTGGCTGCTGCAGCTATAGTACCTAGTAATAATACTGGGATCTCTGGCTTGTTCAGATAAGCCAGGCGGCTAAGTGAGACTTCTGGAGGCACTGTTGATGATGTTGAAGCAGGAATATCTGGCTCTGCAGATGCAGTTTCAATGACACCTATGGGTACACCATATGAGTTCGAGAAGGAATGACGACTACTATTTCCTCTTCCAGATGATCCCCGGCTTATGGATCGTAAGTTTGAAAATCTTTGACTTGAGTGTCTTTGAGAATCCACACTGCTAAGCATTTCGTGATCATTTACAGCACTCTGTTCTGACACGGTGCTCATTTCTTGCAACCTTATAAGTTGGCTATATGCTCCTTCAGGGTCCTTAATTAGCTCAGAATGTGGACCTGCTCAGTTGAAAACGATCAGTATGTGCAACACTCATGGACTAAGAATATGTTGAACTATAGACAATAAGATTTGGCCCTCAAATGGTAGAACAGGACAAAATAAACAAATGCATCACCTTTTTCAACAATTATTCCTCGATGTATAACAGCTATGGTGTCAGCATTCCTTACTGTGCTCAGGCGGTGGGCTACAATGACAGTAGTCCGGTTGATCATAATTCTGTCCAGTGCTTCCTGCACAATTCTCTCAGATTCTGCATCAAGAGCACTCGTGGCTTCATCTAAAAGTAGAATCCTTGGGTCCTTGAGAATTGCCCTAGCTATAGCAACTCTCTGCTTTTGGCCCCCAGATAGCTGAGTTCCATGCTCACCAACCATTGTGTCTAGTCCCTAAATGCATCAGAGTCACAAAACATGTAACACAAATTAGAAAAAAGGAGATTGAATGAATCCAGTTATGAATCCAGTAAAATTAATTATTGAAATAATCCAACGTTTTTAGAAAATTCTTGTAATATGTCTCTATTTCCATCTTTGAATGTAACAAAATGGTCGTCAAAATTAAAAATTCACACAAAAGTTTAAATGAATTAACCTGAGGCAATTTGTCTATGAATTTAGCAGCATTGGCAAGCTCGGCAGCAGCCCTTATTTCTTCAGTGGTTGCACCATCCTTCCCATATGCTATATTATCTTTAATGCTAGAGGTAAATAAAACAGGTTCCTGGCTGACTAGGCCTATTTTCTGTCTGATCCATTTCAGCTGGAACTCTTTGAGATTTATGCCATCAATAAGAACTTCGCCAGCTTGGGGGTCATAAAATCTCTCAATCAAACTGATTACAGTTGATTTACCACTTCCACTCTCTCCAACCAAAGCAGCAGTTGAACCACTAGGTATTGAGAGAGAAAATCCATGGAATATTTGTTCATCCGGTCTTGCAGGATAACTAAAACAAACATCCTTTAGTTCTATGTCTCCACGGATATCATGTAATTGTTGCCCATTAGTGTCATAAGCATCAATCTCTGGCTTTCTGTTAATTGTCTCAAACATCTTATAAGCTGCAGCTTGTCCAGCTGCAAAGGCACTCATGCATGGGGATGCCTGCCCAAGAGACCTGAAATTTTATGAAAGAAACATTATTATATCTTGATGTTCTGAAGCATCAAATATCAAATTTTGGACTGATGGGGGGAGGGGGAGTAGTAAGTAGATTTTGAATATCCCATTCTTTCAGCGCACACAAAACATGTTAACTAGTACAATAGTGTTAGGATCAATAAATTTGTTAATTAAATTTTACCGAAATGCAACTTACATGGAGCCAGTCAACACAGCGAAAACTACATTCATGACTTCTCCTCCTGTATATCCTTTTTCAAGTATCATCTTTGCGCCAAACCATACAGCCAAAGCATAACTACACATTATAATAAGCATGACCGAACCAATACCAAACCCAGATGCCAAACCCTCTTGCACACCAGAGTTGTAAGCTTTAATTAAGGAGTTGTTGTAATTAGCTATAGCTTCCTTTTCTCCTGTAAAAGATGCAACCTGAATTGGGAACGCACATCCGATTTAGTTCTACACAAAGAAAATAGAAGTAATAAATTTTTGTTTTAAAGATTTTAAAGAAAAGTAGGCCTACTGTTCTGATTGACCCTATGGTCTGCTCTACCACAGTTGCTGCCACTGCATAAGCAGTTTGTTGACGGGATGCGACCTTTGAAATAATGATGCCTATGATGGCACCAGAGAGGACAAGAAGGGGAATAGAAGATAGCATGACAAGGGTGAGAAGCCATCCCTTAATAAATGCTATAACAAAGCCTCCTACGAATGTTGCAATTAACTGGATAAAATTTCCTACCTGCAATAAGAAAATGAAAGAAATAAGAGGTTACTGGAGAAAATAGCAACAGGTAAAGGCTTTTGTGTGTGGCATGTAAATACCTTCTCGCCCATGGCCTCTTGAATGAGCACAGTATCACCTGACATCCTCCCAACAAATTCCCCAGTGTTAGTTTCTTTATCAAAAAAGCCAACATCTTGCCTCAATATTGTTTTCAAGTATAAACTTCTTATTCGAGCAGCCTGTCTCTCTCCAGTGACCATCCAGCAAGACATCTCTGGCAAAGCTAATCATCTCAGTTTCCGAAAAGCCAAATTATTTGTTTGATGCACCAGCAGGGAGTTCAGTGTACTTACGTAGAAATGAAGCTGAAGCCGCTCCCACAGCCAAGTAGACATACTTTAGAGCAACCTGAGAATATTGGATTGGCCAAGTCATTTCTGATTAAACCTTGTTCATTATAATTTCATACAGCACAATTTAGCAAATATGACTTTTGCTTAATCGAGAACTTACTTGGTGAAGGAACACCCTATTTTAGCAACTACGTTAGAGATACTAGAGAACCAAAATAGAAGTTAAAAAACAAAAGTAAGCTCAGTTGATATAATTCAGTTGGAACTGTATAGAACAATGTATTTAAGTAG
This sequence comes from Prunus mume, assembly GCF_029339155.1. NCBI lineage: Eukaryota > Viridiplantae > Streptophyta > Magnoliopsida > Rosales > Rosaceae > Prunus > Prunus mume. The sequence goes on from NC_142699.1 coordinate 33,758,463, forward strand.
ACTTTTGTTGTTTCGTATTGCTGCTGTTGCCTATTTGACTTAATTTCTATGAAGATGTTACATTAACAGAGATAACTATCTAACAGTTTTTAGTCACAGAATATTTACCTTGGAAACTGCATCAACCACTTCTTTATTATTCTCAGTTCCTCCAAAAGAATTAACCACGTTTCCAAAGATTATGGTCATTAGAGGCATACAGACCCCATTTCCAATAGCGCTGATTGTACCAACAGACATTAACAGGTAATCCAAGGAATCAGCAAAGGAGAAAAGCTTGTAATATGGTACTGTTTTGGTGGCATCCTCCTTGCTCTTGCTTGTATCTTGTGGGTTGTTTTGAGAGTCCTCCACTGCTGAGTGGCCGTTCGATGCTGTCGTGGCCTGCTCCTTGTTTACATTTCCATCCGCAGGATTTTCCTCAGCCATGTTTTTCGAAGCAATAATAATTTAGTGAAGTTTTCTATATTTGACAAGAAGCACCTCAGAGAACTAAATTGCAACTATATTGACAGTAAGCAACTCAAACTTGGATGATGAGTTCAGAGCTGCAAGAGAACATTTATGGATTGAATTAGCAACCAGACACATGTATTTTTTTTTTTTTTTGGGCACAAAATTGACAACACAAACCAAGGAACATATGCCAACTTAATCCAAATTGAATATAGAGTTGATCAGTAAGCAAAAGAAAAAGAAAAAAAAAATCCACTTGTTATTCCAATTTTCTTCTTTTGTGATTGTGTGTGTGTTTGTGCACGTGTCAGCATTAGACAACCTGTTCCAGAAGATGAAAATAGCCCCATTGAAACAACACAGACAGGAAAAGAAAACAGAGGAAAAACAGAACAAGTAATAACTGCAGCAATTGGGAGAAGGGTTTGTTGCAATAAAATAAAAAATATCAAAACCAAACCAAAACTCAAGAAGCCTTACACAGCCGGCATGCAAAATGCGGGCAGTGAGAAATCACAGGGAAGGTATAATTCTTGTCAGTATTATATATGAACGAAAAGAATGGTCAGAATAAACTTTACAACCGCAGCAAACGATGCAAATTCTATCCTCCACAGACACAATTAAAATCTAAAATCAGGAATCAAACGAAGGAGAAAAGAGAAAGAAACCAAGTATAAGCTGAAGCTTATAATTTTTAAACCAAGTTGAATTGAAAGAGATACCATTCTAGTCCTCCCTCTGCTCCTCTTCTTGCCTTGCTGCTTTGACAGTGAACAAGTAGAGTTTCATTTTCATTTTTTTTTTTCTCTTTTGGCCTGTGAAAATATAGTGGGTAATCTAACTTGGGTTGTAGTCCAATATATAATTTCAGATCCTCTGCTTGCTGCTAGCAAATTGCGACGCAGCCGTCTTCTTCTGTTATCCGGTGGTCAATTGTACTAGATCATCCTACCCCACCATCAAATTCGCTTCTTTTTTTGTAATAATGAAAAGTTTCAAGAAGAGTACTTCAAAGATATAGAAATCATCTTAATTTTGGTCACGTAACAACACATATGTGACCCCAATGGGTCATAGCTTAGTGATAAGAACATTAAGCTCATTCATTTTCCGTAAAAAAGGTCACTTTATGAAGGGCTCCGATACAAATATAATCGGTAACTACTATTTTTAATCACTTAAGTTACATAAAATTAATTTGTAATTATTTAATTAATTATATGCTATGTAATCCGATCATGAGATTAGGTGTAAGGTACAAGCCATGATGCTAATGAGTAAAACAAGAAGCTGGTATTGGAATTGTATGATTAGAGTAGAATACATGGGAATGAAAATAAGGAATAAGACAGAGGAATGGTAGCAAAACAGAAACTATGGCATGGAATATGACGTGAGGTGTGTATATTATTGATTGACGAGAAGTGATGCGCAAGCTTATGCAATAGAAGAACAATCTCAACCACTGCAATTTGGGTGGTCCAATGTGACTATTTTTTATATATATTATGCGTAGCTTGGACTGTTGGAGATGTATATTAGTACATGTATGTTTAATAAAGAGTTGGCATAATTCTTTTTGGATAGTTTGGCTTCAATGTCTTAACAAAAGACAAAGAAGGAATCTGACATCAGTTGTGACAAAAGCAATCCTCAGGGGTGTCTTTTTTCTTCTGTTTTTAGTCTATGAACTTCTTGGAAGGATTTGGTGTCCTTGATCTTTGCTTATTGGCCCCACTTTTTCTCAATTGCAGTTTTATTGAAAAGGACCATTGGCCAGCTTCCGGCTGACATTTCCTTACGCACGTTTACTTTTTACTTATCATTTTCTGAGGAGATGAGGCCCCAACCCCTTCAACGTTTAAAGATGTAAAACACATGAAATTGAATGAGCCCTAAATCAATTAAATTTCTAGTTTGTATTACAGCTAGGACTAATAATAAAATCTTGTTATTCAAGCTACTCAATAGATAAATACCAAATCATGAAGTGGGAAAATTTTATGTAAATCATTCTAAAGGGTGGATTTACTTTGAGGGCAAGCTGGGCTGTTGCCTGGCCCAAAATTTTCCATTTAAAAAAAAAAAACTACGTATCTTTAGTAGCCCACATAAAATTAAAACAAATAAAAGAATGGTGTTGTTAAACGAACTCTAAAATTAATTGAGTACACCCTACTACTAGACTATTTATTGAATTACTAATTTACCTTAATATAAAATGGACAAAAGGATACATTGAATTGTAAAACAAATGTAATTTTAATAAGTACATCCTACTCACCATATTCAACCCAATCAAACATAAGTGAAAAAAGATTTTACATAGTGATCACCCAATTTCTTTGAACTTGATGTTTCTCGGTATCTACAACTACAAGCTACAAGTCATCATGGACAGTCTTGTTACTTCATTTTGACATCTATGTATATCTTAACATATGTGTCACACAACTAAGCATTAATGTTTTCTAAAATAACAAAGGTAATTTGAACACCCATATAGTGAATTGGAAATTTGAACACCCTGGTTCGATCGCTTTTGGATTTTCCTCCCGTGCTGTTTGGTGGTTTGTCTCCATGTGTTTGGGCCTCATGTCCTTTGGTACCTACCATGTCTGCTCCCATTTCTGATGATGATACCTTGGTTTCTAGGGTAGACTTCATGGTTTCTATGCTCTTGCGCATTGATCCCTATTTTGACAAGCCTATGGAGACTGGTCCAGTGGGGTCTCCTGGGAGCCTTCCTTAATGTGTAATGGGAGCATTCATGGGCTTGGCATTTGGAGAATGTTTTTGTGCCTGATACTCGGTTTTCGGGTTAAGTGGCTGATGCCGGTTTTGTTATTGTTGCGTGGTGTTTTCTCAGTTATCCTCTCAGCACATCTTTGACTCTTCGCCTGTCTTAAAGACTATGGATTCATAGGAGGTTTCCTTGTCAGTGTTGGGATGATAGATGTGTCTTTGAGGACTTTCTTGTTTCTTTTTTTTCTTAGCATGTTCGTTGTACTTCGTCTATTCTCTTGTGTTGCTCCTTGCAAACTTTTCTATTTCCAGCGCCATTTGTTATTAAAGGTGGATAGAGCTGGTGTGCTTTGTGGTTTCTCTCTTTCTTTTTGGAGCTTTGGTGTGTTCTTTGTCAGCTGCTCTCACTCTCTTGTGGTTGTGTAAATGACTATGATTTTATAGGACTCTCTTTTGACAGTTAGGTTGTGTTGAAGTGTTTTGTCGGAGGTCTTTGTGTCAGTGTTGTTTTGCTTTGCTTTTGTACTGGTCTAATGAGACTGTATCGAACTCTCTTGTGAGCCCACAACATGTGTGGTACTCTTTCTTTTCCTGGAGTTTGTTCCCTAAGAAGGTTTTAACAAGGTCACTGTATCGTATCATTCTATGTATGCTATTTCGGTTATATGAATGAAATTCATTTCTAAATATATATATATATATATATATATCAAACATAAAATTGAAGTCGAGAAAGCATACACAGGGTTTGGTGGTCTGATAGTGTTCGGCAGCCAACTCTTGAATCGGTTTGGTGTTGTGTGATATAGTGTATTAGGGTGTACCAAGGGTATCTTTGGTAGTTAAATAAGGTGTAGGGTATACTTAGATCATAGGGTGTACTTAGTTAATTATAGGGTTCGTTTAACAACACCCTAAAAGAAACCTTACATGTCTTTTGGCTAGTTGACTTATTCATATCTCTCCTCTTCTCTATCTTTTTATTTTTATTTTTTTTCATAACTCTTCTCTATGTGTTAGCTTCTTTTTGGTAACAAAAAGTTTAGGGGGAGGGGAGACTATCCCATCTCAGGACCAGGACATACCTAGGCAGGCCTCTTTGAGGACTTACAGACGGAGTCTTAGCCCCTTTTGGTTTTTACAAATTACTCATAAAAAAGGATTGTCGGCAACGGGCCTCAAACCTAGGCCTGGATAGAGAACACAACGATACTTACCTACTCAACCAATCCTCGTTGGCTTTCTATTGGCTTCTTCAATTCTTCTAATTCTTTCCTATTTTCTTAACTTATCCTCTTGGGTTTCTCCTAAATACATGTATGCATATTTAATTTTAGTTTTAATTTGAAATTGAATATTCTAGAGTCAAAATTAGGGGTTTGATTTTAGGAATTGTGTTGAGTTGAGTTTGATGTCTTTGTGGGTTAAATTTTAGATTTAAATAGTGTTATTTTCTTTGCATCGCATTTACTTGACTTTTATTGTGGTTTCTTTTTTGTTAAGCTTTTATTTATGTGGAGATGCATTTGAGGGGTAAGGCTCATTATGTCCCCCTTGATTATGTGTATTTTCTAATATTTATTAATGAAATTCACTCGAGTTTAGTATGTAAGTTTTGCCCAGCGGACTTTCAAATTATGGATCCACCATTTATAATGAGTTTGATTCACAAGTGTTCTGTTGCTCCAAGTGAAACTTTCAAGAAAGAAATAATTTACCTCTCTGCATAAAATTACATTACATACTTTCTTTTTCTTCGGATAAATTGAATATAAACGCTATCTAAGATGAGGCACTTGCATGCAGTGCTACCAAAGAAGCATAAATGCCATCTTCGATGCTGATCAGAGTTTCATGCTTTCCTTTCTCTGCAATCACTCCATTTTTCACCACTGCGATTTTATCTGCACCCTTTATCGTGGATAACCGATGGGCAACCATGACTGTGGTTCGATCCACCATGATTCGGTCCAATGCATCTTGAACCACTCGTTCAGATTCAGCATCAAGAGCACTTGTGGCTTCATCTAGTAGTAGTATCTTTGGTGCCTTCATTATAGCTCGCGCAATTGCCACCCTTTGCTTCTGTCCACCAGACAATTGAATTCCCCGCTCTCCTACTATTGTATCATAACCCTGCATTGTTTCCCGAACTTAACATGGTTAATCTTCAACGTTCCAATTATAATTTTGTGAATTTTCATCATCTCGTCCTTCTCGTTTATGCAGCACCACGGCAATAGATTATATCATAGTATATGTGGCCAAAAAGAAATTGAAAATCTTGTTAATTTTGTAGTACTTACCTGTTGTAAACTACTGATGAACTTGTGAGCATTTGCCAATTCTGCAGCAGCTATAATTTCAGCCTCTGTTGCATTCCCTTCCTTTCCATATGCAATGTTGGCTCTGATAGTGTCATTAAACAATACAGGTTCCTGGCTCACCAGTCCCATTTGCTGTCTCAACCACTTGAGCTGTAGTTTTTGGATTTCAACTCCATCTAATGTAATTTGACCAGAATCAGGGTCATAAAATCTCTGCAACAATGAGACAACTGTCGATTTCCCACTTCCACTTTCTCCAACCAAAGCAACTGTCTGATAACATATTTCAAATTTTAAGTCCCAGAAACTTGAATTAGAGTACTCAGTTCCAAAATCTTATGCATTGATTGAAATGACTAGAAGGACAAAACATGTCTAGTTACCTTGCCGTGATGAATGGTCAAGCAAAGATCCTGGAAGATTGGCACGTCAGGTCTAGTTGGATACTTGAAACTGACATGGAGAAGTTCAATTTCTCCCTTTACATTCTCTATAGTTGTTCCAGAGTCATCACTGGAATCTATTTTCGACTTTCGGTCAAGAATTGCAAATATGGAAGCAGCAGAGCTCTTTCCTTTACTTTGATTAGGGGCTAGGGAGCCTGACTGAGCAACTCCAACAGCTGTCATCGTGAGAGCACAGAAAACCTGCAAACCATGGAAGCAAAATGTAACATGGTCTGAATGGACTAACGAAGATTTAATTCTTAAGTAAAAAGTACTTATTGAGCGGAGTTCAGATCCTTCGCTTTGCTTGTGTTTTCTCTTCTATTTACCAACTTGAAGACTTGTAGCACAAGGTGGAAAAACTTACCCGGAAAACATCAGAAAATGTTGTCTTGCCTGCTGCGACAAGTCGGGCTCCAGCATAAAAACTGCAGGCATACACAGAGAAAAGAAAAAAGAATGATAGCCCAAAACCTATCCCACTGATTAACCCTTGTCTTATCCCTGTCTGAATAGGGCCTTCACATTTCTTCTGGTACAACTCAATCACCTTCTCTTCAGCACAAAAGGAAGCAATTGTTCGAATACTCCCCAGTGCATCATTGGCTACTTGACTTGCATCCTCGTACATTTTCTGCAACCATTTAAAATTTTCAGCATTGACAAAAGAAAATGGTCTTATATATATTATGTATGTCAGATTGGATGGTGTTTTGACGACAAAATTTTGAAAAGTTCAGACTTTGGAGAAATACCTTTGCATCTGCACTGAATCCTTTCATGAACTTGAAATGAAAATAACCATTTACTCCTAATAGAGGCAGCAGAACAAGGATTATAAGAGCAAGTTGCCAATTTGCCAGAAAAGCAATACACAAACCAGCAATTGCAGTTGCTGAATTCTCAACCAGCAAACCTAGAGCGTCTCCAACCAGCCCGCGCAGACAAGCTGCATCTGCAGAAAGCCTTGCACCAACTGCACCACTTGAGTGCTCAGGATCGTCAAACCAACTTACTTCCATGTAAACCACTTTCTCAAAGCACATTGACCGAACTCGTTTTATTAACTTACACCCCGCCACAGCAAAAAAGTATTGTCTTGCTGGCAGTGCTATGAAAGTTACCACTCCAAGAACAATAAAGATTAGTGCCCAAAACTTTGAATCCTTACGGAGTTGAGGAGGTGGCTCGTAGAAGGTCTTGATTACGCTGGATATCAATATCCCAAAAATAGGTAAGACTGCCCCATTGACTGCTGCAGCTATAGTACCAAGTAATAATACTGGGATCTCTGGCTTGTTCAGGTAAGCCAGGCGGCGAAGTGAGACTTTTGGAGGCACTTTTGATGATGCTGAAGCAGGAATATCAGATGCTGTTTTAAGAGAAACTACCGCAGTGGGCACACCATATGAGATTGAGAAGGAATGACGGCTACTACTTCCTCGAGAATCCACGCTGCTAAGCCTTTTGTGATGACTTACAGCAGTTTGTTCTGACACGCGGCTCATTTCTTGCAACATTATAAGCTGGCTATATGCTCCTTCAGGGTCCTTAATTGGTTCAGAATGTGGACCTGCTCACTTGAAAACGATCAGTATGTGAATTGTAACAGGAATATCAGATGCTGTTTTAAGAGAAACTACTGCAGTGGACACACCATATGAGATTGAGAAGGAATGACTGCAACTACTTCCTCGAGAATCCACGCTGCTAAGCCTTTTGTGATGACTTACAGCAGTTTGTTCTGACACGCGGCTCATTTCTTGCAACATTATAAGCTGGCTATATGCTCCTTCAGGGTCCTTAATTAGTTCAGAATGTGGACCTGCTCACTTGAAAACGATCAGTATGTGAATTGTAACAGTATGTTGAACTATAGACAATAAGTTTTGGCCTTCAAATGGTAGAACAGGACAACATAAACAAATGCATCACCTTTTTCAACAATTACTCCTCGATGTATAACAGCTATGGTGTCAGCACTCCTTACTGTGCTCAAGCGGTGGGCTACAATGACAGTAGTCCGGTTGATCATAATTCTGTCCAGTGCCTCCTGCACAATTCTCTCAGATTCTGCATCAAGAGAACTCGTGGCTTCATCTAAAAGTAGAATCCTTGGGTCCTTGAGAATTGCCCTAGCTATAGCAACTCTCTGCTTTTGGCCCCCAGATAGCTGAGTTCCATGCTCACCAACCATTGTGTCTAGTCCCTAAATGCATAAGTCAGAAAACCACAAATAAGAAAAAAAGGAATTAAATGAGTTGTTCGAAATCATCCGAGTTTTTTTGAAAATTCATGTGACCTATCTGTATTTCCATCTTTGAATGTAAGAAAATGATAAGATCACTGGATGTCTCAATAAGCTTCCATGGTCGTGGAAATTAAGAATTCACACAAAAAGTTCAGAGAACAAAATACCAGAACTTAGACGAAAGTTTAAATGAATTTAACCTGAGGCAGTTTGTCTATGAATTTAGCAGCATTGGCAAGCTCAGCAGCAGCCCTTATTTCTTCAGTGTTTGCACCATCCTTCCCATAGGTAATATTATCTTTAATGCTACAAGCAAATAAAACGGGTTCCTGGCTGACAAGGCCTATTTTCTGTCTGATCCATTTCAGCTGGAACTCTTTGAGATTAATGCCATCAATAAGAACTTCGCCAGCTTGGGGGTCATAAAATCTCTCAATCAAACTGATAACTGTTGATTTACCACTTCCGCTCTCTCCAACCAGAGCAGCAGTTGCACCACTAGGTATTGAGATAGAAAATCCATGGAATATTTGTTCATCCGGTCTTGCAGGATAACTAAAATAAACATCACTCAGTTCTATGTCTCCACGGATATCAAGTAATTGTTTCCCATTAGTGTCATAAGCATCAATCTCTGGCTTTCTGTCAATTGTCTCAAACATCTTATAAGCTGCAGCTTGTCCAGCAGCAAATGCACTCAAGCATGGAGACGCCTGCCCAAGAGACCTAAAAATTTATCAAAGAAACATTGTTATACGATTATATCTCTATCTTCTGAAGCATCATATATCAAATTTTGGACTGAAGGGGGGAGTGGGAGTAGTCAGTAGATCACGCAAACATGTTAACTTGTACAATAGTGCTAGGATCAACAAATTTGTTCATTAAATTTTACTGATATGCAACTTACATGGAGCCAGTCAACACAGCGAAAACTATATTAATGACTTCCCCTCCTGTATATCCTCTTTCAAGTATCATCTTTCCTCCAAACCATACCGCCAGAGCATAACTACACATTACAATCAGCATAACCGAACCCATTCCGAACCCAGATGCCAAACCCTCTTGCACACCAGAGTTGTAAGCTTTAATTAAGGAGTTGTTGTAATCAGCTATAGCTTGCTTTTCTCCTGTAAACGATGCAACCTGAATTGGGAACACCAATCAGTTTTAGTTCTACACTCAGAAAATAGAAATAATAAATATTTGTTTTAAAGATCTTAAAGACAAGTAGGCCTACTGTTCTGATTGAACCAATTGTCTGATCTACCACAGTTGCTGCCACTGAATAAGCAGTTTGTCCACTGGATGCCAACTTTGATATAATGATGCCCATGACGGCACCAGAGAAGACAAGAAGGGGGATAGAAGATAGCATAACAAGGGTGAGAAGCCATCCCTTAATAAATGCTATAACAAAGCCTCCTATGAATGTTGCAATTAACTGGATAAAACTTCCTACCTGCAATAAGAGAATGAAAGAAATGAGAGGTTATTGGAGCAAATGGCAATAACTTAAAAGGCTTTTGTGCGGCATGTAAATACCTTCTCGCCCATGGCCTCTTGAATGAGCACAGTATCACCTGACATCCTCCCAACAATTTCCCCAGTGTTAATTTCTTTATCAAAAAAGCCAACATCTTGCCTCAATATTGTTTTCAAGTATAAACTTCTTATTCGAGCAGCCTGTCTCTCTCCAGTGACCATCCAGCAGGACATCTCTGGCATATAGAAAACGGTACTAATCTCAGTTGCCAAAAAGCCAAATTATTTGTTTGATGCACCAGCAGGCAGTTCAGTGTACTTACGTAGAAATGCCGCCGCAGCTGCTCCCACAGCCAAGTAGACAAACTTTTGAGCCACCTGAGAATGTTGAATTGGCCAAATTATTTCTGATCCTTGTTCATTATAATTTCAACTAAGTTAGAGGAACCAGAGAGTCAAAATAGATGCTAAAAACAGAAGTAAGCTCAGTTGTCACAGGTCTGATAGAACTGGATAGAACAATATTATAGTCACACAATATTTACCTCGGAAACTGCGTCAACCACTTCTTCATTATTCCCAGTTTTTCCGAAGGAATTAATCACATCTCCAAAGATTATGGTCATTAGAGGGAAAGAGGCCCCATTTCCAATAGCACTGATTGTACCAACAGACATTAGCAGGTAATCCAAGGAATCAGCAAAGGAGAAAAGCTTGTAATATGGTACTGTTTTGGTGCCATCCTCCTTGGTCTTGCTTGTATCTTGTGGGTTGTTTTGAGAGTCCTCCACTGCTGAGTGGCCGTTCGATGCTGCCTTGCCCTCCTTCTTGATTACAACTCCATCCGCAGGATTTTCCTCAGCCATGTTTTTCGAAGCAATAGTAATTTAGTTAAGTTTTCTATATTTTACAACAAGCACCTCAGAGAAGTAAGTTGCAACTATATTTTGACAGTAAGCAACTCAAACTTGGATGATGAGATCAGAGCTGCAAGAGAACATTTATGGATTGAATTAGAAACCAGGTACATTTTTTAATTTGTTTTTCGGGCACAAAATTGACTACATAGACCAACGTATGCCAACTTAATCTAATTGAATATAGAGTTCATCAGTCCGCAAAATTATAAAAAAACCCACTTATTCCCTTTTTTTGTTTTTTTTTTTTGTTTTTGTTTGTGTGCAAGTGTTTGTGTTTGTGCACGTGCCAGCACTAGAAAACCTGTTGCCGATTTAAATGGTACAGAATATGTGCATTTTGATTACAGACAGGAACATAAAACAGAGGAACAACAGAACAAGTAATAACTGTGAGAAGGGTTTGTTGCAATAAAATAAAATAAAAATTTCAAAACCAAGCCAAACCTTAAGAAGCCTCACACAGGCACAGCAGGCAATGAGAAATCATAGGGAAGCCTCACACAGCTAATGCATGCTCTAAAGGTGAGAAATTTAAAGACAAGAGACATAACCACAAACAACTGAGAAACAACTTCAAAAAGTGTTGCAGGAAACATTAATATCACCAAAAGATCAATATACTCACTGAAGAGGAAACAAGTTTACCACATTCTAGGAAATGGGTTGAAGAAGTTGTTGGATACATGGTTAGTCAAACATTAAAATTATCCAGAAAAAGAAAAAAAGTTGATAAATTTTAAACCAAGTTGAATTGAAAGACATATCATTTTAGTCCTCTGCTCCTCTTCTTGCCTGGCTGCTTTGACAGTAGAGTTTCTTTCTCTTTTATTTTTTCTTTTTTGGACTATGAAAATATGATTAGAATAGAATACATGGAAATGAAAATAAGGAATGAGACAAGCTGGTAGCAAAACAAAAACTATGGCATGGAATATGAAATGAGGTGTTTGTCTATTATTGAGGAGAACAATTTCAACCAATGCAATTTGGATAGTTGGGTCTTAATGTGTTAGCAAAAGACAAAGAAGGAATCTTTGAACTTCTTGGAAGGTTAGGAATGGATTTGATGTCCTTGATCTTTGCTTATTGGCCCAAGTTTTTCTTAAGGTTAAACTGTTGTTTTGCCCTTGAACTATACCATAGTTGTCAATTTCCCCCTTAAACAATTGTTTCGGTAAATTAAGGATTTAAATTATATGAAATTGGTCAATTTGAGACTCGCCATTAATTTATTGGATGATGTCCCTCCAAATTTCAATCACACTAGCTGCACATAGCCAGTAAGTAAAAAAAACATAAGAAAAATTAGAAGAAGATTTATATAAAAGAAAAAAAGTCAAACAAGGGGAGAAAAAGTTCCTTCAAATGGTTTGGCTTTGAAATTTGATGTATTTATTTTGAATGGGAAAACAATTAACTTTCATCCCAGGTAGTAGCAGTTGCACTAACTAGTTCTTAATGATAATTGTTTGATTCGGTCCCGTCATGGATGAATTGAATTAAAATCTGACTGAAGACTGTATATTCGAATTCGAATACAAATTGAAGTAGGATTGGGAAGAAGGAATTGGGGATTTTATTAGAAAGGACCATTGCCCAGCTCACTGGATGACATTTCCTTATGCACATTTACTTATCATTTTCTGAGTTCAGGACTAATAATAAAATCTTGTTGTTCAAGCTACTCAATAGATAAATACCAAATCACGTAGTGGGAAAGTTTTACGTAAATCAATCCAAATTTATAATGAGTTTCATTCACAAGTGTTCTGTTGCTCCAAGTGGAGCTTACAAGAAATAAATATAATAACAAAAAATGATCTATTCCTATTGGTAATTTACCTCTCTGAATAAAATTACATTACATACTTTCTTTTTCTTTGAATAAAAAGAACATAAAAGCTATCTAAGATGAGGCACTTGCATGCAATGCTACCAAAGAAGCATAAATGCCATCCTCGATACCGATTAAAGTTTTATGCTTTCCTTTCTCTGCAATGACTCCATTTTTCACCACTGCGATTACATCTGCACCCTTTATTGTGGATAACCGATGGGCAACCACGATTGTGGTTCGATCCACCATGATTTGGTCCAATGCATCTTGAACCACTCGTTCAGATTCAGCATCAAGAGCACTTGTGGCTTCATCTAGTAGTAGTATCTTTGGTGCCTTCATTATAGCTCGTGCAATTGCCACCCTTTGCTTCTGTCCACCGGACAATTGAATCCCCCGCTCTCCTACTATTGTATCATAACCCTGCATTGTTTTTCCAAACTTAACATGGTTAATCTTCAATGTTCCGAATAAAATTTTGTGAATTTTCATCAACTAGTCCCTCTCATTTATGCAGGACCATGGCAATAGATTATATTATAGTATTTGTGGCCAAAAGAAATTGACAAGCTTGTTAATTTTGTAGTGCCTACTTGTTGTAAACTACTGATGAACTTGTGAGCATTTGCCAATTCTGCAGCAGCTATAATTTCAGCCTCTGTTGCATTCCCTTCCTTTCCATATGCAATGTTGGCTCTGATAGTGTCATTAAACAATACAGGCTCCTGGCTCACCAGTCCCATTTGCTGTCTTAACCACTTGAGCTGTAGCTTTTGGATTTCAACTCCGTCTAATGTAATGTGACCTGAATCAGGGTCATAAAATCTCTGCAACAGTGAGATGACTGTTGATTTCCCACTTCCACTTTCTCCAACCAAAGCAACCGTCTGAATAACATAATTCAAATTTGTCAGTCCCAGAAACTTGAATTAGACTACGAGGTCCAAATCTTATGCATTGTTTGAAATGAGTAAAAGAACAAAACTGTTACCAAGTTACCTTGCCATGATGAATGGTCAAGCAAAGATCCTGGAAGATTGGTACATCAGGTCTAGTTGGATACTTGAAACTGACATGGCGAAGTTCTATTTCTCCCTTCACATTTTCTATAGTTGTTCCAGATTCATCACTAGAGTCTATTTTCGATTTCCTGTCAAGAATGGCAAATATGGAAGCAGCAGAGCTCTTTACTTTACCAAGATTAGGGGCTAGGGAACCTGACTGAGACACTCCAACTGCTGTCATCACAAGAGCAAAGAAAACCTGCAAACCGGGGAAATGTTAACAATGGACTGAATGGACTAATGAAGATTTGATTCTCAAGTAACATGTTTTTAGCTGAGTTCGGATCCTCTGCTAATTTTTTCTCATCTATTTACTTACTCAAATACTTGTAGCGCAAGGCAAAAATCCTTACCCGGAAAACATCAGAGAATGTTGTCTTGCCTGCTGCAACAAGTCGGGCTCCAGCATAAAAACTGCAGGCATCCACAGAAAAAAGGAAAAAAGAAGGATAGCCCAAAACCTATCCCGCTGATTAACCCTCGTCTTATCCCTGTCTTAATAGGGCCTTCACATTTCTTCTGGTACAATTCAATCACCTTCTCTTCAGCACAATAGGAAGCAATTGTTCGAATACTCCCCACTGCATCATGGGCTACTTGACTTGCATCCTCGTACATTTTCTGAAACAATTTAAAATTTTCAGCATTGACAAAAAGGATTGGTCTTATATATATTATGTATGTCGTATTGGATGGTGTTTTGACTGCACCAGCTACAAGTTCTATACTGTAAAATTTTGTAAAGTTTGGACTTCGGAGAAATACCTTTACATCTGCACTGAATCCTTTCATGAACTTGACTTGAACATAACCATTTAATCCTAATAGAGGCAGCAAAACAAGGATTATAAGAGCAAGTTGCCAACATGCCACAAAAGCAATACACAAACCAGCAATTGCAGTTGCTGAATTCTCGACCAGCAAACCTAGAGCATCTCCAACCAGCCCACGCAGAGAAGCTGCATCTGAAGAAAGCCTTGCACCAATAGCACCACTTGAGTTCTCAGGATCGTCAAACCAACTTACTTCCATGTAAACCACCTTCTCATAGCACATTGACCGAACTCGTTTTATTAACTTACACCCCGCCACAGCAAAAAAGTATTGTCTTGCTGGCAGTGCTATGAAAGTTACTACTCCAAGAACAATAAAGATTAGTGCCCAAAACTTTGAATCCTTACGGAGTTGAGGAGGTGGCTCGTAGAAGGTCTTGATTACGCTGGATATCAATATCCCAAAAATAGGTAAGACTGCCCCATTGACTGCTGCAGCTATAGTACCAAGTAATAATACTGGGATCTCTGGCTTGTTCAGGTAAGCCAGGCGGCGAAGTGAGACTTCTGGAGGCACTCTTGATGATGCTGAAGCAGGAATATCATGTCCTGCTGATGCTGTTTCAAGAGAACCAACTGCAGTGGGCACACTGTATGAGATTGAGAAGGAATGACGGTTACTATTTCCTCTTCCAGATGATTCCCGGCTTATGGATCGTAAGTTTGAAAATCTTTGACTTGAATGTCTTCGAGAATCCACGCTGCTAAACCTTTCGTGTTCATTTACAGCAGTCTGTTCTGACACGGTGCTCATTTCTTGCAACCTTATAAGCTGGCTATATGCTCCTTCAGGGTCCTTAATTAGCTCAGAATGTGGACCTGCTCACTTAAAAACGATCAGTATGTGGACTACGAATAAGATGAATTGTAACATTATGTTGAACTATCGACAATACAGTTTGGCCTTCAAATGGTACAACATAAACAAATGCATTACCTTTTTCAACAATTGTTCCTCGATGTATAACAGCAATGGTGTCAGCATTCCTTACTGTGCTCAAGCGGTGCGCTACAACGACAGTAGTCCGGTTGATCATAATTCTGTCCAGTGCCTCCTGCACAATTCTCTCAGATTCTGCATCAAGAGCACTCGTGGCTTCATCTAAAAGTAGAATTCTTGGGTCTTTGAGAATTGCTCTAGCTATAGCAACTCTCTGCTTTTGGCCCCCAGATAGCTGAGTTCCATGCTCACCAACCATTGTGTCCAGTCCCTAAATGCATAAATCACAAAACCACAAATAAGGAAAAAAGGAATTGAATGAGTTGATAGAAATAATCCGAGTTTGTAGAAAATTCATGTGATATCTCTGTATTTCCATCTTTGAAAATAATAAGATCACTGGATGTCTCAGTAAGCTTCCATGGTTGTGGAAATTGAGAATTCACCCAAAAAGTTTAGAGAACAAAATACCAGAACTTAGATGAAAGTTTAAATGAATTTAACCTGCGGCAGTTTGTCTATGAATTTAGCAGCATTGGCAAGCTCAGCAGCAGCCCTTATTTCTTCAGTGGTTGCACCATCCTTTCCATAGGCAATATTATCTTTAATGCTACAAGTAAATAAAACGGGTTCCTGGCTGACAAGCCCTATTTTCTGTCTGATCCATTTCAACTGGAACTCTTTGAGATTAATACCATCAATAAGAATTTCGCCAGCTACGGGGTCATAAAATCTCTCAATCAAACTGACTACAGTTGATTTACCACTTCCACTCTCTCCAACCAAAGCAGCAGTTGCACCACTAGGTATTGAGAGAGAAAATCCATGGAATATTTGTTCATCCGGTCTTGCAGGATAACTAAAATAAACATCCTTAAGTTCTATGTCTCCACGGATATCATGTAATTGTTTCCCATTAGTGTCAGAAGCATCAATCTCTGGCTTTCTGTCAGTTGTCTCAAACATCTTATAAGCTGCAGCTTGTCCAGCAGCAAATGCACTCAAGCATGGAGATGCCTGCCCAAGAGACCTGAAAATTTATCTTAGAAAGCTTATATTTTGATCTTCTGAAGAATCACATATCAAATTTTGGACTGAAGGAGGAAAGGGGAGTAGGCAGTAGATCACGCAAAAATGCAAACATGTCAACTAGTACAATAGTACTAGGATCAACAAATTTGTTCATTAAATTTTACTAAAATGCAACTTACATGGAGCCAGTCAACACAGCGAAAACTATATTAATGACTTCCCCTCCTGTATATCCTTTTTCAAGTATCATCTTTCCGCCAAACCATATAGCCAGAGCATAACTACACATTATAATCAGCATAACTGTACCCATTCCGAACCCAGATGCTAAACCCTCTTGCACACCAGAGTTGTAAGCTTTAATTAAGGAGTTGTTGTAATTAGCTATAGCTTGCTTTTCTCCTGTAAACGATGCAACCTGAATTGGGAACACCAATCAGTTTTAGTTCTACACTAAGAAAATAGAAATAATAAATTTTTGTTTTAAAGACAAGGAGGCTGACTGTTCTGATTGAACCAATTGTCTGCTCTACCACAGTTGCTGCCACTGAATAAGCAGTTTGTCCACTGGATGCCATCTTTGAAATAAGGATGCCCATGAAGGCACCAGAGAGGACAAGAAGGGGGATAGAAGATAGCATGACAAGGGTGAGAAGCCATCCCTTAATAAATGCTATAGCAAAGCCTCCTACGAATGTTGCAGTTAACTGGATAAAACTTCCTACCTGCAATAAGAAAATGAAAGAAATAAGAGGTTATTGGATCAAATGGCAATAACTTAAAAGGCTTTTGCATGTAAATACCTTCTCGCCCATGGCCTCTTGAATGAGCACAGTATCACCTGACATCCTCCCAACAATTTCCCCAGTGTTGATTTCTTTATCAAAAAAGCCAACATCTTGCCTCAATATTGTTTTCAAGTATAAACTTCTTATTCGAGAAGCCTGTCTCTCTCCAGTGACCATCCAGCAAGACATCTCTGGCATATAGAAAAAGCTTATCATCTCAGTTGCCAAAAAGCCAAATTATTTGTTTGATGCACCAGCAGGCAGTTCAGTGTACTTACGTAGAAATGCAGCTGCAGCAGCTCCCACAGCCAAGTAGACAAACTTTAGAGCCACCTGAGAATATTGAATTGGCCAAATTATATCTGATTAAGCCTTGTTCATTACAATTTCAACTAAGTTAGAGGAACCAGAGAGCCAAAATAGATGTTAAAACATAAGTAAGCTCAGTCATCGCAGTTCTGATAGAACTGGACACAACAATGTATGAGTAGAATTTTGTTGACTTAATTTCTATGAAGATGTTACATTAACAGAGATAACTATCTACCAGTTTATAGTCACAGAATATTTACCTTGGAAACTGCATCAACCACGTCTTTATTATTCCCACTTTCTCCAAAGGAGTTAATCACATCTCCAAAGATTATGGTCATTAGAGGGAAAGAGGTCCCATTTCCAATGGAGCTGATTGTACCAACAGACATTAACAGGTAATCCAAGGAATCAGCAAAGGAGAAAAGCTTGTAATATGGTACTGTTTTGGTGCCATCCTCCTTGCTCTTGCTTGTATCTTGTGGGTTGTTTTGAGAGTCCTCCACTACTGCTGAGTGGCCGTTCGATGCTGCCGTTCCCTGCTCCTTGATTACATTTCCATCCGCAGGATTTTCCTCAGCCATGTTTTTCACAGCAATAGTAAAGCTGCTATATTTTACGACAACCACCTCAGAGAAGTAAGTTGCTACTATATCTGACAGAGAACTTGATCAGAGCTGCAAGACAAAACATTTATGGTTTGGATCAGGAACTAGATTTTATTTTATTATTATTATTTTTTTTTGGTAAACTAAATTGACTATACAAACCAAAGAAAATTTGCCAACTGATTCTAATTGAATATGGAGTTGATTATTCGGCCAAACTTAAAAAATCCATTTGTTCCTCTATTCTTCTTTTTGTGCGTGTGAACATTAGAAAACCCGTTACTAAAGCAAGTGGTACAGAATATGTAGATGTCGATTCCAGTAGATGAAAATAGAAAATAAGGGTTTAGAACACAGACAGGAAAAAGGAAACAGAGCAAGAAAAGAACAAGTAATAACAAAAATACTACACCCAAACCAAACATTAAGAAGCCTCACACAGCAGGCATGAAATGCAGGCAGTGGGAATGCTGAGAACAAAACTTCACAAACACAATTTGAAACTAACTAAAACGAAACTAGGAATCAAACGAAGGAGAAAAGAGAAAAAAACCAAGTTGGCAGCTAATGCATGCTCTAAAGGTGAGAAATTTAAACAGAAGAGAAATAAACACAAACAGCTGAGATACAACTTCAAAAAGTGTTGCAGGAAACATTAATATCACCAAAAGATGAAGATACTCACTGAGGGGGAAACAAGTTTACCAACTTTCAGGAAATGTGTTGATGAAATTGTAGTACTTCCGCCCCCGCCCAGGAAAACATTGCTTTATAAGACAGCAAATCAGCCTAATATGTAAGTCAATGCAATTTTCCACTAAATTAGACCCCTTCATCACCTACCCTACCATCATATTGCTTTTGAATTTAAAAAAATGTAAAAAAAATTCATGCACAAGCTTGAGACCAGTGGAAAGAAATCATTTTGGAGACGTAACAACACATGTGACATATTGACTAGCGTATGAGTTTTGGAGGTAGACTATATTTTTATCATATTATGTGTAACTTGGAGTGTTGGGCATGCATATCAGTACATGCATGAATTCTTTTATAGAAAGTTGGTCTTGGTGTGCAAACAAAGTGGAAGGAGCTATAATCTTTCATAACTTAACAAAAGACAACCGAAGAAACCTGACATCAGACATGACAAGGTGAGATGAGCCTGTGTTTGGTGGAAAGTAGAAACCGAGAAAATGACGAGGTGGTTATAATATTGTTAAGGATGCTTATGACTAATAATAGATTAATGGGTTAGTCTAATATGTTACAGTGAATTAATATTATATATTCAGAAAATAGATGTCAAGCAAACATGGGCGGAACTAGCACAAGGGCTACAGTGGGTTGTAGCTCAGTGAGGTTTTCGGGTTAAAAACTTATATATTTTCAATATTTCAAATATTGCCCAATATCTATTAACCTATTAGAGTCCAAAAAAAATCCAATTCTTTATGAATTTAGTTGCATGACAACAATAAAAATACATATTAAAATAGGTACACTTTCAATTCTATTGTTGAAATATTTGCATTTTGATAATTTTGGTTACAAATTAATATGTATTTGTTTTAAGTTAAAGCTTATTTGAAATCGCAAGGGGTTTGCAGCTCAAATAGTTAAGATCATTTATCCTTGTCTAAGTTTCAATTTTTCCTCCCCTAATATCACTTGTATCCAAATAATTTTTTTTTAATTATTGAAAATTAGTTAATTGAACTATGAACTAGCATGGTTTACATGATTTAATGTATACTTTTATTTCTACAAAGACTAGAAATTGTAAGTATGAAAATAATGATCATTAAATTTTCAGCTAATAAATATAATACAAATTTATAAATAAACCCAATCCTAGACATGTATTTATAAAAAAACCCAAGCACTATTTAAACATAGAAACACACCCAAAATCAACCCAAAGTCAACTTTTTGGGTGTGTTTATAAATGGGTTTTGAGTGTGTGTAATGATGGGTTTTGGGTGTGTTTATAAAGTGTTTTGGGTGTTGAGTTTTTTTATAATTTCAACCTCCATTTTGGGTGTTTTAGTGAAATTCCTAATTTAGTCCACTCCTTGAAAAATTCCTAATTTTGTCCTTGCAAGCAAAAAGACATTTCCCATAAAATAATAATCTTTAAAAAAAAATTGGGAAATTGAGCATGAAATCTAATAGGGTTCAGTTTTTAAAGAATTTCAATCTGCTATGTGACAAATAGTCACTGCCTGACTTAGGGGTGGCATTTAGACTGAAAAACAGAAAAATCAGAAAAACCAACCGACATTATACCGCATTGGAACCGCAATAGCTAAAAACCGACCGAAAATTGCGGTTTTAGAAACCAAACCGCAATTGCGGTTGCGGTTGTGGTATGTTGATTTTTGCAACTCAAGGTTACTGCAACTGCAAATATATATTTTTTTAAATTGCATTTTAGTAGTTAGATGTTGTGTTTTAATTTGGTTGAGTTGAATATATTATTAAGAGTAATGCTACACTTACCACATTTATATCCCACATTTTCATACCACCTTATGTGGCAGATAAAGTGGACAATCACATCAATTAAAAAGTGTCAATAAATCATAAAATATAAGAAAACTTTAAATTAATTTTAATTTATGTGTTGTCCACTTCATCTGCCACATAAGGTGGTATGAGAATGTGGTATACAAATGTGGTAAGAGTAGCATTATTCTATTATTAATATGCTTTTATGTTGTTGCTTTTGTGTTGTGTTGTGTTATAGATGGAGTCTAGCCACTTTAACACACCTAATGTCTCTAATCCCCCAAACACAAACCGATACACCCAAAACACAACCTCCACTCCAACTCATAAAGAAGGGCTTCTTCTTATAATAAAATCCACTCACCACCACCTACACTTGAGTTCTCCTTTTGGTTTGTAATTTTAATTAATTTTGAATTGAAATTTTCTTTTGGTTGTGAATGCTTGAGAAGTTGAGGTTGAGGTTGTGAATTTATACTTTTTGGTTAAAGTATGCTTAAACTTAAAAAGCTTCAAAAGAAGCATCAAACCTAGGCTTAAAAGTGTGGAAGATTGAATTTTTCTAACACAAAAATACCATACTTAAAGATCTAAAATTGTCTAATTTAGGCCCAAAATATTGAAATCGGTTTAAACCGTTAATTCACGGTAACCGATCGATTTTTGTTGTTTACCGCAATGTGGTAAACCGCAAAAAGCGGTCGGTTTGCACTTTCAAAAATCACCTTACAAATAGTCGATCGGTTTGTGTTCGGGAAAAATTGCGATTAGAACCGCAACCACTCCTAGCCTGACTGGTCCAGTTTGCAAAGGTGGCACTTTCCTCCCTCATGTTTTCTAGGAATCTCTAGATGGTCAAGGGGTACGGAAAATTGCTTTTCACAATAAAAAATGCATTGCCATTGACTTATTAAACCATCTCCAACCCAAGGGGAGGAAACTCAAATTTTGAGTTTTGAATCCAAAAAAATTCTCCAACCCATGTATTTGGGGTTGAAAATTTGAGAAATCTCAAAGGAATTCCAGTCCCATTATTGTGTGGATTGATTTTTTTGTGGGCCCAAAATTTGCTTCTTCTTTTTTTTCTTTTTATGGTGAAGCCCCGTCTTTGAACAATGTTTGCTGGCCCGTTGGGAGTTTCTGTTTGGGCAGTAACTTTGTGCGAAAAAGCTGGGGCACATTTCATTATAGATGGACAACCAAGGTCTAAAATATCGGTGGTCCAAAAACATAGATATATCAATGGAAATATCGATAAAAATTGAATAAAAATCATGGAAATTATGAGAAAAGCTTGGAAATTTTTATTGAAACTTTAGATGATGTTTACTTAGTCAATTGTCTATTATTTTATCACAAAAAATTGGAAGAAAATGGATGGCATGGTGGGTTTGAGTGAGTTAAGTTGATTATGTAGCGACCTGACAAACACTGTGACTTTAGAAAATATGTAGTAATTAATGAAAGAAAATTAAACACACCATAATTTTTTAGTTATAATAATGTACTTCAATATATTAAACTTGATACATATGATAAAATATATGAGCTTAACCAAAAAAAAAAAGATAAAATGTATGAGTAACTTAGAACCACATAGAAATAATTCCTATTAAAATTCAAACTTAGTATCACATATAATGAACAATATTAAAACTCGAAGTGAATAATAATAAAACTCCATAATATATAACAACAGCAAATTACTACTCCATTATAAAATAATAAATAACATTAAATATATGCTTAAATTTATTCTTAGGGAATTTTTTTAATATGAAAATTTATCTTAGATAATATTAGCTTGCAGACATTTTTAAAGACCTTATAAATATTACAAGTTGAAGGTATAAACACAAACTCAGCCACAACTGAGTTGGATAAGGCGCTGGCTTTGATGAGAAAGGGAGGGGGTTTGAATCCCTCTGTGCGCAAGATGGAGGCTTTTCAACATTTTTCTTGTCCTTTTCAGTTTCATATTGCGATATTATCGATAAATTGACGAAATATAAATGGAATGTTGTGAAAATATCGGGACCCAAAAAAAAAAAAAGATATCAAAATTTAATTCGTTGTGGACAACAACCATATTATGGCAAAGAATCCAATGACGTAAAAATGGAAGAAAATTATGGCAATGTTTTTATTTTTAAGTGAAATTCTATTATGTTTTGGAAATTTAATTTTTTTAGGTTAAAATATTTAGAAAATTAAATAACGAGTGTTGAAACAAAAATAATGTCAAAAAAAATTTAGGAGTTAATCATTCTTAAACAATTTAATAAAGTTGAGGACTTAAATTATGAGTTTCCAAAGTTGGAGAAAAAAAAAATTTGAGTCATGAAAATACATGAATAGTTGTATTTTGGAGGGTAAAAATTTGAGTTAGCCCCAACATAGTTGGAGATGACCTTATGAATAGAATTCTAGATGGTCAAGGCTAAGTAATCCTTATGTTTTTTTTTTCTTTTCTCCCAATGAACAAATGGACTTATCTTGAAATCCCCAAAAAGGTGAGTCTCAGTTGCATGATACATGAAACAGAAATGATCTTTGTAGACGTCCATGTTGAACAAAGGATGTTTATTCAAATTTTTTTTACTTGGAAAATACCTGGAAATAGCAAGAAAAGTAAGGGGTCCCATCACCCTTGTAGGTTAAAGATTTTGGTTCTTTGTAATAGAGATGGTGCCGAATCTGCACAAAATCAGCCATGTAACCAAATAGGAATGTACTTGGAGACCAAGTACCCACCACTTGTATAAATATTCTAGTTCTATGTGAATACAAATCATCCAATTTCAAACCTAAGTGAATCTCTAATACTTTACTTTACTAGATTCTTAAGGGAGTTTCAAATTAAAGTAAGCTTAATGATCATTATTGGGACAGTATATTGAAAATTGTCAACCAACTTTGTTGAATAATCATTTCTTAGTGGAATTTATTATTATTAATAACTTACTTTTGATGAATTGGTTAAATATGACAAGACTCTCGACCCTTCCCGAATAAAAAGTGACCAAAATCCCTCTATGTCCAAGGGAAAATTGTAATTTCATAAAAAATAAATTAAATAAAATGACGTTTTGAGACGGGATGTTACAACTTACCCCCTTAAAAAAATTTCATACGCTGAAATTGTTTTGGTCACTTTTACACTTTTTCCACACCTTACTCACGACACCACAACTTTTGACAACTCATTTCATTTATTCTCATCTCCTTTGTTTTGGTGCCTCTAGCACATTTCCAACTCCATTCCCAATATCTAACTTAAGAACACATGGATGGGGGCAACCATGTTTGATAATCTCAACACTAATAAGGAACCATCCGACCTTCAAAGATAAAGAGTGCACTTAGTGTGCGAGTCTACAGAATCACAAAACTATGCTCTAATACCAATTGACAGGATCTATCCCGAGCAAAAAGCAACCAAAACCTCTCTATGCCCAAGGACAAAATTGTGCGTTTAGAAAAAATAAATTAAATAAAACAACATTTTGGGACGGGATGTTACAAAACATGACTGTGTCGTAGCTGCAGCCTTTTGTGATTACTGACTCTATTGATAATCAAGCAACAATTAGTTGCAAAAGTATGAGTTTTGAAGGAGTTTGGTTGAAGAAGATTCAAATTGAAGCAATTCCAAGTTGGTGTGGTAGTTCACATACTCATACTATTGCACTGTTACTAGACTTGGGATGATTATCAAAATGTTATAACGCGCAAAGGAGTTGAATTTAATTATAAGATATTTTATTAAGTTTTTAGTTTTATTTTTTATATAAGTAATATTGGGAAAGAGAAATTTAGAACCTCGAATACCACTTAAGCTATAAGGACTTGCATATTTGATTAAGGTTGAGCTTAAATATAATTGATCAACCACACAAGTGAACTGAGCAAGATATGTGATGGGTCAAATAGGAAGAAAAGGAAGACGTGTGATGGGCCTAATATTCATTGGCACAGAAGGCCTCATTTATGGTTACATAACGTGAGCATGGGCTACGCCCGAGTAAGACAAGGCAATTCATTTACTTCCGGTCCATTTGAGATTGGGTAATCTGATCAAATTATGAGTGTTGTTATTTCCACCCACTATTTTACTTTCTCCACCCACTTTAGGTTTTCACATTCCACTCAATTTTTACTCCTAAAATGCCCCCAATATTTTGATCAAATTGACATTAATCTCATGGTTCGGTCCACGTGACTGTATAACTAAACTATTGCACCTCTTAATTTTCTCATTAATATGGCCATTGTTATTATAGAATTTTGTGAAATCTCTTTTTTTAAAAAAATTTATAAAATTAAATTAAATTTTATTTTATTTTAAATACAAGCGAAATTAAAGGCGGGAAATCGAATGTGAAACCTTAGATACAGGGATAACAAAAATTCACTCATTTTAGATATATGGCGACATGACATAAATAATTTTTTGAAAACGTAGACATGTTTGCATAATTTTAATAATGTTAAGAAAGTTATGGTTAAACTTAAATGTAAGAAAATAAAGTTGATCCGAGATCAATTTATCCCAAAAAAGGAGGAAAAATGGACCAAAGGTCCAAGGCCTTTTTTGATCGTTTATCAACATTTGGTTCATGGAACGGATTTGAGCGGAAATAATTTCCCATGTGGGAAATGGAAGATACATTTCTCACGTTTGGTTATGGTGAGAAAGTAACGGGGAGATATTACTTTATTTCATTTCCCATGTTTGTTTTGAGTAGGAATGGAAAACAAAATTTGTATAATTTTCTAATTATACCCATACTATATCAAATAAAAAAAGAAAGCATTTAATGATATATTGTAATTTCAAATTGTTAATAGGGACAAAATGGTCATGAAAAATGTGCATTTAATGTTGGCTCATTTTCCCGAACTTTCCCATGAAGAGGGAAAACAAAACCCAAGTTTTTGGAGGAGGGCTGCATTTTGCCCCTACTTTCTCATGTGACAGGCAATCATTTTCTATGTGTGGACTTACCAAACATGTGAAAACAATTGATTTTCCATCCCCAAGTCTCATTTCCTATGAACCAAACGGCTGTCACCATGGTTGCAAAGACCAATAGACCAAACTCCAAAGAGAGCTGCAGTCACAATCCTGGAATGAAGTGCCAGTGCAGCAGCACTAGTAGTAGCAGTAGCGGCGTTGATGAGAAGTCAGTGTTTTCACTCACCTCGTCAAGCAAGTACGAAGATTATATGGGAGAGAAAACCAAAGGGGATTTGAATGTCAAGGTGGAGCATCTTGAGGCCTTTGGTAACTTTCTTTCCTCTCCAATGCTCTATTTCGTTCTTTCAGTTTTGAAACTACAACCATATATATGTGCGTCTGTAAAGTTTTGTTCTTTTCAATGAACCCATGTAGGAATTGATAGTCAAGCAACTTTAAAAGGTCCAATGGAGGAAGTAGCCAGGGTTGAGGCTGAAGAAGCTGAAGACTTGTTCAGAGAATTGGGTATCCCGGTGCTGTTTTTTAATTCCTTTTCCTGCATACATTTGGTCCTATATATGCATTACCACATCTCTTTGCTTTCTTATCTTTTTCTTTAATATATGGTTCTCTTGAATCTTGAACCAATAAATATCCCTCTTATCATTTTCTTATGGTATTACCATGTTCAATATTTATGTGCAGACTCCTTTTTCGTCAAGACAATCACCTCGTGGCATTTTTTGTAGCCGCACGTTGAATCTTCAATCAATCAGTGCCATTGGATATGATATGGACTACACCTTGATCCATTATAATGTGATTGTAAGTGTCATCAGCTTAATATGTGTTCTTATTCAAGCATTAGTTGGCACGTCAGCTTTGATGCAACATCAAGATCATATAGTTTTTGCATGTGCAAGTGACTAGTGTTGCAACCTCAATGCATTAGTAACCATTACTATTCTGGCTATTGTCTGACATGGATTTGTATTTGCAGGCTTGGGAAGGGAGAGCTTATGATTACTGTATGGAGAATTTGAAGAAAGTGGGTTTCCCTGTTGACGGTCTTGCGTTTGACCCTGACTTGGTAGCATCTATAAGCAAGATAAAAGGTTTTTGAGTATTTACATTTAAGCAAGTCATAAGATCTAATTTTCGTTTTTCCTTCCTACCTTTGTTCCACCCTTTCCCATAGGTTATTAGAGGCCTTGTCATAGACAAAGAGAAAGGCAACTTAGTGAAGGCTGATCGATTTGGTTATGTAAGGAGGGCTATGCATGGCACGAAGATGCTATCTAATCGAGCTGTAAGGTACACTATGAAGCTTTTATTTTGATTAGTCAATTAGTGCAAATGCAAAGAAGGCATTCAGTGTGCTGTTAAAACATTAGCAATAAGACTTCCTACGAAAGTTCCTATTATCAGGTTTATTACTCTGGTCTTCCCTTGTATTATAACTTTGTGTATGTAGCGCTTAGGTTCTTCCAACATTTTGCACTTTAGCATATCATTTTTGGGAAAAGATGGAATCATATATTCTATAGTGTGGCTTAACTTTTTACTCATTGAAGTGAGATGTACGGGAGGGAACTGGTGGACCTCCGGAAGGAAAGTCGATGGGAATTCCTAAATACACTGTTCTCCGTCTCAGAAGCTGTCGCTTATATGCAGGTACTGTATTGTCTTAGCCAGAGCACTGTTTTAACTTCTGACTCATTTTATTGCTATTATTTTTGTGGATTTAGTTTATTCATATGCAGACATTGACTCATGATTCTTTTCAGATGGTTGACAGATTGGATGATGGAACCATAGCAGCACAGCTTGGTCCACTTGATTATGAGGGGCTCTATAAGGCAATATGTTGTGCCTCAATTTTATAGAGCTTGGTATTAGTTTTTTCTTGCTCCTTTTTAACTATTGACATGATTTCAGGCTGTTGGAAGAGCCCTCATCAGGGCACATGTAGAGGGTCAACTAAAGGTTAATATATTTATGATTTGTGTATTAGATATGTAAGAATTGGTTCATGAGCATGAAGTGATTGTGGTATATATGCAGAGTGAGATAATGTCTAAGCCTGAACTATTTGTGACACCTGATCCAGAATTACCCCTAGCACTTTTGGATCAAAAGGAGGTATGTCTTATAGAAATTTATCGTTCAGTAGCGTGTGACATCATTTAACTCCTTATTTACTTCTTTGACCTATTTGTGCATTAGGCTGGTAAAAAGCTTCTGCTCATTACCAACTCAGATTATCATTACACAGACAAAATGATGCAGCATTCCTTCAACAGATTTCTTCCCAATGATATGGGTTGGCAAGATTTATTTGACATTGTAAGTAAACGTCGTTTGTTTACTTATAACTTCGTGCCACATTTGAATAGTAATTATTTTATAGGACCTCTGCTATAAAAGTCTCAGGATCATTCCTTCCTGGGTGATGCTTAAACCAGCAGCATAATTTTATCACAGACCAGTTTTCTTGTGTGTGTGTGTGTTTAACAATCAAAGATTGCCTTGAAACTTAATGATCATTAGAATTGTGACCGCATCAACAGCAGTGAGTCATGGTTTTTTGGTCTATCACGCTCATTTTCAGGTTGTAGTCACCGCAAGGAAGCCAGAGTTCTTCCAAATGTCACACCCTATGTATGAGGTGGTGACAGGAGAGGGCCTCATGCGTCCATGCTTCAAGGCTAAAACAGGTGATGAAGACTAATGTTCAGTACTTGTGCTTCTTTAGCCCTGAAATTCTTGTATTTTTAAGGCAAAATACAGTGAAGTTGTTAATTTGCTAAATAATCATGTTTGATAAATGATTGTTATTGTGACAGTAATTAAATAAATAACTAAGTTGTTAAGTTGGTCAAATCTCTGCTGTTTTTGTTCTCAGTCAACATCATTTTTACTTTTCAATATATTAAATTCCTCTGGGCTTTGTATGGATCATATTATTTGATAATTCTTTACTTTGTTGGCATTGGTTTTATTTAACAATCTCATGCTCATTCAAATTCTTCTTCTTGCAGGAGGATTGTATTCTGGGGGAAATGCTCAGATGGTTGAGAATTCCCTAAATATTCATGGAGATGAAATACTGTATGTTGGTGATCATATCTACACTGATGTAAGTCAATCCAAAGTTCATCTGCGATGGAGGACGGCATTAATTTGTCGAGAATTGGAAGAAGAGGTTTGTGTAGTTGATTTTCTCTTTACATGCAAGAGCACAGAAGAGAAAGTGCAATTAACATGTTTCTGGAACTTGAGATCTCACTATCTGTAGAAAATATATTTCCTTGTATTAAACAAATTACACAGTCCCTATTTATATTGATACATGATATCTACTTAAGGTAGGAAGGAAATAATGTAGACATGAATACAATTCGATTTACAGCAAGAAAGGCTAATTGCTAGGAGGAAATTGTGAAATTGACTTCCGTGTGTGCTAGGAAAGGAAAGCTGCGTTAACACCTCACCCGCCAGTGCGCAAACTGGGCATCATAGGATGCACAAGTTTGGAAGATGTATGTTGATGGCATGGTTTGTGAAGGGCTTTGGTAAACAAGTTCGCAGGTTGGTCAACAGAAGGAACAAAACAAACTTGATGACTTCCAAGAACAACCTTTTCACAGACAAAGTGATAGTCCAACTCAATGTGATGTGTGCGAGCATGGAAAACTGGATTGACAACCATGTACATGGTGCTGAGATTATCACAAAAGAGTTGGACTGGGAACCAAAGACACACACCCAATTCATGAAGAAGAGAGTAGAGCCAAGTGGTTTCGGCACAAGCATGAGAGAGGGCATGATATTCTGATTCTGTACTGGAGTGCGAGATTGTGGGCTATTTCTTGGAACACCATGAGATGAGGTTAGTTCCAAGAGTAATCACATATCTAGTGGTCGACCGACGAGAATCAGGGCACCCAGCCCAGTCTGCATCAGAGTAGGTCGGGAGGCGAGCTGCGGCAGTTTGAGGAGTGAAGGTGAGGCCGAAATCAATAGTGCCCTTGATGTACCCAAGCATCCGTTTGTCGGTAACAAGGTGAGGGGTGCGAGGGGCACTCATGAATTGAGAAACAATGTTGACGGAAAAAGATATGTCAGGGCGAGTAAGAGTGAAATATTGTAACTGCCAACAAGCTCGCAATACTCGGTTGGGTTGGAGATAAAAGCACCATCACAAACATAGGGGAGAACCTTGGCAGCCAATGGAGTATATGCGGGTTTGGAATTGAGAAGATTGGCTTTTTGTAAAAGTTCATGTGCATATTTGAGTTGATTGATATGGAGAGTACCATCCTTATGAAGAACCTGTAAACCCAAGAAATAGCTAAGCGGACCAAGGTCTTTGCTGTCAAAGTGGCCACCTAAAAGAAAGATGAATTGTTGGAGATGAGTGGAATCACTGCCAGTTACCACGATGTTGTCGACATATAGAAGAAGAAAGATGGTATGGGAGGCCTATTGAAAAATAAATAATGAAGTGTCAGCTTGGCTCCGTGTAAAGCCCATAGAGAGAAGGAAAGTACTGATGCGATGGAACCAAGCACAAGGTGCTTGTTTGAGGCCATAAAGTTCTTTATGGAGCTTGCAAACATAAGAATGACGATCAATGAAACCAGGGGGTTGAGCCATGTAGACATCTTATTGAAGAAACCCATGAAGAAAGGAATTTTTGACATCAAGCTGACAAATGGACCAACCACGAGAAACTGCAAGACTGAGAATAGTGCAAATGGTGGCAGGGTTAACAACAAGACTGAAGGTTTCAGCATAGTCTATGCTTGAATGTTGATGAAAACCCTTGGCCACTAGACGAGCTTTGTAACGTTCAATGGAGCCGTCAGAGTGGCACTTAATCCGAAAAACCCACTTGCTACCAAGTTCTGAGAATGAGAGGAAGGAACCAAGTATGATTTTTGAGAAGTGCATTGATCTCTCCAGTAATGGCGTCAAGCCATTCAGGATGCTTAGTGGCCTGTAAAAAACAAGTAGGTTCAATATAATCAACAACAGTTAATAAGGCATGGGGAATGAGGTATTTAATAGTGTCATCAGTATGAAGCTTGGGCTTTTGAATGCCATCCTGAAGGCAGGTGCGCATGTGAGGAATAGGTGCAGGAGTGGGAGATTGCAGAGCTGCTGGAACTGGGGGTTGAGCTACGGGAGCAGGGGCAGGCATAAGCGAGAAAGGTGTATGCGAGGATGTCGGGAATAAGTTTGGAGCAATGGCTAGGCTAACGCGGAAAAAGTGTGGTGGAGTGGACTATAGGGTATGGCGGGGACGGGGTCATGGCTTATGACTGCAGCAGCTGGAAAGGTGCGCACTGGGAGATGTTGTGAGGTTACGAGTCTGAGTCTGCAGGGCATGAGTGATATATTCGGGCCCAGTGCGGAGGAGGGCAGCTTTGACCCAGAGATTGTGGGGAGTATGAGAAGTGGTAAGGAGGGTACGGATCATGGTGGCAATGTGTCTATGTTTGCGTCCAACTAGGCCTTTTTTTTTTTGGGAGTGGGGGGACATGAGAACCGTTAGTGGATGCCTAGTTGACTGCAAAGATCAGAGAAAGCATTATTAACATATTCAACACCATTGTCACTTTGAAGGATTTGCATAGTGGTGTGAAATTGATTTTTAACCATGGCAAGAAAGGTTTGAAAGTAAGAAAATGCCTCATTTTTATGGTGCATAGGATAGATCCAGGAGTAACGGGAAAAGTCATATGTAAACAAGACATAATAGCGATAACTAGGGATAGAAATGACCGGGGACATCCATACATCAGAGTGAATGAAATAAAAAGGAGATGAGGCAAAAGTTTTATTACTAATAAAGGATAGTTTGGTGGATTTTCTAAGTGCACAATCCTTACAGAAAGCATGAGAGACTTTAAAGCGTAGAGATGGCGCTAAGTGAGAGAGCACAAGATGGGATGGATGGCCAATATGACGATGCCAAGTAGGAGAGTGCAAGGTGGTAAGGGCACGGGGGGCGGTGGATGAGTGAAATGAGAAGGAAAGTGGGTAAAGACCATCTTTAGAAGGCCCCTGAAAGAGTAACGAACTAGTACGTAAGTCATAGATTTGATAAAAGTCTGGAGTAAAGACCAAGAAAACTAAATTATCACGAGTAAAACGGGACACAGAAAGAGGATTAGTATGAAGAGTGGGAAGATAAAAGACATTTTGAAGAGAAAATTTATGAGAACCTAAAGGAAGAGGAAGAGAGCCAATATGAGAGATAAAGAGAGAATCTCCATTACCAAGAAATACAGAATTATTACCCTGATATGGCTGTTGATTTTGGAGATTAAAAGGACTACCAGTCATGTGATGAGTGGCACCTGTGTCAGAGTACCAAGTGGAGTCAGGTGGCTGCATGAATTGAGCCCCAGCAAATGAAGGATATGATTTTGGGTCATTGTAGCGATGAGGACATGTTGCAGTAGTATGTTGATTGGTATTGCAGGTGGTGCACCAAGCGAGTCCCAAAACACCAAGAGCTGAGTTGGGTTGGGTAGAGTGTTTGCTAGAAGCAGCAAATTGGGCCCAATGGGGCTGAAAGAAAGGTCAGTTACTTTGAGGTCCAGAATTTGGAGCAAAAGGAGGGCACAGTTGATTAGGCCATTGGGGCTGAGGGGAGCCATTCCATGGGTTGCTCCAGGAAGGTGAGAAGTTGTGTCAGCCACCACGGCCACCATGCCTATTGCTGGAGGACCCACCACCACAGTGAGAATTAAAGGAAGTATGACCAATGCTATGAGGAGAAGATTGGATGGCCATTAGCGCTGTGTTTTGATCAGGAGAGATTCGAGGAGCCTGTGCGTCGAAAGCTAACAAACGAGCATGAAAATCAGCAAAGTCAGGAAGCGGAGGAAAATTGAGAATTGTTGTGATGAGCATTTTGTAATTGGGTCCTAAACGTAGGAGCACAGCAATGACAAGTTCTTTTGGGGAGACAGGTTTATTGATGGCAGCCAATGAATCGGCAAGGGACTTAGCATGATGAAGGTAAGCATCAATGGGTTGAGAGCCTTTTTGCATATCCATGAGTTGAAAACGAAAGCAGATTCACTGACCATACTAGATTGAGAGAAGTGGCGTTGGAGACACTCCCAAAGATCCTGGGTAGAGGTGCAGCCGACGGTGAGAGAGAGAATGGACTCAGAGAGTGTACTAGTGATGTAGCTAACAATGAGTTGGTCTTGTTGGTGCCACTGGGATTGGTTCGGGTAAGAGTGGAGGTGGGTGGTTGTTGGTGTTGCGGTCGTAGAAGTGGAGGTTTGGGCAGAAGTTTGTTTATGAGTGCCATCGATAAATTTCTAGAGGTCATGACGGGCTAAAAAATGTTTGAGTTGACGGAGCCAAAGGAGATAGTTGGAGTCAGTAAGCTTGATAAAATGAGAAGAGTTGGGGCTAGGGATGGAGATGGTGGATTCAGAAGAAGCCATGAGGTGGACTTAAAAGAGAGGATTGGATTGAATAAGGGAGAGGGAGGAAACCCTAGGTTAGGCTGATACCATGTAGAAAATATATTTCCTTGTATTAAACAGATTACACAAAGTCCCTATTTATACTGATACAAAATATCTACTTAAGGTAGGAAATAATATAGACATAAATACAATCCAATTTACAGCAGGAAAGGCTAATTGCTAGGAGGAGATTGTGAAGTTAACTTCCGTGTGTTCTAGGAAAAGAAAGCTATGTTAACACTATCATCGAAGAATTGAAAATTTTGGCATGATTAATAATATACTGACTAGAAAAAACACTTTGAGACAAGAAATGGAACCCAAAGAACCTGCTTGCCAGTTTCCTTATATAAATATTCTATTGTTCAACAGACCAAACACCTATGGACTATAATTTTTAATTTGGTGTCCTAGCAATTGAGAGATTTAATATCCTCGAACTGTTAAATGCTGATTAGGTCTCCATTTGTTTCGTGAAATTTTGAGGCTGCAGTTTAGTGCTTTGATTCATAGCCGGGGTCATAGAGCATCGTTGGTAGAGCTTATAAATCAAAAGGAGGTCGTAGGGGATCTTTTCAACCAACTTCGGCTCGCCTCGCAAAGGCGAACTAAAGGACGCCCTGCTCAAGTAATTAAGCTTTATCCATCACTGAATTCTTGTAATGTATAGTGATAATATCTCAATATATTTTTCATATCTCCACTTTTTTATGCTTCCATCTGTATCCTTGATCATTAACAATTACTGCCTTAATTAACAAATATTGTCTACTCACCGTTGCATGTATTTGAGTATAGAAGTCAAGATGATCTGGTTATCATTTGAACATTTCTATACTAATAGATAAGTGCAACTCTTAATTCTGGTGTTACCTCTCAAACTGAATCCATGCTACATTTTCTTTTTCCCATTAAGCATCACCACCCTCAGCAAACAGTATGAACTCCTAATCCAAGAGTGTGGACCAAGAGATGATAGAACTGGAAATATAAAAAAAGAAAAGGTTTATATAATGTAGTGCTTCTTAACTTTATCTGAACTTTTCTGCACTTTCAGACTCTTGCTGCAAGAAACTTGGATGATCAAGAACTCTCAGAAAGCATGCAAAAGCTACTTATGGTTATGCAAAGACTGGACCAGAAAATTGCTCCAATGCTAGAAGCAGATGGAGAGCTCTTCAACAAAAGGTAAGATGGGGTTAGGAAACATACGGAATTGATTATTTTTATTACTAGTGTATATCTGTGGAAAATGTTTCAGTCATAAATATACAGTTGACCTCTTGAACCTGCTGTGCATTAGGTGGGGATTTCTTTCCCGTGCAGGGTTGTGGGATAAAAGCCATTTGATGAGACAAATTGAGAAGTATGTTCTTTTTTTCGACAGTTCATATTTCATTCATCACAGGACTCTGGTTGACGTCTGTGACAGAAATAAAAATTTATATTTTGAGTGTCCTCAACAATGATTCTCACAATTCTTTTTCATCTTACAGGTATGCCGATATATATACCTCCAGGGTGTCAAATTTCTTACATTATACACCTTTCATGTATTTCCGCTCACAGGAACAGGTAACTACTAAACACCAAAGCTTAAATTGTTAAGGAATGCCAACATTGTCATCTTCATGCGCAACCCTGCACGTTGAAAGGACTGTATAAATTACCAAATGAGTAGAGAATGAGGATTTGAGATTTCGAACTTAGGACCTCTTGTAACCAAAACTCTGATACTGTGAGGTAACAATGTGAAAAAGAGGACAAGACTACAATATTAATGAACATGCAAATAAGCAAGCAATACATGACTATTTTACGGCCCTCAACTTTTTGAAAGAGCACTCATATGCCTTATGCCTTTTACCACTGCAGACGCTTGCTCATGATTCGTACTCATACTACTGTTCGAGGTTTAATGGGTCTGCTGTGGATGACGAGGTCGACTTTATGTTGTAGAAGTGCATTTTTGGCTGTAAATATTGCTCAAGTTGACCATGTTGACCATACTAATTATTGTAGTATCTTGACTCCATTGTTGTTCTGTATGAATGATCCAGGCACTTTACAATTTTCAAGGTTATAAATTAATAATGAATAACAATGTTTAATTACTAATTAGTAATCAGTGCTTATCCAATGACCAGTGGATTGTTTATGCCTGACTTTCACCCCAACGTTGCTAGAATTCAAAGTGCCGATTATAGGGAAACATAGCGCACACAAGCTGTGAGAGGCTAATCAATTGGCGATACTAGTCGGTAACCAGCCTCTCACAGTTAGGACGCACTTGGAATGTTTTGCATGTAGAAAGCATTTCTT
The DNA here is from genome assembly GCF_029339155.1 of Prunus mume. NCBI lineage: Eukaryota > Viridiplantae > Streptophyta > Magnoliopsida > Rosales > Rosaceae > Prunus > Prunus mume. The sequence goes on from NC_142699.1 coordinate 33,793,805, forward strand.
TTCTAATAAAAATACATCTAGAAACTGTACAAAGCAACTTTGTTTTGGGAATTACTAATAAAGCATTTCCTTCCTACCTTTGTTCCATCCTTTCCCATAGGTTATTAGAGGCCTTGTCATAGACATAGAGAAAGGCAACTTAGTGAAGGCTGATCGATTTGGTTATGTAAAATAGGCACATTTACTTATCATTTTCTGAGGAGATGAGGCCCCAATCCCTTCAATATTTAAAGATGTAAAACACATGAAATTGAATGAGCCCTTCAAGTGGAGCTTAAAAGAACGGAGCATAATAAAAAAAATGATCTATTCCTATTGGTAATTTACCTCTCTGAATAAAATTACATTACATACTTTTTTTTCTTTGGATAAAAAGAATATAAAAGCTATCTAAGATGAGGCACTTGCATGCAATGCTACCAAAGAAGCATAAATGCCATCCTTGATACCGATCAAAGTTTCATGCTTTCCTTTCTCTGCAATGACTCCATTTTTCACCACTGCGATTACATCTGCACTCTTTATTGTGGATAACCGATGGGCAACCACGATTGTGGTTCGATCCACCATGATTCGGTCCAATGCATCTTGAACCACTCGTTCCGATTCAGCATCAAGAGCACTTGTGGCTTCATCTAGTAGTAGCATCTTTGGTGTCTTCATTATAGCTCGTGCAATTGCCACCCTTTGCTTCTGTCCACCAGACAATTGAATACCCCGCTCTCCTACTATTGTATCATAACCCTGCATTGTTTTTCCAAACATAACATGGTTAATCTTCAACGTTCTGAATAAAATTCTGTGAATTTTCATCAACTAGACCTTCTCATTTATGCAGCACCATGGCAATAGATTATATTATAGTATTTGCGGCCAAAAGAAGTTGACAAGCTTGTTAATTTCGTGGTGCCCACCTGTTGTAAACTACTGATGAACTTGTGAGCATTTGCCAATTCTGCAGCAGCTATAATTTCAGCCTCTGTTGCATTCCCTTCCTTTCCATATGCAATGTTGGCTCTGATAGTGTCATTAAACAATACAGGCTCCTGGCTCACCAGTCCCATTTGCTGTCTCAACCACTTGAGCTGTAGCTTTTGGATTTCAAATCCATCTAATGTAATGTGACCTGAATCAGGGTCATAAAATCTCTGCAACAATGAGACGACTGTCGATTTCCCACTTCCACTTTCTCCAACCAAAGCGACTGTCTGAATAACATAATTCAAATTTGTAAGTCCCAGAAACTTGAATTAGACTACGAGGACCAAATCTTATGCATTGTTTGAAATGAGTAAAAGAATAAAACTGTTACCAAGTTACCTTGCCATGATGAATGGTCAAGCAAAGATCCTGGAAGATTGGTACATCAGGTCTAGTTGGATACTTAAAACTGACATGGCAAAGTTCAATTTCTCCCTTCACATTTTCTATAGTTGTTCCAGATTCATCACTAGAGTCTATTTTTGATTTCCGGTCAAGAATGGCAAATATGGAAGCAGCAGAGCTCTTTACTTTACCAAGATTAGGGGCTAGGGAACCTGACTGAGACACTCCAACAGCTGTCATCGTGAGAGCAAAGAAAACCTGCAAACCATGGAAATGCTAACAATCGACTGAATGGACTAATGAAGATTTAATTCCCAAGTAACACGTATTTAGCAGAGTTCAGATCCTCTGCTAATGTTTTCTCATCTATTTACTTACTTGAAGACTTGTAGTGCAAGGCATAAAAACATACCCGGAAAACATCAGAGAATGTTGTCTTGCCTGCTGCAACAAGTCGGGCTCCAACATAAAAACTGCAGGCATACACAGAAATAAGAAAAAAGAACGATAGCCCAAAACCTATCCCGCTGATTAACCCTCGTCTTATCCCTGTCTTAATAGGGCCTTCACATTTCTTCTGGTACAATTCAATCACCTTCTCTTCAGCACAAAAGGAAGCAATTGTTCGAATACTCCCCACTGCATCATTGGCTACTTGACTTGCGTCCTCATACATTTTCTGCAACAATTTAAAATTTTCAGCATTGACAAAAATGATTGGTCTTATATATATTATGTATGTCGTATTGGACGGTGTTTTGACTGCACCAGCTACAAGTTCTATACTACAAACTTTTGTAAAGTTCGGAGTTTGGAGAAATACCTTTGCATCTGCACTGAATCCTTTCAAGTACTTGACTTGAGCATAACCAGTTAATCCTAATAGAGGCATCAAAACCAGGATTATAAGAGCAAGTTTCCAATTTGCCACAAAAGCAATACACAAACCAGCAATTGCAGTTGCTGAATTCTCAACCAGCAACCCTAGAGCATCTCCAACCAGCCCACGCAGAGAAGCTGCATCTGCGGAAAGCCTCGCACCAATTGCACCACTTGAGTGCTCAGTATCGTCAAACCAACTTACTTCCATGTAAACCACCTTCTCATAGCACATTGATCGAACTCGTTTTATTAACTTACAGCCTGCCACAGCAAAAAAGTATTGTCTTGCTGGCACTGCTATGAAAGTTACCACTCCAAGAACAATGAAGATTAATGCCCAAAACTTCAAGTCCTTACGGAGTTGAGGAGGTGGCTCGTAGAAGGTCTTGATTACACTGGATATCAATATCGAAAAAATAGGTAAGATTGCCCCATTGACTGCTGCAGCTATAGTACCTAGTAATAATACTGGGATCTCTGGCTTGTTCAGGTAAGCCAGGCGGCTAAGTGAGACTTCTGGAGGCAGTCTTGATGATGCAGAAGCAGGAATATCACGTCCTGCAGATGCTGGTTCAAGAGAATCGACTGCAGTGGGCACATCGTATGAGATTGAGAAGGAATGACGGTTACTATTTCCTCTTCCAGATGATCCCCGGCTTATGGATCGTAAGTTTGAAAATCTTTGACTTGAATGTCTTTGAGAATCCACGCTGCTAAGCCTTTCGTGATCATTTACTGCAGTCTGTTCTGACACGTTGCTCATTTCTTGCAACCTTATAAGCTGGCTATATGCTCCTTCAGGGTCCTTAACTAGCTCAGAATGTCGACCTGCTCAGTTGAAAACAATCAGTATGTGCAATACCCTTGGACTAAGAATAAGATGAATTGTAACATTATGTTGAACTATAGACAATACGATTTGGCCTTCAAATGGAAGAACAGGACAACATAAACAAAGGCATTACCTTTTTCAACAATTGTTCCTCGATGTATAACAGCAATGGTGTCAGCATTCCTTACTGTGCTCAAGCGGTGGGCTACAACGACAGTAGTCCGGTTGATCATAATTCTGTCCAGTGCCTCCTGCACAATGCTCTCAGATTCTGCATCAAGAGCACTCGTGGCTTCATCTAAAAGTAGAATCCTTGGGTCTTTGAGAATTGCTCTAGCTATTGCAACTCTCTGCTTTTGGCCCCCAGATAGCTGAGTTCCATGCTCACCAACCATTGTGTCTAGTCCCTAAATGCAAAAATCAGAAAACCACAAATAAGAAAAAAGGAATTGAATGAGTTGATCGAAATAATCCGAGTTTTTAGAAAATTCATGTGATCTCTCTATATTTCCATCTTTCAATGTAACAAAATGATAAGATCATTGGATGTCTCAATAAGCTTCCATGGTCGTGGAAATTAAGAATTCACACAAAAAGTTCAGAGATCAAAATACCAGAACTTAGATGAAAGTTTAAATGAATTTAACCTGAGGCAGTTTGTCTATGAATTTAGCAGCATTGGCAAGCTCAGCAGCAGCCCTTATTTCTTCAGTGGTTGCACCATCCTTCCCATAGGCAATATTATCTTTAATGCTACAAGTAAATAAAACGGGTTCCTGGCTGACAAGGCCTATTTTCTGTCTGATCCATTTCAGCTGGAACTCTTTGAGATTAATACCATCAATAAGAACTTCGCCAGCTAGGGGGTCATAAAATCTCTCAATCAAACTGATTACAGTTGATTTACCACTTCCACTCTCTCCAACCAAAGCAGCAGTTGCACCACTAGGTATTGAGAGAGAAAATCCATCGAATATTTGTTCATCCGTTCTTGCAGGATAACTAAAATGAACATCCCTCAGTTCTATGTCTCCACGGATATCATGTAATTGTTTCCCATTAGTGTTAGAAGCATCAATCTCTGGCTTTCTGTCAATTGTCTCAAACATCTTATAAGCTGCAGCTTGTCCAGCAGCAAATGTACTCAAGCATGGAGATGCCTGCCCAAGAGACCTGAAAATTTATCATAGAAACATTGTTCTATCTTGATCTTCTGAAGAATCACGTATCAAATTTTGGACTGAAGGGGGGAGGGGGAGTAGTCAGTAGATCACGCAAAAATGCAAGCATGTTAACTAGTACAATAGTACTACACCAGTCAACAAATTTGTTCATTAAATTTTACTGAAATGCAACTTACATGGAGCCAGTCAACACAGAGAAAATTACATTAATGACTTCCCCTCCTGTATATCCTTTTTCAAGTATCATCTTTCCTCCAAACCATATAGCCAGAGCATAACTACACATCATAATCAGCATAACCGAACCCATTCCAAACCCAGATGCCAAACCCGCTTGCACACCAGAGTCGTAAGCTTTAATTAAGGAGTTGTTGTAATGAGCTATAGCTTGCTTTTCTCCTGTAAACGATGCAACCTGAATTGGGAACACCAATCAGTTTTAGTTCTACACTAAGAAAACAGAAATAATAATTTTTTTTTAAAAAGATCTTAAAGACAAGTAGGCCTACTGTTCTGATTGAACCAACTGTCTGCTCTACCACAGTTGCTGCCACTGAATAAGCAGTTTGTCCACGGGATGCCATCTTTGATATAAGGATGCCCATGAAGGCAACAGAGAGGACAAAAAGGGGGATAGAAGATAGCATGACAAAGGTGAGAAGCCATCCCTTAACAAATGCTATAACAAAGCCTCCCACGAATGTTGCAATTAGCTGGATAAAATTTCCTACCTGCAATAAGAAAATGAAAGAATAAGAGGTTATTGAAGAAAATAGCAACAGCTTAAGGCTTTTGTGTGTGGCATGTAAATACCTTCTCGCCCATGGCCTCTTGAATAAGCACAGTATCACCTGACATCCTCCCAACAATTTCCCCAGTGTTAATTTCTTTATCAAAAAAGCCAACATCTTGCCTCAATATTGTTTTCAAGTATAAACTTCTTATTCGAGCAGCCTGTCTCTCTCCAGTGACCATCCAGCAAGACATCTCTGGCATATTGAAAAAGCTACTATTCTCAGTTCCCAAAAAGCCAAATTATTTGTTTGGTGCACCAGCAGGCAGTTCAGTGTACTTACGTAGAAATGCAGCTGCAGCAGCTCCCACCGCCAAGTAGACCAACTTTAGAGCCACCTGAGAAAGTTGAATTGGCGAAATTATATTAAGCCGTGTTCATTACAATTTCAACTAAGTTAGAGGAACCAGAGAACCAAAATGGCTCTTAAAACATAAGTATGCTTACAGTTCTGGTAGAACTGGATACAACAAAGTATTGAGTAGAATTTTGTTCTTTACTATTGCCTTGTTGACTCAATTTCTATGAAGATGTTACATTAACAGAGATAACTATCTACCAGTTTATAGTCACAGAATATTTACCTTGGAAACTGCATCAACCACGTCTTTATTATTCCCAATTTCTCCAAAGGAGTTAATCAAATCTCCAAAGATTATGGTCATTAGAGGCATACAGACCCCATTTCCAATAGCGCTGATTGTACCAACAGACATTAACAGGTAATCCAAGGAATCAGCAAAGGAGAAAAGCTTGTAATATGGCACTGTTTTGGTGCCATCCTCCTTGCTCTTGCTTGTATCTTGGGGGTTGTTTTGAGAGTCCTCCACTACTGCTGAGTGGCCGTTCGATGCTGCCGTTCCCTGCTCCTTGATTACATTTCCATCCGCGGGATTTTTCTCAGCCATGTTTTTCACAGCAATAGTAAAGATGCTATATTTTACAAGCACCTCAGAGAAGTAAGTTGCTACTGTGTCTGACCGAGAACTTGATCAGAGCTGCAAGACAAAACATTTATGGTTTGGATTAGGAACCAGAATTATTTTTCTTTTGGGGAACTAAATTGACTATAGAATTTGTTAACTGATTCTAGTTGAATATGGAGTTGATTTTCAGCCAAACTTAAAATATCCATTTGTTCCTATATTCTTCTTATTGTGCGTGTGTACATTAGAAAAACCGTTGCTGAAGCAAGTGGTACGGTACAGAATATGTACTGGATCCACATAGTGGGCTGTTTGGGGTAAAGTCCATCCCAGAGCTGCAAGAAGAAAGAACAGAGAGATGGAGCAGACGGAGAGAGAAGAAAGAAAAGAAGGAGAGAGGAAGAAGGAAAAAGAATAAAGAAAGAGGGAGAGGGGGAGAGAGAAAGAGAGGAAAAAAGAATTAAAAAAAGAGAGAGACGATCAAATATAATAAAAAAGAAAGAGAGGGGATGAGATGTGTTTTTATTTTGTTATGTGCACTGCCCCACAAAATGGGATGTTTTTATTTTATTATTACTTTCTTTTTTAACTTCAATTCCTTATAAATATCTTCTTCTTTTTTCTTTCTTTGTTTCCCTTCATTCCCTTCCAAATATTTCAACAATATTATCAATAATTCCAACATTTTCTCTATTTCAAATGTCGTATAACAACAAAAAGTTCTAAATACGATAAAGAAAATATACATAAAATAAAAATATAACAAACTAGGGCTTATGATTTACCCAAAAAAATTTAGCCACCCATGTGGGTTACCTCTAGTTTTTAGTTCCTAAAATCTATTGTCCAAGCCTAAAAATCTACAAAAACCAACCAAAATCCACAAAACTCACCAAATTTTCTTAATACATTTGTACTTAAGGTAAATTTAGCCCACCCGATTCGCAATTCCTGGATCCGTCCATATATGTACATGTTGATTCCAGAAGATGAAAATAGAAAATAAGGGTTAAGAACACAGACAGGAAAGGGAAACAGAGGAACAAAAGAAAAAGTAATAACAAAAACACTAAGAAGCCTGGCGGAGGTAGAGTTTGATGTTTGGGCGGGCCACAAGCATAAGATTATGATATTTTTTGTGCAATATATGCCTATACTCTCTGTATAGTCAAGGAGGTGAGAAAATGGTAAGGGGGCCCGGGCCATCTCAGGCCTGTGAATAGCTCCGCTCAATGCAGGCAGTGGGAATGCTGAGAACAAAACTTCACAAACACAAGTGGGCAGCTAATGCATGCTCTAAAGGTGAGAAATTTAAATAGAAGAGACATAACCACAAACAGCTAAGATACAACTTCAAAAAGTATTGCAGGAAACATTAATATTAACAAAAGATGAAGATACTCACTGAGGGGGAAAAAGTTTACCAACTTTCAGGAAATGGGTTGATGAAATTGTTGTACTTTCCCCCGAAAACATTGCTTTATAAGGCAGCACATCAGCCTACAGCCTACCAACTAGAAAGATAGTATGGATACAAGATTAGTCAAACGTTCAAATTATCCAGACTTTTAAAACTAAGTTGAAAGACGTACAATTCTGGTCCTCTGCTCCTCCTCTTGGTGGCTTGCTTAGGCAGGAAGTAAAATGTGTTGCTTTGCCATTAAGTTAAAGTTGAATCTGCAAAGGATTCACTAGTGTACTGGTTTGGAGTATTTACACTTTCAAACAAGTTCTTGGATTCAAGTCCTAACATATGTGTAGTATGTGAATTGAGTATACAATAGCCCCTCTCAATAGGAAAGGTCCTCAAAAAGTTAAAGTTGAATTTGTCAACTAAGATACTATGCTTTGTTGCTTGCAATCGAATCGGCCGTCTCTCTTTTGCAATTAAACTTAAATATACCCTGCACTTTTTTTTTCCCCCAAAGTTAGGAAGGCGATGAGATTTTTTTACACACACTGCCAATGTGTTATGGGAATTCGAACTTGAAACCACTAATATGTAAGTCAAGAGAATTTTCTACTGAACTAGACCCATTCATCACCTACCCTACCATCATATTGCTTTGAATTTTAAAAAAAAAAAAATGTAAAAAAAAAGTTCTGCAAAAACGTGAGACCAGTAGAAAGAAATCATTTTGGAGACGTATATCAATCTCTAGTTGACTAGCATATTCCATATATCAATCTCTAGTTGTTTGTCTTTCTTTTGTAATTATTTAACTTGTGTGATATGTAAGCAGATCACAACGTTAGGTAAAAGGTACCAATCGATTATGCTTTGCCCTTTAGATTAATCAGGGTCTACTGTCTATCTACATAACAGAATTTGGACAATTAATTAAGTTGTATTTTGTCAAGGGGATATATGATTAGAATACATTGAAATGAAAACAAGGAATGGTAGCAAAACAAAGACTACAATGGCATGGGATGGAAGTGTTTGTATATTATCATTGACGAAAACTGCTCAAACTAAATATATAGATAACTCGGCTATGATATTATATTAGAATGTAAACATCAAATTCAAAATTATTAAACTATAAATCCAAGATTAATATGTGGTTTGATTCCTTCCCATTTTCCTTTTTTCTTTCAAAAATAAAAATAAAATTAAGAGTGATGCGCAAGTTGGGTGGTCCAATATGACTTTTGGAGGTTGCCTATATTTATATTTTGTTGTGTGTATCTTGGAGTGTTGGGCATGCATATCAGTACATGCAAGTGTGTTAAACAAAGGGATGGCATAAATTCTTTTTAGTCATGCAAACACGGGCGGAACTATCACAAGGGCTACCGTGGATTGTAGCCTAGTGAGGTTTTTGGATTAAAAAAATATTAAAATTTATATATTTTTCTTATTTTAAATATAGCCCGATATTTATTAACTTATTAAAGTTATAAAAAAAAAATCAATACTTTATGAATTTAGTTGCATGGCAACAATAAAAATACAAATTAAAATACATACATTTTCTGTTGTTAAACATATTTTTATTTTGATAATTTTGGTTACAAATTAATATGTATTTGTTTTAAGTTAAAGCTTCTTCAAAATCGCAAGGGGTTTGTAGCTCAAATAGTTAAGACCATTTACTCTTGACTAAGGTTCGATTTTCTCTCCTCCAATATCACTTGTATCCAAATAATTTTTTTTAATTATTGAAAATTAGTGAATTGAGTTACGACCTAGCATGATTTACATGATTTAATGTATACTTTTATATCTGCAAAGACTATAAAAACTGTCCATACAAAAACAATGATTATTAAATTTTTAGCTAATAAATTCAGCTAGTCCACTCGTTGTTCTTTCAAGCCAAAAAACATTTCTCATTGAATAATAATCTGTTTAAAAAAAAAATTGGGAAATTGAGCATGAAATCTAGTAGGTGTCAGTTTGCAAAGGTGGCACTTTGCTCCCTCATGTTTGCTGGGAATCTCTAGACTGTCAAGGGGTAAGGAAAATTGCTTTTCACAATAAAAAATGCAATTGCCATTGACTTATTATGGACAGAATTATAGATGGTCAAGGCTAAATAATCCTTCTCTTTTTTTTTTCTTTTCCTCCCAAGGAACAGATGAAATTATCTTGAAATCCCCAAAAAGGTAAGTATCAGTTGCATGATACATGAAACAGAAATGATCGTGGCCCATAACCCTAAAACCTAACCTTATTTGGAAAATACCTTGAAATAGCAAGAAAAGTAAGGGAACCCATCGCCCATGTCGGTTAAAGATTTTAGTTCTTTGCTTTCCTAGGGGTGGTTTGGTACCCCTGACCTGCCTGTGGTGTATTTTTTATTGGATTATGACTAAGTCTGTTTTAATATGTACAAACAGGGCATGTGGATTTATTTATTTATATATATATATATATATAATTTTTCTTCTTCTTCCTCTTATTATTTTTTTGGCTTTTCTTTTCTCTCTGCATCTCATTATTTCCTTCTCCAGCGGCTGGCTTCTTTTTCATCTCTCCTTCTCCTCCATCCTCTCTCCTTCTCCTCGTCTTCTGTCTATTTTTCTCTTTATTTTTTGGGCGATTCACTATTATACCCAATATAGGGGCTCAAATTATAAAAATACCCTATATAAAATGGACTTTAAAAACACACTCAAAGCTCATTTACAACATAACAAAGAGGTTTTTAACTTCTTATAAATTACAAAACTGCTATCAATTTCTTAGAACAAGCCCAACCCCAAAATCTCATAAAAATACTCAAAACACTCAATAGGGTATCAAAGTAATTTAATAATCAATATTAAATTCAATAACCAGTTGTCATTTTTTGGGTTTGTTTATAGAAATTCAATGGTGGGTTTATCTATAATATTAGTGCTAAGAATGGGTATATCACTAAATATCTCTTCTTTTTTTTCGAAAATTTTCCGTTCTCTCTTCTCTCTTCTTCGATTCTCTTCTATTTTGTCTTCTCCTTCTCCTATTTTTGTTTTTTTTCCCAAAATTTTCTCTTCTTCACTCTACTCTTCCTCTTCTATTTTGTCTTCTCCCTTCTTGGGTGGTTGTGGTTAATGGTTGTGGTTGTCGCTTGGGTGGGGTTGGTTGCTAGTCGCTTGGGTCAGGACTGTCCCTCCTCTCCAGACAAGTCTCACTAAGAACACTTAGGTCATCTCCAACCATGGGCTATATCCCAAATATAGCCCTAAATTAATGCAAAACTCATCTCCAACCATAGGCCAAATAAAATTTTGGCTAAATTTGGAGGGTGTTCACCCATTTTGTGTTTGCTCCTGTGATGGAAGGGCAAAGTTCCCCATTGCCTTAAAAACCATTGACTGGTCAACAAGCCAACTTTCTTTGGTGTGCGAGCGTGCCACTGCTAGCGATAAAAATCCTAGCAAACTTCTTTGAAACAGATAACTTGCGCCCCAAGTTACTAATTTCTAAACAAGCGATTGTGAACTTGGGTGAGGAATATCTCCCAAGTAAGTTTTTTTCTTGCCTCAGACTGGTGAGGACTTCAACAATTTATCTAAGTACAAGATTAGTAGTTCTGGCAAGAATAAATGATAATAAAGTGAACTGTTTTAGGCAGAACTGCCTTTTACAAAACTAGAGAGGGAAAAATCAACTCTAAAAAGACAAAAAGATGATTGAAATTCCATTTCTGCCTGGATAGAAGCTTCTGATCCATGCTAGACTAGGTATGTCTGTGCTGAACTGAACTCTCAACAACTTCAACTACTTAGCTTTAGCTATAAATCGATACCAAAATTTGAATTTGGCAAAGTTTTAATCTATTTCAAGCCCTGGAAGGCTTTTTGGATGGGCAGAACTGGGCTTCTTCAACTGCAAGGGCGAATTGGTGGACTTGAAGACTTACTTGAGATGGAACTGCATTGTGGTACCTGTTTTGCTTGGTCGGGGCTCTCCGCAAATTTGTTGAGGTTTTCATATTTGTGAAAACTCAAACTCTACTTGTCTTGGCTTTTGCTGAACCAAATTTATAACGAGAGAAGTCTTGTTTTGAATGACTTTTTCTCTAAGTCTGAACTTGGAAATTCTAAGAGAGAGAGAGAGAGAGAGCTTTTGATTACTCCAGTTTGTTTGAAGGTTCTTAGTGATCAAGTGATCATTTTGAGTTTCTTGCCTTTGGCTGATTTTTTGGTTGTTTTATTGATTGTTTTTTTGTCGAGTCCTTTTGCCATGTTCACCCCCTTTTATATTTATAAGAAGTGCTTTAGAGTAGGGTTTCTTTCTTTTAACAATGGGCAGCACAATTTTCTCAAAAGATCTTTCATTTTTAAATGCAAAGAAAGAGGGGTTTTATCAATTTGGCAGATAAGCTCTCACTAGTCAGTTCTTCAGATCACTTCCCTGTATTTTGAGAGGAAACCTAACCCTTCTTCCAATTTCAACAGCCTTCTGTTTAAAGGTTTTCAAACCGTGATGGTTAGTTTGATCTTCCATTTGAACAACTTCTTGTCCTCCTGCTTATCTCATTTTGAGAACATGACCTACTTATCTCTTGAAAGAATCACCCTCTTTGGAGTAAAAACATTATCTCTAAATATATAAAAGGGTTTTGATCTTCTGATGGTCAGAAATTCAGAGATGTCTCTTCCTAGTTGCCTGTTTTTATTAACCCTGCATCAGCCCAGTTGAGAATATTGACTTTTCTAAGTCATAAACATCACGTGGGTGTATTCCTATTTTGGGCTTCTTCTTTTCCATCATGGCAAGTCCAAATTCGAGTTGAACCATGAGCTGATTCCTTTCTTTTCTCTGTTTCTACGAGGCCTAGGTTTTGCGTTTTTAGATAACTCCTGAGCTGGGCTTCTTTTGGATGTGGGCCCTTGATTATAATTTGGGTCCTGAACTGCCTGGTTCTATTTTTGTCTCATCTTTCTGGGCCTCCAGGTGGTGAGTGTGTGTTTTGGCCCAATTTCAGGGAATACAGGTGGCTGCCCAAAAATTGTCATGGGCTTTGTTTTCCTTGGGCTGTGTGTGAAAAATTAGGCCCAAACAGAAGGCGCATTTGGCCTTTTAGCCTCCAACCGCCAAATGTAGCCTTTGCCTAAGCCAAATTTATAGTGGGCCCCATCCATGTGCTTTTCAACAACTAATCATTAAAGCACTCCCCACTCCCTTTCTGAAAATAATAAAATATGAAGAACCTTAAAATATAGCCTTGTGTGGCTGGAGATGGAAAAATTTAGTCATGCACTATTCTTTAAAAAATTAATATTTTGGGGGCTAAATTTTTAGGCTTGGACTACATTTAGCCCTATGGCTGGAGATGGCCTTAGGGAGGTGTTTTTTATGGGGCCAGTATTAGTTTATCCCACTTAAAATTAGAACTGTGTAAAACAAACATGGGATAAAAATCTTAGCCAAGCCACTCCACGCAGGCACAGTGTAACAAACAGGCCCCTAGATTCCTAAGAGAGTTTCAAATTAAAGTAAGCTTAATGATCATTATTGGGACAGTGTATTGAAAATTGTTAACTAACTTTGTTGAATAATCATCTCTTAAAGGAATTTTTTATTATTAATAACTTCATTCCGATGGATTGGTAAACATGACTGTGTCCTAGACCTGTAGCCTTTTGTGATTACTGACTCTAATGATAATCAAGCAACAATTAGTCACAAAAGTTAGAGTTGTCAAGGAGGGTTGGTTTTTGTTGAAGAAAGGAGAAAAGAGACAGAAACCTAGTGGCCAGCCAACTAATGCATGTTCTAAAGGTGAGAAATTTAAAGACAAGAGAAATAGAATAAGGAATAAGACAAGCAGGGTATCAAAACAAAAACTATGGCATGGAATAAGAAATGAGGTGTTTGTCTATTATTGAAAAGAGAACAATTTCAACCAATGCAATAGGGTTGTGCAGGATCCAAACCAATCCGCTAAAACTGACCAATCCAATCCAGTCCAATTTTCATTGGTTTCGATAACATTGGTAGATTGGATTGGATCAGAAAAATAGAAATCCAATTAGATCGATTCGGATGGCTAATCAAGAATTAAAAAATTCAACTTAAACCAAACCAATCCAATATACATTTATACTATATCATGTTTACATTTTCATCTTGTCTTTCACTAATATATTAATCTTACTTTCAAAAAAACTAAAACATTAACATATTAAATATATTATTATATTAATTTATATTAAAACTAAATATATTAATGTCATATCTTTCATCATATTGAATTTTGTATTATATGTAATGAAAGGTTATGAAATTTTTTTGTCATGATTATTTTTTCATACATTGGATTGGATTGGATTGGATTGGATCCTGACTTCCGACCATATTAGATTGGATTGTAAAATTTGTAATCCAATAAAAGATTGGATTGAATTGGATTGGTTAAAAAAACCATTGGTTTCGAACCGATACTCACCCCTACAATGCAATTTGGATAGTTGGGTCTTAGGGCTCGTTTGGTACGTCGGACTGTACTGACTAATTTATGTCGAATAGTATTAATATGTTCCGGAGAGTACTGACTGTTTATCCATAATATTATAAGGTGTTTGGTGCTGTTCTAGATAAATAGTCTGACTAAGTTATACTATGTTTGGTTTTGTTTCGGATAACATCAGATCAGACAATTTTTTATTATAAAATTATTTGATAATTTAATGAAAATTTAAATTCATAGGGAAAGGGAGTAATTTAGTGGGAAGGGCTTTTAATTTGCCCGCGGCTTCTTGCCATTAATCCCATATATCCATCCAACATCATGAATTTGCCTAAATACATTTTAGTTAATTTAGTTAACTAAAATTTAATTTCCAGCATTCACCAAATTAAATCGAACAATCCACTCATCCTTCAAACTGAAGTTTGAATCTTGGAAAACTGAATTATGAACCAAACTCATCCACTCCCCATCAACCAAACCCAAGCTTTTTGGTTGCTCTTTGAAACATCTAGTTTCAATTCAATGGAAAACATAGACAAATAAATAATTCCACGATGCAATTACATTCCTAACCTAATTTCCACAAAAATAAAAACTCATAACCTAATTTCCACAAAATTTAATAAAAGATGAAATATATAAAGAAAGAGAAGATAAAGACAAAATAAGATAGAAGAAACATATTGGAGAGAGTATGAGAGAGAGAGAGAGAGAGATGGATACTTGGAGAAGAGTGAAGAGAATAACCTATGGAGAAGAAGATAAAATAGAATTTTGCATGTGAATGTGTGCGTTCTTTTTTCCTAACCATATAATTAAGCGTGTATTATCTAAACCAAAGTGTGTGGATTGTATTAATTAGTCAAGTAAAGAGAGTATTAAAAGTCCAACCCGTTTAAAATAGTCAGGTAATTAAAAAATACAAGTTGACACCAAACAATTGACATGGACTATTTACTTCTATCCATAGTCTAATACGGTGTACCAAACGAACAAAAGACAAAGAAGGAATCTTTGAACTTCTTGGAAGGTTAGGATTAGAATTTGGATAGTTGGGTCAAAATCTGGACAATTAATTAAGTTGTATTTTATCAAAGGGATATATGATTACAATACATAGAAATGAAAACAAGGAATGGTAGCAAAACAAAACCTACTATGGCATGGGATGGAAGTGTTTGTATATTATATGTAGATATTATATTAGAATGGGAACATCAAACTTAAAATTATTAAACTAATAATCCAAGATTTCCATTTCCAAAGTAGAATAATTAATCTTAACATGAGAGTGAAGTGAGCATATGCCTTCATCTTTGGCCTGTTTTTTTTTTTTTTTAGGAAAGAAACTTTGTCTTATTCCTTTTTTTTTTTTGGTCGAAATGTCTTATTTAATTTTTAGATAAACTAATCTTAACCCAACTAACCCAATCAAATTTTAAAACTTCATATAAATAAAACCAGCAACTCATAATGAACTTGAGTAAAACTACAATGAGGTGACATATCGAAATCAGAAGAAAAAATAAAGTCTAAAATGGTTCTCATAAAAAATAAAAATAATAATAAAAAGAGTCCAAAACGGTAACTTTAGATTTATCAAAGTAAAAAAATGACATTTCGAAATTCATAAGCATGTTATCATGAGTCAAATAAAATAAACTCAATTGAAAAATAACATGTCAAATCATATGCCAATTGCCAAACATAAGGGGCATAATTGCACGACCCTTATGCAATTGCATTTGTGTTAAATATTAACAAAAAATAGAAACTTGACAACTTGTATAAAAGGTAATCAATTTTTAAAAAAATCTAGGCACATCAGTGTGCCAGGTGCACTTTAGAAGGCGTGCCTTGTTTTTGTTTTGTTATTCTTTGAACTTCTTGGAAGTTTGTTGGGATATTGGTCTAATTTTTTTAATTTAGTTTTATTTTTACTTATCATTTTCTGGGAAGATGAGATGATCTTGTATTTGGTAGAAAGTAGAAACAGAGAAAATTATGACAAGGTGATTGTAATATTGTTAAGGATGCTTATGACTAATGTTTATACCAAAATGAACAGCCAATGAATGACGAGCACGTGGCTAAACCATGGCCATGTGGTGCCTTCGGCACCTACCTTCTGTAGAAGACCTACCGATCGCAACATTAGGGCAACCTCGCCCCTTTGGACGCGTGGCAGTCCCACAATTGATGTCCAGAGTCCCACATCGAAATTCTAAACAAGTCGCACGCCTCCCAAGGCCTATAAAGGAGGACAACCATCCCAGCTTGGAGGTAATCAATCAGAACTTACGGCATACTGCCTATTGATCTGTAGTTCCAACTTACTAAATCCGTACTTACTAAAGCATCGGAGAGCCTTCGGCCGGTACAACACCGGTGCCCTAGGATTTACCGTGTGTTTGCTATCTTACAGATCGCACACCTTACCGAGGACATCAGGATACCGAAGAGACTAAATCACTAAGTTGCGCGGGAAAGTGCCGAACCATTTTTCTGCGTCAACAGGTTTGGCGCCGTCTATGGGAAAACGATAAAATCAACCTACAATTCCTAAAACAAAACAAATGGGAACCACTTCAGGACCACAGTTCTGTCAGAGGACGGATTACCGTGCGGTATGCCAAGTGGAGCAAGCCTCGCGCTGCACCCTAGCACCCTTCGGTAATCCTCCGGCGCTCGGATCACGGTCAGCGGAACTTGGCTCAGATGACCTCCGCTCGGAAGGAGATGGCTAAACTCCAAGAACGTAATAATCTCCTTTTGTCCAAGGTAGACGAAACCCAACGGTTGCTTAATCCACGGAAACACAAAACATTCATCCACGAATCTTCACAGTCGGCGGACCCGATCGCGAAGAAGAAGCGAGGGCAAAGGCAACGCGCGCCCCAAGCGGTGGTGGTCTGGCTCCTCGTGACCAACCTCATATACCAAGAAGGTGTATACAGATTGTCGTCCATCGGATAAATGACAAAAAGGATGCGAACGGCATAGGTCCCAACACTGATAAACGCCACTTGGGGACTCGGATGAGTCCTGGGATAAATCGCCCGCCGGAGGTTCAGGTTTGATTCGGGCTGAGTCCGATGATGAGTACGTCCCAACGAGGACACCGAATCAAGCTACCGCTCGAGCTCCCGAGTACTCAAAAGCGAAAACACCAAGTCCGAGGAGAGCGTCGAAGACTTGATTCGAGGCGTCCCGGCGAGGACCCCGCCATTCGCCTACTCTTCCAAAGAATCGAAGATGGAGGATGACCGAACCCAGTCGGGTCCTCGATTGGGAAAACCGGCGGGACCGTTTATCCGATCGCATCAAGAAGTCCAGATCGGATAGGAGGTGCAGCCATTGCGCATACCCTTCTATACCGGTGTGGAAGACCCTTTGACACACCTTCACTCCTTCCAATCGGCGGTTGGGTGTAAGGGCCTCAGCGACGAGGCAATGTCTGCTTCGCCTCCTTACCGGAAATTGCGCAAAAGCCGGTTCTCCGTCCTCAAACCGTGGACGGTGAACTCCTTTGACGAGTTGAAGCAAATTTTCCTCAACCACTTCATGCGATCCCGAGACGGACCGTTTGTACTCTGCCCGACGATCATACCGATTCGGCAGAGGGAAGAAGAACCCTACGGAATACGCAGGCGCGCTTGATCCACGAGTACTCAAGGTGTCCCCGAACGGACGATAGGCAGCCTACGGCGCCTTCTAGAGTGGCCTACGGTCCTCTCACTTCCGACCTCGTACGGTGCAATCGGCGCGCGTCACGGCAAAGTTAATGAAGCGGCGGCGGTCCATGCGAAGGCGAATACTTCAATTCCAAACCCCCGCTAGGAAGGAGGAGTCGGCCACCAAAAGTTATCCGGGCCGAACCGACGACTCGTTGGCGGGACACAAGCGGAAGGACGACCGTGATAGCCGTGGAAACTCAAAGAAAGTTCGCGCGAAATACGGTCGAAAGACCACCGAGGCTCCCTACGAATCACGATCGTGCTCGTGAAGTCTTCACCCCGCTGAACACAACCTACGAGACCGCTTCTAATGAACGAACACGACCAGATCCCGGCCAACCAGCCCGAAGGCGGGATAATCGGGACACGCAAATTCGCCGATACCACAGAACAACCACAATACCAAGGCGCATCGATCGAGAAGAATTGTCGAGCGCTTGATTGGGAAGGAAAGTTGATCAATACCTCGCGCCGCAGGCCAACGCCGAATGCGAATCGGCAGGATCAACATGATCAACATGATCGGGCGGTAAAGCGGTATGTGCGTGCGCCCATCGCCTCGGTCTTGGCATAGAGGACGATTGGTGCCGAAAGTTGCAGAAGGTGGGATGGGAGCCCATCACATTTTGTGAAGAAGAGGAGGAGGATCATCTACCCCCACGACGACCCAATGATCATTCGGGCGAGATGCGATTACGATGTGGGTCGGGTCTGACGATTGACACCGGAAGCTCGGTGAACGTGATTTTTGCCGATGCGCTCAAAGGGTGGGATTGCCGACAAGATGGTCAATCGGCAAATTACGCCTCTACCGAGTTTTACGAGATCTGGTCCAACCGGTTGGTAGCATCGATCGCCCATCGCCTTCGGCGTCGCCGAAAATAATGACCTACGACCAATTCCTCATTGTCGATTGCCCAACGGCATACAGCGTCATCATAGGGCGAACGGCACTCCACAAGGGTCAAAGCCCACTTGTCGCCCCACATGTTGCTTGATGAAGTTCCCAACACGCATAGCGGCATACGAGCCATTCGGTGATCACTCGGCGCGCGACGTGCTATGCCACGGCCCTTAAGACGGTAGCTAGCAAACCGCCCATGGAGGCCATGACCTTGCAGGACTACGAACGGTAGCGAGCCTATTGCGACCCGGGGAGAAAACACCGCGCCGATGGCGCAACCCGCCGAGGCTCGAGACCGTAATCACGAACGAGGAATTCCCGATCGGTGGTAAGATCGCACCAACGATCTCGACTTCTACGGCAGGTGGAAGTCTTCGCTGGTCTTATGACGATATGCCCGGCATATCACCGATGTCATCAGCCACAAGCTCAGACATTTCCACCACCTACAAACCGGTCGAGGCAAGGATGACGGATGTGTCGACTATACCGACTTGAATAAGGCTTGTCGGCGATTTCCCTTACGAGAATCGACCGGCTCGTCGATGCCACCGCGGACCGGCTGCTCGGCTTCATGGACGCATATTCGTGATATAACCAGATCTTCATGGACCCGCCGATAGAGAGCATAACGGCATTCATCACGGATCGCGGTTTGTTTACAATGTCATGCCCTTCGGCACGAAGAACGCGCGGGGCAACTTACTGCGGCTTGTTAATCGGATTTTTGCCAAATACATCGGCGGCATCATGGAGGTGTATGTCGATGATATGTTGGTAAAAAGCTGAAGCGAGATCACTGAAAACTTGGCCCTCATGTTCGGTATTCTAAGCGACTACCCGAATGAGGCTGAACCGGCGCGCCTTGGTGTCTCTTCCGTAAATTTCTGGGTTCATGATCATCAAAGGTATCGAAGCCAATCCGAGAAAATCAAAGCCATAATCGACATGGAGCGCCAAGAAGAGCGAGGAAGGACATTCAGAGCCTTACGGATGTGTCGCTTTGCGAC
The DNA here is from genome assembly GCF_029339155.1 of Prunus mume. Lineage (NCBI taxonomy): Eukaryota > Viridiplantae > Streptophyta > Magnoliopsida > Rosales > Rosaceae > Prunus > Prunus mume. Next base: position 33,813,309 of record NC_142699.1, read on the forward strand.
ACGGTTCATCTCCAAGGCTACCGACAAATGCGTACCGTTCTTCAAAGCTTTGAAAGGGCAACATCATATCACATGGACTCCGAATGCTACCAGGCGTTTCAAAACTTGAACTACATAGAGCGGCACCCTTTATCAAAACCGCTCCCGGGCGAGGTACTACTCCCTTTTCGGTATCCAACACTGCGTTAGCTCGGTGTTGATATGGAAGCCGAGAAGGCGGAGCTACCGATCTTTATGTCAACAAGGCGCCGGCGCAGAGCTTGATACCCACCCACAGGCGCTATGCGGCTGGTCTTTTCGGCGAAGACTCGCCCTTACTTCCAGCGCCGCGAAATCACGATTCGCGAACCGCCTCTTCCAGTACTCAAGCCGAAACATCCTGGCCGATTGGTCAAATGGGCAATCGAGTTGGGAGAATTCGACATACAGTTCAAGCCGAGGCTGCGAGAAAAGGCTGCAAGCCGTTCGACTTCATCTCCGAGAGCTCACACCTCCCGCGCTTCTCCAGCCATCATCGCCGCGCCATTCCTCTTGCACGATAAAATGGATAACGAACGTTTGACACTTCCGTTCGTCTGCGGTCTGCATGTAGATGGCTCGCAAACCCGGCAAAGTGTGGCGCGGTTGGTATTAACCACTTGACGGTAGCAAAATTGAGTATGCCCTCGATTCAACTTCGGACCTCCAATAACGAGGCGAATATGAGGCCCTCTGGCGGCCCGGCTAGCCAAGAGCATGAGCGTGAGCGGAGATCAGCATTCACGGTGACTCGGCTCCATAGTAAATGCGTCGAGAGTAGGCGGACTTGCCGACAAAGGACGCCTCCATGTCACCTACCTTTGCGACTCACCAACTACTACAAATTCCTGTGCCTCACGAGATACAGATTCCCGGGTCGAAAGCAGCCACGCCGCGCGCTCTCACGATTGGCTTTAATAAATGACAAAATTGGGAGGAAGATACCGTGGAGATATTATCGGTAGAGTACAGCCGGCCCGAGGTGTGTACCGTCTGATGCGAACACATGGATGTCTCCAATCTATGTCTTCCGACAACCGAACCCTTCCTATAAGTCCCAATCTAAACTCCGCATTACGATCGACAAGATACACATCAACGATGTTCAGCACAAGCGAGGCTACACGGCGATCTAAAATGCACGACTAAGGAGCGGGGACTACGTCGCCTTCGGAGGTCCACGATGGAATCTGCGGTGACCACTCGGATCCGATCGCCGCACACAAGGTCTTTCGGCGAGGTTATTTCGGCCGACTCTTCACGGGATGCGAACACATTAGTCGGAAGGTGTGACAAATGCCAACGGTTCGTAGTGTCCCTCATATTCGTGAGCCGTGGCGTTTTAGCCTAGTGGGGACTAGACCTAATTGGTCCGATGCGGAGGAAAGGGTCAGTCAAATCTGTTTATTGCCGTAGAACTACTTCACCAAATGGGTAGAAGCCAAAGCCCTAGCGACAATGCGGCAGCCGAGTCGAAGATTTCATCTCGACGAACATTTGCTGCCGATCGGCATCCCCTACGCCATCGTCACGGACAAGCGGCGGCGCTTGATCCGGAAGTCTTTAGGAATTCTGCACCGACTCAAAATCGCTTTGTTCTTTGCTTACACACCCCAATCGAGACGAGTCGAAGCCATGAATAAAATTGTCAAGAAGGCTGTTGAAACGCGGCAGCCTTGACAGGAGCTAAAGGAGGCGGAAAAACCAGAGGCGCTATGGGCCATCGACATCCTACCGAGCGGCGTGGGAAACACCATTCTCTATGGCTTTGGTTAAGAGGCGGTGGTCCCGGTAGAAATAGGAGAGCCGTCACGATCTGAACGGAAACCTTCACAAGCGAATGAGGAAGCGTTGTTTGAGCCTCGACCGCTCAAGAACGCCGAGCACGGAGCAACCTTGGGCTTACAAGCAACGCGTCTCTCGGTACTATGACTCTAGGGTCAGATCCCGCTCTTTCCGAATCGGAGATTGGGTCATGCGGAAAGTCTATTTGGCAACCAAGAATCCCACGGAAGGAACCCTCGGACCTTCCTGGGAAGGACCCTACGAAATCATCGGTATCCAGCGATCGGGGACTTATCGACTCAGAGACTCCAACGGAAAGACCCTCGGTCATCCGTGGAATGTAGAGCATTTGAAGTACTATTTCAAATGAAGTCACTTGGCCTACGACAGGGTCACGGAGGAGTCCCAAAGACCTTCGGCATCTCTACAAGTGCAGCCTTCGGCATTGTAGCGTTTCCTAGCCAACGGCAGGTTCTAAATTTGTAAAACGCACTCCAAATTGTACTTTTGCCTTCGGGAGTTTATCAATGAAAGGGCCTTCGGCTCATATATTCAGAACCTTTGTTGTACCTTTCAAACCCTCCAGTTGTTCAAAAAAAAGGATACGGTAGGGACCATTGGTCGCAGATAAAATACACATTTTGGCATCGCCACTATCCTACCGATTAAGGGACAGCTTTGTAAACTTTATTGACCTTTATAGGCCTTCAGTAATTACGGGCCGATGCTTTGCCATCGGCAAGAACCCCCATTGGTTTCAATTCCCTAACACTTGGAACTTTGTGCGTGAAAGGAAACTTTACTGGCGACGGCCATTGACTTTGTTTGAGAGCCTTGGCATTAAACAGAAAAATTTCCTAAGTACATTACCGATTCAGAAGTAAGATGCAATTAAAATCAAAACATTGAAATCAAAACACAACTTTAATAAAAACACGGCGTCAATTATCCAAACAAAAGATGCCAACGGCATCATAGTGCAACGAAATTACAAAACAATGCCCTCGGCATCAAAATTACAATAAATAAAAGGCAGGTGATCAGGATGAAGGGGAGGAGGATCGGCAATGAAGTTCAAGTTGAGCTTCGTCCCAGGATTGTACCGCTTGAATCGGTAGATGAGATCCACCATCTCCGTGCCCACCTCCTTGTCAAGAAGGATGGAGAAATAGGGAGTGTGGCGATACAATGGCCTCCGGGCGGCTCGATCTCCGGCGCTTTGGCCCGCTCAGACTCCTCGAGCCACAGGCGGCTTCCTTCGCCTCCAGGCCTCTTTGCGAGATAGATGTGCCGACTCGGGCTGACGGATCTGCGAATTTGGACTCGTATACCTTGACTGCCGTTCAGCAGCCTACAAATCCTTCACCCGAGTTCGCATGGTCTGGATAGCCTTGGCCTCGGCAACATGCCGTCTTCGCGAGCCTTCTTCGCGGCGGCATTGATGGCCCGCTTTATGCAAAGCCACATGTCCGTAGAAGCCTCGAACAAAGGACCGTCGCCAAGGTATAAAAACGATCGGTAGAAATTTGGACTGGAAGTACGGGACTTACCGATGCTTGAAGACAGGACGCGACCTCCTCTCCTCCGAGAACTTTCGGCAGCTCGATCTCATTCAGTTCTCATTGCGTACCAAAGGATCATATGGTTACAAGAGTCTTCGAGCCACGGACCAGAGATCGCGCGCATCGAGCTCGTCCGTTATAATCGTCGTCCGCGAAGAGATCGAGTTTGTCTTCAGAGCCCGTCCGAGCGCGCGTTCCGCATCCGTCAGTCGGGCCGCTTGCCGCGGCCTCGGGAGTCCCCCGTAGGTATAGGCGCTTTGGCGAGGAGAGGCGGCCAGGGGCCACCGGCCATTGCGCGCAGCCGTGAATCGGTTGAGAGGCCGAGACCGGCCCGTGGTCGAGGGTTAAGGTCTTGTGGTGCCTCGCCGGCCGGCTGCGGAGTTTTTTTCTTCTTCTTCCGAAGCCCATCATGAGACGGCGAGGGCTCATCCTCTTAGCCTCGCAGCCCTCCCTCTCTCCCCATCTGGAAAAGAGAGTTCTGTATGGAACCCACAAAATAAGAAAAACAATTTACAAAATACAAAGTATACTTACTCGGCGGGATCGACTCGAGTGGGCCCGACCAGTTAGTGGCGAAGGCATGCGGATCCTCTCCCTGCGGGGACTTTCCTCCTCACTCTCTCCACTTTGATCTCGCCTGCGCATGACATTGCTGCTTCAATTTACCTACCTGAAGAGAGCGAAGGATCACTACACGTAGCCCCGAGAGAGGTACCGGCGACGTTAGTCCTACCAGCAAATTTGGAAAGTTGTGGAATGCGAAATGACAGCTGTCCCAGTGATTCCGACGCCGAAAGAGCTGCGCCGCGATTTCCACGACTTCTGGCGCTGGTCCAACACAAGCGCCACGATCGATACCACGTCTGAGAGATGGGAGGCCGTCATAGGAGGGCTCTCGCCCGCCATCCAGGCCGCTCATTATCCCATGAGGGCCACCTGTTGGGGTTGGGGTTGGTGCAGAGGCGAGCCGATCCGGGGCTAGATCTCTCTGCACATTGTCTGCAGAGCAACCAACATGCAAGACGCGGTAAAAGACTACCTCGCCGTCTTCTTCGCGTAAGAGATTCGGTAGGGCTTGGGATCCTCATCGCACTGCGTCCGGGAATCTGATTTCGAAATTTGGCAATCTCCGATCGGTAATCTTGTTCGCCCAAGATAGTCGACCGCTTGAATAAGTTTTCCTTCGGCACCCCATGGGCATCCTAGGTTGCTTGGGTACACTACCGATACCACAGGCCCATGTGGTGGATTGGCCGACTCTCCACGGCCGGAGGTGGAGGTCTCGATTGACGGCAACCCGCCTCCCGGGCATCGCGAGGCCCAAGTGGCGGCGGCGCGTCACTATAGACGATGGACAGGGGAGCGGGAGGCGGTCATTAGCCCCTTTCCGACTGTGTGTGGAGATAGAACTGTTACCCCGGCCTGCGAGTATCTAGACATTATCATCTTCCGCCTCGGCATCTGCAGTCGCCGTCGAGTCAAAGAGACCGGTCTGGTGACTTCATGAGCATCGCGATTGACGCATGAGGCGGAGAATGACTGCTTTATCGGAGACATGTCTACAGCGGAAAAGAGCTTCATGCGGATTCTACCTTACCGATCCTACGCCATACTATGGCAGCTAGACTACCGAATGGAACCCTATGGTCAGTCTAGTTCGAACCAAGGAAGGACGTAATTCTTAAAGCATGTAGCGATTAAAGGGAAGAGTGCGAACGGTACCTTAATGTGTACTCTGGAAATCAGCGACCGCTCTTGATGCTTCACTACAGCTTTCAAAGCGGCGAAATCGCTGTTACCGTTAACACTGCGGAAATCGGTTACCGCTAACACTTGTCGAAAATCGCTGATTACACGGGCCCTCGTCGGAAATCGCCTCAAACAGAGCTCTCACTTCTCACTAGACACAAAGTGGATTCGTCTCGGGGTCATCCCTATTTATAGGGGTGTGGCAACGGTATTCCTCAAAAAACCAAATGGCGCATTAATGCTCCGCGCACCATCATCACTTGCGCCACGTGTCGCTCATCCTGTGGGGAACAGACGACGCGAGGCGCGGAAGTCGAAGCGCTCAGACGTCCCTTCACCGGCTCCGACGCGACCTTACGACCGCCAACGCTACCTCGGGCTGATAATGTCGGAAGGGACAAGGTCGGCCCCTTCCCCAAGATCGAGTTACCGAACGGTAGGGCCGTAGTTCCTTCCAAGACAACTTCAAATCCCCTTAGAAGACTCGCAAGGGGACTTGGGGACTCCTGTTTATACCAAAATGAACAGCCAATGAATGACGAGCACGTGGCTAAACCATGGCCATGTGGTGCCTTCGGCACCTACCTTCGTGAAGACCTACCGATCGCAACATTAGGGCAACCTCGCCCCTTTGGACGCGTGGCAGTCCCACAATTGATGTTCAGAGTCCCACATCGAAATTCTAAACAAGTCGCATGCCTCCCAAGGCCTATAAAGGAGGACAACCATCCCGAGGTAATCAATCAGAACTTACGGCATCACGCCTATTGATCTGTAGTTCCAACTTACTAAATCCGTACTTACTAAAGCATCGGAGAGCCTTCGGCGGTACCACACCGGTGCTAGGATTTACAGTGTGTTTGCTATCTTACAGATCGCACACCTTACCGAGGACATCGAACCGAAGAGACTAAATCACTAAGTTGCGCGGGAAAGTGCCGAACCATTTTTCTGCGTCAACAACTAATAATAGATTAATTAGTCTAATATATTACAGTGAATTAATATTATATATTCAGAAATAGATGTCAAGCAAACATGGGCCGCATAACTACCACAAGGGTTACAGTGGGTTGTAGCCCAGTGAGGTTTTTGGCTTAAAAAAGTATTAAATATATATATTTTTCTTATTTTAAATATAGCCCAATATCTATTAACCTATTAAAGTCTAAAAAAAATCCCATTCTTTATGAATTTAGTTATTTTCATCCATTAAAACTGAACCCGTGACATAGTATTTTACCCCTACGTTGATAAAATTCAAAGTGCCGATTATACTAGAATTCAAAGTGTCGATTATAGGAAAACATGTATCACTACTACATTTTACACTTTGCGCGACAAAGAGAATTTCGTCGCACAAAATACATTGTAGTCGCACAAATTTTAGCGACAGAAATTTCACACAGTTCTGTCTCTGCATAAAGATCGTGAAGAAAGACTTTGCTCAAATGAAGTTTTTCATTCGTCGCGCAAAGAGACTTTGCACGAAAAATATTGGTTGTGCAAAGTGACTTTGCGCGATTTAAAATATTGGTCGCGACTTTGCGTGTGAAAAATATTTGTCGCGCAAAGTTTTGCGACGAAGACATTGGTCACACAAAGTTTCTTGTGACGAAAAATTTTAAAAAAAATTTTAGTTTTTGACTTTTTGTTTTATTATTTTGGTTTTATATTAATTATTTCAAATTTTTGGGCAACGAAATATTAATTTAATTATATTAATTATTTGCGTGATGAAATATTTTGGTTTTTGACTTTTTATTTTATTATTTATTTAATATTAATTTAATTATACTAATTATTTCGAATTTTTACTTTTTAAAATTTAATTTAATTGTATGATTTTTTTTTTTTTGTTACTTTAATTTAAATTGATATTGGCTATCAACTCTGGTATTGTTAACTACGATGTTAACTACGACTTGAAGACAAGACGGCGTTGGTTGGATCTAGTTGGGGCTGGTGGTTTGGATACCCCTTCGGTAGAATTCACGAGGGCTTTATGCTTGGGATCATTTAATTATATTAATTTATTCAAATTTTTACTTTTTAAATTTAATTTAATTACTTTAATTTAAATTGACATATTCAAAATAAAATTACATATAAAAAATAGTGATCAAATTATCCAATAAATATATATAATATTCAAAATGTACACATAAATTAACAAAGTACAATAAATAAATAAAAGGGATAATCTCCCATAAAATTGTTATACAACAAATCCAACCAAAACTCCAATCCCTCCTCTTTACTCAACCCCAAACCCCACACAAACTCAAACCTAACTCCAAAAACACATATTAATGAAAAAAAATTTAAAATTTGGAGAGAATCTACCTTTTGGCAAGATTGATAGTGAGTGAGAATGAGAGAGAGAAGTGAGTGTGAGAGAATTAGAGAAGATTTTGAGTGAGAGTGAGAGATAGTGAAAAGAGAGATGAGAGAGTGAGTGAGAGTGAGAGATGAAGAAAGAGATGATGAGAGATTAAGTGAGAGGAGTGAGTGTGAGAGAAATGGTGGGATTTGGGGAGAGGGAAAGAGAGAGGAGAGGTAAGAGTAGAGAAAGACATTGAGAAAATGGTGGAGTTATTTTCATTTTAAAAACGGTATCACTTTGCGCGACGAACGATGTTGTTGGTTTTGCGCTGACGAAAAATTAGCGCGCAAAGTTTTGCGCGACGAAAAATTAGTATTGGTCGCGCAAAGTTTTGCGCGACGAATACTAGAATATTGGTCGCGCAAAGTCAAAAAAATAAAATCCCGTCCATTTTGGTGCCCGCCCAAATTATGGAATTTTTGCGCGACAAAAAATACATATTGGTTGCGCAAAGTCTAAAAAAATTACTGTTGAGGCCCAAAAATCCAAGGGGCTAAGCCCAAATTAACCCTTAGCCCAATATGAGTGATTGGATGCAAAATAAGCTCAATCGGGATAAAAGAAAATTTATAAGAGCCGCCAACACAAGCTACAAGCCACAAATCATGCTAAACAAGCACGTGCAGAAGGAGCCAAGGACATACCGATATTACTAAATCACGCTCACATGCTCATTCGGCGCTACTTGGCCCGACTATAGCCTATCATGGCATAATAAAACCCCAAGCACGAGCATAGAAATCATGCGCATTCTAATACCAAGCTACGTTAAGAGCTTAAGTGGGCCCAAGCCACAAAATTAACCGGGGCTTCTGAGAAGGTTGTGGTATGGAAGAAACAAGCAATCACGGGGCCCATTGAGGTTCAAGGCGTGGTTTCAAAGCCACTTGGGGCTTTGGAACTCAAGCCCGTTCCTAGAACAAGCATATGGGTTAGCATGAGAGAGAGGAGAAAAAATTGACCCATGCTCTGGAAGACACCAAAGAACCTACCAAGATATTTGCCCACCCACATCAATAGAATTAGAGGGAAAGCCTTTCCGCAGGCTTGACAAAAGCACATCAAGCGATAAAGCAACAAAGCCAGGAGGACCCAATACCATACGTACAAGCCCAAGCCCAGACAACTTGCAAAAATGGCGTCAAGCCCTATTCCCGTTTGAATTCCAAACAATGGTCATAAGGGAGCCACGGCAAGACGAGAGAAATCCATGGGGTGAGAGAAGTGTCCATCGGACAAAGGCTCAATCTCTCCCCTTTTCCTCTGTAAGCTCGCCTTGGAAAAGCATAAGGAAAGCGGTGGCGCCTTCCCCTCTATGGGAAAGCCAGCTGCGTCAAACCATTGGAACCATAAAGGGTTCCTTACCCATGCTCCTTGGATGGAGAAATTCATCAAAATAGGGCTAAGTAGGAGCTGCCAAGGAAAAAGGAAGAGAATACCAGACAAAATTAGAGCTCCTAACGCCTATAAAAGGAGACATTTGCTACCCAGAAAAGACATCCACAACTCAACGACCCAGAGCTTGACCAAGCTTTGTCAAGCAATCTGGAATTTACTCAAGCCACCCAATCCCCTTTCTCCGTTGTTTTCTTCTTCCCCTGAGATAAAACCTTGCTAAGTTTCCTTTGTTCTCAGTTTAAGATTTGATCCTCTGTAAGAAATTCATGCTGTTCTCTCTCTCTCTCTCTCTCTCTTTTCAAATTGCTAAACTCATGAAAGCTTAGCTCTCATGCCACATACTCCTCAGGTTGAGCCATTAGCGAAATCCTCATACTTATTTGGGTGTTAGTGAAGTGATCCTGAGAGTGTTCTTTTAAAATCTCATTAGATTTTCTAAAAACTCTCTTGGGAGCTTGTTTTTCGAACTCAAGCATTTGGGGGATTTTGCTTGTTGTCTTCCTACAGCAGCCAGGCCTATTCGCTCTTTGGAACAAAAAACCCCACATAAATTGGCGACTCTGCTGGGGAACAAGCTGCCATTTTACTGATGCCTCCAAGAAAGAAAACCAGGAGCAATACCATGGCCTCCCAAGATGGGCCCGACCATGGTGATTCTGAATCAAGGCAAAATGCTTCCTCTAGAGGACAAGAACATGCAAGTGAGGAAGCCTTCACCCTCACTGATCTCATCACGGCTATGCAGGCCATGGGGAAACCCAGAAGGAGATGATGGACACTATCAAAGAATTAAAAAATGCTGCTTCCAAGCCAAGCGAAGAGGATAGACGTCCGCAAGAGGAATTTCTTCACTTTGAAAGGAACGAACAAAGGGGCACCGTCTTTTGTCACCCAGGAGGATGTCGTTGCCATGCTGGAAAGGGAGCTTAGTCGAAATTAGGAGGATTGGAAATACATTCCTCGGCCCAGCCACCGTACCAGAGTTTACTCCAGAGCCCTATCCCAAAGGTTCTGAAACACCAACTTTTGTTCTCTTCGATGGGAGGAAAGGCCCGAAGGAACATGTCGGCGATTCCTTGATGCTTTGGGGCCACACGCTGGTGATTATAATCTGCGACTCAGAAATTCTCAAAGAGCCTCACCGATCGGGCTTATACATGGTACACCACATTGGCACCAGGGCTCTATCGTTCTGGGATGATTTGGCAAGCAGGTTTTGTAAAAAATATTTTCAGGCACGAGGAGAGGGTCACCACCACGCAGCTCAACAACACTCGCCAAAAGCAAGGGGAGGATCCGTGGACTTCGTGAGAAGATTCCGGGACTTGGCTCTCGATTGCTATGACGAAAAAGATGAGGAGGCACTTGTTGAGATTTGCATCCAGCAACATTGTGGCGACTATAGAGTATACTTGGAAAATATCGGCATCAGCCAATTTTCCCTGAAGCGGTAAGAAAGACAAGCATGTCCGTCAAACCGACTTGGACAAAGGGGCTGGAAGGAGTGAGAAGAAGGAATCACATCAGTGTTAGCCATGGATGAGAAGCCATCTAACGACTACACTCACGCAAGCGGAAAGATAGGGAGGCGTACCGCCATTGCCTTGCAAAGATGAAGAGTTTCATGCCATCCTCGACACAATGATTGCTGACGGCGCGATCAAACCTCTCAGGCCTTACAAGGTCCCCACCAGTGTAAAAAAAGTGATCCCGGACATTTATCGCCGCTACCACCGGTTTGTAGGACATCCGACCAAGCTTGTCGAGTTTAAGGAGGATCTTACATGGCAAAATACATGAGGGAGTTCTTGAGCTTCCCTCTAGGAAGCAGGCTATTGATGAGGACCCTTTGCCAAAACGGAGGGAAAGAAATGGCTGCTGTTATTACGTGTTCAGATGATTTGCTCGAGCGATGACGAATTGTGCCACCCATGGAGGAATGATCCAAAGCCACCAGAGGCTATTTGGGAGCCTTGTGGAAACATGGATAAAGCTTCGGTGCAAATACTCAAACCGTCAAGCTACGACATGCCATGGCCACTTCGGTGATGGATGGGATGGCTGCGGACAATGGGGTGCATGTTGGACATGCGGAAGAACAACGCCAGAGCCTCATCCGGATAACGAGAAGCGTCTCTGTGACATTTCACACCCTTACAAGAGGCAAGCTGTAATGGAGCAATATCTAGGCTCGAAGCAAGGACCCACAGCTTCACAAGTCCTCCAGAGAAATCCTAGAGTTAAGTCACTCTTGACCAACTTGGTTTTGGGCCTCAGCGAGGAAGTAGCTCTGTAGCCCTCATGAATATTTCTGCAGAACCAACCCCCATTATTTCACCGCTCAACCTCAAAGGTCATTCTTGGAAAATGACAATGCTATTGTTTTCACAGACGAGGACATGGAAGTTCCATACGGATCATAGGAGGCCGCTTTACGGAGGGACAAATCAATGATGTGTTCATACGGAGGGCTCTGGTAGACACGGGTTCTTCATTAACATCTTGCCTCACATGTCAGTACTTACGGCATTGGTATTCCACTATCCAAGATTGTGCAGTCCTACGAGCATTAGCGGTTTTGGGAATCAAAGTGAGGTTACGGTTGGATATATGCAAGTAAATTTGAAGGTAGGGCCCGTCCGGTCACTTACCAAGTTCTATGTGGTGGACGTAGATGTGGCTTATCATGCTTTGTTGGGAAGGCCATGGCTCAACAAACATAAACTTGTGGTCTCTACATACCATCAATGTGTAAAAGGAAGAATTGGGCTAAGACCACTCCGCATACCAGGAAATCAAGCGCCGTTTAATCAAAGCGAAGCTCACTACTCCGAGGAATTCTGCCCGAGTGCAGGCCTCGGAAGCAACCCATCCAAGAATTCGGGACTTACCTACCATCGTGGACTGAGATCAGGGATCGAGCAACGAGGAGCTCATAACCATCGTTGATCGAGAAAGAAAAAGGCACTTTCGAGGCCAACAACCATGCCTACGATCATCCTCAATGCTCAAAGGTTACGCTTCGATGGGCGCACTGTATATCATGACGGGATTGGGGCTTGACAGTATCCTACGGAAAGCCCCGAGTATGGTGGAGAAACTATGCAGCAGACAGGCCGGGAGTCTAGATGGCAAGGCACCCTTTGCCCGGTCCTTTCAAGAACCAATAGCGACCCAAGCACATGCAAGATGGCTCAACAACTTGACGGCTGAAACAATTAATTTAAGTGATGACCCCTCTGTCCCAAGACCCATCTCTGTCAGTGTTCATTTAATGGGGGAAGAAAGGAGGCTTTGGTGTCGTTATTGAAAGAATTTCGAGATGTGTTTGCTTGGAGTTACGTAAGAGATGCCCGGCCTTAATCTAAACTTGGTAAGTCATACGCTGAATATTGAGCTCGGTGCAAGACCATTGTACAACCACGAAGGAATTTTCATCCTGAAATTGAGAAGCAAATCAAGGTGGAAGTTGAAAAGCTGCTAGCCGCTGGATTCATCAAGCCAATCAAACACCCGACATGGCTAGCAAATATTGTACCCGTGAAGAAGAAAACTGGGGTAATCAGAATATGCACAGACTACCGTGATCTCAATCGAGCTTGCCCAAAAGATGAATTCCCGCTGCCCAACATGGATATCTTGATTGATTCAACCTCGGGTCAAGGCATGCTATCCTTCATGGACGGATTTAGTGGCTATAATCAAATCAAGATGTCTCCCAAGGATGCCGAAAAAACAGCTTTCCGAACACCCTATGGAAATTTCTACTACACGGTCATGCCATTTGGTCTTAAGAATGCCGGTGCTACCTACCAACGGGCCATGACGCAGTGTTTCATGATATGATGGGAAAAGAGGTGGAAGACTATGTGGATGACCTCGTAGTAAAATCCAAAACCAGAGAAAGTCATCAGGGGAGTTAGGCGGGTCTTTGGAAAGGTGCCGCTATATGGGTTAAAAATGAACCCAAAGAAATGCGATTCAAGTCTCATCGCAAGTTCACAGGCTTTCTGTACACCAGTGGTATAGATGTGGATTCTGAGAAAACCAAAGCCGTATGCTCTCTTGCACCGCCTAAGAATCCAAAGGAGTTGAAAAGTTTTATGGGAAGATTGTCATACATTCGGCGTTTTATTCCAGGCCTTGCTGCAATGATGAGTGTTTTCACTCCTCTCCTTAAGAAATGGAAGCCATATATATGGAGCCAGGGATGCCAAAAAGCTTACCAGGGTACAACAATCGATCACAAAGCTGCCCACGATGAGGGCACCTATTCCAGGACTTCCACTTAAGCTTTGGCTGCGACAAGTGCTGCGGTTGGAGCTTTACTTAGCAGATGGCCATAACGGGAGGAAAGCCCCGCTTATTATGTAAGTTTAAACAACGAGGGAGTGAAGCAAGGTACCCAAAACGGAACTCTTATGCCTTGTTTGTCTATCTTTGCGCAGCGCATGACACTACTTCCTTGCTCTGGTTACAACTCATAGTAAAGTCCGATCCCGTAAGATATCGCCACAAGGCCGGTATTATCCGGTCGTCTTGCACGTTGGTTATTGCAGCTTTCCGAATTTGATATCATATGCACAACTCCTAAGGCCATCAAGGGACAAGCTGTGATTGACATGCTAGCTCTATTCCCCGAAGTAGAAGGATCAACCCTTTCCAAGGAAGTCCTGGGAGAGCTGCCGAAATGGTTGCTCTGTTACAGAGGAGGAACCATGGACCCTCTACTTTGATGGGTCTTCCACATCGAAAGGTGGAGGGGCAGGTGTCGTGCTCATTAATCACAATGGGCAAGCTACGGCTCTCTCATTCAAGCTAGACTTTCCATGCACGAATAACGTGGTGGAATACGAAGCTTTTATTGTAGGATTGTCCACAACAAGAGAAATGGGCGCAGAAAAGGTGAAGATCATTGGCAATTCGAACCTAGTACTAAGTCAATTGCAAGGAAGCTTTGCGGTGAAGGAAGCAACCTTGGCACCATATCGGACAGCTGCTGAAAGGCTCATTAATTCCTTCAAGCAAATCGTGATGGAGCACATTCCAGGAGCCACCAATAGGTACGCTGATGCTTTGGCCACATTGGGATCAAAGCTCTCATTTGTGCAAGAGCAGCCCAACATCACCGTGATAAGGAGAAGCACACCAGTGGTCGAAGCAATGGCCCAGGGGACTTGCTGGAAGAGGATGATTGGAAAGCCGAAGAAAAAATTAGGTGAAGAGAGCAGCATTAAAGACTTGAAAGACTATGTGATTATCTTTGGGGAACTTTGACGTCTTCCGGGAGGTGTTTAGACCCGGTGTGTTGGGATGGCAGAAGCAAGAAGGAGGTTGCAAGATGTACACGATGCCACTTGCGGCTTGGAACCAGTAATCAGCCTGTACCGGCGCTTGCAACGCAAAGGTTATTATTGGCCAGAGATGAAGAAGCAAGCAGCTGAACTACAATCCGATTGTCCCACCTGCTCTACGATACCCTCTACGGAAGAGTCATTCATGTTTCATTTGCAGAAGATTGGCGGACTCCATACTTGGCATTCTTTGTTGAAGGAACTCTGCCGACCAACCCCAAGCTTGCCTATAAGCTCAAAAAGACCATAAAGAGGTACTTTGTTGATGGGTCAACTCTCTATCGGAAGGGGTTTAATGGTGAGCCATTAAAGTGCTTGGGAGAATCAGGAGCGCGTCAAGCCATGCAAGAGATACATGCTGGAGAGTGCGGAGAGCACCAAGGAATGAAGAAGCTTCACCGGCAGCTACTAAGCATTGGGTATTATTGGCCTACCATGAAGAAGGATGCACATGACTTTGTTAAGAAATGCCACACCTGCCAAATCCATGCTAATCTAAGCCACAAACCTCCCACATTGCTGCAAGACATGCGCACTCCCTGACCTTTCCATACTTGGGGGCTTGATTTAATTGGGACAATCCATCCCCCTTCCGATGGCTACATATGGATCCTCACCGCTACGGAGTATTTCACGAAATGGGTTGAGGCAATTCCCCTTCGAAAGGCCACAGGAGCTGCTGTCTCGAATTTCATTCGGGAATACATTGTGTGTAGGTTCGGAATCCCATACAAGATGGTCATCGACAATGGCACACCTTTTGTTAACAAGCATGTAGGTTCAACCCTTAGTGGGTACGGTATCAAGCATCGTCGCTCTACGCCTTATTACCCACAGGGAAACGGTCAAGCGGAAGCTACCAATAAGACGATATTGAGGATTCTAAGCAAGATGGTATATGAGTATCAAGGAGGCTGGAGTGTTCACCTGCCGGATGCTTTGTGGGCTTATCGCACCTCACCAAGGAGCGCTACAGGTTTTTCACCTTACTCACTTGTGTACGGATCTGAGGCTATTTCACCCGTGGAAATCACCATCTCGACAGCCAGGATAGTAGCTGTCAATGATCTTGAATGGGATGCAAAGACATGCTCAGATTGGCGTTTGCTAGATCTCGAAGCAGTTGATGAGAAAAGGATGGAAGCTGAAAGAAGGATGGCACTCTACAACAAGACTATTGCCCAAGCCTATAACAGGACCGTTAAGCCTCAAGCCTTCAAGCAAGGAGATCTCGTGCTAAAAGTCGTTGAACATGTGAGAAGGCAAATGTCAGGACCTTCCAAATTTGCCCCACAATGGGAGGGTCCATTCGCAGTCAAAGAGGTACATAGCAGCGGTTATTATCGCTTGATCTCTGTCAAGGAAGGCATGCTAACAGACCCCATCAATGGAAAATGGCTCAAGCCCTACTACTGCTAAGTAGGCATAATATCTTATTTTCATGTTATTGCATTTCCTTTTATCTAAAAAATGTTGTCTCCTTCTATATTCTCTTTGTTTTGAAAAGCTTTTGTATCATCATGGTAGCATGGGGTTTGAAATGAAAATGAAGGAGTATTTTGAAAAAAAAATTGTCTCTAAAAGTTTGCCCTTCTTCGTACCTCGAATTTCTTTTGAACACGCTTTACAATTACATATAAATATACGGCGGATATCCAAAAAAAAATGAAGGAAAATATTACTTAGCAAAAGACATGCCAAGCAAAACCATTTGAATGGGATCCTAGGTCTGTAGCAGCTTTCACGCTTGGGCAAGATGAAAAGGAACAAGCCAAGCTAAGCACCCACAAAAGGAAGCTAGCATGCTCATAAGGTCCGAGAACCTTCAAAGAAAATAGGCAGTGTCAAAGGGCCATCCTAACAAAACTTTGGCAACAACCACCATGCTTCAAAAGGATACCCGATCTAAAATTCAAGCAAAGGATTCTACCAACCAGGCATTTTATACATGTCGAATAAGAGTTACAATGTGTTTCTGGCAAAAGAAAAAAAGGGGAACATAGGTTCACTGGAACACATGACTAAAATGCCAAGCCATCGCACCACAGACAAGTTTTACAACATAAGTCAAAATCAAGCTATACATGCTAAAAAGTAGTGTGCTTCAATCTTGAACGAAACTTTAGAATGTGTCAAGCTAGTCAATCCTACACCAAGCAAAATGCGACCTGCAAAACAGAACAAAAAAAAAAAAAAGGGAATGTCAGGAGAAATCAGAGTAACATTGAACATATGTAGAATGAAGAAACATGAGGGAAGGACGAAAAGTCACGTGCCTCAAAGTACCACCAAGGATGGCTAGAAGAGAGGAGGCCCCGTGAGAAGATCTTGTCCTTGCCTCCATCACCACCAAGATCAGCACTTCAGAAGAGACACCTTGGCGAAAGGAGGCCATGCAATTCCCTACTGGTTTTCCAGTTCGTGTTGCTTGAAGACCAAAGCCTCTGCTGCTGCCCTTATTTCATTCGGACCGGGATTTGACTTCATGTTATGGAACTGCCCGTGCCCAAATGCAGCACGTGCAAACCCTTCACTGAGTTGAAGAGACTGCGCTCGAAAGCCAGTCGTAGCCTCGCATAAGCGCATCCCGCCAGATGAGGAGCACTGATCGGTATGTCCAAAGAAATGTGCCGGTATCCATCCATGGAGCACCAAGCCGAGGCCCAGCGACATGTGCGAGAATGAAGAAGTAATACGTCATGTCCATGAAATCCCGTACTTGTCCAGAAATTTCTTCAAAGCCGCGACTGTCTCGGGATAAACAAAATTCCCGGAAGAGTCGTAAGCATTAAGCCGATGGTAGAGCGCAGGAGTTCATCTGCAGATCGAAGGACCTTAGCACCGCTGTCAAAGAAAGCCATGAAGGCATAAATGATTCCTCCCACTCTAGCCAAGGCGTGCGCGAGGTGTTTGCAGCACATTCCGGCAGTAATGATAGCTCAAGGCGTTTTGCTCGCATTGTCACATTGAACGCTGGAAGAAGTGCTAGGGGACTAGGCCCTGTCACCCGGAGTAGTGGTTGAACGTGAGATGGAACGGGCGAGGTTGTATGGGCGACAAAGGTGTTGCTCGGAAAGGCTGCGAAAGATCTGCGAAATGGCAGGATCAAGGTCCCTCTGGAGAAAATGCTGGAAGATAGGTGGTAAAGGGTTTGTAACTTGGAGCGTAGGCATTTCATCCCGAGAATCCGTTGATGTCATGGTTGGAGAGGATCCTGTGAGGGCTGCCTCGACCAGTGTATCGAATGTGTTGAAGGAAGAAGGTACTACGGGCACAATTTCCAAATTTGAAGCGAGATGCTTAGCCTGAAAAAAAGAAAGGGGTGCATGCAAGGATTAGTACGTGATAATTGATAGGTAATGGGTATTGGCAGATGAGTAGGAGAAGAAGGTAAATAGAATATTATCGGTACGGATACCTCAAGGGGTCCGGCAGATCAAGAATAGCCTTGCAAAAGCAGAGTTTGGGTCCTCGGCAATGTCAATAACCTGCGGGATGAGCACGCGTCGAGTGTACAGATTATGGTGTGAGGAAGGAGAGGGGGACAAAACTTAAAACGCTGGGCTGTCATCAGCCACGCTAAAGCGGCGTGTCTCGCTACCAGCGGACTCGAAGAAAACATCGAACCACCTTGTCCTCCCGGATGTCGAATAAGCAAATGCATCCTCACTGCGCAACCCTCACAAAGTCCCTTGGTCAGAATCTTCACTAGCATCGTCACAACGCTCTTGCTCTGGAACATTAGCCTCGGATTCGGTGGTGTCACTATCATCACTATCATCGTCAACTTTGTCACTCAGCTTGGGGTTCGCGCACTTCAGCGATCTTGGTGCGTGTTCCGTAAAATCTTGCATGTAGAATCGACGCTTCAACGCGTTTAGGGTCACTGAGGAGATACCGGGGTGTCACTTCTCTTTCTCTTTGGGGTTGTACCCATTTTCCTATAAAAAAATAATATATGTATATAATAAATAAGTATCTACCCACATATCATGCACGCAAAGCAAAAAGAGGGGCATGAAGAAGTACTGAAGTCAAGAACACTTACGGCGGAGAGGGTAGTTTCGGCCTTGCCAACGCGACCGGCTCCGGATGCTGTGAGAGCTTCAAGACTGGGCTGTTCATTCGGGAGTTGCTTCTATGGTTCGAGGAGGGCCACTGGGGCTACCTTGAATGAACCTTTTGGGTTTACGCAGTCGCTTCTCACTCACATTTCGCTCCTCCTCGCTTCTTTTGCTGACGCTGGCGTTGCACTTTCCGAGCCACGACTCAGTACCCCCGGCCGCCGTCTTAGGAAATTCCCCAACGATGTCACCACTCTTGGAAATGAAGGGCAAGTTGCGTTTTTGGCTAAGAGGATGGCTTTCTTCGAAACCAAGCCCACAAGACGAGCCGTTAGGAGGCGATCTGTCCCGGGAAAGGATTGGAACTCACGGAAGGAAGAGAGACAGTTCCAGTAAACTTGGTAGCCTCTGAAAGCCACCAACCTCGCCTTGCTCGCTAAAACGATGGGCCTATAACTGGCTGGTATGTGGTCATTACTCCAGTAAGATCCTGTGTAGTGCAAAGGGGTCACCATGGTTGGGACTACTGGGAACCCCTTGGTCAAGCCCGAACTGCCGCCTGACTCGTTGTGGAGAGTAGGTCACGGAAATCTCTGCGCGATTATCCCCAAGAATAGGCAAGGGGATGGGAGCAACATTCAACAAAGCATACTTCCGAGGCTGGTCACTCTGCGATACGGCTGCTGGAATCTCAATCGATCAGCCGGCGCAAGGTATAGAAGGGCAAAGTGAAGGTCTCGATGAGGTGCGATGGACGAAAGACAAAATTCTCGACATTGTCTAGCAGCTTTAAGAAATTCTGGCCTTTCCTCTGCATTCTCTTGAACCACCTGCAAACTAATGGAAGATTGTTTGGCATAAAGGAACCATTGCCCTAGTCAGCCAACTTTATAGCATGCGAATGAGGGAGTGAATGCACATCCAACCCTTTGAGACGCTCCCACAAGAACACCTGCAAGAAACCAGAATTTAGGAGGGTCTCCACGCCCATGGTTCCTGATGCACTCTTTTCCAGAAGTTGGGTTCTGATTAAGTAGATGGTATAGATGTCCCAGAACATGGGGGCTAAGGGGATGGTATCGCCTCGGGCTATGGCCAAAGCCAAGGGAAATACGCGCTCATGAAGGCAATCCTGAGAAAAGTCACAGAGCACGAACCGCCCAAGCCACAGAGCTATAAAGGCAGCCAAACGGCAGGGACTCTGTCTGTTTGCATCCCCAAAATATTGTATCCAGTTGCTAAACCGGAGTGAAGTGCTTTGGGAGAGGTGGGAGCGCCTCTTCGCAAGACTGCAAGGTTATTTATTTCTTCAGGTGAGGGCGATGCCGAAAGGACTACGGTCGCCACAGACAGGAAGGCGAGAGATATTCGCCACATCTTCAAGGGTAGGGGTAAATTCCCCCCATGAGCACACAAAGGTGTGAGTAGCGGTGCTCCATCTCCGGACCACGTGACGAAGCATCTTCGCTTCGATATGGATGTCCCACAATTTGGAAAGGAAGATGGCATCAAGGACTTGTGCTCTGCACAGGATGTTGCATGTGGATGGATCCCGCAGTTCACGGTCGACCCATTCTGACCAGCCTTTACTGATGCCGCAAGGATATTGGAAGAATAGGGAACGGCCGTGGAAAGAGGCCCTTTTCAATGCAGCATCTGGATATGGAGGCGGATTAATTACGTGAGCAGTCTTAGGGGATGGCTCATCACCAACAACGGGATTTTTAAGGGCATCTTCAAGCAACAAGAGCGGCCCTTCTGCTTTAAGATTGTCATCCATGGAGTAGAGATGGTCTAGCATGATCGGCGGAAGGTCAGGTGGACGCCATGGCAGGCCTACTTGAGTCCGCACCGCAAAAAAAAAAAAAAAAGAGGAAGAAAGAACAAAATGCATAAGTTCCAGCACCTTCACGAATTGTTGAACGCACGCACATCTCTGTAATATCATGCCAAGACCATATCAAGAAAGAAAAAAGGAGACCAATTCAATATCATCATGCAAATCTTTCCTATGAGAGGGGAAAAGATTATCTGGTGCTAAAAGAAAAAGAGGAGAAAATGAATCACAGGGATAAAATATGCTAAGGAAGCCATGGAGTGGCTGTTCCTGTTCCTTCCACCATGCTTCGACACCATCTAGAGGTTTTGTGGTTAATCAAGGTAAGATATCGCCTCAAGCACACTTAAAATCCCAAATCAGTGGTCTATGCCCGAAATTCGAGCCTAGGGCTTGGGAAATTAGATGAAACCCAGACCGAGAAAAGTGCCCTGTTCATGAGGAATTCTAAAAATATATATATATATATATATAAAAGGGTGCCTCCACATGTACATATATGCGTATGTATGTGTGTATGTGTATAGATGCATCTGCCCGGAGTAACGAGATGTAGAAAAAAAAAAAAACAGAGCGATGCTTACTGATGCTATTGCTGGAATTCTTCCAAAGCCTTACCAAGTCGAAGGGGGAAGCCGCTTGCGATTACACAGAGAAATTGCTCCACACTTCGCCAAGTGACTTTGCTAAGCTTGGTTTTGGACGGATTGAAGAGCGAATCGAAGAAATTTGAAGGATTTTAAAGAAGAATCGTGGCTTTTCCCGATGATTGCGAGCGGTTTCTGGCGTAACCAACCAGGGTTGTGGTTGAGGCCTCACTGTGATTTCTCGTTTCCCAAGGGTTCTCTAGACCTGTGTATGAAAAGAAACCAGCAAAAACGAAAAGGGCAACTAGTTTTAGGGCTCGCGCCTGAAGAGAGGAGTCGAGACGAAAAGAGAAAAACAAGAGAAGAAAAGGAAAGAAAAATAAAATAAAACAAGATTGATGGAAGCGTACTTGGGGAATGCAAGAGACCGCTGGAAAATAATCATGGCAGCACACACGCGGGAAACGACAAGGTCACGTCAGCAGCCTAGATTTGATTTTTCTTTTGGGCCAGGTTTGATTATTTGACCCATCTCAAAGCTATTCATGGCCCCAATAATCAAGGGGGCTAATGTTGAGGCCCAAAAATCCAAGGGGCTAAGCCCAAATTAACCCTTAGCCCAATATGAGTGATTGGATGCAAAATAAGCTCAATCGGGATAAAAGAAAATTTATAAGAGCCGCCAACACAAGCTACAAGCCACAAATCATGCTAAACAAGCACGTGCAGAAGGAGCCAAGGACATACCGATATTACTAAATCACGCTCACATGCTCATTCGGCGCTACTTGGCCCGACTATAGCCTATCATGGCATAATAAAACCCCAAGCACGAGCATAGAAATCATGCGCATTCTAATACCAAGCTACGTTAAGAGCTTAAGTGGGCCCAAGCCACAAAATTAACCGGGGCTTACTGAGAAGGTTGTGGTATGGAAGGAAACAAGCAATCACGGGGCCCATTGAGGGTTCAAGGAACGTAGGTTTCAAAGCCACTTGGGGGCTTTGGAACTCAAGCCCGTTCCTAGAACCCAAGCATATGGGTTAGCATGAGAGAGAGGAGAAAAAATTGACCCATGCTCTAGGAAGACACCAAAGAACCTACCAAGATATTTAGCCCAGCCCACATCAATAGAATTAGAGGGAAAGCCTTTCCAGCAGCTTGACAAAAGCCTGTCAAACGATAGAAGCAACAAAGCCAGAGGACCCAATACCATATGTACAAGCCCAAGCCCAGCAACTTGCAAAAATCTGGCGTCAAGCCCTATTCCCGTTTGAATTCCAAACAATGGTCATAAGGGAGCCACGGCAAGACCAGAGGAAATCCATGGGGGTGAGAGAAGTGTCCATCGGACAAAAGGCTCCATCTCTCCCCTTTTCCTCTGTAAGCTCTGCCTTGGAGAAAACATAAGGAAAGCAGGTGGCGCCTTCCCCTCTATGGGAAAGCCCAGCTGCGTCAAACCATTGGAACCATAAAGGGTTCCTTACCCATGCTCCTTGGATGGAGAAATTCATCAAAATAGGGCTAAGTAGGAGCTGCCAAGGAAAAAGGAAGAGGAAAACCAGACAAAATTAGAGCTCCTAACGCCTATAAAAGGAGACTTTTGCTACCCAGAAAAGGCATCCACAACTCAACGACCCAGAGCTTGACCAAGCTTTGTCAAGCAATCTAGAATTTACTCAAGCCACCCAATCCCCTTTCTCCGTTGTTTTCTTCTTCCCCTGAGATAAAACCTTGCTAAGTTTCCTTTGTTCTCAGTTTAAGATTTGATCCTCTGTAAGAAATTCATGCTGTTCTCTCTCTCTCTCAAACTGCTAAACTCATGAAAGCTTAGCTCTCATGCCACATACTCCTCAGGCTGAGCCATTAGCGAAATCCTCATACTTATTTGGGTGTTAGTGAAGTGATCTTGAGAGTGTTCTTTTAAAATCTCATTAGATTTTCTAAAAACTCTCTTGGGAGCTTGTTTTTCGAACTCAAGCATTTGGGGGATTTTGCTCGTTGTCTTCCTACAGCAGCCCAGGCCTATTCGTCATCTGGAACAAAAACCCCACAATTACATAAAAAATTCCCGTCCCATTTTTGGTGGCCGCACCAAAATTTAGAATTTTTGCGCGACGAAAAATACATATTGGTCGCGCAAAGTCTAAAAAATTATATGAAAAATTCCGCGTCCCATTTTTGGTACCATGCCAAACTTTGCAACGAAAAATATAAGTTGGTCTCAAAGTCTAAATTTTTTAAAAAAATCCTCGGTCCCATTTTGGTACCGCCCAAATTTTTAGAGTTTTGCAACGAATTGTTGGTCGCGCAAACTTTTGAGAGAAGAAAAATTGGTTCGTAGCACGATATTTATAAAAATAATTGTTATGAATAATAAAAAATAAAATTATTTTTTTTTACGATTTAAAATATAAATAAGGTTAAAGCTACTTAATAAATGTATATCCCAATTTCTTAAGTGTTATACGTACAAAATAAATAAATTTAAAGCTACTTAATAAGTAAATAAATATATAACACCATTCAACGATCCAACCGTCAGACTTGTTTGTATATACTTCAAGATCGTATATCCCAAAACTCCCAAAAAATAAACATTCGGAGACCCAGTAACGGAACAAAAAATTTCAACGGTTCTAAATGAAAAATCACGATTTAACGGTTATTTTAACTCCGATTTTGATGATTTTTTACAGCTACACTCCTTGACCTTATATGAATACAATGAACTAATTCGATCGTTAATTTAAAATATTTACACTAGTGGATACCACAAAATCTTATGTTATATTTAACAAAAGTATAAATAAACTCTTAATTGTTAGTGAATATATTGTTTTGATGGCATACACATTCTATGAAACTAGTTTGAACGATCCAACCGTCAAATTGTTTGTTTATACTTTCAGATCATATGCGCCAAAAATCGAAAAAAATAAACATTCAGAGATCAAGTAACGGGACAAAACTTTTCGACGGTTATAAATGAAAAGTCATGATTTAACGGTTATTTTAACTCCGATTTTGATGATTTTTTACCGCTACACTCCTTGACCCTATATGAATACAATGACTGAATTTGATCTTCAATTTAGAATATTTACACTAGTGGATACCACAAAATCTTATGTTATATTTAACAAAAGTATAAATAAACTCTTAATTGTTAGTAAATATATTGTTTTGATGGCATACGCATTCTACAAAACTAGTTTGAATGATCAAACCATCAAACTTGTTTGTTTATACTTTCAGATCATATATGCCAAAAATCGGAAAAAATAAACATTCAGAGATCAAGTAACGGGACAAAACTTTTCGACGGTTATAAATGAAAAATCATGATTTAACGGTTATTTTAACTCCGATTTTGATGATTTTTTACCGCTACACTCCTTTACCCTATATGAATACAATGACTGAATTTAATCTTCAATTTAGAATATTTACACTAGTGGATACCATAAAATCTTATGTTATATTTAACAAAAGTATAAATAAACTCTTAATTGTTAGTGAATATATTGTTTTGATGGCATACGCATTCTACGAAACTAGTTTGAATGATCCAACCGTCAAACTTGTTTGTTTATACTTCGAGATCACATATGCCAAAAATCGGAAAAATAAACATTCAGAGATCAAGTAATGAGACATAACTTTTCAACGGTTATAAATGAAAAATCACGATTTAAAGGTTATTTTAACTCCGATTTTGATGATTTTTTATAGCTACACTCTTTGATCCTATATGAATACAATGAACTAATTCGATCGTCAATTTAAAAAATATATTTTCTAACAAAAACCCAATCCAAACAACAATAATATATTTTTCTAACAAAGATTTTTAAAAATAATTTTTCTTATTTTATTTATTTTATAAGGACTTTGCGCGACGAAGTTTTGTTGTTTCGTCGCTCAAAGTAGCTTTGCGACAATTTTTTTGCAAAATTTGGTCGCGCAAGACTTTGAGCAACGACGTATTGTCGTCGCGCAAAAGTTGGTCACGCAAAGTCACTTTGAGCGACGAATTATTTTTCGTTGCACAAAAGTTGGTCGCGCAAGGTTTTTAGCGATGAAGTTTTGAATTTCATCGCGCAAAGTGACTTTGAGCGACGAATAATTTTTCGTCGAGCAAAATTTGGTCGCGCAAGGGTTATTTTGTAGTAGTGTATGCGCATGTGAGCTGTGAGAGGCTAGTCAACTGGTGATACTAGTCAGTAACCAGCCTCTCACAGTTAGGACGCACTTGGAATGTTTTGCATGTATATATAAAGAATTTCTTTTCTAATAAAAATACATCTAGAAACTATACACAGCAACTTTGATTTGGGAATTTATAACAAAGCATTTCCTTCCTACCTTTGTTCCGTCCTTTCCCATAGGTTATTAGAGGCCTTGTCATAGACAAAGAGAAAGGCAACTTAGTGAAGGCTGATCGATTTTGTTTTGTAAAGAGGGCTATGCATAGCACGAAGATGCTGTCTAATCGAGCTGTAAGGTACACTATGAAGCTTTTATTTTGGTTAGTCTCATAGTGCAAATGCAAAGCAGGCATTCATTGTGCTGTTAAAACATTAGCAATAAGAACTTCCTATGAAAGTTCCTATTTTCACATTTATTACTCTGGTATTATAACTTTGTGTATGTGGCGCACAGGTTCTTCCAACATGGCACGAAGAGGCTATCTAATTGTTTGATTCGGTCCGCCATGGATGAATTGAATTAAAATCTATCTGAAGACTGAATTTGAATTCGAATTCAAATTGAAGTTGGATTGGGAAGAAGGAATTGGGGAAGAAGGAACTGGATGACATTTCCTTATGCACATTTACTTATCGTTTTCTGAGGAGATGAGGCCTCTCCTCAATATTTAAAGATGTAAAACACATGAAATTGAATGAGCCCTTCAAGTGGAGCTTACAAGAACAAAGGATAATTAACAAATGATCTATTCCTATTGGTAATTTACCTCTCTGAATAAAATTACATTACATACTTTCTTTTTCTTTGGATAAAAAGAATATAAAAGCTATCTAAGATGAGACACTTGCATGCAATGCTACCAAAGAAGCATAAATGCCATCCTTGATACCGATCAAAGTTTCATGCTTTCCTTTCTCTGCAATGACTCCATTTTTCACCACTGCAATTACATCCACACTCTTTATTGTGGATAACCGATGGGCAACCACGATTGTCGTTCGATCCACCATGATTTGGTCCAATGCATCTTGAACCCCTCGTTCCAATTCAGCATCAAGAGCACTTGTGGCTTCATCTAGTAGTAGTATCTTTGGTGCCTTCATTATAGCTCGTGCAATTGCCACCCTTTGCTTCTGTCCACCAGACAATTGAATTCCCCGCTCTCCTAATATTGTATCATAACCCTGCATTGTTTTTCCAAACTTAACATGGTTAATCTTCAACATTCCGAATAAAATTTTGTGAATATTCATCAACTAGTCCTTCTCATTTATGCAGCACCATGTCTGTTCTCCGTCTCAGAAGCTGTCGCTTATATGCAGGTACTGTATTGTCTTAGCCAGAGCACTGTTTTAACTTCTGACTCATTTTATTGCTATTATTTTTGTGGATTTAGTTTATTCGTATGCAGACATTGACTCATGATTCTTTTCAGATGGTTGACAGATTGGATGATGGAACCATAGCAGCACAGCTTGGTCCACTTGATTATGAGGGGCTCTATAAGGCAATATGTTGTGCCTCAATTTTATAGAGCTTGGTATTGGTTTTTTCTTGCTCCTTTTTAACTATTGACATGATTTCAGGCTGTTGGAAGAGCCCTCATCAGGGCACATGTAGAGGGTCAACTAAAGGTTAATATGTTTCTGATTTGTGTATTAGATATGTAAGAATTGGTTCATGAGCATAAAGTGATTGTGGTATATATGCGGAGTGAGATAATGTCTAAGCCTGAACTATTTGTGACACCTGATCCAGAATTACCCCTAGCACTTTTGGATCAAAAGGAGGTATGTCTTACAGAAATTTATCGTTCAGTAGCGTGTGACATCATTTAACTCCTTATTTACTTCTTTGACCTATTCGTGAATTAGGCTGGTAAAAAGCTTCTGCTCATTACCAACTCAGATTATCATTACACAGACAAAATGATGCAGCATTCCTTCAACAGATTTCTTCCCAATGATATGGGTTGGCGAGATTTATTTGACATTGTAAGTAAACGTCTTTGTTTACTTATAACTTCGTGCCACATTGAATAGTAATTATTTTATTGGACCTCTGCTATAAAAGTCTCTGGATCATTCTTTCCTGGGTGATGCTTAAACCAGCAGCATAATTTTATCACAGACCAGTTTTATTTTGTGTGTGTGTGTTTAACAATCAAAGATTGCCTTGAAACTTAATGATCATTAGAATTGTGACCGCCTCAACAGCAGTGAGTCATGGTTTTTTGGTCTATCACGCTCATTTTCAGGTAGTAGTCACCGCAAGGAAGCCAGAGTTCTTCCAAATATCACACCCTATGTATGAGGTGGTGACAGGAGAGGGCCTCATGCGTCCATGCTTCAAGGCTAAAACAGGTGATGAAGACTAATGTTCAGTACTTGTGCTTGTTTAGCCCTGAAATTCTTGTATTTTTAAGGCAAAATACGGTGAAGTTGTTAATTTCATGTGCTCTGTGCTTGCACTTGCTTTGAATGTCACTTGGTTGCACATTAGCTAAATAATCATGTTTGATAAATGATTGTTATTGTGACAGTAATTAAATAAATTACTAAGTTGTTAAGTTGGTCAAATCTCTGCTGTTTTTGTTCTCAGTCAACATCATTTTTACTTTTCAATATATTAAATTCCTCTGGGCTTTGTATGGATCATATTATTTGATAGTTCTTTACTTTGTTGGCATTGGTTTTATTTAACAATCTCATGCTCATTCAAATTCTTCTTCTTGCAGGAGGATTGTATTCTGGGGGAAGTGCTCAGATGGTTGAGAATTCCCTAAATATTCATGGAGATGAAATACTGTATGTTGGTGATCATATCTACACTGATGTAAGTCAATCCAAAGTTCATCTGCGATGGCGGACGACATTAATTTGTCAAGAATTGGAAGAAGAGGTTTGTGTAGTTGATTTTCTCTTTACATGCAAGAGCACAGAAGAGAAAGTGCAATTAACATGTTTCTGGAAGTTGAGATCTCACTATCTGTAGAAAATATATTTCCTTGTATTAAACAAATTACACAAAGTCCCTATTTATACTGATACATGATATCTACTTAAGGTAGGAAGGAAATAATATAGACATGAATACAATTCGATTTACAGCAAGAAAGGCTAATTGCTAGGAGAAGATTGTGAAGTTGACTTCCGTGTGTGCTAGGAAAGGAAAGATGTGTTAACACCCCACTCGCCAGCGAGCAAACTGGGCATCATAGGATGCACAAGTTTGGAAGATGTATGTTGATGGCGTGGTTTGTGAAAGGCTTTGGTAAACAGGTCCGCAGGTTGGTTGACTGAAGGAAAAAAACAAACTTGATGACTTCCAAGAGCAACCTTTTCACAGACAAAGTGATAGTCCAACTCAATGTGATGTGTGCTGGCATGGAAAACTAGATTGACAGCCATGTACATGGTGCTGAGATTATCACAAAAGAGTTGGACCGGGAACAGAAGACACACACCCAATTCATGAAGAAGAGAGTAGAGCCCAGTGGTTTCGGCACAAGCATGAGAGAGGGCATGATATTCCGATTCTGTACTAGAGTGCGAGATTGTGGGCTATTTCTTGGAACACCATGAGATGAGGTTTGTTCCAAGAGTAATCACATATCTAGTGGTCGACCGATGAGAATCAGGGCACCCAGCCTAGTCCGCATCAGAGTAGGCGGAGAGGCGAGCTGCAGCAGTTTGAGGAGTGAAGGTGAGGCTGAGATCAATAGTGCCCTTGATGTACCCAAGTATTCGTTTGTCGGCAACAAGGTGAGGGGTGTGAGGGTCACTCATGAACTGAGCAACAATGTTAACGGAAAAAGATATGTCAGGGCGAGTAAGAGTGAAATATTGTAAATTGCCAACAAGCTCGTGATACTAGGTTGGGTTGGAGATGAGAGCACCATCACAAACATAGAGGAGACCCTTGGCAGCCAATGGAGTATATGCGGGTTTGGAATTGAGAAGATTGGCTTTTTGTAAAAGTTCATGTGCATATTTGAGTTTATTGATATGGAAAGTACCATCCTTATGAAGAACCTGTAAACCTAAGAAATATCTAAGCGGACCAAGGTCTTGTTGTCAAAGTGGCCACCTAAAAGAGAGATGAATTGTTAGAGATGAGTGGAATCACTGCCAGTTACCAAGATGCTGTCGACATATAGAAGAAGAAATATGGTATGGGAGGCATGTTGAAAAATAAATAATGAAGTGTCAGCTTGGCTCCGTGTAAAGCCCATAGAGAGAAGGAAAGTACTGATGCGATGGAACCAAGCATGAGGTGCTTGTTTAAGGCCATAAAGTTCTTTATGGTGCTTGCAAACATAAGAATGACAAGTGGGATCAATGAAACCAGGGGGTTGAGCCATGTAGACATCTTCTTGAAGAAACCCATGGAGAAAGGAATTTTTGACATTAAGCTGACAAATGGACCAACCATGAGAAACTGCAAGACTAAGAGCAGTGCAAATGGTGGCAGGGTTGACAGCAAGACTGAAGGTTTCAGCATAGTCTATGCCTAGACGTTGATGAAAACCCTTGGCCACTAGACGAGCTTTATAACGTTCAATGGAGCCGTCAGAGTGACACTTAATCTTAAAAACCCATTTGCTACCAAGTTCTGAGAAGGAGAGGAAGGAACCAAAGACCATGTATGATTTTTGAGAAGTGCATTGATCTCTCCAGTCATGGCGTCAAGCCATTCAGGATGCTTAGTGGCCTGTAAAAAACAAGTAGGTTCAGTATGATCAACAATAGTTAATAAGGCACGGGGAAGGGGGTATTTAACAGTGCCTTCGGTGTGAAGCTTGGGCTTTTGAATGCCATCCAAGGCGGGTGCACATGCGAGGAATATAAGCAGTGGGAGATTGCAGAGTTCTGGGGGGGTTTGAAGCTACGGGAACAAGGGCAAGCGAAGAAAGGTGTATGCGAGAGCATCGGGAATAAGTTTGGAGCTATGGCTGGGCTGACGCGGAAGAAGTGTGGTGGAGTGGACCATGGGGTGTGGCGGTGGGGTCATGGCTTATGACTGCAGCACTGGAAAGGTGAGTACCAAGGTGGGGCCGTGAGTTTGCGAGTCTGAGTCTGGGGCATGAGTGATATATTCGAGGCTAGGTGCGGAGGAGGGAAACTTCGACCCAAAGATTGTGGGGAGTATGAGAAGTGGTAAGGAGGGTATGGATCATGGTGACAATGTGTCATGTTTGCATCCAACTAGGCCATTTTATTGGGGAGTGGGGGGACATGAGAACCGTTGGTGGATGCCTAGTTGACTGCAAAGATCAGAGAAAGCATTATTAACATTTTCAGCGCCATTGTCACTTTGAAGGATTTGCACAGTGGTGTGAAATTGATTTTTAACCATGGCAAGAAAGGTTTGAAAGTGAGAAAATGCCTCATTTTTACGGTGCATAGGATAGATCCATGAGTAACGGGAAAAGTCATATGTAAAGAAGACATAATAGTGATAACTAGGGATAGAAATGACCGGGGACATCCATATATCAGAGTGAATTAAATAAAAGGGAGATTGGGCAAAAGTTTTATTACTAATAAATGATAGTTTGGTGGATTTGCTAAGTGTACAATCCTTATAGAAAGCATGAGAGACTTTAAAGTCTAGAGATGGCGCTAAGTGAGATAGCACAGGATGGGATGGATGGCCAATACGATGATGCCAAGCAGGAGAATGCAAGGTGGTAAGGGCACGGGGGGCGGTGGATGAGTGAGAGGAGAAGGAAAGTGGGTAAAGACCATCTTTAGAAGGCCCCTGAAAGAGTAACGAACTAGTACGTAAGTCATAGATTTGATAAAAGTCTGGAGTAAAGACAAAAACCACTAAATTATCACGAGTAAAACGGGACACAGAAAGAAGATTAGTACGAAGAGAGGGAAGATAAAAGACATTTTGAAGAGAAAATTTATGAGAACCTAAAGGAAGAGGAAGATAGCCAGTATGAGAGATAAAGGGATAATCTCCATTACCAAGAAATACAAAATTATTACCCTGATATGGCTGTTGATTTTGGAGATTAGAAGGACTACCAGTCATGTGATGAGTGACACCTGTGTCAAAGTACCAAGTGGAGTCAGGTGCGTGCATGAATTGAGCCCCATCAAAGAAAGGATATGATTTTGGGCCATTGTAGCGATGGGGACATGTTGCAGTAGTACGTTGATTGGTATTGCAGGTGGTGCACCAAGCGGGTCCCAAAACACCAAGAGCTGAGTTGGGTTGGGTAGAGTGTTTGCTAGAAGTAGCAGATTGGGCCCAAAGGGGCTGAAAGGAAGGTTAGTTACTTTGAGGTCCAGAACTTGGAGCAAAAGGAGGGCACAGTTTATTAGGCCATTGGGGCTGCGGGGAGCCATTCCACGGGTTGCTCCAAGAAGGTGAGAAGTTGAGTCAGCCACCACGACGACCACGCCTGTTGCTGGAGAACCCACCACCACAGTGAGAATTAAAGGAAGTATGACCAGTGTTGTGATGAGAAGATTGGGTGGCCATTAGCGCTATGTTTTGGTCAAGAGAGATTCGAGGAGCCTGTGCGTCGAAAGCTAACAAACGAGCACGAAGATCAGCAAAGTCAGGAAGCAGAGGAAAATTGAGAATTGTTGTGACAAGCATTTTGAAATTGGGTCCTAAACCCTGGAGCACAGTAGTGACAAGTTCTTTTGGGGAGACAGGTTCATTAATGGCAGCCAATGAATCGGCAAGGGACTAGCATGACGAAGGTAAGCATCAATGAGTTGAGAGCCTTTTTGCATATCCATGAGTTGAAAACGAAAAGCAAATTCATCAGCCATACTAGATTGAGAGAAGTGGCATTGGAGACACTCCCAAAGATCTTGGGCAGAGGTGCAGCCGACGGTGAGAGAGAGAATGGACTCAGAGAGTGTACTGGTGATGTAGCTAACAATGAGTTGGTCTTGTTGGTACCACTGAGGATAGGTGGGATTGGTTCGGGTAAGAGTGGGGGTGGTGGTTGTTGGTGTTGCGGTCTTAGAAGTGGAGGTTTGGGCAGAAGGTTGTTTATGAGTGCCATCGATAAATTTCTAGAGGTCATGACCGGCTAAAAAATGTTTGAGTTGATGGAGCCAAAGGAGATAGTTGGAGTTAGTAAGCTTGATAAAATGAGAAGAGTTGGGGCTAGGGAGGGAGATGGTGGATTCAGAAGAAGCCATGAGGTGGACCTAAAAGAGAGGATTGGATTGAATAAGGGAGAGGGAGGAAACCCTAGGTTAGGCTGATACCATGTAGAAAATATATTTCCTTGTATTAAACAGATTACACAAAGTACCTGTTTATACTGATATAGGATATCTACTTGCCAGTTTCCTTATATAAATATTCTATTGTTCAACACACCTATGGGCTATAATTTTTAATTTGGTGTCCTAGCAATTGAGAGATTTAATATCCTTGAACTGTTAAATGCTGATTAGGTCTCCATTTGTTTCGTGAAATTTTGAGGCTGCAGTTTAGTGCTTTGATTCATAGCCCGGCGGTTGGTGTGGGTATAGAGCATCACTGGTAGAGCTTATAAATCAAAAGGAGGTCGTAGGGGATCTTTTCAACCAACTTCGGCTCACCTCGCAAAGGCAAACTAAAGGACGCCCTGCTCAAGTAAGCTTTATCCATCACTGAATTCTTGTAATGTATAGTGATAATATCTCAATATATTTTTCATATCTCCACTTTTTTATGCTTGTATCTGTATCCTTGAGCATTAAACAATTACTGCTTTAATTAACAAATATTGTCTACTCACCGTTGCATGTATTTGAGTATAGAAGTCAAGATGATCTGGTTATCATTTGAACATTTCTATACTAATAGATAAGTGCAACTCTTAATTCTGGTGTTACCTCTGAACTGAATCCATGCTACATTTTCTTTTTCCCATTAAGCATCACCACCCTCAGCAAACAGTATGAACTCCTAATCCAAGAGTGTGGACCAAGAGATGATAGAACTGGAAATATAAAAAAAGAAATGGTTTATATGATGTAGTGCTTCTTAATTTTATCTGAACTTTTCTGCACTTTCAGCCTTGCTGCAACAAACTTGGATGATCAAGAACTCTCAGAAAGCATGCAAAAGCTACTTATAGTTATGCAAAGACTGGACCAGAAAATTGCTCCAATGCTAGAAGCAGATGGAGAGCTCTTCAACAAAGGGTAAGATGGGGTTAGGAAACATACGGAATTGATTATTTTTATTACTAGTGTATATCTGTGGAAAATGTTTCAGTCATAAATATACAGTTGACCTCTTGAACCTGCTGTGCATTAGGTGGGGATTTCTTTCCCGTGCAGGGTTGTGGGATAAAAGCCATTTGATGAGACAAATTGAGAAGTATGTTCTTTTTTTCGAAGTTCATATTTCATTCATCACAAGACTCTGGTTCACGTCTGTGACAGAAATAAAAATTTATATTTTGAGTGTCCTTAACAATGATTCTCTCAATTCTTTTTCATCTTACAGGTATGCTAATATATATATACCTCCAGGGTGTCAAATTTCTTGCATTATACACCTTTCATGTATTTCCGCTCACAGGAACAGGTAACTACTAAACACCAAAGCTTAAATTGTTAAGGAATGCCAACATTGTCATCTTCACGCACAACCCTGCACATTGAAAGGCAGACCGTATAAATTACCAAATGAGTAGAGAATGAGGATTTGAGATTTCGAACTTAGGACCTCTTGATACTGTGAGGTAACAATGTGAAAAAGAGAACAAGACTACAATATTAATGAACATGCAAATAAGCAAGCAATACATGACTATTTTACAACCCTCAACTTTTTGAAAGAGCACTTATATGCCTTATGCCTTTTACCACTGCAGACGCTTGCTCATGATTCGTACTCATACTACTGTTCAAGGTTTAATGGGTCTGCCGTGGATGACGAGGTCGACTTTATGTTGTAGAAGTGCATTCTTGGCTGTAAATATTGCTCAAGTTGACCATGTTGACCATGGTAAGTATCTTGACTCAATTGTTGTTCTGTCTGATAACGTTGGAATGTTTTGCATGTATAAAGCATTTATTTTCTAATAAAAATACATCTAGAAACCATACACAGCAACTTTGTTTTGGGAATTTCTAATAAAGCATTTCCTTCCTGCCTTTGTTCCATCCTTTCCCATAGGTTATTAGAGGCCTTGTCATAGACAAAGAGAAAGGCAACTTAGTGAAGGCTGATCGATTTTGTTATGTAAAGAGGGCTATGCATGGCACAAAGATGCTGTCTAATCGAGCTGTAAGGTACACTATGAAGCATTAGCAATAAGACTTCCTATGAAAGTTCCTATTATCAGATTTATTACTCTGGTCTTCCCTCGTATTATAACTTTGTGTATGTGGCACTTAGGTTCTTCCAACATTTTGCACTTTTGCATATCATTTTTGGCACGAAGATGCTATCTAATTGTTTGATTCGGTCCCGCCATGGATGAATTGAATTAAAATCTAACTGAAGTTGGATTGGGAAGAGGGAATTGGGGATTTTATTAAAAATGACCATTGGCCAGCTCACTGGAAGACAATTCCTTATGCACATTTACTTATCATTTTCTGAGGAGATGAGGCCCCGACCCCTTCAATATTTAAAGATGTAAAACGCATGAAATTGAATGAGCCCTTCAAGTGGAGCTTACAAGAACATGAGCCCTTCAAGTGGAGCTTACAAGAACGAAAGATAATAAATAAATAAAAAGATCTATTCCTATTGGTAGTTTACCTCTCTGAATAAAATTACATTACATACTTTCTTTTTCTTTGGATAAAAAGAATATAAAAGCTATCTAAGATGAGGCACTTGAATGCAATGCTACCAAAGAAGCATAAATGCCATCCTTGATACCGATCAAAGTTTCGTGCTTTCCTTTCTCGGCAATGACTCCATTTTTCACCACTGCGATTACATCCGCACCCTTTATTGTGGATAACCGATGGGCAACCACGATTGTGGTTCGATCCACCATGATTCGGTCCAATGCATCTTGAACCACTCGTTCCGATTCAGCATCAAGAGCACTTGTGGCTTCATCTAGTAGTAGTATCTTTGGTGCCTTCATTATAGCTCGTGCAATTGCCACCCTTTGCTTCTGTCCACCAGACAATTGAATACCCCGCTCTCCTACTATTGTATCATAACCCTGTATTGTTTTTCCAAACTTAACATGGTTAATCTTCAACATTCCGAATAAAATTCTGTGAATTTTCATGAACTAGTCCTTCTCGTTTATGCAGCACCATGGCAATAGACTATATTATAGTATTTGTGGCCAAAAGAAATTGACAAGCTTGTTAATTTTGTAGTGCCTACCTGTTGTAAACTACTGATGAACTTGTGAGCATTTGCCAATTCTGCTGCAGCTATAATTTCAGCCTCTGTTGCATTCCCATCCTTTCCATATGCAATGTTGGCTCTGATAGTGTCATTAAACAATACAGGCTCCTGGCTCACCAGTCCCATTTGCTGTCTCAACCACTTCAGCTGTAGCTTTTGGATTTTAACTCCATCTAATGTAATGTGACCCGAATCAGGGTCATAAAATCTCTGCAACAGTGAGACGACTGTCGATTTCCCACTTCCACTTTCTCCAACCAAAGCAACTGTCTGAATAACATAATACAAATTTGTAAATCCCAGAAACTTGAATTAGACTACGAGGTTCAAATTTTGTGCTTTGTTTTAAATGAGTAAAAGAACAAAACATGTTACTAACTTACCTTGCCATGATGAATGGTCAGGCAAAGATCCTGGAAGACTGGCACGTCAGGTCTAGTTGGATACTTGAAACTGACATGGCAAAGTTCAATTTCTCCCTTCACATTTTCTATAGTTGTTCCAGATTCATCACTAGAGTCTATTTTTGATTTCCGGTCAAGAATGGAAAATATGGAAGCAGCAGAGCTCTTTACTTTACCAAGATTAGGGGCTAGGGAACCTGACTGAGACACTCCAATAGCTGTCATCGCGAGAGCAAAGAAAACCTGCAAACCAGGGAAATGTTAACAATCGACTGAATGGACTAATGAAGATTTAATTCTCAAGTAACACATATTTAGCAGACTTCGGATCCTCTGCTAATGTTTTCTTATCTATTTACTTACTTGAAGAATTGTAGCACAAGGCATAAAAACTTACCCGGAAAACGTCAGAGAATGTTGTCTTGCCTGCTGCGACAAGTCGGGCTCCAGCATAAAAACTGCAGGCATACACAGAAAAAAGAAAAAAGAACGATAGCCCAAAACCTATCCCGCTGATTAACCCTCGTCTTATCCCTGTCTTAATAGGACCTTCACATTTCTTCTGGTACAATTCAATCACCTTCTCTTCAGCACAAAAGGATGCAATTGTTCGAATACTCCCCACTGCATCATTGGCTACTTGACTTGCGTCCTCGTACATTTTCTGCAACAATTTTAAATTTTCAGCATTGACAAAAAGGATTGGTCTTATATATATTATGCATGTCGTATTGGATGGTGTTTTGACTGCACCAGCTACAAGTTCTATACTATAAACTTTTGTAAAGTTTGGACTTTGGAGAAATACCTTTGCATCTGCACTGAATCCTTTCAAGAACTTGACTTGAGCATAACCAGTTAATCCTAATAGAGGCATCAAAACCAGGATTATAAGAGCAAGTTGCCAATTTGCCACAAAAGCAATACACAAACCAGCAATTGCAGTTGCTGAATTCTCAACCAGCAACCCTAGAGCATCTCCAACCACCCCACGCAGAGAAGCTGCATCTGCGGAAAGCCTCGCACCAATTGCACCACTTGAGTGCTCAGGATCGTCAAACCAACTTACTTCCATGTAAACCACCTTCTCATAGCACATTGATCGAACTCGTTTTATTAACTTACAGCCTGCCACAGCAAAAAAGTATTGTCTTGCTGGCATTGCTATGAAAGTTACCACTCCAAGAACAATGAAGATTAATGCCCAAAACTTCGAATCCTTACGGAGTTGTGGAGGTGGCTCGTAGAAGGTCTTGATTACACTGGATATCAATATCGCAAAAATGGGTAAGACTACC
Organism: Prunus mume; assembly: GCF_029339155.1. Lineage (NCBI taxonomy): Eukaryota > Viridiplantae > Streptophyta > Magnoliopsida > Rosales > Rosaceae > Prunus > Prunus mume. The sequence goes on from NC_142699.1 coordinate 33,850,320, forward strand.
CCATTGACTGCTGCAGCTATAGTACCTAGTAATAATACTGGGATCTCTGGCTTGTTCAGGTAAGCCAGGCGGCGAAGTGAGACTTCTGGAGGTACTCTTGATGATGCTGAAGCAGGAATATCACGTCCTGCAGATGCTGTTTCAAGAGAATCGACTGCAGTGGGCACACCGTATGAGATTGAGAAGGAATGACGGTTACTATTTCCTCTTCCAGATGATCCCTGGCTTATGGATCGTAAGTTTGAAAATCTTTGACTTGAATGTCTTCGAGAATCCACGCTGCTAAGCCTTTCGTGATCATTTACAGCAGTCTGTTCTGACACGCTGCTCATTTCTTGCAACCTTATAAGCTGGCTATATGCTCCTTCAGGGTCCTTAATTAGCTCAGAATGTGGACCTGCTCAGTTGAAAACGATCAGTATGTGCAACACCCATGGAATAAGAATAAGATGAATTGTAACATTATGTTGAACTATAGACAATACGATTTGGCCTTCAAATGGCAGAACAGGACAACATAAATAAATGCATTACCTTTTTCAACAATTGTTCCTCGATGTATAACAGCAATGGTGTCAGCACTCCTTACTGTGCTTAAGCGGTGGGCTACAACGACAGTAGTCCGGTTGATCATAATTCTGTCCAGTGCCTCCTGCACAATGCTCTCAGATTCTGCATCAAGAGCACTCGTGGCTTCATCTAAAAGTAGAATCCTTGGGTCTTTGAGAATTGCTCTAGCTATTGCAACTCTCTGCTTTTGGCCTCCAGATAGCTGAGTTCCATGCTCACCAACCATTGTATCTAGTCCCTAAATGCATAAATCAGAAAACCACAAATAAGAAAAAAGGAATTGAATGAGTTGATAGAAATAATCCGAGTTTTTAGAAAATTCATGTGATATCTCTATATTTCCATCTTTGAAAATAATAAGATCACTGGATGTCTCAATAAGCTTCCATGGTCGTGGAAATTAAGAATTCACACAAAAAGTTTAGAGAACAAAATACCAGAACTTAGATGAAAGTTTAAATGAATTTAACCTGAGGCAGTTTGTCAATGAATTTAGCAGCATTGGCAAGCTCAGCAGCAGCCCTTATTTCTTCAGTGGTTGCACCATCCTTTCCATAGGCAATATTATCTTTAATGCTACAAGTAAATAAAACGGGTTCCTGGCTGACAAGGCCTATTTTCTGTCTGATCCATTTCAACTGGAACTCTTTGAGATTAATACCATCAATAAGAACTTCGCCAGCTAGGGGGTCATAAAACCTCTCAATCAAACTGACTACAGTTGATTTACCACTTCCACTCTCTCCAACCAAAGCAGCAGTTGCACCGCTAGGTATTGAGAGAGAAAATCCATGGAATATTTGTTCATCCGGTCTTGCAGGATAACTAAAATAAACATCCTTAAGTTCTATGTCTCCACGGATATCATGTAATTGTTTCCCATTAGTGTCAGAAGCATCAATCTCTGGCTTTCTGTCAATTGCCTCAAACATCTTATAAGCTGCAGCTTGTCCAGCAGCAAATGCACTCAAGCATGGAGATGCCTGCCCAAGAGACCTGAAAATTTATCATAAAAACATTGTTATATCTCTATCTTCTGAAGAATCTCATATCAAATTTTGGACCCACGGGGGGAGGGGGAGTAGTCAGTAGATCAAGTAAAAATGCAAACACTAGTACAACAGTACTAGGATCAACAAATTTGTTCATTAAATTTTACCGAAATGCAACTTACATGGAACCAGTCAACACAGCGAAAACTACATTGATGACTTCCCCTCCTGTATATCCTTTTTCAAGTATCATCTTTCCTCCAAACCATATAGCCAGAGCATAACTACACATCATAATCAGCATAACTGAACCCATTCCGAACCCAGATGCCAAACCCTCTTGCACACCAGAGTTGTAAGCTTTAATTAAGGAGTTGTTGTAATTAGCTATAGCTTGCTTTTCTCCTGTAAACGATGCAACCTGAATTGGGAACACCGATCAGTTTTAGTTCCACACAAAGAAAATAGAAATAATAAATTTTTGTTTTAAAACAAGTAGGCTTACTGTTCTGATTGAACCAATTGTCTGCTCTACCACAGTTGCTGCCACTGAATAAGCAGTTTGTCCACTGGATGCCATTTTTGATATAAGGATGCCCATGAAGGCACCAGAGAGGACAAGAAGGGGTATAGAAGATAGCATGACAAGGGTGAGAAGCCATCCCTTAATAAAAGCTATAACAAAGCCTCCTACGAATGTTGCAATTAGCTGTATAAAAGTTCCTACCTGCAATAAGAAAATGAAAGAATAAGAGGTTATTGGAGAAAATAGCAACGGCTTAAGGCTTTTGTGTGTGGCATTTAAATACCTTCTCGCCCATGGCCTCTTGAATGAGCACAGTATCACCTGACATCCTCCCAACAATTTCCCCAGTGTTAATTTCTTTATCAAAAAAGCCAACATCTTGCCTCAATATTGTTTTCAAGTATAAACTTCTTATTCGAGAAGCCTGTCTCTCTCCAGTGACCATCCAGCAAGACATCTCTGGCATATAGAAAAAGCTACTATTCTCAGTTCCCAAAAAGCCAAATTATTTGTTTGGTCCACCAGCAGGCAGTTCAGTGTACTTACGTAGAAATGCAGCCGCAGCAGCTCCCACCGCCAAGTAGACAAACTTTAGAGCCACCTGAGAATGTTGAATTGGTGAAATTATATGTGATTAAGCCTTGTTCATTGCAATTTCTACTAAGTTAGAGGAACCAGAGAACCAAAATGGATCTTAAAACAGAAGTTGCCTGGTTGACTCAATTTCTGTGAAGATGTTACATTAACAGAGATAACTATCTACCAGTTTATAGTCACAGAATATTTACCTTGGAAACTGCACCAACCACGTCTTTATTATTCCCACTTTCTCCAAAGGAGTTAATTACATCTCCAAAGATTATGGTCATTAGAGGCATACAGACCCCATTTCCAATAGCGCTGATTGTACCAACAGACATTAACAGGTAATCCAAGGAATCAGCAAAGGAGAAAAGCTTGTAATATGGTACTGTTTTGGTGCCATGCTCCTTGCTCTTGCTTGTATCTTGGGGGTTGTTTTGAGAGTCCTCCACTACTGCTGAGTGGCCGTTCGATGCTGCCGTTCCCTGTTCCTTGATTACATTTCCATTCGCTTGATTTTCCTCAGCCATGTTTTTCACAGCAATAGTAGAGCTGCTATATTTTACGACAAACACCTCAGAGAAGTAAGTTGCTACTATATCTGACAGAGAACTTGATCAGAGCTGCAAGACAAAACATTTATGGTTTGGATCAGGAACTAGATTTTTTTTATTTTTTTTTATTTTTTTTTGGTGGGGGGAGGGGGGGGTGTGTTGAAATTTGCCAACTGATTCTAATTGAATATGTAGTTGATTATTCAGCCAAACTTAAAAAATCCATTTGTTCCTATATTCTTCTTTTTGTGCATGTTGATTCCAGAAGATGAAAATAGAAAATAAAGGTTAAGAACACAGACAGGAAAGGGAAACAGAGGAACAAAGGAACAAGTAATAACAAAAATACTAAGAAGCCTGGCGGAGGTAGAGTTTGATGTTTTGTTGGGGGGGGGCGCACAAGCTTAAGGTTATGAGATTTTTTGTGCAATCTATGCCTATACTCTCTGTATAGTCAAGGAGGTGAGAAAATTGTAAGGGGGCCCAGGCCATCTCAGGCCTGTGAAGCAGTGGGAATGCTGAGAACAAAACTTCACAAACACAATTAGAAACTAACTAAAACGAAACTAGCAAACGAAGGAGAAAAGAGAAAGAAACCAAGTGGGCAGCTAATGCATGCTCTAAAGGTGAGAAATTTAAATAGAAGAGACATAACCACAAGCAGCTGGGATACAACTTCAAAAAGTGTTGCAGGAAACATTAATATCACCAAAAGATGAAGATACTCACTGAGGGGGAAAAAGTTTACCAACTTTCAGGAAATGGGTTGATGAAATTGTTGTACTTTCCCCCGAAAACATTGCTTTATAAGGCAGCACATCAGCCTACAGCCTACCAACTAGAAAGATAGTGTGGATACAAGATTAGTCAAACGTTCAAACTATCCAGACTTTTAAAACTAAAGTGAAAGACGTACAATTCTGGTCCTCTGTTCCTCCTCTTGGTTGCTTGCTTAGGCAGGAAGTAAAATGGGTTGCGTTGCCATTAAGTTAAAGTTGAATTTGCGAAGGATTCACTAGTGTAGTAGTTTGGAGTATTTACACCTTCAGACAAAAAAAGGTCTTGAGTTCGAGTCCTAGTATCCTTGTAGTGTGTGTGAATTGAGTATACAATTGCCTCTCTCAATAAGAAAGGTTCTCAAAAAGTTAAAGTTGAATTTGTCAGCTCATATACTATGCTTTGCAGCTTGCAATCGAATCGGTCGTCTCTCTTTTGCAATTAAAGTTAAATATACCCTACTCTTGTTTTCCCCAAACTTAGGAAGGCGACAGGGTTTTCTTACACACACTACCAATGTATCATAGGAGTTCGAACTTGAAACCACTAATATGTAAGTCAAGACAATTTTCCACTAAACTAGACCCCTTCATCACCTACCCTACCATCATATTGCTTTGAATTTAAAAAAATGTAAAAAAAAGTCCTGCAAAAACGTGAGACCAGTATTGTTTGTCCTTCTTTTGTAATTATTTAACTTGTGTGATATGTAAGCAGATCACAACGTTAGGTAAGAGGTACCAATCCATTATGCATTGCCCTTTAGATTAATCAGGGTATACTGTCTATCTACATAACAGAATTTGGACAATTAATTAAGTTGTATTTTGTCAAAGGGATATATGATTAGAATACATGGAAATGAAAGCAAAACAAAAACTACTATGGCATGGGATAGAAGTGTTTGTATATTAGCATTGACGAAACTGCCCAAACTAAATGTGTAGATAACTCGGCTACGATATTATACTAGAATGTAAACATTAAATTCAAAATTATTAAACTATTAATCCAAGATTTATATGTGGTTTGATTCTTCCCTTTTTTCCCTTTTCTTTTGAAAAAAATAAAATAAAGAGTGATGCGCAAGTGTGTGGAATAGAAGAACAATTCGAGCACCGCAATTTGGGTGGTCCAATATGACTTTTGGAGGTTGCCTATATTTATATTCCATTGTGTGTAACTTGGAGTGTTGGGCATGCATATCAGTACATGCATGTGTGTTTAATAAAAGGGATGGCATAAATTCTTTTTAGAAAGTTAGTCAAGCAAACATGGGCGGAACTACACAAGGGCTACAGTGGATTGTAGCACAGTGAGGTTTTTGGGTTATAAAAGTATTAAAATTTATATATTTTCTTTATTTCAAATATAGCCCAATATCTATTAATCTATTAAAGTTTAAAAAGAATTCAATTCTTTATGAATTTAGTTGCATGGCAACAATAAAAATACACATTAAAATAGGTGCATTTTCTGTTGTTAAACATATTTTTATTTTGATAATTTTGGTTACAAATTATATGTATTTGTTTTAAGTTAAAGCTTCTTCAAAATCGCAAGAGGTTTGTAGCTCAAATAGTTAAGACCATTCACCCTTGACTAAGGTTCGATTTTCCCTCCTCCAATATCACTTGTATCCAAATAATTTTTTTTAATTATTGAAAATTAGTCAATTGAGTTATGACCTAGCATGGTTTACATGATTTAATGTATACTTTTATTTATACAAAGACTATAGAAATTGTAAGTACAAAAACAATGATCATTAAATTTTTAGTTAATAAATTTACCTAGTCCACTCGTTGAAAAATTCATGATTCTGTCCTTGCAAGCCAAAAAACATTTCTCATAGAATAATAATCTTTTAAAAAATTTCACCATGAAATCTATTAGGGTTCAGTTTTTAAAGAATTTCAATCTGCTATGTGACAAACAGTCACTGCCTAACTGGTTCAGTTTGCTGGGAATCTGTAGACTGTCAAGGGGTACGGAAAATTGCTTTTCACAATAAAAAATGCAATTGCCATTTACTTATTATGGACAGAATTCTAGATGGTCAAGGCTAAATAATCCTTCTGTCCTGTTTTTTCTTTTATCCCAAGGAACAGATGAACTTATCCTGAAATCCCCAAAAAGGTCAGCATCGGTTGCATGATACGCATGACACAGAAATTATCGTGGCCCGGCCGTGACCCTAAACCTAACCTTATTCGTAGACGTCCATGTTGACCAAAGGATGTTTATGCAAATTTTGTTTCTTGGAAAATGCCTGGAAATAGCAAGAAAAGTAAGGGGACCCATCACCCGCGTCTAAAGATTTTATCTCTTTGCTTTCCTTTGGGGTGGTTTGGTAATTGTCCTTGAGTGACTTGGCCTGATCTAATTTGGATAATATCTGAACTGTATATTTAATTGGGGTAGGAGTAAGTTTGTTTTAATATTTACAAACAGGGCATGTGGATTTTTTTATTTTATAAAAAATTTCTTCTCTTTGCATCTTCTTCTTCTTCTTCCTTTAATTATTTTTTGGGTTTTTCTTTTCTCTCTGCATCTCATTCTTTTCTTCTTCCGCTTCTGGCTTCTTTTTCATCTTCTTCTTCTCCATCCTCTCCCCTTCTCCTCTTCTTCTGTCTAGTTTTCAAGGAGGGTTGGTTTTTGTTGAAGAAGATTCAAATTGAAGCAATTCCAAGTTGGTACGCAGGAGGAGTTGAATTTAATTATAAGATATTCAATTAAGTTTTTAATTTATTTTTTATAGAAGTTATATTAGAGAAAGGAATCGAACTTACGACCTCTAATGCCACTTAAGCAACAAACACTTACACATGTGATTAAGGTTGAGTTTAAATATATGTGATGGGCCACAAGTGAATTGAGCAAGATATGTGATGGGCCAAATAAGAAGAAGACTTTTTATCACAAATGGTCCCTGAGGTTCGTGAAATTATCACCTTTTGTCCCTAACTTTTTTTGTGAAACTAATGGTCCTTAGAGTTAGCCACATATCAAAATGGTTCTTGCCATTAGCTTCCGTCAAATTTTCTGTTAAATTCATGGCGTGACACATGTGTGGAGCCCACACATTCAATGGTATAGAGTCACGTGGCTCTAAATATAATATAATATGTTTTTAATATTTTTAAAACTTAAAATCCATAATATAAAAAAAAACATTAAAAGCAACTTAAATCTTTTTTATATATTTTTAAATAACTTTCTCTCTTTCCCTCTTCCCCTCCCTTGCGGACTCACTCCTTTCTCTCTGTGAACAGAGCATGAAACCTATTTAAAAATATATAAAAAGATTTAAGTTGCTTTTAATATTTTTTTTTAATGAATTTTAAGTTTTAAAAATATTAAAAATATATTATATTATATTTAAAACCACGTGTCTTAATACCATTAGATGTGTGGGCTCTACACATGTGTCACGTCATTAATTTAACAGAAAATTTGACAGAAGCTAATGACAGGGACCATTTTGATGTGTGGAGGGTAACCTTAAGGACCATTAGTGTCACAAAAAAATTAGAGACGAAAGGTGATAATTTCATAAACCTTAAAGACTATTTGTGATTAAAAAAAAACCTAAGAAGAAAAGGAAGATATGTGATGGGCCTAATATTCATTAGCACAGAAGGCCTCATTTATGGTTGCATAACGTGAGCATGGGCTATTCATTGGCAATTGATTTACTTCCGGTCCATTTGAAAATGGGTACATAATTGATCAAATTATGAGAGTGTTGTTATTTTCATCCATTATTCTACTTTCTCCACACACCTTATGTCTTCACATTCCACTCAATTTTTACCCACAATCGATCCTAAAATGCCCCCAAAATTTTGATCAATTGACATTAATCTCATAGTCTGATCCATTTGAAAATGGGCAATTTGATGAAATCATAAGAGTGCTACTATTTTCATGCGACCATATAACTAAATTATTGCACCTCTTAATTTTCTCACTAATATGGTAATTGTTATAAAATTTTATGAAAGCTCAATCATTCTTTTATACAAGTGAAATTAAGGATGGGGGAAATCGAACGTGAAACTTCAGTTACAGGAATAACAAAAATTCCCTCATTTTAGATATACGGCGACGTGACAAATAATTTTTTTGAAAATGTAGACATGTTTGCATAATTTTAGTAAGGTTAAGAAAGTTATGGTTAAATCTAAGAAAATAAAGTTGACCCGAGATCAATTTGTTCCAAAAAAAAATGGAAAAATGGACCAAAGGTCCAAGGCCTTTTTTAGATCGTTTATTGTCCAAAACAAAACCGAAAAGCGCTTGACCTTATCATCATCACCATGGTTGCAAAGACCGATAGACCAAACTCCAAAGAGAGCAGCAGTCATAGCAACTGAGCGATAAACCAATCAATCTCATCCACGAAAACAGTAAAAGCAAACCTTCACTTTCAGTGGCGCCTTTCCTGCTGTTGATGAGACTGAACTAAAAACTCTCAGATATTTTGAGACTCCACTCTTTTTCTTCTACTTCTGCTTCTTCTCTCGCGCTCTGCAAGCACCCAACATTCAGCTTCAAATAGAAGGAGAGAGAGATAGAGATGTATACAAATTGCTAAACATAGTATCAAAATAGTATCTGAAGAAAGGTTTCTGGTTTCAAGTTCATTGTATTTCTTTGTATAACTTACAGCAGAATTTATACAAGGAGAAAGCTTGCTATTCAAGCTCAATATTAATTACAAGTAGGTAGATGGTAACTGGTCTTGAGCTCCTAATCCTGGAAATTTGCAGCAGCAACCTCCCAAAGTCAAGCCAACCTAATTAGTGCACCCACCTCATTCATCTAGCCGACCTCATCAATGCTACTAGCTAACAAACTAGCTAACACTCCCCCTCAAGTTGGTGCAAAGATATCACGTATGCTCAACTTGTAAAGTAAGTCATAGAAAACTTTACTAGATACAGCCTTTGTCAAAATATCAGCAAGTTGATTTTCTGAGTTTACGAACGGAAATTTAATCACACCATTTGATGCGCATATTTTATATTATATATTTAACCCCATTTTTAATATAGTTTGGTTAATATTTTGGAAGAATTTTGATACTTTGAATTATATTTCCATTATAGGACTTTCGACTCCCTCTGGAGCAAAACATAATCAAATGGACGAATTTTGGAGTAATTCCAGTTGGAGGATGTTCGTGAGTCACTTGGCTTGATTGTATCAAAATTTAAGACTTTTCTACCAAGCGGTTATTTTCTGGAGATAAAATAAAGGAGCAGTGCGCGGTGCTGGAATAATGACGATTTGGGCTTTTATTGTGTTTTGGAGCCCAAGATGACCTCAGATGGGTTCGTGGCCTTCTGGAGAAGTGTTCAGAACGTTTTTATCTTTAAAACAGCTATCTTGGGCCAGATTTGGAGGAGATTTGAGACCAAAACGTGGCTGGGCAGATTTGGGCAGATTCTCCTAATCCAATTTGGATTTTATATCCTAGTATTATCTTATTTTAACCTAGTTTCCTTGTGGGGATTGGGCAGCTAGGTTTTAGGAGGTATTTAAGCTCCTTTTCACAGCAATTTAGGGGACTCCCTTTTTTACTTCTTTTTGGCTTTTGGAGCAATTGCTAGGGTGAGGCCACGAGCCTTAGCAAGAATATGTAGTTTCTGTTCAATTTGCTTATGATTATATACATGCAGATTTTCGAATTATTCATCACTGGGTTAAACTATCTAAGTGTCTTGATGCTTGATCACCATTAGGATGTTTAGAAAAGTAATTTGATGCAGTTTTGGTCGGAGGTCGGTCCCTGAAATTGACGAAGGCTTCTTGTGATTAATATGTGCAAGTTCACTTAGGATGAATACCACGTCTTAAGGGTTGCATGGTTTTTCAAAAGGTTTCACAGAACTTAATGAGTCATGTATGTTTAGATTTGATCTGAATACCACAGACGAATTGCATGTGTGATATACGCTCTATGTTGGGGGTCCAAGTAGGCATATATTAGGAATACCTAACCTTCGAAATATGCATGTCTAGGTCATAAGTAATTGGGGGAACTATATAGAATTGTTAAGGTGACGGCGGATCCCTAGTGCTTTCTTAATTTGATTTCTAAAAACACAACTGTTTCTCTTGCTCTTAGCTTTAATTTTGCATATTGCCTTATTTTTATTAGTTAAATTCCTTTTAATTTAAGGTCTTCAATTCAAACATCTCAACTTTCTCTTTTGCAATAATTAATTAGAATTTGGTTGCTACGAGTTATTTAATAATCCATGCGGAGAACGACCTTGCGAGAATCATTTATACTACAATAACCTTGTCATTCTTGCAAGTTTTGTAGGAGTTTTAACCCTATTTGCGCAGGTACTAAAAAGCCTATCACCATTTTCCAATTTTTCTTTGATGAAGTGCCGGTAAACTTTAACATGCTTAGTACGATCATGTTGTACCGAATTGTGTGCTATCTCAATAGTAGCTTTACTGTCACAATACTGGTTTATGGTTTCCATATGTTTCAATTCCAGATGTTTCAATAATCTTCATAACCAGAGAAATTCACACACTCCTTGAGCCATTCCCCTAAACTCAGCTTCAGCACTTGATCTAGCCACAACCTTTTGTTTCTTACTTCTCCAAGTAACTAAGTTGCCACCCACAAATGTAAAATATCCATAAGTAGAACATCTATATGTGATTGAACCTGCCCAATCGGCATTGTGTATCCTTCTTCATTCATGTGTGTATGTTTGGAGAGCATCAACCTTTTGCCAGGGGCAATCTTCAAGTATCTCATTATTTGTGTTACTCCATTCATGTGTGCTTCACTTGGTTCATGCATGAATTGACTTACCACAATTACAGCATTGGTCTAGGCGTGTGTGAGATAGATAAATCAGTCATCCAACTAATCTTTGATACCTTTCTTTATCAATAGGTACCTGATTCGGATACATCCCCAATTTGTGGTTTTGTTCGATAGGGGTGTCTGCTAGCTTGCAATCCAACATTCCAGTTTCGGTTAACAAATCCAACACGTATTTCGTTGAGATAGAAATATGCCATGTTTTGATATAGCTACCTCTATGCCAAGAAAGTACTGTAACTCACCCAATTCTTTCATCTCAAATTCAGTTGCAAGGAGCTTTTGTAGATTCTTCATCTCTTAACTGTCATCACCGGTAACAACTATATCATCAACATAGATGATTAGAGCCTTAAGTTTACCATCACAACGCTTCAAGAATAAGGTGTGGTCTGAGTTGCTCTGAGTGTATCCAAAATGCTTCATGGAAGTAGTGAATCTCCCAAACCAGGCTTGAGGTGATTGCTTCAGCGCATATAATGACTTTCTCAGTTTGCACACTATATTGGAAATGGATGTCACAAGAATCCCTGGTGGTGGATCCATATACACTTCTTCCTATAAATCTCCATGAAGAAATGCATTCTTTACATCAGACTACAATAGTGCCCAATCTAGATTTGCAGCTAAAGAAATAAGAACAAGGATAGTATTGATCTTGGCAACAGATGCAAACATCTCCTGGTACTCGATCCCATAAGTTTGTGTATATCCCTTAGCCACTAATCTGGCTTTGTATCGACCTATGGAGCCATCAGCTTTGTATTTAACGGCGAATATCCAGCGGCATCCAATTAGTTTCTTCCTTTTTGGTAGAGACACCATCTCCCAAGTGGAATTCTTATTTGGAGCTTCCATTTCAATTGCCATAGCTTCTGCCCATCTGGGATCTGTCACAGCATCCTGCCACTTACTTGGAATATATACAGTAGATAGTTGATTGACAAAAGATGCATGTGACTTTGACAATCTATGAGTAGACACATGATTATTAATAGGATATTTTGATTTGGCATTAAGGTCAGGACAATATTGAAGTTTAGGTTTTCCCCTGGTGAATCTAGGCGGAAGTGTATATTGTACAATACTAGGTCGTTCAAAGACTACCTTGAGAGCTTCTTCATCACAAGATGATTGAGAAGATGGCAAGGTATGAGGGGTTCTATTTTGCAGTTGCTCTTCAGAGACATCATGAGTCACTTCTGGCATCAAATCCTCATCAGTGTCTTCTCTGTTTGAAGATGACCAGCCGACGGGAACATGTTGATCGATCGACTACCATAAGCCTTCCTTGTCTTCTTCAAAGCACGAGTTCTTCTCTTCAATCCCCCTCTCCCCCTGAATAGAAGGGCGAGGAGTAGGATAAGTCTTCATGGAAGGTGAGATCTAAAATGACAAAGAGCTTCTGGGTAGGCGGGAGGTAACATTTGTATCCTTTTTCATTTGAGCCATAACCAACAACCACACAACGGAAGGCACAAGGATCCAACTTACTCCTCTAATAAGAAGGAACATGGCATATACAACACAACCAAACACTCGAGAAAGTATCTTGAGGATGGTAGGAAGAGAGATGTAACAAGCCAAGGTGTTTAGTGGCATATACAACACAACCAAACATTCGAGAAGGTATCTTGAGGATGGTAGGAAGAGAGATGTAACAAGCCAAGGTGTTTAGTGGCATATACAACACAACTAAACACTCGAAAAGGTCACTTGATATATCACATAGACTACAGATAGGACATCATGACCCAATAAATAGTGACGGACTGATTTATCAAGCATGAAGGCACGGGCAACCTCAAGCAATTGTCAATTCTTTCATTCCACGACACCATTTTGTTATGGAGTGAAAGGGTTGGAAGTCTGGTGAATGATACAGTGATCCTGAAAGAATTGAGCCAAGACATTGTTCATATATTCCCCACCATTATCGGATCAGAAAGCCTTGATGGATGCCTAAAACTGAGTGGTGATCATAGCATAAAATTCATAGATAGTATAGGTAACATCACTTTTATGGGTGAGCAAGCATACCCACGTCATGTGGGTGCAATCTTCAATGAACTTAACAAACCATCTTTTTCCATTGGAAGATACTTTAGTAGGGCCCCCAACATCAGAATGAATTAAGTCAAATGGTTGGGTAGCTTGATGGGTACTTGACGAATAAGTAGCACGGTGACTTTTCGCCAGGACACCTGTTTCACACTTGAATGTAGAATCATCATGATGGCGGAACAACGAGGGAAACAAGGACTTGAGATAACCAACAGACAGGTGTCCCAAGCGACAATGCTAGAGCCAAATTTGTTGGCGGTCAGTTTCACGGGTACTCGAAGTAGAAGAATGAGCCTTGGTGGAACCAGGTGGTGGTGGTATGGCCAATGCCAATAAGTACAACCAGCTATATTTCTTATTTAGATCGGAGCATTAGATACTAAGTTATATCAGGCTTTGATAAGAGTTTAAATTAATGTAACACCCCAACCCAAAGTAAAATTATTCGTTAATCTAATTAATTTTGAAATTCCAAGTTTGTCCCCGGGGATAGGGGTAATTTGGTCACTTTTTAATCCAGAAGGATTCTAGGGAAATGTTTGGCACCATTACGTAGATCATGTCGAGATCAGTCCGTAGACACATAGTAGGCTCGAATTAGAGTTGTAAGCAAGAAGTTACGATCAAGAGAAGCTCAGTGGCACAATCGTAATTTTTTCGAAGTTGATTTTTAAAAAAATATCAGAACCACTCTCTCTCTCTCTCTCTCTCCCCTCCCCCGTCGCGCATAGAACCCCTCCCCCTTACCCCCTATATTTTTTTGAATAGCCAGCCACGTCTGACCGGCCACCATTTTGGGTGGCACCAGTCCCAAAAGGACCACCGTGGTCTCCTCTCTTCATTCCACCCGATCTCCGCCGCCAACAACCAGCACCGCCGCCGGAATTTGCAGAAATATGGCCGGATTTTTATGTAAAATTTCTGGATTTCGTTCGAACGATTCCGGCAACCAAATCTTGCGATCCAGGTATGCTTTCCCATCCTCTCAATGTGATCTAGCTGCGGGTTAGGTTATTTAGGATCAATATTTGCGTTTTGGATGTCAAATAAGCGATAGAAGTTTTGGCCAATTTCGGCCCGTGATTCCGGCCACTTTTTTGGGTTGGTCCAAGAACAAAAGTTGCTCCGCTCAATGTCCTGATCATGTAGGTATAAGTCTTGACCGGCAGTTTGAAGTTTTTTCTATCGCCAGAATCGCTTTGGACTGCTGACGTGTGTGGCAGCGTGTGGGCCACTCTGGGGCTGGATTGTTTATGCCAGACAGGTTAACAACATGAGGTTATTTTCATCCGTTAAAACTGAACCCGTGACATAGTATATATTTTACCCCTACGTTGCAAGAATTCAAAGTGTCGATTACAGGGAAACATATATGCACATGCAAGCTGTGAGAGGCTAGTCAACTGGTGATACTAGTCAGTAACCAGCCTCTCACAGGACGCACTTGGAATGTTTTGCATGTATAAAGCATTTCTTTTCTAATAAAAATACATCTAGAGACTATACACAGCAACTTTGTTTCGGGAATTTATAACAAAGCATTTCCTTCCTACCTGTGTTCCGTCCTTTCCCATAGGTTATTAGAGGCCTTGTCATAGACAAAGAGAAAGGCAACTTAGTGAAGGCTGATCGATTTTGTTTTGTAAAGAGGGCTATGCATAGCACGAAGATGCTGTCTAATCGAGCTGTAAGGTACACTATGAAGCTTTTATTTTGGTTAGTCTCATAGTGCAAATGCAAAGCAGGCATTCATTGTGCTGTTAAAACATTAGCAATAAGAACTTCCTATGAAAGTTCCTATTTTCACATTTATTACTCTGGTATTATAACTTTGTGTATGTGGCGCACAGGTTCTTCCAACATGGCACGAAGAGGCTATCTAATTGTTTGATTCGGTCTGCCATGGATGAATTGAATTAAAATCTATCTGAAGACTGAATTTGAATTCGAATTCAAATTGAAGTTGGATTGGGAAGAAGGAATTGGGGAAGAAGGAACTGGATGACATTTCCTTATGCACATTTACTAATCATTTTCTGAGGAGATGAAGCCTCTCCTCAATATTTAAAGATGTAAAACACATGAAATTGAACGAGCCCTTCAAGTGGAGCTTACAAGAACATAAGGATAATTAAAAAATGATCTATTCCCATTGGTAATTTACCTCTCTGAATAAAATTACATTACATACTTTCTTTATCTTTGGATAAAAAGAATATAAAAGCTATCTAAGATGAGGCACTTGCATGCAATGCTACCAAAGAAGCATAAATGCCATCCTTGATGCCGATCAAAGTTTCATGCTTTCCTTTCTCTGCAATGACTCCATTTTTCACCACTGCGATTACATCTGCACTTTTTATTGTGGATAACCGATGGGCAACCACGATTGTCGTTCGATCCACCATGATTCGGTCCAATGCATCTTGAACCACTCGTTCCGATTCAGCATCAAGAGCACTTGTGGCTTCATCTAGTAGTAGTATCTTTGGCGCCTTCATTATAGCTCGTGCAATTGCCACCCTTTGCTTCTGTCCACCAGACAATTGAATTCCCCGCTCTCCTACTATTGTATCATAACCCTGCATTGTATTTCCAAACTTAACATGGTTAATCTTCAACGTTCCGAATAAAATTTTGTGAATATTCATCAACTAGTCCTTCTCAATTATGCAGCACCATGTCAATAGATTATATTATAGTATTTGTGGCCAAAAGAAATGGACAAGCTTGTTAATTTTGTAGTGCCTACCTGTTGTAAACTACTGACGAACTTGTGAGCATTTGCCAATTCTGCAGCAGCTATAATTTCAGCCTCTGGTGCATTCCCTTCCTTTCCATATGCAATGTTGGCTCTGATAGTGTCATTAAACAATACTGGCTCCTGGCTCACCAGTCCCATTTGCTGTCTCAACCACTTCAGCTGTAGCTTTTGGATTTCAACTCCATCTAATGTAATGTGACCTGAATCAGGGTCATAAAATCTCTGCAACAATGAGACGACTGTCGATTTCCCACTTCCACTTTCTCCAACCAAAGCAACTGTCTGAATAACATAATTCGAATTTGTAAGTCCCAGAAACTTGAATTAGACTACGAGGACCAAATCTTATGCATTGTTTGAAATGAGAAAAACAACAAAACTTTACCAAGTTACCTTGCCATGATGAATGGTCAAGCAAAGATCCAGGAAGATTGGTACATCAGGTCTAGTTGGATACTTGAAACTGACATGGCGAAGTTCAATTTCTCCCTTCACATTTTCTATAGTTGTTCCAGATTCATTACTAGAGTCTATTTTTGATTTCCGGTCAAGAATGGCAAATATGGAAGCAGCAGAGCTCTTTACTTTTCCAAGATTAGGGGCTAGGGAACCTGACTGAGACACTCCAATAGCTGTCATTGCGAGAGCAAAGAAAACCTGCAAACCAGGGAAATGTTAACAATCGACTGAATGGACTAATGAAGATTTAATTCTCAAGTAACATGTATTTAGCAGAGTTCGGATCCTCTGCTAATGTTTTCTAATATATTTACCTACTTGAAGACTTGTAGCGCAAGGCATAAAAACTTACCCGGAAAACATCAGAGAATGTTGTCTTGCCTGCTGCAACAAGTCGGGCTCCAGCATAAAAACTGCAGGCATACACAGAAAAAAGAAAAAAGAACGAGAGCCCAAAACCTATCCCGCTGATTAACCCTCGTCTTATCCCTGTCTTAATAGGGCCTTCACATTTCTTCTGGTACAATTCAATCACCTTCTCTTCAGCACAAAAGGAAGCAATTGTTCGAATACTTCCCACTGCATCATTGGCTACTTGACTTGCGTCCTCATACATTTTCTGCAACAATTTTAAATTTTCAGCGTTGACAAAAAGGATTGGTCTTATATATATTATGTATGTTGTATTGGATGGTGTTTTGACTGCACCAGCTACAAGTTCTATACACTTCTGTAAAGTTTGGACTTTGGAGAAATACCTTTGCATCTGCACTGAATCCTTTCAAGAACTTGACTTGAGCATAACCAGTTACTCCTAATAGAGGCATCAAAACCAGGATTATAAGAGCAAGTTGCCAATTTGCCACAAAAGCAATACACAAACCAGCAATTGCAGTTGCTGAATTCTCAACCAGCAACCCTAGAGCATCTCCAACCACCCCACGCAGAGAAGCTGCATCTGCAGAAAGCCTCGCACCAATTGCACCGCTTGAGTGCTCAGGATCGTCAAACCAACTTACTTCCATGTAAACAACCTTCTCATAGCACATTGACCGAACTCGTTTTATTAACTTACACCCTGCCACAGCAAAAAAGTATTGTCTTGCTGGCATTGCTATGAAAGTCACCACTCCAAGAACAATGAAGATTAATGCCCAAAACTTCGAATCCTTACGGAGTTGAGGAGGTGGCTCGTAGAAGGTCTTGATTACACTGGATATCAATATCGCAAAAATAGGTAAGATTACCCCATTGACTGCTGCAGCTATAGTACCTAGTAATAATACTGGGATCTCTGGCTTGTTCAGGTAAGCCAGGCGGCGAAGTGAGACTTCTGGAGGCACCCTTGATGATGCTGAACCTGGAATATCACGTCCTGCAGATGCTGTTTCAAGAGAATCGACTGCAATGGGCACACCGTATGAGATTGAGAAGGAATGACGGTTACTATTTCCTCTTCCAGATGATCCACGACTTATGGATCGTAAGTTTGAGAATCTTTTACTTGAATGTCTTCGAGAATCCATGCTGCTAAGCCTTTCGTGATCATTTACAGCAGTCTGTTCTGACACGCTGCTCATTTCTTGCAACCTTATAAGCTGGCTATATGCTCCTTCAGGGTCCTTAATTAGCTCAGAATGTGGCCCTGCTCAGTTGACAACGATCAGTATGTGCAATACCCATTGACTATGAATAAGATGAATTGTAACATTATGTTGATCTATAGACAATACGATTTGGCCATCAAATGGTACAACAGGACAACATAAACAAATGCATTACCCTTTTCAACAATTGTTCCTCGATGTATAACAGCAATGGTGTCAGCATTCCTTACTGTGCTCAAGCGGTGGGCTACAACGACAGTAGTCCGGTTGATCATAATTCTGTCCAGTGCCTCCTGCACAATTCTCTCAGATTCTGCATCAAGAGCACTTGTGGCTTCATCTAAAAGTAAAATCCTTGGGTCTTTGAGAATTGCTCTAGCTATTGCAACTCTCTGCTTTTGGCCCCCAGATAGCTGAGTTCCATGCTCACCAACCATTGTGTCTAGTCCCTAAATGCATAAGTCAGAAAACCACAAATAAGAAAAAAAGGAATTAAATGAGTTGTTCGAAATCATCCGAGTTTTTTTGAAAATTCATGTGACCTATCTGTATTTCCATCTTTGAATGTAACAAAATGATAAGATCACTGGATGTCTCAATAAGCTTCCATGGTCGTGGAAATTAAGAATTCACACAAAAAGTTCTGAGAACAAAATACCAGAACTTGGATGGAAGTTTAAATGAATTTAACCTGGGGCAGTTTGTCTATGAATTTAGCAGCATTGGCAAGCTCAGCCGCAGCCCTTATTTCTTCAGTGGTTGCACCATCCTTCCCATAGGCAATATTATCTTTAATGCTACAAGTAAATAAAACGGGTTCCTGGCTGACAAGGCCTATTTTCTGTCTGATCCATTTTAGCTGGAACTCTTTGAGATTAATACCATCAATAAGAACTTCGCCAGCTAGGGGGTCATAAAATCTCTCAATCAAACTGATTACAGTTGATTTACCACTTCCACTCTCTCCAACCAAAGCAGCAGTTGCACCACTAGGTATTGAGAGAGAAAATCCATCGAATATTTGTTCATCCGGTCTTGCAGGATAACTAAAATAAACATCTCTCAGTTCTATGTCTCCATGGATATCATGTAATTGTTGCCCATTAGTGTCAGAAGCATCAATCTCAGGCTTTCTGTCAATTGTCTCAAACATCTTATAAGCTGCAGCTTGTCCAGCAGCAAATGCACTCAAGCATGGAGATGCCTGCCCTAGAGACCTGAAAATTTATCATAGAAAGCCGAAAGTTATATCTTGATCTTCTGAAGAAACACATATCAAATTTTGGACTGAAGGGGGGAGGGGGAGTAGACAGTAGATCACGCAAAAATGCAAACATGTTAACTAGTACAATAGTACTAGGATCAACAAATTTGTTCATTATATTGTACTGAAATGAAACTTACATGGAGCCAGTCAACACAGCGAAAATTACATTAATGACTTCCCCTCCTGTATATCCTTTTTCTAGTATCATCTTTCCTCCAAACCATATAGCCAGAGAATAACTACACATCATAATCAGCATAACCGAACCCATTCCGAACCCAGATGCCAAACCCTCTTGCACACCAGAGTTGTAAGCTTTAATTAAGGAGTTGTTGTAATTAGCTATAGCTTGCTTTTCTCCTGTAAACGATGCAACCTGAATTGGGAACACCAATCAGTTTTAGTTCTACACTAAGAAAATAGAAATAATAAATTTTTGTTTTAAAGATCTTAAAGACAAGTAGGCCTACTGTTCTGATTGAACCAATTGTCTGCTCTACCACAGTTGCTGCCACTGAATAAGCAGTTTGTCCACTGGATGCCATCTTTGATATAAGTATGCCCATGGCAGCTCCAGAGAGGACAAGAAGGGGGAGAGAAGATAGCATGACAAGGGTGAGAAGCCATCCCTTAACAAATGCTATAACAAAGCCTCCTACGAATGTTGCAATTAACTGGATAAAAGTTCCTACCTGTAATAAGAAAATGAAAGAATGAGAGGTTACTGGAGAAAATAGCAACAGCTTAAGGCTTTTGTGTGTGGCATGTAAATACCTTCTCGCCCATGGCCTCTTGAATGAGCACAGTATCACCTGACATCCTCCCAACAATTTCCCCAGTGTTAATTTCTTTATCAAAAAAGCCAACATCTTGCCTCAATATTGTTTTCAAGTATAAACTTCTTATTCGAGAAGCCTGTCTCTCTCCAGTGACCATCCAGCAAGACATCTCTGGCATATAGAAAAAGCTACTAATCTCAGTTCCCAAAAAGCCAAATTATTTGTTTGGTGCACCAGCAGGCAGTTGAGTGTACTTACGTAGGAATGCAGCTGCAGCAGCTCCCACCGCCAAGTAGACAAACTTTAGAGCCACCTGAGAATGTTGAATTGGTGAAATTATATGTGATTTAGCCTTGTTCATTACAATTTCTACTAAGTTAGAAGAACCAGAGAAGCAAAATAGATCTTAAAACAGAAGTAAGCTCACCGTTCTGACAGAACCGGATACAACAATGTATTGAGTAGAATTTTGTTCTTTACTATTGCTGCTGTTGCCTAGATGACTTAATTTCTATAAAGATGTTGCATTAACAGAGATAACTATCTACCAGTTTATAGTCACAGAATATTTACCTTGGAAACTGCATCAACCACGTCTTTATTATTCCCACTTCCTCCAAAGGAGTTAATCAAATCTCCAAAGATTATGGTCATTAGAGGCATACAGACCCCATTTCCAATAGCGCTGATTGTACCAACAGACATTAACAGGTAATCCAAGGAATCAGCAAAGGAGAAAAGCTTGTAATATGGCACTGTTTTGGTGCCATCCTCCTTGCTCTTGCTTGTATCTTGGGGGTTGTTTTGAGAGTCCTCCACTACTGCTGAGTGGCCGTTCGATGCTGTCGTTCCCTGCTCCTTGATTACATTTCCATCCGCAGGATTTTCCTCAGCCATGTTATTCACAGCAATAGTAAAGCTGCTATATTTTACGACAAGCACCTCAGAGAAGTAAGTTGCTACTATATCTGATAGAGAACTAGATCAGAGCTGCAAGACAAAACATTTATGGTTTGGATCAGGAACTAGATTTTTTTTTTTTTTTTTTTGGGAACTAGATTGACAACTGATTCTAATTGAATATGGAGTTGATTATTCGGCCAAACTTAAAAAATCCATTTGTTCCTATAATGTTCTTTTTGTGCGTGTGAACATTAGAAAACCCGTTACTGAAGCAAGTGGTACAGAATATGGACATGTTGACTCCAGTAGATGAAAATAGAAAATAAGGGTTAAGAACACAGACAGGAAAAGGAAACAAAGCAAGAAAAGAACAAGTAATAACAAAAATACTACACCCAAACCAAACATTAAGAAGCCTCACACAGCAGGCATGAAATGCAGGCAGTGGGAATGCTGAGAACAAAACTTCACAAACACAATTTGAAACTAACTAAAACGAAACTAGGAATCAAACAAAGAAGAAAAGAGAAAGAAACCATGTGGGCAGCTAATGCATGCTCTAAAGGTGAGAAATTAAATAGAAGAGACATAACCACAACTGAGATACAACTTCAAAAAGTGTTGCAGGAAACATTAATATCACCAAAAGATGAAGATACTCACTGAGAGGGAAACAAGTTTACAAACTTTCAGGAAATGGGTTGATGAAACTGTTGTCCTTCCCCCGAAAGCATTGCTTTATAAGGCAGCACATCAGCCTACAGCCTACCAACTAGAAAGATAGTGTAGATACAAGACTAGTCAAACGTTCAAACTATCCAGACTTTTAAAACTAAATTGAAAGACGTAAAATTCTGGTCCTCTGCTTCTCTTCTTGGTGGCTTTTGTTAGGCAGGAAATCAAATGGGTTGCTTTGACATTAAGTTAAAGTTGAATTTGCAAAGGACCTATGTTAGTGGTTTGGAGTATTTACTCTTTCAAGCAAAGTTTTGGGTTCGAGTCCTAATATCCTTGTAGTATGTAATATCCTTATAGTATGTGTTAATTTAGTATACTATCGCCCCTCTTAATAGAAAAAATGCTCAAACTAAATATGTAGATAACTCGGCAGTGATATTAAATTATAATGTGAACATCAAACTCAAAATTATTAAATTCTGAATCCAAGATTTCCATTTCTAAAGTAGAATAATTAATCTTAATATGAGAGTGAAGTGAGCATATGTGGTTTGATTCCTTCCCATTTTTCTTTTTCCTTTTAAAAAAATTAAAATTAAGAGTGATGCGCAATCTTGACCCAAAAAAAACAAAGAGTGATGCGCAAGTTTGTGCAATAGAAAGAACAATTCGAGCGCTGCAATTTGGGTGGTCCAATATGACTTTTGGAGGTTGACTATATTTTTATTTATCATGTGTAACTTGGAGTGTTGGGCACGCATATCTGACATCAGACATGACAAGTCAATCCTCTCGATTGCTTATCATTGAACTTCTTGGAAGTTTGTTGGGATATTGGTCTAATTTTTTTAATTTAGTTTTATTTTTGCTTATCATTTTCTAGGAAGAAGAGATGAGCTTGTATTTGGTAGAAAGTAGAAACAGAGAAAATAATGACAAGGTGATTATAACATTGTTAAGGATGTTTATGACTAATAATAGATTAACGGGTAATTAGTCTTTGAATAAATGTTAATGCAAACAGTCACTGCCTGATTGGTTAAACCTAAATGTACTTTAGCAATATGTTAATGCACTTTGCTCCCTCATGTTTGCTTGGAATCCCTAGATGGTCAAAGGCTAAATAATCCTTGTGTTTTTTTTTCTTTTCTCCCAAGGAACAAATGGACTTACCTTCAAATCCCCAAGAAACAGAAATGATCTTTGTCGACATCCATGTTGACCAAAGGATGTTTATTCAAATTTTGTTACTTGGAAAATACCTGGAAATAGCAAGAAAAGTAAGGGGACCCATCACCCGTGTTCTTTGCTTTACTAGATTCTTAAGGGAGTTTCAAATTAAAGTAAGCTTAACGATCATTATTGGAACAAGGTTGAGTTTAAGTGTATGTGATGGGCCACAAGTGAATTAAGCAAGATATGTGATGGGCCAAATAAGAATAAAAGGAAGATATGTGATGGGACTATTATTCATTGGCACAAAAGGCTTCATTTATGGTTACATAACGTGAGCATGGGTTATTCATTGGCCATTGATTTACTTCCGGTCCATTAGAAAATGGGTAATTTGATAAAATTACGAGAGTTTTGTTATTTGTATATTTTATTTTCTTCACTCACCTTATGTTTTCACATTCCACTCAATTTTTACCCACTATCATTCCTAAAATGCCCCCAATATTTTGATCAAATTGACACTAGTCTCATAGTCCGATCCATTTGAAAATGGGCAATTTGATGAAATCATAACAGTGCTCCTATTTCTATGTGATGTATAACTAAACTATTGCACCTCTTAATTTTCTCACTAATATGTAGGGATGGCAACATGCCGGTTCAGAGACTGGTATCACAATACCATCTCCGCACCCGTCCCTGCCCTAATCCCCGATAAGAAATTTGGGGAATCCCGTCCCCATCCTCGTCGGTGGGTTGTCTCCCAAACCCACCCCGAATCCCCATTTTTTATTTATAAAAATATACTACACTTAATTTTGACCAAAAAATAAACTCATTTATATTCAATTAAACCATAAAAATTCAACTTAACTACTTAAAATCATCAAAATAATTTGACAAACTATCATATATTCCACAGTAAAAACTAAATATTTTGTCGCAAAATTCTTATTTTACCTCTAAAATTAACAACAACAAAACACATTAAAAACCTACGAAAATAAAAGATCAAAAAAACAGAAAAACCTAACTATAGCACCAGCACCGTAGTTTCATCAGACAATATGAAATGCGAGGTTCTAATAACAAATCAGGGAGAACACATAAACAAACAATTTCCATATGTTTCTTGGTCAACCAAGAGAATCATGAATTGTTTCCTATTGGTTTATTGAAATATATATTATATATTCTTTAATTAAAAAAATTTATATCACTAATCGAGCCGGGTTCAGGGATGGGGATAACGATACCATCACGGCCCATCTCCAACTGGGAATTTTTAAAATTGGGATCTCCTTACCCGCCCCTAATTTTCCCCGAAATCTTCCCCTATTATGGTCATAGTTATTATAGAATTTTATGCTCACTTATTTTTTGATACAAACGAAATTAATGGTGGAGAAATCGAATATGAAACCTCAGATACAAGAATAACGAAAGCTCATTCATTTTAGATAAACGGCAACATGACATAAATAATTTTTTGAAACGTAGACATTTTTGCATAATTTTAATAAGGTTAAGAAAGTTATGGTTAAATCTAAGAAAATAAAGTTGACCCGAGATCAATTTGTCCCAAAAAAAATTGGGAAAATGTAACAAATGTCCAAAGGCCTTTTTTAGATCGTTTACCGTCCAAAACAAAACCGAAAAGCGCTTGACCTTATCATCATCACCATGGTTGCAAAGACCGATAGACCAAACTCCAAAGAGAGCAGCAGTCACAGCAGCCGCGCGACAAACCAATCAATCCCATCCACGAAAACAGAAAAGCAAACCTTCACTTTCAGTAGTGCCTTTCCTGCCGTTGAATGAGACTGAACCAAAAACTCTACTCAGGTATTTTGAGACCCCACTCTTCTTCTTCTACTTCTGCTTCTTCTCTCGCGCTCTGCAAACACCCAACATTCAGCTTCAAAGAGGGAGGAGAGAGAGAGAGATAGAGATGTATACAACTGAGGCATTGGGGAATTTCTCAGTGTTTAGAGAGACTTCCGTTTCAATGGCGGCCACCAACTATCACAAACTAGTCCTTCTCGTTTATGCAGCACCATGACAATGGACTATAGTATTTGTGGCCAAAAGAAATTGACAAGCTTGTTAATTTTGTAGTGCCTACTTGTTGTAAACTACTGATGAACTTGTGAGCATTTGCCAATTCTGCAGCAGCTATAATTTCAGCCTCTGTTGCATTCCCTTCCTTTCCATATGCAATGTTGGCTCTGATAGTGTCATTAAACAATACAGGCTCCTGGCTCACCAGTCCCATTTGCTGTCTCAACCACTTGAGCTGTAGCTTTTGGATTTCAAATCCATCTAATGTAATGTGACCTGAATCAGGGTCATAAAATCTCTGCAACAATGGGACGACTGTCGATTTCCCACTTCCACTTTCTCCAACCAAAGCGACTGTCTGAATAACATAATTCAAATTTGTAAGTCCCAGAAACTTGAATTAGACTACGAGGACCAAATCTTATGCATTGTTTGAAATGAGTAAAAGAACAAAACTGTTACCAAGTTACCTTGCCATGATGAATGGTCAAGCAAAGATCCTGGAAGATTGGTACATCAGGTCTAGTTGGATACTTAAAACTGACATGGCGAAGTTCAATTTCTCCCTTCATATTTTCTATAGTTGTTCCAGATTCATCACTAGAGTCTATTTTTGATTTCCGGTCAAGAATGGCAAATATGGAAGCAGCAGAGCTCTTTACTTTACCAAGATTAGGGGCTAGGGAACCTGACTGAGACACTCCAATAGCTGTCATCGTGAGAGCAAAGAAAACCTGCAAACCAGGGAAATGTTAACAATCGACTGAATGGACTAATGAAGATTTAATTCTCAAGTAACACGTATTTAGCAGACTTCGGATCCTCTGCTAATGTTTTCTCATCTATTTACTTACTTGAAGACTTGTAGCACAAGGCATAAAAACTTACCCAGAAAACATCAGAGAATGTTGTCTTGCCTGTGGCGACAAGTCAGGCTCCAGCATAAAAACTGCAGGCATACACAGAAAAAAGGAAAAAAGAACGATAGACCAAAACCTATCCCGCTGATTAATCCTCGTCTTATCCCTGTCTTAATGGGGCCTTCACATTTCTTCTGTTACAATTCAATCACCTTCTCTTCAGCACAAAAGGAAGCAATTGTTCGAATACTCCCCACTGCATCATTGGCTACTTGACTTGCGTCCTCGTACATTTTCTGCAACAATTTTAAATTTTCAGCATTGACAAAAAGGATTGGCCTTATATATTATGTATGTCGTATTGGATGGTGTTTTGACTGCACCAGCTACAAGTTCTATACTACAAACTTTTGTAAAGTTTGGACTTTGGAGAAATACCTTTGCATCTGCACTGAATCCATTCAAGAACTTGACTTGAACATAACCAGTTAATCCTAATAGAGGCAGCAAAACCAGGATTATAAGAGCAAGTTGCCAATTTTCCACAAAAGCAATACACAAACCAGCAATTGCAGTTGCTGAATTCTCAACCAGCAAACCTAGAGCATCTCCAACCACCCCACGCAGAGAAGCTGCATCTGCAGAAAGCCTCGCACCAATTGCACCACTTGAGTGCTCAGGATCGTCAACCAACTTACTTCCATGTAAACCACCTTCTCATAGCACATTGATCGAACTCGTTTTATTAAATTACACCCTGCCACAGCAAAAAAGTATTGTCATGCTGGCACTGCAATGAAAGCTACCACTCCAAGAACAATGAAGATTAATGCCCAAAACTTCGAATCCTTACGGAGTTGAGGAGGTGGCTCGTAGAAGGTCTTGATTACACTGGATATCAGTATTGCAAAAATAGGTACGGTTGCCCCATTGACTGCTGCAGCTATGGTACCTAGTAATAATACTGGGATCTCTGGCTTGTTCAGGTAAGCCAGGCGACGAAGTTAGACTTCTGGAGGCACTCTTGATGGTGCTGAGGCGGGAATATCACTTCTGGCAGACGCTGTTTCAAGAGAACCGACTGCCGTGGGCACACCGTATTTGATTGAGAAGGAATGACGGTTACTATTTCCTCTTCCAGATGATCCGGCTTATGGATCGTAAGTTTGAAAATCTTTTACTTGAATGTCTTCGAGAATCCACACTGCTAAGCCTTTCATGATCATTTACAGCAGTCTGTTCTGACACGCTGCTCATTTCTTGCAACGTTATAAGCTGGCTATATGCTCCTTCAGGGTCCTTAATTAGCTCAGAATGTGGACCTGCTCAGTTGAAAACGATCAGTATGTGCAATACCCATGGAATAAGAATAAAATGAATTGTAACATTATGTTGAACTGTAGACTGTTAAGATTTCAGACGGACGGATCCTGGCCCACCACTAGCAACATCGATATTGTCCCCAACTTAACCACCTGTTTAGCAGGTGTGGAGTTTTATACAAAATGTCTCGATGTTATTAGGAGTGGAACCATTTATTATATGGAACTTTCTATTTTTTTAAGTTTCCGATGTGGGACTCGTGTATTCTTCAACATAGACAATACGATTTGGCCTTCAAATGGCAGAACAGGACAACATAAACAAATGCATTACCTTTTTCAACAATTGTTCCTCGATGTATAACAGCAATGGTGTCAGCATTCCTTACTGTGCTCAAGCAGTGGGCTACAACGACAGTAGTCCGGTTGATCATAATTCTGTCCAGTTCCTCCTGCACAATGCTCTCAGATTCTGCGTCAAGAGCACTTGTGGCTTCATCTAAAAGTAGAATCCTTGGGTCTTTGAGAATTGCTCTAGCTATAGCAACTCTCTGCTTTTGGCCCCCAGATAGCTGAGTTCCATGCTCACCAACCATTGTGTCTAGTCCCTAAATGCAAAAATCAGAAAACCACAAATAAGAAAAAAGGAATTGAATGAGTTGATCGAAATAATCTGAGTTCTTAGAAAATTCATGTAACAAAATGATAAGATCACTGGATGTCTCAATAAGCTTCCATGGTCGTGGAAATTAAGAATTCACACAAAAAGTACAGAGATCAAAATACCAGAACTTAGATGAAAGTTTAAATGAATTTAACCTGAGGCAGTTTGTATATGAATTTAGCAGCATTGGCAAGCTCAGCCGCAGCCCTTATTTCTTCAGTGGTTGCACCATCCTTTCCATAGGCAATATTATCTTTAATGCTACAAGGCCTATTTTCTGTCTGATCCATTTCAGTTGGAACTCTTTGAGATTAATACCATCAATAAGAACTTCGCCAGCTAGGGGGTCATAAAATCTCTCAATCAAACTGATTACAGTTGATTTACCACTTCCACTCTCTCCAACCAAAGCAGCCGTTGCACCACTAGGTATTGAGAGAGAAAATCCATCGAATATTTGTTCATCTGGTCTTGCAGGATAACTAAAATAAACATCCCTCAGTTCTATGTCTCCACGGATATCATGTAATTGTTGCCCATTAGTGTCAGAAGCATCAATCTCTGGCTTTCTGTCAATTGTCTCAAACATCTTATAAGAGCATCTCCTCCCACAAGGGCTAAGTCAAGGCAAGGGCAAGCAAGGGCTGCCACTATTCACGTGAATAGTGTCAGCCTTTGCATTAATGTGGTTCCACTCATGAGGGCAAAGTCTAGGGCAAGTCTAAGGCAATTACTATTCATTGTACTTTATTTCCTATTTTTTTTATACTTTAAACCATTAATTTTGATAATCTTTTGTAATTAAATTTTCGGATAAGATTTTCACCCTCTAAAATTGTGTCACGTGTCTCATGTCAGATACGATTTTCAGATATTGAAAAAACAAATTATAATCTTAGATTTTAGATAAAATTTTCACCCTCTAAAATTGTGCCACGTGTCCAATGTCAGATAAGATTTTCATATATTTTAAAAAATTATAATCTCATATTTGAAAAGATTTTCACCCTCTAAAATTGTGCCCGCGTGTCCTATGTCAGATAAGATTTTCAGATATTTTTAAAAAATTATAATCTCAGATTTTAGATAAGATTTTCATCCTCTAAAATTGTGCCACGTGTCATCTCTATCTTCTAAATCCCTCTATAAAACTACACCATCAACTCATACCTCTCACACCATCTCTTATCTATTCCTTCATTTCTCAGATTTTAGAAAACACATTCTACTCTCAATGTCAAACTTGTCGAGGGTGTTGGAGAGGCATGAAACAAAGGGAAGAAATCCGGCGTAGACGTGCTCAAGAAGATCGGGACGCCGATGAAGAAGAGGAACAAATGCTTGCGCAGCGGTGTGTATGATGGATCAATCAAGGCAACACCGTCGTCGTCGTGCCCCGAATGTCGACAGCACGTAGGGAGTCTCGGGGTAAGAATCTCATGGAGGATTATTTTATCCCAAATTCGTTATATCCTGCTTCTAAGTTTCGAGAAAGATATAGAATGCAGCCACATTTGTTCCAAAAAATCATGCATGATATTTGTAATTACGACACATACTTCATTCAAAAGCATGATCTGTTGGAGCTTTGGGTCTTATCCGAGCAAAATTTATAGCTTGCTGCGGATGCTTGCTTATGGGGCATCTGCAGAGTAGGTGGATGAGATTGCAAGGATGGGAAAATCTACTATCCTAGAGTGCTTGTGAGATTCTGTGATCAGTGGAAAATTTGTACACGAGGGAGTACCTTCGCAAACCCACGCCAAGAGACCTGCAGGCTTCTACAAAAGCGAGGCTCGAGGTTTCCCAAGAATGATTGGAAGCATCGATTGCATGCACTGGTAGTGGAAAAACTGTCCCATCGCTTGCAAGGAGAGTATGGGAATCGGAAGGGCCAAAAAGTATAATTTTGGAGGTCAGTATCTTCATTCATCGCTGTTGGGTTTGGCATGCCTTCTTCGGGGTTGCCAGATCTCGAATGACCTCAATGTCCTTGGTCAATCCTCGGTGTTCGACGAGGTATTGCGAGGTCATTCCCCCTAGGTCACGTACCAAATCAACAATACCGTTTACTCTGGTGCGTACTACCTTGCCGATGGAATTTATCCTAGGTGGACGACATTCGTGAAAACAATTCCGAATCCCCAATCCGAAGGAAAGAAACTTTTCTTCCTTTCAAGAAGGTTACAGGAAAGACATGGAGAGGTGTTTCGGTATCTTGCAAGCTCGTTAGGCAATTATTAGAGGTGCTATTCGGATGCTAGATGAGGAGGTGCTGCGGAGTATTATGATGACTTGCATAATCCTCCACAACATGATTGTGGAGGATGAGTATGACTATGACGCTCCAAAGGTGTTTGAACCCGATCCAATGAACACATCGTTGACAAGAATATATGAAAGGCCGATTGGACCAAATGGACTACCACTGGAGCGAACCGTTACTTCGGGATGGTCAATTCAACAACCCCATGATTGATCGGTATCAAGAAATGCAATCTTCATATGTTCACGAGATCGTCCAAGGTGACTTGGTCGAGCACTTGTGGGAGATGAAAGGCAATCACAATGGATGAAGTCAAGATTAGTGCTTTGTTTGGAATTATTCTTTGTTTTTAATTATGCTTTATTTTGTGTGGTGTTTTTTGGAATTATGCTTTTTATTATTATTATGCTTTTATGTATGGTTTGTTTTGTGTGTTGTTTGCAATAAATGAAGGTTTTTTTTAATTAATATTTGTTTTGATGCTCAAATGTTTTGAATAAATAGTATTTTATTTAATGCTTTTTTTATTGAATAAAAAGGAAACAATACAACAAATTAAAGGATAATACAACAATACAACATATGGCAAAGGTGTTTCAATACAACCTAATGGTTTTCATCATTTAACCAATCCGTATTGCTCGGTCCGTCGTCATGGAAAAGTTTTCTTCTCATCACATCTCTTCGTCGTAGCTTCCAATAGGCCTTTGTTTCGGGAGACATATGGCTCGTATCCATGGCCATGATTTTCATCTCTCTATCCTCTATGTCTTTTTCTTGTGCCTTTTGTTCTTGAATAACAAATGCTTCCTCTCGTGCCACGCCCATTTCATCTCTTTCAAGTCTCTCTCATTCTTAGGGCCAGTTTGGCATTGCTTTTTGTCTGTGAAAATAATCATGCTGTCAGATTTTGTGAGAAGAAATCAGCTTGTGAGAAAAGCAGTTTGGCGTTTGGTAAATTTTTTGTTAAAAGTGTTGTTGATGTTGATTTTATGCATAATCAGAAAATGATTGCTGCATAATCATTAAACCCAACACCTCTTCAAAACTGATTCCTACATAATCAGAAAATGAAAGCACCTAATTAGCTGCTTTCCCTTATAGCTTTCTCTCACAACAATTTTTAACAATAAGTGATTTTTTCGCAGTTTACCAAACGGGTTGGGCTTCTCAAAATTTTTTAAAAATCACTTATTACCCCAAATAAGCAATGCCAAATTGGCACAGTGAGGTGCTCTTAGCTATTTGCTCCAATAATTGTACACATTCATTGGTCGAAGTGCCCCCTCTCTTGTCCTTTGCCGCCTTTCTCCCAATAGGTCTTGGCGGACGTGGCACAAATGGGGACTCCGTTTCCATTAGGGAGTCCAATGGAGAATCGGTTGATGTCGAATCGTGCAGTGGCGTCTCATTCATCACAAGCGGCGGACCGATGGGAATAATTTTGAATCTTGAACAATCCTTCACAATTTCCCAACAATGGAAATGCACGAAACTTTTTTTGCCTTGCCCCATGGCACCGAACCACATTTGTGCTTGTATCATCTATTAAAAATAAATAATTGGAAGTGCAAGAAACAAAAATTATTATGCAAGAAAATATAAACTATTTTGAAATGCAAAAATAAAATTGATTATGCAAGAAAATATAGACAAATTAAAGGTGCACCAAGAAAAAAATTATGCAAGAAAAACAAATAGAATATGCAATAAATAAAAAGTGACATTGAATTGATTAAAATGGCAATTATAAATATTTTACCTCATCGGTCAAATTTTGACCGCTTTGAATGTTCGCCTTTGCTTTTGTCAAGGCATTTCTCCATTTCCCTAAGTCTTTATTTAGAAGTTTCCATCTACTAGACAATGCCATTTCGGTTCGAATAGAACCCGATCTTTGACGCTCCACATGTGATGAAACTTCATCTCATTGCCCGTGATAGGGTCATGACTAATGTTAACCCAAGATTGACACAACGCAATATCTTCATTCGTTGACCACGAGCCTCCGACTTCAACAGAAGATGCCATTCGTTTTTTTATATAAATGGAAAGTAGTAGAAAAATCTGAGTGGAGAGTAAAAAATATTGGAAGGAGAAGAGTTTGTATGGAGAATTGATGTGGAAGTGAAAAATGTGAGTGGTGATAAAAAAATATTGGAAGGAGAAAAGTTTGTATGAAGAATTGGTGTGGAAAGTGAATAATGTGAGTGGAGAGTAAAAAATATTGGATGGAGAAGAAATTGTATGAAGATTTAGTGTAGAAAGTAAACAAAATGGTTAGGTATTTATAGAGGAAAAATACAGAATTTTTGGGTATTTTTTTAAAAAAAATTCAGAATTTTTTCAATTTTTTGCAATTTTTAAGCCAAAAACGAGGACCTTCGGTTTCTGAAAAAGCCATCAGCGCCTGTCGCGCCACGTGTAGCGCCCCAGTGGCGGCGTCACGTTGATGCCAGTATAAGACGGAGTCAAATTTTTACCGTTAGTGCGCCAGCTGTAAAAAATTTGACTTACTGTCGGCTGACGCCATACCGGCTTAACGTCATGATTCGGGCTTCAGCCCGCAAGACTGCCCTTGGGCTTCCTCGGGCTCGTGGGACCCACCATGAAACCGGGCTACGGGCCCTGCGCTGGAGCCATCTCGAGCTCCCCCTGGCAGCCTTTCACCCAGTTTGGGTTGGGCGCTGGACTTGCTCTAAGCTGCAGCTTGTCCAGCAGCAAATACACTCAAGCATGGAGATGCCTGCCCAAGAGACCTGAAAGTTTATCATAGAAAGCAGAAAAGTTATATCTTGATCTTCTGAAGAATCACATATCTAATTTTGGACCGAAGGGGGTTGGGGAGTAGTCAGTAGATCAAGTAAAAATGCAAACTCTAGTACAATAGTACGAGGATCAACAAATTTGTTCATTAAATTTTACAGCAATGCAACTTACATGGAGCCACTCAACACAGCGGAAACTACATTAATGACTTCCCCTCCTGTATATCCTTTTTCAAGTATCATCTTTCCTCCAAACCATATAGCCAGAGCATAACTACACATCATAATCAGCATAGCCGAACCAATTCCGAACCCAGATGCCAAACCCTCTTGCACACCAGAGTTGTAAGCTTTAATTAAGGAGGAGTTGTAATTAGCTATAGCTTGCTTTTCTCCTGTAAACGATGCAACTTGAATTGGGAACACAGTTTATTTCTACACTAAGAAAATAGAAATAATAAATTTTTGTTTTAAAGATCTTATAGACAAGTAGGCCTACTGTTCTGATTGAACCAATTGTCTGCTCTACCACAGTTGCTGCCACTGAATAAGCAGTTTGTCCACTGGATGCCATCTTTGATATAAGGATGCCCATGAAGGCACGAGAGAGGACAAGAAGGGGAATAGAAGATAGCATGACAAGGGTGAGAAGCCATCCCTTAACAAATGCTATAACAAAGCCTCCTACGAATGTTGCAATTAACTGGATAAAAGTTCCTACCTGCAATAAGAAAATGAAAGAATGAGAGGTTACTGGAGAAAATAGCAACAGCTTAAGGCTTTTGTGTGTGGCATGTAAATACCTTCTCGCCCATGGCCTCTTGAATGAGCACAGTATCACCTGACATCCTCCCAACAATTTCCCCAGTGTTAATTTCTTTATCAAAAAAGCCAACATCTTGCCTCAATATTGTTTTCAAGTATAAACTTCTTATTCGAGCAGCCTGTCTCTCTCCAGTGACCATCCAGCAAGACATCTCTGGCATAGAGAGAAAGCTACTAATCTCAGTTTCCAAAAAGCCAAATTATTTGTTTGGTGCACCAGCAGGCAGTTGAGTGTACTTACGTAGAAATGCAGCTGCAGCAGCTCCCACCGCCAAGTAGACAAACTTTAGAGCCACCTGAGAATATTGAATTGGCCAAATTATATCTGATTAAGCCTTGTTCATTTCAATTTCAACTAAGTTAGAGGAACCAGATAACCAAAATAGATGTTAAAACAGAAGTAAGCTCAGTCATTGCAGTTCTAATAGAACAGGATAGAACAATATTACAGTCACATAATGTTTACCTTGGAAACTGCATCAACCACTTCTTTATTATTCCCAGTTTGTCCAAAGGAATTAATCAAATCTCCAAAGATTATGGTCATTAGAGGGAAAGAGGCCCCATTTCCAATAGCGCTGATTGTACCAACAGACATTAGCAGGTAATCCAAGGAATCGGCAAAGGAGAAAAGCTTGTAATATGGTACTGCTTTGGTGCCATCCTCCTTGCTCTTGCTTGTATCTTGTGGGTTGTTTTGAGAGTCCTCCACTGCTGAGTGGCCGTTCGATGCTGCCTTGCCCTCCTCCTTTATTACATCTCCATCCGCAGGATTTTCCTCAGCCATGTTTTTCGAACTCAGAGAAGTTTTCTTTTATCCCTTTACTTATAGTAATTTAGTTAAGTTTTCTATATTTTACAACAAGCACCTCAGAGAAGTAAGTTGCAACTATATTTTGACAGTAAGCAACTCAAACTTGGATGCCAACTTAAACCAAGGAACGTATGCCAACTTAATCTAATTGAATATAGAGTTGATCAGTAAGCAAAAATATAAAAAACCCCTTATTCCTTTTTTTTCTTTTTTTCTTTTTTTGCGCGTGTGAGAAGGGTTCGTTGCAATAAAATAAGTGCAGCAACTGTGAGAAGGGTTCGTTGCAATAAAATAAAAAAATGTCAAAACAAAACCAAAACTTAAGAAGCCTCACTCACACTGCAGGCATGCAAAATGCAGGCAGTGAGAAATCACGGGGAAGCTTTAAACTTTACAACCTCAGCAAACGATGCAAAATTCTATCCTCCACGACCACAAACACAATTAAAAACTAAAATGAAACGAGGAATCAAACGAAGGAGAAAAGAGAAAGAAACCTAGTGGCCAGCCAGCTAATGCATGTTCTAAAGGGGAGAAATTTAAAGACGAGAAATAGAATAAGGAATAAGACAAGCATGGTAGCAAAACAAAAACTATGGCATGGAATATGAAATGAGGTGTTTGTCTATTATTGAAAAGAAAACAATTTCAACCAATGCAATAGGGTTGTTGTGGGAACCGAATTAAATCATACCCTAGGTCAAATAATTCCTTCCATTTGGGGATTATTTGACCTAATTGGGAATTACTCAACCTAATTGGGAGTTACTCAATTTAATTGGAGTTACCCAATTAAATTGAGAATTACCTAATTAAGTTGGGAATTGATTTGATTCCTACCCCAATTCCCAATTAAATGAGGAGTTACCTAATTAAATTAGGATTTGATCTGATACCTACCACGATTAGGGATTTGATTTACCCTAATAAATCAAATCCCTAATTAATCAAATCAATTCCAAATAGGGGAGGAATAATTCCCTTCCATCTATGAAATTATTCCTCCAAACCCTAATCTCCGAGACCATTATAAATACTTGGCTACGCACAAAGGTCAAGGTACGTCTAAATTCCTACCAAACTCTGCAGAAATTATTTCTCACAAACCCTAGCCACCACTTTCTTTCTCTCTCTGACACAAGGCTCCGGCCACCACACACGGCTCCGACCACCCGGTTTTCCTTGAAATACCCTACCTAACTTAGGCATCGGAGGCTCTTTGGCCACACCGGGTGTGGTCCTTTTACCCCCATCTGTTTGCAGGGAGAAAGAGAAGTGGAGAAGACGAAGGAATCTTAGACGAATATTCTAGTTGGACGAAATTTACTCCCACAAATTGGTGCTTTCATTGAGAGCGCAAGATATATTCAAAGCGTGCTCCAAATCCATCTTTCACACATTTTTTCAAACAACCATGGTTGATACCAGACGTCACGAAGAGTAACGCCACCACGACGGGCCCATCTCATGGTTTCGTGGTGGAAACCTCAATGCAACCGCATGGAATCATGGCTGCCAACGCCTTGCAGCCGTCTTCTAGTGCTTTGCAGCCGCCTTCAGCCGCTGGAATGCAGAACAGCCGCCACATGACCTGGGACCTCCATCGCCTTGCATCGCCAAAGACCGACATCGAGTCGGCTCACGCTGCTGCCTCGATCTGCTTGGAGCACAAAGCCACACCACTTAACTACCGGACTAGCCGATACGGCCCCATGGCTACTCGACGCGTCGTCCCGATCTTGGAGCAGATCCATTCTTCCTCCTCTGCGATCACACTTAACATATGCACTGTATGTACGCGTCTAATGGAGCCCTAGCCCACATGCCGTTGGGCCGATGCACACCACTTACTTGACCGTGCGGCAAACGGTGGACTTAACTCACGGGTTGATCAACTCACACAGAAGGTCGATGATCAAAACAACCCGATTGGCCAGGCTACTCAGGCGAGATCAACTTGAATCAAGGCCCCAACCTTGACCTCATGACTAGGAGAGGAGGGCACACGAGCATCTGGCGAAAGCAGTTCAAGAGGTCCCAGGCTGGTGAGGGCAGGGCAAACCGGCAGAGAGAAGTGAGATCGCGGATAAGACGCAGGCGCGAGCCGTGCACTGAGCCGCTCGAGGTTAGGTCCCAAGAGACCAATGTGCTCGAGAGGCTAGGCCCATAATCCAATGTTTGTGCTCGCTTAGGTCCATAAGGAGCTCGAGTTCGTGAGAGGACGCGCGACAAGCGTGGAGGGATCTTCCCAAACTCATCCTTCTCTCCCCCCCACGGGTGGCGCGAGAACCAAGGGATCGACCCTTGGGAGCTGGAAAAGAGTTAGCCAATCACGCCGAGGCACGTAAGGCGCCTACCTGAAACGACCTTTCTGCAAGCGGAGGATGACGATCAACGCCACCAGCCCGTTCGAGGTCGAACATGCGGCGACACAGTCTGTGGAGGATCCTCCCAAACTCAACCTTCTCTCACGCCCCACCGGCAAGGCAACCAAGGGATCGACCTGGGAGCCGGGAGAAGAAGTTAGCCAATTACGCCGAGGCACCAAAGACGCCGACCTGAACGACCTTCCTTGCAAGCGAGGATGACGATCGATGTCCACCACCCTGCTCGAGGACCAAAGACGCGGTGACAAGCTGCAGAGGAATCTCACAAGCTCAATCTCCCAATCGCGCTTACGGCGGGGCACCCAAGGATCGACCCTGGAACCGAGGAAGAAGTTAGCGGTCGCGCTCGAGGCACCAAGACGCGCCCGAGACTCCAACCTGCGAGCGAGGATGTCGCGGCTTAGTAAATGACCAACTTCGAGGTCTCTTACTCAAAGGAAGCATGGAGGAGGCCTATGCAAGGAAATTGATCGAGTTGATCTGCTCGCCTTTTTCACCGACGAGGTGGAATGAGCTCCACCGCCGAAGTGGTTTACAACGCCATCCATCACTCCATTCAAGGGGACTCTGACCCTGAGAGCCATTTGAGGCACTTCAAGAGCTCCATGATCCCATCAGCAAGGCGCACTGATGTGCAAAGTGTTCGCGATGGCGACTCTACGAGGAGCAGCAGATTGGTTCCACACTCTACCGTCCGCGTCAATAGGCAACTTCAAGGAGTTCGCCATCATTTTCACAAAGGAGTACACCTCCTACAAGACGGTCGAAAGCATGCGACTACTTGTTCAACTCCGCGCAAGAAGTTAGACGAGGCTCTACGAGACTACCCGAGACGGTTTAAGGCTGAGAAGGCTAACATCATAAGATGCAACGACTAAGTTGCATCCTCGCTTTCAGAAGGACTTGCCAACCGAGCACGAGCTATACCGAGTCCGCCATAATTCCAAGTCAAACCTTGGCGAAGTGTTCATGTGATAGCAGAGGCGCCACGCACTTTGGGACGATGATCGAGAAAGCTAGCAAGCAAGTTGACCACCCGACGAAGCAGCAAGCCAAAGAGCAACAAGTTCGAGCAAAAGCCCGAGATATGCGCCGATCGTGGCCCCAAGAGGGAAGCTCAAACAGGGACCTTCACCGAGTTCGCTATCCCAATCCACCAGATCCTAGCTCAAGTGAAGGACAAGCCGTGGGTGAGGAGACCACCACCCATGAAAGGAGACCCTCTAAAAGAAACACCAGCAAATCTGCGCATCCCACGGGGAGCACGGTCATTACACCAACAACTGCAACGCTTGGAAAAGGCACCTTGAGGAGCTGGTCAGAGAAGGCCATTGCACAGAGTTCGTTGCAAAGAAGGCTATCCAAACAGATCGAGGATCGTGATGCGCTGCCAAGGAACCTCCCCAAAAGGTCATTCGAATCAACACCATTCTAGCCGACTCCCAAGAGTCCGGGCTGACCACCAAGGAGCGCAAGAGAAAGATCGCTCAAGCAACTTATGTCTCCCAAGTTACAACGGGAGTACCAGCCATTGTGGATACACCTATCATCGACTTCCGAAGAAGGACTTGATCGGGCTTGACCGCCACATAATGACGCCTAGTCATCTGCATCCAAATTGAACAAGTGTGATCGAGCGAAGTTCATGTAGATGAGGGCGCAGCCAACATCCGCAACTATTGTTATCCAACAGATGGGGTTCGAGCCCAAGATTAGCAAACTTGCCAGATCACTCACCGGCCTGGTGGGGCCACATCAATCACTATTGGAACTATTGACCGATGTCCACTCACCCCGCTGCTCGCCGCAAACCTTCATGGTCATCGACGAGGTTTTCCCCTACAATGGAATCTTGGGCACCGTGGATCAAGAAGATTAAGGCCATCACATCCGCTCTACATTAAAGATCCGCTATCCCATCCTCGGGGCGGATCGGGCAGATCAACAGCGACCAAGCCATGGCAAGGAGATGCACAACCCAAGGGCTCAAGAAGAGCAAGCAGCTGCAGTTCACACCAAGAATGCAAGCCGCCAACGAGGCAGAAGCGCTCTTAGTAGACAAGCAAACCCGAAGGGAAGGAAGTTGCGCCTCACAATAGCGCTAAGGAACAAAGATCGAGACGAGGGAATCCGCCGTAAGGCTCCTTTGAAGAAGGTTGAAGCCCGAGGAAGGCGTTGTTAGTACCCCGATCCCGATCACCGAGAAGGAGGCGCAGATCGCTCGCACTGCATTCAAACAAGAAGGATCGAGATGGGAATCCGCCGGAAGGCTCCTTTGAAGAAGGTTGAAGCTTCCGAGGAAGACATTGAGTTAGTACCCTTGATCCTCACCACCGCAAAGAAAGCGCGGATCGGCTCGCGCCTAAGCCTGACGAGAAGATGGACTCGACCGCCTTCATGCGAACAACAAAGACATGTTCGCGTGGTCACCATCCGACATGTCGCATTGACCCAAACATCATCCGCCACCGCCCATGTCAACCATGCTAGCAAGCCTGCGGTGTAAGAGACGAACTTTGCTCCCGGCGGGTTGCATCATTGAAGCCGAGATCGACAAGCTCCTAGCTACGGTTTCATTGAAGAGGTCTCCTACTCGAATGGCTAGCCAACGTTGTTCGTGGCAAACAAGAAAAGGGAAAATGGAGAGTATGCGCGATTACACCGACCTCAACAAAGCATGCCCTAAAGACAACTTCTCATTGCCGAATCGACCACTGTGAATTCAACTTCCGCAACTAGTCGTCACCATGGATGCTTACTCCGTACTGTAATCAAATTATGATGTACGATGATGACAAGCGAAGACCTCTTTCATCATCGAAAGAGACCCATCACAAGGTCA
The DNA here is from genome assembly GCF_029339155.1 of Prunus mume. Classification (NCBI taxonomy): domain Eukaryota; kingdom Viridiplantae; phylum Streptophyta; class Magnoliopsida; order Rosales; family Rosaceae; genus Prunus; species Prunus mume. Next base: position 33,889,686 of record NC_142699.1, read on the forward strand.
TGCCCTTTGTGATGAAGAACGCCAGAGCAACCTACCAAAGGCTTGTGAATAAAATTTTCAAGGAGCAGATCGGCATAACCATGGAGGTGTACATGGACGATATGCTGGTTAAAGCACCCTAAGCGTGCAGACCACCTCAAAACCTCATCGATGCATTCACCTGCTCCGCCAATATCGCATGAAGTCAATCCAAGTAAATGCACGTTCGGTGTATCGTCTGGCCGGTTCCTGGGGTACTTAGTGACGCAACGAGGTATCGAGGCACACCGCGCCAAATCAAAGCCATTCTCGAGATGAAGTCGCCTTCCACAAATGAAGGAAATACAAAGCCCGACAGCAGATGCCCTTATGATTCCTCTCAAAATCTACGACAAGTGCAGACCATTCTTCAAACCTTTGAAGAAAGGACAAAAAGACAAATGGGACGAAGAGTGCGAAGTAGCTCTCCAGAATCTAAAGACCTATCTTACTTCACCTTCCTCGCCTCAAAGCCGCCTAGTGAAGACTTGTTCGTACTGCAAAGGTCCAACTCGGCCGTCGGCTCAGCTCTCATCCGAGAAGAACTTGGGGTCCAACATCCGATATTCTACACGTCAAAAACTCTCCTCGATGCAGAGACTCGCTACCCAAAATTGGAGAAACTCATTTTGGCCCTTGTGGTTTCTGCGAGAAAGCTGCGACCTTATTATCAAGCTCACCGAGTTATCGTCATGACCGACTTTCCTTTGAGATCAATCCTCCACATGCTTCTCGGTGACTCATGAAGTGGGCTATAGAGCTAAGCCAATACGACCTCCTCTACCGAAGACTGCAATAAAAGCTCAAGCCTTTTTGTTGCGAATCATGTCACCATCACCAAGGTATCAAGAAGGAAGGTTCGAGAGCTTAAGACCTCCACCAACCTCGACCAACCCGAGACATGTGGCGCTTGCGCGAAGTACATCGTCATCATTACCCCATATGGAACCCTGAGAGCAAGCTATCACACTTGGCTTCCTTCAAACAACGAGGCGATACGAGGCATTGCTCGCGGGCTTTGCGCTGGCAAATGAGCTATCAATCAAAAGTGCCATCTACTCGATATCACAAGTCAAGCCTCGAGAATACATGGCGAAGTGATCTTGTACCTTGACAAAGTCCAAGAGTTGTTGAAGGCGCTTTCCACCTTCACCATCCAAAGAAGTTCCCAGTAGAGAATGCGACAGATGCGCCGCAAGCTTAAGATGTTGTGGATACCCGGTTCAAACGCCCATCCGAGCACCTTCACCAACCTAGCATAGAAGAGGCAGAGCGGCGGACGTCACGAGATGCTGAGGATCCTAGCAAGACCCAATTATTGACTACCTAGTGAATGAAAACCTTCCGGAGAAATTGCAAGATACTACATGAAAGGCGACATGCTTATCCGCATATCATACTCCGCCTCATCTCACTTGCATCAAGTACCCACAAACGCTCAAGGTTCTCTGCAAGATACACGGCGGTGAATGTGGAAATCAGTGTATAAAGCTTGCTCGGCGCTAAGGCTCTCAAGATCGCTATTTCGGCCTACCATGCTCCAAGACTCTCGTGAGTATGGGAAGATATGATCAATGCCAACGCCAAGCGGTCCACAGCACCGCGGTGCCTGAGGAATACCATCCGCGAATCACATGGCTATTCATGCAATGGGCCATTGACTTGGTGGAACCTATGTCGGCGGCACCGCCAATAAAGAGATGATGATCGCTTGCCCGATTACTTCACCAAATGGATCGAGGCCGAGGCTTTATCTTCTACCAAGGAGGCCGATGTTGAGCTGTTCATCGGAAGCACATTAATCTTGCAGCTTTCTTGGCCGTGAAATTTGCAACATTGAATCGCTCCGCGCTTGACTTCGAGGTTTGCAAACGAGTCGTGATTGCTAGACAAATGTGTAGTTCTCGCTTGATCCCAGGGATCGGCACAAGCAACTCAAACCTCGCTTCTCAACCTCCTCACGGTAGATCATGGGTTTTAGGCATTCGCGAATACCGAGCAAGATATCCCGGATCTCCCGCATGCCATTGATCTTCTTCTCACTACTACGACGAGAGCGCTTAATCCTAGCAGATGAAGAAGCAACTCCCATAGGGACATTCTCACAGACGAGACCACCTTACGGAAGAACTTGCTCATGGAAGAATGAGAAGCTTGGTCGAGGACTTCTCCGCCAACTCGCGATCATCTAGGCCCAGCCATGAAGCTCCCATCTTTCAACATCTTCGGTCAGGCCACCAGCCTCCTTCCGATGTTCACTCAAAGAACCAGCCAAAAAATCCACAAAATCAAGGACGCTCAAAGCTTGATGAACATTGGTCGTGTCGGAGATTGAGCTTCTTGTGGATGTCATTTTCTACAAGCATGAGATGTCAGTCAAACACACAGCAAAGAATTCCATGGCAACTGTAGCAAATCAAAGGGATGCAACTTACCATCACGAGGTGAGAGGAATGAGCGGACCGTCGCCAACCTCCCCTACCCGTCCGCCGCTGACTTCCAATATGTTCGTGCTCCACACATGATCGCTTTGACTCATATTGTTCCTAGTTCGTGACACAAAAAGAAGAAGGAATTGAAGCAGTTTGGATCAACCACAAATGTGGCCACCAGCCTCCTTCCGATGTTCACTCGGCAACCAGCGCAATCCACGAACCTGGCAAGGACGCTCAAAGCTTGATGAACATTGGTCGTGTCCGGGCCGAGATCAAGCTTCTTGTGGATGTCATTTTCTATAAGCATGAGAGAAGTCACCAAACACACAAAGAAAGAATTCCATGGCAATAGCGCATCAAAGGGATGCAACTTACCATCACAGAGGTGAGAGGAATGGCGGACCGTCGCCAACCTCCCTACCCGCGCGCCACGACTTCCAACATGTCCGTGCTCCACACATGATCGCCTTGACTCATATTGTTCCTAGTTCGTGACACAAAAGAAGAAGGAATTGAAGCAGGTTTGATCAACCACAATGTGGCTACCACCTCCTTCGATGTTCACTAAAGAACCGCGATCCACGTAACTTGGCAAGGACGCTCAAAGCTTGATGAACATTGGTGGGTCCGCCGAGATCAAGCTTTTGTGGATGTCATTTTCTATAAGCATGAGACAAGTCACCAAACACACAGAAAGAATTCCATGGCAATCAGTAGATCAAAGGGATGCAACTTACCATCACATAGGTGAGAGGAATGAGCGGACCATCGCCAACCTCCCTACCCGCTCCTGTGACTTCCAACATGTCCGTGCTCCACACATGATCGGCCTTTGACTCATATTGTTCCTAGTTCGTGACACAAAAAGAAGAAGGAATTAAGCAGCTTTGGATCAACCATAATGCTGGTGGCATGTAGGAGATGTGAATTGTTTGTTGGCTGTCCTATAATCGGGCTTCCTCCTGGATTTGGGCTCTGAATGGAGGAGGCTTGACTTGCCAACTAGTCTTTGACCCAAACTGCCACTGCTCCAACAGCAGGCCGCTTGCCTCCACCACATAACCGGGAACAAGTCAAAGACCATTGACAAGTCAAAAGCCTCATCCATTCAGAGCCCAAATCTAAGGAGGAAGCCCATTCACTGGACAACCCAACAAATAATTCACATCTCCTACATGCCACCACGCCTTGCAAGCTGTGAGGCATTTGTGGAACCGAATTAAATCATACCCTAGGTCAAATAATTCCTTCCATTTGGGGATTATTTGACCTAATTGGGAATTACTCAACCTAATTGGGAGTTACTCAATTTAATTCGGAGTTACCCAATTAAATTGAGAATTACCTAATTAAGTTAGGAATTGATTTGATTCTACCCCAATTCCCAATTAAATGAGGAGTTATCTAATTAAATTAGGATTTGATCTAGTACCTACCACGATTAGGGATTTGATTTACCCTAATAAATCAAATCCTAATTAATCAAATTAATTCCAATAGGGGAGGAATAATTCCCTTCCATCTATGGAATTATTCCTCTAAACCCTAATCTCCGAGACCATTATAAATACTTGGCTATGCACAAAGGTCAAGGTACGTCTAAATTTCTAACAAACTCTGCAGAAATTATTTCTCACAAACCCTAGCCACCACTTTCTTTCTCTCTCTGACACAAGGCTCCGCCACCACACATGGCTCCGCCACTGGTTTTCCTTGAAATACCCTACCTAATTTAGGCATCGGAGGGCTTTGGCCAACACCCTGGTATGGTCCTTTACCCCATCTGCTTTGCAGGGAGAAAGAAAGTGGAGAAGACAAAGGAATCTTAGACGAATATTCTAGTGGGACGAAATTTGTTCTACCAGCAGATCCAAACCAATCTGCTAAAATCGGTCCCAATCCAATCCAATTTTCATTGGTTTCAACAACATTGGTGGATTGGATTGGATCAGAAAAGTAGAAATCCAATTAGATCGGATCGGATGGCAGATCAAGAATTGAAAATCCAACATAAACCAAACCAACCAATATACATTTATATTATATAATGTTTACACTTTCATCTTGTTTTTCACTAATATATTAATCTTACTTTCGAAAAAATTAAAACATTAACATATTAAATATATTATTATATTAATTTATATTAAAACTTAATATATTAATGTCATATCTTTCATCATATTGAATTTTGTATTATATGTAATGAAAGATTATGAAGTTTTTTTGTCATGATTATTTTTTTTCATACAAACCAATCATCCAATTCAATCCAATGTACATTGGATCGGATTGGATTGGATCCTAACTTCCGACCACATTAGATTGGATTGTAAAATTTGTAATCCAATAGAAGATTGGATTGAATTGATTGGTAAAAAACCACTGGTTTCAACCAATGCTTACCCCTACAATGCAATTTGGATAGTTGGGTCTTAGGCCTCATTTGGTACGTCGGACTGTACTAACTAATTTATGTCGGATAGTATTAATATGTTCGAGAGTACTGATCTGCTTATCCATAATATTATAAAGCGCTTGATGTTGTTCCAGTATAAATAGTCCGACTAAGTTATGCTATGTTTGGTACTGTTTCAGATAACATCAGATCAAACTATTTTTTTGTATAAAATTCTTCGATAATTTAATGAAAATTTAAATTCATAGGGAAATGGAGTAATTTAGTGGGAAGGGCTTTTAATTTACCTGCGGCTTCTTGCCATTAATCCCATATCCATCCAACATCATGAATTTGCCTAAATACGTTTTAGTTAATTTAGTTAACTAAAATTTAATTTCCAACATTCACCAAATTAAATCAAACAATCCACTCATCCCCTAAACTGAAGTTTGAATCTTGGAAAACTGAATTATGAGCCAAACTCATCTACTTCCCAGCAACCAAACCCAAGCTTTTTGGTTGCTCTATGAAACATCGAGTTTTAATTCAATGCAAAACATAGACAAATAAATAATTCCACGATGCAATTACATTCCTAACCTAATTTCCACTAAAATAAAAACTCATAACCTAATTTCCACAAAATTTAATAAAATATGAAATATATAAAGAAAGAGAAGATGAAGACAGAATAAGAGAGAATAAACATACTGGAGAGAGAGAGATGGATACTTGGAGAAGAGTGAAGAGAATAACCTGTGAAGAAGATAGCATATAAGAACCCTAGGGAGAAGATAAAAATAGAATTTTTCACGTGAATGTCGTGTGTTTTTTTTCCCTAACTGTATAATTAAGCGTATATTATCTAAACCGGGGTGTGTGGGTTATATTAATTAGTCAGATAAAGAGAGTATTAAAAGTCCAACCTGTTTAAAATAGTCATGTAATTAAAAATACAAGTTGACACCAAACAACTGACATGGACTATTTACTCCTATCCATAGTCTAATACGGTGTACCAAACGAGTAAAAGACAAAGAAGGAATATTTGAACTTCTTGGAAGGTTAGGATTAGAATTTGGATAGTTGGGTCAAAATTTGGACAATTAATTAAGTTCTATTTTGTCAAAGGGATATATTATTAGAGTACATGGAAATGAAAACAAGGAATGGAGCAAAACAAAAACTTACTATGGCATGGGATGGAAGTGTTTGTATATTATATTAGAATGGGAACATCAAACTTAAAATTATTAAACTAATAATCCAAGATTTCCATTTCCAAAGTAGAATAATTAATCTTAACATGAGAGTGAAGTGAGCATATACATTCTAGGGTGCACCAGGATGCACCGATGCACCAACATTTAAATAAATAAAAATGAAACCCGTTGTTCAAGTTGTCCGTTCCCTCTTTTTTTTTTTTTTTTTTTTTTTTAGAGTTCCCAACTTTTCTTAATATTTAATCTTTGGCCTCTTTTTTTTTTTTTTTTTTTTGGAAAGAAACTTTGTCTTATTCTTTTTTTTTTTTGGTCGAAATGTCTTATTTAATTTTTAGATAAACTAATCTTAACCCAACTAACCCAATCAAATTTTAAAACTTTATATAAATCCAATCAACCAAATTGATATATATATATATATATATATTTTTTGGTTAACTTGTAACAAAAAACAATAATAACTACAAATTTGTTGGGTATAAAATAAGGGTGGTAATTTTTCCACTCTCCTTTTGTCTACCTACACGCGCTTTTGTTTTTTTTTAGTACTTTTTACTGTAAGTGAACAAAAGAGGAGTGAGAACATAGAATTTTCAAAAAATGGAGTGTAAGTGGATAAAAGATTAGTGGAAAAATCAGTACCCTAAAATAATTATTTTGATTACCCATCAATTAAAAAAAATAAAAGAACTTAAGAAAAACAAATAGAACGCCATGCAACTGTTCACAGTCCCATAGTGTTGAAGTTTTCCTTCTTCTTTTTTTTCACTTTTTTCTTATTTAAAATTAATGTAATACTGAAAATTTTAAAACAATATTTTTTTAATGAACAAACTTGTAAGTTTTTTAAAAGAAACTCTTTTTTTTTTTTTTTTTTATAAAAGAAACATTGGTTGAGTTTACTTATAAAATAATTGGGTTCAAATAAAAACTCCCTGAATTTTTTAATCACCAAATGGACTTGAGTTAAAATTGATTAAGCACTTCATTTATGCAATTACTATCTCCATGTTTGGTAATTGTACAAGTACGGGTGGACCTTGCATAAGTAAATGTGGTCCTTATTCTTGTAAACACAAGGGTTTACAATATTAAGGAATCATATCACAATGCTTTGGACATTAACGTTCCATAAACTTGTAAAGTGTATCCATATTGTTGTAATACTATAATTTACAATATAAAGGATCCATTACAAGGTTAAGGTAAGTGTGGACCCTGGAGAAGTAAGTGTGATCGTTGTTCTTGTAAACACAAAGGTTTACGACATTAAGAACTAGTTCTACAACATTTTGGATGTAAGCATTCCATGTCTTGTAAAGTGGATTCATAATCTCATAGATTACAAGATTTGGGTTCCCATTTATAAGGTTTTGCAACCTGATTACAAATTTAAAGTTCATTCTAATCCATAATCTTCTAATACAATAATTTACAATAAAAAGGATCCACATTATAAGTTAATGGAACACTAAGGTCCAAAACATTGTAAAAGGAGTCCTTAATATTGTAAAAGGGGTCCTTAATATTGTAAAGCATTGTATTTACAAGAATAAGGACCACATTTGCTTCTCCAAGGTCCACCTTTACCTTAACATTGTAAGAGGGATCCTTCTAATGTAAATTAGGGTATTACAAGATTATGCATTATGAAGAACTTAAAAGTGTAATCATGGTGCACAAAATCATTAATGAGAACCCAAATTTTGTAATCTACGAGATTAATGATCCTCTTTACAAGTTTACGGAACTCTTATGTATTGTTCACCCATTTTGTGTTTGTTCCTGCGATAGAAGGGTAAAGTTCCCCATTACCTTGAAAGCCATTGACTGGCCAACAAGTCAACTTTCTTTGGTGTGCGAAGCGTGCCACTGCTAGCAATAACAATTCTAGCAGATTTCTTGAAAATAGATTACTTGCGCCCCAAGTTACTAATTTCTAAACAAACGATTGTGAATTTGGGTGAGGAACATCTCCCAAGTAAGTTCTTTTCCTGCCTCAGACTAGTGAGGACTTACAATTTATCTTAGCATAAAGTTGGTAGTTCTGACCAGAATAAATGGTAATAAAAGTGAACTATTTTATGAACGCCTTTTACAAGACTTGAAGGAGAAATTAATTCTAGGAAGACAAAAAGAAGGCTGGAACTCTATTTCACCGATAGAAATCTCGATCCGGAAATTTGGATGAATATGTCTCAGGCTGGATCATAATAACTTCAACTTGCTCACTTCAACTGTAAATCGATACCAAAGTTCAATTTTGGCAGAGCTTTAATCTACTTCAAGCTTTGGGAGGCTTTTGAGTAGGCGTAACTCGCAGCTTCTTCAGAAGGGCAAAAGTGACTAGTCTTGAGGACTTAATGAGTCGGAACTACACTGTAAAATTTGTTGAGGTTTTCATATTTGTGAAAACTCAAACTCTGCTTGTTTTAGCTTTTGCTGAACCAAATTTGTAACGAGAGGAATCTCGTTTTGAATGACCTATTTCTTTAAGTCCGAACTTGGAAGTTCTGATCTACAGCTTATTTCTCTTATGGCTCAAGTGAGCTTTTGATTGATTTTTTTGGTTGTTTGTTTGATTGATGAATTGAGTGTGTCATTTTGCCCTGTTCATCCTCTCCTATATTTATATGAAGTGCTTTCTGGAGTAGGATAATTCTTTTAATAATTATGTCGGCAAAATTTCTCAAAAGATCTTTCATTTTTTAAATGCAAGGAAAGAGGGGTTTTATCAATTCTAGTAGATAAGCTCTCAGTAGTCATTTCTCATTGCTATCACTTCCTTGTTTTTCTTGAAAGAAAACCTAATTCCTTTTTCCAATTTTAACTGCCCCTCGTGAGAGCTCAAGCTATGATGGTTAGTTTGATCTTCCAGTGAACAACTCCCTCTGCTTTCCGCTTATCTCTTGATGTAGTCTGCTTATCTCTTGAAAATAGTGTCTTTCTTAGGAGCATAAAATATCTCTGAATATATATAAAAAGGGATTTTTGATCTTCTGGGCAGAGTTTGTAGAAGTCTCTTCCTAGTTGCCTGCTTTTCCAACTCTTTATCAATTTAGTTGAAATTGTTGACTTTTTCAAAGTTTATTTCGATTAGTCACCTGCCTCTTCAAAAGAGCTATCGATTTGTCCTGGGCCTTTGAGAGAAATGGTAGATTTTGTAGACTGGGCCCAATCTGATTTATAATCGCCATTTGACTTGGCATGTTTTACTTTTCTCGCCATTTTCTGAAGAAAAAAGACGGGTTGGGCTTGCTCCTGCTCGATATTTGAAGCCCATTTTTCTATTCCTTTTGTTTCGTGGGCTTTTGAGAAGTGGGTCGGCATGTATTTGCTTTTGGCCCAAACATGTACAAACTATTATAGTATGAGTCTTACATAGAAATCATTGCATTTACAAGAATAAGGACCAATTTTACATCTCCAAGATCCACCATACCTTAACCTTGTAATAGAGATAATTTCTATTGTAATTTATGATATTACATGTTTATGGATACATTTTACAAGTTGATGGAATACTAAGGTATAAAATATGGTAAAAGGGGTCCTTAAAACTATAAACTCTTGTGTTTACAAGAATAAGGACCACATTTATTTCTCCAAGGTCAACTCTTACCTTAATTTTGTAAGAGATATCTTTTCTATTGTAAATTAGGGTATTACAAGATTATGGATTAAGAAGAACCTTAAAATTATAATAATGATGCAAAAACTCAAAAATGGGAACCCAAATCTTGTAATTTACGAGATTAAGGATGTACTGTACAAGTTTATGGAACACTTACGTCCAAACCGTTGTAATACAAGTCATTAATATTGTAAACCGTTGCATTTCCAAGAATAAGGATCAATGTTCAGTATTTGGGATTGAGAGTTCCATAACATTGTAAAATTTATCCCTAATCTTATAAAAACAAGGATTTGCAACATTAAGGACTCATGTTACAATGTTTGGGACATGAGGGTTCCCAAATATTATCAATTTTATCTCTAATCTCATAAAAACAAGAGTTGACAACACTAATGACTCATATTACAGTGTTTGGGACATGAACATTCCATAACATTGTAACATTTACCCCTATTCTTGTAGATTACAAGAATCGGATTAAAATGTATGAGATTTGACATCGTCATTACAACTTTAAGGTTCACTTTGATCCATAATATTTTAATAGCCTAATTTATAATTAAAAGGATCTCAATTACAATATTAAGGTATTGTTGGATCTTGAAGAAGTAAATTTGGGTCCTTATTCTTGTAAAAACCATGATTTACAACATTAATGACTCATGTTAAACTCTTTTGGACATGAGAATTCCAAAAACTTGTAAACTATATCCATAAACTCATAGGAGCAATTTGGAGCTCAAATGCCAGAGGTCATCTGGCAATTACCACTCAGGCTATGTTTTCGCAAATTGGAAGTTCAATTACAAGGTTCCTGTTTGTCAATTGTCAACTTGACATGGCTGAGTGAAAGCAAAATAGGCAATTTCACTGACTTGTAAAAAAAAAAAAAAACAATAAAACTTGGGTAGCTTTATATAAATCCAAATAGCCAAACTGAAATTGTTTTTGTTAACTTGTAACCAAAAAAATAAAAATCTTTGGAGATTGTAGAATTTTCCTTGATTATTGAAAATTGACACGACTTAAATAATTTAAAAAATCTTTGTATATTTGAATTCCACCTCAACATTCACAAGGAATATATAATTTCAACTAAAAAAAAGAGGGAAATATAATTGCATCTATGTTTAATCACAAGTACATAACAAAATTTATATGCATAACTGGTGCATTAATTTAGTGGGTGCACATATAATGGCAATTGCACGACTGGAATGCAAATGGGACTGCTTTGTTTGTCAATTGCCCGATTAGAATGCAAATGGCTCTACCTGTTTATTAATTACATTGATAAATCACATATTGTATTTACATTCTCAAAATTGAAAAGGCTGCCAATAACATGGCAATATGCATACACTAATCTCAAAATACAACTTTATGGTACAATGCCCATTCACAATGCTAATGGGATAATTGTTTCAATTGGCATATAAACTATGATATAACAGTGAAATTTACTTTAAAAGCTATTCTAAATGGTACTATTCTCAAAGCCAACATAACCAATAATTATAAATCTAACATCTCAAGTCATTATGTATTAAAAAAAATACAATCTCCAAATAAAATGAAAATATTACAAATTAAAGTAGCCAAATAAATAGACTCCAAAATAGTATATTAGTCTTGTACTTGGCCTAGTTCTTTACCCCAACCTGAAAAACAATCACAAAAACATCAATAAAATGAATGGAAAACATAAAACATCAATAATATGCTAATATGAAAACAATTACAAACTCATCATTGTAAACAAAAAAAGAACAAACCTACAACATAATTAACTTGAATAACATAAAGCAATATACCAATTTGGGGTAGAGATTTGTTCTTTTCTTTTTTTTACTTTTTGGATTGTATAAAGATCATCAATCTTATAGGCTTTGAATATCAAACAAAAACAATGCAAAGAAAGCAGCCAAAAGCTGGGACTAGCTTCAACCATTATCTCCAAGGCCATGTACAATTGCTTGGTACTTGTCTTTACGGTCTCATTTTGTGATTCCAAACTTACTATTCTTAGCACTATGTCAAGATTAGGCAAATAATACCACTTCCAATGTAGCAACATGCAGTTCATAATATATATATATATATATATATATTCATTCCTCATGAATCACTAAAATAAAAAATAAAATCTCAAACCATTCACCAAAATAAAAGATAGAGACAAAGAGAGATATATCTGGAAAAAACAAAAAACAAAACAAAACAAAACAAAATTTTACCCATATCAGATGTTGGGAAGAGTGGATGGGCTGCTAGTTGGAATACCCGCAAATCCAAGATCAAAATCAAAACAATACCTAACTAGAAAACATAATCAAAACCAATTTCAAATTAAGAAGCACAAGAAGAGTGTGTCCCTTTCCCATGAAGATTTAGAAGTCATGTAAATTAGGACTCTTCATATGCAAGGTACCATTGATTGTAGTGAAGTTTCATGTACAGTGGGTTGGGAAATCCTGTAAACAGGAAAGCATACAAGCCAAATAAAACAATAGTTATAGCTAACTACCAACATTTCAACTATTGGGTGTTGTATAAAGTCAAATGTCGCATATTGCAAAGAAAAGGCATTAAGAAAATCATTCATAAAAAGGCAAGAAACTACCTACTAAAACTTTGAAAATAAGAGGAAGAAAATAACCAGAAGGCACTTGGCCCTTTTCTGCCCGTTCCTTCTCTGCACATCTCTTTTCCATATCAACCCTACACGAGCAACAAGAAGCAGCTACATTATGAAAACTATCACAGAGACCACATCAATAGAATAGAAGTTAGAACTACCTTTGTAGAGGCCTACAATGATCTCAAGGACCATAGCAACCTCCACCATATTTTTTCTACTATGACCATGATTAAAAGTTTATTTCAGTTGTTGAACTTTCACTTGCATAAACAAAATTAAATGCAACAAAAACAACAACACTCAAAGCAATCATATAAAGCAAGAAAATTTACCTAAGAACAGAAATCAAAATACACACGTTTCAAATCCAAATTACCTAGTCTTTGCTTTGAGGCCAATACAAGCGAAAGATTAATGGTATTTCAACGGAAAGAATTGAGAAATCATTGTCGAACTTTCAATTTGGCAAATACTAGTTTAGAACGTAACTCCATGGCCTGAAGCAGCTTAGAAACTTTTTCAATCAAAACCATAATTAAAGTTTTTTTGAAAATTTAGTAACATGCCAACTAAAAGCATAAAAATGATATATATATATATATAATTAAAAAAAACCAAGAACTAGCAGCAGTTATAAACTGGAGGGATGTGCGATGAAGATTAACCAGGAAGAGGCAGCTGTTGTAAATCTACACATCAACTAATGGCTAGCAGAGAAACATAAATTTTTTTAAAAATTCAAACCAAAGCAGAATCATAATGCCTACCCACCAACAAATTAAACCAGAAAATTATTACCTAAAAGAGAAACCAGAAACCAAGAAACAAAACACACTAAGGAACTAAACCCAATTTATATATATATATATATATATATAAGAAAAATAAGAGCATACAGGGGTGTGAGAGATTGAGGTCTAAATTTAAGTCCACACACTCGTAAACAACTTGTCAAGGCAGTTATAGCATGAGAGGGAAAAAAAAAAGCTCCGAAGACCAATACATTCCAAACTTATCAATATTCAATATTCAAAGATTAACCAATCAAATAAATTAGACCCACCAAATATCTAGAATTAAAAACTATCAATCCATCAAAGTCTCAACCACCTTGACAGCCTAAATTTAATAGAAAAAATCATCTACCTCAACCACCAATTCAAGTCAAAAGCCTAATTCGACAAGCCTAATTTAATAGAAAAAACCCTAAATTCAAAGGAAGAGTAATTGCTAAACCCAAGTGCAGGTGTCGCGTAATAGTAAATCTTGTAAGTCGAGTATCGAATCCACAGAGAGCAGTGTTAAAGTGCATAAAATACGTAAGACAACTGCAATAAGAAGAATAAGATTAAACAATTAGAAGAAAGATCGATAATAATAAAACACTAAGACGTAAATACATATGTAATCCCATTAGTTTAATTCTCACTATGGTTGTTCACAATTAAAGCCCAATTTAATTTTGTTTAGAGAGAATTTCAAGCATAACATGAACCTACAGCAACAACCTATCAAGAAACAATTTCAATGAAATCAAAGCAATCTACTAATATTTTTCTCAAATCTCAAAAGTATGGATGTTTTTACTAAATTATAGGAAAAGTATGACTGAACCTATGAATAAGATTATCAAGCACCCATCAATCAATCAAAGAAAAAAACTAAAATTAAATTGAACAAATCCATAAATAAGAATTTAACATTGAATCTCCATTTGAATCAAACTAACGAAACCACATAGTATCTCGAAGGCTTTCCTCTAGCCTTAGCTAGGGAGTTAGTTCTCCATAACAAAGAAAAATAACTCTAGAAAAATAAAGTGTTTTGGGCCAAAAAGCAGAATCCTTGAGACAGAGCGAGTAGCACCCTTAGGATTTATTTTCCTCCTTGAATTTAACTTCTCCACAGTGAATTTCCCTTTCAATTCTTCTATGCATGCACGTCAGCTTCCTCTTTTGATAAGTCAATGATCTCTTACTTAGCACGTCATGAGTCTCCAACCAATTGGCTTAGTTTTCTCTTTTACTTCATCTCTTTTGCACTCCAGTAAGCTGCCCACATAATTCCAATATTATTTGCCTACATAAAATTGGCCAAAGTCAATACAAAATAATATTAAACTTTATGATGCAGTGAGTTTAGCAAATACATACATGGACCATTGGGATCACGTTCGTGTATGAGGAAAGTCTTAATAACCTATATCAAATAAGTGTCTCAAATAAGTGTCTCTTCGTATGTGGGAGTTATGTAGGTTTATGAATAAAGTTATGAAGAGTCTTTTCATCTTTGTGAGTTATGAGGAGTTATCTCATCTTGATTGAGAGACATCTATAAATAATGCATGAAATTGTAAGAAAGGTATTGATGTTTGTTATTGAATGAAGATTGAGATTTTTCTCTCATCTCTTTACTCTTTCCAGGTATTCTCAAATTATTCTTAGAATCAACGGAATTAAAATTATATATTTTGTTCTTGTTCCTTTGCAGGTATGAGCGGGCTTTTAGCTTGCACTTTCAAAGTGCCCAGGCTCTATGGCTTAGCAAAATTAAACGACGCTTTGAGGAACGAATAGCAATGAGAGCGGTTTGAGGAATTGAGGAGAACCGAAGTCGCCATGAAGATGAGGAAGAACATTATGCCATTTGGGAATCCAACATGTCCCTCCACGAGATCATGGACCACGAGATCGGTTTCAAACTCAAATTCCAGTCAGCCGAAGAATTCTTAGAAGGAAGAAGTTTCAAGGATGGATGAGCCACAAGACATGTGGACTCGATTTGGGCAGAGAGCGCCGTCAAAGAAATCGAGTCCGAAAGGGAAAGCAGAAAATTGATACGTGGGAAAAGAGTATATGTGATCCACCTTCCTTCCACACAATTATTCCAACATTGAACATTGTATCAACAACCTGTTGGCAAGGTTCTCGCTCAGATGAATACACAATGTACTTCTATCAATTGATTGCCCGCATTGATTTGGGAGAGTCTGAAGATCAGTCTTGCTAATTGGAGGTATGAGAATTCAATTTCAAGATTCATTGAATTTATTTGATCTTATTTCTGTTTCTGAAGGCTTTGCAGCTTTGCATTATTAGAAAAGCAAATAGAAAGCCGAGAATGCAAGAATGGTAGTAACGCCTGAATACCTCATCCCCATTCAATCAAGTGTCATAAGCAGAAAACCACCAAGAAACCCTCCACCACCCGATTCCAACATGCTATTTTAAATGTGGTGAGAAGAATGAGGAAGATCGGTGATTGAAGTGGTTATAATATTGAACAAGACCCCAAGTTTTATAGCCATTATGACGATTTTGAAGAAGAACATCGTTGTCACGAAAAGGAGCTAATGGAAAGGAGCATCTTGTTATTGACTCTGTAGCTGTGAAGGAATTGAAGACAGAGAAGCATCTTCATCCTTACAAATTATCATGGTTAAAGGAAAATGACGTAAGTGTTTCAAGACGCTGTTTAGTTTCTTTTTCCATTGGTACTAAATACCAAGATCAAGTGTGGTGTGATGTTATCACTATGTCTTTGACCGTGGCAATATGAAAGGAGAGAATACATATAGCTTTTTGATTGGCAAGACCAGACTTGTCAATTGTTTCCAAGCCATTAACTGTGAAACTAATACTATTAACAAGGAGACAGTTCAGTGATGAGATTAAAAAAAAAGGGGATTGTTTATGTGTTGATCAGAAATTATATCACAGAATAACCGCAGTAATCGCAGCACTCGCTTTAGTCCAAGGCTACAATCCCCGAGCTCCAATTGATTTAGCCGGATTTAAAGAGAGTTCATGGCAAGGCAAGATTTGATTTCACACGGTGCTTGGTATTACTTCATGATGCTGATGCGTCCCATTCTTACCAAGGATCGTTTTCCTGTTGGTGAATATAACAAATTGGCTGCTCGCAAAATTGGACCTGTGGAAATTCTTGAGAAGATTAATCCGATGCTTATAGATTAAAGCTTCCCGTAGCCATATTCGTCTGATGTGTTCAAAAATATCATGGCTCCAACTCCGATGATGATCCAACAGGGCGAATTTTTGTCAACCCAGAGAGGATATGCAGTGAGGCAAATACATACATGGACCATTGGGATCACGTTCGTGTATGAGGAAAGTCGTTTTTTATGTGGGAGTTATGTAGGTTCATGAATAAAGTTATGAAGAGTCTTTTCATCTTTGTGAGTTATGAGGAGTTATCTCATCTTGATTGAGAGACATCTATAAATAATGCATGAAATTGTAAGAAAGGTATTGATGTTTGTTATTGAATGAAGATTGAGATTTTTCTCTCATCTCTTTACTCTTTTCCTGGGTATTCTCAGAATTAACAAATTAGAGTTTAGTTCCGGGCATTCTTATCAACGGAATATTATATATTTTGTTCTTGTTCCGCTGCATCACTTTATTTGATCGAATAAATTGGTAAATAAATAAGCCCTAAGGGTGTCGATTTTCAGCTATTATCAAAGAGGATGCTTCGATATGAGAGAGGAATTGAGGAAAGGATATGACGCCTCCAACGTTGTCTCGTCGACATCGTCATAGGAGGAGCGCATGTGGAAGGAATCAAAATCAAACAAAGACTGAGAAAAGAGGAGGGGGAGCGGCTCTGTTCAAAAAGAGATGTAAGGAGATAGAAGAATGAGAATAAGCAGACTGATTCCTGAGAAGAGAGGAGATGTGGTCGTTGGCACTGTCTCGTTGTCATGTGGAATAACTCGGAGGAATGAGAAGAGCGGTTGTGAGGAATGTCTTTGACTGAAAGGAGAGCAATTGTTTTGTTTTACTTTGATCAAGTTGTGAACCGGTAACTAACAATAACAACACTAATAATCAACAAACGTAATGCCCCAACTACTCATCCAATGATCATAATCATAGTCTAAAATATCAATAATATTAACAACATATCGAGGATATTATCGTTTTTTCGAGTCACGGATAAAACATACAATATCGTATAAATATCGATAATATCGAAAAATATTGATGTCGACACACTTCAGCAATATTTTGTCAAAGCTATAATGGGTGTAATGGAAAAAAGGAAAAAAAACACAAAGCACACATGCATAACAAACCCCTGCCATTTCACTCCTCCAACGCCTTAACCACCATGTTGCTTATATTTTTGTGATAATATGCTAAAATATGTATATTTATATTGTTTTGTTTCCTTGCAAGAATCAAATTTTCACATGAGAATGTGACTCTTTGACCTTTCCTTTTGGGATGGAATCGAGCGGCTCATGAAAAGAATCTGAGACCCAATCTTCAAATGATTTTGCTTATAGACAACATCAACCAATCTCGGATCCATATAAGGGTAGCATGTTAATAAGTACATGCAAAACTATTTTGGGAATTTATCATTTGATGGCTACTCTTCACAATACACTTACTTTACACATAGAGATGATGAAGATAGTGAAAAATTTGAACCTCATAGGAACTCTATGTGGTATTAAGTCACTCATGTATCTTACCATGCAATATATAAAGTGTAAAATATTGTAGTAAATCATATATATAAATAACTATGGTGTGTTTAATCTTCTTTTATTAGTTACTACATATTTTTTACACTCAAAATATTTGTCAACTCGCTATATAATCAACTTAAATCAGTTAAACCTATCATGCAATTTATTTCATTCTAATTTTTTATGATAAACTAATAGATAATTGACTAAATAAACATAAACATACTCTAAAGTTTCAATAAAAATTTCTAAAGTTTTCTTACAATTTCTGTGATTTTTATTTCATTTTTATCGATATCAATAATATCCCGAAATTTCTGTGTTCTTGAACTACCGATATTTTCGATACCATCGATATTTTAGACATTGATCATAATAAGTAGCGCATCCGTATACCAAGCGCACTCTAGAATTTTCCGATATGACTTTCGGAGGTAGACTATATTTTTATTATATTATGTGTAACTTGGAGTGTTGGGCATGCTTATCAGTACATGCATGTGTGTTTAATAAAGGGATGGCACAAATCTGACATGAGACATGACAAGTCAATCCTCTCGATTGCCATTCTTTTTTTGTTTTTGTTGTGTTAATCTTTGAACTTCTTGGAAGTTTGTTGGGATATTGGTGTATTTTTTTTTTTTTTAGTTTTATTTTTACTTATCATTTTCTGGGGAGATGAGATGATCTTGTATTTGGTAGAAAGTAGAAACAGAGAAAATGATGACAAGGTGATTATAATATTGTTAAGGATGCTTATGACTAATAATAGTTTAATTAGTCTAATATGTTACAGTGAATTAATATTATATATTCAGAAATAGATGTCAAGCAAACATGGGCGGAACTAGCACAAGGGCTACAGTGAGTTATAGCTCAGTGAGGTTTTCGGGTTAAAAAAGTATTAAACTTACATATTTTCCATATCTGTTAACTTCTTAAAGTCCAAAACAAATCCAATTCTTTATGAATTTAGTTGCATAGCAACAATAAAAATACACATTAAAATATATACACTTTCAATTCTGTTGTTGAACATATTTTCATTTTGATAATTTTGGTTACAAATTAATATGTATTTAATATGTATTTGTGTCTTAAAGCTTATTCGAAATCACAAGGGGTTTGTAACTCAAATAGTTAAGACCATTTACCCTTGTCTAAGGTTCGATTTTCCCTCCCCCAATGTCACTTGTATCCAAATAATTTTTTTTTAAAATTATTGAAAATTAGTTAATTGAGCTATGAACGAGCATGGTTTAATGATTTAATGTATACTTTTATTTCTACAAAAACAATGATCATTAAAATTTTAGCTAATAAATATAACTAGTCCACTCATTGAAAAATCATCTTCCTGCGCAATCCTTTACGTTGAAAAACTAACGTGTAAATTACCAAATGAGTAGAGAATGAGGATTTGAGATTTCGAACTGAACCCGTGACATGGTATATATTTTACCCCTACGTTGCTAGAATTCAAAGTGCCGATTATACTAGAATTCAAAGTGTCGATTATAGGGAAACATATATGCGCATGCAAGCTGTGAGAGGCTAATCAACTTGTGATACTAGTCAGTAACCAGCCTCTCACAGTCAGGACGCACTTGGAATGTTTTGCATGTATAAAGCATTTCTTTTCTAATAAAAATACATCTAGAAAAGAAACTTTGTTTTGGGAATTTCTAACAAAGCATTTCCTTCCTACCGTTATTAGAGGCCTTGTCGTAGACAAAGAGAAAGGCAACTTAGTGAAGGCTGATCGATATTGTTTTGTAAAGAGGGCTATGCAAAGCACACGCATTCATTGTGCTGTTAAACTTAAAACATTAGCAATAAGAACTTCCTATTAAAGTTTTCCTATTTTCAGATTTATTACTCTGGTATTATAACTTTGTGTATGTGGCGCACAGGTTCTTCCAACATGGCACGAAGAGACTATCTAATTGTTTGATTCGGCCCGCCATGGATGAATTGAATTAAAATCTATCTGAAGACTGAATCTTCAAATTGAAGTTGGATTGGGAAGAAGGAATTGGGGAAGAAGGAACTGGATGACATTTCCTTCAATATTTAAAGATGTAAAACACATGAAATTGAATGAGCCCTTCAAGTGGAGCTTACAAGAACAAAGGATAGATCTATTCCTATTGGTAAATTTACCTCTCTGAATAAAATTAGATTACATACTTTCTTTTTCTTTGGATAAAAGGAATATAAAAGCTATCTAAGATGAGGCACTTGCATGCAATGCTACCAAAGAAGCATAAATGCCATCCTTGACACCGATCAAAGCTTTCCTTTCTCTGCAATGACTCCATTTTTCACCACTGCGATTACATCCGCACTCTTTATTGTGGATAACCGATGGGCAACCACGATTGTCGTTCGATCCACCATGATTCGGTCCAATGCATCTTGAACCACTCCTTCCGATTCAGCATCAAGAGCACTTGTGGCTTCATCTAGTAGTAGTATCTTTGGTGCCTTCATTATAGCTCGTGCAATTGCCACCCTTTGCTTCTGTCCACCAGACAATTGAATCCCCCGCTCTCCTACTATTGTATCATAACCCTGCATTGTTTTTCCAAACTTAACATGGTTAATCTTCAACGTTCCGAATAAAATTTTGTGAATATTCATCAACTAGTCCTTCTCATTTATGCAGCACCATGGCAATAGATTATTGTGGCCAAAGAAACTGACAAGCTTGTTAATTTTGTAGTGCCTACCTGTTGTAAACTACTGATGAACTTGTGAGCATTTGCCAATTCTGCAGCAGCTATAATTTCAGCCTCTGGTGCATTCCCTTCCTTTCCATATGCAATGTTGGCTCTGATAGTGTCATTAAACAATACAGGCTCCTGGCTCACCAGTCCCATTTGCTGTCTCAACCACTTGAGCTGTAGCTTTTGGATTTCAACTCCATCTAATGTAATGTGACCTGAATCAAGGTCATAAAATCTCTGCAACAATGAGACGACAGTCGATTTCCCACTTCCACTTTCTCCAACCAAAGCAACTGTCTGAATAACATAATTCAAATTTGTAAGTCCCAGAAACTTGAATTAGACGACGAGGACCAAATAAGTAAAAGAACAAAACTTTACCAAGTTACCTTGCCATGATGAATAGTCAAGCAAAGATCCTGGAAGATTGGTACATCAGGTCTAGTTGGATACTTGAAACTGACACGGCGAAGTTCAATTTCTCCCTTCACATTTTCTATAGTTGTTCCAGATTCATCACTAGAGTCTATTTTCGATTTCCGGTCAAGAATGGCAAATATGGAAGCAGCAGAGCTCTTTACTTTACCAAGATTAGGGGCTAGGGAACCTGAATGAGACACTCCAACAGCTGTCATCGCGAGAGCAAAGAAAACCTGTAAACCTGGGAAATGTTAACAATCGACTGAATGGACTAATGAAGATTTAATTCTCAAGTAAAACGTATTTAGCAGAGTTCGGATCCTCTGCTAATGTTTTCTAATCTATTTACTTACTTGAAGACTTGTAGCGCAAGGCATAAAAACTTACCCGGAAAACATCAGAGAATGTTGTCTTGCCTGCTGCAACAAGTCGGGCTCCAGCATAAAAACTGCAGGCATACACAGAAAAAGAAAAAAGAACGAGAGCCCAAAACCTATCCCGCTGATTAATCCTCGTCTTATCCCTGTCTTAATAGGGCCTTCACATTTCTTCTGGTACAATTCAATCACCTTCTCTTCAGCACAAAAGGAAGCAATTGTTCGAATACTCCCCACTGCATCATTGGCTACTTGACTTGCGTCCTCGTACATTTTCTGCAACAATTTTAAATTTTCAGCATTGACAAAAAGGATTGGTCTTATATATATTATGTATGTCGTATTGGATGGTGTTTTCACTGCACCAGCTACAAGTTCTATACTATAAACTTTATTTGTAAAGTTTGGACTTTGGAGAAATACCTTTGCATCTGCACTGAATCCTTTCAAGAACTTGACTTGAACATAACCAGTTAATCCTAATAGAGGCAGCAAAACCAGGATTATAAGAGCAAGTTGCCAATTTGCCACAAAAGCAATACACAAACCAGCAATTGCAGTTGCTGAATTCTCAACCAGCAACCCTAGAGCATCTCCAACCAGCCCACGCAGAGAAGCTGCATCTGCGGAAAGCCTCGCACCAATTGCACCACTTGAGTGCTCAGGATCGTCAAACCAACTTACTTCCATGTAAACCACCTTCTCATAGCACATTGATCGAACTCGTTTTATTAACTTACAGCCTGCCACAGCAAAAAAGTATTGTTTTGCTGGGATTGCTATGAAAGTTACCACTCCAAGAACAATGAAGATTAATGCCCAAAACTTCGAATCCTTACGGAGTTGAGGAGGTGGCTCGTAGAAGGTCTTGATTACACTGGATATCAATATCGCAAAAATAGGAAAGACTACCCCATTGACTGCTGCAGCTATAGTACCTAGTAATAATACTGGGATCTCTGGCTTGTTCAGGTAAGCCAGGCGGCGAAGTGAGACTTCTGCAGGCACTCTTGATGATGCTGAGCCAGGAATATCACGTCCTGCAGATGCTGTTTCAAGAGCATCGACTGCAATTGGCACACCGTATGAGATTGAGAAGGAATGATGGTTACTATTTCCTCTTCCAGATGATCCCCGGCTTATGGATCGTAAGTTTGAAAATCTTTTACTTGAATGTCTTCGAGAATCCATGCTGCTAAGCCTTTCGTGATCATTTACAGCAGTCTGTTCTGACACGCTGCTCATTTCTTGCAACCTTATAAGCTGGCTATATGCTCCTTCAGGGTCCTTAATTAGCTCAGAATGTGGACCTGCTCAGTTGACAACGTTCAGTATGTGCAATACCCATGGACTATGAATAAGATGAATTGTAACATTATGTTGAACTATAGACAATACGATTTGTCCTTCAAATGGTACAACAGGACAACATAAACAAATGCATTACCTTTTTCAACAATTGTTCCTCGATGTATAACAGCAATGGTGTCAGCATTCCTTACGGTGCTCAAGCGGTGGGCTACAACAACAGTAGTCCGGTTGATCATAATTCTGTCCAGTGCCTCCTGCACAATTCTCTCAGATTCTGCATCAAGAGCACTCGTGGCTTCATCTAAAAGTAAAATCCTTGGGTCTTTGAGAATTGCTCTAGCTATTGCAACTCTCTGCTTTTGGCCCCCAGATAGCTGAGTTCCATGCTCTCCAACCATTGTGTCTAGTCCCTAAATGCATAAATCATAAAACCACAAATGAAAAAAGGAATTGAATGAGTTGATCAAAATAATCCGAGTTTTTAGAAAATTCATGTGATCTCTCTATATTTCCATCTTTCAATGTAACAAAATGATAAGATCACTGGATGTCTCAATAAGCTTCCATGGTCGTGGAAATTAAGAATTCACACAAAAAGTTCAGAGAACAAAATACCAGAACTTCGATGAAAGTTTAAATGAATTTAACCTGCGGCAGTTTGTCTATGAATTTAGCAGCATTGGCAAGCTCAGCCGCAGCCCTTATTTCTTCAGTGGTTGCACCATCCTTCCCGTAGGCAATATTATCTTTAATGCTACAAGTAAATAAAACGGGTTCCTGGCTGACAAGGCCTATTTTCTGTCTGATCCATTTCAGTTGGAACTCTTTGAGATTAATACCATCAATAAGAACTTCGCCAGCTAGGGGGTCATAAAATCTCTCAATCAAACTGATTACAGTTGATTTACCACTTCCACTCTCTCCAACCAAAGCAGCAGTTGCACCACTAGGTATTGAGAGAGAAAATCCATCGAATATTTGTTCATCTGGTCTTGCAGGATAACTAAAATAAACATCTCTCAGTTCTATGTCTCCACGGATATCATGTAATCGTTGCCCATTAGTGTCAGAAGCATCAATCTCTGGCTTTCTGTCAATTGTCTCAAACATCTTATAAGCTGCAGCTTGTCCAGCAGCAACTGCACTCAAGCATGGAGATGCCTGCCCTAGGGACCTGAAAATTTATCATAGAAGCAGAAAGTTATATCTTGATCTTCTGAATAATCACATATCAAATTTTGGACTGAAGGGGGGAGGAGGAGTAGTCAGTAGATCACGCAAAAATGCAAACATGTTAACTAGTACAATAGTACTAGGATCAACAAATTTGTTCATTAAATTTTACTGAAATGAAACTTACATGGAGCCAGTCAACACAGTGAAAACTACATTAATGACTTCCCCTCCTGTATATCCTTTTTCTAGTATCATCTTTCCTCCAAACCATATAGCCAGAGCATAACTACACATCATAATCAGCATAACCGAACCCATTCCGAACCCAGATGCCAAACCCTCTTGCACACCAGAGTTGTAAGCTTTAATTAAGGAGTTGTTGTAATTAGCTATAGCTTGCTTTTCTCCTGTAAACGATGCAACCTGAATTGGGAACACCAATCAGTTTTAGTTCTACACTAAGAAAATAGAAATAATAAATTTTTGTTTTAAAGATCTTAAAGACAAGTAGGCCTACTGTTCTGATTGAACCAATTGTCTGCTCTACCACAGTTGCTGCCACTGAATAAGCAGTTTGTCCACTGGATGCCATCTTTGATATAAGGATGCCCATGAAGGCTCCAGAGAGGACAAGAAGGGGGAGAGAAGATAGCATGACAAGGGTGAGAAGCCATCCCTTAACAAATGCTATAACAAAGCCTCCTACGAATGTTGCAATTAACTGGATAAAAGTTCCTACCTGCAATAAGAAAATGAAAGAATGAGAGGTTACTGGAGAAAATAGCAACAGCTTAAGGCTTTTGTGTGTGGCATGTAAATACCTTCTCGCCCATGGCCTCTTGAATGAGCACAGTATCACCTGACATCCTCCCAACAATTTCCCCAGTGTTAATTTCTTTATCAAAAAAGCCAACATCTTGCCTCAATATTGTTTTCAAGTATAAACTTCTTATTCGAGAAGCCTGTCTCTCTCCAGTGACCATCCAGCAAGACATCTCTGGCATATAGAAAAAGCTACTATTCTCAGTTCCCAAAAAGCCAAATTATTTGTTTGGTGCACCAGCAGGCAGTTCAGTGTACTTACGTAGAAATGCAGCTGCAGCAGCTCCCACCGCCAAGTAGACAAACTTTAGAGCCACCTGAGAATATTGAATTGGTGAAATTATATGTGATTAAGCCTTGTTCATTACAATTTCTACTAAGTTAGACGAACCAGAGAATAAAATAGATCTTAAAACAGAAGTAAGCTCACAGTTCTGATAGAACTGGATACAGCAATGTATTGAGTAGAATTTTGTTCTTTACTATTGCTGCTGTTGCCTAGATAACTATCTACCAGTTTATAGTCACAGAATATTTACCTTGGAAACTGCATCAACCACGTCTTTATTATTCCCACTTCCTCCAAAGGAGTTGATCACATCTCCAAAGATTATGGTCATTAGAGGCATACAGACCCCATTTCCAATAGCGCTGATTGTACCAATAGACATTAACAGGTAATCTAAGGAATCAGCAAAGGAGAAAAGCTTGTAATATGGTACTGTTTTGGTGCCATCCTCCTTGCTCTTGGTTGTATCTTGGGGGTTGTTTTGAGAGTCCTCCACTACTGCTGAGTGGCCGTTCGATGCTGCCGTTCCCTGCTCCTTGATTACATTTCCAACCGCAGGATTTTCCTCAGCCATGTTATTCACAGCAATAGTAAAGATGCTATATTTTACGACAAGCACCTCAGAGAAGTAAGTTGTTACTATATCTGACAGAGAACTTGATCAGAGCTGCAAGACAAAACATTTATGGTTTGGATCAGGAACATAATTTTTTGGGGGGGGGAGAGAACTAAATTGACTATACAAACCAAGGAAAATTTGCCAACGGATTCTAATTGAATATGGAGTTGATTATTCGGCCAAACTTAAAAAATTCATTTGTTCCTATAATCTTCTTTTTGTGCGTGTGAACATTAGAAAACCCGTTACTGAAGCAAGTGGTACAGAATACGGACATGTTGATTCCAGTAGATGAAAATAGAAAATAAGGGTGAACACAGACAGGAAAAGGAAACAACGCAAGAAAAGAACAAGCAATAACAAAAATACTACACCCAAACCAAACATTAAGAAGCCTCACACAGCAGGCATGAAATGCAGGCAGTGAGAATGCTGAGAACAAAACTTCTCAAACACAATTTGAAACTAACTAAAACGAAACTAGGAATCAAACGAAGGAGAAAAGAGAAAGAAACCATGTGGGCAGCTAATGCATGCTCTAAAGGTGAGAAACTTAAATAGAAGAGACATAACCACAACTGAGATACAACTTCAAAAAGTGTTGCAGGAAACATTAATATCACCAAAAGATGAAGTTACTCACTAAGGAGGAAACAAGTTTACAAACTTTCAGGAAATGGGTTGATGAAATTGTTGTACTTCCCCCCGAAAGCATTGCTTTATGAGGCAGCACATCAGCCTACAGCCTACCATCTAGAAAGATAGTGTAGATACAAGACTAGTCAAACGTTCAAACTATCCATACTTTTTAAACTAAATTGAAAGACGTAAAATTCTGCTCCTCTTCTTGGTGGCTTTGGTTAGGCAGGAAATCAAATGGGTTGCTTTGACATTAAGTTAAAGTTGAATTTGCAAAGGAAACACTAGTGTTAGTGGTTTGGAGTATTTACTCTTTCAAGCAAGGTCTTGGGTTCGAGTCCTAATATTCTTGTAGATGTGTGAGTTTGGTATACTATCGCCCCTCTCAATAAGAAAGGTGCTCAAAAAGTTAAAATTGAATTTGTCAGCTCAGATACTATGCTCTGCTGCTTGCAATGTGAATCGGCCGTCTTTCTTTTGCAATTAAAGTTAAATATACCTTACCTTTTTTTTTGTTGCAAAGTTAGGAAGGCAACGGGGTTTTCTTATACACACTGCCAATTGTATCATGAGAGTTCAAACTTGAAACCACTAATATGCAAGTCAAG
Source organism: Prunus mume (assembly GCF_029339155.1). NCBI lineage: Eukaryota > Viridiplantae > Streptophyta > Magnoliopsida > Rosales > Rosaceae > Prunus > Prunus mume. The sequence continues at coordinate 33,916,534 of NC_142699.1, forward strand.
GCAATTTTTCACTGAATTAGACCCCTTCATCACCTACCCTACCATCATATTGCTTTGAATTTATAAAAATAATAAATAAATAAATAAAAGATCCTGGAAAAACTTGAGACCAGTGGAAAGAAATCATTTTGGAGACGTAACAAGACATGTGACACATTGACTAGCATATTCTATATATCAATCTCTAGTTGGTTGTCCTTCCTCTGTAATTATTTAACTTGTATGATATGTAAGCAGATCACAACGTTAGGTAGAAGGTACCAATCGATTATGCTTTGCCCTTTAGATTAATCAGGGTCTACAGTCTATCTACATAACAGAATGAGTAAAATAAGAAGCTGGGATTGGAATTATGTTCATAATTTGGACAATTAATTAAGTTGTATTTTGTCAAGGGGATATATGATTAGAATACATCTAAATGAAAACAAGGAATGGCAGCAAAACAAACTACTATGGCATGGGATGGAAGTGTTTGTGTATTATCGTTGACGAAAAATGCTCAAACTAAATACGTAGATAACTTAGCTGTGATATTATATTAGAATGCGAACACCAAACTCAAAATTATTAAACTATGAATCCAAGATTTCCATTTCCGAAGTAGAATAATTAATCTTAACATGAGAGTGAAGTGAGCATATGTGGTTTGATTCCTTCCCATTTTTCTTTTTGTCTTTTAAAAAAAGTAAAACTAAGAGTGATGCGCAAGTTTGTGCAATAGAAAGAAGAATTCGAGCACTGCAATTTGGGTGATCCAATATGACTTTTGGAGGTTGACTATATTTTTATTATATTATATGAAACTTGGAGTGTTGGGCATGCATATCAATATGCTAAAATATGAAAATTATGAGAGAATATTTGTTTGTGGGAATTTTTTGTGTATTCTTCTCCTTGTAAGATGTCATATTTATAATACAATGAAACTTAAATGGGCAAGTAAATAATAAATTCCTAAATCTATTTACAGTAGGAAATCAGGAATTAAAGTAAATCAATTACAATTATAATAGGAATTCTTGGTGTGTAAGGAAAGTATGTCAATATCCACAAGTCACGCCAACACTCCCCCTCACGTTGGTGCATAGATGTCGCCAATGCCCAACTGATCCAATGAATTGTGGAATGCTTTACTGGAAATCGCCTTTGTCAAAATATCCGCCAATTGATCCTCGGATTTCACAAAAGGAAACTGAAACACTTTAGCCTCAAGCTTCTATTTGATGAAGTGTCGATCCACCTCAACATGTTTAGTACGATCATGCTGAACCGGATTCTGTGCAATAGCTATAGCAGCCTTGTTGTCACAAAAGAGATTCATTGTGGATGTAGGTTTATACCCAAGTTCAGTAAGCAACTTTCTTAACCAAAGAAGTTCACAACTCCCTTTAGTCATGCCTCTGAACTCGGCTTCTGCACTAGATAAAGCTACTATATTCGCTCCTCCATGTCACTAAATTACCTCCCACGAATGCGAAGTAACCCGATGTGGATTTTCTATCTGTTACATTACATGCCCAATCTGCATCTGAATAACCATCAATATTTAGATGACCATGCTTTGAGAACATAAGTCCTTTTTCCAGGTGCAGACTTCAAATATCTAAGTATCCGAAGAACTACATTCATGTGGTCTTCACTTGGAGAGTGCATAAATTGACTGACAACGCTCACCACATAAGCAATGTCTGGTCAAGTATGTTACAAATAGATCAATTTTCCTAACCTTTGGTATCTTTCTTTGTTAGTTGGAACTTAATCCGAATATTCTCCAAGATGATGATTCTGAACAATAGGAGTGTCCACAGGTTTGCAATCTAACATTCATGTGTCTGTCAACAAGTCCAAGACATATTTCTTTTGAGAGAGAAATATGCCTTGCTGCGATCGAGCCACCTCAATTCCAAGAAATACTTGAGCCCACCAAGATCCTTCATCTCAAACTCAGTAGCCAAATAGTCTTGTAGCTGTGATATTTCATGTTTATCATTCCCAGTAATAATCATATCATCAACATAGATTATTAATGATGTTACCTTCCCTTTCCGATGTTTCAAGAACAGAGTATGATCTGAGTTGCACTGTTTGAAACCATTGTTCTTCATTGCCATGGTGAACCGTCCAAACCATGCACGTGGTGCCTATTTCAATCCATACAATGCTTTTCGTAACCTGCAAACTGTTCCAGTCTGAGTAGTATTATATCCAGGAGGAATGTCCATGTACACCTCCTCTATGAGTTCGCCATGTAGAAAAGCATTCTTTATATCAAACTGGTGTAGTGGCCAATCCAAATTAGCTATAAGGGACAATAAGACTTTAACAGTGTTTAACTTTGCAACTGGAGCAAATTTTTCTTCATAGTCTATACCATTGGTATGTGTGTACCCTTTTGCCACAAGTATTGCCTTGTATTGCTTGATAGATCCATCTGCATTGTGTTTTATAGTAAACACCATCTACATCCGATAGTCTTTTTTCCTTGTGGTATAGTCTCCAATGTCCAAGTCTGATTTTTCTTAAGAGCTTTCATCTCATCTTTTATAGCTTTGACCCACTTAGGATATTTCAATGCTTCATAGACCTTAGTTGGAATATGGATAGCAGACAACTAGTGCACAAAAGCCTTGAGTGGTTCAAACAACTTCTCAGTGGATACATGATTTGCAATTGGATACTTGGATGTCTTGCCAATATCAGGTGAATAACGGTTTAGTGGCTTCCCACGATTCTGCCTAAAAGTAATAGATATCCAATAGTTTTATCCTCTAAATGCACAAGTCTAGTAGGAGTAGTTACCTCAAGGATATTCTCAGAAATTGGTTTGTTGGTACTGTTGAGTTAGATGGGGGTCTTCATCTTGTTGTTCTATATTGTCTGTAGGTGTGAGACTCGTATAAGAAATATCTTCGCATGGATCAGGTGGGTCGGCAATTGATCGCTATGAATGGGCGATTGATCGCTTTTCGGCAGAGAGTAATCTCGTGCTCCAGACTGGACGATCGATTATTTCTATACAGATGAGAATTTCTTCATTTTCCAAGTTGCTCCAATTCTGCTCTTCACTTCGTGATCTCCCCCTGAAGCATAGAATTGGATGATAGGTCATGGAAGAACAACTTAGATTCCAGAAAATGTCACATCCAAAGTGACATAGGTACATCGGGTAGGAGGTGATAACAGCGGTAGCTTTTCTGATTAGTGGCATAACCTACAAAAACACAACGAAGCGCATAGGGATCAAGTTTGCTACGTTGATTTTTGTGGAGATGAACGAAAGCCACACATCCAAAGATTCTGGGTGTGAGTGCCAAAATATAGGTAGAGGTCTGTGTTGCGCAAGCACCTGTAAGGGAGTTTTAAAGGTTAATACACGAAGGCATGCGATTGATCGTGAATGCGGTGACAATAGCATCATCTCAGTGATGGGAGGAACATGAGCGCCAATCAAAAGTGCTCGGGCAATTTCAAGAAGATATCAATTCTTTCTTTCAGCAACATCATTTTGTTGGGGTGTCTGAGGACAAGTCGTCTCATGGATAATTCCATGTTGTTGGAAGTAAGTCTGAAAGTCATGATTGAAAAATTCTCCACCATTGTCTGAGCAAAGAATCTGGATTTGAGCATTAAACTGAGTTTTCATCTGTTTGTGGAATGACTGAAAATTGGAAAACACTTCATTTTTATTCTTAGCAAATAAAGTCATGTCATCCGTGTACAATCATCTATGAATGTGACAAACCATCGAACACCAGAAGGAGCAATGATAGGGGAAGGTCCCCATACATCAGAGTGAATTAACGTAAATAGAGTAGTACATTTGTTCGTACTCAACGGGTGAGGGCACACGGTGACTCTTGACCAAAATACAAGTATCACATGTGAAGTCGGAGTCCATGAATCCTGAGAATAAATCTGGTATAAGATGCTTCATATAACTAAAAGACGGATGTCCCAATCGACGGTGCCACACCCAGATTTGCTTTTGTTTGCTATCAAAGGGATGCGTCACACTGTTAGCCACACCGGGACTGAAGTCATCGACATAATATAACCCCCTTTTTTTAGTACCACGACCAAGAATCTCCTTAGTGTGAATATCCTGAATCAAACAAAAACTCAGGTAAATAAGTACACAACAATTCAATTGTTCAGTAAGCTAACTAATTAACAATAATTTAGTAGATAAAGATGGAACAAGTAAAGTATTAGACAGTGAGAGAGAAGATGAGAGTGCAACAGTGCCAGCCCTTGTCACAAGATACGTAACTCCATTGGCATTTGCAATACAAGTTCGTCGACGTTGTGTAGTATTCAGAAAATCTTCAAGATCAAACGTCATATGATCAGTTGCATTAGAATCAATTATCCAACTCCTAGAATCAATCTTATCGGAAGTGTGGAATCCATAACTAGTACCATTACTGGTCGTATTGTGTTGTCTTCGATCTTTAAGAGTAGCTCACCAATCGGGGTAGCCATGCAATTTAAAACAAGTCTCAAGAATATGTCTTGGATCACCACAATATGAGCAATCGGGTCCATGTGTCAAGGTCGTTAGGCGAGAAGTCAAAATACGTGCAGCGGAGAGGTATAGGATACAGATTGAGTAGGAATTGGATCGGGATCGATCTGAGTCAAGGCCGGAGTCAAGTCGGAGTTGAAGTAGGATCGGGCCTAAATCAAAGACAAATTCGGGTCGGGGTCATCTTCGAGTAGGGTCGGGTCGTCGACTCGAGGTTGTCATCGTGCCATAGTCGGGTCGTCAAAATAGGATCCTGATTTCGGATCGGGTTCGGGGTCATCAAAATAGGATCCTGATTCGGATCATATTCGGGGTCAAAGTCTGCATTTGTAGGAGCCGAGTCATCTGGGCACTCAACTCAGCTATGGTTGGTTGAGAATGAGAGAAGAGTCGGTGGTGCTACATCCATGAGGGTTGAAAAAATCATCAACCCCCATAGCGGTGACGGAGGTTTGAAACTAGAGTTAGCAATTCCAAGATCGCTGCTCTGATATCATGCTAAAATATGAAAATTATGATAGAATATTTGTTTGTGGGAATTTTCTGTGTATTCTTCTCCTTGTAAGAGGTCATATTTATAATACAACGAAATCTGAATGGGCAAGTAAATAATAAATTCCTAAATCTATTTACAGTAGGAAATCAGGAATTAAAGTAAATCAATTACAATTATAATAAGAATTCTTGATGTGTAAAGAAAATAAGTCAATATCCACAAGTCACTCTAACAAATACATGCACGTGTGTTTAATAAAGGGATGGCATAAATCCGACATGAGACATGACAAGTCAATCCTCTCGATTGCCATTCTTTTTGTGTTTTTGTTGTGTTAATCTTTGAACTTCTTGGAAGTTTGTTGGGATATTGTCTAGCTTTTTTAATTTACATTTTTTTTTTTCACTTATCATTTTCTGGGAAGATGAGATGAGCTTGTACTTGGTAGAAAGTAGAAACAAAGAAAATGATGACAAGGTGATTATAATATTGTTAAGGATGCTTCTGACTAATAATAGATTAATGGGTAATTAGTCTAATATGCTTATGACGAACAGTCACTGCCTGACTGGTTCAGTTTGCAAAGGTGGCACTTTGCTCCCTCATGTTTGCTGGGAATCTCTAGATGGTCAAGGGGTACGGAAAATTGCTTTTCACAATAAAATATGCAATTGCCATTGACTTATTATGGATAGAATTCTAGATGGTCAAAGGCTAAATAATCCTTGTGTTTTTTTTTTCTTTTCTCCCAAGGAACAAATTGACTCATCTTGAAATCCCCAAGAAACAGAAATGATCTTTTGTAGACATCCATGTTGACCAAAGGATGTTTATTCAAATTTTGTCAATTGGAAATAGCAAGAAAAGGAAGGGAGTTTCCCTAGATTCTTTGCTTTACTAGATTCTTAAAGGAGTTTCAAATTAAAGTAAACTTAATGATCATTATTGCGACAGTGTATTGAAAATTGTCAACTAACTTTGTTGAATAATCGTCTCTTAGAGGAATTTTTATTACTATTAATAACTTAATTTTGATGGATTGGTAAACATGACTGCGTCCTAAAACTGCAGCCTTTTGTGATTACTGACTCTAATGAAAATCAAACAACAATTAATCGCAAAAGTTTGAGTTTTCAAGGATGGTTGGTCTTTGTTGAGGAAGATTCAAATTGAAGCAATTCCAAGTTGGTAAGCGCAGGACGAGTTGAATTTAATTATAAGATATTCAATTAAGTTTTTTATTTATTTTTTATACAAATGATATTAGAAAAGAGAAATCGAACTTATGACCTCCGATGCCACTTAAGCTACCAGCACTTGCATATTTGATAAAGGTTGAGTTTAAGTATATGTGATGGGCCACAAGTGAACTGAGCAAGATATGTGATCGGCCAAATAAGTAGAAAAGGAAGATATGTGATGGGACTAATATTCATTGGCACAAAAGGCTTCATTTATGGTTACATAACGTGAGCATGGGGTATTCATTGGCCATTGATTTACTTCTGATACATTAGAAAATGGGTAATTTGATAAAATTACAAGAGTGTAGTTATTTCCACCTATTATTTTATTTTCTTCACTCACCTTATGTTTTCACATTCTACTCAATTTTTACCCACAATCATTCCTAAAATGCCCCCAATATTTTGATCAAATTGACACTAGTCTCATAGTTTTCACATTCTACTCAATTTTTACCCACAATCATTCCTAAAATGCCCCCAATATTTTGATCAAATTGACACTAGTCTCATAGTCCGATCCATTTGAAAATGGGCAATTTGATGAAATCATAAGACTGCTCCTATTTCCATGCGATGTATAACTAAACTATTGCACCTCTTAATTTTCTCATTAATATGTAGGGATGGCAACATGCCGGTTCAGAGACTAGTATCACAATACTATCTCCGCACTCATCCCTACCCTAATCCCGATAAGAAATTTCGGAGAATCCCGTCACCATCCCATGTCAGGGGGTTGTCCTCCAAACTCGCCCTGAATCTCCATTTTTTATTTATAAAAATATACTACAGTCAATTTTGACCAAAAAATAAACTCAATTATATTCAATTAAACCATAAAAATTCAACTTAACTACTTAAAATCATCTAAACAATTTGACAAACTATCATATATTCCACAGTAAAAACTAAATATTTTGTTGCAAAATTCTTATTTTACCTCTAAAATTAACAACAACAAAACACATTAAAAACCTACGAAAATAAAAGATGGAGAAATCGAATATGAAACCTCAAATACAAGAATAGCGAAAGCTCATTCATTTTAGATATATGGCAACATGACATAAATAATTTTTTGAAAACGTAGACATGTTTGCATAAATTTAGTAAGGTTAAGAAAGTTATGGTTAAATCTAAGAAAATAAAGCTGACCCGAGATCAATTTGTCCCAAAACAAAATTGGGAGAATGTACCAAATGTCCAAAGGCCTTTTTTAGATCGTTTACTGTCCAAAACAAAACCGAAAAGCGCTTGACCTTATCGTCATCACCATGGTTGCAAAGACCGATAGACCAAACTCCAAAGAGAGCAGCAGTCACAGCAGCTGAGCGACAAACCAATCAATCTCATCCACGAAAACAGAAAAGCAAACCTTCACTTTCAGTAGTGCCTTTCCTACCGTTGAATGAGACTGAACCAAAAACTCTCCTCAGATATTTTGAGACCTCACTCTTCTTCTTCTACTTCTGCTTCTTCTCTCGCGCTCTGCAAACACCCAACATTCATTTTCAAAGAGGGAGAGAGAGAGAGAGAGAGATAGAGATGTATACAACTGAGGCATTGGGGAATTTCTCAGTGTTTAGGGAGACTTCCGTTTCAATGGCGGCCACCAACTATGTCAGAAGTCCAGTTCGAATCCGACCCATGTCCCGCAGCATTCTTAGTAGCAAGAATTTACTCTGGAATCATGTAATCAAGTGCCAGTGCAGCAGCAGGACCAGCAGTAGCAGTAGCAGCGTTGATGAGAAGTCAGTGTTTTCACTCACCTCGTCAAGCAAGTACGAAGTTGATTATTTGGGAGAGAAAACCAAAGGGGATTTGAATGTCAAGGTGGAGCATCTTGAGGCCTTTGGTAACTTTCTTTCCTCTCCAATGCTCTATTTCGTTCTTTCAGTTTTGAAACTACAACCATATATATATGTGTGTGTGTAAAGTTTTGTTCTTTTCAATGAACCAATGTAGGAATTGATAGTCAAGCAACTTTAAAAGGTCCAATTGAGGAAGTGGCCAGGTTTGAGGCTGAAGAAGCTGAAGACTTGCTCAGAGACTTGGGTATCCCGGTGCTGTTTTTTAATTCCTTTTCCTGCAAACATTTGGTCCTATATATGCATTACCTTATCTCTTTGCTTTCTTATCTTTTTCTTTAATATATGGTTCTCTTGAATCTTGAACCAATGGATATCCCTCTTATCATTTGCTTATAGTACTACCATGTTCAATATTTATATGCAGACTCCTTTTTCGTCAAGACAATCAGCTCGCGGCATTTTTTGTAGCCGCACATTGAATCTTCGATCAATCAGTGCCATTGGATATGATATGGACTACACCTTGATGCATTATAATGTGATTGTAAGTGTCATCAGCTTAAAATATGTTCTTATTCTCAGCATTAGTTGGCGCGTCAGCTTTGATGCAACATCAAGATCATATAGTTTTGCATGTGCAAGTGACTAGTGTTGCAACCTCAACCATTACTATTCTGGCTATTGTGTGACATGGATTTGTATTTTGCAGGCTTGGGAAGGGAGAGCTTATGATTACTGTATGGAGAATTTGAAGAAAGTGGGTTTCCCTGTTGATGGTCTTGCGTTTGACCCTGACTTGGTAGCATCTATAAACAAGTTAAAAGGTTTTTGAGTATTTACGTTTAAGCAAGTCATAAGATCTAATTTTCGTTTTCCTTCCTACCTTTGTTCCATCCTTTCCCATAGGTTATTAGAGGCCTTGTCATAGACAAAGAGAAAGGCAACTTAGTGAAGGCTGATCGATTTGGTTATGTAAAGAGGGCTATGCATGGCACGAAGATGCTATCTAATCGAGCTGTAAGGTACACTATGAAGCTTTTATTTTGATTAGTGTCATAGTGCAAATGCAAAGCAGGCATTCATTGTGCTGTTAAAACATTAGCAACAAGACTTCCTATGGAAGTTCCTTTTATCAGATTTATTACTCTGGTCTTCCCTTGTATTATAACTCTCTGTATGTGGTGCTTAGGTTCTTCCAACATTTTGCACTTTAGCGTATCATTTTTGGGAAAAGATGGAATCATATATTCTATAGTGTGGCTTAACTTTTTACTCATTGAAGTGAGATGTACGGGAGGGAACTGGTGGACCTCCGGAAGGAAAGTCGATGGGAATTCCTTAATACACTGTTCTCCGTCTCAGAAGCTGTCGCTTATATGCAGGTACTGTTTTGTCATAGCTAGAGCACTGTTTTAACTTCTGACTCATTTTATTGCTATTATTTTTATGGATTTAGTTTATTCGTATGCAGACATTGACTCATGATTCTTTTCAGATGGTTGACAGATTGGATGATGGAACCATAGCAGCACAACTTGGTCCACTTGATTATAAAGGGCTCTATAAGGCAATATGTTGTGCCTCAATTTTATAGAGCCTGGTATTGGTTTTTTCTTGCTCCTTTTTAACTATTGACATGATTTCAGGCTGTTGGAAGAGCCCTCTTCAGGGCACATGTAGAGGGTCAACTAAAGGTTAATATATTTATGATTTGTGTATTAGATATGTAAGAATTGGTTCATGAGCATGAACTGATTCTGGTATATATGCAGAGTGAGATAATGTCTAAGCCTGAACTATTTGTGACACCTGATCCAGAATTACCCCTAGCACTTTTGGATCAAAAGGAGGTATGTCTTATAGAAATTTATCTTTCAGTAGCGTGTGACATCATTTAACTCCTTATTTACTTTGACCTATTCGTGCATTAGGCTGGTAAAAAGCTTCTGCTCATTACCAACTCAGATTATCATTACACAGACAAAATGATGCAGCATTCCTTCAACAGATTTCTTCCCAATGATATGGGTTGGCGGGATTTATTTGACATTGTAAGTAAATGTCGTTTGTATACTTATAACTTCATGCCATATTGAATAGTAATTATTTTATAGGACCTCTGCTATAGAAGTCTCAGGATCATTCTTTCCTGAATGATGCTTAAACTAGCAGCATAATTTTATCACAGAGCAGTGTTTTGTGTGTGTGTGTGTGTGTGTTTAACAATCAAAGATTGCCTTGAAACTTAATGATCATTAGAATTGTGATCGCATTAACAGCAGTGAGTCATGGTTTTTTCGGTCTATTACGCTCCTTTTCAGGTAATAGTCTCCGCAAGGAAGCCAGAGTTCTTCCAAATGTCACACCCTATGTATGAGGTGGTGACAGGAGAAGGGCTCATGCGTCCATGCTTCAAGGCTAAAACAGGTGATGAAGACTAATGTTCAGTACTTGTGCTTGTTTAGCCCTGAAATTCTTTTATTTTTAAGGCAAAATACAGTGAAGTTGTTAATTTCATGTGCTCAGTGGTTGCACTTGCTTTGAATGTCACTTGGTTGCACATTAGCTAAATAATCATGTTTGATAAATGATTGTTATTGTGACATTAATTAACTAAATAACTAAGTTGTTAAGTTGGTCAAATCTCTGCTGTTTTTGTTCTCATTCAACATCATTTTTATATGTCAATATATTAAATTCCTCTGGGCTTTGTATGGATCATATTATTTAATAATTCTTTACTTTGTTGGCATTGGTTTTATTTAACAATCTCATGCTCATTCAAATTCTTCTTCTTGCAGGGGGATTGTATTCTGGGGGAAGTGCTCAGATGGTTGAGAATTCCCTAAATATTCATGGAGATGAAATACTGTATGTTGGGGATCATATCTACACTGATGTAAGTCAATCCAAAGTTCATCTGCGATGGCGGACAGCATTGATTTGTCGAGAATTGGAAGAAGAGGTTTGTGTAGTTGATTTTCTCTTTACATGCAAGAGCACAGAAGAGAAAGTGCAATTATCATGTTTCTGGAAGTTGATATCTCACTATCATCGAAGAATTGAAAATTTTGGCATGATTAACAATATACTGACTAGAAAAAACACTTTGAGACAACAAATGGAACCCAAAGAACCTGCTTGCCAGTTTCCTTATATAAATATTCTATTGTTCCACAGACCAAACACCTATGGACTATAATTTTTAATTTGGTATCCTAGTAATTGAGAGATTTAATATCCTTGACCTGTTAAATGCTGATTAGGTGTCCGTTTGTTTCGTGAAATTTTGAGGCTGCAGTTTAGTGCTTTGATCCATAGCCGGGGTCATAGAGCATCACTGGTAGAGCTTATAAATCAAAAGGAGGTTGTAGGGGATCTTTTCAACCAACTTCGGCTCGCCTCGCAAAGGCGAACTAAAGGACGCCCTGCTCAAGTAAGCTTTATCCATCACTGAATTCCTGTAATGTATAGTGATAATATCTCAATGTATTTTTCATATCTTCTCTTTTTTATGCTTGTATCTGTATCCTTGAGCATTAAACAATTACTGCTTTAATTAACAAATATTGTCTACTCACCGTTGCATGTATTTGAGTAAAATAAATAAAAGTCATGATGATCTGGTTATCATTTGAACATTTCTATACTAATGATAAGTGCAACTCTTAAGTCTGGTGTTACGTCTGAACTGAATCCATGCTACATTTTCTTTTTCCCATTAAGCATCACCGCTCAGCAAACAGTATGAACTCCTAATCCAAGAGTGTGGACCAAGAGATGATAGAACTGGAAATATAAATTAAAAAATGGTTTATATAATGTAGTGCTTCTTAATTTTATCTGAACTTTTCTGCACTTTCAGACCCTTGCTGCAACAAACTTGGATGATCAAGAACTCTCAGAAAGCATGCAAAAGCTACTTATAGTTATGCAAAGACTGGACCAGAAAATTGCTCCAATGCTAGAAGCAGATGGAGAGCTCTTCAACAAAAGGTAAGATGGGGTTGGGAAACATACGGATTTGATTTTTTTTATTACTAGTGTATATCTGTGGAAAATGTTTCAGTCATAAATATACAGTTAACCTCGTGAACCTGCTGTGCATTAGGTGGGGATTTCTTTCCCGTGCAGGGTTCTGGGATAAAAGCCATCTGATGAGACAAATTGAGAAGTATGTTCTTTTTTTCGACAGTTCATATTTCATTCATCACAGGACTCTGGTTCACGTCTGTGACAGAAATAAAAATTTATATTTTGAGTGTCCTTAACAATGATTCTCTCAATTCTTTTTCATCTTACAGGTATGCCGATATATATACCTCCAGAGTGTCAAATTTCTTGCATTATACACCTTTCATGTATTTCCGCTCACAGGAACAGGTAACTACTAAACACCAAAGCTTAAATTGTTAAGGAATGCCAACACTGTCATCTTCATGCGCAACCCTGCACGTTAAAGGCTGACCGTGTAAATTACCAAATGAGTAGAGAATGAGGATTTGAGATTTCAAACTTAGGACCTCTTGTAACCAGAACTCTGATACTGTGAGGTAACAATGTGAAAAAGAGAACAAGACTACAATATTAATGAACATGCAAATAAGCAATCAATACATTACTATTTTACAACCCTCAACTTTTTGAAAGAGCACTTATATATATGCCTTGTGCCTTTTACCACTGCAGACGCTTGCCCATGATTCGTACTCATACTACTGTTCGAGGTTTAATGGGTCTGCTGTGGATGACGAGGTCAACTTTATGTTGTAGAAGTGCATTTTTGGCTGTAAATATTGCTCAAGTTAACCATGTTGACCATGCTAACTATTGTAGTATCTTGACTCCATTATTGTTCTGTATGAATGATCCAGGCACCTTACAATTTTCAAGGTTATAAACTAATAATGAATAATAATGTTTGATTACTAATTAGTAATCAGTGCGTATCCAATGATGAGTGGATTGTTTATGCCAGACAGATTAACAACGTGAGGTTATTTTCATCCATTAAAACTGAACCCATGACATAGTATTTTACCCCTACGTTGCTAGAATTCAAAGCGCCGATTATACTAGAATTCGAAGTGTCAATTATAGGGAAACATGTATTCGCATGCGAGCTGTGAGAGGTCAGTCAACTGGCAATACTAGTCGGTAACCGGCCTCTCATAGTTAGGACGCACTTAGAATGTTTTGCATGTATAAGGGCATTTCTTTTCTAATCTCACAGTAAAAATACGTCTAGAGACTATACACTAGGGGTGGGCATCGGAACCGAAGAACCGATCAATCAAACCAAAACGGATCGGAAAAAACTGAAAAAAATCATGTTGACCAAAAAGTCAAATCCAATTTAAAAAATCGAACCGAACCGATTCTAATCGGTTCCCGTTTTGATTCTATACCCCAACCAACCAAATCGGCCAAGCAAATTAAAAAATATTTTTTTTAAAAAAATATTTATTTATATCCAATGCTGTATTTTTAATCTTATAACTAATATTTATCCAAGCTTAATTTCAAAACATCTCTCTTTTCTAGCCCCAATATTTCTTTTTGTATGAAATTGGATAATTTGTTAATTTTCAAGCCAAAAAAATAAAATTTCTGTTGAAATTTGTATTAAAAAAATAATTTGAAAAAATAGTAATAATAATTCGGTTCAAAACCAAACTGAATTGGGACCAATTCAACTCAAACTGGACAGTTTTATAAATCTTTTGTTAAAATTGGACCAAACCAAATTAGGTAAATAATACCGATTTTGATTCCAATTTGAAGCAAAAACCGGACCGTACCCACTCCTGCTAGACACAGCGACTGTGGTTTGGGAATTTCAAATTAGATACACAAACGGCAGAACTGCTAAATTAGATAAACGTATAGGGGAACTATCCTATAAGAAGCACTGTCGTTTCCAGACTTTGGACGACTCGTCGTTCATACCTTTGTTAAAGCAAAATCAAAATGGGTTTAAGAAGCCGCAGAAGAAGCTAAAAGAGCAAGCAATCTGGAAATGGAGATGAAGAAGCTGAGATGGGCAATGGACGGAAGTTTTTGGGACCTTGACATGTCGACCCCGAGGACCATTGACGGGCTGGGGCGACCCGTTCCCGGAGACCCACTTCCTCTGGGTCTGACCCGAGGCGCCAGGCTCTCCAGGCCCAAGCAAATTGACTTCATGCAGCGTTTCATGACTGCCCCTTTTGTCCCTTCCTACTCCGCCGCCAATGGCTTCAATCTTCAGCGAGTCCTCACCATACCCATTAGCGACAATTGGTACCCGCCACCAAAATCCACTTCAATTCCTTTTTGCTTTTTCATCTTCACCGTTTTTCTTTATGTGGGTTCAAGTTGAATCAGTAATTCTTGAATTGAAAAGCTCTGTAGGTTTGGGACGTTACTGGGCCAGTTCAATTTGCAGAGGTTCGTATCCTCTGTTAAGAAAAGTGGGAAGACAACACCACCAGACTCTGCATCTTCATGGATGCAAAGCATTGGAACCCACCTGCGTGATAAGTCCTTGTATGCCCTTTCTTTCTGTTCTGACTTCTTGTTGACACCTGACGACACATTGGTGTTTAGTGTGGAGGCTTATGGTGATGACAAGAAAGCTCGAAAGAAGGCACTTTTTCAGCACAAGGTGTGTTTGTGTTTACCCAAGTGTCAATTTTGTGCTTCTTCTGGCTGGGTTTACTGATAAAGCTTTGGCTGTTGTGTAAATTTCAGTTTCCTCATCACAATTTGACAGTGGAGGTAGTTTGGCCCGGGCTTTTTGTTGACAAGCCTGGTAATTATTGGGATGTTCCATTCTCAATGTCACTTGATCTGGCTTCGGTTGCTTCTGACTCCGGGGCCAGTTATCATATATGTGCCCATCATAATTCAGGTGAACCGGAGCGCCTTGACAGTGGTCAGAGCGATGGAGTTCCTGCTAGTCTGCTTCCTGGTTTGTCTGTCACAAGTGCTTTTTCTTTTAAGAAGAACATTGAGCTTTGGAGAAGTAATGCTCAGAAGTTGAGAATGGTGCAACCATATGATATATTCCTCTCAAATCCTCATGTTTCGGCTTCGGGGATTATTGGTAAGACACTGCCTTTTTTTATTGCTGAATTATACTGGTAGATGATAATACATAGGAGAGGGGCAAGAGGGTGAGGTTTACTATAAGAATTATTTAGACACCCTTTTGCTTATATGAAAGAGATGTTTTCTGGGTAAAGAAAAGAAGCCATCAGGCGGTGGCATTAATGATTTACAACGTTTGCCCAAAATTGGGATCAAGTAGCTCTGTGCCCTTTGTAGCATAAATTTTATGATGTTCATAACTTTTTTGTGTACTGTGTTTTAGCTTAGGCCAACCCCTGATAGTTGGGAATCAAGTGAGTTGAGTGGAGTAGTTGTTGTCTTAGCATCTTGGCCACTGTCTTATACATGTACAACTCTCACTAATTGATAATTCAAATTCGTTCATACACAGGTGCTGCTATGACTGCCTCGTTTGGTGATAGTTCAGTTAGGTCACAAATCGCAGATGATGATCCTGAGGGTTTTAGAGGCTTTAGTATTCGGGCTCCTGAAGTAAAATCTGCCTTTCTAGCAGATATATTTGCATCTGCATCATTTACAGCCCAGCATGGAAACTTCCAAAGGCTATTCCTAGATCTTACTCGCTTTCATGCCCGTTTGGATTTTCCTTCTGGTTCTAAATTTCTTTCAGGTGCTACACATCTAGCACAAGATTTTTTCAATTCTCAACAGCCAAATTTGGAAGCTATCCGGGACATTTGCCCCAATGCCATACTTTCTCTTCAGCAGCAGGTATCTATATTTCTTTTATATTAATTATATTTTCCATCTTGGAAAAAATATTTCCCAGAATTCAAGTGTGATTTCAGAATGAGAGAAACATTAAGGTTATGAGTTAAACTTGTTCTTGTAATGGATATTCCTGTGTTGATCTTGGGCTGCACCTTTGTAGTAACTGGGTTTCAAAGCAGTCCGGGTTATGGTCGTTTCTTACATAGCTGTTGAATCTGAATGACGTTGAAATGAATGTTGACTTTGAATTGCCTCTGCAATTTCTTGCAGATTGCTGGACCTTTCAGTTTCAGGGTCGATTCAGGAGTTGCAGTTGAACTAAAGAACCAAGACTGGAATATACGTGTGGACGAGCCCGTATTTGCCCTTGAATACGCACTGCAAGTCCTTGGTTCAGCCAAAGCCGTTGCTTGGTATTCGCCAAAGCACCAAGAATGCATGATAGAGCTTCGTTTTTACGAGACATAATACCATGTGCTCTTGATATTTGATAGGGTTATATTGTCGGGTCATTTTGAGGGAGATTCTCCCATTAATGCAACAAAAAAAAATCATTCGCCATTTGTAAAGTGGTGTATTATTGGAGAATTTTATTTTTGATGAATGCCATTGTAGTTCTGGTAACTGAAACTCTCTTTGTGCTTCAACATTATACTACCTTCTGAAAATTGGATAGATATAAAAAAAGAAAAATAGTGATGATGCAATAAATACACAAGTAAATTTAACAGATCCAAAGGCAACAACTTTTATATTTTAACAGAGATTGAAATCCCCTGGTCACACCATTTCTTGAATGCTCATGTTATTGGTTCTTTGTTTATTGTTTTGGTACAAATGAAATTCGTAAATTCTTAGTAGAATGGAAGCTTACATGAGCCTATAGTATAATGCCTACCAAAACTGGTCGTGGAGCAACCAGATGGAAGCCTTAGATGCTCCTCGTTATACTTGACTGTCACAAGACTAAGCCCCTGAGGTGGAGCAAACATGGCATATTTAGCAAGTTCCCTGCGATCTCGTGTTGCCAATATCATGGGAACAATATAAGGAGGAAGTGCTTCCCTTCCAATTTGAAGCAGCAGAGAGACCTGCACAAGTGTTTCACAGAAAATGCTTATACTACCAGTTGATGAAATGCATTGCATAGTACTAAAAAGAAAATAACTTTTGATGAAAATGGTTAAGGTTGTGAATGCTTCACCATGTTCCGGACTTGTCGATATAAGAAACCCGAGCCTTCAACTTCTAGTTGTAAAAGAGCCCCCTAGCCAAGGATTTGAATGAAGAATCAGTAATGAATCATACATTTCTCATAACAAAAACTTATAAACATGGATGCGCTTCATGGAATGACTTATCAATCCATCAACAGCAAATGAAGAGCAACCTAAAATTCAACTGCTGTTGAAGAAATCCTGTTGTGGGGTTTGAAGTATTACCATTTCAATGACATCAAAACGGAATATATTCTTTACTGGATCTCACACTCGTTCTTTCTGGGAGGCATTGGCAAAAGCAGAGAAATCATGCTTTCCAATAAAATACTTTGCAGCTTCTTTCATAGCAGCGGGGTTTAGCTTATGAGCACTATGGTAAGCATAGTGACGCTGAAAAGGGTCCATGAATGTGTCATTATATATTTTGTAATGATAAATTTTGCTTTTCGCTGAAAAACGAGCATGGAATTCGGGCACTGCAGGGCTGATCTCCCTCACTCGAATATCAGAAGGAAGAAGACCGTTGAGAGCTGCATGAATGCTCTCTATGCTGTCATAGTTGAAAGGTGTGACAAAGTGTGCAACCTGAAAGCTGAACTGAAAGTAAGTTTTGATATGTTGGTGGATTTGCTTGTTGTGTTTAATCTTGATGAGAGTAAGAAAGAAAATCAGACCTGACCCCAAGCATGTACTCCCTTATCTGTCCTACTTGCACCAACCAAACTAAGATCCTTCCTTTCCAGCTTTGTTGCTTGCATTAGAACTTTCTCCACAAAGCACTGTATTGTAGGTGGTGAACTCTGGTATTGCCATCCTGCTAATTCATGGAAGTGTTGGAGATGATTGATGCAGAAAGTTGAAGCTTAATATCAAATTGGGATTTTGAAATGGGCATCTGAAATATCTCAAAATTGACAGAAAATAACCACCTTCATGCCTATAAGATGCCCAATTTGGAAACTTGCCATATCAACTAGAAAAATTACACAGACAAAGTTGGAGAAGTAGAAGGAAATGTAATCATACATGGGAGCATTATGTCAAATATCATTGAAGCACATTTCCATTTCCAAGCAGAGCTATTTTCATCAGAACTCAAAAGAAGAAAAAGAAAAAAAAAAAGGTCATCACTTTCCTCTAAATTATCAAGTGGGTTGTCACTGGTGAATTAAGAATTGAATTCTAACTTCAAATCAAACATAATAATTAGCAAAACCCATGACTGGAAAAAGCTTAGAAAGCAAAGCACATTAAAATTCACATAATAGGAGGCAAAGCTCAATGCTTTAATGGAAGAAAGAAAGAGAACAATAACCTGCATAGCGGGTGCCGTCATAAGCAATAACCAAACGCCACTTATACCCTCCAACCCCAGTGTGGTTCATTACCAAGTGGTCTCCATCCTTTGTGTTCTGCTAAATTATCCATTTTTGTTATCGCCAGTTCACAATTATCATAATCAGAAACACAGAGAGAGGAAGAGGGAGAGGGAGAGGAGAGAGAGAGAGAGAGAGAGAGTGTGTGTGTGTGTGTGTGTGTGTGTGTGTTTTATTAATCATTACCGAAGTATAAGTGGGAGTTGGAGAAGAAAGAGTCCCGTTAAGATTTGGAGGGGAAGGAAGGCCTACAACTACATTGCTACACATCTTCTCAGCTCTCCATTCAAAACCCACAATGCCACAAACGCTCGTTTTGCCAAATGACTCGAAGCAGATGCAAGTATAAGGGTTTAATGAAAACGAAAATAAATCTCCAGCCATCGAAAAAGTCAAAAGCAAAGAATATGTAAGATGAACGGTTTAAAAAGGCGGACGCACCATGGTTATCCTACATCCGGAGGCAGGTCAATCTCAAGGCTAAAGGCTGGTCGTGAAGGCATCCAACAGATTTGCCAGAGGAATTCTCCTCAGTCTGGATAGGACCTGCACCTAAGGTAGATGAGTAAGTAATTCTAACTAATTATACTACAAGCCTTTTACTCAACATGCTTGTGTGAATTATAACAATAAGGGTAAACAGCCGAAAATTCCCCTGGACTATATCGACTATCAAAATGTCCCTTCTAGATTATTTTTTCAACCAATTTGGCCTTCGAATTTAAAAGAAATCGCCAATTTTACCACTGTCATTAGTTTTTCCCCAATTCTATCCAAATGCCCGTTAAAAACACCACGTGAAAGGCACGTGAGGCGTCTCATGAGGGTAATATCGTCATTCTATACCCTCAGCCCTCAGCCCCCTTTGATTGAATCGTTCGAAGGTCAATTCCCAAATCCATTCCCAAATCAAAGTTAGGGTTTCGAAAAGGGTGAGAGAAAGGGATAGAGAAAGCGACTAAAAGATTTGAAAAATCGTGAGAAAGACATATTGCGACTGAGAGATTCAATTTTCGGAGATATTTTGTGACTTGAAGATTCCAAACAAAGGTGCGACAGTAAATGCATAATGAAAATCAGAGATGGTGGGGAAGCTCCCATGATGACCCACCCCAAATTTCCTCGAAACCGGGACGGACCACGCCTAATTACAGACATCACCCGATGCGCCCACTTACTAAAGACCGAGACTTCTACCAAAAATTTGGCGAGTCTCACATGTAAATTGAACATTCTCAAACTTCAACCTACTTAAAATTTCGATTAATAAACCCAACCAAAGAACATGCTTTACAAGCGCTTAAAAGTTTACAACAAAGGCCTCCTCACAATGAAACAAAGTTCCACTTGAAAAGAAAGATGAAGGAGTCCCTACAAAGACTCAAGGTTGGAAGCACCGATCCGCTCAAGCTCGAGCTCATCACTACTTGGTGTCAGCGCAAACAGAAAATTGTGAGTGGACAAAAATAAAGTTCAGTTCAAATAAATCAACGTAATATAACCCCACCGTTAGAAAATCATGCAAGAATTCCAATGCATCTTAAGATCGTCATAAACAAGTATATAAACATATACTAAAATAATACCGGATACCAAGTCCGAAATCCGTGAACAACACTTCACAAACCCACCATTCAAAACTTAAAAGTCCCGAAAGATTAAACTCTCGAAAACGTACCCACTGACATGGCGAGAAGTATCTTTACTGAGAAACAAGAACGAATGAATATTCATATGTATATATATGTATAATAGTATAATTATAACCAACATTTAGTTGTACCGGGGAAACAATCCAACCGAGGGATTGTTTGACTAGTCAACATGGCGAATCATTCCTCAATTCACCATGTGACTAGGGAACGAGCCATCCAAGTGGGGACTAACTCTCAACCAGCACGTATGCCGAGATACTCAAAGCATTTGTACGCTGAAAAACCAGTCCTACGCGCGCAAATACCCCAAATCCAGAGGTCTACAACATATACCAAGGATGTCCCTGGTTCCGACAATTCCAAGTATCTCAAGTATCAGTAACCAAGTTCCAAATTCGGGGAGGTACATAGGGTAGTACTTTAAGCACTTCAAACAAATATTTCAATACTCAACCCTTTCCACAAACTCATTCCAAATATATCAAAACCCAAAATGCCAATACTTCATAAAAATATCAATTTCCACCATTGAAGAAATAATATATCCAAATATACCAATAAACATTATGCATAAATTTTCCCACCACAAAACCATGCATATTAATTAAAAAACAAAGTCCACTCACAAGTAGTCTCCACGCTACTTGACCTTGAAAGGGTCCCGTTTGCTACGTATGTGGTCGAGTACCTATTTCAAAATATGAACACGCGATTAATATCAAGCGCTTGAAACAGAATTTTGAATTAAAAACCTAGTTTCCCGGTTCCTAGTGAGTGTACGCGGAAAGAGACATTCTAAGGTCCAACTACCCAAGCCGGACGATGGAAAAGCCTCGGTAGACATTCGGTCAACCGGGTGGACAAACTTCTCAAATTGGGTCAACCAGGCCCACGGACCCACGACCTCTATTTTTCAATCCGGGAGTTCCTAAAGGTTTTACAAAGTCTAGGATGCACGTCCTGAAAGTTTGGTCCGAAACGGACGGTTAGATCGCTTACGATCGCACGATCAGACGGTTTTCGTAAAACGTAAACTTTAAGTTATAGAATCGGAACATCCGGGGCTCCAATTCATGATCCGCGAATTCCTACACGATCCTAGGAAGGTCTAAAGCAACATAGTTCAATTTGGAAACGATCCAACGGTCGGAACCTATCGAACTCGGATAACGCACAATATGCGAAAATCCGTTCGATAGTCAAACGACCTCCGAATCGAGATCTGTGAAATCCTATGCACTCATGACATCCTAAGGATCTCATCAGGATAAAATTCAGCTCCACCACTCTTGCCCACGCACCGCCACACACGCCGGCGCTGTGTGGCTTGATCAATTCTGTAGCTGAAAAACTCCAAACCGGCCCAAACTCCTGTCCTAGGTAAAACACTATATTTGGAGTCACTTTTGTTCTTGGGCCTACCCCAAAAAGTGGCCGAAAATGGCTTGAATTTCGAATTGAAAACCAGCCAAAAACCTAGGTTTTCAAATCGATTTATGCTACTGAATTGATCCAATCCTATGCAATCAATCAGCTAGAACTCGGAAAATGGATGAGAACCTCACCTCACCCGTCGGAAATGGTGGCCGAGGAGAAAGATCGAGAGCTTGAAAATTCGTCTGCAAAACCGCTGAAATTTGTATTTTTGGCATTGGTGGCGGTGGCGGGGAGGTGGATCTGTGAGGAGCGTCGGCAAGGTCAGGCAGGCGGACATTTTGGGGTAAGAATGAGAGAGAGAGGGAAAAGATCGCGAGGAGAGAGAGTGTGGGGTAAGAGTGAAAAATCTGGTTTTTACCAAACTTTTTCGAAATAATTACGTTTCCGCCACCGAACTTATTTTGATCGTCACAACTTCGTTATAACTCCGATTCAAGCCTGCCCTGCTTTGTCTCTGAAGTCATCTTGGAACCACCTACGCAACCAAACCACCCGTGGTCCCAATATCCTTTCGGATGAGAAAATGACCAAATTACCCTCACCTTAAGGGTAATTCCGTAAATTCACTTAATTTAATTAAAATAGGTAATAATTTGGAGTCTGGGTGTTACATCCCATATACAGTAAAGTAACGTACTTTAGTTTATTTGTTTGATGCAATTGTTTTAGTTTTACTGTCGGATTTCATTGTTGGACTTGATGAAAAAGCATAATAAAAGAAAGACAGTGGTCCCTATGGTTGTTGTTTGTTGACTAAGACTTAGGTTGGGTTGTGAATGTGGTCCCTATGCATGTTTTTTGTTTATTGTTTGTCGGGTTCTTTGTCTGAGTTTGTATTGTATTGTATTGTATAGATTAAATAGTAATGTACTGTATATGGTATTTATATGGTAGATAGTAAATGTATATTGTACTATATAGGGTAGATAGTAAATTAATGAGAAAATTTATTGTTGTGCAGCTAATCCTGATATGTTCACACTTGAAGTACACCATGGGGGCTACTTTGTTGATGGTTTATATATAGGAGGTATTGTACAATGGGTTGATGGGCAAGATGCAGATGAGGTTTCAATGCTTGAGTTATTTGAACTGGTTAAACACCTTGGTTATGATGAGCAGAACATTCAATACTATTACAAGCACAAGACAAATGGCTGGGTTGAAATTAGGACAGATAAGGATTATTTTGGAGCATTGAAGTTGGTGAAACCGATGCAGCTGTTTGTGTTATACATAACTGATAATCCAGCACCTAGGCCTCAGTAAATATTCAATCCCCACTATTATCTGCACAAGGTGAAAATGTTGAACATTATGAAAACGAACACACTGCTCCTGGATATGATGGTGATGAAGAAAATGGGCAACATAAGTTCGTGCATGTTGAGATAGATGAAGAATGTGGTGAGGCAGAGGAAGAAGTTGAGATAGAAAGTGATGAAGCTGAGCAAGGTGGGGAGGATGAGGAAGAATATGGTGATTTCATAGATAGTGAGTTTGAGCAAAGTGATGAAGAGGACAACATGAATTTTCATAGGTATGTTGTGACTGAAGAGCAAGATGATGGGCATAAAGAACTAGGTGAGGGTGACACTGATGGTTATAATACATCAGACTTAGAGAATTTGCGTGAAGATAGTGGATATGAAGATGGGAAGAAGAGAGGTTTGAGGCAGCCAAAGTTCAAGCAATACAATAAACAGCATGACCTTTTAGATCCAAAATTCCACTTGGGTTTGGAGTTTCCTAATATGCAGGAATGTAGAGAGGCTATAAAGTACTATGCATGCAGGTGTGCTAGAAGAATAAGGTTTGTCAAGAATGACCCTAATAAGGTAAGGCTGGTATATGATGGTAATAATGAGGGTGATAAGGCAAAGAGGCCTACTAAGAGTGAAAAAGCAAAGAGGCCTGCTAAGGGTGATAAGGCAAAGTGTCATAGTAAGAGTGATAAGAGTTAGAGGCATGGTAAGGGTGAAGAAGGTCAAAAGGGTGAAGATGAATTTGAAGATAAACTTGAAGACTGTCCTTGGTTATTATATGCTGCACATGTTGGGAAATGGCCTACTAGTAGAGTGAAGACATACCATCTAATTCATACATGTGGCAGATCTCAAAGAACTAGGTTTGTCACTTCATAATGGTTGGCTAAAAGGTTTGATGAGGATCTCATAACCAATCCTAACATGTCAGTTGCTGAGTTCATGACATTGGTGAGGAAACATTACAGTATAAATGTTACTAGGGACCAATGCTACAAGAAAGAATTTGGCAAATGAGAGGATTCAGGGAAGCATTGAAGAACAATATTCAAAGTTGTGGGATTATTGTGAGGAGCTTAAGAGGCAAAACCCAGGAAGCACAGTTTTAGTAGAAGACATCATTGAGGAGAGATGATCCAGTTTTTAAGAGACTTTATATATGTTTTGATCAACTGAGGAAGGGGGTTATTGAAGGATGCAGAACCATGGTTGGTTTTGATTGGGCTTTCATCAAAGGACAGCATCCAGGATAACTTTTAAGTGTTGTTGGAATTGATGCCAACAATGGCATGTTCCCAATAGCTTTTGCTGTTGTGGAGACAGAAAGCATAGATACTTGGACATGGTTTTTAGAGATTTTCTTCAATGATGTTAGGGTAAGAGGCACTGGAAATGGGTGGGTTTTTATCATTGTGAAACAAAAGGGACTGGAGCAAGCAATTGAGGCTTTAAAGCCAGATGCTGAACATATGCATTGTGTAAGGCATTTGCACAATAATTTCAAACTTGCAAGCCATGGTAGTTTGGCACTTAGCAGAGGCTATAGGCTGCTGCTAGAAGAACAACACTCCCTTGGTGGGAAGCTGAGATGGACAATATTATGAAAATATCTGCCTCAACTCATGCATGGCTTCAGGATAGGCCTGCAATTCATTATAGCAGGTCACATTTTACTCACTGGGCCCAAGTGTGATATACTGCTGAACAATTTATGTGAATGCTTCAGTTCATCAATTTTGGAAGCAAGAGATAAACCAATAATCACGATGGTGGAAAGGATCAGAACATATTTGATGTTGAGAGTTGCAAGACAAAAGGAGGTGAAATAGACTCAAAGAGTTGGGCCAAGGATATTTCATATTATTGAGAAGAATTTCAAAGAGAGTGGCTCATGCATT
Source organism: Prunus mume (assembly GCF_029339155.1). Classification (NCBI taxonomy): domain Eukaryota; kingdom Viridiplantae; phylum Streptophyta; class Magnoliopsida; order Rosales; family Rosaceae; genus Prunus; species Prunus mume. The sequence goes on from NC_142699.1 coordinate 33,941,291, forward strand.
GCACAGAATGCAGGTGAAAACAGGTTTCAAGTCACTCATATGCTTGGTGGGCAATATGCAGTTGATCTAAATACTCATTCATGCTCTTGTAGAAAATGGGATCTCTATGGCATCCCATGTTGCCATGGCATGCTGCTATATCAAGGCAACAGAGGAGCCCAATGACTTATGTGAATGAGGTGTATAAGAGATAAGCTTATCATAGGGCTTATAGCAATTACATTTCACCAATGTCAAGCCAACAATTATGGAGGAAATCAGGGTATAGGCCAATTAAACCCCTATTATATCACAAACAGAGTGGTAGGCCAAAGAAGGCAAGGACTAGACCTGTTGATGAGATCCTAAAGGGTGCCACTAAGCTTAGGAGATATAGAATTGTAATCCATTGCTCAGTCTGTGGAGGAGAAGGCCATAATACTACTAATTGTGGAAGGGCAGATGGCAATATGGGAAGAGGTAGAGGGAGATGAAGAAGAGGAAAGAAAGATGAACCAGCTCAGTCCATCCATCTAAAGAGGAACATGTAAATGATGTGAAATTGTGATTAATTGTGATTAATTGTGATTCATTTCAATTGTTTTAATTGTGATTCATTTCATTTGTAGGCAATTAGAGAAGGGTTGACAAGGACTGTAGCCACTGTAAGCCAAATAGCTCCAACTAATGTTGCTACCCAATCAAGTGGAAACAATGCTGCTACACAATCAGCTCCTTGCAATTTAGCTTCACAAGCAGGTCCAAGCAATGTCACTTAAAAAACTTCCAGGTCACAAGGGAAAAGGTTCAAATCCTTACAAAAAGGGCAAGGCCATGAGGTAAAATACATTGATGAATTAGGATGGATTTTGGAATCTATATTTTTAATACATGGGCTGGTAGATGTGTGTATTTTGAACAGATGGCTCTTTTTGGATGGATTTTGGATGATTAAGCAAGGTTGGAATCTATATTTTGTAGTAGAAGTTCTTCCACTGTATTTTGAACTGATGGCTATTTTGGATGGAATTTAGATGTATTTAGGTTGGGTTGGAATGTATATTTTGAACAAATGGCTTTTTTGAATGAATTCTGTTTCTGTTGTAATTTTGGATTAGTGTCTTTCCCTTGCTTTTGCTGTACTATGTTTGCAGTTTATGAGTATTTTTCCTTGGCTTGTGCTATGCATGCAAGTATCCAATTTAAACAAGCTTAAAAGACAATTCTATGAAGTTGTGCTAAATTCAGATTTGGTCCAAACTTCAAACTTCATCCACAAATTGTGCAATCTACATTTAACCCCAAAATGTACATTGAACCAAATCCAAATGTCACTGCATTGGTTAAGCCAAAACAAGGCACAAAAAGGCCATTACATTCAACCAAATCAACTAACCTACATTGAACCAAATAAAAACCTAACCTACTTTAACCAAATGAAAAGCTCAGTAATAAAACAAACAACAATAGAATCACAACCAAACAACTCAGCAGCACCTTCGAAATTTTTTCTCTCTGTCTCTTAGCTCTTGCACAATCTTCTTGTCTTTAGCTCTTTTCTATTCTAATGAGTTGATTCGTCTCAACAATCGACATATGACATGTTTGCCCTGCTCAGACATTTTTGGGTCCTTCCAAGCCTTCCAACCATAGCGACCACCATACTTCTCTCTACAACACACATATAACCTCTTCCCTGCATTTTCATCAAACTAGCAAACAATCGTTTCAGCCTCAAATCCACATCGCAGATACACACCATATCATCCTCCGTAATAAAAGTGGTCGAACTTGATTCAGATAAGCTACACGTCTGTTCCTATGCATCCTATCTTCAACTGCAATTTCTTCTCTTCTTCGTGAAATTGATGAACATCAATGCGCGTAAGAAGGTTGGAGGCGCTTGCAAATAGGGTTGGGTTCATCATCAAGGGTGGGTTCTGAAGAAGGGATGGTTTTGTCGAATCTCATGTATCAAACGAAGCTTCGTTCGAATAAAGGGAAATTTGAGGGTGAGGGCTGAGGGTGAGGTATAGAATGGCGATATTACCCTCATGAGACGCCTCATGTGCCTTTCATATGGTGTTTTTTACGGGCATTTGGATGGAATTGAGGAAAAACTAACTGCAGGGCTGAAATTGGCAATTTCTTTTAATTTGAAGGCTAAATTGGCTGAAAAAATAATCCATGGGGGACATTTCGATAGTCGATATAGTCCAGGGGGTTTTCAACTATTTACCCTAACAATAAATGTAGAACCCGCTATGATAGCATCAGTGCTTGTGCGCAATTTTTTTTTTTTGGTCAGGGAATACTATTCATTAATAGTGGAAAGCATTACAAATTGAGGAAACTCATTTCCAATGCAACCCAATACCAACAAATAAAACAGGCCCAAGGATAGAAAAGCAAATAAGCAGAAACCCAAAAATATTAAACAAAGAAACCCTAGATCTAGAACACAGGAGCAGCCACACATAGCATGCCAACAACACCACCAGAGCAGATCGCCACCACCAGGAGGAGTCACACGTATCAAAGGCCAGCGGAAGATGGGGTGAGCGGGCCACCCGCGCGGAAGCGCTCCCATAATCCAAGTGTTAAGTGCATGATGCACTTTAATCGCAGCCACGGACCACCACACACCAGAGAAGAACAGCGAGAAGCGATGGATGAGGCCGAGGCAAGCGGTGGTAAGGCGGCGCCCGGATGAAATTGCTGGCCATGTATGAACGGCATCACTACAGAAGAGATGAGGAGAGTGTGGATGTAAGAAGTGGAGGGTGAAAAGTGAAGGTGGCTGGGGAAGAAAGGAGATGGATAGATGGGAGATAAAGGGTCTCTGTAGGGTAGGGTTAACTTGAGAAGAGCGAAAAAAGACTAAAGGAAACAAGTGGAGGCAAGAACCCAGATAGGGGCCAGGCTGGAAAAACACCCATTCTAGGTGGAACCACAGAGGGTGAGCAAAATCACCACAGGGTGAGGCAAAATCACCATGAGGGTGAAGAGGAAACAAGGAAATATAAGCAGAGAGAAAGGAAGAGGAGGGGAAGAGAGAAAGGGAGGAAGAGGAGGGGAGGGAGGAGGCGGACCACCTCCCCAAAGCAGTGAAGGGTTGGGGACTAGCGAGAGAGATTGTCACGTGCAGCTTGCTCAGATGGTAGAAATTGTGAAGGTGCTTGTGCGCAATTAAACTTAACATGCAAACGCACCACACTTATGTTCAGACAAACCTTTTCTTTTGGATCAATAAGACAACTTTAATTAACTAGCTAGTCATATCCTCATTATTAATTTTACACCAATGAAAAACTTGATCAAAGTTTAGTCTAAATAATGCAATCAAGAAATAGAGATAGAGTTGCATAATGTACATCATCTTCCAAGGTGTCAAATTACTTAAGTACCATTAGAGTAGGAGGTATGTACACTGTACATGACTAATTTTAACAGAAATATATGAAACACGTGTAATTAGAGGATTGGACGACCGGAACAGTATGCCGATACAGTGTGCTGATTAGAAAACAGTGAAACATCGTTTGTCCAATTAGGTGAGACCCACGTTGATTAATGTGGGCCCACGGAATCTGATTGGGAAAGGAGATCATCTAATGTACCACATACCAATACAATCATTACCTCATTGGTTCAATAATCGCCGTCCAGTGCCAAGGATTTATTGAGACAAAAAACCAAAACTTAAAACTTCAGCCATTCAACAAGTCCAAACCAAAGAAGCCGCAACATCTACGGTTCAAAATCTGTGGGCTCACTGTAGCTAACTAGACACGGATGCAGTGAAGCATGACGGTAAAGTAATTACACGCTTCGCTCCATCTCTTTCTGTGTATGCGTACGTTTCGGAGCGGGCAAGCTCTCTCTCTCTCTCTCTCCTGTTTTCGGAAAAGTAAACGAACTGAAGGCGTCTTATAGGTTTACCAGAGGAATTCATCTCAGTCTGGCTTGAAGGTTCGATTTTTATTATCCATGCAATCTAGGGTTCCTATCTCTATGAATTTTGTGGTTGGGTATTTCATATTAGGGTTCTTGTTCCTCTATCCTTTTTTTCATATTTTTTCACAGTGCAAAAGATTTGTCTTTTTTCTTTTAAATTTGATTTTCGGCTCTGTTTGTTGTACTTGTTTTGAATTGGGAATTAGGGTTATTATGGCTCCGCACCTTTTCCTGTGGGATTTGTTACCTTAGTAACGTCTGCAGATGGAAAATTTCGTGTTGTTCTCCCAAATAAGACATTGGGTTTATGTAATTTCAGCATTAGGGTATAGATATGGGCAAAAGTTTCAAACTTTAGGGTTATTATTGTGAATGTAGTTCGAAGCGTAGTCTCATCAACTGTGAAATTCAACCTGCTTATGTAAACTTGGCTTCAAAAAATGGGATTTAGTCTCTTATCAACTGTGAAATTCAACCTGCTTCTGTAAACTTGGCTTCGAACAAATTTGTTATTTCCATTATGACTTCTTGTGTATAAACTTATAAAAAAAATATCCTTTTTGGGTGGGTAGGCCATGGCTGCAAAGAAGGTTATAGCAATATGCCAATCGGGTGGAGAATTTGTGACGAATAAGGATGGAAGTTTATCGTACACTGGGGGTGAGGCCTATGCGATTGACATTGATCAACAAACACTGCTTGGTGATTTCAAGTCCGAAATAGCTGATATGTTTAATTGTAGTGCTGAAACAATGTCCATCAAGTATTTCCTTCCGGGCAATAAGAAGACTCTCATTACAATCTCTAAAGATAAGGACTTGCAACGCATGGTCAATTTCCTTGGGATACAGCCACAGTCGATGTTTTTGTCATGTCAGAGGAAGCTGCTGCTCGAAATGTGTCAAACATGCCTGCTAGTAGGTACTTTTTATTTTGTTCATCTTATTTCTTGCTGATTCGATACCCACTTGTGTGTTTGTTTCCCTGGATGCATAACCTTTTATGGTTCGGTTTGGTCACAATTGCAGCAGTTACAATGTGGAACAGAGGCCATGGAAATGTGCTTATAGCTCCATTGTTATCTTGCACAGAGTGTTACACGTGCATGCCTCTTTGTATTCTGTTGTGTAATTATATAGTACTGTGCTTGTGTGCCAAAAAAGCATTTAATAGAAGTGTTACCCTACATGTGTTTTGCATAAAAATCTCATCGGGAATTGTTACCCTACATGTGTTGGACGTGCAGGTCGAGCAGGACAACTGTGTCAGAAGCAGTGGTTCCTATTGTTGAGCCTATTGATGTGCGAGTTGATACTTGCAATGCCATTGACCAAATTGATATGGAACTCCATGAAACCCCTTTGGTTTCTGTTCTTGGTTCTTCTAGTGATGATAAGCATCATAAAGCTGCACAACAGTGGGAAAATACCATCACTGGTGTGGACCAAAGGTTTAATAGTTTTGGTGAATTCCGAGAAGCATTGCATAAGTTTTCAATTGCACATGGCTTCGCGTATAGGTACAAGAAAAATGACAGTCATCGTGTTACTGTCAAATGCAAATCTCAAGGTTGCCCATGGAGGATATATGCGTCAAGATTGTCTACTACCCAGTTGATTTGTATAAAAAAAATGAACACAGATCATACATGTGAAGGAGCTGCTGTGAAAGCTGGGTATCGGGCAACTAGAGGTTGGGTGGGAAGTATCATAAAGGAGAAGTTGAAAGTTTCCCCTAACTACAAGCCAAAGGATATAGCAGACGACATTAAGCGAGAATATGGGATTCAATTGAATTATTCTCAGGCATGGCGTGCCAAGGAGATTGCCAGGGAGCAGCTTCAAGGCTCCTATAAAGAGGCCTATAATCAGTTGCCATATTTCTGCGAGAGGATAAAGGAAACTAATCCAGGGAGTGTTGCAACATTTACCACTAAGGAGGACTCAAGCTTCCATCGCTTCTTTGTATCTTTCCATGCATCAATTGTGGGTTTCCGAGAAGGTTGCCGCCCTCTCATTTTTCTTGATAGCACTCCTCTGAACTCAAAATATCAAGGAGTTTTGTTGGCTGCAATAGCGGCAGACGGTGATGATGGTATCTTTCCAGTAGCATTTGCTGTTGTGGATGCTGAGACTGATGATAACTGGCATTGGTTCTTATTAGAACTGAAATCTGCAGTGTCAATATCTCAGCAGATTACATTTGTTGCAGATGTTCAGAATGGTTTGAAAAAGTCATTGACTGAGGTATTTGATAAATGCTACCACTGCTATTGTTTGAGGCATCTTGCTGAAAAACTCAACAAGGACTTGAAGGGGCAATTTTCTCATGAGGCAAGACGATTTATGATCAATGATTTTTATGCTGCTGCTTATGCACCCAAACTGGAGGCTTTCCAGCGTAGTGCTGATAACATAAAAGGTATTTCACCTGAAGCTTACAATTGGGTCATACAAAGTGGGCCAGAGCACTGGGCTAATGCATTCTCTGGAGGAGCCAGGTACAACCATATGACGTCAAACTTTGGACAGCAGTTCTACAGCTGGGTATCAGAGGCACATGAGTTGCCAATTACACAGATGATTGATGTATTGCGAGGTAAGACGATGGAAGCCTTCTATTCACGCAGGGTGGAGTCCAACCAGTGGGTAACAAGATTAACTCCATCTAAGGAGGAAAAGCTTCAAAAAGAAACAACAATTGCTCGATCACTTCAGGTGTTGCTCTCACAAGGTAGCACATTCGAGGTTCGTGGAGAATCTGTTGATATTGTTGATATCGACCATTGGGATTGTAGCTGTAAGGGATGGCAACTTACTGGTCTGCCTTGCTGTCATGCTATTGCCGTCTTTGAATGCATTGGTAGGAACCCATATGATTACTGCTCCAGATACTTCACAGTCGAGAGTTACCGTTCAACTTATGCAGAATCAATTCATCCTGTTCCTAATGTAGACAGGCCACTCCCGAGTGAATCAACCCTGGCAGCAGTTACTGTTACCCCTCCACCAACCAGACGGCCGCCAGGCCGGCCAAAGATGAAGCAGGCTGAATCATTAGACATAATAAAACGTCAGCTCCAGTGTAGTAAGTGCAAGGGGCTTGGCCACAATAAGAAGACGTGTAAAGATTCCTAGCATTATTTTTTAAGGACCTCGTTAAGTAGGGTGCTTCAGCTTTTAACCTGTGTATATTTTGACATTTTTTATTGGCAGTTTAGGCTTTTGCTCTTTAAGCTTAAGGTAGTTTAGGATCTTTGTTTTGTTTTGTCAAACGAGCTTATTGATTTTCCAGTCACGCCATCATTTTAATAAAGGCATTTAATCTAGCTCGATACCCTTTTAACTTGCATGAATTTTTGCGTATGAGAAAACTTGTGCGTGGAACTTTGCATGAGATTTTGGTGTGTATGAGAAAAATATGAATGAATTTTTTTTCCGGGTAGCATGTTTCTCCTCCATATGCAGAATGCTGATTGTACAATTATGCCTGTGGAGGGGTGTAGGTTTCAGTATGACGTGTCTTACTCCGAACTTTCCCATTGCTCTCAACATTCCAATCTACTTGTGTATTGGCAGAACACTTATCATATTAGAATCTATCTCTTCAGACTGGTTTAGGCATATCAGATTCTCATAGACTCATCATGGCCTCAAAGCAACCTTACAAACAAAGTACTCAACATTATACTTGACTTATGATGCTGCATTTAGGAAGATAAATATTAAATACAATTAAACTGAGATAGATAATGAGTCCTTTTGTATTTGTAAGGAACAACTAAAAACTGGGACAAATTTTCCAAGCAATTATTATTATTTTCTGATTCATCAACTGCCATGCATCACACCTTGCAGGTTCTAAAACATTAGACCTTTGGACAATGATAACCTAAATGAGTGTTTTAGCATATACAGTTATGCAAAAGGCAAAGAATGGTGAAACATTCAAAATACCCAAAAAGGCTCTTGGTTAATGCAAATATTAAAAATTGAATATATTAATTAAATGAGGATAATATGGTAAATTTACACTTTTTTATATTAAAAAATAATTAAAATTTCAAAACAGAATCAGATTATGGATAGTTATGTTTCATAAAAATAGGACCCATTATCTTTTTAAATTCTAAAAGAAAATAAATTAAATTTATAAAAAATTATTTATATATAAAGTAAATAAAAATTGGCACCAAGGGGCTAGTTTAAAAAAAACAGAGAGAGAAAACTCTCTCATAATCCGAACAACAATAATTTTTAAAATTTATGCAACTATCAACTAAAGTTTTCCCCAAAATATAAAATGAATTTTGAACTATTTCAATTATTCTATATAAAATTATGGATCTTGTTCATATTTTTTTTTTCTTTTTTGAGGATAATATATGCTTATTTACTTTCAATGGGTGCAAAAATGATAAGTTCAGAAAAAGTGATAAAATTATGTATATATTATCTCCAAATATCCTAAAACAAAACTAAAGCAGACCACGGATATTTGAGAGATGCAGAAGAAGCTATTTCACAGGTTCATGCGGTTCCATTCAGGAAGAGACACGCAAATTGCAATCCCAACATGTCGACACCTTCGATCAAAGAGAAAAAAAAAAGCCAAAACAAAAAACCCTGTCGACACCTGGGAGGCATCAGCATGACACGTGTCCAACTCTCTAGTCTGAACAGGTGCTGAACTTGCCACCTTGTGTTACACCTGTCCTCTTACTCATACACCCTCCTCTGCCCTCTCTTTCTTCTTCTTAAAACCACAACTCCCCAACCGTAACCTCTCTCACATTCCAATACACTTCTTGTACATATCACGAACTTCAGTTTTCGAGAAACACTTTGGCATATTTGAATCTCTTCAGACTTTGTTCATGGCTTCAAAGCGACCTTTCAAAGTGCTATTTGTTCTTGGGGTGGTGGCGGTGATGCTGGCCACCATTTGCAGAGGCTCTGGTGTGGGCCATACGTCTTCCAGTGACGAGGTGTTTAAGGTGAAAACAAGGCAACCGCAGGACGAGGCGGCAGAGAAGGAAAGAGAGGGCAGAGAAAGCTCAGACTCAGAGTCATGGGCAGAGTGGGCCAAGGAGAAAATCTCTGGAGGACTTGGATTGAAGCAGGATGATGATGATGAAAATAATAAGAAAGCTTCTGATGCTGCTTATGACACTGCCAAGAACACCAAGGACAAGGTTCAAGACACTGCTTCTGGTTAGTAGCCTCAACATTATAGTAACCTTTTTTTTTTTTTTTTTTAATTTTAAAAAGAAAATTTTAATTTGCTTACATAGTGATGATTTATGAGATATGGCATTTTGTGTGTATGGATGTGATTGATTTTAATCGATTTAGGGCTCGGTTGGAGTGATTCTGGAGGGGCAAATAATCACTTTTATCTAAAAGCACATGAGAGCCTAGAATCACTTAATTTTTTTAGTGATTTTCTGGAGAATCATGTGGAAGGTGTTTCTTCTCAAAAGTGATTTTGGTCTATCTATAAATACTCCTTGTTAGGTCATTTGAATTTTTTACGTGTATTTTTGCGATATATGTTCTGATTTTAGTGCCCATAATAATTGATTGTTGTGTGTGAATTCAAACTCTAACCTAGTGTTACTCAGAGAGATCATGAGTTTTTTTTTTTTTTTTATAACATGAGTTTTTTTTATAATTAAAAAAATTAAAAAATAAATAAAATGCAGACAAAATGAAGTGCTGAAATGTGGGTTATGCAGGAAATTGGGGTTGGTTATGTTTGTGTTAGGGATGAAGATACTTTACATCTTAATCTGACTTGAGAAAAGCATATTTTCCTAAATGAACAACTGATAAATGGGGGCTTTAATTAATGGTCAGGAACTGGTCAATACACCACAGAGAAGGCCAAAGACATTAAAGATACAGCAGCGGAGAAGGCTAGAGAAATGAAAGAAGCTGCAGCAGAGAAGGCTTTTGAGGTTGAGAAAGCAGCGAAGGAGAAGGCGTATGAAGCCACAAAAGCAGTAAAGGACAAGGCCTCTGAAGCCACAAATACAGCAAAGGAGAAGGCTTATGAGGCTGCAAAGTTAGCGAAAGATGAGACATACGAGAACAAGTATGCGGCTGAGGAAACAGCCCGCAAGGCTGCAGAGAAGGCCAATGAGGCAAAGCAAAAGGTAGGGCAAACAGAAGAAGAGATTAAGAACAAGGCTTATGAGAAGGCAGAGGAGACCAAGGAGGCAGAAGAAAAGGCAAAGCAAAAAGCAGAGGAAGTGAACAAGGAGGCCTATGAGGAGGCAGAGGAGACCAAAGAAGCAAAGCCAAAAACAGAGGAGGTGAAGAACAAGGCAGCTCAGAAAGCGAAGGAGGGTTATGAGGCAGCCAAGAAGAAAGCAGAAGAGACTGTGAAGTCTGCCAAGGACACTGTGGCATCTAATTTTGAAGCTGCCAAGCAGAAGTCACAGAAGATTAAAGAGAACGTCGCTGGTCAAGGCCGTGATGAGGAGCTCTGAGCTGCTCTGCCTGTAGTTTTCTATCCACACTTGATGACCATTTCTTCTTATATAGTTTTGTTGTGATCAAGTCCCTGATCTTACAAGTTGGGTTTTGTTGTGTAGAGATCTAGTTTTGTGTTTTATGTGTGTTCGATTTTGTTGTATCGTACTTCTTTCAATCTCTGCTTGAAATATAATTTGGAGCCAGCTTTGTATTTCGAACTTGATCAATAATATGAAAATTTTCATCTCCACAATTGTATTGGGCCAAGTCCCTATTGGGATTTGGCAAGATTGTCCGTTTAGAGCATTTCTACCTTTTTGTCATGGCAGGGTAAGCGTTGTTATTTATTGTCACGTGTCCATATTTATTATAAAATATTAATTATTTTTTATTTTAAATTTTGTTTTATTTTTTATACTTAAATGAATAATTTGAATAAGATTTTGATGGTCATATGTCTATATTTATCATAAAATTCACATCTCAAATTTCAAATAAGACTAAATATAAAATTCACATCTCAAATTTCAAATAAGATTCTCTGACAGGAGTCGATCTAAATCCCACTTTGAAATCTGTGTCAAATTCTATGCGTGTCAGTCAAATTCTATGCGTGTCAAACACCTGGCAGGTGTCGAGCACACTTGTTGAACAGGAAATTTTCACAAAAGCAATCAGCCAGGAATTTGACTTGGGATAGAATTGAAATTTTTGTCCCTGCAATCTTATTAAGAAAAAAATTTAAAAAAAAAAAAAAAAGAGATGTATTTCGTTAGTTAGATATGAAACACTAAGAGATAAGTGTCTCAGTTGAGAAGTGGTCATCGGCTTGAATTCAAACTCGTCATAATATAGCCTTTATAAGAGGCATGACCCCTAGAAAAAAAAAAGGTAAAAAAAGAAGGGGCAAGGGGGAGCGGCAGGAACGAAGAGGAAGAGCAAGCACATAAGAGGATTCTGGCTATGGTGACTTCTGTCATCGTAAATAAAGTGAGGAATCTCTCTATGGCAAGGCTTCGCTCAAAGACTTCCAAGGATGCATTCAACATTCAGTACAATTAACCCATGGGGATTCTTGGCTATGATGATTTCAATCATCACATATTAAGTCAAGAATCTACTCTAAAGCGTACCTCTTCTCAAATACCTCCTGGACATCCAGCTATGGATTGACAGCCAAGATGATTTCAGTCATCATGAGATCAAGCCATGATCTGCTCCGAGGTGCAGCTCCGCTCAGACGCTTCCAGGATGTGCTCAACATCCAATTCACAAGCACTCCGTAAGGATGGCTTTTCATGATGGGCTAACCATCACAAAACCAGAATTGGTTTGTGGTGCCATTAACATACGTAAAGAAGCTCCCATAATTTTCTGGACTTCTCTTATGGCAGCAGCACAAAGGCTAAGACTTTTTTTTTTCAATGTTGTTTGTGTCTGCTGAGGAAGACAACAATAAAAAAAAAAACAAAATTAAACAAGATTGAATTGATGAAGATGTGGAGGTGAATCCACCACGGAGTCAAAAGCTAAGAAGGAATGTATGTGATTACCTTCCCAAGTGGTAGTGGCAAGCCTCTGTGTGAAGCCCAACAAATCAAAGAGACCCCATGGTAGTTGAGCTGCCTTCCACATGCTGCCAGCAAGTCGCGGAAAGGAGCTAATCTCTATAAAATCCAGACAAGCATGGAACTTATAAAAAAATAAATTTAAAAAAAAAAGGAAAAGAAAAAAAAAGGAAGATTGGCATGTGGGTTACCACGTGAAATCCTAGAGGGGAAGAAACAATTTGTTTTCTACTTTTGATGATGCAACATGTGGCTTTGGGCAAGTCTACGAGCTGGTCGGGGAAAGAAAACAAGAAAAATGAAGTTGTGGGATTCCAATTCGATCAGGAGCCTAATTCAGACTTCTTGACAGTCTCAAATACAACGGGCTCGTTTCAAGCCCAACGGGTTTGTCCATTAAAAATCCAATTGGTGAATAATTGGTGCAAAGTCCTAAATTCTCAAATTATAAATTAATGGGCTCAAATAAAAAAAGTCCCATTAATTCTCAATGAAGACTCAAGTGGTACAAAGCCACACCAAATCTCAAGTGGTACAAAACCACCCAAATTAAACAATCAAATTGGAATTACGTCGGTTTGATTCCGTCAATGATACGTAGGCAGTCTAGCATTCCAATAGACGCAACCACGACCAAATTTAAATCTCTGGTTTATCTTAATCAAATTTGCCAAAACACTTTTTCAAGTGCAAATGTCAATTTTAGAAAATTAGTGGGTTAATCAAAATTGCTCATTATTTTTCTTAGACATTGACAATAAGAAAAATGGTACAAAACCATCCAATTTTTCCCATGAGTCATCTACCCATTCAAATTTTAATGAGATTAAATTCAAATCTCAACACAAATTCTCAGTTAGTGGGCCACACTCACCCATTAATTTACAATTTTTCTCATGGGTCATCTACCCATGAAAATTCCAATAAGATTAAATTCAAATCTCTCAAACACAAATTCTCAATTAGTGGGCCACACTTACCCATTAATTTTCAATTTTTCTCATAGGTCATCTACCCATGAAAAACTCCAAATTATCCCAAAGACACAAATTCTTAATTAGTGGGCCACACTTACCTATTAATTTCCAAATTTTGAACTACGTCGGTTTGATATCATCAAGGGTACGTAGATAGTCTAGCATCTCAATAGACACAACCGCAACCAAATTTGGATCACTGGTTATATCAACCAAATTCCCACAAATCAAATATTTATCTTCACACAAATCAAATCGAACTACGTTGGTTTGATCCCTTTGAAAGGGTACGTAGGCAATCTAGAGATTCAATCTAGATGCAACTGTCCAAAACACAATTCCATATCGAATCCCTGATTTATTCAAACTAAATTCACTTAAACGCTTCTCAATACAATTCAAATCAAATTTCCCTTGAAATGAGTCATTTTTTCTTTGCGATTCTTTGAACTACGAGTGGCTTGATTCCCCCAGGGGATACGTAGGCACCCTAAGGTTCGACTTAGGGGCAGCCGCAAAACCAAATACACACATTCTGTTTCTTTATGATATAATCAAAGGGTGTTTCTTTGAAGCAAGATATTGTAATTAAGAGACACTACGTCTTTAATGGGTCGAACCTAAAATAATAAAACCTTATTAATTAATTAGTGGTGGTGAAATTATGTTAGGAGGATCACATTTTCCTTCAACAACACTTGACCAAATTGCCCTTTAAACCAAACTCAAACATTCTTTTAAGGTTTGACTACTACCAAAAAATCGGCAGACTCTCCCCTATAAATTGCTCGTTTCCCAAAATTTACTCCTGTACAAAATGCAATTCATATATCTACAAGTGTTTAGCATGCACAATGTTAGGGCACACATAATTCAACAGCAAATTTGTGTGGCCTCAGGCCTTACAAAAATCCCAGGGCAATATCATAGCCTAATAATTAATTTAATTTACAAAAATAGTACGGTTACAGTAGAATATCATACATAATGGAAGTATATGAGTGGTGGGTGATGAATGCCCGGTGGTGATGTTCCGGTACTTGATAACTGTCTGAGAGCGCAAAATATTAAAAATGTGAGTGGACAAAAGAAAGTTTTGCAAAATATAATATCAACATACTAACCCCACTATTAAAATCATTTAAAAATTCATATAATTGTTCATACCTTCAATCAATTCATCAAAACTATTTGAAAGCATTGAAAAATAATAAGTCCTTTTCACCTAAGTATACTCTTCATAAATCCGTCAATTCCATAATTTTTCTATTTATTTCCCACATTATACCATCAATTTCAAGTGTCACATAAGCACTAGAAGTGCATAAGGCCCCCTCTGCCCAAATTGACCTGTAGCGCTAGAAGTGCTCTTAGTCACTTGGAATATGATCCGTGAACTAAGAAAGTATATGGCATTTTCTTGGACAAAGATGGCTTGACTAAATGGGCGAAAGGACAATAGTGGCTGAATTCATGCCCAATTCTATACACCATGATTAGATTGTTACATAAGAACGACTACATGGGCATTTTTACGGTCTTTATACGTAACAGTTTCATGTTTGATAATACTTTGAGTCATTCTTTCTTACAAATAAATCACAGTTTCATGTGTAATATATTTGGTCCGTAAAAAAGTATTTTAATGCATATTTGAGATTAAATAAATCTAAAAGGTTATTATTTGGTACCGTAAAAACACAACTTCTTACAGTGAATATTTTGTCTAATATAGAATAAATCATGAAATTCCTAAAAAGTCCTTCAATAATGCAATGAAAGAGATGCCCGATCATAAATAAGCATCAATGGTTTTGTTGGGATCCCATTTATTGGTGAGAGTTGTGAGGATTTTGTCGTGAAGAAAATGATGTGCAGGCCAAATTGCCATAGAAAACATGCGTAAATTACGCTTCAAACGTGTTCCTTTGGATTTGATTTAATCCAAGTCATACATAACACGCCGCACGCATCCGGAAATTCTTTATTCAACTGAGAGCTAGCTTTGAATATATTTCTTGTCTCATAGCTTGAACAACGCAACGATTCTTCTGGACTGAAAAGCTTACGCTATCTCTTTTGAGGCTAACAAACAAAAGGAATAAGTTACCCGCAGTTCCCCCAACGATGTTACACTCTGAATTATGGCAAAACATAAAAGAGAAAAAGAACACAAAACAAAAGCTACATAGACAAATGAAGTGACATGTTAGAGAGGAAAATATGCAAGATCTTTAATTAGTTTACTTTACGGATCCTTAAGATTTTCTTTTCCATTCTTACACATATATTTAAATTATATAAATCACTACAACAGCTGGATTCGAACTTAAAGACTTTCACCAATTATGTATGTGAAGGGTAAAACAACTACTATTACGTGAATAGTGATTATGATTTTTGATGCATTCCTTCCATTGCCATGACAACTCAAGGGATCTTATTTACATGAGATATGAGGAGATGAAGTTGTATGGATTTTGGCGTGGAAAGTAAAGAATATGGCTAGATATTTATAGAAAGAAAGAAAAAAATCTGAATTTTTTGGTTTTTATAATCAACTTTTTTAGTATTTAAATTGGTCTCTGACTTTATGCTGACGTCAACATGATATCAATTTGCCCATACAAGTCTTGTCTTCGGGCTTGCTCAGTTTCGTGGATCACTTCTTGCCATGACAACTTGTCATTTGTAAGGTTTGTTTTTGGAGCCTAAAAGCAAAAAGGAAAGAGTGGAAGTGCTCAAAGTGCAAATAGATTCACTGTCCTAGTAAACAAGTATAACTTACCTCAGCGACAAAGAAAATTATATATGCTCATTCTGGTATGTAATGTTTTTGCTTTCAAATAAAACCAAACCACAATGAGAAATGCGAGTGGGTCGGCACAGACCAAATACGGTGGTGCAATGTAACTTGTCCGTCGGAGAAAAGAACAGAAAAAAAAAAAAATTGTTGTTTGACATGTGTAGGACCAGAAGTATCGTCACTTGTCACGTTCCTTATGTACAAGGGAATAAATAAAATAAGAAACCGCCAAGAAAATTTCTAATAGTTAATAATCTTTTAAATGACTTTTTCAAAAAACAATAAAATAAAAAACAAAACAAAAACGTGGTACTCTATTAGATAATTTCTGATTGGTTGAATTTCAACCTTCGATTTGGAATAAATAATTTAGAAAAAATGTTTAATACAATTTATTTTAAGCAATTGAATATAATGCCTAACCCTTTTTTTTCTTTTTTTTTAAGGACATTTCTGATTGAAATGGACGATATAATATATTAAATTCATACACACAACATAACAAAGATGTTAGGACTTCGAACCCAAAATCTTGCGTGGAAGAACAATTATTCCAAACCACTACACTAGTAATTGTATACAATACCTACATTCATTTTAAATGACGCATACAAATACGATTAAATTCTATATATATATATATATAAAAACAATAAAATCATTTGAAAATGAGTGCATTTTTTTCTTTCCACTTCTAAAAGAAATCTAAAAGTTTATGTATTGTTTTTTTCTCCCAATGGCTTCATACCTATAATTTAGGTAATTATATATATGCCAATCCAATCATATAAAGGTGTGAGGCCCATGACTTCCATTTCCACCTACCATGTGCAACATCTTTCCAAGCCACTGGCATATGATCTCATGATTTTGACCTGATTTCAAATTATTATGTCAATTGGGCGGGTGGCTGGCCGAGTACACGCAAAAGACATGTTCTTTTCTTTATAGGTTTTGATTATTCTTCGGATCCTTCTTCTACATCTTAAACACACACAACAATTTTCTCATTATTTTTCCCCCCTCTTTCTCAATACACTAACATTTTTGGGAGGAAAACGATCATGTCATGGATATGTTTATAATAAGCGCTTCCATCACAACTGTTCATCTTGTTATGGTCAAGATCTGATCTTGTCAATAATTGTTGCTTAATGTATTAAGTTGTGTCGAGATCAAAAAATTATTTTATTGGACTGCAAAATTGTCATGTGATTCACGTATTATAATATCAGTAAATTTATTTTCATTTATTCTCATTATAATATGAATTGATTGATAACATCACGTAACAGTATTACGATAACACTAAAAATTTCCCCACCAAATCATAGCTAACCGTGTGAGAGCACGAAATGTTTGGTTTCTTCATATATAGGAAAAAGTAAAGATGCTTTTCGTTGAGCCATATGACCCAGCAGCTACCATTATTGACACTAAAAACAGGAAGTCAATTCATAATTTAAAGTAGATAGGTAACCCGTCAATTCTATAGTAAAAAGCAGCCATACATAAAAACACGTGTCATCTTTTTAAGCAGTGACAAAAATCATAGCCACGTAAGGGCAGTCAAAAAATATAGACCGCCAATTTCAACCATCTTAGCTCAACACCTTTTATAAATACATTAAATTATCAGTAATTTAAGAGAAATATTTTTCTAAAACAGGGGATAACACTTATTTTGTTATTTCTTACCAATTGCAGAATATCACATAAAAAGTTATCATACGTGATATATCGTGATTGACTGAAAATATCAAAATAATACATTTTCCGTTTCATGTAAATGTTTCTCGTAATTTACTCAATGTAAAGCTTTAGTATTGGATCAATTTCGATACTGACCTTAAATTTTTAGAGACTAAAATGTAGTTAATGCATACAAAAATCACTAATCACAAATAATGTGTTAGATAAAAACAAAAATGCAAAAAAGTAGAGGGTCCATGCTCACATGATCGGCGTGACGCAACTACACACCTGACACGTATTTACTTTAATAGAAATGCTTAGTTGTAATACTTTTTCTTGTAATGTATAGTTGAAATTGTGGTATAAAATTAAAGCACAGAGGCCCGTGGTGGCTTCAAAATGCATGGGAGGCTTTTGTGGGGGAGAAAGATGATGTGAGAAAATGGACCCCTCGATGGTCATCGGGAAGCCTGAAAAAAAATGTGGCTAATAGCAAAGGAGGCTGAAAAGGTAAGAAAATTATGGTCTCATGTCCCTCTTATCCATACACGCATACATCCGTGGTAATCCAAACACCTTGGATGTTTATATTTTATTCAAATATTATAACCGAAAATTTGAGTAACATATACTACGATTAATGGTTTGACTATGATGTATTATTTAATTTGATCTTAATTAAATAATAACAACGCAATAAGACTCACGAGATAAATTTAGATTCGAACTGAAACATAACATGTGTTCGGAAATCCGAAATGTAGATGAAAAGGAAGTTTACCTTTTTATGGGGATGAAAACAACTTGTTTTAACCACGGTCGACCCTAATTACAGTTCAACCCACCGCAACCTCCTTCTGTCTTCTCCTATAAATGTATGCACATGCGTTATTAGTACATACATTAAGTGGAGGTTTTCAACTCATTGTTTTTGCATGTATATATATATATAGATAGAGAGGCTTCCGAGAGAGAGAGAGAGAGAGAGAGAGAGAGAGAAGGCGTGGCCTAGAAATAAAAGGGAGCTCGTTTATTTGGTTGCAAATTCCCAGTTGCGTCTCTGTTTCACCCAGTTGGACTTGGACTTTTTGTTTTTGTTATAGTTTTTATAGAATTTGCGTTACGTTTCGAATCGTTGATACTTTCTCAATTCAAACGTTTCAATCCAAGAGCCCATCGTTTCTATATATAAAGACAGAAAATTAAGAAGCAGCAGCAAGTGGTCTTCTTCTTCCTTCACGGAAACCAGAGCAAACGTGTCATTACATGGTGATGGTAAGAAAAGGTGCAGAGGAGGAGGTGGACAAGAAGAAGAACGCGAGCAATTGCAGTAACAAGGGAATGCGACTGGGAAAATACGAGCTTGGAAGGACTCTTGGTGAGGGCAATTTCGGCAAAGTCAAATTTGCTAAGAACGTCGTTTCTGGCCAGCCCTTTGCTGTTAAGATCCTCGAGAAAACCAGAATCATTGATCTCAAGATCACAGACCAGGTCAGTCTTTTTGCCCAAAGTTTCAATCTTTCATTGATGGGTTCCGTTTTTCTCTTTCAACCATTCATTATTGTTCTATTTTTTCCTCAAAGTTTTAATCTTTCATTAATGGGTTTTCTGGGCAGTGTTCAATCGAAACTGAAATTGACATTCATGAATTTTTTTTAAAAATATTTCTGAGTTTTGGACGTTTTGTTTTGTTTTGAACAACACAATAACACAATTTTAGAAGAAAAAAAAATTGCAGATAAAGAGGGAGATTGGCACTTTGAAGCTCCTGAAACATCCCAACGTTGTTAGATTACACGAGGTATGCATTGCTTCGCTGCTTCTAGAGCTCTGTTATTAACAGCGTTTTTGTTTGTCCATTACTGTCTAATCCATGAATCATGACCCCTAATTATCACTATAATTACCATAATCTCTTCCCACTAATTTCTAATAATGACAACCTCATGTTGCTGTTTTTGTTTTGTTTTGTTTTGTTTTGTTTTCTAATAATGACAACCTCATGTTGCTGTTTTTGTTTTGTTTTGTTTTGTTTTGTTTTGGGATTGGTGCTAGCAAGCACAGTTGTTTTTTACTGTGGTAACTTTTCTAATTTTTTACTTGGCTAATCACTTCAATAACGCGTCACATGACACGTACTACCCCATTTTGCTTATCGTTTCCTCAAATAAAGGTAGCATATAACAAAAACACTTTCTAGATTTTCGTTTACCGTTCTATGCTACGTGATCTACTGAATCTGAACCACACATTCGAACACGATATTTATGATACATTAACTTTGTTTTATTTGTTCATGTCGCGGTTTGCACGGATTGCTTTGTTCATGAGGTCTCACCCGGGATGATTTGATCAATCACCCTAATATACTTTTACCCTCATTAAAAAAAAATTGGTTGGGCCTGGAAAAAAAAAATTTTTTGTTGGTTATTGAGATATTTTCTTGTGTATATGACTCTGTTAAGGGGATCCATCAACCAGTCCAACCTAGCCATGTGTATATAGTAATGGTATATATACCTATCTCTGCTGCAGTCTGCATGGACTTAGTGACCTGACCTCACTTCAACAAGCATATTTTCAGAATGGGCCCACCCATGATACCATTTTGATGGATAAGACTAAGATCATTAATATGGTCTTAATTGTGGTCACCAAGGGAGGGCCATGCCTTGTCAATTGTCCCCTAAAATGAAAATGATTGCTTCAAGTTAGTTGCGTATGGTATATTCATTAAGCACCTTAATTAATTTTAGCATCCATTAGGGTTTCTTCAAATAGAATCATAGGATGAATTAGTCATATAGACAGAAATATATAATATATTTAGGGAAGAAAAAAAAAGTTTTAATAAGAAAGAAGAATGGAAAGTGATAATTTTGGATAAGGATGGTGGTGATGACTATGAATTATATATGTGGAGTTTTAGAATATGGGTTTTGTTGATGCAGAGAACTGGTCTTGGTTGCCTTTCTACAAAGGTGGATGGAACACATTTTGATTTGATTAAGTAAAAGCATTCGAACTCAATTCAATGTGTCCCCTTGGTCAACAAATGTCATCAAATTTGTTTGGTATTCAACAAAACAGTATCTTGTAAATAATATTAAGGGTGTCGTTGATAAAAAAATAAAAATCACATCCCAACCATTAGCATAATTAGCGCTGTCATTGGTTCGATCTTTGATCTATTTATAATGCTGTAAACTGTAAACCATATTTTTTTCTCTCTGTGTTCTCATCATTGGTATTAGGACTTTCAATGCCATGGCCAACAATGCTTTGTATTCATCCTGCTGATTATGCTTATCTTGCAGGTTGTGGCAAGCAAAACCAAGATTTACATGGTCCTAGAATATGTTACTGGAGGAGAATTGTTTGACAAAATTGTAAGGAGCTCTTACTCTAATGCACAGCTTTTTGTTTCAGAAGGCAGGAAGTTGAATAGTTGATGATACTAATAAGTTACTCTGTGTTTCAGGCACACAAGGGAAAACTTACAGAAGCTGAAGGCAGGAAGCTCTTCCAACAGTTGATTGATGGTGTGAGCTACTGCCACAACAAAGGCGTTTTCCATCGGGATTTGAAGGTACGTCCTTTCTTTTTAAGAAAAACTTTGTGAAACTGAGGACTCAGCAAAAAGCTGCAGATGGTTTTCAATTGCTCGCTCTTTCTTGCATGACAAGTTTTGTATGTTTTTGGTTGCAGCTGGAAAATGTTCTTGTTGATGCCAAGGGGAACATAAAGATATCAGACTTTGGCCTCAGTGCTTTGCCCCAGCATTTTAGGGTACATTACTCTTCCAAACCAAACTTTTTAAAGTGATAAGTTTGGTATCTAATAACTTAACCCTTTAATTCTGTCTGATATATCAGGAAGATGGGTTGCTTCATACAACCTGTGGAAGCCCCAACTATGTTGCTCCTGAGATTCTTGCTAATAAAGGGTACGATGGTGCCACCTCTGATATATGGTCATGTGGTGTCATCTTATACGTCATTCTTACCGGATTTCTCCCTTTCGATGATAGAAATCTTGCAGTTCTCTATCAAAAGGTGTTGACAACAACTCTCTTTGATTTTCTTGTGTTTGTTGTATGGCTTTAGGAATGAAGAATTTTTATTATCATTTGCATTTCCTTCACTTTGATGCTAACATTTTTAGAGGGATTTCAGATCTTGAAGGGTGAAGTTCAGATACCCACATGGCTATCACCTGGTGCAAAGAACTTGATAAAAAAGATTCTTGATCCCAACCCTGTTACCAGAATAACAATGACAGGCATCAAGTCAGATGAATGGTTCAGGCAGGATTACTCTCATGCGAATCCCGATGATGAAGAAGAAGATATAAACGTTGATGATGAAGCTTTCTCAATAAATGAAGTGGTATGAATATGCAATTCATGTCCATTCCCTACCCGTTCTTTTTTTGTACATCTTTCAATTTCTTTTATGCTAACTGAGAACCGTTTCTTTTACCTTTTGGTATAGCCATCTGAGGGGGAGAGGAGTCCAGACGCCCGGCACTCGCACACCCATATAAATGCCTTTCAGTTGATTGGAATGTCCTCGTGTCTAGACCTCTCCGGCTTCTTTGAGAAAGAGGTGAGGGTAAAAGCTTACTTTGTAAAACGATTTTTGTCTTCTTTGTTTGGCATTAAGTATTTCATTATCTATTACTGAAGTTGACACCTCTTTCTGATTGTGGGTTAATTTAGGATGTGTCTGAGAGGAAGATCAGATTTACATCCAACCACTCTGAAAAAGATTTGCTTGAAAAGATTGAAGAAATTGTACTAGAGATGGGATATTGTGTCCAAAAGAAAAATGGAAGGGTTAGTAGCTTTATATCCTCATTTTCGACTCACGTCCTGAAATATTAAAGTTGCAATGATAACTGGTATAATTTATGTTTCCTTCGTCAATGCAATATTGACTGAAATATGGTTTCGTTTTGTCCAACATTTCAGTTAAAAGTGATGCAAGAGCACAAAGGGGAGAGAAGTATGGGTAGTCTATCAGTTGCAGCAGAGGTATTTCATTTCAAACTCTTGGAGGGTTTTCTTCCTGACAAAATATTTGTGCCTGGCATGCATTTTAATTAATTTCTAACCACATTAACTTTCTCTTTCAATGTTTAATCCTTCTCTGTGACAATTTTATTACATGAATTTTAACTGATAGTTGTCTCCATAATTGCATCAGGTGTTTGAGATAAGCCCATCTTTATTTGTTGTTGAAATCAGAAAGTCATATGGTGATTCTTCTGCATATAGACAGGTATATATTCTTCTGAATGGTGCACAGCTTGTTTACAGTCCTATCTGCAAGTACCCCCGTCTCTCTCTTATTTCAGGAATTAAAATCATTTTCTTTTGCTATGTGCAGTTGTGTGAAAAGCTATCAAATGATTTAGGTGTTCCCGCAAGCCAAGGGTTGTTGACTAGCCAAGTGTGAAAACCATGTTCTTTGCAAAGTCAAACAACATGGTATTTAAGCCTTGGAGAGATGTAGATAGTATAGAATCCTATATTACGATTTATGTAAATTTTCAGTTTTGGATGTATTTAGTGTTAATATGTAAGACTCGAGTAGATGTGAAATATATTTTTGATTACGAGAATCATTTCATACTTTATTTTTTCATCCACAGGAAATGAGAGATTCGAACTTGGGATATTTTCCAACATTAGAAAGACAAAAACCACTAGATAAATAGTCCGAGTTATTTCGCATTTGTAAGGAAAAAACTTAAAAGCTAACTCAAATTTTCTAAGCAGTCATTATTATTTTCTGACTCAACAACTATTGTCTATGAGGTTTGTACAGATTCGTCACACCTCATATATTTTATAGACGTCTGGCTATTTTTTTTGGGATCAGCAACAGGTTCTAAAACATTAGACCTCTTGACAATGATAACCTACATAAGTATTTTAGCATATACAGTGGAATTGATCTATTTACATCGTGAATGAGAGTAACTACGAATAACCCTTCAACCAGATGCAAGCAAATCTAATTTGCAAGGCTGCTGTCAAGATCTCTACCATGTATCAAGCTGCTGTTGTCTGCACGTTGAAGTTTCTCGGTCAACACGGTCTTGTACTGCTCATCTCTGTGCTTAAAATTGCGCACAAATTCAACCTGCCAGAGATAGGAAGACAAATAAGATCATTCAGACTAAATTACCTGTCAGAAAATCGATGTCTTTAACAAGTGGTGCGCATGGGAAAAAGCTAACATTAGTTCAAATAATACATGTAGACTAGGTTCCTAAAAAGGTGTAGACAAGGTGATCCGCAAAGAAAAAGAAGGCAAAGAGAAAACTTTTTATACGACTTTTGTGGTTAAGTACTTCCATTATGAGAGATATCTTTACCTGTTTCTGGAACAAATCAAATTCATCTGAGCTAAGAGAACCATCGCTGCATCATCTCGAGATAGAGGCAAGGTGCTGAGTAACGGAATGGAGAGCTTGAGATCTTGCAGAGTAATGAAGGGTCCTGTGCTTGGTAAGCTCAATTCAGGAAAGTGTGAATCTTTAGGCCCCATTAGAGTCTAATCTCTTCAAAGAACAAATTTTCAAAAGACATGATCTAGTATACATTTACCTGGAACTTGTTCAGCCGATCAGCTAGTTTTTTGATTGCTTCTTGCACATCTTGCTCACGACATAGGTCGTCAAACTCCATCTCCTCGGAGAAGACCTCTTGAGCAGCTTGACCAGAGTTTTCACTCATTTTCGGGTGGCTCTGCTAATAAAGTAGGGCCTGGAGAAAAGTATCAACACAAATTCAAAATTTCCGAAAACATAAACATGAAGATTGCTGCTATTTCCTCCACTTTCGACTAGTTTCACAACCACCATAATTGACTCCATCACTCACTAACGGACCATCTAATAAATTTCTCTACTGAAACACAAAGACAATAGCTTGTAAGGATGCTATACATTCTTTATTATAATCAAGAGAGAAAATGCCATGTTGGATAGCTAATTACATATACATCACACCTAGGATACTATATCTGGCTATTCTTTCTTTAGGAACCAACAGGTTCTACAACATTAGACCCCTGAACAATAATATCTTACATCATTACAAGAGAAATTTGGTATATACAGTTCAAATATTTCTATTTACATGGTGAATGAGAGTAACTACATATATCTCTTCAACCAGATGCAAGCAGATCTAATTTCCAAGCCTGCTGCTAAGATCTTCACCAGACACCTGGATCAAGCTGCTACTGTCGGCAATTTGAAGTTTCTCATTCAATACGGTCTTGTACAGCTCATCTTTGTCCTCGAAATTACGCATAAATTCAACCTGCATATATAGGAAGAAAAAAAAAATCATTCAAATACAACTGCCTACAGGAATCAATGTCTTTAACAAGTAATCTGAACGGCAAGAAGCTAACTGTAGTTCAGATAATTAATGTAGATAAGGCGTTCCATAAACATGAAATAAAGTACAAAATAATGGTCCACCAAAAAATTTCAAAGAAGTGGCGCATCAATCTGATAGTCCTTTTAATACAAGTTTTCGTGGCTAACTACTTTGAATGTGAAATACAGCAATCTTTACCTGTCTCTGAAACAAATCAAATTCATCTGAGCTAAGTGAACCATCACTATTTGCATCAAGGAGCTGCATCATCTCACGTGCATCTTCCCCTGGGGCACCAAGCTCTTCCATCACCTCCATAAGTTCCTCAATATTGATCCTACCATCTCCATTCTTGTCAAGAAGGCGGAATACTCGATCGCTCTGACTCTGCTCCGTCTCAATACCTTCATGATTCATGGATGGAATATCTTGAAGACGCAATGCCGCAAATTCAGCTGCAGCCATCATTATGGCCTTGAGTCGCTTTGCCTGATCATCATCAACAAGTGATTGTAAGTCACATAACAGGCGAATATAAACCATTTCAAGTACATTTACAAGCTTAATGCGCAGGGCATATATCAAACAACCTCTTCTGGGTCTGTAAGACCACTCTTGTACAAGGAGTGGGATGCCGTTCCAGCATCTGCCAACATGTCCATCTCCTTAGTCCTTATTTGTATTTCCATCAATGGTCTACTCTTGCCACAGTCACTAACATCAACAGCCATATGTAAACTCCTGTACCCATTTGTCTTGGGCCTGGCAATGTAATCTTTTGTCCTATGAGGCATTTCCTTCCACAAAGATCGAACAATTCACGCGTCCTGTAACAAGCGCTTTCCCCTACTTCTGCCATATCTTTGCCACTCCTAGGCTCCAAAATGACTCTCAATCCTAACACATCATGTACTTGCTCTGGCTTCCTACCATCTTTCAACAGCTTCTTCATGGTGCTAAACCGACTCTTATACCGACCATCAACTGAAACATCAACAACCATGCCTGCCAACAAAGGATCAACTCTCAAAGACTGCAAGAGCTGTTCCTTGTAAACATCAACCAGAGGCTTACTTCCACTCTCATGACTTTTCAACCATGTATCAACATAAAGGTAGGAATGGGGAAACAAGTACTGAAACGAGAGATCCTCCAGCTCCAGTGACAGCCAGTTGGTCCCAACAGCGTGAGCTAAAGGTGCGTGAATCTTCATAACCTCCAGAGAAATCGATTGTTGCTGATACCTTGGGAGGTAACCAAGATGTCTCATCATGTCAAGCCTGAGGACCAAATCTAAAATCACAGCCCTCATATCATAGTACGTCAAGCAGAACTTTCTCAGCGCAACAGCACTGCCATCATCCAAGACATCAACTTTAGAAGGGACCTTCATGACCCGCATGCTTTCATGCAATAAATGGGCAGTGCCAGTACCAATCTGGTTTCTAACATCAAGAATCGAAATTGCACCAGCCTCCACAACTGGTCTGAGTATCCCAGCTGAGATAACTTCAGCATCCATCTACAACAATCAAATTCACTGAAAACCCATTAATGGTATCATCAAAATTACATAACTGAAGGTCCAGATATTGAAAAAAAAGTCCATACCTGAAGGTCTGCGAGAAGGAGAGAAATAGACAAGGCCCTGGAGAGCGAGGACCGACCATCTGAGGTTAGAGGCAAAGCGTGAAGCAGAGGAATGGAGAGCTTGAGAGCCTTGAAGAGTAACTGGGACCCACTGCTGGAGAGCATCCCCATCCTCTCTGTGAGCTCGTTGAATGCCCCCACCAGCTCAACCACCATCTTCCCTCCTGTCTGTTCCAGCAGAAACGACCGAGTTTTCAAGAAACCCAGTCTTCGAATTCGCTGAGTACAACATCTCTGCAGGGTCACAGTACCCGGGACTATCCTCACAGTACGGTGATGGGTTTTGGGTATTGGCTCCTGATGAAGAAGACGATGACGATGACGATGACGTGGACAGTAAAGCTCCATAGATGGAAGCTCCATGCTTATGTCTCTGCTTTGTTCGTGGTGGAGAGGTAAAGAGAAGTAGACAGACAGTGAGCAGGACAATATAAGGATATGCTTGTAATTTTATCAACTTTATCCTCTTTTAAACTTGTAAAAAGTCACTATTGGTCCTGATAGTTTATTGATGGTTTCACTTTTATCCATGTGATTTAAATTATCTCAATTGGATCCCTATAGTTCAATTCAAGAACACATTTAAATTTCCGTTCAACTTTATGATGGAGTAAGGGTCTGTTTTAGAGTGCTTCTAGATGGCTAAAAGTGCTTCATGATAATTAAAAACATCTTTGATAGCATTTGGTAGAAATACTTATAAATATTTCTTCAACATAAGCACTTGGATTTTCAATAAATTTTTTGATGTTTTTCTAGTAGAAACACTTTTAAAAGCACTAATGAATAGAAGTTCTTTCTACATAAACATTCTCAAACGAGCCTTAAGTAGGTGTCATTGACGTGGAGAAATATTTTGGAAAAATTAATTAATGAATTTGATAAAATTTATAATGTGTTTTTGAATTACGAGATATTTAAAACTACGGAGACCAAAGTAATAAAACATGTGAACTATAAGGACTGAAAAATACATTTTGCCTTTAAATGGAAAAGAACGACGTCGTCCCTTTAAACTGATGTGATACACGTGTCAAGATATCCTTGCTGGAACACGGTGGACTCGAATGCAGTGAAACTTATACCCCGTCTCTCTCCCTCAAGTCCTAAACCCTACGCCAAAGCCCCTATTCGAAAACTCTGCAACCTCTTGTGGGGTTTCACAGCCAATCAGCCATGCCATCAAACCCATCAATCCAATAAGACTGTTGAGATTCACTGCGGCCATGTCGGCCTTATCAAGAGGCCTCATTTCTCGCCTTCGCCTTCTCTCCCTTAACCCCACTGCCGCTGCTGCTGCTAATGCTAATGCTACGACGTCGTTTACGCAAACTCAGTACCATTTCTTCAGATGGTTCAGCTCCGAGGCCTTGGTTGAAGCGGCTGAGGTCGCCGAGGAGCGGAGCCGCGTCATCGAAGCCAAGCCTGGGGCGATGAGCCCAAGCTCAAAGAGGACTGGGCTCGTAGCCGTCAAGTGTGGGATGACTGCGCGCTGGGACAAATGGGGTGCTAGGGTTCCCATCACTGTGCTTTGGGTCGATGATAATATCGTCTCTCAGGTCAAGACCCCCGAGAAAGAGGGCTTCCCTGCTCTACAGGTAACCTTTTTTCTCTTCATTTTGCTCTGTGACGAATTCATTTTGCTTTTGTCTGGTTACTGTTTTGTTAAAGTTTTTTTGTATTCGTGGGTTGATTTATAATATCTCTGTAGCTCTATAGGTTATGAAATTTCCGAACTTTAGATTTTTCAGAGTTTGGAGAGATGATATGCGTTCAGTCCTATGGAGCGGATACAACTTAACATTTGGGCACACACTGATTTTATGATTTTGTTATTCAACTAAAGCAATATTTACTCCATTTTAGCGGTTTTAAATCTGCAAAAAAGCCTGTCTGGAGACCAGACTACTTGGCAATTTATCATTAGTCAGATCATCTGGAGTTTATTATTTGGTGGCTTCAGTTGTGCTTTAAAATTTGAAGCTATACGCATCTCTTGCTGGGCATGTGTGAAAGGTCTTGTTAGTTTTGTTACAGTAAAAGGGGTTTCTATGAATGGGATGCTCATAAATTTCAAAATTCGTTGTCACTGAGGGCGCATAATTTGTGATTTGTTTTCCTTCTGTTTTGTTAATTATATGACAGGCCAATTTGGCAGTGATAGTGTAGGAACCATTTTTGCTTAGAAGTGCTTTTGATAAAAACGCAACAAAATTTATATTGAAATTCCAAGTGCTTTTTTTGGAAGTGTTGTCCTTTGGTTCTTGCATCTCTTTTTCTTCTGTTTTGCCAACATTGATCATATTGATTTTTCTTGGTAATTAAACAGAGGGAAAATTTATATTTTCAAAAAAATTCAAGGGCACGGGTTAATTATAGGATGGTATTCTGTTGTGGTGCTAGTTAGATTGGTTGCGGACAGAAGAAAGCAAAACATTTGACAAAGTCTGAGGTCGGTCATTTCAGAGCTCAAGGTGTTCCACTTAAGAGGAAACTGAAGGAGTTTCCTGTAACAAAGGATGCACTTCTCCCTGTCGGTATGTCAATTGGTGTTCGCCATTTTGTTCCAGGCCAATATGTTGATGTCACAGGAATCACGAGAGGGAAAGGTTTCCAGGTGAACTAATTTCCTAATCCTCGTTTTTTGGTCTATCCTGTGGTTGTATATATTTTTTCAAGCAAAAAAAATAAAATCCTTGTATTAAGGATCCAATCAATGAATCTACAACAGTGATAAAAAAAAGTAATACTTTCTTTAGATGATGAAATATTATGTATCATTTTTATTTTCTGTGTTCAGGGCGGGATGAAAAGGCATGGTTTTAAAGGAATGCCAGAATCTCATGGTGCATCCTTGTCACACCGAAGTATTGGTTCTACAGGTCAGAGGGATGCTCCTGGAAAGGTTTGTATGGGATCCAAATCTCCTTAAACTATTCCCATGAACTCTTTTGGAAAATCAGTATAACCAAATTTTTTGCTTCAAATGAGATGGCTTAATTTTGTCAAATATTCTGTTGCTCATTTGTTTGTTCTCGGACATGCTACATTGCATTGACTTTCTACATACTATTGTGTTTAACCTGTTTATCTTTTCCCCCTATATGAGTAAACACTGTCGCATTTGTGTGGTCTGGAAAGTTCAATAAATGTTTTCTGTAAATTTCTTCATTGGTTTGCTATAATTATGTTTCAAGAATCAAAATTTCTGAATATTTCCGGATGCATTCTAGTTCCATTAGGTTATAAATTGTAATTGTGACAATCATATGTTTGTATGAACAGGTATTTAAAGGCAAAAAGATGGCTGGGCGCATGGGTGGGAAACAGAGGACGGTAAAAAATGTATGGGTCTACAAAATTGATCCTGCAAGGAATTTGATGTGGGTGAGAGGCCAAGTAAGATTTCCTCACAAACTTTACTTTTCTGAATTAAGTGCTCAAAATTGGATGGAAAAGGAGGAGGTTATCCACGGCCCTCTTCAATTACCTGCACACTGATGACCTTAAGTGAATGCATTTTGAATCTTATTCAACAGTAGTTTCATGAGCTTAATGGTCTTCATAAGTGTTAATAATGTTCAGGGGAAACGAATGTATAATTAAGGGTTTTGTGCCGGTAGAGGATTTTGGTTGGTTTAATGAAATTGCTGATACACACATTCACAACTGCACAGTTTAAAAGCCATACGATTATTGGTCTTAATCCTCTTCAGAAGTCAGTATGTTGTATTGTTATTCCTGGTTTTGTGTTACTCAATTGGATGTTGTCTATTCTCACAGGTCCCAGGTGCTGAAGGGAACTTTGTGTTCATAAGAGATGCTTTCTACAAGAAACCTGACATTTCATTGCTGCCATTTCCAACTTACTTTGCTCCGGAGGACGAGGATGCAACCAAGTTAGAACCACTGGTTGCTGATCTTGGAGAGGTAGATCCATTCATGGTGGCAGATTAAGCTGGAGTGTAATCTGAAATCCCGTGAGGAACTAGGATGTTTCGTTCAGCCTAATTGACTACACTGCGGTCACGTCCTTTTTGATGATGCAAAGAGCATGCTGGCTTTAGGGTTATAAAGACCTGTCTGAGGGTGTTGAATATGTTTTTTTTTTCCTATAAAGTTGATTTTTGTTAGAGGAATGCAGGCGCAGAGGTTGTAATATTTATATAATTGAGTTCATTTCAACCTCAGAATTGAATACTGACCGACAATGGTGTTTTTTTTGTTGGAACCATGTTTTGAAATAAATGTGGCTGACATGAAATTGTTGACTCTTAGCATGGTTGTGCTTTGAACCAGTTGAAAAGCATTGATACTTTTCCAATAGAAGAGGCTTCTAAACTCAAATGAATTGTTGCAAGATACAGAAGAAAAGGTTCAAAAAAGAAGAAAATGGAATCAATTTGTCATGCTATGGATTTTTAGTTCTGTTCTTTCTGGTATTTGTGTGCAGGATGAGATTAAAAGCATTAAAAAGAAGAAGGAAAAATGCAAAAGCAGAAAAAGGGCTTTTGCTTTTGGAGTTTTGCCAAATTTGCATTCAAACGCAAACAGTCAAGTGTCAAACACTCGTAGACTTAAAAACCAAAACCCAATCGATGATTTTATTGACCAGCCTCCTAAAGAATTTGCTGCTATTGAGTTTCGGCTCTGAACCTCGTCCTCTCCTCGCCCCATTTCGTACCCAAAAAAACCCTAAATTCCACCTCCCTCTTCTTCTTCTTCCTCCTCCTCCTCCTCCTAGGGTTACCGTTACCCAATAATCCTGACCCTCCAATCTCACAGTCAAATGCGAGTTCAATGGCAATGAAGCGAGACCAACCCGACCTCGAGAAGCGACTCTGCGGCGTCTGCGGCTCCACTGAGCGGTGGTTCCTCCACTACGTCCGCCACAGAGGACATTTTCGTAAGCTCTGCACCAACTGCGTCCTCAAGAACAACCCAGGCCTCTTCTGCCCTATCTGCCTCGACTTCTTCGAGCACCCCCTTCCGGCACGTGACCAGGTCATGTGCGTCCGGTGCCCTTCCATCTCTCACTCTGCCTGCGTCGCAGCCAATTCCTCCTTCCGCAGCTTCCAGTGCCCTCCCTGCTCCCAGCCCACCTTCTCCTTCTTCAACCTCACCCGCCAAAACGATGGACAAGATACCAAAACGACAGTCGTCATCGACAAGGACGCCGCCAAGGCCCTCGTTGCCGCCGCCAGGATCGCAGCGGCTTTGATGACCAAAGCTGCCGTCGCCGCCAGGGTTGACGCCGAGCGCCGGGTCAAGGAAGCCGTCGTGGCGAAAAAGAAGGCCAGAGAGGCCTTGGAACGACTCACGTCTCTTGTCAATAAGGAAAAGGAGAAGGATTCGAAGAGTGGAGGCGTTGTTTCGGCGCCTGAGAGCCTCAACGCGAAGCCCAAATTGGAGGGTCCTGGGCCAATTCAAGTGGTGCCCAAGATTTCTGAGCCTGAGGAAAGTAATGGGTTGAAAACCAGTCATGCGGATCCTATGGAAGAAGACTGATTTGAGATGAAGGAAGGAGCTTGAGCTTCTTCATGGGTTCATGGGTTCGTAGGTTAAGTTTCTTTTCATTATTTGATGATGCTCAGCTTTTGCTATTTAGCTTCAGCTTGAACTTCTACACAGTCTTCTGGCAATCTGTGAGTCTCTTTGTTAGTTGCTGTTGGTTTTATTTTTTTAAATTTTTACGCGGACGCCCTTGGAACTTTTGCAGAGACGATGTTTACTTTCCCAAGCTGATGATTCTCTGGGCCCCTTTGTATCTACATTGTCCTTCTTTGCCATAATCAGAAATTGCATTTTGTAATTCTCTGTTTTCTCCCTTTGCATACACTTTGTTTCCCAATTAGCATGAGATCTTTTGTGGTTCCTTGGCTATGAAGCTTTACCAAATATGTGTGATGGCCTTGCTTGCTTGTGTGCAAATGCATTTTGTCCGATTTTGGTGCTATTCAAGGAGATGCTAGAAAGATGACATGTTTATCAGAACTTCAAAGTTGGTGTTTCATTATGCACACTGACCTAAAATGAGTCTATTTCTTGTTCCTTGCATCTTGCAAGTTTTGCCGTCTTGTCTTGAATGCAAAATGATAAACTCTCTAGTTACTAATGCTTTATTGAGTCAAGTTCCTGAAAGACTTAACAGGTAGTGATATGACTTTGCGTTTCCTGTTATGGTTCCAATTCATTCAGAATTTTCTCTTGTTACAGTGCTCTTCCAGAACTTTATTAGTTATACAAAACATTCTTCTTTCTAGTTCATTTTGTAGGTGCTTGCATAAAGCTTAAAATTTTATGCTCTGTTGTGCCAACTTCATGGTTACAAACCCATTTGTCTGGTTAAAGCTCAAGATTACATTGCTGTATGGTTCTCTTTTTTTTCTTTTTTTGGTCGGAATTGCTATATGGTTCTTATTCGTAAGGTTTCGATTAAAACCTA
This sequence comes from Prunus mume, assembly GCF_029339155.1. Taxonomy (NCBI): domain Eukaryota; kingdom Viridiplantae; phylum Streptophyta; class Magnoliopsida; order Rosales; family Rosaceae; genus Prunus; species Prunus mume. Next base: position 33,974,246 of record NC_142699.1, read on the forward strand.
TTCTTGCGCAGAGTTCTGTGTGTGCATGCCGACAACTTCACATGACTGTATTATGGAAGTCGTTTGATCTGCGGCCGATTGAATGATGAATTGACCTAGGTTCCTTTTTACATCACTGAGTCTTCAAAACTCAATTGAGTTGAACCTTCTTTTACATCATCTTCCATGGTTTCTCTGTTTCCTGCCTAATCTATGCTCTCTGCCATGATGCTCATCTTGTCATCAAATTTCAGTTTTGCGCAGCCGCATTCCCAGCCACCCCTGCGTTTCATTTTATTTTTATTTTTGAGTTGTCAAGTTTCCTAACATGAAGGATATGTCATGTGCACGAGTGCGCTGCATGCATCCCTGTGCTTCCGTCCACCATATATATAATATAATAAGTTTTCAATTAGAGAGAGGAAGGGCATTTCTGCATGGCAATATTTTGAGAAGAAAAGGAGAAAAGATGCCAATGAAGTCTTGAATTTTACCGGTTTCTGACCAAACAAATATTGGAATATAGCAGGGCTTCATATTTGCCTGATTAGGGTTTTTCTTTTTGGTCGAACTATATGTCATATGGGTTTGCTGACAAACAAAATGGCTCAATCATTTTTCACTGAAAGGGTTATTACTTGTACACCACATTTTTGCCCTAAAATATAAAATCCTGGATCTCACCAAGAAAAAAAAAATTTAACTCTCATTTTGGCCTCCTTTTTACAAGAAAGGAGAAAAATGAAAAACAATGTGCTTTGCCTATATCAGTTCAAGGATGTGTCTTCCATGGGGAATAAGATGAGTAAGCAAAGCATATGTATTTACTATGATGAAATGTATATACAGAGAAAGGGCATTTGGGTACATAAAAATGCTATGCAAAAAGGTACTGAAAAACTGTACAGATACATGCAGCAATATGCAAACAATGCGCAGGGACAAAAGGGCTCCTTATCTGTTATCACTAGCGGGGGTGACAATCAACAGCGCCATCCTCTCTCTCATCCAAACCATCCATCCATCCATCCATCCATCTTCAGATTAAACTTGTTTATTTCAATTCAAATCAATGAGGCAGCTAATCCTCCTCATCTTCATGTCTCATGATGAGTAGTTAATTGGGCTGAAATGGGATATCATGAGCTAATGTTTCAAACCAGTGAAGTAAGGCACGCCTGTGTTTCTCAACCACTGGTCACCCAATAGAAAAGGACCTGCAGTGAATTGAAGAGCCTCATTTCTGTTCCGGATCACATGAAATCCCTTCCATCTCACCCTTCCGTTGGTCACAGCCCCCGGACCCCGGTTCCCATACTCTGCAAAATACAGAGTATCAAGTGCAAAGTTGCCACTCCATTCCAGCCACCCTGCTGGTTGTATGAAGTCTCCTAGTTCTGATTCCATGATCACAGCCCTTGAGTATGTCTTCCATGGCCTCCCTAAGTATGACTTAGTCTTGAACCTCGTTGGGAACAGAGCCTGTTCGGGGACTATCCTGCAGTTCTGGATGACAATGCCTGTGGTTTCCCTCTTGTCCTGTCTTCCCTGAGCAGTCACAGTGTTTTGCTGGCCGTCCATAGGCTTTCTCACTATGATCAAACAGTTCTGGATGAGTGTTGGTGAGTCACCGAAGATGAAGTCAACTGTGCCGGAAATGACACAGTTGCGATAGAACTGGCGATGCGTTTGGACGTACAATGTGTCTTGGTACGCATCCATTCTACAGTTGAAGAAGGCTGACATCTCCGACTGGACTCGGAGTGCCACTGCCTGATGCTTCTGGGCGCCTGCTGTGTTCTGAAATCCCATTGCCTTGGCTAGAAACCCACTTCCAATTGCGGCTGTGATTATAAAGAAAAAATGTGATTATAAGCTGTATCTATTACAAGGTTACCATAACAGCCAATCCATCCTTATCATGGAAATTGGTTTTCTGTAAAGCATTAGGGTCATCAAATTTGTTCAGCATATAAAGCGTGTGTAAATATATGTCAGGTTCACAGTCAGTTTAAATAAAGCATTATTTAGTGAACAAATTTGGTGACCGTAGCATTATTGGTATGGTATTATTAACTGGAGAAGTAACATCTAACAGGTGACTCACCGAATGTGGCGGTGTTCTGGGTGGTGATGCCATCAGCCCAGCTTTTACTTCCAGTGACCATGGTCTTCCGGGGTCCATCTCCATACATGAACACATTGACCTGGTCCTTGGTAACAGTAATGTACTCATTGTAAATCCCAGCCTTCACATATATGATATATCTTCCCTTAAGCCCCTTAGGGTATGCAGCAAGAGCCGCACCAATTGTTTTGTATTGTCCACTTCCATCTTTTGCCACTACCGCATTTGGTCTAACCTGCCCGTTGCTCTGACTTGCCAATAGCCTCCTGTCTGCAGCGCGAAACCAACTAGGGTACTGGCCTTGCTCATCATTATTGTGCTCGAGAAGTCTTCGGGAGCTGCTTGGATTCCTTAAATCTTTGTTTAAAGTGATGTTGAAGCTTTGTAAGATCTCAGAAATTGAGGAAGCAATTGCTAAGGCATTGCTCGTCAGCTGCGTGGCATTGAGAAGCCCATCTTTCATCTGTTTTTGGAGCCCTTCTTGAGGAATCCCATCAAGGCATGATTGTTGGAATGATATCACAGCACTCAACCAATTTTTCAGCTCATCCTCTCTGTCATGCATTGTGTGCATATCACCGTCCCCTACGTATGAAAACGAAGCTTGAAGATCAGCAATTGCCGATTCCAACAAGTCCTTGCAATCATCCATTGCCATTTTTCCTGTGGAATTGAGATTGCTAAATGATTTGGCAATGTTGCCAGAATTGTCTATTGCAGACTTCACTGTTGAAATGGTGGAATCAATGGCTGCTTGGATGAGGTCTTTAGCCGTGGCACTTTCATTTTTCGCAACTTTGCTAAGGCTGTTGATGCATGCTTCCTTGTAATCAGTTGGCGCACAAATTGCAGCGACGGCCTTAGAACTTGTAGAAAGTTGGTCCTTGTGACTCTTCCTAGTGCAAACCACAGCCACAAGACCAATCACGACGCCAACAACAAGGACAATTGAAACTCCTCCTATTACCAGCTTGCCTTTTTTCTCCATAATTTAGTTTCTGATATCTGATTTTGGTGAAGAAATGGAAGTTCTAAATCATGGAGATCATGTATATATGTTATATATATATATACAGCTACAAAAAGGCATGCATTGTATTGGGGGCTGTCCAAATTTAGTGGTGATTTTGAAGGCCTTGTCTAGAATAAGAGCAAGGTAGATGGTGTGAAGCTTAGGACAAAAATTCCCATAATGTGGTGGTGGTTAAGGGACAGTTATATTAGTTATTGTGTATATATAAGATCATCATCTCCTACAATTTCTCCGGAATGAGTTCCTGCTCAACATTGCCTCTGTCTTTTTTTGGACTTGATGATCATACCAAAACCTACCAACAACAGAGTTCACTTCCCTACTCCCTCCCTCCCTTTAGCATGCACCCTATCTTTAGAAGGACGATACCCTTTTTTTACTTGACCTTCAAGTCAAGCAGTCTATGTTGTGGCCCAAGATATCAATCAAAAGCTCTGTGATTTCTCTACGTATATCTAGGCTTTTAGAAGATGGGATGATTGTTTTGTCTTTTTTTTATTTTTTTTATTCTTTTCACATAATTACAAATCTATTCGAATGTTCTAAATTAGAGTTCTAAAACCCATTTACTCTTGAAATTAAACATTACATATATTGCACTAACAAGTTGACATGACAGTAATATTTCATAACAAGTTGACGTGACAGATCATTATAACACACTCCACAATGGACATCCTCAAATTTTAGAGAGGAATGATAAAATAAATCCTTATCTTTATTTAATGAGTATTTCTAACCATTTTTATATTTTATTTTTAATGAGATGGACCAATCAAAAGAGTTATAACATTTATGACTCTCAAATTATGGAGTATGGTTGAGTTGAAATTTTTAGACTCTTAAAATATTCTAAATTTTAGCTAAGAAATAGAAGCGTCATTCTTATCACTATATAGTCTATAATCAGTCCAATCACCTTGGATGTTAATCAATATTTCAAAACCCACCGTTGGATGTTAATCCAATGGTTCAAAGTTTCTTAAAAGTCAAGAGTAAGTGAATTTACATCCAACTGAAGAATACAAATCTTTGGACTCAGTCCAAGAGATCGGGATGAGTCTATAATATATGTAAAAAAATCACCATATTATATCTTATTCATTCATGCAAATTTTACGGTCAACCTTTTGTATTTGCAAATACATATTTTGGCAAATGTTTTTAAAAACAAAACATTTTTGGGGACCCACAATATCTTATCAACGGTGAACAAAGTAGAAGGTGCTGAAAAATAGGGTGAGTATGAAGGTTCTCTCGCTCCAAAGTGAAGACAAATGACTTCGCTCCAAGTCCTTCAAGCCACCCCACCCCACCTAAGCTCGCCCAAGACCCAGATTTCACCACTACGTGGCATCGAATCATGTTCAACCATGGCCGAGCTCAAGCAGTTGCACTCCCAAGTCATCAGGCTCGGCCTCGCAGCCGACAACGATGCCATGGGTCGTGTCATCAAGTTCTGTGCCCTGTCCAAGAATGGCGATTTGGGTTATGGTCTCCAAGTGTTCGATACAATGCTCCACCCGGATGCATTCATTTACAACACCGTAATGAGAGGTTACTTGCAATGCCAATTACCCAGAAATTGCATTGTTTTGTACTCACAGATGTTGCAAGACTCTGTCACTCCCAATAAGTACACGTTCCCTTCTGTTATACGAGCCTGTTGCAATGATGATGCTATTGGAGAAGGGAAACAAGTCCATGCCCATGTTGTGAAACTGGGGTATGGAGCTGATGGGTTTTGTCAGAATAATTTGATTCACATGTATGTGAAGTTTCAGTCTTTGGAAGAAGCTAGAAGGGTCTTCGACAAGATGCCCCGGATGGATGCTGTGTCTTGGACCACTTTGATTACTGGGTACTCGCAGTGTGGTTTTGTTGATGAGGCTTTTGAAATTTTTGAGTTGATGCCTGAGAAGAACTCTGTTTCTTGGAATGCCATGATTTCTTCTTATGTCCAGAGTGATCGTTTTCATGAGGCATTTGCTTTGTTCCAAAGAATGCGAGTGGAGAAGGTGGAATTGGATAAATTCATGGCGGCTAGTATGTTATCGGCTTGTACAGGTTTAGGTGCTCTGGAACAAGGGAAGTGGATTCATGGATATATTGAGAAAAGTGGGATTGAATTGGACTCAAAACTTGCAACAACAATCATCGACATGTATTGCAAATGTGGTTGCCTGGAGAAGGCCTTTGAAGTTTTTAATGGTTTGTCCCATAAAGGTATTTCTTCATGGAATTGCATGATTGGAGGGCTAGCAATGCATGGGAAGGGAGAGGCTGCCATTGAGCTTTTTGAGAAGATGCAAAGGGACATGGTAGCTCCTGACAACATTACTTTTGTTAATGTCCTTAGTGCATGTGCTCATTCAGGGTTAGTTGAAGAGGGGCAACAGTACTTCCAGTCCATGATTGAAGTCCATGGTATTGAGCCCAGAAAAGAGCATTTTGGCTGCATGGTTGATCTTCTTGGAAGAGCCGGGATGCTGGAGGAAGCAAGAAAGCTAATAAGTGAGATGCCAATGAGCCCCGATGTAGGCATATTGGGTGCCCTCCTTGGAGCTTGTAAGATCCATGGAAATGTTGAACTGGGAGAACACATAGGAAAGAGAGTAATTGAACTGGAGCCAGAAAATAGTGGTCGCTATGTGTTATTGGCCAATCTATATGCCAATGTGGGCAGATGGGAAGATGTCGCTAATGTGAGGAGATTGATGAATGACAGGGGAGTGAAGAAGGTTCCTGGATTTTCCATGATTGAACTGGAAGGTGTTGTTAATGAATTTATTGCGGGGGGAGGGGCTCATCCTCAGACAAAAGAGATATATGCCAAGGTTGATGAGATGCTGAAATGTATAAGATCTGCAGGCTATGTTCCTGACACAGAGGGAGTGTTGCATGATCTTGATGAGGAGGAAAAGGAGAATCCTCTATACTACCACAGTGAGAAACTTGCAATTGCCTTTGGCCTACTGAAGACTAAACCTGGGGAAACTCTTCGTATATCGAAGAATTTGCGAGTCTGTAAAGACTGCCACCAAGCAAGCAAGCTCATCTCAAAGGTTTTCGATCGGGAAATAATCGTGAGGGATCGAAATCGTTTTCACCATTTTAAAAGGGGAGAGTGTTCTTGTAAAGATTACTGGTAATGCTGTCTGGTGGTCAGCTGTATAGATTTTGTACATCTTACTTAAGATATGCTGTAAGCAAGATAGGTTCATCCAAATACTGAAATTCATTTGATTGTGTTATTATTTTGATCAACTTTGTGGTTTTCTAGCACATGAGTTTATGATTTGTCTTTGATTTGACGATAATTTTATGCTTCAAATTTCTTCCCTGTGTTAAAAAAAACAGTTTGTATAGAATTGAGTGAATGACATTTTGTCAACGATTCACCAAACCAGTTGTGCACTCACTGAGTCAAACTCACACAATTATATTGTGCAAAAAATATTTGTCTTAAATTATTTAAAATTAAAAAAACAGCTAAAAAGAACTTTGTGTTGGGTAGCCAAAGGCCAAAATTACCTTTAACCTTATTTCTTTTTATTTATTTATATTTTTTCTCAATCAATCATTGGTGGTAAATAGTAAAAATAAATAATATGTTTACCATAAAGAACAGAAACCCTAAAAAACGGCGGGTCGAGCAATCGAGTCGAACCTATTCCACTCGCGACTCACGATTCCGAACGATCCCAGCTCGTTCTTCTTCCTCCACCCAATTTTTCAAGTTTTCCCACCAATCTGACCCTCAAAAACCTAACTTTCCATCAATTTCTCCACTTTCGAGCGTATCAATCATCCCAAATCCAAATGCGCCTGACCCACATCGAAGAATTTTCAGATAGATCAATATTTCTTTATGCCATTCGTTTTTTCTAACCCAGGTAAGCAGAATTTAAGCAACCATTTAGTTTTCTGAGCTGTGTATTTTTACCTGGTTTTCAGTGGAATCAGATTATCCCCTTTCTATATATTATGGTGTTAGAAAGTTGTAGCCTTAAATTTGGGTGTTAGGAAATTTCAGCTGTGGTTTTTATGTGATTAATTGCAAAAAGTGAGTGCCAATTTGTCTGATTTTTATCTCATGCTTAAGTCTTGTTTGGTCTCAGCTAGCTACCTATGTACTATGTTTGCCGTTTTTGGTACCATTTATTGTGGCTTTTTGTTGTTTCAAATCTTATTCTGCTGCTTCAGATGCTGAGACAAAATTATTTTGAAGTGCTGGATTGAGTTTTTGAATCAAATAAACCCATTTGTTGCTTTCCAAGCTCAGAAGGAGTTGTTCTTCTGTTGAAATTTTCATTTTAAGAGTCAAATGACATTTTAATATCAACATCTATTATAAATTTGTGAAACCCCAAATTTATTTGTGTGAATTATTTGGAGTTGGTTGTGTGCTAGGTCCAGAGTTCCATTAGTAACCAGTCCTTTTTCATAATTTTTTTTGTCGAAATCCTTTTTCATATTGTGTCAATGTATCAAGCACGTTTGAGAATCTTGCCAGCTATGTCTTTATTACTCCATGTTAAGCTTGAAAACATTTCATCTTACTGTCTTTCGTACTGAATTCTTACGTATTTCTCATTTGTGCTCGCCATGCTTTGGCCTATACGCTGCCCTTAAGCTAATGAACGAATGTATTTTTTTCAAACATCTCCTGCAGATTCCTATTTCCTGTTGCCTAACTCTCACTGTGGTAAACACCAACATCCTCTTTACTAGTGTCATTGTCGGACCATGCAACGTTGCAAGATTAAAGATATTGACTTCTGTTAGTGCTGAGGATACAGCGAGTGAATCAGACAAGGGTAGTTTCTGATATACGTTCTTAAATGGTTTAAATTGACGGCCACAATGCGCTCCTCTGGACTTGTTGACCCTGGATGGGAACATGGCATGGCTCAAGATGAGAGGAAGAAAAAGGTTAAATGCAATTACTGTGGAAAAATAGTTAGTGGAGGAATATATAGATTGAAGCAACATTTAGCCCGAGTTTCTGGAGAAGTTACTTATTGTGATAAGGCTCCAGAGGATGTATACATGAGTATGAAAGCAAATATGGAAGGAAGTCGTTCTAATAAGAAACCTAGGCATTCTGAAGATATTGGGCAAGCATATTTGAATTTCCAATCTAATGATGATGAAGAAGAGGTGCATGTTGGTTATAGAAGCAAAGGAAAGCAATTGATGGGTGACAGGAATTTAGCTATGAAGTTGACTCCTCTTCGGTCATTAGGATATGTTGACCCTGGGTGGGAACATGGTGTTGCTCAGGATGAGAAAAAGAAAAAGGTGAAATGCATTTATTGCGAGAAAATAGTTAGTGGTGGCATCAATCGGTTTAAACAACATTTAGCTAGAATTCCTGGAGAAGTAGCACCTTGTAAACATGCTCCTGAGGAAGTTTTTCTTAAAATAAAAGAGAATATGAAATGGCATCGTACTGGAAGGAGACAGAGACAACTCGATTCAAAGGACATGTCACCTTTTGATCTGCAGTCAGACAATGAAGATCAAGACGATGACCAAATGGAAGCTGCTCTGCATCATATAAACAAGGAAAGATTGATTGATGGTGATAGGAGATTGGGCCAAAATTTGAGAAATACATTCAAGGCGTTGCCTCCCAGTACTGGTTCTGAACCATTATTTAAAAGATCAAGGCTAGATTCCCTTTTCTTGACTGCTCCCAAGAGTTTGACACCACATTCTTACAGACAAGTAAGGGTCAGAACAATGTCAAATAAAATATCCCGCAAGGAAGTTATTTCTGGAATTTGCAAATTCTTTTACCATGCAGGAGTTCCTCTACAAGCAACAAACTCCTTATACTTCCATAAGATGCTGGAATTGGTTGGCCAATATGGCCAGGGTCTGGTAGCACCTCCAAGCCAATTAATATCTGGTCGGTTTCTGCAAGAGGAAATTGCAACCATTAAAACCTACCTGGCTGATTATAAGGCGTCCTGGGCAATCACTGGGTGTTCTATAATGGCAGACAGTTGGAGAGACACAGAGGGTAGGATATTAATAAATTTCTTGGCTTCTGGCCCAAATGGTTTATACTTTGTTTCTTCAGTTGATGCCACTGAAATAGTTGAAGATGCTTCGAATTTGTTTAAGCTGCTGGACAAAGTGGTTGAAGAGATGGGTGAGGAAAATGTAGTTCAGGTATTTGGTTTTCTTTGTTTCTCATGTAGTTCCCCATCCCAAACTGTCATCCGCCAGCTACTAACTTTGCTTTGCTTTGCTTCTAATCCCCTATTGTGCAGGTAATCACTCCAATTACTCCTAGCTATAAAGCTGCTGGAAATATGCTTGAAGAGAAAAGAAAGAAATTATTCTGGACCCCATGTGCGACCAGTTGTATTGATCAAATGCTTGAAGATTTTTTGAAGATAAGATGTGTAGCGGAGTGCATAGAGAAGGGGCAAAAAATTACGAAGCTCATTTACAACCAAATTTGGTTGTTAAATTTTCTGAAGAGTGATTTTACACAGGGGAAGGAACTTTTGAGACTGTCTATTACCCGGTTCGCCTCTGGCTTTGCCACCTTACAAAGTTTGCTGGACCACAGGACTGGTCTTAGAAGAATGTTTCAATCAAACAAATGGATTTCATCTCAGTGCTCCAAATCATGTGAAGGAAAAGAGGTGGAAAGTATTGTATTAAATGCTACATTCTGGAAGAAGCTACAGTTTGTTAGGAATTCAGTGGACCCAATTATGCAAGTTCTTCAGAAGGTTGAGAGTGGTGACTGCTTGTCAATGTCATCTATATATAATGACATGTACAGGGCAAAGCTTGCAATCAAAACCATTCATGGTGACAATGTACGTAAATATGAACCATTTTGGAGTGTTATAGAAAGTCATTGGAACTCGTTGTTCTACCACCCGGTATATGTAGCTGCTTACTACTTAAATCCATCATACAGATATCGACCTGATTTTACGGCGGTAGGACGAACAATGGCTGCTTGTGATTTTATCATCATGTTGAATTCTTTCCTAACCTAGATGTTAATTGTCTGTAGCATACCGAGGGGATGCGTGGACTTAATGAGTGCATTGTTCGGCTGGAGCCAGACAGTGCAAGAAGGATTTCTGCATCTATGCAGGTAATAATTTTCTTATTGGAATTCATTATTTGCTTCCTGAATGTTTTCATATGTTGAGATTATCTTCTTATATTCTTCTATTCTTTCAGATTTCTGATTACAACTCTGCTAAAGCTGATTTTGGAACCGAATTGGCAATCAGTACAAGAACTGAGCTTGATCCAGGTATAATATTACACTGTCATGCTACTCATTTGAGAGTTCCGATATGCATATGCATGCCCATGCATCGAGTCTCTGGACATATTCCACATCTTCTCAAGCATTATTTTACTTACAGATACATTTCTCCTTTTCTTGCCTCTTATTAGCTGCATGGTGGCAACAACATGGGATAAGTTGCTTAGAGCTGCAGCGTATTGCTGTGCGTATTTTGAGTCAGACGTGCTCATCTTTTGGTTGTGAGCATAATTGGAGTATATACGATCAATTGTACAGTTTAAGAAATAATCGTTTAGCTCAAAAAAGATTGAATGACCTCATCTACGTTCACTACAATCTGCGTCTTAGAGAACAACAATTACGAAGAAGGGCTGATAATTCAATCTCCCTCGACAATGTTCTGTTAGAGCGTTTGCTAGATGACTGGATTGTAGACGCCGCCGAAAATGACATGCTAGAAAATGAGGTATTTCAAGCGTAGATTCTATTTTTCCTGCGGAGTGGGTTGGTTACGTGCCAATTGCACTACAAGCTTCAATTTGCTGAGTTGGCTAACTGCAAGAAATCGCTTACCTTGTCTGAATCAAATTCTTTATTTTCTCTTTGTAGGAAGTCCTTTACAATGAAATCGAACAGGTTGATGAATATGAGAATGATATGGTTGATTATGAAGGTGTAAATGGAAATGCAGAGACTAGGAACGGATCAGTCGAGCTGTTAACTTTGGCTGATGCAGATATAAATCCTGCCAATGCTGGTGTTGCCACTGATGATGATGATGAAGATGATGAGGATGGCGATATAAACTTTTTCGATGATGACATGAGTGATTAGTCAGTTTGTAGATCTCCGACTAACACAAGAAGTAATGGTGTTGAGGCAGCTCTGCCATAGTTGTGCAATTATATCCCAGCCTTACTAGTTTTGGAAGTTACTACTTGACAGAAACAGGGCGTCCTTACATGTAATATTCTTCGACCCTTTATCAAAATGTAACTTGGGCAGGTCATGGATGAATCACTGTTACTTAACCACTTTTTATTCACAATTTTCATAGCGTGGCGCTATTATCACCTTCGCACTGCTCATCAAACTGGTCATCTCCCTATCATACTTTTCCCACGGACATAAACTTACATGTAACAAACAAGTGTATACTTCAGCTTATCGTGAGATGATGTAGGCAAATTTCTCTTCTAGAATCATATTAGCCAAACTCACTGAGACTCATCCACCAATATTTTCCGAATACTATTTTTTTGGCCAAATATTTTCCAAATACTTTAAATAAATAAATAAAATGACTATGGGTGCCATGGGATGGGAGACAATGTGGCGAATGAATACGAGTTATGAAGGTGTTGGATTTATTTCGAAGGAAAGGAAAATATCACACTTCGAAGAAGAAAAATGTAATTAAATAGGTTAATTATTTCAAAGTGAAGAACTGGAAATTCCGAAAATCTCTTTTATGGATTGGGTGTGATGATCAAATTTTTGGGTGGACATGGAAAAACAATTACCCCAAATTTCTAAATCTGATAAGAATTTGATAAAATCCCACATTCCAAATTTCTTATAAACCCTGGACCTTTGTTGTTGGTTTTCTCTACTGGGCTGCTACTTTTAGTCTGGGCCGCCCCATTCGGCTAGTAACTTATTACCGGGCTGATCGCTTGTGGAACGCTGAAAGAACAACTAACCCTCTTCGACGCCTCTCTCTTCCTACCAAAGCCTAGTTTTTTTCAGTCTCTCCTCTCTCGGCCGCTAAACTCTCCCACTCCGAGACCATTGTCGTTGAAGCAACGCTGTTAGCTCCTGCCCTCTCTGATTCAGCCACCGCCAGTATGTTATCATCTTCTTCTCTCTGATTTTTCAATGAATTTGGATCGCTTTGTGCTTATCAGATTACGCATGTATTTTCCGTTGGTGCTGTTTTGATTTTGATTTCAAAAGTTGTGTTTTAGGATGCCGGAAATCAAGGCAGTGATTGGTCTCTCATGGGAGCCAAAGTTGCCGACTTTTTCATCAGCAGCCAAAAATGGAGGTGGGTCTGGTACCAAACCTCACGAAACTCACCGCGAAACCAATCAAGTTTGGAAACCCAACACACAGCTTGTTGATGGCCTCTTTGTTCCACCAAATAACCCAACAAAGCTGAACAAGTTGCTTAAGAAGCAGCTCAAAGACACTGCTGGGACAAGTTGGTATGTCATCATCTCAACTCATTCTGCTTCTTTTGAGTCTTGGATTTTATCAGAAACCCTTATGAAATTCACTCACAATTGAACTTCTTATGTTTGTCTGTGTCCCCTGATAATTTATGTGATGTAGGTTTGACATGCCTGCACCAACCATGACCCCAGAGTTGCAGAAAGATCTCCAATTACTCAAGGTATGGTAACTCCTGTTTTGTTTCTGTTCTTAGTTTCCCTGGCACTAAGTTGTAATCATCTACAGGCACTAAGTTGTAATAATCTACATCCCTTGTTTACTGGGTTTTGCGCTTGCATCATTATGAATTTTACTCTCATTATTGAGCTGTATGTGCTTTAAAAATATCCAATCTTGTACGTTGGTTCCTGGCTTCCTGCATCAGCTGAATAAAATAAATTATAAGATCCTGTGTTTTTAGAATTTTTGGGACTTATAGTTAACCGTGAATCATATTGGATCTATTTCTACTACCTTGGAGGTAATTCACATCAGACAGTCTGTCAACAGCAATCTCTAGTATAGAAACCCTAATAAAAGCTAATCTAACCTGGAAGTTTGCATTTTATGGTGCACTTACCTTAGTATCATTCCAAGTCCTTGTCAAGTTTTGGCTGTAACGAAAGTGAACCATTCTCAAATGTTAACACAGTCTATAGTAAGTGTCCTTTTTTCTTGTCCAGCTGCAAACCTTGTATGTGGGAACATTAAACAAGCTGATAATTCCTTGGAATCTGGAATCAAATCCGACATTCACTTCTTTTGCATTTTCCATGATTCCACTATTGTTCAAATTGTTTGTATTGTTAAAGTATATCAATTGTTATCTCTTTGAACTTAGTGTGAGTTATGCAGACCAATTTATTAGCTCATTGACTTGAAGGGTTCATTCATTTACTTGAAGGGGTCATCCATGTGCAATCACTGTTATAATTATTAACCTCTGAATTTTATGCTAAAGGGAAGTTTAGTCGACTGATTTGTTTTGCTAATGGTTACAGTTAAGGAATGTTATGGATCCAAAGAGACACTACAAGAAGGGTAATTCACAGCCTAACAAGTATTTCCAGGTGAGAATATAGTATCTTGATTACATTACAAGAAGCCATTCATAGGAATGTATTATTATAGTTGTCACATTTTTCTTCCTTTGGTTGTTCATCAGGTAGGGACGGTGATAGAGTCCCCGTTAGATTTCTTCTCAGGCAGACTTACAAAGAAGGAAAGGAAGACAACCCTTGCAGGAGAGCTGCTTTCTGATCATACCCTTGGGAACTACAGGTGAGATAGCCAGAGACATTCACTGTTTCCAAATTCTGAAGCAATACATTTGATTTAAGGATGATTCTATGGGGGGTTTTCTGTAGTTAATCCTAAAATTTACCGATCATGAAGAGGTCATGCCCAGCAGCTGGCAGCAGGGAAGGGGGTGGTGTGGGGTAGGAGGATGTGGGACGAGGGATTTTCTCTTCAATTCAAAAACAATTTATAAAAGAAATTTTTTGGAGAGAACAAGTGGAGGGGCTGTGGTAGCAAGTTTTGGAGTGCCAATAGTCCCACGTGCATTTAAATTTAGATATAAATATTTGAAGAAGTTGTGAGAAATCATATGATATGCAGCGTATTATGCTATAATGTATCTTTATGCTGTAGTTATGAAAGTTCAGTATTCTGAAAAGCTGAGTATCTCTATGAAATACAAACAAACCTTTAACTATGCTGTTGTTTGTTTCATGACCTTTTAGAAAGCGGAAAGTGCGTGAGATAGAAGACAAAAACCGGCCGGCTGGAAATGAAAAATGGAAGATAAAGGGGAAGAAGTCGTATCAGCGTGCAAAGCAAAGAAGGCTCTGATGTGTTTTCACTTTGACCAGTTTTTTAAGGAAATCCATAGAGGCTGATAGGTTTCTGTCAAATCAGAGAAAGATATTTGGTTTCTGTCAAATCAGAGAGATATTTTAATGTGTAATTGTACCAATGGAAGAAACATGTAGTTTCAAATTTTGATGTATGTAGTTGATTTCTTTTTCGGCCAGTTTCATGAAAGTTTATGTTGAGTCATGATTAGTTAGTTAGGATGAATATTGAAACTATTTCAATTTCCGACTTCTCCTGAATTTATTAATAAATGCATATTCATAAATTATGTGTTACAATGAAGAATTAGTTAGGGCTAGACCAAAATCATTTTTCGGAGAGAAACACCTCCATGTGCTTTTTCATATATTCACTTTTGGTGATTTTAAGTGACTCTAGTGAAAATCACCTCTCTCTCATGTGTTTTTTTATAATGTCACTTATGGCGTGTTTACTAATCAAGAATTGGAATTCTCATCAGGAATTGAATTCCACTTATGAAGGATTTCTGAGTTCACTTCACATCAATGAATTGAAAAGTAAGATCTTCATAGAAGTGATTATTAGCCTATCTATAATCACTTCCAAACAAACCCTTAATTTCATAACCATTCATTTTGTCTCTGGATTTATTCCTCACATCATATTTTAATTGGTTTAGCAGCTAGCGATACATACTGGCGTAAACTAATATCACAGGGTGATTAGAAATGCTAAAAGGGCCAATGTGTTAGATTAACATGGAAAAGAGTTATGTAGAACAGTCGGTAGAATGGTCTTTAAGCATAAGATCGCCACACGACTTGATTGTATTATATCCTCCTCCCCCTGGTGAGGTAGACTCACACAGACAAAGACACAAGAAAACTGCCAATTTTCATTACAATAAAAAAATCAGCAAATTTATCTCCTTTACAATAAAATATATGACACTTTAAACTTATAATATTCCCCTGAATTAATTTGAAAATTCATCTGTATCGATTCATTCACATAGAAACACCACAGATTCATCATGGCAAGGGCTCCTGTGAATCTCCCAAGCGAGACAAATGGAGATATGCGTCAGTCCCTGTACATACATGACACAAATATCCGCATGTCAGAAAATCACGGTGGACGAAGCAAAAGAAAATGACATGTGATTTTAAAGACAGATCAAAAGGCAAGTCAAATATATGACGACAATTTTACAGTCGGATTTAGAGAATATAATACAACTCGAGTGTAGAAGACTACCCCCTCACAACTCAGAGAAGAAAGCTACAAACAAATTGGAAGACTGATGATATTCTGAATGCAACGTGCTAGAAAATGTGGATAAAGCAATGTGCAGAATATTCAGTGCATGAGGCAAAAGAAAATGACAGGTGAGTAAAACATAAAATGGTTAACCAATGACATAGACAAGTAAAATTTATTATCTATTCATGGCAACTACTGGAGTTGCCCCTTAAGAATTTTGATTGTGAAGCCTTGCTAATTATGTATAACATTCTGAACGCAACAGGCTTGAAAATGTGGATGAAACTGTGTGTCGAACTTTTGGTGCACGAAGGAAAAGGAAACGACAGCTGATTTAAAGAGGAGATCAAGAGCTAAGTGAAACATACAGATGACCAGCTAATGACATAGACAAGTATTTTCTCTAATTACGATATCGTATGGCTAATGCCAGAAAATACCCCTTCAGAATTCAGAAGGAGAAAGAAAGGTGCAAACAAATGGAAAGACTTTGATCGTCAAGTTCTGCTGGAATAATCTAAATGGAACAGGTTTTGGAATTAGTCAACTCACCATATCCTTCCATTGAGATAATTTGCAAATCTCCTCCAAAATACCTAGCATACAAGCGACTTATAGGAAGCCCATATCCATACCCAGCCATTGTAACTGCATCAGCTTCAGAGATTTCTGAATGCTCATCCAAAGGGTTCCTTGCAGTGCTGTAAAGATATGTAAAAATTTTGGGGAGTCCACTTCTTGCTATGCCACCCCCTTCATCTGATACCTATGAAGTCAGCCAGACCAACTTGATAAGCATTTCATTGTTTAAGTAGTAAACAATTGAAAACATCATGAAATTCTCTAAATTACACTAAACAATACCTTGATAGTAACATCCTCAATTCCATCGGCAACTATTATTCTAACAGGAGGTGCAACTTTGTCCGAGTCCATGTACCGCTCTTGGACAGCACGCAAGGAGTTCTTAACTAACTCAAAGACCATGGTATGCAAGTGTGTTGGAACATACCTGTTACAGAAACTAACAAAACTTCATTTGTTGGAAAATATCGTATCACCAGCCACCACTAATAGGTTCAAAGTGAAGAGAGAAAAAAGAAGGAAGGAGAAAATATCGATATCGATTAGAAACAGACCAACCAAGTGAGAACAAAATATACTTACGGGAATGTAAAATCAGGATCCCCATAGATATTAACATTAGGTGCGCTGCCATACTCCCGTTGGCAGATTGAGCGGGCATCCTCACTAGCATTTCGTGCTACCTCCACAGGAGACATTTTTGTATGTATATAACCCACAACATGAGGAGGGGGGTTGGGATTGTGCAACTCGACATGCTGGCCTGAGTTCCACAGAGATTTTAGAACCCGGTGAAAGAAAAGTGAAATATCTAGCAAAACCACCCAACAAAAATATCACAGTAAGAAGGCAATCTGACCAATGAGCATGCGAATTCCAATTCTTGACATGTAGAAGCGATCCAAAAATTGGTGAATCTCATCAAGATCCTCGTAGACAATCCTCGGATTTATGCCTTTCTTCAACTGTTGAACGCCCAAAGCCATCATTGGGACCACGTTATTGTGTCTTACCTTAATCGCCTTAATCATGTGTGTAAATTCCTTCTCATCATTAGCATCCTTAATTTCAGGAAAGGATCTAAGGTCGCGGAAGGAATCCAAATACCAGTCTCGTACCTGAATATAAAATAAAGAAAAAAATTATACTAAAGTGTATATATGTGCCTCAAATCCTTGTAACTTCATGCTGGATGTGCTATCTAGTTAATCACCCTGTAACTCCAAACCACCAGCGTGCCCAACAAACCAAATTATTCTTAAACAAGTGCACTTAACAGATAGTTTCTTCTTCTGAAATATAAAGGGCTCGAGAACAAGACCTCAGATAGTAGTTTGCAGAAAGAACAATCTAAGCCACAAGCAATTCCCATGCAGTTACTCTGAAGAATCATTTGGCAAACAATTCCAATGCATTCTCGCTTTTGAAAGCAAAAGATTGACCCTTTAAAAGCACATGTAGCCTAAACTTTTCATAAACCTTTTTGTATAATCAAATAAAATAATAAGACAATAAATCAAATTTTATTCTGTTCGACAAAGGAATTAAATTCAAAGCCACATCATTAATTCCCACCAAATCCCATTGGATTCCAAAAGGAAAAAAAATAAGAAAACGCATGATTCACAACAACAAAAACGAAAAGTACCTTCAAAACGGCAGGTTTCTCAGACAAGCCATAAGGGAGGGCCTCGAGCTCAATTGCTCGCCTAGCAATCCTAATGGGAAGCTCCTTGTGAAGAAACTGAGCGGAGATTATAAAATTCCTCCGCGTGGGTCTGGACCCAAACTCCATCATGTACCTGAGGCTCACGCCCGTCTGCTTCATACAGCCCCATCTCTGCACTTCGTCGATCAAGCTCTTGGAGAAGGACTCGCAGGCCTTCTTAACCGCCATGGCTCCACCAGCGAGCCCAGAAGCGAGTATCACCTTGGAAATGCGCAATCACCCGCATGCAAGCCTGGCTCTCACTCTCACAACAATGCAACACTGACATAGAAGATATCAAAGCCAAAGCCTCCCAAAGCTAATCTCTGAGTTTTTCTGTAAATTACAAGATACAAAATGCGCGATATATAAAGAGGACAAATGGGTGTCTTAACCTTTTGCTTTCAATTTCAACCCTAGGGTTATATTTTAACCAGAGGAGGACCATGAGAAAAAACACTCACCCCAATTAAGATTTTGAGGCTTCGTTTTTGTTTGGTCCTGGTTTCGGATTCTCGGTTTCTTGGTATCTATGGGTGGTGTGGTTCTGAGAGTCGTCACGTGCCACGTTTTGGACTGACGTGCTTGGTTTTCGACACGTGGACACGAACCCTTATCTCCACCTGCAGAGCAGAGGGGTTTTACCCTTTGGGTTCGCGGGAAAGCCAAAATGGACAGCTTTTACCGGGCCTGGATGGATCAGGTGAAAAAGTAGAGGCAACAGTGTGAGTGGGTGGTGGGCCCAGGAGCCCATGGTCCCATTTTTGTACCAAAAGATAGCTCATGTCAGTGTGTGACCATGGCTCACTCGGGCACAAGCAGAGTGGATAATATCTATATATATAGACTTTCTCAATTTTGAAATAGGATGTTCTGAATCCACTGATATTTTTTATTTTATGTATATATATCTAAGCCTAGGTCATTTTCGGATTTAAGGCTAAGCATTTTAAGTTCTGGAGGTATTAGAAAAATGTTCCTTCATGAGATTGTTCGAGACCTTAAAATGTTTATAAACGACGATATTTGAAAAAGGAAGAATCGAACGTATCTGTAAATGATATTGCGTGAAAATTTAGTACACTAAAACTAGTCAAGTTTTATAATAAAGTTGAGGTATGGTAAATATTCCTCTTTATGGAAGTGAGAACATTAAAAAGAAAATACCATAACTGTATAGATTACTTTCTAGTTCTAATTTATATGTTTCTTTATAATAATATTAACATATTTGATGTGTTACGTTTGTGATTTAGGATTTAAGATTAAGAAAATTCCAAAAGCTATGGTGAGCCCATGAGACAATAATAAGAGACTCCAATAGAGTCTCCAACAAAGAAAAATACCAAGAGAGGTATATATGCAATTGTTCTGCGAGAACCTTTGTTCAAAACGGAGATAATGATGCGAATAATGTATCTGCGTTCGATTTTCACAAACACAAAATATGACGGTCTATTTTGCTATGCCAATTTCTTGTCCATATTTCTTCAAGTGCTTGAAGATCATATCCTAGTATGAGTAACGTCAATGGTATGATGCGTATACTAGTCAGCTTTCCTTTTTCTTTACGAATGGACATCAACAATTCCATCCCGTCTCAATCCTATCCTCCTCATCCTTGTTAAGATTCAAAGTCGAAAACAAATTTACTTTGAATCAGCCTTAATTAATATTAGGCATACAATGAAGAAATTCAATCACCCCCTACATATTTGATAACCTATCCTACGAAAAAAAACTCACAATATCGACTCCATTTGTAATTCCAACCTTAATTAATATGAGGCGTACAATCAATTGATTTAAGCAATATTCATCCACTTGTTGCATGCATGCATCTTAGTTGGATTAAATTAATAGATGAGAACAAAAACAATGGATTGGTATTAAGCCATCAAATTAGTCTTTAATGAGATGATTAAGCGTAAGCTAATATGGTAGTAGCATCGATGTATATCCAAACCCTTGCGTATACGTTTTGGATTCATCATGTGTTAAGTTATTTGTAAACTTCTATAAATATAATGCAAAGATCTTATATCCTTAGGAACCAACGAAAAGCTAATAATACAACATCTAGTAATGTTTCAAAGATGTGATAAGTTAAACTCATACATCCATTGAGTACTTAGTGGATCCCGCAAAGGAAATACTTAAACGACAGGGGAGGGAGATTTCTCGTGCAGGCACAACTATAATTTCGTGATGATTCGAACCTGAGACTTCTAATTTGTAAGTTAAGGTTATTTTCTATTGGACTAGACCCGTTACCAAATTAATATTTATACATTTTGGAAAGAAAAACTATGTGCTTTCAATTGTCATAAAATGGGCATTACATAGGTTGTGTGGTTAAGGCTGATACCTTGATTTTGATTAGAAAGCAAAAGGAACACAGATGTCAAAAGACTATAATGTCTGGTTTCATAACCTAGTCTTGTTCTCTCAATAACCATTCCATTTATGTGTACGTGTATTAACTAACTAGAGCAGTGAAACGATATATTTGAAATTTGATTATTCTTCTTATCTTAAGTGATTGGTCACGTGAGGAGAGAGAAAAAAGAACGAAAGTTTTATACGAGTAAAGTGGAAGAAATTGAATATATTTGGCCATGACAACTTATTTTTCTTTTCGATTTTATGATGCAATTTGATTCAAATGCTTATGAGTTTCTTATTTAAAATAAAATGTTTGATGAAATGCTTCTAAGGTTGAGATACATTCTCGTGTTCGATTGCATAAGCTTGTTCGTCATAATAACAAATTTACATGTATGTTTCCAACCAGTGGAGGTGATTACTACAAATTATTGTTATTTGCTCTTCCAGACATGTTTGGCCACATGCCAATGGTCTTGAAGAAAATGAAGCAGAATTCATTTTTTTTCTTTTACTTAGTGAGAAAGGAGGCCAGAAAAGCCCAACAACAAATTACTTTCTTTTCTTCTCTTTTTTCTGTTGACATTTTTGGGTGTTAAAAGAAGGGCTTTCACATATAGGCTCATAGAGAAAAATACTTCAAGTCTAATACTTTAGAAAAATATCAAAATGTACTTTGAAGTGAAAAAATAGCGACACACTAACGTCATGTTTACTTATTAGTAGTGGTGGACCTATTAAGATGCAAAAAGGTGCAGCTGCACATTCCCTCACCGGAAAAGCCATCATAGATGCTACATATTGCACCTCTCCTCGGCCTTGGACTTGCACAGCAGGTGTTCGATGAAAAGCCTAAGAGAAGTCTTGTTGTGCGCTGGTCTTATTATTAATAAATATTGGCCACGTTTTGGACCAGGTTTTTAAAACACGCACTCCCTTTTTGTTTTTGTTTTTGTTTTTGTTTTTTCCTTTTTAATAAAAATACCAATTTTATAGGAAACCTGCCATTGCTTAAGCTTTTAATGGGTATGCATAATTCCTTATTTAAGTGGGATTAGGAGTTATCTTTATTTAATTAGGTTTTAATAGGACTTGCACAATTCCTTATTTAAGTGGGATTGTGAGTTCTCTTTATAAAGGACCAATTTAACATCACCCAATTTTATCAAGTGTGCGTGCATCACAAAAATTCTGCATTTTTTTTATCCTTCTTGAGCACACCAATCTAAAGTAAGTCAGATTCATATTTTTTTCTTCTTGAGCAAATGCCAATTTTGTTTATTCTTTTTTTAATAATATTTATTTTTTCTTATTTAACTCTCTCTATATTGCACATCCGCTAAAAAATTCCTATAATCCGCTAAAAAATTCCTAAATCCGCTAGTGCTTATTAGGAATGAGTATTTGATTGATTTCAATTCATACTATCATATGTTTACAAATACACAAGTATTTGAATTATTCTAGTTTCAATTCATCCGTTAAAATCCGTAATTAAATAATCTTAAAATCAAGAATAGGATCAGTAGGTGAGTAGTTGATATGATTCCATTTCTTCATTCCTCTATTTAAGTTCTCCGATTCATTGGTTTGGAGGGAAGGGAAAAAGTTGTTACCAGGTGTCAGGTCATAAAGATGGAGGGTCCAAGAAAATGGTCCTCGGTGGGTAGGTTTATCATTGCTCTTTCAGTCAGACATGCGAGGAATTTTTTTTGAGCGCCATAGCTGTTCGAAATCCACCAAGGCACCCAACGATACACCCAGACAGACTGACAGCGCATCATTTCCAATCCAATTTCCTCCTCCTCGTTCTCAACTCTACTGCCTGTTTTTTATTTCTCCAATTATTATAATTCACAAATGTTCTTTTTCCCCACAGTACGTCATTTGCTGTCTGCTAACGTAAGCCGCATAGAAAGGGTGTGTTTATAATCTCACGATAAATTATACTCCTATCTCGTTTTATTTATCACACCTAATAACCCCACAATACACAAGTACAATTCACAAATAAATTAACAGAAAATAGGGGATATAAAAGTTAGATTGCCTACTCTCCAAATGAAATGATGAATGTTATTGTTAAACTTGCAAGCTTTCAACTAATCAACGTTTGATACCCAGTTATCCACACGTGATGTTATTCTATTTGAGTATTGATTTCATTACATTCTACGATTAGTTGAAGATTATTTTAATTTTAATTTGTGAAATGAGTTATTTTGGATCCAATTTTCATGTTAATTCTTCAAGAATGGAAATAAAATCGTCTTATAAAAACCATAACGTGACATATCTAGTATGTTGATAAAACACTATCCCAAAAAAGAAAACCAAGTCTCAAATTGAAGGAGTTAGCAAGGAAGGGTATCTTCCATTGCATTATCATGAGATGTAACAAAAAAAAACAAAAACAACCAAACAGAACATTCTTAACAACTTTTTAGATGTTCCTTAAGTTCTTGTAACTAATTTGTCGCGAAATATCATTAACTCACGGTCCAACGGCGCCATATTAGCGGCTCATGTTAGACATGATAGCCTGGTTTGCTCTCTGAGAAATAATTAATTAATTTGTGCTTAATCACAAAGAAACAAAGAAACTTAAAATAAAATAAAATACATATTTTTTGGACAACAATCAATTACCAGACAGCGATTCTCTCTCCACCCTCGTTCTCTTCCTTCCACGCTTTTAGTTTTTCTTTTTCAATTTTCTCACAATTTCCCCTCCTGAATTTTTCTGTAATCTTTTTCAATTCTTTTTATTTTTGGAGAAAATTAAAGTTTCGATTTTTATCCCAAGGAAGAACACCGTGGAGGATTGCAGTTAGGGTTTCGTTGTTAAACCTCCAGCAAATCTCAATCAGGAGCAACATATGATGTGGAGTTTTGCAAAATTGTAGAAAGGGGAAAGGTTAGGGTTTTCTTGCGGATTCGAGTTCGGAGGGATTAGTCTATGGCAACCATGGCCAGCAACTTGCCGATGAGTCCTCAGTTGGAGCAGATCTATGGTGAAATCCACGATAATTTTCGAGCCCTCGCGTATGTCTCTCTGTTTTAGTTGCATTTTAATTTTTATCCATACTGAATAAAGATCATGGCTTTTCGTTTTCTCAAGTGCCTGAACTTTTCTACGCATTGATTGTTGAATTGTGAATTCGGTGATAGGATGTTTTCTCAGAATCCTAGCATGTTTAGCAATTGAAGATAGACAATTCAGTTAGAGGGATGTCAGGATATGTAGGATGTTGTATTGCTTGATAATCAATTTGTTTGTTTTGTATGTCTTCCTATTCATTCACATTTAAGTTAGATTGATGCTCGTAAACTGTAGTTAAGCATTATTAACTTGCCATAGATAGAGTTACTGAGGCGATTTAAAGAGTATACGTGCTTGCTCAGCTGTTCCTGTAAGAGTTTACATCTGTGCAATGTTTTCATGTAGTGTTGAGTAACATTGGCTGCTCTTTAGAAACGTATACAGATTTTCTAGTTTTCAAGGCTCAACTTGCTCTATTGATTGTTTGCGTAAAGCATTGATGTCAGTTATTTATGGAGATCCAATACTACAATGAATAAAATTATTTTGGTTATGTTCTTGATGGATCACTACTTACATCCATACTACCTAACGGGCAACAATATATGCCAGAAGTGCATCATTGTTTCCACATCTACTTCAAAATTATTTTGACATCCCTACTTGAAACCCCATGGAAGCAGCAACCATGATATACTTTCCACAAACTGATGGATAATGAGGGAGATGTTAGTCAATAGTAGCCATTGTGAGCATTTGTTCTTTGTTTACAGTTTCATTTAACTTCTGGTTATTAGGTGGTTACTGAATTCAGTTGTCATGGTTGTATCACTGTTCTCTGCCTCCGTCTGACACAGTGCACTCTTTTCTTTTTTACCATGAACCAGAGTTCTGTAGCCTGTGTTAATCTCTCATATGTTTATTGCCAACTCCACACGGTCCTTGTTTACACAATCTTACATGTTAACTGTCTGCCTATTATTCTTCTACAAGGTGTAGTTACTGAAAGAAAAGAATAATTTATGTAATTGCAGACTATTTTCCTGTTTCTTTTGTTGGGGGGGAAGTGGTGGGGTTGTTACAGTAGATGTTTGTACTTCCCTGCTTTTCATAATAGAGTGATATTATTATAATTATGGGGACTTCCTCTTTGTTTTCAGAAATGGCTTCCAGAAGCTGGATAAGATCAAAGACTCCAATAGACAAAGTAAACAGCTGGAAGAACTTACAGGAAAGATGAGGGAATGTAAAAGGTATGCCACATATGGGCTTTTACTCTCCTAATTTTATCTGACTACTTTCAGAAACTTAGAATTTTGGACATTCTTAATTTTCACATTATATGAAGAGAAAGAAAAGACAGAAAGACAAATGTTGCTACATCTAATGTAATTTTTACACTTTAATGAGTCTTGCACCACCATGTCATTAGGCAATTTTGGCATCCTTAAAAATTAGCAACTTATTGGAAAAGAGAAATTAGGACTACAACCATGAGAGCATCCTCAGTTTAACTGGGATCAAGATGTGAGCGACTATAAGTCATGCCTAATATACAAGTCTTGCATCCTATTTCTGGACTCCCATACATCTCTTCATTTGTGATCAGTTTTGGGGATGTTGGAAGAATTCAGGTATGGGATGATTGTCATGATGGCATATGAAAGAATAAAATAAATAGGAATTATTTTGATCCCAGTTCTTGAGATTTTCCCTTTACTTAAATCACAGAGTATGATTTTGTAAATTCATTGTTTCAGATTAATCAAAGAGTTTGACCGTGAAATCAAGGATGAGGAGAGCCGAAATCCTCCTGATGTGAATAAACAACTCAATGATGAGAAGCAATCTATGGTCAGTTCTTATGAGCTTTTGTTTTTCACATCACATAATGTGTACATGTACACTGTACACATGCATGCTTGCAAACTTGCTTACTACTTTTGAATTGAAAATGTTGTGAGAGCAATATTTGTTTCAGATTATTCTCATATGCCATTTTTATGTAATTAAATGATATTATTGAATTTTTTTCTCTATTACAAAGGTTTATAACAGTGTCCAATTCTTATGTAATAGTTTTTGTGTGAGGAAACTAATCTGGGGATTGATATTTTAGTGCACAAGATCTTTCTAGGCACACATTTGATTCCTTCTACTTTTTGCTATTGTAACAACTGCATCTAATTATAATACTTCATTTTGCAGATCAAAGAGCTGAATTCATATGTTCAATTGAGAAAAACGTAAGTTCAGCTATGCATTTTGTATTCTTGACCGTTACTTACTCACTCATGTACTCTGGAATCTGATTGTTTTAGTTTGTTACCTTCAGTCCTTATATTCATGGGACAAACAAGTTAATCCCCAAAGATAGAAAACTATTGTACACACTCTAGATGATATTCATACTCTAGATGAACTGCAGGTTTATGAATAGCCTTGGAAACAAGAGAGTTGAACTCTTTGATATGGGAGCAGGAGTTAGTGAACCAACTGCTGATGACAATGTTCAAATGGCTTCAGGTAAGTTCTTATCTTTCTGCATATCTATCAGCTTAGTTTGATTAGGTAAAGATGAGCTTTCTCCTCCAGTTTGTTCCATTATTTTAGCTGTTGATTATCCGATGCTAGTCAGCCTTGCGCTCCTTTGATCAATACAATGTAAATGTGAATCAAACTTTGAAAAAATCAAACTGCTTGGAACTTTGTGTCTATATCCGTGCTTGTTTCATGCCTGATTTGAAAATAATGCAGTTGTCTGACCTCCTTTTCAATTTACATGTATGTCTGATAGCTATGTCAAATCAAGAACTAATCAATTCTGGGACGAAAACAATGGATGAGACAGATCAGGTCATTGAACGCTCTAAAAAGGTGAATAGCTATCCGAAATAACACTAATTTTAAGTTTGCCCTTCTTTTTTCCTCTTTCCAGCAATCTTAACTCTTTAGTTGGCCGATAGGTTGTTGAGCAAACAATTGAAGTGGGAACTCAAACTGCAGTTACCTTAAAGGGCCAAGTAAGTATTTTCACCTGTCATTTCTATTAACTTTCGTTTCAAGAAATTAGCCTAACATGGTTTCACTCAAAATCTTGCAGACTGAACAAATGGGCCGCATTGTGAATGAGCTGGACACAATTCAGTTTTCAATTAAGAAGGCCTCCCAGCTTGTGAAAGAGATTGGTAGACAGGTTAGTTGAGATCCTTCCCCCTAAGTGCTCTATCTGTATATTTTTCTATGAAAAACTAATTTTTTTTCAATATTTTCAGGTGGCAACAGACAAGTGTATCATGCTTTTTCTTTTGCTTATTGTAATTGGTGTAATAGCAATTATTGTTGTGAAGGTATGCTCTTTGGTTCATTTATATATTGCCCTAGGTTTTTGTAACCAAATGTTGCATATGAAATTACAAAGGTATCTGCAAAGTTGCATTTTAGGAACTTTTCGTGAAGGAAATCTGTCGATGCAAGAGTTTGGAAAGTTCTTTCTGATTGAAAGAGATGCAATACAAGGGGAATGTGAATAGTGAACCTTATTATCTCTTTTCGTCTCCCTCTAGGTAGTTAAGGATGTCATGCATGGAAGATTTACGCTTTCATTCTCTGAATTGAGTGTTGAAAATCTTCCTAGCGAAAAAGTGAAATAACAAAGAGAGATAAGTATTGAAAAATGACCATCTTATGAATCTTTGAAATGCAGTCACTTCTACGAGTTTGATTTATTGGGAACCTTGATGCTGCTCTACGATGATCACTTATTATTGAACATGAAAAGTGGATTAGTGTGTGTCGAATAGTAGTAATACTAATAAAAGATCCAACATTTATGCTTTGCCCTGCTTGTGAACTTGGGCTTTTTTGCGTTGTATCATGTCATGTACATTAGTACCAGCACTATTGCCGCACCCGTCTCTGTTCTTAACTTGAGTGTGTGTTACTCTTTCAGATTGTGAACCCTGGCAACAAAAACATCCGGGATATCCCTGGATTGGCACCGCCTGCTGCACGGAGGCTTTTGTCACTGAGTACTCTGCAACAGTTCGAATAGTTTCCTCCTCTTTAACCAGATTCAGTTTTTCCAATATAGTTACTATGATTTGTGTTCTTGGGGTGCAGAGGAAGCTCAGAGGAATACATTGCATTGATCGGTCTTTTCTTTTTATTTATACTTTCATTCTTGGCTGAGTTGTGCATATTGTTTGTGATTCTCTATGTAAATCACATGCGAGTCCTTTTTTGCTTTGGTTTGGGTGGGCACGGTTCTTTTCTGTAATCTTTCCAAGATTGTTTTAGGTATAGAGAGATGTACTTTATTCTATATCTACTCACATAGAGATGTATGCCCTTTCAATCTGTATGCTGACTATTTTAATTTCTAGTGAATATGAGAGCGGCTTGTTGCAAAAGAATTTGTCTCTCTTTCCGAAATTTTCTCATTAGAGAGAGGAAATGTTCAATCTGTACAGTGAAGAAATGAAGAATGGGATGAGGGAGGGTGGCGGGTCCAAACACAAAGCTGTCTGATGAGGAATTTTGTCTACAAATATGTCGTCTTCGATTCTTCTTGTTGCAGTCGCACAAAATGTACACACACAAAAGGAAACCAGAATGGAATTTGCATGCTTCTAATCTAATTTTATTTTAATCCAATAGTAAGCTTCTTTGTTTTCCCAATAACCCATTATGATTTATGATGTTATAGATGGCTACAATTAATTTCCTCAACATACAAACAACTTGACGACAATTTCTAACAATACAGTTTGGACTCAACACAACGAGATTGAGAAACACACACACTAACCTCTTTGCTTTCAGAAACCCGAGTTTGAAGATTATTTACTCGGTAATATACAAATTTATAAATAAACCAATCTTAGACATGTATTTATAAAAAAACTCAAGCACTATTTAAACATAAAAACACACCTAAAATCA
This sequence comes from Prunus mume, assembly GCF_029339155.1. NCBI lineage: Eukaryota > Viridiplantae > Streptophyta > Magnoliopsida > Rosales > Rosaceae > Prunus > Prunus mume. Next base: position 34,002,661 of record NC_142699.1, read on the forward strand.
ACCCCAAAGTCAACTTTTTGGGTGTGTTTATAAATGGGTTTTGAGTATGTGTAATGATGAGTTTTGGATGGGTTTTGAGTGTGTGTAATGATGAGTTTTGGATGTGTTTATATGTTTAAATAGTGCTTGGGTTTTTTTATAATTTCAACCCCCATTTTGGGTGTTTTAGTGAAACACCCTTTTTTTTTTGGTTGATCAAGAAACAACCGGCCACGTGGCAAAAACTTGGCCACTCTCCAAGTACCTGACCGTAGAAAACGGAATCTGAGGCGTAGAGTTCAAACAGTGAAATAAGGTTTAATATATTCCAACGGTCGAATTGGATTGACTGCATTTTAGTAAGATACGCCTGAAAAGAGTGATGGGGCAGAGAAGAAAGATTGGATCAGAAATCCCAGAAACCCTAATCGCGGAGGAGGAAGAAACAGAAGAAGGACGATTCTTCGCATGCTATCTGTTGACCTCTCGCAGCCCCCGCTACAAAGGCCACACCTATATCGGGTACCTTCCATCTTCCCCTAATTCTTTTTGTTTTTTATTTTATTTTTAAAATTCCCAATCTGTTGAGAATAATTAGATCAATCTTGATTTGAACATTTTCGATCTGAACTTCTTTAAAGTTTGAGACTTTCTTGTAGAGCTTGGGGTAATAAGAGAGCCCACTTGAACTCTGTGCCTTTGTTTGTGCTTATTTGGGTGATTCTGATACAGATTCACAGTGAACCCACGGCGTCGTATAAGACAGCACAATGGTGAAATAGCGCAAGGTGCTTGGAGAACGAAGCGGAAGCGTCCATGGGAGATGGTGTTGTGCATCTATGGTTTCCCAACTAACGTTTCTGCTCTCCAGGTCTCTTCATTTCTTTCTTTTGTTCTCTTTACATTTAACTTGTCTATGGATTGCTCTGTATGATTTGTTTGTGTCTTTAATTTGATTGATTGGGACAAATTTCTTGAGAATTATATTCTGATAATTATGTGTCTTTTAGATTGATTGGGACCCTTCTTGAGTAGGCACCAGATTTGGCTAATTGGGATTGAAGGTTTTTTATTATTATTTTAGGATTGATATTAATTGGAAATTTGGGACCTTCTTTCTAATGTTCCCTTTGGAACTTTGCAGTTTGAATGGGCCTGGCAGCACCCAACTGTATCGAAGGCGGTTAGGCAGGCTGCTGCAAGCTTTAAATCACTGTGTTCCCTTTGGAACTTTGCAGTTTGAATGGGCCTGGCAGCACCCAACTGTATCGAAGGCGGTTAGGCAGGCTGCTGCAAGCTTTAAATCACTGCGAGGGCTTGTCAGTAAGATCAAACTTGCATACACCATGCTCACTCTCCCTCCTTGGCAGATGTATCATCTTATTATCTTCCTTGTGAGTTGTGAATGGATGAATATATACATATGCTTTTGCTGTTATTGATGGAAACTGATATTGTTTCTATGTATCATCAGCTTGAACATCACTGTAAAATTCTTTTCAACCCAGTACACCAAACATTCTGCTGGTTGTCCACGACTTCCGGAACAGATGAAGGTCAAAGTCTGCTCAATGGATGAGCTTCCTTCCTGTACTAAACTATCTGATGACCTTTTGGAAAATGAAGATGAGTGGTGTCATGAAAGGGAATGTGATGAAGATATGAATTCCAGTACACTACCCGAAGAAACATTATTGGACTTCAGGACTCATAATTCAGCAGATGATCAGCAAAGTGATAGTGGCATTAGAATGAATGAAGTATATGGATGCAGTAAGGAAGTAGGAAAAGATGAGTGGTATAATGGAAAGGAATGTGATGAAGCTATGAAAGATGGTACATGACAGAAGAAACATGATCAGATCTTATAATTCGAAGTTCAGCAGATGATCAGCAGGATGATACTGGGAAGATAATTAACGAAACATGTGGATGCAGTGAAGTGGTAGGAGAGGATTGTACAGAGCAAATGGCACTACCTCATTTGACACAGAAGTAACTAAAAAAGATATAGGTTTTTGTGGATCTTCTGATGACATGATTGTGGATTTGGGCCGACCTGCAAGGGAACAATCGACAGCTATAGTTGCAGACGATGATCAGTCTCCCAGCAGAAGCTATCTCCGGCCTTGTGGAGCTGAGGTAATAGATTTGACAACCCCAGCTCCCCTATGACTTGACTGGTTCTCCCAATTTCATCCAACGGTAGAATTGAATGTTGTACATGTGTACTACAAACAATCAAACAACTGTACATATATGTTTGATGATTTTATCGAATAATTTAGAGGAATTCAGTGTCATCTTTGCCTGATGGCACATTGTAATCACAATATATAGTAATAGCCTTCTGGTTAAAGTCTTACAGTTTGAATGAAATAAAAGATCTTTTTTACTCACTTCACTTGCTACGTTTTATTCTGTTATTGTATATCACATATCATCTGCTCTATGAATTAAGAGACTGGAAGAGTTGCTAATTCCAAGTTAATTAGAGCAATTTTAAGTTACAACAAGCTAGCAATATTTGGTCAAATTAACAAATTAAGAGTAACTTTACTAGACAAATAGAATCAGTTCATTGATAACTCAAAAAGGTACACAATTAAAGAAACTAAAGCCGATCAAAATTGTGGTACAAATATATTCATCAATACTCAGTTCTCTGCACACATTGAAAATTAGAGAGCTACAGCCATCACTTGTAGAATTAATTCCTTATACACCAACCAGGAGCTGATCTAATATCTCTCGGGACCAGTTAGACAATTGGCTACTTTGGGTTTCACCAATCGGATCAACATCATGAGAGACCACATTCTCAAAGTTACTTGGGCTCCAAGCTTCACCGAGTAGTTGTTCCATGTTGGCCGTCGTATTTTCCTCATTCTCAAAGTTACTTGGGCTCCAATCTTCACCAAGTAGTTGTTCCATGTCGGCCATCGTATTTTCCTCATTCTCAAAGTTAATTTGGGTTTCACCAATCGGATCAACATCATAAGAGACTGCATCCTCAAAATTACTTGGGCTCCAAGCTTCACCAAGTAGTTGTTCCATGTCGGCCATCGTATTTTCCTCAAAGATTGTCAGATCAATCGGATCAAAGCCCACAATATCACCACCAACTGGACTGGAAGAGCAGCCTTGTTGAGACGATGATTCTGTTGATCCCATTTGATCATCTGTTTTCATCTTTTTGTTTGTGGTCATCTTATTTTCTTCTTTATCTTGTGATCCACGCTTTAGATTTGTTGCCTTGATCCCGACCCTATCGTTCTTCCTCATCCGGCAAATGACAAAATCAAAATCGTAACCACGTTGATTGTAGTCATTCTTGGGACCATCGAAAAGACTATATTCATCTAGTAGCCACCCTGTGTGATCCTCGGAACCTTTATTCTCATAGCGAAACTTTCTCTTTCGGCCAATGGGGTTCGGGTTGGGATTTCCAGAGACCTTTTCATGAACCAATTTGGAGGATTCAGTTTCGCTCCAAGTACCCCCGTTGCCAATCCTTCGATCCATCCGCTTGGGGGTTAACTTCTTGAGCTTGGAGATGAAGTACAAGTCTGTATCAACGAGTTGCGGCCCTCCGTATTTTTTCCAAATCTCCGAAGGCTCTGTGTTGTTGCCGAAGAGATTGCAGGCATGGAAGAAATTGTTGTATAGCGACATGAAGGGCTTGCTCTCTACCAAAAACGGGTAGAGAAAGGAACCCACAATCTCTTCATCGGAGGGCCTGAAACGAAAACCGAACGGCACAAGAGACTCTTCCATTGCTTGATGCTGCTGATAATGAAAGAACACAAGAAAAGAGAGAGTAGAAGAGAATTCAAGTTTCAAGTGAAGTTTTTGTCTGAATTTCTGTGAGTGTTGTTGCGAACAAAGAGCATCTCAGTCACTGCTATTTATAAGTTTCCTTGGCGAGCATCTCACTCACAGAATCAATGTGGTAATGAAACAACTAGAGCCTGTCAACTTTTAACTTTGAGCATCTCTCCTCACTGAATCTGGAAAATCCTTTTATTTTATTTTATTTTTAATTTGAGAGAAATTCGGAGAGTCGGTTGTGGTAATTAAGGAAGTAGTACCTGTGAACTTTTAACTTTGAGATCCAACGGCCCAGATAATAGTACCGTTGACATCCAACGGCTTATTGTGGGAGAGTTAATATTGGAGAGATCGTGTCCGAATAGTTTAGTACTCAGTGGGAGAGAGAGAAAGATCAATTCCATCTTTGTTTTATTTGTTTTTTGTTTTTTGTGTGCTGCTGCTTCAATTTTTGTTAATGTATCACTTTCATTTAATGTTTCATTTTCAAGTGAAATAAAATTGTGTTTGTAGAATTTTGATTTTTTTATTATTTTAATTTGTTCAGAAAAAAAAAATCACAAAGGTATGAGTAAAAATTAACTCAAAACAAATAAAAATCACACACAAAAAAGTTAATAAATGAGTTAAATTATTGTTAAATTTCAACCTCCATTTTGCAATTAACTAATCACAACAAAAAAGTTAAGTTTAAATTATTTTAAAGCAATTTATATTGTATATTCAAATTTAAAACTATTTCATGTGGTAGGATAATTTGATTTGAGATCATCTTAAATGTTTAGGATTTCATATTCACGTACTGTTTGCCAATAAATTAATAGAATCGACTCCCATATTTCATAATCTCAGTTTCATCATCATTACATTTATCTAATGTCATAATTATCTGGTGTTTCTTCATTATTATTTCAAAACTCCTTCCTTGAAGTCAAACTTCTGATTTTTTTTCTTGACAAGTTTAAGAACATGAGCAACTAATCTTGTTAGCATATATTGGTTAAACCATTTAGATAAGGCAGGTGTGCCCGCCCCTTTCACCAGAGTTAGATCGTCTCTTTTGTACTTCAGAGTAGTTTAGATTTGTGTAAAAAATTAATATTTTAAAGGAAATTCACCAAATCTATTCATTACTCATGTCAATGTCAAGCATGCATGCAGAATGACGGTATACAAATTTGCTGTTATGTCTACATTAACTTTAGTTAAACCAAGGCAAGATATAATAGCACATATAAACAAAAAAGTGACCACAGGAATGTTGAAAACTCTGAGCCATAACTTTTCATATCATTCCTCTTGTTCTTGCTGTATATACCCAGATGGTGGCGTTTTGCAACTGAGCCTTAGGTGCTGTATTAACCCAACTAGTTCGGCTTCTACTGTGCTCTCGACATTTCAAACTGGCAAAATTCCATGCCAGTAGGTTACCGTTTTGTACAGCCTTCATTCAGTGCCTTAGGTTTTTGAACTTGGGCTGATTTTCAGAGTCTTCCTGGCTGTTGCAACGCTTCATGTAAGAGTCAAGGGTTTTCTGCTTTGCAGGGCTGCTTCGCGGCGGCTGGCTGGTTGAAACTTGCAACGTATTCTCCTGGCCATCAAGCATCTGATTGTCCAAAAACCAGAGTTCAGTTAACTATTCAGGAAAAAAAATGTTTTGCCCCTGAGATCAGCAGAGGGATCAGAGAATAGTAAGGCGTAAGGTGTGTGCAGTGCTTTGTCTGTATTTAAGAAGCTCCCCAAAAAGGGATGAAATTACCTGTCCTAGATTTTCCAACTTGCTCTGAACAACATCCCTGAAGAGAGAGAAAAGGACTAGAGTTACAAAAACCATAAAACCGATTGGAAAACAGACAATTGTGTAAAAGCTTACCATATTATGTCATCTACTGTGTCGTTTGCTAGAAGATAATATATATTGACCGAAGACACCTAAAAGCATGAGCAGAACATATCACACCAACCACCCTTGGAAACATGAATTGTTGAAGACGTCAATATTTTTTATTTATGCATAAATGCTTCAGAATTCAATAAACTTTACCTGGCCAATTCTATGAGCACGATCTTCAGCTTGAATTAGGTCACCAGGAGTCCATGAGAGTTCTGCAAAAATAACGGTGCTTGCAGCTGTCAAAGTTAATCCAACACCGCCAGCTTTGATAGATAGCTGCATGATGATATTTCAAAAGATGAATATTAGACTTTAATCACAGAATCACACCTAAGATGAGTATTCCAAAATTTTCAGTACAACTTTTTTACTTTCTTTTTTGTTTTGTTTTACAATCCAACTTTCAACAGAACTCAGTTAGATTACACAAAAAAAACAATTTATATAAACGAAGCAAACTGCTATACCACTGCTGCCTTGACAGAATCTTTTCTTGAAATTCTGTAACATAAGCTTGCCTCGACACTGTAGGGATACTTCCATCAATTCGAATGCAACCCACTTTTTTCTTCTGGAAATTTGGAAGTTCTTATAAGAATTGGTCAATCTTCAAGTAAAGTATGAATGAATGTGGCCTTACCAGAAGAAACTGATAAATTGAATCAATCATGGATTGATGGTGTGCAAATACTAGAAACTTGCAGCCTGCCTGCAAGAACCATTATGTAAAATAAGCAGACTACTCTAATGTTTAAGAAACAAAAGCACTCAAGAAAAAACAAAAGAGAGGAAGTACCTCAATCACAGTTCCCAGGTAATCCAGAACTGCTGGGATCTTGGCCTCAGCAGAATCAGTATATATCTGGAGCACAACGTGAGGTTGTTAAAGGGTTCAAAGTTAGCTATCCAATTATAATTTATAATCAAAACTAAGAATAAGAAATGCAGTGGCTAGCATTCCCAGTAGAAGAAAGGAAACAAATGCAATGCCATAATTAGCAACCATGTTGGCCCCATGTGCCTATGCTATAAGCATAACTTGCATGAATACCTTATTAATAAGATTCTTCTCAGCAAATTTCAGTGAATCAACCTCCTCTTTTGTTTGGCAGGCCTTAATTTTCGCTTTTACCACCTCCAACTACAAAACAGATGATAAGCATCAGCTATGCCTACTATAATTTTTCTTAAGTTTGAGAAACAGACTAACAAGCAAACTTTACATGGCACATAAATGATGTGAATGAATATGGTGCCACAGCCAAGAAATCATACAACTGCTAAAAGATAGAGAAAAGAAATTTCAGAATCAGAATACCTATCTTAGCATGATTCAAGGAGATAACCAAAACAAAAGGGTATTTCATGTGAAACCTTAGTTTTGGCAATTATGAGTTCTGTTAGGGGGGTCCAATTGCAACATAAAGTGGAAGCAAGGGTTATGCAGTTTTGCAGGTCTATCAAAAGTAGACTGGGCTTAGAAGATACAAGATTATTTTTTCTAACATGCAGTAGGGAATCAGAATGCTATCGCTAGTCCAATGTAAAAATGTATTTCAAATCTATTTGTGGGCATATTTGTCATCACGATGGAATAGTTCATCAGAGTCCTAAAGTGTTTTCTTGACTTAATTTATCAATAACTTAATTGGTTTCCAAAATCCCACATATGCTCTTCAAAAACATTCATTGGTGCAAATATGGGCGATGCCTTTTAAGTACTTGTGTCTCTTGTCATCTTGCCAGTTTAATCCAAACTTGAAAATTCATGAACCAGACCTGTGCCATTGAGATTCCAGCCCAATGTCAGGATATTGGAAGTAGAGAAACAAAATTACAAGGCTTCATATAAGATAACAGCATAAATGGCAAAAATATAGTTCAGCTGGAACTTCAAGAAGCCAATAGCTACTTGTTCTCAACATATCAACTTGACTAAAGAGTGTTAGACATAAACATACTACCTACTTTCATTACCTCACGAAATAAAGCATTAATTTGTTTCATGTCCCTTTCAGCCAAATCTAAGAAGACCTGAGATCAGCAGGGGGGTGAGGACATAATAAAGATCAGCAATTGTAACAAGGACTACTAAGGGCATCTCACAGGTGAAAAAACAGATTTGACAAAACAGACACTGACCTGTTGCCTGCGCTTCACAGGAAGCTCGGAGAGAACATCATTTTTCAGTCTACGAATCATCACTGTTGCTTTCATCAAATTATGCAATTCTTCATGGTTACTTGCACCTTGATACAATCCAAATGTTCCCTGAAATTTCAAAACAGTAACCAACAAAATCCCTTACGACCTGATAGAACATCTACAAGGTAAAGAAATAGTGACTTACGCCTTTGCAATATCGATTACCATATTCGTGAACACTTTTGTATACATCAGGATACAAGGCTTCCAGCTGTTAAGTTCACAGAAATTTATAAATGAATGATCAAGTTCAAGATACAGATACTTAAATATATGCAGCTTCTCAATTAGGATTTAGAAGTACCTGTTTAAATAGTTCAATTGGTCGGGACAAAGCAGGAGTTCCACTTAACAATATTGCATATTGAGCCTTCTGTAATTGTTGAGAGAGAGAGAGAGAGAGAGAGAGAGAGAGAGAGAGAGAGAGATCAAATATACCCCTACTGAGTTTGCATCCTATTGCATTGTTTACCAAAGTGGACTTTACTATTCAAAGAATAAAATTCACTTTGAAAGATAGTTAATTCTCCAGTCCATATTTGAAAGAAACCTTAGGAGCAGTACACCTCAAAATACAGGTCTACAATGATTGCTCTAAGGGTTTCGGAAGTACGGAGAGAAAAAGTTAGCAGTAGTCATCAGTTCACAAGAGAAAGACCTTTATGACAGGAAGGGAGGCAGTTGTCCTCTTTGCTTGAGCATTTTTTAGAAAGTGCGACTCATCTGCAATCACAACCTGAACACAAAATATCATAAAAAGCAGCATATGCAATCAGTGGGAAAAAAAGGGAACAAATACCAACAGGATTTCTTAATGACTCTGTTTTGGGCACACATTTACATTTGTTAACTTAATAGAGGCTTGAGCTGTTTTGGAAGGAAAACATTATATAGTCTCTGTTCTTACACAAGTGATGATCCAAGATAATAAGATTGTGTTGTGTATACTAAAGAAAGTAAAAAGAACTTTAAGCTGATTGTTTCAATTCTCACCTTGAACTCTGATGCCATTAGTAAATTCTGTAATTTAGGGACTACATCATAGGAGATGATGTTAAATAGGCCATCAAGATGAATGGTCCCTTTGGTGTTTGAGGATACGACTGTAAATCCACTTCTGTTTGAACCCCCACATTGAGACAAAACAACCTGGTGACAGTGAAATTCAAATATCAAGTTTATAATAACACATCAGACCAGTGAGAATGTAAACAATATTCAAGCTGCATAGTCAAGAAGAGACTAGAACATTTATGCAGGGATAGCTGATGACATACAAGTATATCTGATGAAGGAATGTTCATCCATTGTTGAATCATCTGCAAGAAAGCAGAAAAGCACATCATTTTGGGCAAGATCAACCTTCTCAATAACAGAAGTGGATAATGCACTTACAGACGCCCATTGTAGACGCAAGGAAGATGGTGTTAGTATAAGAACAGGCCATGAGTCACGAACACAAGATGCAACAGCAATAGCCTGAAAAGAAAAATAAAGTGTAAGGTTTCAATTTAAGGCAGAATTTGGGAATGCTTTTTGCTGATGTAAATTTCAACCCCACGGAGGGCTCTTTACAAATCCCCTTATGACTAAGCTAGAGGAAATTCCACCACATTGGTAACCCATAACACCAATGTTCCCTATTATTAGAGTTACTAGAAATGGTATCAATTATTCTAGTTACTAACATTCTGACATCTGCAACCCAACATAATCATATGCATCACCCAATTTGCGATGTCCGCCAATGAGTCTATTTTTCAATGCTATTTAAGAGTTAGCCACAAAGTCAATCTAAGAGATAAAAGAGTTATTAAGAGTTGATGCAATTGAGTCTAAGAAAGACTTATCATCTTTTACTTTTTCCAAGAATCTTCTATTCTTGATAGACTTTTATAGTTTCTTAAAGTCAGCGGGGTTTTTGAAGCTTATAAGGCTCTCTCTTGTAAAGCAAATCAGACTTTTTATGAGTGAAAATTAAGTGTTGTTGAATACCTTGGTCCCCTGATATTTCTATCTATACTTTGCCCTCCATATTCTACTCTCTTTTTTTCTTCTTCATCTCTCTATTTTCCTTGCAATAATAGAAACCCTAAGTATTCTTCGTTTGTCCTTCAAATTTCTTCTGATTACTAAAGTTTCTCACATTTATTGGCTATAATACATATAACGATAGGAAGCACTCACCTAATGTGGTTCGATTTCATTAGTGTTCTTAGGTGACCATACTAATAAAGTTCTAAAAAGTTAAAATCCTTGAGACTAGGAGCTGCTTGGAAAAGATTAGGAATGGGAGACTTGTAGAAAGTACTTTCACATGCAGGATTGATTTTTTGGGACCATTTAAATGATTGAAGGTACAGAAAGGGTTCATATGAAGAATTTCTTGCCTGTAAAGTCTTTCCCAATCCCATTTCATCTGCAAGGAGAGCACGCCCTCCATGCTGCAAGATGAACCTAAAAAAAGAACAATACAGAAAAAGTTACAAATGAATAATTAAGAAAATGACTTAATATTTTATGGGAACAAAATAAAGATAAATAAAAATCCTCAACATTATCAGAAAAGCATAATTATACATTCAATAGCACACAACAGTCATCAAATAAGGAGAAATCTCCAGATTAACAATATACCTAACACCTTCTCGCTGAAATGGCAAGAGCTTTGATTCAATGCAACTAGGTATCCTGTCATATTGGTCTGGACAGTAAAGACACCAACAAAAGACAAAAATAAAAAAATAGCTTCAGAAAATAGGATGCAAAAGTTAGAAAAAGAAAAAGAAATGAAAATGCGTATAAAACCTGTTACTTTAAAACAGAGCAAAGATATAGGATAACACAATTGAGATTGAAAAATATAAAACCTGTTACTTTAAAACAAAGCAAAGATATAGGATACCACAATTGAGATTGAAATAGATAAAACCTGTTACTCATGAGTGTACCATCCAATTATAGGACTCAAAGACATGCTTTTTGACTATCTTTCTTTTTTCTTTTTCTTCTCTGAATTATATGTTTCGGATCTTTATTTATAAATTATGCATTCCACCAGAAAACAAAGTGAAATTGAAAACTAAAAAACGACAGCTCTTTCCATTATGCAGGAACTGAACTTCATTAATACTAGCATAATCACGATTTACCTCGAATATCTGGAACAACAAACGCAGCAGCAATAGCACGGTGAACTAAGGGATCCAAGTTATCTACCTGCACAAATTTGCAACAAAATATCAAATATGGTAAAGTTGAAGTTAAAAAACAATCCAGATTTGGTGAACTTCAAACATAAATGGTAACAGTGTATACAATGAAACTCAATTTATATTAATTTAAACTGAATCATCATGCAAAGCCTGAATAGAAACTGGAAAAGAGCAAGAGTTATCACCTCAACATTAACACCAGAAGTTTCATGAAGAATTTTTTCTGCTGGTGACAAAGAAGATATAGGGAACATCCACAACCTGCAGTTTCAACACTATTACATCTGGATTAGGCTCCAACTCACAACATGTCCAGCGTTTGTAAAGGACAACCAATGAACCAAAAGTATGAAGATAAAGGGAGTTGGGGAGGTATACCTCTCTTTTGCATTCCATGTGGATTTGGGGATCTTGCGGACAGCACCTACTAGCACCTGGTGCAAGATAGAACATAATCGATAAATCAAACAAAGAGTTTGACAAGTTGTAAATGAGCATTGTTTAAGCAAATAGAAGGAATACCTGGTCATAAGGAAACTTTGCAGCAATGTTTCCACTAGCATGAAGAAAAAATTTGACAGAGAGCTTAGGTAGCTCCTTCAGACGCTCATCTTCTTGCAAAATGGCAACAAGTGGAAGAAAGAAGCCGAGAGTTATACAGAAATTACTTAAGGTCAGCAGGCAGAACAGTGCAACCAGCAAGTAATATAATCAGTTGAATGCAAAAAGTTCAGGTGGGATGTTTCTTCCTGATCCGTTTTCAAAATTTAAGAGAAAACGATTAAATATGAAGAAAAAAAACATTTTAAGAGTAGGAACCTCCATTCATTCTCAATACTAGTTGCACTAAAAATGAAGCAATCAAAGTAGGTTTCATACACATTTTTTTCTTGGAAAGAGATGAATTTTGACACTGAAGTAATAGAGAAAATTTCAAAGCAATTGAAATGGGAAAGGAGGAAACTGACCAAGATTTACTTTACATGGGACTGATGAAGGTAATACTCTGGTCCCAGGAGATAAAGGTGCTACCTGCATTGTTGCCAAATAAATATGTATATAACAACACATCCTAAAAAAGAAAATGACTAACGGCACACCAATGGAAGTAATGAAGGTGTTAACTTTTTTTTTTTTTTATTTTTTTTTTTTTAAAGTCCCAAAAGCATGTAATAATTCAAAATTCAGAAATGGAGAAAGAACAAAGTGAAAAAGAGAGAACACTGTCAATTAATCAGGTATCTGAAACCCTAGGAACTTCAAGAAGGAAACAGGAAAAAAGAAAAGTTCCACCTTGTTAGGAAGAGAATTGGGAATGGGTTTCGCAGGGGAGCTTTGGAAGCAATTCGTGTTACTTTTGTTGATAGTGGAAGGAAAAGACTGATGCAGCTGGTGGTGATTATGTGAAGAAGAAAAAGAAGAGGAAGAACAAGCAGAAGCAGAGTTGATGCGTTGCTGAGCGAGTTTCTGGAAAGCGTCTCGTTCAAGAGAATCGAGTTCTTCGGCACTCAAGTCCCAGTCGTCATCCTCCAACGCCATTCTTGAACAGAAACTTAGAAAGTAAGAATCACACACTCGGATTGTGCAGAGTATTTTTGGTTTTGGGTTTTTGATTTTGCCCTTTCTGAGAAATGAACGTCTCTCAAGCGCCAAAAGTTCTCTTCCGTTACACGCTTGATTTGGCCGCTAACTTTTTAATTTAGTGGCTGGCCCAATAATAGCCTTGACGTCTAGGCCCATCACTAGACAGGCCCACCGAGCCAAAAATCCCCCTTCTTGTTTTTTTACGTTTTTGTTTTTTTAAAATGTCCCTTGTTACAATTGGGTAATTACAACAATGGTCATTTGTGTGTTCGAGTCCTCTTCCTCCAACATCGCTTGTATTAAAATAATATGCATGCAGTATTCTATATTGAAGCATACCATAATCTCAGGTATATAGGTAACTTGTAGGTGTCTTATAATTAGCCATTAAATTTATCATTATCAAACAAACTACTTAAGGTCAATTGCTTGCTTGATGTAATAATATTGTTCAATGCTTGTGGAAGTACAAGCACACTTTCCTTTTTCCTTTTTTTTTTTCCTCACATGTAGGAAATGGGAGGTTTACTCACACACACTGGTGTCTAGGAGTTTCGAGCCTAAAACCACTGGTCTAAGGCCAAACATACTTTTCCACTATGGTATGTCCCCATTGACAGAACACTTTCCTATTGAACACAACATAAAAGTAACCAATTATGGCTTAATCAATAATCAACTGTAGCACGACCCTTTGCCACATGCATTTTCCCACTTCTTAAGTACTTAATTTTTTTTTTCTTTAGCTTCTTTGCTTAGATGAATTGCATTGCATGTCTGCATTTTGCACTGAAGTGATAGTGCAAGGCCACGACATTGTAGGCACGATCCTCTTGTGGCATAGCAGCAGAATCTGCAACCAAATATTGCCAAGATAGCAAGAGTTGCCAAATATTTGATTCTGTTATAAATTTTGTGCTGCCATCTAAGGATAAAAAGTATTTTGCTTGACCAGATTTAGCATTAGATCTTTCGGCTGTAACGAAACACTTCATAGGAGCAAACATACGGCTTCATTTTACAGATAGTAGTGGCTCAAACATACAAGCATGGTTATTATCATAATACATGTCAAGCTTGATGGATAGAAGCCATTACTAAGCAAACAGAAATATAATAATGATAGCAGCAAGCAACTAAGTTCAGTACATTTGGAACTTTGCCTTTGTTTCCTCAAAGACCTGTTCTGCAATGACAGCCTCATTGCCATCTGCTCTTTTGATCTCCAAGTAAGCCTTTTGGTAGAAACCAGTACCCCTTAATGCATCCGAAATAAAATCATCAAAACCAATAGCAATGGCTGCTTCAGCCTTGGCTCCATACATCAGCCTCTGGTAGACATAAAAGTACAGATACACGTTATCGCTTAAACCACAAATGACTGCAGGGCAAAAATATTCAAATTATAGGCTTGTTCAACCTTGATCCTTGAAAGATGGATGGCACCAAAGCACATGGGGCAAGGCTCACAAGATGCATATATTTCACAGTCTGCAAGTTCAATCTGCTTCAGCTGCTTACATGCCTGGTAAAGCAAAAACTTTAGTAAGGATTATGCTACTTTCTAGAACACTATGAGAAGAGAAGAATTCATGCGAGGTAAGTCATCATTTCCATTCAAATTACCTCTCTTATTGCTGTCACCTCAGCATGGGCAGTTGGGTCTGTGTTCCTCAGGACCATGTTGTGACAACTCACAAGTACTTCATCATTGTGTACAACAACAGCACCAAAGGGGCCTCCATCTCCACATTCAACACCTTTATATGCTTCTTCAACCGCCTTCCTTAAGAACTTGTTGTCTCTATCTTCCCCATCTCCACATTCAACACATTTACATGCTTCGTCAACCGCCTTCCTTAAGAACTTCTTGTCTCTATCTTCCCCATCTCCACATTCAACATCTTTATATGCTTCGTCAACCGCCTTCCTTAAGAACTTGTTGTCTTTATCTTCCCCATCTCCACAGTCAACACCTTTATATGCTTTGTCAACCGCCTTCCATAAGAACTTCTTGTCTCTATCTTGTACACCTGGAAAAACCACAAATCAAGATGCAGAATAAAAATACAACAGAACTTGAGTCATGGGAATGAAATCATGAAAAATTTTATTTCACAGTGTCTGTAAGAAAGAGAGAAGATGAGCAAGGGCAACTTACTGTTAGCTTCCTCCATTTTGAAGTTACGTTGATTTCAATGTGGATGCAAGGTATGGAGAAAGCAACTGGTTTCATGTTTATATATGCAGCAAAGATCCACACAACTATTCATTATGTGATTATATTTTATTTGGTTAAGTTTTCGAAGTGGGACTTAAATATTCTTCAACACTCTCCCTCACGTGAGGCAACTCTTTAATGGGTCACACGCAAAACAAATTCCACATTGGTCACCTTTAAAAAAATTAAAAATAAAAATTTGGGATTTGTTTGATTTTGGTTCAACTTGAGGTTTTGTTTGATTTGGGTTTAATCGGGCCTAATCTCTCAGCCCACTTAAATTTCAAAGGAATGAATTTGTAACCAACTAATAGCAACATTGATATTGTCCCAAACTTAACTACATGTTTAGCAAGTGTGGAGTTTCATACAAAAGATCTCGATGTGATTAATAGTAGAACCATTCATTATAGAGGAATGCTAGCAACCTTCTCTCTAACTTTCTCCTTTGGACTTTCTCTTTTTGTTGCTTGACATATGTCATTCTCCTTACACTTAAAACAATGTCATCAATATATTATACAAGCTAATTTTTGTTTTCCAAGTTTACCCTTATTAAATGTATTCAATTTATTAAAAAAATTCAAAACTTTCTTACCATCTTATTTTTTTTTTCCTAACACCAATTATTTTTTTAAAAGAAAATATGTGCTTTCAAGAGGAAATGTAAAAAAAAAAAATCCTTTGTGTTTAAAAAAAATAATTAATAAGATAGTAAGAAAGTTGTGAAATTTTTTTGGATAAATTGAATACATTTAATAAGAGTAAACTTGGAAAGCAAAAGTTAACTTGTATAATATATTAATAACATTGTTTTAAGTGTAAAGAGAATAACACATGTCAAGCAAAAAATGGAGAAGGTTAGAGAGAAAGTTGCTCGCATTCCCCTTCATTATATGTTATATTTTATTTAGTTACGTGAGACTTCAATATTCTTAAACAGATATCGCATGGAAATTTGCCAAGAGGACTTGATGGAGGAATCTGTCAATTTGAGTTGATATATGCCTTTTGTTTTCTAAGTTGCCTATCTTCTCCTACTTTAAAGAATAATATCTCTTGGTTATCTTCCTTTTATATTACATTTTCACCTTTTATCTTCCTTAAAAATTTAAAAAGCATCGAAAAAAAGAATCAAATAAATTATTTTTCTACCATTCGAACTTTTATTCTATGCAAAAACCATTGCGAATGATGGATTGACAGATTCACCATTCTCTATTAGGTTATACTTTCATTTCATTTTTGAAGAAATACAAATTCACTAAAGAATAACCAAAGAACAAGCCCACCAAGGGGCCAACAAGAAAACACACCAAAAACCTCAAGCCCACAAACTTGCGTTCGAGGATTAGGCTAGGCTATGAAAAAGGGCCTTTGGTGTTCATTCGAGAGCAAACAATCCCGCGGCCGCCGTCTGATGGCTGAAACTGTAGAGGACGATTCCTTCAAAACCCCTCTGTTTGCTTGATTTCTTTGTTCGTTGATATTCTGCCT
Source organism: Prunus mume (assembly GCF_029339155.1). Taxonomy (NCBI): domain Eukaryota; kingdom Viridiplantae; phylum Streptophyta; class Magnoliopsida; order Rosales; family Rosaceae; genus Prunus; species Prunus mume. Next base: position 34,019,087 of record NC_142699.1, read on the forward strand.
GGCTTTTCAGCCATTCTTTCGCCTCCTTTTCCTCTCCGAACAAATTCCGATGCCCACTCGCATTTGTGTGGTTTGGTTTCTTTGTTATTCACATGAGCACATATATATCTTTTATTCGATGTGTTTTAACTCTCTTTTTTTGTTCCCTTTCTTTCATTTTTAAATTGAAAAAGTTGATTCAGCAAAGAAAATATTTTACTGGACATTTGAAAAAGAGTGGCTTTGATTTGATGCAGTTCCCAATGATCGAACGCGAAATATATACAAGTTTCAGCCTCGTCTAAATCAATGTCATGTTGAAGATTTTACAAGTTGATGATCTTTTGCCACTCAATTTCAGACAATGGTGTTGTCGAACATCGAATTTGTAATCTTTGTGGTTATGTTATGTTTGCTGTAAGTGCATAATTGGAAGGAGACCCGTCATTTTCCTTTGCCATTTGGTAAATCTGCACGCCTATATCTTCATGATGAAACAGAAGTACTTCTGATGCCATTTTCTGCTGCTCTCCATTCCTACCTAGGTTTCACTGAAATAGGCAGTGGACCGTCATGGAACCAGTCTGGGGGCAAACTCCGGGAGTTTGGAAGTGAATGAGCATGTTATCCCACTGGGCTCTAAATTCATCGTTCCAGAAGAATTCCCTCGGTAGCTCAGGTGATACGTTTTCGAAAACGGTTCTTGTACGGTACTGCGTAGGGCCTAACTAAAATTTGAAAACAATGTTACAAAGAAAGACGCATTCATTCATAATGAATAATGTGACATGAGAATTGGATTTGTATTGGACTAAAAAAAATTGAAAAAAGCGAGTACAATTTCCAGACGGCTATACTATTTGATAAAGCAAAATTAAGAAATAAAACCCTCCTAGTTGCATTAGAATAAAATACGTACGCGTAAACAGAGTATCGCCGCGCAGCTATAGTATCTCTGTTAAAAAAATTCAAAGTATCAAGTATAGCCGCGCGGCTTGACTATTTCTTTTAAATAAATAAGAAATAACAGTGTATAGCCGATCGGTTCTTTAAAAAAATTGGAAAAAAAAAAAGAGTATAGCCGCTCGGCTATACGATTTCTTTCAAAGAAATAAGAAACTCTCATCGGTCTCGTCTATGTGAGAAATTAATAGCTTCAAATCATCCTCAGTCAAGTCGGACCATTCTCCTTCGTGATGAAGAGGCTGAGTGAAGCACTGGCCATTGAAGGTGGTGGTTGTGAGCTGAGGACGCTGACAAACTAGGATCGGATGATAGCTCTCTGTGCCTGTGGCTGCTGAAGGAATGGATGAGCCTAGAATATCCGGAAAAACAGACGCAGCAGCAATAGGGCGGTGAACTAAGGGATCTACGTTCTCTACCTGCACAATTTTGCAACAAAATATCAAATATGGTAAAATTGAAGTTAAAAAACAATCCAGATTTGGTGAACTTCAAGCATAAATGATAACAGTGTATACATTGAAACTCAATTTATATTAATTTAAACTGAATCATCATGCAAAGCCTGAATAAAAAATGGAAAAGGGCAAGAGTTATCACCTCAACATTAACACCAGAAGTTTCATGAAGAAATTTTTCTGCTGATGACAAAGAAGATATAGGGAACATCCATAACCTGCAGTTTCAACACTTACATCTGGATTGGGCTCCATCTCACAACATGTCCAGCATTTGTAAAAGACACAACCAAACCAATGAACCAAACATAAGAACATAAAGGGAGTTGAAGAGGTATACCTCTCTTTTGCATTCCATGAGGATTTGGGGATCTTGCGCACATACTAGCACCTGGTGCAAGATAGAACATAATCGATAAAGCAAATGAAGAGTTTTACAAGTTGTAAATGAGCATTGTTTAAGCAAATAGAAGGAATACCTGGTCATAAGGAAATGTTGTGGCAATGTTTCCACTAGCATGAAGAAATAATTTGACAGAGAGCTTAGGTAGCTCCTTCCGACGTTCATCTTCTTGCAAAAAGGCAACAAGTTGGAGAAAGGAGCCGAGAGATATGCAGAAATTACTTAAGGTCAGCAGGCAGAACAATGCAACCAGCAAGTAATAAATCAGTTGAATGCCAAAAAGTTCAGAATGGTATCAAATTGGAAGATTCAACCATTGGTGAATGTCAAGGTGGGATGTTTCTTCCTGATCCATTTTCAACATTTAAAGAGAAATCTGTGGAATATGAAGAAGGAGGAAAAGAAACATTTGTCTGTCTTTTTAAGAGTAGGAACCTCCTATTCATGCTCAATACAAGTTGCACAAAAAATGAAGCAGTCAAGTAGGTTTATACACAGATTTTTTTTCTTGGGAAGAGATGAATTTTGATACTGCAGTAATAGAGAAAATTTCAAAGCAATAAACTGACCAAGATTTACTTTACATGGATGGGACTGATGGAGATAATACTCTGGTCCCAGGAGACAGAGGTGCTACCTGCATTGTTGCCAAATAAATAAGTTTATTACAGCACATCCTGAAAAAACAAAGTGACAATGAAGGTAGTGAAGGTAGTGAAGGTCTTAACTTTTTTTATTTATAAATATTTCTTTTTAAAAAAATGTCCCAAAAGCAGGGTAATAATTCAAAATGAAGAAAGAACAAAGTCAAATAATCAGGTATCTGAAACCCTAGAAACTTCAAGAAGGAAAAAAGAAAAGTTCCACCTTGTTAGGAAGATAATTGGGAATGGGTTTTGCAGGGGAGCTTTGGAAGCAATTCGTATACATTATTTGTATTCAATAATATGTGAGAATTTTGTGTATACTTTGTGAATTTTGGTGTATTATTGAAAATGTTATAATAAAAAATACTTGTATTAAACATAAAAAATATGTACATACATATTCAATACGAGTATAGCCGCGCGGCTATACTATTTCTTTTAAAACAATTCGAAACCGAGTAGATTTTATTTCTTTTATAAACAACGAGTATAGCCGTGCGGCTATACAATTCATAAATAACTTGTCCCCATTTCTAACAATGCAGTTTGGACTCGATTATATTAGCACAATGAGATGAGGGTTAATATATCCAACGGTCGAATTGGATTGACAGCATTTTAAAAAGATGCGCCTGAAAAGAGAGATGGAAGAAGCAGAAACCCTAATCGCGGAGGAGGAAGAAGCAGAAGAAGGACGATTCTTCGCATGCTATCTGTTGAGCTCTCGCAGCCCCCGCTACAAAGGCCACACCTATATTGGGTACCTTCCATCTTCCCCTAATTCTTTTTTTTCTTTTTTCAAATTCCCAATCTGTTGAGAATAATATGATCAATCTTGATTTGAACATTTTCGATCTGAACTTCTTTAAAGTTTGAGACTTTCTTGTAGAGCTTGGAGCAATAAGAGAGCCCACTTGAACTCTGCCTTTGTTTGTGCTTATTTGGGTGATTCTGATACAGATTCACAGTGAACACACGGCGTCGTATAAGACAGCACAACGGTGAAATAACGCAAAGTGCTTGGAGAACGAAGCGGAAGCGTCCATGGGAGATGGTGTTGTGCATATATGGTTTCCCAACTAACGTTTCTGCTCTCCAGGTCTCTTCATTTCTTTCTTTTGTTCTCTTTGCAGTTAACTTGTCTATGGATTGCTCTGCATGATCTGTTTGTGTTTTTAATTTGATTGATTGGGACAAATTTCGTGAGAATTATATTCTGATAATTGTGTGTCATTTGCGTAGGCACCAATTCTAGGATCAATTTGGGCCTGATTAAGATTTGACTAATTGGGATTTATATTAATTGGAAATTTGGGACCTTCTTTCTAATGTGCCCTTTGGAACTTTGCAGTTTGAATGGGCCTGGCAGCACCCCAACTGTATCGGAGGCGGTTAGGAGGCTGCTGCAAGCTTCAAATCACGGGGAGAGCTTGTCAGTAAGATCAAACTTGCATACACCATGCTCACTCTCCCTCCTTGGCAGAGGTATCATCCTATTATCTTCCTTGTGAGTTGTGAATGGATGAATATACATATGCTTTTGCTGTTATTGATGGAAACTGATATTGTTTCTATGTATCATCAGCTTGAACATCACTGTAAACTTCTTTTCAACCTAGTACACCAAACATTCTGCTGGTTGTCCACGCCTTCCAGAACAGATGAAAGTCAAAGTCTGCTCCATGGATGAGCTTCGTTCCTGTACTAAACTATCTGATGACCTTTTGGAAAATGAAGATGAGCGGTGTCAGGAAAGGGAATGTGATGAAGATATGAATTCCAGTACACTACCCGAAGAAACATTATTGGACTTCAGGACTCATAATTCAGCAGATGATCAGCAGAGTGATAGTGGCAATAGAATTAGTGAAATATATGGATGCAGAAAAGAAGTAGGAGAAGATGAGTGGTATAATGGAAAAGAATGTGATGAAGCTATGAAAGATGGTGCATTACAGGAAGAAACATTATCAGATCTTATAGTTCAAAGTTCAGCAGATGATCAGCAGGATGATACTGGCAAGATAATTAACGAAGCATATGGATGCAGTCAAGTAGTAGGAGAGGATTGTACAGAGCAATTTGGTTTTATGGCATCGCCAGTGAGAACGCCATCTTCAAATATCACTACCTCATTTGACACAGAAGTAACTAAAGATATAGGTTTGTGTGGATCTTCTGATGACATGAGTGTTGATTTGGGCCGACCTGCAAGGGAACAATCAACAGCTATAGTTGCAGACGATGATCAGTCTCCCAGCAGAAGCTATCTCCGGCCTTGGCAGAGGTATCATCCTATTATCTTCCTTGTGAGTTGTGAATGGATGAATATATACATATGCTTTTGCTGTTATTGATGGAAAGTGATATTGTTTCTATGTATCATCAGCTTGAACATCACTGTAAACTTCTTTTCAACCCAGTACACCAAACATTCTGCTGGTTGTCCACGACTTCCAGAACAGATGAAGGTCAAAGTCTGCTCAATGGATGAGCTTCCTTCCTGTACTAAACTATCTGATGACCTTTTGGAAAATGAAGATGAGTGGTGTCATGAAAGGGAATGTGATGAAGATATGAATTCCAGTACACTACCCGAAGAAACATTATTGGACTTCAGGACTCATAATTCAGCAGATGATCAGCAAAGTGATAGTGGCATTAGAATGAATGAAGAATATGGATGCAGTAAGGAAGTAGGAAAAGATGAGTGGTATAATGGAAAGGAATGTGATGAAGCTATGAAAGATGGTACATGACAGAAGAAACATGATCAGATCTTATAATTCCAAGTTCAGCAGATGATCAGCAGGATGATACTGGCAAGATAATTAACGAAACATATGGATGCAGTGAAATGGTAGGAGAGGATTGTACAGAGCAAATGGCACTACCTCATTTGACACAGAAGTAACTAAAGATATAGGTTTTTGTGGATCTTCTGATGACATGATTGTTGATTTGGGCCGACCTGCAAGGGAACAATCGACAGCTATAGTTGCAGACGATGATCAGTCTCCCAGCAGAAGCTATCTCCGGCCTTGTGGAGCTGAGGTAATAGATTTGACAACCCCAGCTCCCCTATGACTTGACTGGTTCTCCCAATTTCATCCAACTGTAGAATAGAATGTTGTACATGTGTACTACAAACAATCAAACAATTGTACATATATGTTTGATGATTTTATCGAATAATTTAGAGGAATTCAGTGTCATCTTTGCCTGATGGCACATTGTAATCACAGTATATACTAATAGCCTTCTGGTTAAAGTCTTACAGTTTGAATGAAATAAAAGATCTTTTTTACTCACTTCACTTGCTACGTTTTATTCTGTTATTGTATATCACATATCATCTGCTCTATGAATTAAGAGACTGGAAGAGTTGCTAATTCCAAGTTAATTAGAGCAATTTTAAGTTACAACAAGCTAGCAATATTTGGTCAAATTAACAAATTAAGAGTAAATTTACTAGACAAATAGAATCAGTTCATTGATAACTCAAAAAGGTACACAATTAAAGAAACTAAAGCCGATCAAAATCGTGGTACAAATATATTCATCAATACTCAGTTCTCTGCACACATTGAAAATTAGAGAGCTACAGCCATCACTTGTAGAATTAATTCCTTATACACCAACCAGGAGCTGATCTAATGTCGCTTGGGACCAGTTAGACAATTGGCTACTTTGGGTTTCACCAATCGGATCAACATCATGAGAGACCACATTCTCAAAGTTACTTGGGCTCCAAGCTTCACCGAGTAGTTGTTCCATGTTGGCCGTCGTATTTTCCTCATTCTCAAAGTTACTTGGGCTCCAATCTTCACCAAGTAGTTGTTCCATGTCGGCCATCGTATTTTCCTCATTGTCAAAGTTAATTTGGGTTTCACCAATCGGATCAACATCATAAGAGACTGCATCCTCAAAATTACTTGGGCTCCAAGCTTCACCAAGTAGTTGTTCCATGTCGGCCATCGTATTTTCCTCAAAGATTGTCAGATCAATCGGATCAAAGCCCACAAGATCACCACCAATTGGACTGGAAGAGCAGCCTTGTTGAGACGATGATTCTGTTGATCCCATTTGATCATCTTTTTTCAACTTTTTGTTTGTGGTCATCTTCTTTTCTTCTTTATCTTGTGATCCACGCTTTAGATTTGTTGCCTTGATCCCGACCCTATCGTTCTTCCTCATCCGGCAAATGACAAAATCAAAATCGTAACTACGTTGATTGTAGTCATTCTTGGGACCATCGAAAAGACTATATTCATCTAGTAGCCACCCTGTGTGATCCTCGGAACCTTTATTCTCATAGCGAAACTTTCTCTTTCGGCCAATGGGGTTCGGGTTGGGATTTCCAGAGACCTTTTCATGAACCAATTTGGAGGATTCAGTTTCGCTCCATGTACCCCCGTTGCCAATCCTTCGATCCATCCGCTTGGGGGTTAACTTCTTGAGCTTGGAGATGAAGTACAAGTCTGTATCAACGAGTTGCGGCCCTCCGTATTTTTTCCAAATCTCCGAAGGCTCTGTGTTGTTGCCGAAGAGATTGCTGGCATGGAAGAAATTGTTGTATAGCGACATGAAGGGCTTGCTCTCTACCAAAAACGGGTAGAGAAAGGAACCCACAATCTCTTCATCGGAGGGCCTGAAACGAAAACCGAACGGCACAAGAGACTCTTCCATTGCTTGATGCTGCTGATAATGAAAGAACACAAGAAAAGAGAGAGTAGAAGAGAATTCAAGTTTCAAGTGAAGTTTTTGTCTGAATTTCTCTGAGTGTTGTTGCGAACAAAGAGCATCTCAGTCACTGCTATTTATAAGTTTCCTTGGCGAGCATCTCACTCACAGAATCAATGTGGTAATGAAACAACTAGAGCCTGTCAACTTTTAACTTTGAGCATCTCTCCTCACTGAATCTGGAAAATCCTTTTATTTTATTTTATTTTTAATTTGAGAGAAATTCGGAGAGTCGGTTGTGGTAATTAAGGAAGTAGTACCTGTGAACTTTTAACTTTGAGATCCAACGGCCCAGATAATAGTACCGTTGACATCCAACGGCTTATTGTGGGAGAGTTAATATTGGAGAGATCGTGTCCGAATAGTTAGTACTTAGTGGGAGAGAGAGAAAGATCAACTCCATCTTTGTTTTATTTGTTTTTTGTTTTTTGTTTTTTGTGTGCTGCTGCTTTAATTTTTGTTAATGCAATATTTTTAAGTGAAATAAAATTGTTTGTAGAATTTTGATTTTTATTATTTTAATTTGTTCAGAAAAATGAATCTCTGACGGTGATGTAGCCTGTAGGCACGAAATTGGCGGGACAATCGAATTTGATGATTATGGGGGATGTGAAAGGGAGGGGGTTGTATAGGTTTCGCAAAGGTTGAAACTTTGAGGGTGAGGGAGGGATGAGAAGGGTCTGTTTGTATGTGATGAGAAGGGGCTCTTGTTCTTGTTGGGGTTTAGGGTTTGGTGAGGATGGGAAGAGAAGAGGGTTGAGAGCACGACAGTGGAGGAGGAAGAGGCCATTGTTGAACTTTTGGGATTGGGATTGAGAGTGAGGTGGGGAGCTGAGAAATCACAACCACTTTGTACTTGTTATAATTTAATTATTAAATAAATAAATAAATGCAAGAGACATGAAGGTTAACTATCCCGTTACTTAGGTGTTAGGATTTTTTTTTTTTTTTTTTAATTAGGAGTAAATTGGGTTTTAATTTTAAGATGATGTGACAATTTGTAAATCTATTAGATTAAATTTTAATGAGGTGTCGTATGGATAACAAAAGTAAAGCAAATCATGGCAGGGAAAATGAGAGCAGAGGATCCGAATCTTTTAGATTGTTGGTAACTTGCCAGACTACTTGCCTACTCCTTACTCATTCCTTGTACTTGGTGGTGGACGGTGGATACTGGGGTGAGGAGTGTGTAGTTTGCCTTGGTGGTGGACGGTGAATACCGGGGTGGTGAGGAGGTGTGTAGTTTGCCCCGCTGCATATTGACTTTTTAGTAGCTATGGTCATGAACTTAGACTCAACTTGCATTTTTCTGCGCAACTCACAAAATGAAGTAATAAGTCTGGTCTTGTTAATGTTTTAACTACCAAACCCACCACCTTCAACAAAATTCTAATTTTAATTATTAAAAAAAAAACGTTTTTGACATTTAATAAATAAAAAAAACGTTTTTCACCCGGGATTCTACTGGACTGCCTGGACCATAAAACGGAAAAATGCATCATTTGTCAAGACAAAAACTTGTTTTTCTCATCAAGAGCCTTGACAAGTTAATGGTGAGCTTGTTCACCCGACCTATGGGTCCTAAGCTACCATCTGCAAATTTCAACAGGCAAATCATGCATTCACTTCCTAATACTGAAAGTAATACAATATTGCCCCTGGGTATCGGAGTTAAAATCTCTTCCCTGGAAATAATAAAGGGTCTAGAGTGCAAAAAGAATCAGCATACTCCATCTCCAGATTTTCCTTTTCCAATCATCAATCTACACGTGAGTTCATGAATCATGCACCATGGTTGCCAACCTGCGATCGTCCAATATGTGACAGCCTTGTTGATTGAGTTAGGGGTGTCTCTTCATCGACATCAATATCGGAGGCTGATCCACTGTTGTTAGGGATAAAAATATCAGATGACTTTTTCTCCATCTTCCAATCCTGTATTGGCCGCCATGGAAAAACAAGTGTTAGAACAAATATAAGGGGGTTCAATGACTCCAAACATTTTATTAACACTAGACATAAGGAAAGTAATCAGATTCTTGAGAAAATAAACCTTTGAAATTCTCTCCGGAATACTTTCAGAAGGTAGTTGAGATGCACGAACATCCTTAACCTTTATATAGTTGTACATGACAACACCACACAATGCTGCAGGAAAAATCAACTTACGGGTTAATTAAAGTTCTAAATTCAATAGTGTACACACTGCAGTCGTAAACTGATACCCCCAGATAATATGGAAGGAGAGCTACCTATGGCATAACCAATTATGTTCAGCCTGGTAATCATAGACTCTGGAAATATAACAGTTGAAAGGGCAATCAATATCCAGTCTTTTAGAACACCAGCAACCCGGATGGTAACTGCTCCAGTTCTACCAATTACTAAGAAAATGGAGAAGTTCAACGCCAAAGCACAAAGAGCATTGGAGAAAAATATCCAGAAGTTGAACTGAATCTGTGAAACTTCCATGGAAGACTTCTCAAGTAATAACCAGGGCACAGACAGGAAGACAAAGCTGCAAAAACAAAAGAATTAATGGTGAGATGCTGATGGGATGGCATGTGTTAAATCATGCATCAATGGAAACAGTACTTGAGTAATAGAACTATGTTAAATCACATGCATCATCAATACGGAGATGCATGGTATAGATGGATCATGCATACACTGATTGTAAGATCACTACGTTTCATCCACTAAATTATGAACCTCAGCATACAGATTCAGAAAATCGACATTTAAAAGAAGCAATAAATCTCATCCACCACCAAAATTAAATTCTAGAAATGAATCAATATCCTCTATTAAGATTGGATGCCAAATGATTAAAGAGTTACTTATTCATATTTTGTGCTCAACATATATAGTATACAGGCAGTCGCCTAAATTGCAATTCATATAACACTTCTAAGTCAAGCATCACAATATAATACCTGCATGGAGCAATATAGTATAAGCTGGTGATCGGATTTAGAGTCAAGCCCTTCTTCTGGAGAAGGACTTGTGTTAAGACCAGCCTAAGAGCCTCTGCAAAGATGCCCGTAACCTGGTAAACTGTACCAACTACATTAAAATGAATCTCCCCATATGACGAAATGACAACTCCAACACTGACCAGCACCATGTTTGAGAACACGTCGCACCTTGGTTTGTCAGTGCCACACAAAACAGCCATGATAAAAGTAGCCACTGGCACTGCAGCATGGAATGCAGGTATAAGCAGCCATTTATTTTAAAAGCATCATTATTGAAGTAAAATAGAATTCACAAGTCTCTGTGCATACTTAAAGCTTTGAGCATTTGGATGAACGCCACAGAAATATGCAAGTAAGCAGTGTTTCCAAACCTGTAATGACAGAAAAACAAAAGTTCAAAACCAAAAAAAATGTATGAACTCTCCTGTCTTGACTGTTGATACAATTACACAAAGAAAAACTCAACAACCCTGCAATTCCTAAATGTGGGTATTGCATTTGTCCCCAAGTCCGAGGAATTTGACATTCTACAGCGGGGAATCTCAACCGAAGTCCATGTATGACCACTTAATCAGAGATTGCTTAGAAAAATTTGTCTGCAAACAGATTGACAAAAGGAAACATGCAATCTCTAGTATTGTACTATCTTTATATCTTCAGTGTTGAGAGGCATGAGCCTGGTTATAATCAGATCTACAAATGTTGACCACAAGCTTACAAATATATGTCACGAACCGTTTAAGCTTTCTTCCCTGAGTTTGAACACTAACAGAAGACCAGACACATGATACCTATTCATGCCCATTGGTGATCACATTGTTAGCAAAACCACAGCCCAAATATGTTACATTTCAGTGCTTACCAAAGACTTGATGCAAAGAAGGCACTGATTGGTATTACACAAGTTGCATATCTGCCACAGGAAGAAAAGCAATTAGAAAAACAACTTGGATAAACAGAGGAATAATAAAGAGTTGGAACAAAAAAATAGCCTACATCACTTACATTTCAAATGTCATTTTGACAGGAGCTACAACCTGCACAAGATACAGAGAAATAAATGAAGATTAAAAATCACTTATGCATAAAAGATTAACAAAACAATAAAAATAAGGAGCTATTGATGCAATTTGCCACACATGCATAACAGAAACTACAAATACAAACTACAAATTTGGCACATAATGGGGAAAAATGAACCAAGAAACGAAAGTTGCACAGCATGTGTACCTCCCCACACTTTCTGACAAACTAAATTTGCAAGTTCAAAATTGGGTTATAAAGCTCTCCAGTCAGAAAGTGTAAATATAAATCTTGTCCCACCCTAGCCATATGGGGCATCAGTTGCATACCGTGTCCCACTACAGACTAATCTAACCACTATCTTTTTGGCACTCCCCTTCTCATTCAGATGTGGAAAATGCAAATTCAAGCATTGAACTGAATGAAGATGCATCAGTTTTGAGATCATTCGTGTATTAACTACTTGTAAGAGCAAAATAAGGAAATAACCAACAGTGGAGGTAAGAATCCTCACAGAAATAACAACACTGGCTCAGACAAGAGCTTAAGGTAACTAAAGTAGTCATAAAAAATTCAAAACCGAAATGGTTGGTGTGTGTGCGTGTGTTTTTGTGTGGTAATTGGGTAGAAGTGAACAGCGGGAAACAATTTTTCAGGGAAATGACATTCGACCATTTTGACTATTGGCTAAAAGAAAATTCAAGACAGTGGTTACCTATCTACATGTTAAACTGGCTTGACAGAGATTTCAACACCGATGTCAAAAACAATAAACAGAAATAAAAGCATATCCAAAAGTAAAGATGTCAGTCATACCTTGAAAACACGAACAAGTAAAAATGCTACGAGTCCAGAAAATCCCATATGAATCATCGTAAGTGTTATGGGCAATGGAAAATTGAAGTATTTTGGAGACAGTACCCACTGCAAAGAAATTCATACAGAAGAACTTCAATAAAACAAATAGGGAGATTAAAGTTCCAGTTTCAGTTTAACCATACAGAGAATCATTAGGTATATAACCCATGGATGACTATTACATAGATATAAACATTCAAACCGGTAATGAGTGATGACAAGATATTCAAATGAAATACTGAGGAGGAAGGAATTACCTTGTTGTACAATATAACGCCAGACGAAAGCAGAATGTAGATGAACAGGTAGAAATAAGTCAGTACCAGCGGCTTGCTGATCATCTTGGGCATTTCCTTTTATCAAAAGACCTAATGTTATCAATTCTGGCTTTAGACCATCTTATGCAATATTTCTCACACACCAAACTGCAAACCGCAGATGTTATGCAGCCCTAAACCCAGAAGAAGACCTCATGCACTCAATTATAAATTTGTGTCAGGATCAAATCTTGCAATGGCTGCTCCAATTCAGATATCTAGAATGCTTTAAAACCTGAAAGTGAAGGCTCAGTGAGCAGAACATACTACAACAGCATAACCTTAACCAAACATGAAGGAAAGCATAACACATTTCTTTATTAAAATAAATAATAGGAAACAGTACAAAATCAGCATTGAAAGTGAAGCTGCAACCAATTTGGACAAATACAAAATCTGATCCAAAACCATTATTAGTAACAAGCACTGAACAAGGAACCACGCAATAGTTTCTTCATTAACTAACAAGACCAACATTTCCAAATTAAACAACAAAAAGGGTAGATCTATAGGAACCACACAACCAAGTGAGAAAAACCCAAATCAGGTTCTGATCTAACACACAAAACCCATGTCTATTTCAAGAGGAACCAACTTACCCAAGAGTCAAAATCAACTAAATCTGAACAAGCTCGCTTAATTTCAGAGATCGACCCACTTGGAAAACAGGCAGAAACAGACACACAGAAAGAGCGAAAGAGCGAAAGAGAGAAAGAGAGAGAGACGGGATCAGGAGAAAAAATCACTGTGGAAATAGTAGAGGACAGTGGTTGGGTAACAACAATAAATAAGCCTGGGAAAGCTAAGATGACTGTGGGGTTATCGATGAATCAGAGAAACTGAGAACGTGGGGTTGCCTGAATAAGAAGAAAGAAAATTACTAGTAACCAAGTAAAGAAGCAAGCAAACAACAGAGGGCCCTTCTTCCCTTCTCGTGCCTCTCTCTGTACAAGCGAAAGAGAATCCAACAGTATCTTCGGCCGAAGGACCAGAGCGTTATCTGGGCCTCGAGCTTTATGGCACTGTCTCTCTTTGTGACTTACTGGCTTTGTTTGCCTTGCTAGGGACTGAACTGAATGAATCTACACGTTCTTATTAGCCTCCTTCCCCGGGGTTTTGTTTTCTCCACTATTGTACCGGACAGCTTAATTGATTCGTCTAATTGTCACCTGATTAATTTGATGTGAATTTATAAGGCCCCCACCAATAGAAATTATAACATGATTACACGATTACGCACGCGACCCTACTCTAATACCATACTATAATTACTTTTTATTATTTATTATCCATTGGTCTAATTTGCATTTTTGTACCTATATATGTGTCTTAAACTCTCAAACTCGAATTCCATAAATTTCGAGTTCGAATCTCATAGATGACTCCAAAAATATACCCTTCGGGTTTGCATTGCATTCCTTTTCATATATTGGTCCCAAAGGCTATCTGGCTGCTATGCTCAAAATAATACCACATGTTTTATCACACGAAGGTGAGATATGTATGTGAATGGATGAGATTTCCCCCCCCACTCTTGCATTATTAGGGAGTGTGGGGACATTGGGACCTTGTAACTTTGCTGCCACTCAATGCCTAATATGGTAATATAATCATAAACACATCTTTAACTCAATGTGTGCAATGGTAATATTATATTACACCATGATTAAAAGGTGGTGAGCAAAATTATTAACCATCTCATTTCCCCACCTTCCCAATTTCAGAACTAGGTTATATATAGAGCCATTTCTGATATACCTAATAGCTGCCTGCAAGTTGTCAAGTTGGATGGGTAGAGGCTAGAGCCTAGACCCTCCTTGGATAATATATATGTATATATATATATATATATATTATAGTAGGTAGAATTGTGGTCAATGCATATTAATTTATTTTTGGTGTTTAGAATTTGATTGGACAGGCTAACTTCTTAGATTTAAAGCTTGCTGAAGGAAGAAATGATTATTTTATTTTATTTTGTCGAAGTGTGTTTCTTGTTTGAGGTTCTTCTCCCTTTTTTCATTAAAAAAATGTTTAAATTAAAGGTAGAAGATGGATTACTCATGAAGAAAACTCGTCTCATCTAATCTCTACAAAATGGTAATAACAACACCTTATGACTTATCCATCTTAATCCCCAAAAAATAAAAATCTTTCACATTTGCCTTCATTTCCTCCTTCAACATACCTTAATTTAGTAACTTATATAATTCAATCCTAGGCACTAAACGAGTCCGAAATGCAAAAACATATATAGGTCATATGGATCTTCCATTAAAAAAATTGGAAATTACAATTTGCTTTTCATCTTGGTCCATGAGGGGCTTTGACATGAATGAGTCAAACCAATTCGATGGCTCGATGAAGAATATGGTGCAATATTGATACTCCCCAAAAAACTCTTGAAATTTGTAGGGAGATCTAACAAAAGTGATGGGCAAGGTGGTGGATTGCATTCGGAAGGCGTGGAATTTGCTATGAACAAAATTAATGGTCATCAATAGGATAGGATTTTTGAATTTTGGGTTGGACCACGAATATTAAATAAAATTAACATCAAACAACAAAATTGATGTTGGAATCATCCCTCAGGCCAACTTTTGGACAGCTGCATTACTATTTAAATGGTAAGCATGGCAAATTATTTCTCTAATCTCAGCCATGCCTTATGATGAAATCTTCGTAATAAATGCTATAAGAGCATCTCCAACCGATATGTCAAAAGTCCACATAGACATTTAATGGTTAGAAATAATATCTCACATCACTCCAACCGAATTGTCAAAGTTGATGTGGAATGAAGACTAGAGGTTCAATTTATTTTTGACATCCCAAAAGCAAGATGTCAAATGAATATTTTATTATTTTCTAAAACAATTTGGTTGTAACTTTTATTTATTATTTTCCTTTTTATTTTTTTTCTTCTTTATCTTAAATGATTTGACTGTTACAATAATTATTTATTTGACATATCGAGTAGAGTAAAAAACTGTGTAAATATCAAATTGTCACATCAGCCATCAAATTTAAATTTGATGTTTGGTATTTGACATCTCCCTTGGAGATGCTCTAAGACAATCCCTTTTGGCCCTTAAATCTCTAATTTCTTAGAGCATCTCCAACTGATATGTCAAAAGTGTCACATAGACAATTAACGGTTAGAAATAACATCTCAAATCACTCCAACCGATGTGTCAAAGCTAATGTAGAATGAAGGCTGGAGGTTGAGATGTTACTTTTGACATCCCAAAAGCAAGATGTCAAATGAATATTTTATTATTTTTAAAAGATAGTTGGTGTTACTTTCATTTTTTTCTTTTTTTTCCTTTATCTTAAATGATTTGTCTGTTACATTTGACATATCGGGTGGAGTGTAAAACTGTGTAAATGTCAAATTGCCACATCAGCCATCAAATTTAAATTTGATGTTCGGTATTTGACATTTCTCTTGGAGATGCTCTTATAGCTAATAAGCAATATCTCGTCGTCCCCAGTATTTAGTGTGTGTTTATCGACTATTGAGAGGAGGGATTCAAATTTAGAATCATTGATATATCTATTTTAAGCAATTCAAAAGGAAAATGTTATAAATTATTATACGATTGAGAATCTATAAGTAGTACTAATGAATCCAGATCCTCTGCATGAATATCAAACTTAGAATTCAAGTGATTAAGAACATTTACATGCAAGGTTGGATACTCATATTTGTCAATATAACTTGTGAACTTTGACAAACGAAAAAACATAAGATGATGTTGGGCCTAGTTAACCCATGTCAAAATTTGGGCCTCACTAACTTCACAGATCCAATGGCCACAATTCATGCCAGTCTGTTTTTTTCTTTGTGGCGGGGGGTGGTCTGAAGTTGTTCCCCTGTATCTTTCTAAACAGAAGAACTTCACCTTCAATTATAACTTATAAGTTTAGACAAGCCATAAACAAATAATAAAGTGATTACGCGAGATTGTCATTATGGCACTGTTCAATGGAATGAAATGAGCCACAGCATCAAGAACTTTGGAGGTTAACAGAAAATACTAAGGAATATAATTAGGTGCATTATTATCTTATAAAATCACGTTTTAGGAATTTAAATTCATACCAACTAGCTATTAGTATAGCAGCGCACTTCTCTTCTTCCCGATGTTGGAAGACGTCTAAAATTCAAATCTCCATGCCTCATTGATTAAAAAAAATTGAATTTTTAAATCCATTATGGGCTTGAAGGGGACAAATACATATATAAAAAGCATAATATGGTTTCATTATTGCATTAAGACTGTATTATGATCTAATTATATCACCAACACAACTTGATGCCACCCCCTAACAACCATATATTTACTAAACAGAAACAGATGTTGCTGTTTCAACAACTGATGCAATTTGTCATCAGCCGCACAAATGTTGCATCTGTTTTTTTTTTTGGTAACTGAATAATTCCATTAGGCACCCGCCAGAGAAAGAGGGAACCAAAAAGACAGAGCAGAAACAGGAGAAACAGAGAGGGAACCTACAAACAGGCTCCATCAAACTCAAACTAAGAAAAGTGCTAGCCAAAAGAGCTCACGGCAGAGACACAGACAGAACCAAAAATTAGACCATAGCCATAGCAAGACAACAAGAGTTCTTCAGACACAAATGTTGCATCTTGACCTCAATCATTCAAATGTCTAGTCCATGAGCATGCCGAAACATTCCGTGAGGCCCAAACTCCATGAAAATTCCAAGCATGGGGATCAGAATATTTCAGCTTTGAAATGAAATTAGGTCATTGGCTTCTTCCTCATCCTCTTCCTCCGCAAGCCTTTGGCCTAACTACTAACATCTAGGATTCTTGCTACAAATTATTGGGTTAATTTAACAACTTTTGCCTTCATAATTTAGTTTAAATAAAATCTATAGATGCGGCTGGTACTAGTGTAGAAATATTTGTATATAATCCAATCCAGATTGTTTCTTTTTGTATGCTTTTTGGTTGAGGCTTGAGAGACATGCGCAAGAACAAATTGACCATTGTCTATGACATCTATGCATAACATTAGACACTTAAAGCTTATTTAACCTTGGGATTTTGGGTCCCTATATACTTTCACGTTTTACCCTCAATAACAGGGACAACATTATTTTACTATTTCCACTAATAACGCTATATCATGCGTGATAACAGTTCCACGTAAACAGCAAAGCTATCCTTATTACAACTAAGTTTTTCTCCTTGTGGAGGGCAGTAGACGGCAGGTGAGGAATCTGTACAGGACATTCTTTATCAGTTTTATCCTACTTTTGGACTAAAATACAAGGCAAATGCATGAGGAAGTTGACCTTTGTTTTTTCCTTGGTGTGGTTACAAAGTTACAAAACCCTATTTTCATTTGCCGACGAAAAAGAAAATCTGGGCAAGCTTATTTTTATAGTATCTTCATCAAGACCAACATCTTGTTCTTGAACTTTGGTAAATTGTAGCAATCTATCTATCTACTCATGGGGTTGAAAGTCTAATTAAGTTTGGAATTGTTCAATTAGTTTAAGAAACTCATCAAAAGTCTGAATTGGCTGATTATATATATTGAACAAGTAACCGACACCTACAAGATAACAAGGACTTTGCATAAGATGATTTTTAAGGTAACATGTGGTTGACTGATTGCTAGATATTTTTGCACTTTTCTGAGGGTTTGTCCATAATCAGTTATTGGGAAAAACACCTCCTATGTGATTTTCCATATAATTATTTTAAGTGAGTTTAAGTGATTATGAGGAGAAGCACCTGTCATGTGTTTATTCATAAAAATCACATTGATTATATAGAAAAGTGATCCTCCATAAAAGTGTTTTTTGTTCTATCTAGAATCACTCCCAAATGAGTCTATAATTAAGCAAACAGATTGTGATTACAAGTTAAAAACCCTAATTTAACAACCACAAAAAAAAAAGTCAATAATATTTGCGTGTGGGGAAAAGCTATGGCAACTTTTGGTTAGTGTGCTCAATCTTTCACTGAGCAGGCCACACGTACATGTCTAGTCTACACCAAATATCCATTTTTGTTGTTTAAATATTTGTGCATTTTTAATAAAGGGCCGTGCCTAACTAAGACATTGATCTATATAGCCATTATGCTAAGATAAAACGCATTAAAAAGTCTTGTTTCGTCAGATGAAGCTCAACCTGATAAGAAAGACAGTTGAGATACATGTGGGTATTTGGTAAGAGCTTCTTTCATACTGGTGATTTTTTTATTAATTTTTTTTTGAAATTTCCTATTGAGAGGGGATATAACATATTAAACTCACACACACTATACGGATCTAAAACTCGAACTCAGGACCTTTCATGAAGGAGTAATTGCTTTAAACCACTATACGAATGAGTCCTTTTTTGTTGTAAGTGATTTTAATTAGTGCTTATATCCATGTGATTTATCGTCGATGAATTTTCTGTTTACATGTTGAATCTTCTAGAAAAGACTTCAGAAATGTAAGTATCAGAAGCTAATTAAAGTTTATTTATATGCTGTGCTATGACTCTCGCTTCTGCTTTATATGCCATACTTGCACCTCATGCCCGTGACCAAGACAAACAAAAGGAAAAATAAATAATAAAGAACCCTCAACCAAGAAGTAAAATATTTCCACGAGAAACTTGAATCATATAACTTTAATTGTCCCCATCGGAAAAAAAAAGAAAAAGAAAGAAAAAGAAGTTTATGCTTCTAGCTTAATTATTGTTAAAATTCTAAAGGTTTTCGTTAATCGCCTCGGATTCGATTTAATTATATTCCATACTTGGATGACTAATCTCACTTTCAAACCTTAAAGTAGGATTATAAGACCAAAAGAAAGGTTTATCTTGTAAAACACTATTGTCTTATATTCTATTTCCTTTCAAGCGGGGCCTTGTGCAATGCTCAAAAATCAAATGCAAAAACATATGAATTACTGAAGAATATATAATAAATCTGTACAAGGAAGCCAAGACACAACATCCAATTGGTTTTCTCAATGCCTTTTGTGAGAATCGAATTGCCAATTATAATGTTTGGTACTTCCACACACTCATTATCATGACATGTATAATGTATAATTTGGTTTAAAATCTACACAATTATAATATAAATTAAATTAGGTTTAGGTTTAGGTACGATGAAGAAATCCAACAACCAGTAAATTTTTAGGCATGAGCTCTTTAGTTATTAAACATTGCAATAGATTAGGCAATAGGGGTAAGGCGTGATTTCATGTATATGTCATGAAGCATAGAAAATAGGGTTCGCAAAACAATAAATGATGAGCATGAACAGCATGTGAAGCCAGCCATGCAGCTAGGACACTGTATATCAGTTAGAAGATAATAATATTTTAGCAATAGCAGACGTATCTGAAATGTCAAGCAATCTGACACTTCAACCTAAAAGAGCCTGCAACATCAGAAAAATTCGTATATAACGGGATATAACTATTTTGCTATTCTTATATGTTATGTTATATGATAAAAATTTCACATGACAGATAAGATAGTAAAACAGTATTATTCCCGTGACATACAAGTTCTTCTTATTAAACCAATCCAAAGACTTAATTTGGACCAAAAGAACATCTTGTTGACAGAAAGTAGTAATCTAGGACCAGAAGAAGAGCGGTTCAAAATTTGGTAAAATAAAAATACAGATTGAGTTGAACATTGCAAGTTAAATGTCCATGATGACATAGTTGACTATATCTGTGCTGGGCCCCTGCTTTCTTTACTCTTTCACCTGAGCTTGCTTCTTGTATTTCTCCAAATAACCACTCATTAATGTATATATAACTTACATAAAAAAAACTATAAATAAATAAAAAAGGAGAGCCGCTCATCATCTATGTGTAGTGTTTTGCTTCTCCATGCTGCAATGGTTTCTCATATCCTATAATATGCCAGAAATTTCATCGTTACATGAATTATGTAATATTGTTTGTTGGGGCACTGTTTAGCATTTGAATCTGTTTCTATGGATTCTGGAACAGTTTTAGGATATGGATATGTGGTTGTTTACTTGTTTATGCACAATCGCTTGCACACCTCTAAAGTAGTGGGCAGTGTGGTCTCTCTCCATTCATTTATACAAAAATTATACACTTTTTTCTTCATATTTCACATCACGCGACTTCGTGTGATGAGAAAAATGGAGAAAAAAGGGTATCAAACATGTTAAACAAGAATTTTACTCATCCATCCATGCCATACATCATATTTTCAAAATGAAGTAGGGGTATTTTGGGTCTAGAAAAATTGGTACTGAGTTCCAGTCTGTTTCCTTGACTAGCTGACCTACTAAACTTGGATATCCCAACCTCAATAATTAAATATAAATAGAAATGAGAGGAACATTTCAAATTTCATGAAATGTGTATATCATCATAATGAGGGCAGCAAATGGTCTTTGGTTAATTTGCTGTCCAGTCTGTTCATTTGACCTTTCAACCTTTTTCACAATTTGTGCTAAACATTTCTTCAAGATCACACTGATTACTTGTCCCCTTGTAATCATAGTCACTTTTATTTTTAAACATAAACTATAATCTAAAATTGATGTTTGACTAACAAAAAGAAAAGGTTAGTTTTACACATTAAATCTGAAATTGTAAACTCTGAGGTTCTTGGTTTTAAATGCTAAACCTAATTAAGTTTCTGATTATCTGTCACCCTCAGGACACATTTTAGATATTACTATAAAGAATTAAAATAAATAAATAAAAGAAAAGGGAGAAATTTGAAGAAACAGCAAAGAAAGCTTCAATGTTTTTCATGCTTCTCTTTTACTGTATGTAATGTAAGGCATGCCCTCTCTCCTCCTCATCACCTACCACTGACAACTCCACCCCTTCTTATTAACCCCACCACCTCCATTTGCTCTTCCCAGAATTCATGTGCCCCTTCTCTTCTCCATTCCCCTTGGACTGCACAAAGACACATTAGGCTCTGTGCTTGTGACCCTTTGTTTGGAGTTTTCCAATAGGGGCAAGTGCGGTGGGAAGAGTGCTCTATCTGACTATCTGAGCTTGGATACAAAACCCATTTGCCCAATTGAGAAAACCCAGAAAGGAAACCTAATACTTTTTTACATTTATTTTCAGAGAGTTTGAACAATGGGATTGATTTGGGTGTGTGGCAGTAGCCTCATTTCCAAGTTGGTTTTTTCTGGGTTCTTTTAATAAGAGATCTAGGGGGTTGAGTTTGGTTCATTACCTGTCGAGGAGGCTGACGAAGGCTTTCACATTAAATTTGAAGAAAAGGTACCAATTCAGAAACTTTTCTGTGTATGGAGCCTCTCTTTATATGGTTATTGCTTGTTACATTTATACTCCTCTTCTGTATTTACTCGATGAGCGAAGAAATGAGAAAATACTATAAAATGGTTTTCTGAATTTTTTTCTGTTGTTGTTATGCCATAGATATCACAATCTCAACCTGTTTTGACTTTGGCGGGTAATGTAGAACTTGACTGAACTAAGCCTCGTGGTGGTTGTATATTAGGTTAATGGTTTTCTGCAGTTATTGGTTTACTTGGGTCCAGAATTATCAAAGTTTTGGTCTTTATCACTTGTATATATTGGCTAATTTGAAATGATGTACGAAATGCATTAGTTGGTTATGCTGCAAGTCTGTTTTCACAGTATGAAAGTGGGTGGAGCTGAAAAGAAAACATCTTTGTATATTTTTCCTGCTCTTCCTTTGGTTGAAGTATGTTTCCCTGATCACCCTGGTGTTCTGCTCTCTCTATCGAGATTGCGTACAGGGGTTGAGTCTGTTTCCTTGATCACTTCGGTTTTCATCTCTCTCTCTCTCTCTCTCTCTCTATATATTGGTTTCTGTACAGCACTATCTTATCTTCTACTATTTTCTTTGATTTTATTATGCTTCCCATTTGTGGATGTGCATTTTTAAATTTTTAAAGAAAAAATTGATGGCCATTCTTATTTTGGAGTCAGCCTTCTGTTATTTGAGTTTCAACGTGAACTTTGAAAGATGTGAACCGGTGGTGACATAAGCAGTTAAATTCAGGAACGAAATGCTATATATGCAAAAAGTTTGCGTTTTTGCATTCATGGAATTGAAAATTTCTTATTTCTTTTGCTTTGAACTCTGCAGGTGACTTTTAACGCCAAAATATGGCATCTGGTCTTGATACTGTATTAGCCAAGAAGACGTTTGTTTTCGGCTTAAGAGTTTGGGTCTTAACAGGGATCATTGTGGGGGTTTTTATAGTGATGATTCTTGCGGTGTTATCAGTTTGCCTTACTTCACGAAAGAGATCCAGAAAGTCTAATGACATGCTTCCTCTTAGCCAAATTCCAAATGTTTCAAAGGAAATCAAAGAGATTAGGGTTGATCAAGTTTCATCAAATAACTATGTACCCCGTAACAGTTCTTTCCTCACCCTTAGTGATAAATTCAATGACAGAGAGTCAGAGAAAGTTTTGATCCAGAAGAATGGAGATAGTAGCAGTCGATCAGGCTCATTTAACAATACAGAAAAAGAAAATGTCGGTTCTCCATCGGGAGACGAGGGTGGTGCAGGAACAGCTTATTTCAGGCCCTCTTCACATCCTATCACTGCCCCTTCGCCTCTTTCTGGTCTACCTGAATTCTCTCGCCTTGGTTGGGGTCACTGGTTTACATTAAGGGACCTTGAATTTGCAACAAATCGGTTTTCAAAGGAAAATGTCATTGGCGAGGGGGGATATGGAGTTGTTTATCAGGGTAATCTGATTAATGGAACTCCTGTGGCTGTGAAGAAGCTACTCAACAACCTGTAAGATGCATTTTGTATTATTGTTTCAGTAGCTCCATGGGTTTCTATTTTTCATATTTTCTCTTTTCATTATGGTTCTATGGTTTGTGCTTATAATATATTCATCTCATAGAGGACAAGCGGAAAAGGAATTTAGAGTGGAAGTTGAGGCTATTGGGCATGTAAGACATAAAAACTTGGTTCGACTTTTGGGATACTGCATAGAAGGCACCCACAGGTATCATACCCCTTCATTTTACTCATTTATTTTATGAGCACCTTGTTTATAATAAAGGAAAGAGTAACACCGTCACAGCCTTATTACATATAAAATGTGTTCAAATTGATACACATGCATGAGAGAGAGAGAAAGGTGGCTTAGTTCTTAAATCTGTGAGTTTTGTTCAGGTTGCTGGTTTATGAGTATGTCAACAATGGAAACTTGGAGCAATGGCTTCATGGAGCTATGCGTCATCATGGATATCTCACTTGGGAGGCACGCATGAAAGTTCTCCTTGGCACTGCTAAGGCGTAAGTCTGCCGATACCTAAGTTTGAATTGTTTGCACTTGTGGTTCTTCACCTTCTGACTCATTTTAACATTTTGCAGGCTGGCTTATTTGCATGAGGCCATTGAGCCAAAAGTTGTGCATCGAGACATCAAGTCGAGCAATATCTTGCTTGATGATGACTTCAATGCGAAGATATCTGATTTTGGTCTGGCAAAGTTGCTAGGTGCTGGAAAGAGTCATATTACAACTAGAGTTATGGGTACCTTTGGGTTAGTAATTCTTTTGATGAACAGTTACTTGCAACTTTTTGTTTCAAGATTCTTTATGGGTAGAAGAACTGTAAGTAATTAGTTTAGAGGTAAGAATCCTTTCATCATTCTTTTCTTTTTTCAGATATGTAGCCCCAGAATATGCCAATTCTGGCCTTTTAAATGAAAAGAGTGATGTTTATAGCTTTGGGGTTGTGATTTTGGAAGCAATTACTGGAAGAGACCCAGTGGATTATGGTAGGCCAGCACAAGAGGTATGCGAGAAATGCTATTTTTTCAGATTGAGAATTTTGATTCATACATGCATTTTAGTTCTGTATTTCTAATATTTTATTAGTTCTGGTTGCATGTCATATTCGATAGTAAACACACTGGCCAATGAAAATTGTAGCTTGTAAATTCATTACTACCAAACAAACTCATAATCAGCATGGAATTGTTTGATGTGTTCCGTGATGGCTATCTTTAGACAAATAGAAAAAGAAGAAATAATACCAGTGTAGTCACAGTTGTCCTTACTCCTGCCGGGTGGTTCTTGCAGGTAAATTTGGTAGACTGGCTCAAGATGATGGTTGGAAGCAGGCGTTCAGAAGAGGTGGTGGATCCAAACATTGAGACCAGGCCATCAACGAGTGCCCTTAAACGAGCCCTCTTGACTGCATTGAGGTGTGTAGATCCAGACTCTGATAAAAGACCTAAGATGGGCCAAGTTGTTCGCATGCTTGAGTCAGAGGAGTATCCCATACCTCGAGAGGTATGTTTCTGAAATCATCTTTAAAGTAACAAACAGTACCATGTATGATGTTATCATGTTTCTACCATTGAATAATATGAAACCAATGACAAACAGACCTTATATCCATTTTTGAGACAAATGTGATTGGTTTTTTAATATTGGTTTCCATCTTTATACTTGGGGAGTTCATAAGTTGATGTATCTAATGTGACTTGGTTGGAATTCAGGACCGAAGAGGTCGAAGAAGTCAAGCAGGGAATATGGAGGCTGGGTCTCTAAAAGACAATTCTGATACAGATAGGAGTGACAACCCGGATATAAGGGCAGATAGCAGAAGGAACTATCGAAAATAGGCAAAGGGTTGAATCAATCATAGAATTGCAAGGAAAACAAGCCAAAGGGAACATGTTGCACTCATTTCAAGCTTTCACATTCTTGGCCCTGCCTTAGTTGAGATAAAGGAAAGGAATCAGAACGTGAAGGAATTTTTTTTCTTCTTTTCTTTTAAATACATAAACCTACTTATAGGTCTTGGAGAGATGGTTATTGTGTATGGAGTGGCATTAGATGGGGACGCCCTTGCCACCGGGTGTGTACAGTTCTGATTTTTTCTTTTCCTTTTGATTTTTTTGGGTCTTAGGTGACTGTAGTTCATGAGATCTTCTTTTATGTATGTTTTGCCCTTCTTGTGAAGGAGAGATTTCAAGAAAAAAAGGAAAGACAATTGTCCAAGTATATGCTAAACTTTACAGGAAGAAAATGGAAATTATGCCAGTTTGTTGAAGAAATAAATTGTTTCTACCTCTCCTACCTATTACGTTTTGAAGCAATTCCACGTAAAGAAAGGGAGTCACATGAGTGCCAAGTTCATAGAGGGTTTGCATGTCATGTGAATTTTGAAGGCGAAAATTGAACACCATGTGCCTTGTATAATGGTACGCACGGGAGTCTCTCTCTCTCTCTCTCTCTCTCTCTCTCTCTCTCTGTGAAAGTCACAGCATTGTGGGACGGTTGGTTTCCAGACAAATCCATTGAAATTTGAATGAACACAAAATATCAAGTTCTATGGTATTTGATTCTTGGAATTTCAATTGCCAACAGGTCCAGTTGAAAAGGGCATTGACTTGCATATAAGAAGTCTTAAGTTCGAACCCCCATAGTATCATAGTTGTGTGCGTGTGAAAAATCCTCTCTCATGTAGTTTAGACTGTCGCTTGTATTAAAAAAATAATAATAAAAATAATAAAGTTGGTAAGTTCGAAGAAAGCCCACATGAAAGGCATATATTGACTCATTGCAACGTATCTGTTTTTTTGTTTAATACAGGCAATCAAAAATGAGAAAGGATGGTAAGAAAAACCATTCATATTGACGTTGACCTGGAAATGGGGTTGCTTTTTTTCTTTTCCTAGTCTTCTGCTCAAGTCCAAATATGACAATTCAAAGTTCAGCGGCCTGCTCACGGAAACTTCTTGTTTTCCAGGAGACTAATTAGACCCGAGAAAAGGATGTTAATGTAGAATGGTCAAACAACCCAAGCTCCAATAAGCAACTTTTAAACCGGTAGCAGAATCAATGTGAATTATATAGGATCAGTAAGATTTTGATGACAAGGGAACCAGAGGAAGTTACATGATCTACACAACTATGTTTACCAAATGAATCTTCAACAATATTGTCTGCAAGAGAGATTGACAGGTCGCGAACCCAAGCGTTTTTTGTTTCAATGGTGGGGGCCGGACCGAGCATTCAATAGCGGCTGTAGAGCCTTGACGACAATGCTCATATTTGGCCGAAAATCAGCTTCATATTGGACGCACAAGGCAGCAACAGCAGCCAGCTGTTTCAAGCACAAACAATGGTGATCAGTGGATGTGAAGTACATCATCAATGACAAATAGCCATCAGATTAAAGATCCCTCATTCCTAAGAGAGTGACCTACCCACCATTTCAATTAGTCGATAACTGGCCAGAACAAAGTATGTCGTGTTCTTGCACATATATTGAGGAAAAATACCAAAAGCAAGTATTTTTTGGAATTAAGTAATCAACTCATGGTAAATAATTACTCAATCCGTTTCCCATTACCTTTGCAACTGCCTTGGAAGGGTATTCTCCATTGAGTCTAGCATCAACACACTGCTTCACCTTATCTTCGCTGAGTTTCGGTGTTGCCTAATAGAATCCAAAAATTCCCAAAAAAAAAGAAAAAAAAACAGCTGAAATGAAAGATGCAAATCTATAACAAATAAAATTCCCCTTCCCAAATGAATAAAATAAAATAAGGATGTGAGTTGTATGAGTTACTAGTAAACAAGAACTAGGATGAAATTAGTACCCATGTCACAAGGCTCTGCTGTCCACGTGGCAATGTGTGATCAACAGGTTTGCGCCCAGTCAAGAGTTCAAGCAGAACTACACCAAAGCTGTAAACATCACTTTTTGAACTCAGCTGTCCGGTCATTGCATATCTGCCATTCAGAATCATATATAAGAATTAGGCCTAGTGGCTGTGCGTTTTAAGTGTCTACTTCACGATGGCAATTAAAAAAGAGACGACATATGCCAAATCAAAATTTTGAGCATGCACCATAATGTGATTTATAGAGTACATCAAGCAATAACTTACTCTGGAGCATGATAACCAAAAGTCCCAAGAACACGAGTGGAATGAAGACGTGCAGCCATATCAGGGGCTTGATTTGACAGATCAAAGTCAGCAATCTTTGCAACATCATCATCAAAAAGCAGTATATTGCAGGACTTAATATCACGATGGATTATATGAGGCTGAGCCTTTTCATGTAAATATTCAAGTCCTCTTGCTGCTCCAACAGCAATTTTAACCCTTTGCATCCATGACAGAACTGGACCTGGCTGTGCTCCCTTAACACCTTTCTGTCCTATAACCACATAACAAGGAAAAAATATATATTAGCAAGGAGATAAAGGCTATCTTACTACTTATCAAAAGGGACATAACCCAAAAATTTGCAGTTGAAGAGCTATTTTCTAATGTTTGGAGGCTAACCCACTCATAGAGCAGAAGATATGAAACAGTTAGGAAGATTAGATGTTAATTATTTGTACTAAAATTCAATCCTCATGTAACCGAAAGAATTTAATCCTCTTATGAAATAGCTTAAAACACTAGGCATGCATGATATGGACCTTCTAAATATAAGTTATTAAGCCAATCAGAAATTTGTGAACATATAAACTCTCAGCATGCTCAAACAAGAATAAAAGATTTATATGGTCCTTCAGAATTTATAATTTATGGAGGGTATAAATAACATCAAATGATAGGCAACAGTGGTGAAGAAATAAGAAGTTTGAAAAGCATAGAAATGTACTTACCATGGAGAATATCATGAAGTGACCCATTAGGAGCATACTCATAGGCAAGGAGACGGAGAGGGCCATCAATACAATAACCAACAAGCTCAACAACATTTTCATGTTTTAGTCTTGAAACCATGGAGACCTGTAAAGTTATGATCCAAGCAAATTTGAGCACAAAATTGCATACCATGTCAAGTACCAAATAAAAAACATTCCTGTAGACCTAACCTGTGATAAAAATTCTTGGTCAGGTTGTTTACTGGAATCTAACTTTTTAATAGCTGCAGCTGGCCCACTTTTCAGAACACCATGATATACTCTTCCATATGAACCCTCACCAATTAAGGACTTTGTGCCAAAATTATCTGTCAAATCTTTTAATTCATCGACTGGAATGGCAGGGACAGCAATGGGTAGGATATTTACAGTCTGAGTATCCTTTGGTGCAGTTTCTCTGTGATAGTAACCTCCACTACTGCCTACAATTAAAACGTCCAGCTTTAGATCAATCAAATAAACACCATAAAAGATGGATATCCAAAAGCAAATGCATACGAGTTGCTCTAGCTAATATCAAGTGAAAAGTCATGGAATTCTGTTATATCAAAATGCACTCATAAAAAGACATGTTTCTCAAACAAATTGAATGTGAAAAAGTGCCCTCACAACCCCAGAGTTCCCCTTCCTCCCCCTCAAAAAAGAAAAAGCCTCGGGTATACAGATTTACCTGCTGAGTTATTTGCTACAAACGGTCCATTGTCAGAAGCTTTGCGGATATCATCTTGTACACAACAACTGAAGCAGCTCATGATCTCTTCTCCTGAAGGAACACTTCAAAATCACTGTAAGCAATTTTGCAAAGATAAACAGTGGATGATAAATTTTTTTGGAAAAAAAATCAATGCTTTGTGGACAATCATTTAGTTTGGCATAATTTGAGACAAGGCCAATCAAAGCTATTCAAAACAGAGAACTAGGTCCAAATCCCCTTGTAAAGCACTGAACTTTCCCCAGTTTTTTCATACTCTACATGTCAAACAACGACAAGATAGTACCCGAAAGAGAACAAAAAGGAAATCTGCATCAAAAGTCAAATCATTCATCAATCATTTCACTTAACAGATTAACTTAAAATTTCAAAATTCTCAGTTAACATTCTTCTTAAAACTCTTGTGTCGTGGATAGATTCAGTTTTACAACATAACACAAAACTCAAAAACTCAAAATCTTAATTTCTTCAGTGTTCCCTCTTGTTCAACAATAAACATAGACACTAAATCAAAAGCAAAAGAAGGCCCAATTAGAAAAGGTGCATCTGAAAGAAAAGAAAAAAAAACTGTAAAACAGCAAAATTGAGGGGTTTTATGCAAAACAAACAGATACAGAGGAGAAGTCAGAGGGAAGAAAGGCCTCACCTTTGGTATGATGAGAAGGTTCTGGCAATTGGGTTTTCAGTTTTCAGAGAAGTTTTGAATTGCTCCAAGTGATGAAACTGAAGCCGGCTAGCTATGGTGCGCAGGGGAAGGCGTACGTCAGCACTTAGCAAAGGCATGCAAATAGGAAGCAACGCTGTCTCTCTTTTCTTTTCTTTGACTTATGTTAGAGGAAACGAAGACAGCAGGGAAATTTGTGTCTTTCACTTTTGAACTCAACTCTCCTTGTTCTTCACGATCTTCAGCAATTTGGTAACTGTCAAAGACCAACCATTAATTTACAGAATCTTCTAATGTTTTATTTTTAATTCTATGGGTTAAGCAATTAAACAACTTTTCTTACAGTTATTGTAGCGTTTTATCTTTTAAATTCAACAACTTTTCTTACTGTTACTTTTCTCACACTCTTGAAAATATCATTTCTCATAATTTTTTTTTTTTTTCATTTTTTATACAAGCGATATTGGGAAATGGTATTTTTCCTCATACACATTATCAAGGTGTTATGAGAGGTTGAACTTAAGATTAATAATTGCAAGTCAAGGCCTTTTTTTTTTTTTTTTTCCAACCCCTTTTGACCATTAGTACAAAGTAATAAGGAAGAATTGGAAATTCAATCTGTTTAGTGCTTGAAAGTCTTGCATCTATAAGGATTCAAACTTAGAATGTCCCATCATTCATACGTATGTGGATTGGGAGATTAGTTTGTATGGAGCTTTCTAATATTTTTTTATTGCTGTTTTATGTTTCAAAGAGGAGGAAATCAAATTTAGAACGTCTTCCAATTTTATGAACAAGAAATACAACTAAACCAATAGCGAGCTAGTCGGTTTAATACTCGGAGACTAAACATTTTTACTGAGAATAAGATGCAAAGGACACCACCAACAAAGAGAACACAAAAGCTTTGCTGGAAGTGGCTGGCGTATGGTATAATAATTTTACCAGTATTATTTTATCTATGAGTGTATTATTATTAAATTATGGAAAAGCAAAGCAAAAAAAAGCAAATATTCCTTTGCTAAACCTAAATTCTTCAAATCATGTCTGTCTGAGTCTGACTGTCTCTCGTAATATATGCACATGTCACACCTCTCTGCAAGGAACAATTAGGCTGTCTTTGCACTTGATATTACTATATTTCAATGAAATTGTGAGCTGCTCTTCTTATTGCTTTTTTTTTTAAAGAAAAGAAAAATAAATACATAAATAAAGCGCTTTTTTATTTTTTTATTTTTCAAATATTGAAATATCACAGATGCTTGGGTTTTGTATAAAGCTTATCTGGAATTTTTTATGTCTTGGAATGTTTTTGATACATCATCCGAAAAGATAGAGACTTGTTAACAGGTTGTTGAGTTATTATTATTATTATTATTATTATTATTATTATTATTATTATTATTATATTTTAAATGAAAAAAAATTTAGAGAGATATTCTACAATCACGATTAACGTTAGACAGACTTGCAATTTTGAACAGAAGGACTTACACATGAAAATTACAAATCGCGCACTAATGAGTATTGTTGACAGCGAAACTCAAACACTGATATGGCTACACATAGTACAGAGAAATTACCGACAAATTGTTCAGCTTTGAATGCACCTAAAGCAAGCAAAGCCTGAAGTCAATAACTTTCACAACAAGAAAGATAAAAGCAGACACTCAAATGCTTGATGACACCGAATCTCTACTGTTTATGGATGGAAGAAGATAATGAGATATATATTTTCCATGTATTTATAAATCTTATCATGCATTAGTTTTATTTTTTCATCTTTAGGCTAACATGAATGTCGAAAATATACCTGCCAGTATTACAATACAATACTTACATGAAACAAATGTGTATGTAATGAGAAAAATAGATAATAAAATGTGTTATACGATTACTCTAAGCTTTGTTCGAATCATCATCCGTCAATTAAAAAAAAACTTAAAATATTTAAAGATGAAAATTTATTGAATCCACCAAACCGAGGGTGATCTCAATGGAGTGGGGTATCTCCTGTCGTTGTCTCTCATCATCTCTTTGTTTTTTTTTTGGAAACTGTCTCTCATCGCTTTCACACTTACATTTTTTTCTCTTAATACAACTCCAACATTCTCTTTCTGAACACTATATATTCTTTCTCAAATAAGAATTTTGGATATTATGAGATAAATTGCGTGACATGAAAATTTTCAGTTTCATCATTTCATGTATGTAACAGATCGATTGATTCATTAGGCAAGTTTTCATTCTCATCGAGGAAAAAAAAACAAAAACTCATGTTTTCATGGATAATGACACCAAACAAACCACCACTGGGTTACCCGTCAGCCCCAGCAATAGGGCAAATCTGGATTCATAATTTGGGTGGGTCCAAAGTTATGGTCTAAATGATTTTCAAGGTCCAGTTGGTTTGATGCTCAAAATATAGCCCAACATTTTTGCAATCTCTTTCATTGCATGGCTCGGTCTTTTTTTTTTCCCTGCATTTTTTATTTCGTTAGTGTTCTGTTTTTTTTTCTTCAATACAAAAACAAATTCATAATCCCAAAACGTTTTCGCATAGAGAGATTGCAAGAATCTCAAAATCGGGTTGTTCTTTCATGCAATGATTGCAAGACGCTCCCAGTCTCACATGAGTGTGTTTTATAGTGGGTTTAAGGTCGGGTTGGGTCCGTATAAAACTGGGTATAAGAAACTCATAGCTCGGGTTGGTGGTATATTGTAGAATTCTATAGTGAGGACCTTATTTAAGGCCCTTTGATGATATCATTTTTTTTTAACCGTGAGATCAAATTAGTTAGTTTGATCCAACAATTAAGAAATATAGCATTAAATAAGGCACTCACTATAAAATGAATATGTTATAATAAGTAATGCTTGTGGGCCTTTGCCTCCCACAAGATATAGTTCAATACAAAAATACTATAGCCCAATGCTTCATTTAAAAAAATAAATAAAAACCTTTAGCCCAAAAGTTGTACTTTACACCAACATGCTGCATGCATATATAAAAGGTCATATGACAAGCATGGGCGATAAATGAAATTCTTTGGAAAAAGCTTAGATTCATCCCAAAGCCGGTTTTTCGTTTGACGAGAATAGGCTCGTGAGTATAATTTGGTATAAGGATAATTGCTCTTAACCACTTAAGCTACAAATTCCTTGACAATTTACCATCTGGTTGGATAAATTGAACAACTATAATTATTTTATCAATTTCTCTTGTTTTTATTTTTTCTTATTTTTATACCTAGCATGTAAAGCATGTCAAGATGGACACATAAAACCTACAAGATATATATATATATATATTTAAAAAAAAAGAGGTTAAAATACTTGAAAATGCTTTTTCCCAAAAAAAAAAAAAAAAAAAAGGGAAAAGAAAAAATAAATGATAAGAGGCGTTACGTCGTTATCCGTAACGGCCGGTCAACGTGGAGGCAAGAGGGAGTGCTAAGGTTCTGATTGCAGATCACCTGATGTGCTCCTGTGACTTGCAATTGCCAAATCGGCAAAAACTTTTTGCTCCTTGAAACAAAATATCCGACATCCTGGGGGTCCAGCCATTCAATTTTCCATAGCCACAATTCAATCATGATTTAATGACTTTACCAAATCAATTAAAAGCCTGAATTAATATATGATTATGAAATTAATTCTTGTGTTTTTTTCCCCCCAACAATAATATTGTAAGATTTTAAAAGCTAAATCTTTGACTAGTTCAATGACGTTTTGGAGCAAACAATCTGTCCACTTGTTGGTGCATGAATGAATCTTTTTCCTACAAAACGACATATATATATATAATGCATGTTGGAAATGGATTCGGGGTTCAAGAAAAATAATCCATAGTTAGATAAAAGTTTACGTAAGTGATTGTTAGTCGTTGATATACATATTCTACATATATATTTTATAAACACCATTTGAATAACGGTTATATTTTTCGGGTAACAAGGAGGGCTAAAGCCGAACACAAACACAAACACAAACACTAAATGGTTGTTGATAGATGCATGAAGGATTTGTCCGGAACAAGTCAATTAAAGCAATATTGACCAAGTACGTACCCATGCGACTGCATTACTCATGTTGACCATAACCCTACCCATGTGCAGAAACAGTGATCATTTCTCTTTTAATGTAATCAAAATATAAACCCTAGAATTTTTCATTTTTAATGAATAAGAGAGGCCTTGGTCTTCTGGAGCCTCACACTCACAACAACAAAATAGCATGAAATTAATATATATTTTAAATACAAAGTTAAGTAAAAAGAAAGAGATCTCTCAATTGGATGCATGACACTAATAAAATTTGGCCCACATTCCGGAAGAGGTTCCATCCTCCATAACATGCACATGAGCTGCCAACCATCTGGTCTCTGGGGGACCGCACCATATGCACAGTTATTTGGATTCTCCTTGAGATATATAGAGGCTTGGGATGAGCGTGTGAACCCATGAAACCATATGTATTATGTATATATATGTTTAGGATGTGTTGCTTTGCTTTCTCCCTCCAAATACCCTAACTCCAACCACGTCGCATAACGTGAGTGATTGTGAGCCGTACGTTGATGCATCGTAGAATGTATGTAGACTGATGACTCACAAATAGTTAATTATGCGCACATGAATAAAGGATACTAGCATAATCATACTAGCATAATCTTAGCATGTATAGTAGTAATTCTTAATTCTTATCTATTTCGTTCCAAATACCAAATGCAATTTTTGACATTCTTGTAGCAAAAGCCTTCTCCTTATCTAACAGTTGTCTTATCTCACTTTTAACGGCCTCTTTTGCTTCAATTGATTCTCTCAGTTTATAAGAGGCAGAAAAGTTGGACATTCGGACGAATAGTTATGTTTTTCATGACCTTTGTCTGGTAGAAAATGGTAGTAGATTAAATCATCATAAAAAAAAATAAATAAATATATGTATGTTTCACAAAGCACTTTGCTTTTATTTTTGTGCAATTAGGTTAAGACAAACTCAATTTGCATTACGTACACGCAAATGATTCACAATTATTGATGTACGCGACCTCTACTGTAAGTTTGTATGTGTGAATGACTGACAATCACTCAGTTCACATGTGTAAATGACTGATAATCACTCGTGTACGTGTGTTCGTGAGCGATATGGAAAGCAACCCTCTAGCTCTAGGCATGAATAGACACGAAAACTTTAGGTTCCTTTGGAGTTAACTAAGGCCAGAACTTGGGGTGTCTATATAACACACAATTTAAGCTCTCGTACTGGTACTTTGGATAGGTTCCTATCTCACATGGTTGTCCCCAGCGCAAAAGAAGAGTAGTACCTACATGGTAAATTAACATGGTCCACAAGACCGTGGGTTTCCTTCCAACCCTTGTCCATCATGAGGATAGAATTTAATTCCTTCAAAAACTGGGGTGAATTTAGCAAAATAATAATAATAATAATAACTATGAAGAAGAAAGTAGACAACCACTATACCAAACACTAAGCTACGATGTGGTCTTATCATACCTTACTTTGTCCTACGCAATGAAATTAATCATTTCTTGAAGATTGCTAAAGTTAAGGTTTTCGTGTGGACAGTAATGCTAATCAAATCTTTGTTCATTTGAATGATTAGAAGTATTAAAACATTGATTGTAACAGTTAATCATAATTAGCTACTGCAATTAAGTTGGTTTTTTTTTTTTGGAATTACTTATTGAAGGGGATTATAAAAAATAACTTGATTGACCAGTTTAGGGTTTCTTAAGTCCCATTTGTTACAAAAGAAAAATCCCTAGCTGCTTGTCCCTTTGGAGCTCAGCGGCCGCCCTTCGTACTTTATTCCTTTCTTCTCCTCTCATCTCCTTTTCTCTCATTTCCTTCCTTTTCCCTATGGATTCTTTAGCCGGTATGACTCTATGGCTCTCTTCGGGTTACCCGAGAGGATGTGGAGCGGTGGTCCTCTTTCTTAGTTTGTTTTAGATTCTCACGGTGGCCTTGTTTGTTTTCTGTTTATGATATTTTATTTCCTTTTGGCTTTTAATATAGATTTGTTTTTGTTGTTGTGCGGAAAATCTTTATTGTAAGTTTGAGTACATGTGCTTATGGTTGTTGATTCAGGGATTTTAATCAATTTTTGGGTTGTGCATATTCTCTCCATATCAATTCAACTTGTTGCTTTTAGTCACAGGAGAAATCGTTTCAATAAAATATTATCGCTCTTTTATATAATAAAAAATCCCATTTGTTACCTTTTACCACTTCAGAAATATAATTTATAAAGCGACTGAGTCTCATAATTCACGCAATTCTCGAGCTGTAAAAAAAACAAAATTCAACTTAAAATTATTTGAAAATGGATAAAAACGTTGATTGTCGTCGAGATTTTGATTTAAAATTGTTTATACACGTCGGTTTCGGCGGGTTTGTTAGGTTTTAGCTAAGTTCATGTAGGGGCATTCCTGTCTCTTCAGTTTGGAAGTTGGTAAAATAATTATTTTCTTTATTTATAAACAAAATTAAAAAAACAGTTTGTGTGGGGGAGGCTATTTATTAAAAAAAACAAAAAAAAAACTCGCGGTAAATCCCAGATAACACCTGAAAGTCACGTCAGTCGTGTTTGCACGCCGCCGTAACTAAACTGCAGTCACTCTTCCAGTGTCGTGGCAAAAGCTCCTGTTTTTACTCCGATCAATAAAACGTTGTCGATTTTTTCAAAAATCTTCCGACTAGAAAAATAAAAGTTTTTTTTTTAATTTTTTTTTATTATATAAAAAATCAGAGCTTCGATTTTCAATGGGCACTGTTCTGCAGACACGGCATGAGAGCTTGTTCGTATTTTGTCACAGAGAAGAAAAAATGAGTTTTCTTTTTACAGCGAGAGACGTACACGCGGCTGTGGAGGCGTAGATTCCTTGCCCATGGCGTCATTTATTTGTTATAAATAAACAAATGTGAAAAAGTACTCTCTCTCTCTCCACTGAAACCGCATTTTATGCACAGTCGTTTCCTAACCTTTTTCCTAATTTTCATGTGCTGCTTTGTTTTGCCTCGGGTACCTATATTCTCTCTGTTTCCTCCGGCGATCTCAGCAGGCATCCCCAGAGCTACTGGTAGAATTCACCAGCTCGGCTTTACCGGCAAGTTTTCTCTCTTTGCTTTCCGTTTCAGCAGAAATTTATGTTCTTGAGGTTGTTTGGTTCTGAAGTTGGAAACTTTGCCTGTGATGGAATTGAGGGCTGTGAGTATGGTGATGTTGTTGAGGATGTTGAGGGCCTAAGTGGGTAATTGGTGTGGTTTGGCCAAGTGGGCAGCTTGTTTTAGCACCATGGATATGTTGTGTACTGTTTTTGGATTTTTAGGGACCCTAAAGAGAATAGTTCCCAGAATTTATGGGGTTGTAATGTCAAGTTATTGATTTTCTAGGTGAAATCTAGAAATTCATAGCTGGGTTCATTTGGTTCTTGTTGAATTGGGTATTTATTTCTGGAGTTTGACTGTAGTTCATTATAGTATTTCTGGAATTTTGATTTATGGAGGCTTTTGGAGGCAGTGCTCGTAATTTCTATGGTCCGATGGTGTCGGATTTGAAGGCAGTTGGGAAGAAGAGTTTGGAATGGGATTTGAATGATTGTAAATGGGACGGTGATCTTTTTACTGCTAGTCCCTTGAATTCTATACCATCTGATTTTAGAAGTAGGCAGTTGTTCCCGGTCCAACCAGAAACTCCCTCCAATGCTGGTTTGTCCAACAGTTCTTCTTCTGGTTCGGATGATATCAGTCCAGGAAATGAGAAAGGTAAAAGAGAATTGGAGAAACGAAGAAGGGCTACTTTTGTAGAAAATGAAGAGTTAAATAATGAAGCTGGGTCTCTCAATCTTAAGCTTGGCGAGCAAGCTTACCCTATCATGGAAGGAGAGGTACAAACTGGGAAGAAGACAAAGATAGTTGGGACTACTTTAAACCGAGCAGTTTGTCAGGTGGAAGACTGTAAGGCTGATCTTAGCCATGCCAAGGATTACCACCGACGACATAAGGTCTGTGATATGCATTCTAAGGCAACTAAAGCACGGGTGGGAAATGCTTTGCAGCGGTTCTGTCAACAGTGTAGTAGGTTAGTTCCATTCTTTGGTTATCCTTGTATGGTGAGAACATCTCTAAAATTTTCTTGAATTAAGGTCCAGGTCATTTATCTGTTCCTTTCTTATAGACATTCTTTCTACAAGATGAATTACAGAGTTTGTTTATGTAAGTTTCTCATTATTGGTTTGTTGTTTTCATGATTTGGGTCCATAGCTGTTCATTTCTGTGTTGTTATGTATAGTTGAACTTTGCAGACATTTCCTTTTGTTGAATATGCATCTTGGTTATACTCATGGGCAGGTTTCATGTTCTTCAAGAGTTTGATGAAGGAAAGAGAAGTTGTCGTAGGCGTTTGGCTGGTCATAATAGGAGGAGAAGAAAAACACATCCTGATCCGGTAGTTAATGGAGGCTCCTTGAATGATGAAAGAGGAAGCAGTTATCTATTGATTAGTTTGCTGAGAATACTCTCCAACATGCACTGTAAATATTTGTCTTATTGCACATCTAATTGCTGGCTGCTTTACTTAGACATTAAATTGATGTTAAACTGGGTACAAATTTGATCTTGTGCTGGATGCCATGGGCTATGTCAAAGTTTTTGTCTTCTTCTGCTCTTATGTTCAGTCAATATTTTACTAAGGCTTGTTGGAAAATGATTTTGTCAATAAACTTTTAATAAATCAACATCTATTTGTTTACCTGTTTTGTTTACTGGGAGGAAATGGCATATAATTTGATGGGTCCCTAACTGCTTAAGGTGCTCTATTTTTAATACAAATGACAAAATGCTAGTTTGTTCTGAGGTTAATTTGATGAAAATTTGAATTTTGATGGCTAGCATGAAAAATTTTCAGCTTTTCTGTAAGAAGTTTGTATTTGATGCCTAGGCATGAGACTAGAATCTGCGACCTTGTCCCTGAGTTTGATGTACAGACCTTAATGTTGAAAAAATTTCAAATTTCTTACTCCAGATTGTTCCTTGTATGCTTGAAATTTCATCCTCTGCACCATTGTTTTGTGCACTTTCTTTCTCTGGTTTTTGGACTGCCCGTATTTCACATTCTAGGACACATGAAAAGTGGGCCTGGTAAAGGGAATTCCAATTCCCTTGAAACAAATTCTTTAGGAAATTATGTCTCAGCAATAGTGTTATTATAGTATTTGATTGATCATGTTTGTTTGTTTGTTTTGTTTTTCTTATCATTTAGTGTCATTTGTCAGACTTATTTGACTCCACATATGGTGCCTTCTATAAATTGCAGCTAATAGTTCTGATCAAACGAAGGATCAGGATCTGCTATCTCATCTTTTGAGGAGTCTAGCCAATCTTGCTGGTACAGTTGATGGAAGGAGCATATCTGCATTGCTGCCAGGATCCCAAGGTTTACTTAATAGTGGGCCATCAGTCCAGACTGCACAAAAGATCCCAGATACAGTTTCCAATGGCTGTGAACCCAGTAGGCCTTCTGTTTCGGCCTCTAAAAGGGATGACTGTGTTAATCTTGAGGACCCTTTAAGGCCCATTCGACAGTGTCCTATGGTACCTGCGTCAGATCTGCTACAAAAGAGAATATCTTCAGTTGATGCTGATCATAGAAGTCTACAAGTTGTTTCAGGTCTACAGGCTGCCAAGCCACTTCCCTCAAGAGACAGTGTTCCATCCAAGTCAGTTGCACCAGATGCTACAATGGGGAGGATGCAGTTAAATGGCATTGATTTAAATAATACATACGACGATTCCCAGGACTATTTAGAGAACCTGGGGAGTTCTCATTCCCCTGTAAATCCGGGGACAGTGTCTCTTGGTTTTCCCTTATGGATGCAGCAGGAGTCGCAAAAGTCTAGCCCACCTCAGACAAGTGGAACTTCAGACTCAACTTCTACTCAGTCACCATCAACTTCTAGTGGAGAGGGTCAGGTATATTCTTGTTCTAATTGCATCTCATTCATCTATGTTATTGATTGGTATTGTAATGCTTATAAATGCCTTTATTGTGGATGTTGCTCAGTCCACTGTCTAATTTCACTTGGCTCTCTGTTCATCAGATTATATTGAATGACCTCAATAATTTAGACTTTCATTTCTTTGGTGTTCTATTTATCAAATTGTTCTTTTTTTCTGAAACAAGAAATGAAGCTGTCAATTATCATTAATCAGTAGTATATCCCATAACCTGTTCTTTTCTTTTGGATACAAGAATATCTTTGCTTTCTCTTTGATTCAGCAGTTTGGTGGCAATGTTTTGATGTCTGAACTTGTCCATTTATCTTGTCAATTGATTGATGAAACATGAAGTACTGGTTATGGTGTACCTAATAAGCACTTGTTTTGTGGCGTAAAAGTTGAGACGGATTTTTTTCTTTTATTTATTGCTGTTTTTGTATAGATACATGTATGTGTATGCTTCTGTTTGATACCGTTAATAGATTTGTATTCAAATTATAGGTGGTTATAGGCTATAGCAGTTAAAATGGAGCATCATTTTTATTATATATTTTTAATGTAAATGGCTAGTCTGTAAAATGTTTCTGCACTGTTATGCCTCTTAACCACTCTATTTCTGCCATATTTCAGAGTCG
This sequence comes from Prunus mume, assembly GCF_029339155.1. Taxonomy (NCBI): domain Eukaryota; kingdom Viridiplantae; phylum Streptophyta; class Magnoliopsida; order Rosales; family Rosaceae; genus Prunus; species Prunus mume. The sequence continues at coordinate 34,059,183 of NC_142699.1, forward strand.
CACGGATCGAATTGTTTTTAAACTCTTTGGAAAAGACCCAAATGATCTTCCATTTGTTCTGCGATCACAGGTAATCTTGTGTCTGGATTTTTCTTCTTAACCATGTAACTTGGTGTTTCATTACACAGACAGCTGATTTATAAATTACTTTGAATATCCAGATCCTTGACTGGTTGTCCCACAGTCCTTCCGACATTGAAAGCTACATAAGGCCAGGCTGTATCATTTTGACAATTTACCTCCGTCTAGAAAAATCCACGTGGGAGGAGGTATGCTTCTAGGCTGATGTCAGATTGTAGATTGCCGATCCTTGTATCGGAAAGAACTCTTTTCTTGTCCTTAATTGTTATGTTTGCATACAGCTCTGCTGTCATCTGGGATCCAATTTGAAACGACTTTTACATGCTGCGAATGATCCTTTTTGGACAACAGGATGGGTGTATACGAGGGTACAACAAAATGTAGCTTTTACGTACAATGGTTTGTTATCTCTACCTACCTACCTACCCCCCCCCCCCTCTCTCTCTCTCTCTCTCATCTATCTTTTATGTATATGTATTGGACAGGATATATATATATGGGTGTGTGCATATATATCTTGCTTTATTTAGTTATTCATTTATATTTTTTCTAGTGCGTATAGGGATTGACCAGGACAGTCATGTTATGAATGAAAAAGAATTTTGATTAGTTATGTCTGTCCTGCAGGTCAGGTTGTCCTAGACACACCCTTACCTCTGAAAAGCCACAAAAATTGCAGGATATCATACATCAAACCAATTGCAGTCTCTTTATCTGAGAGAGCTCAATTTGTAGTAAAAGGCTTTAATCTTTCTCGTTCCACCACAAGGTATCCTTCATCTTTTTATTCATGCCTCATTGATTTTTTCAATACCTCCATTGATTTTGGACCTTTCTAGTTTTTGATGTTTCAGAATTTATAGGATAAGTGGGCAAGTACTAAGTCCTAGTTCATGACAGGTTGCTCTGTGCTCTAGAAGGGAAGTATCTAGCCCAAGAAACTTGTTATGACTTGATGGATAGTGCTGATACAACCGTTGAGCATGATGAGCAACAGTGCCTCAGATTCTCCTGCTCTATACCAAATGTTACTGGCCGAGGATTCATTGAGGTACTGTCATATGCCAAATATATTTTTATATTTCCTTTGAAATGAGCTTTAGCTATTAGTAGTAAATTTAGGTATGTGTATGATACGTTATATGAATTTTTTTAACAGAGCAAGATCAGTAAAAATAATTGAACTCTACCAGTGATATGTGTCCTTTATTAAAAGTTCTTCAGTCTAGTGATTTGAACTTGTGTTGATATCAGACCTACAGAGGCCATGTGAAGTCCACCGTGTAACCACTAAGCATTCATTTAGTTTTTTCCAGAAGTTGCGTTTGGTTACTCTGAAACTGCTATCCAATTTTGGAAGTTAATTTGTTTTCCGGAGCAGTGGAATCTTGGCTCACTATAGGCAATCATCTTTGTTATTTAGCTAATATAAACCTATTCCCTTTCTTATGCAATGTACATCTTGGTTGGCCAATTTTTCACACAATTTTCTTCAGAATCCTTATATAAAATTTTCTTATGAAAACGTCTTCAATTATTACATTCAAAAAGGCATTCAACTGGATTGTGAAAAGAATATACCAAAGACGCTTGAAGTCCTATAAAAAAGAAGCAAGAAAAGAGAAGGATCAGGCTTACAATGAAACTTGAAAGGTTCAAACAGTGCATTAATAGAAGAGTGCGTAAAACTATTTGTTTCAGTTTGTGAAGCATGAAGTCTGTAGTTTTGAATCTTCTGACTTAAATTTTAACCAGGTTGAAGATCATGGTCTCAGCAGCAGCTTCTTTCCATTTATAGTTGCAGAGCAAGAAGTATGTTCAGAGATTTGTATGTTGGAGGGTGCGATTGAGGTGGCTGAAACTGCTGATGACATCCAGAGAGAACCAGAAAAATTGGAAGCCAAGAACCTAGCTATGGACTTTCTACATGAATTGGGTTGGCTTCTTCATAGAAGTCACACTAAGTTTAGACTTGGTCACATGGATCCCAACTTAGATCTTTTTCCTTTTAGACGGTTCAGGTTGCTTATGGAGTTCTCCATGGACCATGATTGGTGTGCTGTAGTGAAGAAACTCTTGGGCATTCTGTTTGAGGGTACTGTTGACGCTGGAGAGCATCCTTCCATTGAGCTTGCATTATTGGATATGAGCCTCCTCCACAGAGCTGTGCGAAGAAAGTGCAGGTCTATGGTGGAACTCTTGTTAAGGTTTGTCCCAGATAAAGGTTTAGATAAAACAGGGTCAGAGCAGAAGCAACAAGTTGACAGGGATGGAAACAATTTCTTATTTAAACCCGATGCAGTTGGGCCCATGGGGTTGACTCCTCTTCATGTTGCAGCCAGTACTGATGGCTGTGAGATCATATTGGACGCCTTAACTGATGATCCTGGAAAGGTAATTTCTCCTTAGTCTACAATGAAGTTTTTATTTATATTTGTATGTAAAAATCACAATGAGTTCGCTACCATCAGATCCTTCCTAGGCATTTGACCTTTTGCTCATACAACTGACTTGTGTCTCTGTTCATTCTCTACCACACATGAAGTTTGATACCTTAAATCGTTCTAGTTTCAAGCATGTTAGCACTGCTGCTAATTGCTAAGAACACTTCTTTACGTTCATTTTAAATTGTAGATTATTAGATAATGCATTCATCATGTTGATATGGGTCTGCCTTCTTTAGGTGGGAATTGAAGCATGGAAATATGCTAGAGACGGTACAGGATTGACACCAAATGATTATGCATGCCTGCGAGGCCGCTACTCCTATCTCCATATTGTCCAGAGGAAAATCAGCAAGAAATTAGAAAGCGGGCAGGTGGTGCTTGATATCCCTGGCACTATCTTAGACAGCAACAGCAAGCAGAAGCAACCAGATGGACATAAATCCGCAAAAGTAGCCAGCTTGGAGACTGAAAAGATTGAAATAAAAACAATGCAGGGACATTGTAAGTTATGTGAAATGAAACTAGCTTATGGCAACACAAGGTCACTGGTGTACAGGCCGGCAATGCTGTCAATGGTAGCCATTGCTGCTGTCTGTGTTTGTGTAGCCTTGCTCTTTAAAAGCTCGCCTGAAGTTGTTTACGTGTTCCAGCCCTTCAGGTGGGAACTCTTGAAGTATGGCCCAAGCTAAGGCAGTTAATCATGTTAAGTCTGAGTTATTGTCACACCGTGGCTCTAGGCCATTTCTGTTAATCCTATATTTACCTATAACTCTATAGGGAACGTATGTACCGGTTTTCTGTATCCGTTAAGATTTGATGGGAGGTGTACTGTATGTATTAATGGTAGTTCATATAAAGTATGTATAGGGAAAGTTTCGAGTACATACAAGTATTGACTAATTATATAGACATGATGACATATACTTTATTTGTTTAATTTCTTTTTTAAAATACAACATTGGTTTGCTTAAACCCAATTTATTGGTGCAATTTGATGGTTCTAAATTGTATGAACAGAAACGCCGAACCTTAATTAAATCTATAATGTTTTTAGTTTGGCTTGGGATAAATGATCCCAATATTTTAATTTGGAGAACTTTTCCTATAAAAATCGAGGGGACTAATTTTCAATGCAGTCCAAATCTAATTTACCAACCAAATAAATAGCCCAATTTCCTGTTTTGTCTCCCTTCAGTGGGGATTGGGAGAGGAATTTGAACACGAGACTTGGAATGGAGAGGATATGTCATCAAACAACTAATGGAGAGGATATGTCATCAAACAACTAATGGAGAGGATATGTCATCAAACAACTAAACCGAGTCACTTAGTCAAAGTTGACTCATATTTTCATATAACATTGTTGTCTACTACGATAAGTTAGATACATCTTCCTATATACACAATTATTACGTTGTTTTATGTTTGAACTATTATTTGGTTTTAACTGCAACAATAATAGTTCAATCATTGAGCGACCAAATCTTGATTGTGAATTAATTACAATAAAATAAGTCCAGCTCGCATCCAAATGGAGTACGAGTTTGAAGGATAAAGAAGTCATTTGAGTGCCCCTGCTTCTGAGGCCACTACCTCTCTCCACTGAGACCGCATTTAATACATACCAGTCTTTTCCTAACCTTTTCCTAATTTTCATGTGCTGATTTGTTTTGCCTCGGGGCCCTATATTCTCTCTGCCTCATCCGGCGATCTCACCAGTCTTCATCATCTCTCAGCATCTACCAATTCACCAACTCGTACATATTGCCGGCAAGTTTCTCTCTTTCAGTCGTTCCCCTTTTTATTTCCATAAAGCTTTGTCCTTTAAGTTGTGTAGCTGAAGTTCTCTTTATGAAGTTTAAAGCATTGCTCAAGATGTAATTGAGGGCTAGTGAATTTGGTGTTGTGTATATGACGTTGAGGGATTAAGTGGGTAATTGGTGGATTTTGGGCCCTGGGCAGCTGTTGTTGAGCTCCATGGATATGTTTGTGTACAACTTTTGGATTTTTGGGACAGTAGAGAGAACAATTTCCAGCAATTTATGGGTTTGTTGTGTTGTAGCTGTTAAGTAATTGTTTCTTTGGTAAAATATATAGTTTAATCTCTGAGTTCTTTTTGGTTCCTATTCAATTGGGTATATTTGTATCTGGTGGAGTCATTGTAATATTTCTGGGTTTTTGGTATCTTGATCTATGGAGGCCGAATTTGGAGGCAAGGCTCATAGTTACTATGGTATGAAGGCAGTTGGAAAAAAGAGTTTCGAATGGGATTTGAATGATTGGAAATGGGACGGTGATCTTTTTACTGCTAGTCCCTTGAATTCCGTACCATCTGCTTGTAGGAGTAAGCAGTTGTTTCCGGTTAGGCCAGAAACTCCCTCCAATGCTGGTTTGTCCAACAGTTCTTCTTCTGGATCAGACAATATCAGTCCGGGGAATGAGAAAGGTAAAAGAGAACTGGAGAAACGGAGAAGGGCTGTTTTTGTGGAAAACGAAGTTCATGATGAAGCTGGTTCGCTTAATCTTAATCTTGGTGGGCAAGCTTACCCCATTATGGAAGGAGAGGTACAGACTGGGAAGAAGACAAAGATAGTTGGGACTACTTCAAATTGTGCTGTTTGTCAGGTGGAGGACTGTAAGGCTGATCTTAGCAATGCCAAGGATTACCACCGACGGCATAAGGTATGTGATATGCATTCTAAAGCGAGTACAGCACTGGTGGGAAATGCTATGCAGCGGTTCTGTCAACAGTGTAGCAGGTTAGTTCCATTGTATTGTTATTTCTTGTTTGGTAGAAACATTTCGAAGATTTTCTTGAATTAAGACAAGGTCATTGATTTGTTGCTTTCTAATACACATTCCTTCTAGAAGACGAAATACAGAGTTTGGTTTTGTAAGATTCTTAATATGGGATTGTTATTCTTATGATTTGGGTTCTTGGCTGTTTATTGCGGTGTTAGGTATATTAGAGTTCTGCAGAAATTTTCTTTTGTTGAATTTAATGTAACAGGGTTACACCCATGGACAGGTTTCATGTTCTTCAAGAGTTTGATGAAGGGAAGAGAAGTTGTCGCAGGCGTTTGGCTGGCCATAATAGGAGGAGAAGAAAAACACATCCTGATACTACAGCTAATGGAGGTTCATTAAATGATGAAAGAGGAAGCAGTTATCTATTGATTAGCTTGCTGAGAATACTCTCCAATATGCACTGTAAGCCTTTGTCTTATTTATCGCACATTCAATTGTCTGCTGTTTTACTGAATTGATGTTAATTGGTTACATGATTGATCTTCTGCTTGATGCTATTTCCGGTGTCAAATTTCTGGTGCTGTCATGCTCTTATGTTCATTCACTTTTTATTTTTATTGAGGCTTGTTGGAAAATAGCTTTGTCACTCAACTTTTATTAACTCTACAAAGTCTACATTTAGTTTCTATTGGGAGGCATTTGTATATCAGTTAATGGATCCCAGAAAAAAGAATTGTTGGAAATTTTTTCCACAATCGTATTCTACTAGTGTGTGATTGATTATGTTTCTTTTAGTCCTCTCATTTTATGTGTGTCATTTGTTAGACCTATTTGACTCCACATTTTATGCCTTGTATAAATTGCAGCTAGCAGTTCTGATCAAACAAAAGATCAGGATCTGCTATCTCATCTACTGAGGAGCCTAGCCAATCTTGCTGGTACGGCGGATGGAAGAAACATATCTACATTGCTGCACGGATCTCAAGGTTTATTTAACAGTGGGACATCTGTCCAGACCACAAAGGTGCCAGATATGGATGATGGTGTTAATCTTGAGGATTTAAGGCCTGTAGGACAGTGTTCAGTAGTACCTGCATCAGATATGTTAGAGAGGAGAATATCTTCAGTTGATGATCCTGGAAGTCTGCAAGTTCTTTCAGGTCTACAGGCCACTGAGCCACTACCCTCAAGAGACAGTTCTGAATCAAAATCAGTTACACCGGAAGCTACAAGTAGAAGGTTCCAGTTAAATGGCATTGATTTAAATAATACATATGATGATTCACAGGAATATTTAGAGAACCTAGGGAATTCTCATGTTCCTGCAAGTCCAGGGACTGCATCATGGCTGCAGCGCGATTCCCACAAGTCAAGCCCACCTCAGACAAGTGGGAATTCAGACTTAACTTCTACTCAGTCACCATCAAGTTCCAGTGGAGAGGCTCAGGTATATATCCTTGTTGTAATTACATCTATTCCCTAAGGCTTATAAATGCCTTTTTTGTGGATGATGCTCCGCCCACTGCTCGTAATCATGTGGCTCCGACCTGTTCATCAATTATATTGACCTACAAACTTTGGTCTTTAATTTCATTGTGTTCTCAACTGTACTTTGTCTTTTTGTTATTTCTTTTTCTGAAACAAGGGATTAAGCTGTCAATTGTCATTAACCATTATACAGCATTTAAAGTGGAGCTACAGTTTGTATTTGATAGGCCAGTATGTAAAATTTGCCTGCAGTTTTACTTCTCTTAACTGTTCTTTTCCTGCCACATATCAGAGTCGCACAGATCGAATTGTTTTTAAACTCTTCGGAAAAGACCCAAATGATCTTCCATTCATTCTGCGATCACAGGTTTTCATTTTTGCCTTGATTCTTACTCTTTTCAATGTAACCTGGTATTTCATTCCACATACAGCATGATATACATATTTTATATATTATTTTGAATATCAGATCCTCGACTGGTTATCCCACAGCCCTACAGACATTGAAAGCTACATAAGGCCGGGCTGTATCATCTTGACAATTTACCTTCGTCTAGAAAAATCCACGTGGGAGGAGGTATGCTTCTATTCTGATGCCAGAATTAGGTTACTGATCCTTGTAAAAGGAAGATAATTTCTTCATCTCCCTAGTTGTTATGTTTGGATACAGCTCTGTTGTCATCTGGGTTCCAGTTTGAAAACACTTCTAGACGCTGCCGATGATCCATTTTGGAGAACAGGATGGGTGTATACTAGGGTGCAACACTTTGTAACATTTACGTACAATGGTTTGTACTCTCTCTCTCTCTCTCTCTCTCTCTCTCTCTCTCTCTCTCTCTTCTCTTCTATGTATCTATACATGTAGTCTATATGGCTCCGTATGTGTGTACACATTCGTGTATTTAGTGTCTATAAAAATCTTTCTATTTTAGTTTTTCATTATGCTTTATTGTTGCTGGTCGTGAATCATGATCTATTTAGTTATTCATTTATTCATTTTCTAATACATATGGGGATTGACCAAAAAAAATTATGTTATGAAATAGAAAGTATTTTGATCACTTATGCCTGTCCTGCAGGTCAAGTTGTCTTAGACACACCCTTACCTCTTAAAAGCGATAAGAGTTGCAGGATATCATACATCAAACCAATTGCAGTCTCTGTATCTGAGAGGGCTCAGTTTGTAGTAAAAGGCTTTAACCTTTCTCATTCCGCCACAAGGTTCCTTCATCTTTTGTTCATGCCTCATTACTTTGTTTTCAATAAGCCCACTGATTTGTAGACCTCTCTTAGTTTTAGATGCTTTTCAAAATTAATACCCTTCAGGATAACTGGGAAAATACTAAACCGTAGCTCTTGACAGGTTACTCTGTGCTCTAGAAGGGAAGTATCTGGTGCAAGAAACTTGTTATGACATGATGGATGGTGTACATACAACTGTTGAGCATGATGAGCTGCAGTGCCTCAAATTCTCCTGCTCTATACCAGATGTTACTGGGCGAGGATTCATTGAGGTTCTGTCATATGTCTAATTTAATTTTTTCCCCTTCCCCCTTCTTCTGTAATGTACATTTTGAACCACCCATTTTTCACAAAATTGGTCCAGAATCCCTCTATAGATTTTGCTTATAAAACATTTTCGTATTACATTAACCAAAGTGCATTGAGGAGCTGGGCATTCAAAAGAAGTCTGAAAAGAATATACCGAACAACTCGAAGTGCTATAAACAAGAAGCTAGAAGGAAAAGTGTCATAAGGTTAAAACGGAAAAAGAGAAAGTTTCAAGACAGTGCCTTAACAGAAGAATGCTCTGCATATACCATTTGTTTCTGTTGCCGAAGAATGCTTGAAATATGTAGTTCTCATTTTTATAATCAAATTTTTTATTATCAGGTTGAAGATCATGGTCTCAGCAGCAGCTTCTTTCCCTTTATAGTTGCAGAGCAGGAAGTATGTTCAGAAATTTGTATGCTGGAGGATGAGATTGAGGTGCCTGAAAGTGCTGATGCTGAAAAATTGGAAGCCAAGAATCAAGCCTTGGACTTTATACATGAATTGGGTTGGCTCCTCCATAGGAGTCGAGCTAAGTTTAGACTTGGTCACTCGGATCTGAACCTGGATCTATTTCCTTTTAGCAGGTTCAGGTTGCTTATGGAGTTTTCGATTGAGCATGATTGGTGTGTAGTAGTGAAGAAACTCTTGGGCATTCTGTTTGAGGGTACTGTCGATGCTGGAGAACATACTTCCGTTGAGTTTGCGTTATTGGATATGAGCCTCCTCCACAGAGCTGTGCAAAGAAATTGCAGATCTATGGTAGAGTTCTTGTTAAAATTTATCCCAAATCAAGGTTTAACAGGATCGGAGCAGAAGCAACAAGTTGACAGGGATGGCAACAGTTTCTTGTTTAAACCTGATGCAGTTGGGCCCATGGGGTTGACTCCTCTTCATGTTGCTGCCAGTGCTGATGGCTACGAGCACGTATTGGATGCCTTAACTGATGATCCTGGAAAGGTAATTTCTCCTTGATCAAAATTATATATTATATTTCTAATTCTACCTAGAAATCGCTATGAGCTTGCTACAACCTCCATCGCATATAGTATCCATTTGACCTTTGCTCATACAATTGACTTGTGTCTCTTGTCATTGTGTTTATTGTTTCACGCATGTTCGGACTGTAATTAATTTTTATGAACCTTTTTTGGGTCCATTTTAAATCGTTATGAAGATATTTGTTGGCATTGTTGGATTTTTTAAATTCTGTTGGTGTTTAGTGTATACCAATGACAATGCGATTCTTTAGATTGTTGTAGTTTCAAGCATGTTGATTGCTACTGTCATGCACATTCTTTTGACTTCAGGCTGATTTTAAATTGTAGATTGTTAGATAATCCATTCATCATATTGATATCGCTCTTCTTTCTTTAGTTGGGAATTGAAGCATGGAAAAATGCTCGAGACAGTACAGGATTGACACCATATGATTATGCATGCCTCCAAAGCCGCTACTCCTATGTCCATCTTGTCCAGAGGAAAATCAGCAAGACATTAGAAAGCGGGCAAGTGGTGCTTGATATCCCTGGTGTTATCTTAGACAGAAATGGCAAGCAGAAGCAATCTGAAGCGTATAAACCATCAAGAGTAGCCAGCTTGGAAACTGAAAAGATTGAAATGAAAGTGATACTGCGACATTGTAAGTTATGCGCACAGAAACCAGCTTATGGCAACACAAGGTCACTAGTCTACAGGCCGGCAATGCTGTCAATGGTGGCCGTTGCTGCTGTCTGCGTTTGTGTAGCCTTGCTCTTTAAAAGCACACCGGAAGTTCTTTTCGTGTTCCAGCCCTTCAGGTGGGAACTGTTGAAGTATGGCTCAAGCTGAGGTAGACTTGCGTGTGTTTATTCTTAGTGACTCTGGTTATAGGCCGTTTCTTTTGAAGTACATAGGAGTATTGACCGATGAAATAGACCTGAAATTAGCCTTTTCTGATGTATATCTGAGCTTCCGCAATAAACATGGGCTTTTGGTGATTGCCCACCAGGTTTTATTGTTAAGACAACCAACTTTTGCTTCCCCTATCATTGTATGTGAACAACAATACCGTTACAAACTGGTTAGCACATAATTTATATGTTTTGTTTTCTTTTTCAAAATAAAGCATTCAGGTGATTTCCCTTGGGACGGTATCCCATTATTGGTGCAACTTGATGGCCTTAGCCATGTATAAAGCTCAACAAATTACTATATAAATGAGCAAATGTGGGTTAAAAGCCACGTCAGTGTGCCCGCTTCCTTGGATTCAAGTTTAGATCTCCATTTCTATTGATCAGATTTTCTTTTTTGTTTTTAAGTAATATCTTATCACTTTTTAATTACTTTAATTAATAATTATGTTCTAATTATTATTTCTTTAGTGAATAATTAGTATTTAAATATTTAATAACTTCATAAATTACTTAATATATAGTAATTAATTATTTTAAATTATTTTGTGGACTTTGTTTTTTTAATTTTTTATACATTATTTTGTTTAGTTTAATATTTGCAATTAAGTAATATCTCAGTTTGATTTAATTATATTAATTATTATTTACTTAATGAATCACTTTTTTCTAAGTGCCATATTTTCTTGGAACAGTAATGTTAGGGACACCACAATTTGTGTATCAAATTTGTGTCCCAAATGATGTGGCACATGTCAAATCATTAATTTTAAACTAATTAAATGCCCACGTATATTTAAGGATGATTAATTCTTTAATAAAAATAAAAACAATAATAATGAGTATAAATTCCCATTATTAATCATATGTTATTTATCAAGCCGCCGCACCACCATGTTTCCCCACCAATCTAGTTGCCGGACCGCCTAACTTACCACCAGATCGGGCAGCACTGTGCCATCACTGCCTCTATATTGGTCATAATCCCATAAAGCTTTCATAATGCCAAGGAAGACATTCATGCCATATATAGTGATTGATGAAAACATATTATTTTTTGAATAATATTTGCAATTAAGCAATATCTTAACCTGATTTAATTATATTAATTATTATTTACATTTAATGAACCACTTTTTCTGAGTGCCACATTTTCTTGGAAATAGACCTTACATTTTATTTGTGTTTCTCTACCATGGATGACACACATAGATGAGGAAATGACACCTTTCGTTGTGGGAGTGAAGAGGAATTACATATTTGGTGGCATTTGTAACATTGCAGCAAATGCATCCATCAAGGTTTGTACATTCTATAGAATCTTTTGTTAAATCATTCATGAAATACCATCTGCTGGTGTTGCACATTGTAGTGTCAGAGATATATGCTATATACTATATATACATGTATATTTCTTCCATTCCTTCCGGACTGAATATATATATATATATATATATATTTTCCTTCTGTTGATTGCTGATTGCTGATAAGAGATAATGCAATCCTGATAGACTTTGGCTGATATGAAATCCATCAACATTTTTGGGGTTCAGCAGATATGTTGGAATTCAATTGCACTAGAATAGGTAAAGTCATTTTCGAATCCATATATGATATGGTTTAATGCATTTCCTAATTGCTAGAACTAATTAGTCTTATTTAAAGCGTATAGCCGTGTGGCTATACTCTTTAAATATAATTGAATATTTTAGAAGTATAGTCGCACGGCTATACTTTTCAAATATAATATTTAAAGAGTACAACCGGGCAGCTATACTATTTAAAAGTAGAACCGGGTGGCTATACTTTAAAATATAAATAGCCGCGCGGCTATACCACCCAAAATGGTTTTCTTCTTTGTCATTATATAATATCTTAGCATTTTTAATTACTTTAATTAGTAATTATGTTTTAATTCGAATTTCTTTAGTGAATAATTAGTGTTTAAGTATTTTACTAATTTCATAAATTACTTAATATATAATAATTAATTATTTTTTGCACTTTATTTTTTATTTTTTCATACAAAATACTAGCCCCTTGGCACATGCTCACGCATGTGCCAATTGGTTTTATTTTTTAATTTTTATTTTATTTTTAGAATTAGGAAAAGATAACATGGGTAGTTATATTCCATAAAAGTATGACCTATTATCTAATTTTATTTTTAATTTAATTTTGTTTAAATATAATTTTTTTTTGAATTTACCATATTGTCCTCATTTAATTAATAATTTCTAATTTCAATTCTTAATGTTTGAATTAACCAATGGCATTTTCTGGTATTTTGAATATTTCACCATACTCTGACTTTTGCTTTATATATATAGATTTGTAATTAAGTACTATCTTAATTATTATTTATTTAATGAACCACTTTTTCTGACTGCCACATTTTCTTGGAAATGGACCTTACATTTTATTTATTTTGCTCTATCCATGGATAACACACAGAGATGAGGAAATGGCTCCTTTCGTTGCGGGAGTGAAGCGGAATTACATATTTGGTGGAATTTGTAGCATTGCAGCAAATGCATCCACCAAGGTTGTACCTTCTATAGAATTTTTTGTTAGATCATTCATGATCATTCATGAAATTCCATCTGCTGGTGTTGCAAATTGTAGTTTTAGAGATATACTTTAGCGAATCTAGCATCAGGAAAAGCAGGGTAATCATTCGTCCACGACACCGAATGTCCTTCTCAAGGTTTAACGCTCAGCCTTCTCATTCGACACTCCTTTTTGGACACTATTATATGTATGAGTGGGAAAGACATGGAGTAGCACAAAAAGAGGGATTAGCATTATTGACCCAATGATAAACCACTAACACCTTCCTCGTTGGGGCTCCGCGCACAGGGAAAACGCTCTAGCGACGGGAAACTGACCACTAGTTACAAAGCTCCAATAAGGTATTGAGAGGGCTATCACAATCAGGTGCTATATACTATATACACATGTACATTTCCTATATTCCTTTGGGATCAAATTTTTTTTCTTCTTCTGTTGATTGCTGAATGCTTATGAGAGATAATGCAATCTTAACAGACTTTTGCTGATATGAAATCCATCAACTTTTTTGGGGTTCAGCAAATATGTCGGAATTCAATTGCCCTGGAACATGTAAGTCATTTTCTAATCCATATATGATATGGTTTAATGCCTTTCTTAATTGCTAAAACTAATTAGTCTATACTCTTTAAATATATTCCGACTACACTTTTAAAATATAATATTTAATTTAAAAGTAGAAGGTATAGTTGCGCGGCTGTACCTTTTAATATATTCGAATACTCTGACAGAATGGTTTTCTTCTTTGTAATTATATAATATCTTAGCCATCTTTAATTACTTTAATTAGTAATTATGTTTTAATTATCATTTATTTAGTGAATAATTAGTATTTAAATATTTTACTAATTTCATAAATTACTTAATATATAGTAATTAATTATTTTAAATTATTTTGTGCACTTTATTTTTTATTTTTTTATACAAAATTATTATTTTTAGTTTAATATTTGCAATTAAGTAATATCTTATGATTTAGTTATATTAAATTATTCTTTATTTAATGAACCTCTTTTTCTAAGTGCCACATTTTCCTCCAAACTCTAACCATCATTTAGGCTTGGATACTCATGTAACTCGAGTTAGGGTTTTATGATTAGAGTTTGGATCTCAATATCGGTTAGTATAACATAGGGTTATAAAATATATTAATATTTAAAAGGCTTAAGTGCTATAGTGCCCCTTGAAATATTGGTTAATTCCTATTAAACCCTTTAAAGTTAAAGTGATCCACTTTACCCCCTTGACCGATGTTTTGTGTCTTACTTTGCTCTTCACCGTCAAGTCTGTTAAAAATTATGTTAAAAATGCTGATGTAGCACCAATTTAAGTGGCATGTGTGAAGAAAAAAAATTAGAAATTAAAAATTGTCTTTTAAAAAACATAATTTAACTATTAAAAATAAAAATAATACTTTAAAACCAAAAAATCCCCAATTTCCCTCCTTCAACCCCATTATCCCTTTTCAGTCGCCATCACCACAACCACAACCACCCCCGACTCAAACCCGCCTCTCTCTTATCTTCCCACCGCAAACTTTCTCTCATCTTATCCCTCTTTTCCCATTTCCCTTTTTTAACGAAAAAAACCATTTCTCTTTCCAACGGTGCTTCCCTCCTCCGCAACATTGCCACCGCCATCATCCATCCTCGGTGCCCCTCCCCTCCTCCATTGTTGTCAGCATTTTTTCTATCTCACTCTCGTGTCTCCCTCTCTCTCCTCATGAGTTAAGCTAACAACAATGGAGGCGGCAACCATGCCAGCCTCCATATTCAAGCTGGTGACATCGATCTGGAGATCGGGCTCCAATATTGCTGATGGGAAGAGAGAGAGAGAGAAAGAGAAAGTGAGGGAGAGAAGAGAAAGAAATTGAGACAGTGAGATTAGAAAAAGAGAGGGGATTTGAGTTGCAGCCTGACAGGACCCGACCCAAATTTCACTTTGGAATCCGTATCGAACCCCATATGAGTCCAACACCTGGCAGGTGTCAAGACGAATGACTAAATTGCCCTTTTTGCCCTAATTCAAAAACTGCTTTAGGTTTTGATTTCTACTAAAAAACCGACAGAGTCTTTCCTGAAAAACAAACATTTACCAAATTATTTGCACCTGTAGAAAACAAAATTCTATAATCCCAATAGTTCAGCATACAAGAATTTCGTCCATGTGCAATTCAACAATGATTCAAATGGAACTCAGGCTCGTACAACATAATCAAAACACTGACATTCACCTTGTTATAAACGAGAATTAACGGTAATCCAAAATTTGCTTAATTACAACGGGTTTCGAACTAAACTAATTCAAAGCACAATTCAACAGTTTATTTTGCGGCTGCACCTAGATAACTCTAGGTTGCCTACGTATCCTTACTAAGGGATCAAGCCACACGTAGTTCTTTATATATATAAATAATAATAAAAAAATTCAACCCATAAGTAAGCACAAGAATAAATATCACTTAATAAAATAATTGTGAATTGTATAATATCTTTCGAGCTTAGAAAACTCTCAATTCTTATCTCATAACTCTGAAAACATGTATTGTATTAAAACTTTGACCAATAAGTATCAAGATAAAATCATTAATTTTAGCTTAAACATCTTTAAACCCAAATTCTCTCCACCTAGGCATACCCTTATTCATAATCAGTCAATTCCACTAATATTTTGTCATTTCTAATAATATTCCGTCAATTCCAATAATATTTAATTAATTTCAGTAATATTTCGTCAATTCCAATAATATTCCGTCAATTTCAATAATATTCCGTTAATTCAAAGTACCATGTATGTTACAACCTATATGTAAAAATCCGTTTGACCGTCAAACGATAACCAAATTTGAATTCGAGCATACCGTAGTGCTCGGGACGATATGGAGATCATTTTCGGACCAAATAGGCCACCCAAACTTGGCCCACGTGCCACCACACGTGTGGGTGGCCATCGGAAATTTCTCAACTCATCCATCAATACTTATATCCGCGTGATCAGGACAAATAGGGAAGCAATTTATACAACTGAGTCGACCTCCAATTTGGCCAAGAAGTGGCCGGAAACTCGATCCAAAAATTGAAAATTTTCTAGGTTTTAGATTGAGTTTCAAAACTCCAAAATGGTCTAATCCAAACACACAAACAGCTAGAGTATGTGGAGAATATTGAAATCCACACATGGTTCGTCAAAAACATTGGCCAGAATCGCCCAGAACGACTGCGAAAAACCGAAGCAGTCATTGCCAAATCCTTGCTCCCAGCACCTCCTTGAGTTGAGGTCGTGGCTGAGCTTCCGTCCGGTCATGATCGCCGGCCCCTCACGGTCACATCCCAATCGGTCTCAACCGCAGGGTGGTCAGACGGTGAAGTTAGGTGGCCACACAGTGGCCGGGTCTGTGTGCGTCGCGAGAGGGAGGGTCGGGGAAGAGAGAGAGAGAGAGAGGGAGAGAGAGAGAGAGAGAGGTGGAGAGAGAAACTGAGTTATCCCCTTTAAAATTATAACTTTGAAATATTTACGGTTGTGCCACTACACTTCCGTTGATCGTAACCTCTTCGTTAAAATTCCGATTCGAGTCCACTACGTATTTACGAACTCATATCGCTGCGCTCTACCCAACGATACTACTCAAATCCCCAAATTCTTTCATGAACAAAAAGTCAACTTTAAACCCATTAAAATATTATCAAGATAAAATTGTCTTTGATTTGAATATTTGAATAATTAACTATTAATTTAGGATCGTGTTATCATACAGCCTGCAACTTGTAGGAGAAGAGAGGGATATATGAGAGAGAGTTAATGGTGGGAAGAGAAGCAAGCGGCGGGTTTGAGTTGGGGGATGCACTAAATGGAACAGAGGTGAAATTTTTTTTTAATTAAGTGTGAAATTGATCACCAACTGTTAGGATATAATTGGATGGGGATATTGACGTGGAAAGCTTACCTGGCATCCCCGTGCCAGGCAAGTTTTTCTCCTATAGGAGAGGAGGAGAGAGGAGGGTTTGAGTCGAGTGTGGTTGTGGTGATGTCGACTGGGAATGGATAATGGGGTTGGAGGAGGGGAATTGGGGATTTTTTGGTTTTAAAGTATTATTTGTATTTTAATAGTTAAATTAGGTTTTTTAAAAGATAATTTTTATTTATTATTTATTTTTCCTTCATACATGGCAGTTAGTTTAGGAAAATAATGGGTCTCATTAGTGCCACGTCAACATTTTTAACAGAATTTTTAATAGACTTGACAGTGAGGAGCAAAGTGAGATACAAAACATCGATCAAGGAAGTAAAGTGGGTTACTTTAACTGTAACATCCCACATCGACCATCGGAGAGGGGGTGATGTGCCTTATATGTACATGCCCTCTTCCATCTAGCACGAGGCCTTTTGGGAACTCACTGGCTTCAGAGTCATGGGAACTCCGTTGTTAAGCTAGTTAAAGCTAGAGCAATCACAGGATGGGTGACCTCTGGAAAGTTGCTCTTGAGTTCACGAAACAAAATCGTGAGGGCGAGAAGGAGCCCAAAGCGACATAATATCGTACTACTGAGCCGATTCAGGGATGTGACATTAACTTTAAAGGGGTTTAGTGAGAATTGATCAATGTTTCAAGGGCACTATAACACTTAAGCCTATTTAAAAAGTACAGCCGCGCGATTATACTCTTTAAATATATTCAAATATTTTAAATAAACCCAATCCTAGACATGTATTTATAAAAAAATCCAAACACTATTTAAACATAGAAACACACCTAAAATCAACCCCAAAATCAACAATTGTATATTTTTCGGGTGTGTTTATAAATGAGTTTTGAGTGTGTGTAATGATGAGTTTTGGGTGTGTTTATAAAGTGTTTTGGGTGTTGGGTTTTTTTTTATAATTTCAGCCTTTATTTTGGGTGTTTTAGTGAAACTCCCTTAAACATATTCAAATATTTTAAACGTATAGCTGCCCGGTTATACTGCACGAAATAGTTAATTTAGAGTAGTTATCGCTTCTATTATAAAATAAACTAACGAACAATTTTACATCTTTTTCCTTTTGGGTTTATAGTTTGCTGAAACCAAATAAAAAAAGAAAAGAAATAAAAATCTGAAGTGCAATTATAAGAGGATAAGGAACGAAGGACAAAGTGGTCATTTTGCATGCCCTCGCTTCCGAACTCACTCACTGGTATCCCTTGTTTTTCAACTCTCAAATTTCGCAAAGCCATGGCTTCTTCAATCTCTCTCTCATTCTCTTCTTCTCTGCTTCCTCATCCTCTCCCTCTCAACAAGAACTCCACAGCCATCCACAGAGCCCATGACTCAAACTTTAAGCTAGTACACTGCGCATTCGCAGCACCCGCTACACGCACTCGTTCAACTTCATCTTCGTCTTCTGAGACCAGAAAGAGGCACTGGAAGCAAGGTGAGTTTCCAGGTCTCTCAGAGACATCGATTCCTGGGACTTACAGAAGGGCCCCCTTAAAAAATGTGAAGAAGAAGTTGGACCGCAAGAACAACGCCAAGGCCTGGGCCAACACCGTCACTGAAGCCTTGTCTGACGCCATAGACAAGAAGCAATGGCTTCAAGCTCTTGAGGTTGGCCCTTCTCTATGTTTCTCTTTCTGGGTTCATTTTATTTTGAGCATTAGGTCCTTGCCTCAAACAAAAATGGAGAAAGTTTTCATTTGTTTTCCCTTTTGGGTTTACAGTTTGGTGAAAGTAAATTGCTGAAAAATAAATAAAAAATGCTACTCTCTTTGCTTACCCAGTTGAGTTCCTTTTTTCATATCTGAATGTTTGACTTTAAGGAAACTAGAATTAGGACTGTTATCATACAGACTTACAGTATCATAGCCATGTTTACTAACCAACAGTTAGGTGTTCATGTTTTAAAATGATGATAAAATTGGCTAGTATTGACCGTTCAGGTATTTGACATGCTAAGAGAACAACCTTTTTATCAACCAAAAGAAGGGACTTACATGAAACTCCTTGGTCTGCTTGGAAGATGTGGCCAACCCCATCGTGCCCGTCAGCTTTTCGACGCAATGGTTGAAGAAGGCTGTGAACCAACTCTTGAACTCTACACAGCCCTACTTACAGCTTATTGTCGGAACAATCTAATTGATGAGGCATTTTCTGTTCTCAACCAGATGAAGACCCTCCCGCATTGCCAGCCTGACGTTTTTACATACAGTACCTTAATAAAGGTTTGCATTGATGCTTTGAAATTCGAATTAGTTGAGTCCTTGTATGAGGAAATGGCTGAACGGTTAATAACTCCAAACACAGTCACCCAAAACATAGTGTTGAGTGGATATGGTAAAGCTGGGAAGTATGATCAGATGGAAAAAGTGTTGTCAGGGATGCTGGAGGGTGCAACTTGCAAGCCTGATGTCTGGACAATGAATGTTATCCTTAGTGTGTTTGGCAACAAGGGTCAGATAGATATGATGGAGCGATGGTATGAGAAATTCCGTGATTTTGGGATTGAGCCAGAAACTCGCACTTTTAATATTCTGATTGGTGCTTATGGGAAAAAGAAATTGTATGATAAAATGTCAACTGTGATGGAGTACATGCGCAAGCTTCAATTCCCATGGACAACAGCAACATACAACAATGTGATTGAGGCTTTCGCGGATGTAGGAGATGCAAAAAACATGGAGTACACATTTGATCAGATGCGTGCTGAGGGTATGAAAGCAGACACCAAAACGTTCTGCTGCCTTATTAATGGATATGCCAATGCAGGTCTCTTCCATAAGGTGGTTAGCAGTGTTCAGTTGGCCGGAAAGTTTGAGATACCCGAGAATACCACATTTTATAATGCAGTAATAGCTGCATGTGCAAAGGCAGAGGATTTGATGGAGATGGAAAGAGTTTTTAAGCGGATGAAAGAGAAGCAATGTCCACCGGATTCCACAACATACTCTCTTATGGTTGAGGCGTATAGTAAGGAAGGTATGAACGATAAGATCTACTACTTGGAGCAGGAGATTGGTGTTGATGTTAACCAAAATGACAACTCCTCAGGAATTGAGTCTGATGCTGTTGTCTGATTGAGATATTTGAAAACAACAATATGTTTCAAGAATCCCCTAATCTCACATTGGGCATCCCCACAGTTCTTCTAATGCAGCAGTACTGGACTCTTATTGTTGAATTTCGAGTGATCAGGTAATCAAAATTTTCCATCCTGGGATGGATGTTAACAATGCTGCTTCCTCGGGCTTTATGTATTTTGTGGAGGACTGTAAGAATTGTTTTAGACATCTCTGATACTCTGGGTGAAATATTTTGGAAAATGACTGTATATACAGAGTTGATAAGTGCCTTTCTGCAAACTCGAGGTCATCTCAAAATAGCATGCAAATTGTACGGAGATTTGTAAGAGTGCTAACTGCCAACAGGAGAAGTACTTTTGTTTTTAATGCAATTTCATATATATTGTCTCCAGCAGGAGCTGGACAGTATAGAAGGTGGTCTATGGAACAGAGTGGTCTATAAACACATCTTTTTTGTTGTTTGTTGGAAATTATTTTCTTTTTGCCGTGTTTTTCTTTTATGTACTGGGTTGCTGTTTTAATTACTGGTAGAATGCTCTTATAGATTCATGCTAAGACTGATGTTGGCACGTCCAGCAAACAATGAATTTGGTAAAGGCAATCTTTGATTACATGCTCAGACAACCGATAGTCATAAACATAAATATTAAAGCAAGCTCAAGTTCAGAAAGACGTTATATCATAAAACCACCCGCAAGATGGAGCAACAGTGGCAGTGGCGCCTCAAACAATCCTCCCTGTTCGAAAACAGTTGATACCGGTAACTTTTATTGAGTTATCATGGAAATGGAAGGATCCACTTTTCCGTGGTGTGTCCTACACTTTTATTAGAATTAGAATTTGACGTATGCCGGTTAACCAAACATTTTTCCACTCAAGAACATGTTTGAGTTGAGAGTGGCTTGCACGAGATGTTGGTATGTCAAATGAGATGAGATGACCACACGACATGTAAACTTGTAAAGGCACAGGCAAAAAGGGCTAAGTAGGAGAGAAGACTTCTATCCTCACACGCTAACTTAGTAAATGTTGGCCTTTCATGGTGGCAGGCACAATGCCGTTCCGGTATTCTCTTCTGTACATTAAACAAACAATAACCTAAAACCTGCGACACAAAGTCAGATAGGTAACGTCGTAATGTGATAACTGATAATCATACCAGAGACTTTGATGTCATTACCCACCTGGGACCCACTTGGCTTTTCCATTTTTCTCCTTCCAAATCCCAGTCCCAGAACTGAGGAAGAGCTGCTTGCATTCTTATTGCCTTAATGGTTAAGGTAAAAAAGAATATTTTCCGCTGAAAAGATATGCTATCTTAAACTGGTGGAAGAAAGTCAAAGGAATCTTTTATTATATATAGAGCATAACTTAACAGAATGAGCCATGCCGCTTTGGTTTTGGTTTTGGTTCGGTGTTCAAGTATTGTTTATTGTTTTAACTATTGTTAATTGATTCTGTTCACTTTCATTGCCGAAGATAAAGTCTTTGCAGTGATAAACAATTGGTTCAAATCCAGTTGCCATTTCCTTGCCACAGCAAAACATGACGCATTGCATTACTTCATTGACTATCATGTTCAGGCTTTTCATGATACTTATATGATCTGTCTGGGTTCATCCATTTGTTCTATCTAAAAATGGCTCAGTTGGCAGGGGCAGATGAAATAGAGTCTTTCCGTATAGAGCTGGCAGAGATTGGGAGGAGTATAAGATCCTCATTTCGAAGTCATGCCTCAAGTTTTCGGAGCGCCACCACTGTCAATGCTGGAGACAATGATGTTGGTGGTGATGAAGAACATGACTTACAATGGGCCGCAGTTGAGAGACTGCCCACTTTTGAGAGGATAACTTGGGCTCTGTTTGATGAATATGATGGCACGTCTACAAAAGGAGACGGTAAAGAGATACGGGTGGTTGATGTTACCAAGCTTGGAGCTCAAGAAAGACGTGTTTTCATTGAGAAGCTTATCAAACACATTGAAAATGACAATCTTCAATTGTTGCAGAAGATTAGACGAAGAATAGACAAGTAATGTTTTTTCTTCTTCTTTTCGGGTTTATGTAGATATCTACTTTTGAGCACAAATCACACTAATTTTACTAGAAACATGGAAAATAACGGATAAAACAGGAAACTAAATTAAATATGGCTAATTTATTATTGTGCATAAAGTGGGCTGCTGTAAAATATTAACATTCGTTTTGCACATCTCTTGTAGAGTCGGTGTAAAGTTGCCTACTGTGGAAGTGAGATATAAGAATCTTTGTGTGGAAGCAGAGTGCAAGGTAGTTCATGGCAAGCCCCTACCCACTCTATGGAATACTCTAAAGAGTTTGGTTTTGGTAAGCATCTTAATTCATAATGTCCAACTTATTTTTTGGCTATGCATGGGCGACTTTGAATCTAAATTCTCAATTTCTAAATTAGTCACTTGAGCTCTCTTTATGACAGGGCATCACAGAACTGACTGGTTCAAAAACGCGTGAAGCCAAGATAAGCATCATCAAAGATGTCAGTGGTATTATTAAGCCGGGAAGGTTAGTTTCTTTTACCTTGGTTTCTAACTTAAAAAGTTGTGGCTGCTATAGAATTTAATGAATTCCATCTGTTGTATCAAACATGAGTGTTTCTCTGTCCTTATGGAGTTTAGCAGATGTCTTTGACGAAAATGAGTTCTTTACCTTCTAAAATTTTGAAAATGGGAAAGTAATGAGCAGACATAATTTTTTTTCTTTCTTTCAAATTCTTCAGAAATTTTGATATATTTTTAGAACACTTTAAGAAGGATATTAGAAAATTAATAAGTAACCAACTTAGAGTTAACCAACTTTGGCCTCTCTTCATTGCAGGATGACTTTATTGCTTGGCCCTCCAGGTTGTGGAAAAACCACATTACTGATGGCACTCTCAGGGAAGCTAAGCCATTCTCTCAAGGTGTGTAAAAAGTAAATAATTGTTTTTCCAACTGATGTTAAAGCCCACCTGTGAGGGGGAGTGCCTTAAGCTTTGGTTAATAGTGGTAAACCAAAAGGCTTCATCAATATCCAAAGGGTCTGCTTCTAATTCTTTTAGTATTTATTTTATTCTAATAGGTTTCCGGCGAAATATGTTACAATGGTTATAGACTAGAAGAATTTGTTCCTCAGAAAACCTCAGCTTATGTAAGCCAATATGATGTGCATATTCCAGAGATCACTGCAAGGGAAACAATTGATTTCTCTGCATGTTGTCAAGGTGTAGGAAGTCGAACCGGTATGCATTCTTGCCTGCAATAATTAGCCAGTTTGAAACTGTTAACAACTCGTTTATCATATTGGTATTATCATTATGTTTTTTGTGCATATAGAGATTATGGTGGAAGTCAGTAGAAGGGAAAAGCAGGCAGGAATAGTTCCAGATCCTGATGTAGATGCTTACATGAAGGTACCTAAGATGCCTTGTTCGCAGTGTTCTGCAGAATTTCATTGGTCTAACTGTGATTGAAAATTGTCTGTTGCAGGCCACATCTGTTAAGGGACTGAAAAATACACTTCAAACTGACTATATTCTTAAGGTATTCTAATTCCCTACGAAGTGTGTTTTCAATCAGCTTGTTTTAAGTTGCCTTCTTGTTCACTATCCAATGTCTTACAGATACTTGGTCTGGAAATCTGTGCTGACACGTTGGTAGGAGATCCCATAAGAAGAGGAATATCCGGTGGTCAAAAGAAACGGTTGACTACAGGTAGTGTTGGCATAACAGTAAAATTTGCATGCATTTCAGTTTCCCGAGTCAAATCAGATATGATGCTCCATAATTTCTGTATTATGCAGGGGAAATGATTGTTGGACCTGCAAAAGCTCTGTTCATGGATGAAATATCTAATGGCTTAGATAGTTCTACCACTTTCCAACTTGTGTCTTGTCTTCAGCATTTTGTGCATATCACAGATGCAACTGCATTGATTTCGCTTCTTCAGCCTGCACCAGAGACATTTGATCTCTTTGATGATGTCCTCTTAATGGCAGAAGGGAAGATTGTGTTTCACGGGCCAAGAACAGAAATTCTGAATTTTTTTGAGGAGTGTGGGTTTAAGTGCCCAGAAAGGAAAGGTGTTGCCGACTTCCTTCAGGAGGTAGGTGTTATTGTCATACTCATATCTCAATCGATGTCCTATTATCTTTAGTGTTGAACGTTTTCTTATCTTGATTTGCTTCAGGTTATCTCTAGAAAAGATCAAGCACAGTATTGGGACTGTGCAGAACAACCTTACAGTTACATTTCTGTTGATCAGTTCATTAAAAAATTTGAGGATGGACATCTTGGCTGGCAGCTAAATGAGGAGCTCTCAAAGCCATTTGATAAGTCTCAGAGCCACAAGGATGCTCTATCCTTTAGAACATACTCATTACCTAAATGGGAACTGTTTAAATCTTGCACAAGGAGGGAATTTCTTCTGATGAAAAGGAATTCTTTTATTTATGTTTTCAAATCAATTCAGGTAGTTTCCTTATTTCTTTTCCCCCTTATTTTAAGTGTTTTCAGTTTATAACATTTTTTATATCTGGTCATAACTGTATTCTTTCTTTCCGCAGCTAGTCATAATTGCTTCAATAACGATGACAGTTTTCCTCCGAACTCGAATGGCTATTGACATGGTCCACGCAAATTATTATATGGGTTCTTTATTCTATGCACTCCTCATACTTCTTGTTGATGGCTTCCCAGAATTGTCAATGACTGTCTCAAGAATTGGGGTTTTCTACAAACAGAAAGAGTTGTGTTTTTATCCTGCTTGGGCTTACGCAATCCCAGCTGCCATCCTAAAGGTTCCACTTTCATTCTTGGAGGCTTTTGTTTGGACAGTTCTTACATACTATGTTGTTGGTTACAGCCCTGAGGTTGGAAGGTGAGTCACAGATTGAAAATTCAGTTTTTAGCTAGATGGTTAAGTGATAGAGTATTACATGCTTGACTGTAAATAAGCTCTTCTATGCTGAAGAACATTCAGCTAGGTGGCTGTTACCATCTAAACTAAGACTTTATTGTATGAGATCTTGCATGAATTATGCTTCAGTGGTATCTATAGCTAATGCATGGCAGAATATGCATATTGGTAATCTGTGCTTCTGTCTCTTTTCTCGAAATAGTCTTGTTAGATATTTCGAATGTCACTGTAGTTCTTACATTTTTCTAATGTATTTGCCAGGTTCTTTCGCCAGTTCCTTCTACTCTTTGCTGTCCACTTAACATCAATATCCATGTTTCGGTTTATTGCTTCATTTTTCCAAACCGTGGGTGCTTCTATGACAGCTGGTAGTTCAGCAATATTGTCTGTTTTATTATTTGGTGGCTTTGTTATACCAAAATGTAAGATTTCCATAAGATTTTCCCATATTTATGTTAATGAATTTTGCTTCTCTAGTCATATTTAAATATGTTTTGTTGCAGCTTATATGCCAGCTTGGTTGAAGTGGGGATTTTGGGTTTCTCCTTTGACCTATGGGGAGATAGGAATGACAGTTAATGAATTCCAAGCACCCCGATGGGAACAGGTGATATAGAGCTATTGCTTCATTGCTCTCATTGTACAATTACAAAGTGAAAATTTAGAATTCTGTTTCCTTACCATAGATTTGAGAGCTTTTCTTCCTTCTATTTCTTTCTTTGTGAGATTATGCAGAGGGTGATTCTAATCATGTTCCTATTAGCAACCTGAAGGAGTTCTTCCTCATTCACTAATGACTTTGCTCTTTATTTATATTCACAGGTCTATGCAAACACAACTCTTGGGCGACAAGTACTGGAAAGCCGTGGATTAAATTTTGAAGGCTATTTTTATTGGATATCAGTTGGTGCATTATTGGGATTCACAGTACTATTCAATGTTGGTTTCACCTTGGCTTTGACACTCTTTAAGTGTAAGTTTGTGTTCTATCCATTACTTGGCCACTTTAAGCAACGACGTATTTTATACTTTTGCTAACCCAGCTTTTGTTTTATGTTCAGCTCCGGGAAGGCCCCTGGCTCTAATTTCTTACGAAAAGTACTGTCAACTACAAGGAAAAAGAGACAGCAAAACTGATATAGCAACAGAGGGGAAATCCATTAGTGCACCTAAAACTTCTGCAGAACCCAAGAAGGGTGAGGGTGATTTTAGTTTTTCTCTTTTCACTTATTTAATTCTACAGTAGATTGGGGTCAGTGTGTTCTTTTTTGTTAACATAAATAACAGTTCTTCTTTTTATTCTCTTGTTTTTCCAGGAAGAATGGTTTTGCCATTTGAGCCCCTAGCCGTAGCATTTCAGGATGTACAATACTATGTTGACACCCCTTTGGTAATCTTTGGTAACCTCTCTCTTTAGATTCTGAGTAGTTCTGAAATACAAGGAGTGAACTATGCCAGCTAATATGGTCAGTTCTTCTATCTTTATGATGTAGGAAATGAGAAAGCGGGGCTTCACAGAAAAAAGGCTCCAGCTCCTTTCTGATATTACAGGTTCTTTCAGGCCAGGTATACTAACAGCATTAATGGGTGTCAGTGGGGCTGGGAAAACAACTCTCATGGATGTTCTCTGTGGAAGGAAAACTGGTGGTACCATTGAAGGGGAAATAAGAATTGGTGGTTACCCAAAGGTGCAAGATACATTTGCTCGGATATCAGGTTATTGTGAGCAAAGTGACATACATTCTCCACAAATAACTGTGGAAGAATCAGTAGTGTACTCTGCTTGGCTGCGGCTCCCTTCTCAGATTGATTCAAATACTAAAGCTGTATGGTATCTTTTCAAGAACGTGATTATTTCAATGGTTCTGGATTTGAACATCCAAATTAAATTGCACCATAAATTTTTCTTCCTTCCCCAGGAATTTGTAAATGAAGTCCTTGAAACTATTGAGCTTGATGGGATTAAAGACTGCTTAGTGGGCATGGCAGGGGTTAGCGGTTTATCAACTGAGCAGCGCAAACGACTGACCATAGCTGTGGAACTCGTTGCCAATCCATCTATCATGTTCATGGATGAACCAACTTCAGGTTTAGATGCACGGGCAGCTGCTATTGTTATGAGAGCGGTGAAAAATGTTTCTGCAACAGGAAGAACGGTTGTTTGTACCATCCACCAACCAAGTATTGACATTTTTGAGGCATTTGATGAGGTAAAGTGTTTGTCAGAACCTCAAATGGGATGATCTCAGAAGTTTCAATGTGACTTCTTCCCATTTCAACTCAGGAGTATTGTGCTTGACCAGCTTACATCCCTTAAAAAATTTACAAAGTAAAATGCTTAAATTAGTTATATTCCTTTCTTATCCATATATATTATTGTTGACACTTCAAGGAACTTATATTTCCTTTTGACAACAATCATTCACATCTTACCATCACTGCAGTTGATTCTCATGAAAACTGGAGGACACATAATCTATTGTGGCCCACTAGGGAAGAACTCAAGCAGGGTCATTGAGTACTTTGAGGTAGGTAGTTGAACAACTGTTTTACTACATTAGTCATTTTTGTTGTCGTTGTTTTTCAAACGTACAACTTGTCCCTGGAAAACATACAATTACTTTGTCCTGATCCAATTTCCTTCATTTGGTTAGAGTATCCCCGGGTTGCCCTCAATGAAAGACAATTATAACCCAGCAACATGGATGCTAGAAGTCACTTCAAAATCTGCAGAAGCTGAGCTTGGTATAGATTTTTCACAAATTTATAAGGAATCTGCCTTGAATGAGTAAGCATAATACGATTCCCCTTACCTTTTCTTTATGAAGTTGAAAGAAACTGGGTATTTTATCATCATTGCATACCCTATGGGTTCCTTTAGCCATGCTAGGGTTGAGTTTCATTCTTAAAATTGGCTACATTTTTTCATATACTTATATTGATTGTGTATACTTATATTATAGTATATAACGTGTGACGCTTGCTCTTCTGACTGTAGGAAGAACAAGGGGTTAGTCAAGCAATTGAGTTCACCATCTCCTGGCTCAAAGGTTTTGCAGTTTCCTACCCGTTTTCCTCAGAATGGTTGGGGGCAGTTCAAAGCGTGCTTCTGGAAACAGAACTTGTCTTATTGGAGAAGTCCTTCATATAATCTGACACGGATCATTTTTATGTCTTGCTCATCTCTGCTGTTTGGAATACTCTTCTGGAATCAAGGAAAGAAAATGTTAGTCAGAAGTTTTTTGTTTGCGTTCGTATGAACCACTAAACCGAATTTTTTTTTTCAAATGAAAAAGCTTCAGTTATCCACTGCAATAAGTTGAATGGTTTCATTTAAACATTTATGATTCTCACAAATTTGTGTTATCTTCTATTTTACTTCTGAAGACACTCATTATTTTTCTTTTCATATGATGAGAAAGGGTATCTTTAAAATGCTGTTCATATCTAAACTAAATCCTTGCATGTCTATGATAGCTGGAGCTGGTAATCTCTTATTTAAAGAAGAGTTATTAACCATATGATTTTATTTTTATTTTGCAGAGATAGCCAGCAAGACATCTTCAATATATTTGGTTCGATGTTCTGTGCAACAATCTTCTTTGGCATAAACAACTGCTCAACAGTTCTACCATTTGTTGCCACAGAGCGAACTGTTCTATATCGAGAAAAGTTTGCAGGAATGTTCTCTTCATGGGCCTACTCATTTGCTCAGGTTTTGCAATTTTCAACATAAATTTTTGATGAACTCATCAAAAATTTGTGACCATTATCTCATGCATTCAATTTAAGAAATTTCCAACTAGTAGAGTTAATTTTGTAGGTGCTGGTTGAGGTTCCCTACTCATTCATTCAAGCAGTTCTTTACGTGGTCATCACATACCCGATGATTGGTTACGACTGGTCTGCCTATAAGATATTTTGGTCATTCTATGGCATGTTCTGCACACTACTAAGCTTCAATTACCTAGGAATGCTACTGGTTTCCTTGACACCAAATGTTCAGGTGGCGTCGATTGTGGCATCATCTGCCTACACAATGCTGAATTTGTTTTCTGGGTTCGTCATTCCAAGACCAGTAAGTTTATGAATCATCAAGTTTAACCTTCATGCTTCTAAATGGAAAAAATCATTTCTAAGTAGGTGATATGGTCCTTTTAGGCACAGCGAAGAAATACTTGAATGCGGAAAACTAACTTGAGCCTGTTCTTTTCTTGATCCAGCAAAATCCCAAAGTGGTGGCTCTGGTTGTATTATTTATGTCCTACATCATGGGCACTAAATGGAATGCTTACAGCACAGTATGGAGATATACAGAACAAGATCCTGGCGTTCGGGGAGACTAAAACTGTTGCTGCCTTCTTAGAAGATTACTTTGGGTTTCACTACAACCTTTTAGGCCTTGTTGCTGTTGTTCTTATTCTCCTCCCCATTGTGTTTGCTTCTCTTTTTGCTTACTTTATTGGAAAGTTAAACTTCCAGAGGAGGTAAACGTTCAGAATCTGTATCTGGATTTAATAGATACATGTATGAAGTATGATGTATCTTCTCAAAAAGCTAATTCCTTCAATCTTATCTCATTTGAATCACCATTCCAAAATTTAGATTTTACAGTCAAATATAGGACAGGTATGGACAAGGATTGAACGGCTAAGATCTTTTCATGAAAGACATGAACTGCTAAGATTAGAAAACAAGGACAGAACTATAAAGACTGTCAAGGAGGGGGGATCATGTTCATATTTGTTACTGCATATGAAAAATTGAGGAACAGCTCCACCCACCATTTCTACCCTCTTTGTAAATTTAATTTTCCGAATGCAATAGGCAAACAGTGAAGCAAAAGCAATTGGGAAAGCAGTGAGAAAAATAGGCACAAGGAATAAACGATCATGATGGAAACCATAGTAATCTTGTAGAAAGGAACCAACTGTTTTAGGCTCCCCAAAAAATCAATCTCTCTTTGCTCATGTCTCCATATTGTGAAGTCAAGAGGCCATTTAGGGACCATGATGTAGAAGATATCCAGAAGCATATGTTTATTTATTAATAGGTAAGAAGTAAAGGAATTTAAGATTTCTTTTTTGAGATGAAGGAATCTAGATTATTAGAAGAATTTAGACCTAGACATAGACGAGCTATTTCATGAAGGATAACAACATATAAGTGATAGCATATAAAAGTTCTTTGAGCTTTTCTATATGATTTTTCAATTTTGGGCCAAATTTAACTTGTCAAACATTAGACATCTTTAAAATTTTCAATAATTTTCTGAAACTTGCAAAAAAGATTCTCATATATGTGAGTTCCAAAAAAAAATTCTGAAAATTCTGAGTTTTTCGAATTGGAATGGATGTTGAATTTTCGAAATTTTTTGAAACAGAATTGAAAATGAATTTTCATTCCAAATTTTTTTGGAATGGAATTGGACTATCCGAATCTGATCCGTCCGAAAATCAGCCCTAGCCAGTTCTTTGTTGTTGTTGTTGTTTTTTTTTTTTCTGTTGTTGATATATATACTGTTGGGCCCACTCACTGAAGTCTTGAGGCCAAACCCTTTGTGCTGGGCCCAATATCATCGTGTTCTACATTCTTGGGGTCAAAATCCTTGAAATTACCAAGACTGCAATTTTTAAATCTAACATATCTGGTTGCTTCCATTTTGTCTTGTTAGGGCATGAACACAAGAACATCATCTGGGTCTGTAAATTTCACCTCTTTTAACTTTGAATAGCTTAAAAGAGTAGAATTTATCAGAACCCAGATATGTAAATTAAAAAGATTATGCAAATGTGGAAATTAACCAAGCACAGATGGTTTTAATTACCATCTTGTAGTTGAATTACCAATACAAAATTTGCACCAAGTTTTTTTGTGATACATTTCAACCGTCAACAATCCAAGATAGGACAGGCATATATACAAAAACAGGTTTCTATTTTACTTTTGATGAAATAAAAGTTTAGGGAAGGGAGAGGTTACCCCCACACCCAGGGCCATAGCAAACCTCAGATCTTTTTAGATTTACAGAGGAATATATAGATTGTCCACCAAACATGGAACTGCTGGCAGTGGGACTCGAATACAGTAGGGCACACACAATGCAGGGACCTTACCAAATGAACCAACCCGTGTTGGTAAAAACAGGTTTCTTTCTACCTTCTTTGAAAATTTAATTTCCCAATGCAATAGGCAAATAGAGACGCATAAGCAACTGGGAATGCAATGAGAACAATAGCCACAAGGGCTAAACCTTCATGATGGAAACCATAGTAATCTTGTAGGAAGGAACCAACTGTTTTATGCTCCCCAAAAATCAATATCTCTTTGTTCATGTCTCCATATTGTGAGGTCAGGAGGCCATTTAGGGACCATGATGTAGGACATATCCAATAGCACCAAACCCACCACTTAGGAATTTTCTGCATAAAACATATACAACATAATGGTCAGCTTCCCTGTACATGTCACTGCAGTTAATTCCAGCATCAGATTAAGAAAGAGTTGAATTCGTTTACTGGTCCCGGCATGAGGAAGCCCGAGAAAAGATTCAATATGGTGTAGACTGCAGTTGCCAAAATGGAAGCAACATCCAGGTTTGTGCTCAAAGAAGCAATCAGCATCCCAAGATAGACAAAGTACAGAAATGTCCAGAATGTTGCATAAAAGTACCAAAAAACCTTAGTAGCTGACCAATAATACCCTATTGTAGGGTATGTTATAATCAAAAACAGAATTGCTTGCAACAATGTGTATGGCATTTCCACGGCCACCTACAACATTAAACATATATAGTTAGGCTGATCCAGTATAAATCAAGAGATGTTAAAATTTTCTGTTAATATCGAACCTGCGCAAACGAATAAGCCTTTGATGAGTACATCCCAGCAAATCGTTCCCGGTACAAAACAGTGCGCTCAGTTTCCACATAAGGCAGAACTAAGTTGCAATTGGTTACGCCCAAGAATATTACGGCAATGTACATGGACCCAAGTATGTTCAACAAATCCTGCTCATTATTTCTTCAGGAAAATGGAAAACATAGGATTTAGAAGTTAGCAAAGTTCTTGTGCTTTTGATTTTTATTATGAAAGATCTAATTCCTTTAATGAGTAACAGATATCAATATAGACAGATTTACATGAATGGTTTTCTTTCCTTTTTTCTTTTCTGAAATATATGAATGGTTACTTCTGGGTATAAATATGAAGGGAGAAAATGGGGCTTACATTTCCTTCCCTTTCTGCCAAAAGATTATCCCAAACAACACTGATGCACCAATCATAAACATGAAACGTGCTAGATTGTATTCAGGACTTCTCCAGTAGGACAAGTGTTGTTTCCAAAGGCATGCCTTAAACTGCACCCAGCTATTTTGAGGAAAATGAGTGGGAAAATACAAGTCCTTTGAACCCGGCTTTGGCACAATTAACTGTCTTACCAGCTCAATTGTGTCCCTGCAAAAGATGAAATAATGTTATGATTGATTTAACACCTGAAGTAAAAACCTGATGATCATGTTTAACTTGCTCAACAGATGGACTAGTTTACTTTCAACATTCATAATCCACAAAGAAATTAATCCCATGGGATGCCTTCTGATAAAGTATGCATTTCAAGTGATGGTAATAACATACACACCCACCTATACTGAGTAGACTCTCTATAAATGCTGGCAAAATCTAAACCAAGTTCTTCCTCTACTGAAGCAGAAGTAACTTCTAACATCCATGTTGCTGGATTGTAATTATCTTTGATTTTTGGTACACCAGGAATGCCCTGTTGGATGGTGGCATATTGTAGTTAGTAATACACAGCAACTCTATATGCATGCACTGCTGAAACTATGAGCATACCTCGAAATATTCGATTAGTTTACTTGATTGATGTCCTAATATTCCAGAATAGATGATCTGTCCTCCGGTTTTCATCAAAATTAACTGCAAAAATCAATGTCTTCCTTAGTTACACGCTTCTATCATTTGGTCTAATTTTAGGACTGAAGGCTACCTCATCAAAAGACTCAAAGATATCAATGCTTGGTTGGTGAATCGTGCAAACAGTTGTCCTTCCTGTGTCAACGACGTTCTTCAC
The DNA here is from genome assembly GCF_029339155.1 of Prunus mume. Lineage (NCBI taxonomy): Eukaryota > Viridiplantae > Streptophyta > Magnoliopsida > Rosales > Rosaceae > Prunus > Prunus mume. Next base: position 34,092,040 of record NC_142699.1, read on the forward strand.
TGCGCGCATGACAATTGCAGCTGCTCTGGCGTCTAAACCTGATGTAGGTTCATCCATAAATATTATGGATGGATTGGAAACAAGCTCCACTGCAATTGTTAGCCTTTTACGCTGCTCAGTGGATAGGCCACTTTGTCCAGGAATCCCAACTAAAGAATCTTTTATATCCTCCAGTTCAATCGTTTCAATGACTTCTTCCACAAATCTCTGCGAAATAGATAAGAAAAGTATACTATGAGGTCAGTGCATTGAACTCTGTTACACCCAAGGAATGGCCCTGTGACAATTTTTTATATCTTATATTGTGAAATCTAACTCAAACTCAAATTGTTTCCTATATACATTGTAATAAATTCTCAAGGAACATGTGTTGATAAGTTGAGAGAATATCTTACAGATTTTGTGTCTGGATCAGTGTCAGGTGGCAACCGCAACCAAGCTGAGTACATAACTGATTCTCCTACTGTGATATGTGGAGAATGTATATCAGTCTGCTCACAGTAACCTGATATTCTTGCAAATGTCTTCTGGATCTTGGGGTGCCCTCCTATTCTTATATCTCCTTCAATAGTACCTCCTGTTTTCCTTCCAGAAAGAACATCCATGAGAGTTGTTTTCCCAGCTCCACTGACACCCATCAATGCTGTAAGAATTCCAGGTCTGAATGCTCCTGTAATATCTTTAAGCAACTGAATCTTTTTCTGCTTGAAACCATGCTCTCTCATTTCCTTTGCAGAGGGAATGAAGTTAACATAAAAACTAATCAGTTTTCCTCAAGGCAACAACCAATGATAATTTTATGTGAATATTAAGTATGATTTGATTACCGGAGGGGTATCAACATAATACTGCACATCCTTAAATGACATTGTCAGTGGTTCAAATGGCAGAGCCAGGGCCATCTTCCCTGTATAACACCAACCAATTCTTCTAATAATTTGGTAACTAATAGTCCTCGTTCATTGTGTCGAATGTAAGATATGAAATTGAGAATTAATTTAGTTAGTAACTATCTAATCTCACCAAATTTTAACTTTTCTCCCACATTTTGGTAAAGATCAGCTGGAGTTGATACATTCTCTGACTGAGCACTGGTGTTGCAAGCATCTTTCCCTTGAAGTTGAGATAACCTCTTTTCCGAAATAATAGCCCGAGACATCTTTGGAGCTGTATTTAGGAAGAGTTTAGAAGTAAACTGACAAAATGTCTCGTAATACTAAACATTATCATCCGTCAATTAAATTGAACTTACGATTTAAGTAAGTTAAGGCTAAAGCAAATCCAAGATCGAAAAGTACTGTGAAGCCGAATAATGCTCCTACTGATATCCAATAGAAAGAGCCATCAAAGTTCAGACCATGACTGGTTAGAACTTCATTCCCTAAGGTTGTGTTTCCCTTTGAAACCTAACCATAAAAATTAACTGAAGGTGTTAGCATATTTATGTGACTTGGCAAGGGACTAAAAGACTATATCATCTTCCTTGTACCTTTTGCCAGCGAGGAGCAAGGAATTCATTTAGAGCTGTACCTATTTCCCCATAAGTCATAGGAGAACACCAGAATACCCACCTCAACCAAGGAGGTAGAGAGGCTGAAAAATCACCCCTTATTAGCCTAGTCATTATTGCATGTATTTTAAAGGGAAAAAAAACTATGAATGGACTTACGTCGTGGCAAAATGAAGCCTCCACATAAAAACATTACCACTAAGATAAAAGTACCACAAGTTGTTGCAGCAACCATAGTTCGGAAAATTACAGCAACCAAACGACACATGGATGTTGATGCTTGATGCAGAGCAAATAGCACAAGGAACTGGCAGAAGAACCTAAAAAGCATTGGGAAAAACAAAGGAATTCTATCAAACATAAGCAACAGTGAAGCATTGTGATCTTACTGGTCTAAAATTTCTTGTTCTGTTGTGTGACTATAAACTGCCTCTTACCTTTTTATTTCTGGGCTATACCCAATAACATAGTAAGTTGTGGCAGTCCAAAGCACTGAATCCATGAATGAAAATGGAACCTTCAGCATAGAGGCCGGAATAGAATACGCCCATGCTGGGTACAAATAGAATCCTCTTTGCTTGTAAACTACTGGAAGTCTAGTAACAGTCAAGGACAGCTCTGCAACGCCATTTGTCATATGTCGAACGAGTGTATAAAACAATGCGCCCAACAAAAAATTTGCGCTTGTCAAATTCACAGCCATCTGAGTCCTTATAAATACTGTCATTGTAATAAATGCAATGATGATAAGCTGTGGAAAAAGGAGAATGAAAATATGTAAGTGTCTTGGAGTTTAGCTGCAAAAGTAAAACCCTGAATAGTGATATCAGTGACAATAAACCTGCACTGTTTTGAATACATAGACAAAGGAATTTCGTTTCATAAGAAGCAGCTCCCTGGCCATACAAGCTTTGAACAGCTCCCATTTGCTCACAGAGTAAGTGGTAAATGATAAGGCACTGTCATGGGACTGCGATTTATCATACGGTTTTGAGAGCTCATCGTCTAACTTATTTCCCATAAGTAACTTGCTCTGAAAAGTTGTGATAACTGATCCACTGAAACATGATTGTAGGGAATGTTATCATGCTTCCAGTATTGTGCTTGATCCTTCTTTGAGATTACCTGTAAATGGTGGAAAACAGATCATTGTTATTATTCTGCTTTTTTCTTAGGTATGGAGTTTTTGCCAAAAGGAGAAAGGAGAAAATAAAGCATGTTCTGGCACCTCCTGAAGGAAATCTGCAGCACCCTTTCTTGATGGGCACTTGAAACCGCAATCTTCAAAAAACTGAAGTGCGTGGCTGCGAGGACCATGGTAAACTACCTTCCCCTCTCCCATTAATATTACATCATCAAACAGATCAAAGGTCTCAGGTGCTGGTTGAAGAAGTGATACCAATGCAGTTGCATCTGTGATGTGCACCAACTGCTGGAGATAGGTAACTATCTGAAATGTTGTAGAGCTGTCTAATCCTGTCGATATTTCATCCATAAATAGAGCTTTTGTGGGACCTACAATCATCTCTCCTGAGAATTAAACAGAAAAAGGAATGTTATGCTTGAAATATTTATACATGGGAAGTAATGAAATTCAATTTAGCTTGACTTCAAGATTTACTACCTGTTGTCAGCCTCTTCTTCTGGCCACCTGAAATGCCTCTACTTAATGCATCACCAACCATTGTGTCACTACAGGTATCCAGTCCGAGGATCTAAGAGACCAAAATATAGTAATTCAATTTGCATGTCTAAGTGAGTAAACATTGTTTGTTTTTCAAGTACTTAATGCCAACACTGCTGGGAGAAAATTTACCTTCAAAACGTAATCGGTTTGGAGATTTCTCTTTTGTCCTCGAACTGATATTGCCTGCAAGTATTATGTTAACCTCTAAGCCTCTAACACCGTTTTAAAATTCACTAGAGGGAATGTTATAAGATTTCACAACTACCTTCATGTAGGTGTCAATATCTGGATCAGGGACTATTCCCGCTTCTTTTTCTCTTCTGCTGACCTCCATCATTATATCTGCATAGCCAAAACGAAATTGAACTTCATATGTCACGAGAAGTACACGATTAACCTGATGACAATAAACGCAGAAAGGCATAAGGAATGCACCAGCTCTACTCTGAACACCCTGACAGCGGGCAGAAAAGTCGATTGTTTCCCTCACTGTCAACTCAGGTATGTGAAGGTCGTATTCGCTTATGTAAGCTGACGTTTTCTGGGGGACAAACTCATCTAGCTTGTGACCATTATAAGAAATCTCCCCTGAAACCTGAAGTAAAAAAAAAAAAAAAAAGTCTGAGTTTATGACGATTGTACATGGTTTAACTCACTAATACACTCCATTATATACTGAGTTTTTGAATATTAACATATAAAAGACTTCAGGACCTACATGTCTAATGTGGATAGGCTTGCATTAATCTGACTGCTAATCATGTCTTTTCTTGATCAATACTATTTAAAAAAAGAAGGTTGTTTGCAATGCTCACCTTGAGAGATTTGTCTTGTTTTCCTGCAAGAGCTTGTAACAAGGTGGTTTTCCCACAGCCTGGGGGACCAAGAAGGAGAGTAAGCCTGCATTTAAACCATGTTTATGAGTAAAAAGTTGTTTACTGAAAATTTGAAACTATGGCTTGATCTACTGATTATATGTTTCTCAGATTTTAATATTTCCTTACTTGATTTTGGAATATAATTATTCAAAAAGATAAAATGGGTTCTAGAGTCTTAGCAATTCAACATGCATACAAGACCTTGATGGTTTGATGATGCCACTGACATCTGTTAGAATGCTTATCTTGGCTTCTACAGATTTGAACCAAATTGCCTTTGTAAACACCTGTTCAAATGTCGTACCTTCATCAAGCTTAGAAGAACAAGATATCTCCACTTAGAGTGAGTTCAAAACATATACTTACTGATAACAAGCTTAGAAGAGAGTTCCATAGCGTCGGAAGCGGCTTTCCTTGGACTACCTCACACTCTGCTTCCACAAACAAGTTCTTGTACCTCACCTCCACTGTCGGCAGTTTCACATTCACTCTAGAAGAAAACTTCTTGTTAGCTAAAATGCACATATGAGCAGCCAGCACAATGTGTAGCCGCCACAACCATAAAATGAAGATAATTGAAATGAGCAGACTAAAAGACACTAGATGCATGATTGAGAAACTGATAATAAATCTAGAAACTATATTTTCCCACAAAATTGAAACTTAAACAGCCATAAGACAAAACTTTAAAGCATAAATACCGGTCTATTCTTTCTCGCAGTTTCTGTAGAAGTTTCAGATTATCATTCTCTATGTGGCTTATGAGTTTTTCAATGAACAGATGCCTCTCATGTGCTCCTAACTTAGTAACATCAACCACCCTCTTCCCTGCATAGTCTTTCGAGTCTTTTCCACCGCTTCCATTCCCACCACCACCAACATCAAAAAGTGAGGTTCTGAGGCGTTTTAATGTAGGCAGTCTCTCAATTGCAGCCCACTGCAGCTGAACTTCCTCGTCCTCCTCCCCTATGATTGAGTGGACATTTCTTTCAACTGGTGTTAGCTCCATTTGAATAATATGCTGCTCTGTGCTCTAAGCATCCCCTTCAATTTATAACTTAGTGTTAGTCAACCTTTACTTGACTTAAACAGTCAATCCTAAATGAGAGAGCATTTTTTTTATACAAGCGATATTGAGAATTGGGAAAATCAAACTTACGAGTTAGGATGCAGCCGAGGTAAATGCTTTTAACCATTTGTGCTATAAGCGCATGCAAGACAAAACCATTCTTAAGTTGGCTAACAACTGCACATATATTTTTGTAATGTGAACTGGTAGAAATGGCAGTCCATTTCCAGCAAAAAGCTCAATCCTTGTCAAAATACTGACGTGCCCAAGTAGCTTTTCTTTTCTTTTCTTTTCCTGCTGAATAATCCTTGCTTTTTTGCAACTGAGATAGAGGTCAGTACCCCACTGTCATTACATCAGTGGAGGGAGGTCACAAAGAGATATGTTCACAACATCTTTTGCACTTCGTATGTACAAGTTTTCTTCTGTAATCAAATTCCACGCAAAGTTAATGGGAAAAAGACCTTGAAACTAACAGTCAACTTAAAGGTTGTCCCAACAATAAAGATTGTCCTTGCTAGTTAGTTGATTTATTTATTTTTGAGAGAGACTTGCTAGTTTAATTCTTGAAATTTTAAATTCATCTCCCTGTTCACGCGGCCTTGATTTATTGCAGAAATCAGTAAACATTTCCCATAATTTTCTTTTCTTTTCCATATCAACATCAGAGATCAAGAAGACGAAGATCATACAGCTCTGTTGGCTCTTTGTCCGTATTATCGTTTTCCACGTTCTCGGGGTTAAAATAATAAAATCATTGTTGAAATGACCAAGACCTTAATTTTAGTCTCTGATGTTTGTTGGGGCATGCATGGGACAGCATTATTTAAGCGTGGGCCTCAAAATCTAAATGCACTTATATTTACTAGTACGATTGAATAGCTAAATCGTAGGGACATTTTGGAAAAGGTCAAACGGGAGAGAAATATGTTTAAAAGAAGTCAAAATGGACAAAAATGCCCTTATTTATTTTTGAATTTCTTAAGAAATCTTTTACATTTGCGTGTCTTTGGTTTGAAATTTGATAGGTTTTTCTGTCTTTTTTGGAAAAGTTTTGGCTTCCAAAAGTGAAAGTTTTTTTGTAGCTAAAACCTAAATTTACTATACCAGTAAATTTACTATTTATCAATCAGTTGCAGAAAGGAAAAATAAAAGGCTTTGCGCATGTTGGAAAAATAACCAAGCACATGTAGATGAGAAGGGTGTAAGTCAAATGGTTAAGATCGTTTATCTTCATAGACAGCCACATGTAGGTCTGGGATGGCCGTCTTGTGCTCCCCAACCTACATATAGCTCAATGTACTTTTTAAGATATTTAATGTATTTTAGACAATTTCGTAACAACTGGAAAAAGAAACAAAATTCTGGTTCCGTCATGTTTATTCTTACAAGACAATAACTTACGTACTCAAAAGCCTTTTCACACAATAAAGTTGATACTATTATGTGATAAAAGCAAAATAAAGCAAGGAAGAGTATGAAACTTAGTGGGATCTGCATGTTTAGGATTTAACCATTTACCAACCAAAATATTTGTCTTCCTGATGCAACCAATTGTGACGTTAATGTTATAAAACTTGAGTTGAGACACATCATGTCATGTTATATAGTCTTTTCCACACTTCTCCCAGGCTGCTTGAAAGTATAGTGGCTTGGTGATGTTTCAAATTTCACAAAATGACATTGATAAAGAAAAAGCACCAAAAAAAGAAAAAGGTCATACTGATGGCCAAGAATCCAACTTTTGAGGCTTGAGACTCTGTGTGAGCCCAACTGGAAAACTGGGTCAGAAAAGGCCTTGACCCAATGGGCATCTTTTGCATTCATGATTCATAATAAATAAATAAATAAATAAATTTGCATAATATTTTCTATCGAGTATGGTGAGAAAGAAGAAGTTAATTCGACTATGTACATTTCAGTTGTCATATTACGAAAATAGGAATTCAAACTTGAATGCAAAACGACGAACACATTATCTGAACAACTCCCTAGCTGGTGTATGCTGCAAACAAGTTATTGTAAACCAAAGTTTGAGTGTCATGTTGTTTGTACATGTGGGTCATATCTGCTTCCCTTGGAATGATCAAATTATTGTGCGACACACAATATCATGAAAGAAAGCGAGCCCGATGTCCATTATAAATCCCATTTTCAGTTGCATGTGCTTTGTCTGAAACAACCCAAGTGGGATAATTATACAGGTGAACAATGGGTTAATTGTACATGTGAGCAATCAACTTCGCCTTCCTCTTTTTCATCAAGCCTGGTTTGATTGCTCAGATATTTATTTAAGGAAAAGAAGAAATTGTGGAGAAGCAAATCCCCGACGACTCTTTTTGAGATCTACATCAAATTCGGTGGGAGGGCACTTAAGTAACCAACTTTCTCTCTGTGCTTCTTTACAGCCTAAAAGTCTTCAATCGATGGCTTTGAAAATTTTCTTTTTATTAAGCTGGTGAAACTGCGAAAGAATCAGAATTGAACTAGAGCACTGCTTCCTCAGATTCTTTTTTGCTTTTTTAATGTTCAAGCAAAAGAATCTGAAGCACATGTTTGACCAACATAGGTAACCAAAAACAACCTCAATGGGCAGACATGACATTGTGTTTTGCCGTAGCAAAATAGTATCATCCCCTTACCCCTTACATAAATGTTAAGTGTTTGAGGAGACCTATAGGGGGTCACAAATGTTTTTAACACTTGAACAGTAAATCGTGGCAATAGCAGAACCCCAAAATACCAGCAGAAACAAGTCATAGGAGAAGACAAATTATCAATTGTATTACAATGCCACTTGCCATGTGCACCAACAACGAACAATTTAAACATCGTTGCTGCTTCACCGCAAAAACCATTTGTCTATGAATTCTTATTATCTCAGTGAGCAGCGATGATGGCGTTACATTCAACCTCTGTGAACACATATTTCCATATGTTTTGTCACTTCCATTAACCCACATGATAATAAACTAATACATCCTTGAAAGAACTCAAAAAATACAAATCATTAATAAAAATAAAAATAACTAAACAAAAACCCAAATGGCAAATTGCCTGTATAGAGAGCACCAGCAGCACATGCTCAAATTAATTCAATGTTCATGAAGGGCTTTCTTCATTCAGAGAGAGAGAGCTTCAAGCTTGGGCCTTGTCCCATTTGAGTGGCTTGACCACCTCCCATGTGAAGTCAGTGTCATCCCTGCCAAAATGCCCATAGGCAGCAGTCTTCAAAAACCTTCCATTGCCACCCCTCTTGAGATCTAGGTTGATGGCAATCATACCAGGCCTGAAATCAAAGCTCTCCTTCACAATCTTGAGAATTTCCTTGTCTGGGATCTTCCCAGTGCCATAAGAATCAACAAAAACAGACAAAGGCTCAGGCACACCAATGGCATATGAAACTTGCACAATGCACCTCCTGGCAAGTCCACTGGCCACAATGCTCTTGGCAGCCTGCCTCACAATGTAGGCCCCACTCCTGTCCACCTTAGTTGGGTCCTTCCCAGAGAAGGCACCACCACCATGAGCTCCCCATCCTCCATAGGTGTCAATGATGATCTTCCTGCCAGTGAGACCAGCATCACCATGAGGCCCTCCGATGACGAATCGGCCAGATGGGTTGAGATGGAAGATGGTCTTCTCATCAAGGTACTTCTCAGGGATCACAGGCTTGATCACATGCTCCTTGAGATCAGCAGCAATCTCATCATTTGTCACGGTCTCGTCGTGCTGGGTCGAAATTAGGACAGTGTGGACACGAATTGGAACCATGGCACCCTTGTCGTTGTAGTACTCAACAGTCACTTGGGTCTTGCCATCAGGCCTCAACCAAGCACAAGTACCATTCTTGCGAACCTCGGTGAGCTTAGCACCGAGCTTGGTTGCAAGGACATGGCTGAGGGGCATGAGCTCAGGGGTCTCATCTGTGGCATAGCCAAACATGTGACCTTGGTCACCAGCACCAATCTCCTCAGGCCTTTTGGTCAAATGGCCATGGACACCCTGAGCGATGTCAGGGCTCTGCTGTTCAATGTTCACAAGAACCTTGCAATTGTCAGCATCAAGACCAACATCGTCTGATACAAAGCCAATTGTACGGCATGTGTCACGAACAATCTTCTCATAGTCTACATTGGCCTTGGTGGTGATCTCTCCGAAGACCATGACCATGTTGGTCTTGGTGCAGGTTTCACAGGCCACTTTGCTCTCAGGGTCTTGTGCAAGGCAGGCATCGAGCACTGCGTCTGAGATCTGATCACAGAGCTTGTCTGGGTGACCCTCATTGACTGATTCAGAGGTGAACAAGAAGGTCTCCATTTCTTACAATCTGAAAGAAAAAAACAGAACAGGAGCACATGCATAAGGCTTAGTTATCAGTCTTTATGCAATCAAAATCCAAAATTAAACACATGCATAGCCAAATTCAGATCCAATTAAGTATACGCCAAGAATTACCAAATCAAATGCATGCAATTAAAAGCTATCAGATCTGCAATGTCAGAGCCCATTTCTAAAACCACAAACAATCCAAAGTTTAAATTTTCGAAAAAAGCCAACTACTTTCTAATGGATCTACTAAAAATAACAAAAACCCAGTTCCAATTTCGGTCGATTTCATCACAAACTCACTCACACGGCACGAAACGACAACATGAAATGAAGTCCATAAACACCCACCAACTTAAAATAACAGATCTAAAAGCCAAAGTCACACAAAATGAGACGAACCCAGAAAGCAAAAGACAGTTAAGCACCAGAAACACACCTCAAAATCGAGAGAGTGAGGGAGAGGGGGAGAGAGAGAGCTCGAGTAGAGGAAAGATTGGAGCTTTGGGTGTGTTGCGGTCTCCTCCTCAAGCGGTTCGACAAAGTTCGAGTTTGAGGCCCGAATTTATAGGGAAATGTGGGTGGCCTTCTCCAAGCCCCTAGGCTGCAAAAATTGGGTCATATTCATCCTTGATCACGTGGCATGTGAATCTCGGGCCTGAGGTTTAATCTCAGCCGTCGGTGAGAGGGAGTCGGTGGGTGAAAGAATAAGGGGAAGGGATCTACTGCTGGTCTAATATGCGGAGGACGCGTTTACTGCGAAAATCACCTTGTACACGGTACGCCTACCAACCCCAGCCTGTCTCTTATCAAGTGATTAGTCCTACGGTTTTGACTAATCACCCCATTTTGGCTCTTACTTGGACTATCCACAAAGGTCTTAAATATTGGTAGTTTCGAAAATATCGATAGTTCAAAAATACAGAAATATCGATAGAAATATCAGAAAAATATCGATATCTATAAAAATTGGATAAAAACTACAGAAATTGTGATAAATACATAGAAATTTTTAATACAACTTTAGAAGAAGTTTATTTAGTCAATCATCTATTATTTTGACACAAAAAATTGGAAGGAAATGCATTGCATAGTGGGTTTGAGTGATTTAAGTTGATTATATTACGAGCTGACAAACTCTGTGACTTAGAAAATATGGAGTAATTAATGAAGAGAATTAAACACCCCATAGTAATTTATTTATCATTTTTTAGTACAATATTTTACACTTTATAAATTGCATAGTAAGATACATGTGTAACCTTATTTCACATTATTCATTGGACATGGTACACGTTCTTATATTTATTATTTATCAAAAATTGAAAAATAATTAAACCAACTTGACTTTTCATGAAAATTAGGCACTTTACCATACTTAAAAAATAATAGTGAAGATTGAAAATTAACTAAGAACATAAATAAATTTATCAAAGGAAGAATTAAGTAGTAAACAAAGAAAATAATGATAGAGATTTAAGTAATTAAGCAACAATTTGAAAGGGAATTTAGTAATGTAAGTACTTATAATGAATAATAAAATAATCAATAACATTAAATGGATTAAATAGAAAAGAAATAAATTATATTAAGTAATTAAGTAACTGATCAATAATATAAAACAATAAGTAATTATGTTAATTTCTATTTTGAGAAACAGCTCGCATGTATTATAAATACATATTCCATAGCTTATTATCACAAAGTGATGATTGGCGTGATGGTTAAGTGTTGGCACCTTGTTTTGTCATTATGCATGCTCCGCCCTTGTGTTATCCTAAAGAACCCTTTTTTTTACTTTTTTTGGTATGATGTTTTTCTTGTTTTCTATACACCCAACTTTGAACAATATTTATTCCTAGTAAATATAAAAAGGAGTTGATTTTCCCATTTTTTCTCCACTTACACTTCTTTTTGTCTTTTAATATTTTTTTTATTAATTTTGTTCTTTTTTATTCTCTCTCTTTTCTATTCTATTCTTACCTTACATAAATTTCTTTTTTACTTCACTTTTTACCAAAGTCTTTTTCTTGGAGCTTTAGTTTTAGCAATGTAATGCACTAATCGAGTAAAAAAATAATTAACACTGAATATTTGTCTATGCAAAATTATATGTGCACTTGCTGTAAAAACTCATGCCCCATGAATAAACCTTGCAACCATAGTTTATTTTTTTCTTTTTTTGAAAATGACACAAATTTTAATGCAAAAGACAATAAAATACAGAGATACCTAAGGTGGCCACAAAGAAACAAGGATTATTTGTAGCAATGGTCCCTCAACTATATTCGGAGTTACATTTTGGTCACTCAACTCAAATATTAATTAAGGTCACTCAATTGGGTGTTGTGTTACATCATTAGTCCATACTGTCAAGTCTCTCTAATGGTAAGAACTAATGGTGCAACACAACACCTAATTGAGTGACCTCTATAACTATTTTTTGGAGTTTAGTAACCAAAATGTAACTTTGAGTATAGTTGAGGGATCATTGCTACAAATAATCAGTTGGGTGCAACACAATACCTAATTGAGTGACCTCTATAACTATTTTTTGGAGTTGAGTGACCAAAATGTAACTCTAAGTATAGGACCAAAATGTAACTCTGAGTATAGTTGATGGATCATTGTTACAAATAATCCTAACTGAAAAGTCACATTTGCCCATCAATAATCTAAGATATGCTTGTCACGTCATCATTTTAAATAGAAAAAGTCACAGACTTGACGGTAGGGACTAATGGTGCAACACAATACCCAATTGAGTGACCTCTGCAACTAATATTTGAGTTGAGCGACCAAAATGTAACTCCGAGTATAGTTGAGGGATTATTGCTACGAATAACCCAAGAAACAAAAAACAAAGAAAGAGTAAGTAAAATGAATAAAATCATCATATACTTAATACCAGATTAAAATTACAACTTCAGTTTCAGCTACAAGAGAAGATTTAATCTAACCAAATTGTATCATTCCACTTAAACCATCACAACATGAGTTGCCAAAAAAAAAAAAACATGTTTGGTGGCTAAGAAAATTCAACCATACAAGAGCAGACACATTTCCCAAGAGCTAAAAAATTAATGTATGGTAAGTGTAGAATAAGAAAGGGAAAGAACAAAAAAGAATAAAATTGATTAAAAGGTATTATAAAGCAAAAGGGAGTGTAAGTGGAGAAAATGGTGTAGGAAAATCAGCTCCCATAAAAAATTGTGACGCAGGATTCAAGAAGCACGAAAATGATAAAAGAAAAACAAATGTTAACCGATTAGTAAAGTGGAATCTACCGAAAAAGAGATAAAATTTCAATGATTTTATTAATTGATATGAATAAAGCTTACAAATACAACTCCTATAGAAAGAGAAGGAAAAAAAAACCTTAATTCCACAATAGTCTTAAAACCTAGCTAATAATAAAATAAATAAATTCTAGCTAAAATCGTATCTGAAAATTCCAATAATAAATCATTCTTCCTCTTTTAAAGCCATAATTGATATTTAATAGAAAGTTTTCTCTTTGACGCTTTCATGCCAATTTTGAACTGATTGCTTTTCTTTATTTTTCTTCGTAGGAATTTACCAAAAATTTGTCCTACATTAAATGATAACCAAAATTTTATTGTAGTAAGCGGGTATCTCATTCGACATAAAAAAAAAGAAAAAAAAAAGGGGTATCTCTAGTACTATTATAATAATCATGCTCATGTTGTGTTTATGTAATCCCATTATTAAACCGAGTTAAAACTTGGCATTAAGTTCCAAGAAAAAATATTTTAGCAATCCTTGTATACAACAATTGGTCATGTGATTATGATGTGAAGAGTGGGTACGTGAGACTCATTGTATACTCGAGATTTTTGAGAAAAATGTCGACTATGAGAAGCATAATGGGTACAATACATCATTGACCAATATCAAGTGGCAACCTACTTGACATTTAGAATGCGAATTCATTGTTTGAGCTCCTAAGTAAATGACATTAAAAGGAGAAAGAGTTTCATAAAACGGGAATAATACTATTTTGCTATCCTTGGTCAATAAGCTATGACACGCGTGATGAGAGTCTATAAATTTGACTTAATAAAGATAATTTCACTTGTTGTTACATTTCATTCTCACAAATTGGATTTATGAATTTTCTATATTTAATTTGGTGAACTTATTAGATGAATTTATCTTTTGTAGGAAGTTGGAAAGTCAAAAGATGAAGATATATATATATATATATATATATTTGTCTAAGTTCAAGCCAAGTGTGAAGAGAATTGCTGGCGGATTTTACTGAAGAATTGATTGTGGGATTATTGTTATTATAAAGATAAGTAAAAAGGGATAAGAGAAAACAAAACCGTTGAAGCTAAAAAGCCTATTTCATGTCATTTATAGGCATTTAGCGCCCACTACCTCACTGTTATTTATTTTTCACTAACTCTCCACTATCAACATATGTTTAATCCAATTAATCCCTCACTTAAACATTTCATTACCCACTATGAATGTATTAACTTTCCACTCACCTCATTGACTACTATAAATCAACCATCAATTTATTTGGCAAGGACACCACTACGACATGTTTCTTTATCCATTTCATTCAAAATTTAGTTATATTTTTCTTTGTAATGAGTTGTTAGAACTCTAGCTAAGGCTAAAGTGAAAGTCCTTTGAGTAAGTTAATGAATGTCCTTTGAGTAAGTTAGTGAATGTCCTTTGAGTAAGTTTGTGAATTGTTCTTTAATCCAATATATAGTATGAATTGCTAAATATTTTATTTTTGGTTGTTCAATATTTTCATATCCCTTTATTTTGATTGATGTTAAGTGCTACTATCTTTTCATTAACTCAATTATATTTTTCTCATTGTTAAGAATTGACTTTGCATGCTTTTAAATTAAAAGATTAGATATTAAGCAATTCCATTTTCTGAACAATCATTAATAAAAGATAACATTGAAAAATTAAATTAGTTTCAATTTCTTTATTCTAGTTAAAGTTTCTCAATGATAATCTTAATCGAGTTATAATTCGGATTAAAGAGCATGAAACATATTTTACTTAAAGAATTGAACCTTGATGCCTTAGCATTTCCATTATTGATGATAATTCATTTTAAAACCCAATCTCTACAACACTCAAATCAAATTACTTTTCCATTTTGCTTGTCACTTTTATTTTGGTACTTTTAATTATTTCTTAGTGTGTAGACTTTTGCCTACATGCTCCTTGAGAATACCATACTTGGACTTCCAAGATTATTACTATGTATGACTACTTGCACTTGGGTAGACGCAACATTGATCAATATCAAGTGGCAACTTACTTGACATTTAGAATGCACATTCATTGTTTAAGCTCCTACATAAATGGCATCAAGAGGATAGAAAGACTTTCATAAAATGGAGATAATACTATTCACTATTCCTAGTCAATAACGTTATGACACGCGTGATAACACTTCCACGTAACATAACATTATTGGCCGAGAATAGCAAAATAATGTTATCTCTATTGCAACTAAAATTTTCTAGCATAAAAAGAGGAGGAACCATTTAGGCATTGTTCTTGTTGGTCTCAACAAGAGTGAATGTTTATGCTTGAGAATCAAGGTGAAAATTGAGAGAGAGAGAGAGAGAGAGAGAGAGAGTAGAAGATTTCAGTTGAATTTTTTATATCATAGAAACTTGTTTTTATCTTCTTTGTTTTTTTGAATAGTTTGGTAAGAAGTATGTTATTAAAAGATTTTAGTTGAATTGGGTTCTTTCCACTACAAGGCAAAGGCTTGGCTTATGAGTGGGTTGGTGAGTCTACAATTTGGTCTCACATCCTCTTCTATTATTCTCCTTTGATGGTACCATTACCAACCCTACCAACCTCAGTCAAAAATAAACAAGTCATTTCCAACATGTTTAATTAAGGAAAAAATTACTTTAAAACCATTAATCATAGCTTAAGCCATTGTCTTACCTGAATCAAATTGCTGTTAATCCAAATCGAAGAGGCAAAAAGGACCACAGGTGGCATGATCCAATCGATGTGAAGCGTGGCTTCGCACTACTCTCCTGTGATTATAATAAGCAATGTCAATTTCATGGAACATGCTTTTATTAAGTGTGAAAATTCAATTCAATCAAAGCCTTTGAACATCAAAGTCACATGGACGTGTTTAGTGCCGGCACCTCAAAACATTTACTCAACAAGGACGTGGTATGGTGGTAGACCTTATTGTCTTTTTCTATTTCCCTTTTTATTTGAGGCCAAACCATATATAATTGATTGTTAATATCAAATTCACTTTTGTTGGCTGTAGTGTTTTAAAGCATAATGTCTTCACAAATTTCCATTGCACCGATGGTGACAGTCACTTACGCGTGTATATTTAGTTGTTTATCGTAAATTTATGTGTGCACTATCATAGGACCTATATAATCAACGGTTAATAATTACTCACACATAAATATGTGATTATCCTTACATCGTTCAATCCTGACATCAAACAGTAGTTCAATACTTCATACACGAATTATAGCCATCTATTTAGATGAGGAAAAATAACTCGAAATTTAGTCAAAAGTAGGGTATTTAAGAGGAGAAGTTGACAATTTTTATAGTGTGATTTACAAAATTTTGTCATTTACAAAATTCGACATACATAAATCCAAATACTGAAATATTTAATTGACATAAATTGAAATGATGGAAATATAAATTCCGTCATTTTAGAATTTTATATAATTTTCAATTCCTTCATCCAAACTGAGAGTAGTAATTCAATAATTTATGACCTAACTACATAAATAAATACTTCTATGGTTTGGAGGGTTCTATATAGTTAATCGATAATCGCAGAAGCTGGTCCATAAAAATCAATCAGTCAATTTATGGAAAGCCCATTAAGAGCCCATAAATTGCAGATCAAAGCCCAAATTGAGAAGCCCAATAACGAGTCAGCAACGTGTCGGTGGTTGATAAAGGACCGTCAAAGTTTAAAGCAACAGAAAACGACTTGTGAGGTGCGTTTGTGAGCAATCTACGTAACACTTGTAGCTATCTCTTCTTCTACACGTCTTTCTCTTCACAACTTTATCTTTATATATAAAAAAGAAAGTCCCCTCATTTTCCATGATTGGTTTTCTTTTGGACTTTTTAGCCTCTCGCATACGAAAAAGGGAAAAACTTTATGGGGAAGATCAAGCCTTTCAAGCAGGAGTTCTCATTCGGTTTGATTTTTCCCTCCTTTTTTATTTCAATCATTTACAGAAAGGCGTTTTTCTTGCAATTTTTATGATGGTTTTGATGATTTTGATTCAGATGAACGAATTGAAGAATCGAAAAATATCATCGCAAAATACCCAGATCGAATTCCGGTTAGTTTTCATTTATGATTGTTTGTTTTTTACTTTTCTTTGTGAGTTTTGTTGTTTTTTTATTTATTTAAAATTTAAAATTTATTTAAATAAGAATGGAGTAATAAATATATATGATTCAGAAATTCCAAGATACTGGGATAAATAATGCACTAGGAAATTGGAAACAAGGAGATTTGTTCTTGTTTGTGTGTTTTTTTTTTGTTGCTTTCGTCTTTGGCAGACCTGAGTTGGTTTTAATGTTTGACCAGATTGAGAGATGATAATGTTTTAGTGGCTCAGAGCATTTTTTTGGGTGTGTACTTTGAAATGGCAAATTTGTAGTTTGTGTACAATCAGAAGGCTTAATTTTATCAGAATTGACGCAATTAAGCTCTAATGGAGAAGCTGTCAAAACTGATCAAGGTGTTCTTTGTATGTCTTTCTGCAGGTGATCATTGAAAGATATTCCAGGACAGACCTGCCTGAAATGGAAAAGAAAAAGTATGTTCTAGTTGTCACAAATTCACAATTCCCTGCATTTTCGTCAAGGCCAAAGTTTCTTGTGTTAAGAACTAACTTAAATGTCATATTATATGTACATCTGAGGTTCAATTTTTTAGAAACTTTAAGATCCATGCATTATCCATATGTTTATTGGTCAGTAAAGTTTCCGCGTCGAGGTCCTTTGGCATTGGTACTCGCCTGGTTTCTTTAGCGTACTTATAATAATACTAGGATATTTCAGTTTGTATATTAGTACCCTCATCCTAACTATATAGCTCTTTTTTCTAGCGAAACAGAGAGCTTTGCTTCTGTTACTTGCTCTGTGTTTTGAGGATCTTTTGGCATGTTTTGCTTGCTTTTCTATGCTTTAATAATAGATGTATGCTTGGATGAATTTTCTTTTATCTGCAGTTCGGTATAATCTGAATGTAGCTACTTAGTTCTAGAAGTTCTTAACACAGATTGAATTGCCTTCCGGAATATTTTAGCCAATTGTTTTTGCATTCTCACTTTAAGGAGAATAACCTGTATACCGTGTTTCCTTGTTTCATATAGATTCTTGGTTCCAAGAGACATGTCTGTCGGGCAGTTTATTCATATCTTAAGCAGCAGGCTTCACTTGACTCCTGGGAAAGCTCTTTTTGTCTTTGTGAAGAACACATTACCTCAAACAGGTAAAACACACATTATTGATTCGGCTACCAGTTTTATTTAGATTCTGCACGACATTGAGAACTTGTTAACACATTTTTCTGTGGATTTCATTTACAGCCAATCGTATGGATTCCATCTACGAAAGTTACAAGGAGGATGATGGTTTTCTGTATATGTGTTACAGCAGCGAGAAAACCTTCGGCTGATCTTTCCATCTCCTCCCCTAATTTATCTAATCGTTCATATTAGCAACTTGTAAGTATCTGTTGTTAACTTGTTCTCATTGCGAAAGGGGCCTGTGAGGCTTGCTTCACTGTATTCTTTCATGTTCATTGTAAATTTGATTTATTGTGAATTCTGTAAAGTTCATGACCTTCAATAATTCCATATTTTCATTCCAATGTCGACTTTCTATAATAAATATCACCACATAAGTGGGTTCAATCCTAACCAAAAAATTATCAAACAAGAAAGGGGAGAACTTGTAGAACTTGTGCTCTGGGAATGTGCTTGCCTTTCTTTTTATTTTAACGTTTTCTATTTTCAATACATTTCCATACTACGTACTCAGCAGTAGGACGTCTGAGTGATTATAGAATATTACGGTAGTACGACCATATTGACAAGATGGATGAGTATCTTTTCTTTGAGATGGTTGAGAACATTACACCACATAATTTCATACGAATAGTGCATCAGAAATTCCATGGAAGCAAAGTTACATGCCGGAAAAAGTTGCATGAAAGGAAAACAAAAAGAAGACAAATGATATTATTATTCAGACCACCGAAGGCCAGGAGAAGTGATACAACCATATTATTCATAAATGAACTAATATTTTTTCAACACCACATTTGAGACGAGGTTTTTGGTACATGCAGCTACAGGCAGGCAGTCGCTTACTATTTATTCTACTCTAGCGCACTAGCAGTTCCATGCACGGTGACCTCAGCCTCCACGGTACAACTATCATCCACCAAGAACCTGTAGTTCGTGTTTGTCAACCATGCGACTGTAATGAAACTCGGCCAGCCCAACATGGGACTGGAGGCACTGACCCACCGAGTAACTGCAAGATGAAATGAAAAAGAAGAAGAAAAAAGAATGAAGAGCTAAAGACCAATAATTAAAAAGTGCAAAGAAAAGAAAACCTCCTCACTGTGTAGGGGATGGTGATGGATAGAACTAGGCCAATCTATTTACCTTTATATTCACGGTGATAGCTGCTGCTTTATCGATTTAAGAGGCGCAGGGTATACTGTGCATAGATTTTAGAGGTAGGAGGCAGAGATGTCGGATCAGTTAATGCCAAATAAAGAGCGAGATGGCCACTCAACTCATCGTCTCTTCCCTTCGGATACAGTTTTATCTTCCTGCAACAAGCAACAAGTATTTTTAGATAAGATTACCTGCACTTAATAACTTCTGCAGCAAGTTTAGTTTCCATCTGCAAACTTTACTGCTTTTTTGGCATACAATTTACTCATCTCCTTTATTTTGTTATTTTGTTTTTTGTTTTGGTTGGTAAACTTTCTCTAAAACTTTAACTGATTCTTTACCATCTTCATGTAAGTAAAATTTGCACAAGGAAAGAGAAAGGGGGAGAGAGAGAGAGAGAGAGAGAGAGAGAGATAAGAAGGACATAAAAAGCCTGTAAAGAAGGATGTATTAATCAATGAGGAGGCTTATGTACCATTTTTGGTCTCCAGCAATGAATGTTTGTGAGTCATAGCTCTCCGCGTTTAACTTTGAGAAGTTGTCAATTTTCCAAACATGCTTGTACATAATGGCACCCTTGATCATTGATAGACACTCTCCTTTGCGTGTGCTTCTTTCTTTATGAACAAAGACCTCCGCTCCAGACACGCAGGTGTCTTCCACGAGAAATCCATTGGAAGCGTCAGTAAAAGCTTTGAGGGAGAGGAATTTATCAAATCCCCAGTCTAACTTCATCCCATGGAAGCACCTTTCATTTTGTTCTAAGCAATGCATATGACATAAAAAGAAAAGAATCAGAATATGGGGCAGTACTTTGTATACATGAGAAACATTGGCTAATCTGTTCTCTGCTGTATGTTTAAGAATAAAATGAAAAGAAATGGTACCTTGAAGAGCCAAGTACTTGCCAATATTCTGATCAAGCAAAAACAACCTGAAAGCAGCATGCACTTCCCAACAAGTCTGGGGGGGCATTTGCTCCAGCCAATACTAAGTAGAGAGAGATGTGCTCTGTCACATTCCTGCTCTTGTTTCCATTTGGATAGAAAACCAGATTCCTGCAGCAAAACCACAATTGATAGTACTCTAATGCAGCTTGAACATAAGAAGTAAATAATAACAACGAATGCAAATTAAGGTTATGAGAACAGAGTCACACAAGTATAAGAACTTGTTGAAATGAGAGAAAGAATTGTACCATTTGTATCCTCCAGCTTCAAACTCCCCTGATTCATATTTCTCCAGTGAATGTTTGGACAGCAATGAAAGTGACTGTATTTTGATAGTGTAATGAGTTGGCGGCGTATCAGAAATTGTTCTCAAAATCCCTGCAATTAAAATGTTGGCAACACAAACTAGAAGGTGTGAGGGAGGGATTTATACATTAGGTGTCTGTAACATGCCATGTTTACATTAGCTAGTGCTTTAACAAACACACATATACAGATAGCGACAGAATCTTACCGTCTTGTTCATCGAAGTTAAGACTAGTCATGTTCATGGCAAAAAACTTGACTGCCAAAGGTGCTGATAATTGATGCAGGTTACAAGATTCAGAATGGGTTTTCAGCTTTTAAAAGGAGAAATAAAAGGTGTTATTCCAAACTTGAAACTTTTTAAGGATAGGACACTTATGCTTTGCTTTTGCAGGATAATAATTTTTTGTTTTGTTTTTCAAGGAAAAGGTCTCAATGACTTGCTTGTAGGTGTTTTGAATCATGTACCTATTCGAGATCCCACGCAACCACTTTTATTAAGGTTGAGAGAGAGAGAGAGAGAGAGAGAGAGAGAGTGTGTGTGTGTGTGTGTGTGTGAGACTCTCACCTTTTCTTGCCACACACCATGCACAACATTGCATTGTCAAGTAGCTTTCTGCATGCTGTATGAGGCATGTCTCTTGATCTCTCTGTATGGTTTTGATGGTTTTGATTCAGATGAACGACTTGAAGAATCGAAAAGTATCATCGCAAAATACCCAGATCGAATTCCAGTTAGTTTTCATTTATGATTGTTTGTTTTTTAGGTTTCTTTCTGAGTTTTGTTGTTTAAAATTTTTTATATATATTTATTTAAATAAGAATGGAGTAATAAATATATATGATTCAGAAATTCCAAGATACTGGGGTAAATAATGCACTAGGAAATTGGAAACATGGAGATTTGTTCTTGTTTGTATTTTTTTTTTGTTGCTTTTTCGTCTTTGGCAGACCTGAGTTGGTTCTAATGTTTGACCAGATTGAGAGATGCTAATGTTTTAGTGGCTGAGAGCTTTTCTTTGGGTGTGTACTTTGAAATGGCAAATTTGTAGTTTGTGTACAATCATAAGGCATAATTTTATCAGAATTGACGCAATTAGGCTCTAATGGAGAAGCTGTCAAAACTGATCAAGGTGTTCTTTTTATGTCTTTCTGCAGGTGATCATTGAAAGATATTCCAGGACAGACCTGCCTGAAATGGAAAAGAAAAAGTATGTTCTAGTTGTCACAAATTCACAATTCTCTGCAATTTCGTCAAGGCCAAAGTTTCTTGTGTTAAGAACTAACTTAAATGTCATATTACATGTACATCTGAGGTTCAATTTTTTAGAAACTTTAAGATCCATGCATTATCCATTTGTACATCTGAGGTTCAATTTTTTTTTTTTGGTCAGTAAAGTTTCCGTCTCGAGGTCCTTTGGCATTGGCACTCTGCTGGTTTCTTTAGTGTACTTATAATAATACTAGGATATTTCAGTTTGTATATTAGCACCCTCATCCTAAATATATAGCTCTTTGTTCTAGCGAAACAGAGAGCTTTGCTTCTGTTACTTGCTCTGTGTTCTGAGGATCTTTTGGCATGTTTTGCTTGCTTTTCTATGCTTTAATAATAGATGTATGCTTGGATGAATTTCCTTTTATTCACAGTTCGGTATAATCTGAATGTAGCTACTTAGTTCTAGAAGTTCTTAACACAGATTGAATTGCCTTCCGGAATATTTTAGCCAATTGTTTTTGTATTCTCACTTTAAGGAGAATAACCTGTATATCGTGTTTTATTGTTTCGTATAGATTTCTGGTTCAAGAGACATGTCTGTCGGGCAGTTTATTCATATCTTAAGCAGCAGGCTTCACTTGACTCCTGGGAAAGCTCTTTTTGTGTTTGTGAAGAACACATTACCTCAAACAGGTAAAAGACATATTATTGATTCGGCTACCAGTTTTATTTGGATTCTGCACGGCATTGAGAACTTGTTTTCTGTGGATTTCATTTACAGCCAGTCTTATGGATTCCATCTATGAAAGTTACAAGGAGGATGATGGTTTTCTGTATATGAGTTACAGCAGCGAGAAAACCTTCGGCTGATCCTTCCATCTCCTCCCCTAATAATCTAATCGTTCATATTAGCAACTTGTAAGTATCTGCTGTTAACTTGTTCTCATTGCGAAGGGGCCTGTGAGGTTTGCTTCACTGTATTCTCTCATGTTCATTGTAAATTTGATTTATTGTGAATTCTGTAAAGTTCATATACCTTCAATAATTCCATATTTTCTTTCCAATCTCAACTTTCCATAATTACTGGTCCATCATATAAGTGGGTTCAATATTATCTAATAAGTCCTAACCAAAAAATTATCTAAGAAGAAAGAAGGGAACTTGTAACCATGCTTTGTGCTCTGAGAATGTGCTTGCCTTTCTTTTTATTTTATCATTTTCTATTTTCATTAAATTTCCATACTATGTACAATGTTATAGAATATTACGGTAGTACGGCTATATTGACAAGGTGGATGAGTATTTTTTCTTTGAGATGGTTGAGAACATTACACCACATAATTTCATGCGAATAGTGCATCAGAAATTCCATGGAAGCAAAGTTACATGCCGGAAAAAGTTGCATGAGAGGAAAACGAAAAGAAGACATAAATGATATTATTATTCAGACCACCGAAGGCCAGGAGAAGTGATACAACCATATTATTCATAAATGAACGAATATTTTTTCAACACCGTATTTGAGACGAGGTTTTTGGTATATACGGCTACAGGCAGGCAGTCGCATACTATTTATTTTACTCTAGCGCGCTAGCAGTTCCATGCACAGTGACCTCAGCCTCCACGGTACAACTATCGTTCACCAAGTACCTGTAGTTCGCCTGATTCACACAGAACCATCCGACTGTAATGAATCTATGCCAGCCCCGCATGGGACTGGAGGCACTGAACCACCAATTAACTGCAAGATGAAATGAAAAAGAAGAAGAAAAATGAATGAAGAGCTAAAGACCAATAACTAAAAAGTGCAAAGAAAAGAAAACCTCTTCACTGTGAAGGGGATGGTGATGGATAGAACTAGGCCAATCTATTTACCTTTACTATATGCATAGTGAAGGCTGCTGTTCTGTTGATTTATGAGGCGCAGGGTAAACTCTGCATATATTTTAGAGGTAGGAGGCAGAGATGTCGGATCAGCTAATGCCAAATAAAGAGAGAGATGGCTACCCGTCCCACTGTCTCTTCCCCACGGATACAGTTGTATCTTCCTGCATCAAGCAACAAACATTTTTAGATAAGATTACCTGCACCTAATAACTTCTGCAGCAAGTTTAGTTTTCATCTGCAAACTTTACTGCTTTTGGGCACATAATTTGCTCAACACATCTCCTTTGTTTTGTTTTGGTTGGTAAACTTTCTCAAGCACTTCAACTGATTCTTTACCAACTTCATGTAAGTAAAATTTGCACAAGAAAAGAGAGAGAGAGAGAGAGAGAGAGAAGGAGGAAATAAAAAGCCTGTAAAGAAGGATATATTAATCAATGAGGACGCTTATGCACCATTTCTGGTCTCCAGCAATGAACGTTGGTGAGTCATTGCTCCCCACGTTTAACTTTGAGAAGTAAATGTTCCAAACATGCTTGTACATAACGGCATCCTTGATCATTGATAGACACTCTCCTTTGCATGTGCTTTTTTCTTTACGAACGAAGACCTCCGCTCCAAACACGCAGGCATCTTCCATGAGAAATCCATTGGAAGTGTCAATAAAAGCATTGAGAGGGAGGAATTGATCAAATCCCCAGTCAAGCTTCATCCCATGGAAGCGCCTTTCATTTTTTTCTAAGCAATTAATACATATGACATAAAAAGAAAGGAATCAGAATATGGGACAGTACTTTGTATACATTAGAAACATTGGCTTATCTGTTCTCTGCTGTATGTTTAAGAATAAAATGAAAAGAAATGGTACCTTGAAGAGCAAAGTACATGCCAGTATTCTGATCAAGCAAAAACAACCTGAAAGCAGCATGCACTTCCCAACAAGTCTTGGGGGCATTTGCTCCAGCCAATACTAAGTAGAGAGAGATGTGCTCTTTCACATTCCTGCTCTTGTTTCCATTTGGATAGAAAACCAGTTTCCTGCAGCAAAACCACAATTGATAGTACTCTAATGCAGCTTTAAAATAAGAAGTAAATAATAACAACGAATGCAAATTAAGGTTATGAGAACAGAGTCACACAAGTATAAGAACTTGTTTATGAAATGAGAGAAAGAATTGTACCATTTGTATCCTCCAGCGTCAAACTCCCCTGATTCATATTTCTCCAGTGAATGGACAGACAGCAATGAAAGCGACTGTATTTTGATCGTGTAATGAGTTGGCGGCGCATCAGAAATTGTTCTCAAAATCCCTGCAATTAAAATGTTGGCAACACAAACAAGAAGGCGTGAGGGATGTATACATTAGATGTCTGTAACATGCCATGTTTGCATTAGCTAGTGCTTTCAACAAACACACGTAAACAGATAGCGACAGAACCTTACCGTCTTGTTCATCGAAGTTGAGACTAGTCATGTTCATGGCAAATAACTTGACCACCGAACTTTGAAGGTGCTGATAATTGATGCAGGTTGCAAGATTCAGAATGGGTTTTCAGCTTTTAAAAGGAGAAATAAAAGGTGTTATTCCAAACTTGAAACTTTTAAAGGATAGGACACTTATGCTTTGCTTTTGCAGGATAATGATTTGTTGTTTTGTTTTTCAAGGAAAAGGTCTCAATGACCTGCTTGTAGGTGTTTTGAATCATGTACCTATTCGAGATCCCACACAACCACGTTTATTAAGGTTGAGAGAGAGAGAGAGAGAGAGAGAGAGAGACTCTCACCTTTTCTTGCCACACCTAGACCATGCACAACATTGCATTGTTAAGTAGCTTTCTGCATGCCGTATGAGGCATGTCTCTTGATCTCTCTGTATTAATTTTTCAATCTCTTCATTGTCCATTTTTATTAAATCAAAGGAAAAATGTTTTGTGAAAAAGTGGCGTACTTGACTAAGAGCAAAGAAACTATGTAAACGAATTACCTAATCAATAGCTTCATGTGTTTGTAGATTGTACGAACCAAGAAAGAAAGGGACAGATTTTATATCTTAACGGCACATGTACAATCATAAAGCTTGTTTTATTAGAAGCAAAGCATTGTTGCCAGGGTGAATATCTTTATGTCTTTCTGCAGTGACCATTGAAAGATACTCCATGACAAGACACTTGAGATTATAAATTTTTTAAATCTAATTTCTTGTCAATAACACTTTTAAAATTCATAATTTATCTGTGTGCTGATTGCTCCTTAAAATTTTCATCTCTAGGTCCTTCCTTCCTGGTTTCTTCAGTGTACTTGTGGTAAATGAGATTTTAGTTTGTTCTAGAAAAACATAGAGCTCTGCTTCGGTTACTTCCTCCATGTTATGATGATGATCCTTTCGCATTGATGGTTTGCCTGCTTTTTGTGCCCTACATAACATAACAGTCGCGTGCTTGGATGAATTTCCTTTGATTTTTTCAACCAAGAACAAAAATTCTGCATGGCATTGAGAACTTGTTAACGCATTTTTCCGTGGATTTCATTTACAGAGAGTCATGGATTCCATTTCCATCTAGGAAAGTTACAAGGAGGACGCTGGTTTTCTGTTTATGTGTTAGGACATTGAGAAAACCTTTGGCTTATCTTTCCATCTAATCTGTAAATCTCATAACCTTGATAATGCCAAACTATCTTTCCCATGTCCATTTTTTTATCTAACAAGAAAGTAGAAAACTTGCAACCAAACTGTTTCTGCTCTGACAATAAGCTTCCCTTTTTCTTTTTCTTTTCTATTTTCGATATATTTCCGTACAACTCAGCAGAGACTAAAATTTGTAAGGTTGAAGAAGTTACAGAAAAAAATGAGAAACAAAAAAACAGAGGATTAAGAAGCCTTTGACAACAACTAAAAGCATGTAAAGTCCAAAAAATGGAGACATATTTATTCACCACCAAGGTCAGAAGAAGAGATACAATCATATTCATAAGGAAATGAGTATCTTTTCTTTCACACATTTATGTAGAGATACCATTTCTGGTCTCCAGAAATGAAAGCTTTTGAGTTGTAGAATTTGGCATCTAATAAGAAGTCAATTTTCCAAACATGCTTGCTTGTACATAACGGCATCTTTTACCATTACCATTGATAGACACTTTCCTTTCCCTGTACTTCTCTCTTTACAAAGAAAGACCTCTGCTCCAAACACACAGGTGTCATCTACGAGAAATCCATTGGAAGCTTCAGTGAAAGTTTTATGAGAGATAAACTGATCAAATCCCAATCAAGCCATATAAAAAAATATATCAGAAAATGAGACAATACATTGCAAATATGGGAAACATAAGCTTGTCAGTCCTATAAATTAAGGACAGTAAATGGTTCCTTGAAAAACCAAGTAGTTGCCCTTATTCTGATCAAGTAAAATCCGTTCCAAACTCTTGCATATCTGCTGTAATTATCTCATGTTTATTCCCTGTAGATCTCTTCTTCTTATCTTGATAGAGTTATGCATCTATCTGATCTATTTGTTCCCATTATCAATTGTAAACACATTCATATAAGTAAAACATGACAACCACTGTTTTGTGTGTTGTTTTAAGCATAGCTACCATGGCTATCAGTGTCAAAAATTAATTGACTAATTGTCATGTTTTACTTATATGAGCGCGTTTACAATTGATAATGGTTACAAAGAGACCAGATAATAGAGGCATCCCTTGATCATTCATGTCATCGTTCATATCAGTAACTCGTACGTATCTGTTGTTAACTTGTTCTCAATGCGAACGGCCTGTGACTCTTGCTTCACTGTATTCTCAGTTCATTGTATATATATTTGATTTATTGTGAAGTTCATAACCTTCAATAATACCACATTATCTTTCCAATGCCCACTTTTTTTATTTTTTTTATTTTTATGAATAACAAGAAGTTCAATGTTATCTAAAAAGTTTCAACCAAAAAGAAAATGTTATGGAACAAGAAAGAAGAAAACTTGTAACTTTGCTTTGTGCTCTGAGAATTTGGTTGTCTATATTCTTTTTTCCTTTTCTGTTTTCAATATGTATCCATAATACTCAGTAGTAGACTATCAAAGTTATGAAATGGATGAAGTTACATTGTAAAAAACGAAGAGGAAAACAAAGAAAAGTAGAGGACCAAGAAGCCTTTCAGAATAACTAAAAGCATGTGAATGATCACACGTTTGAGAACATTACGCCCCATAATTTCATACAACAGTATCGGCCATTAGAAATTCCATGGAAGCAAAGTTACATGCTGGAAAAAGTTGCATGAAAGAAAAGAAAAGGAATGATACCATTATTCGGACCACCTAAGGTCCAAAGAAGCGATACAACCATATTATTCATAAGTGATGAATATATTTGAGACATGGTTTTTGATACATACAGCCAGAGGCAGGAGCTTACTAATTATTTTAGTCTAGCACACTAGC
Source organism: Prunus mume (assembly GCF_029339155.1). Lineage (NCBI taxonomy): Eukaryota > Viridiplantae > Streptophyta > Magnoliopsida > Rosales > Rosaceae > Prunus > Prunus mume. Next base: position 34,120,034 of record NC_142699.1, read on the forward strand.
AGTTCCAAGCACAGTGACCTCTGCCTCCACAATGGTACTATCATTCTCCAAATACCCCAAGCTCTTATCACTGAAAATTCCCAGTGTAATGAATTTCGGCCAGCCCCGCTTCTGTTAAAGGAAAGAAAATAAGTCAATGATCTGTTATAGAGAGATTGTAGGAACTGAATGTAATTATTATATATTCAGTATCTATTTACCTAGAATAGCCATTCCTTGTATGTATAGAATTCCTTACCTAGAATAGCTGTTCTCGTGTGTATATAAGTCCTAGTTCTGTATGAAGTTAAAATACACATATACATACAAAGATATCAATTCTCTCATGGTATCAGAGCATTAGACGACTCTGAAGTACAAACACCTTCCGCTACAAACAAAAATACAGATATCAAACACCATACACAGCAACCATGACTGAATCAAATACCACAAAGCCAACAGACACCTCCTCCGATCCGCTCTCTTTACACAACTCTGACACACCTGGACTTTCCCTAGTTAACTTCAAGCTTGAAGGCCACAACTATGGCCAATGGAGCAGATCTATGCATCTCAGCCTCAGCGCCAAGAACAAACTTGGATTCGTTGATGGATCTGTCAAGACACCATCATCTGATGACTCAAAATTCCCATTGTGGCAGCGCTGCAATGATATGGTTTTGTCATGGATCTTGCACTCCTTACATCCTGACATAGCCAGCAGTGTTCTCTACGCTAAAACAGCGGCTGCTGTTTGGACTGACCTTCGAGATCGATTTTCACAGAGCAATGACTCTAGGATTTATCAGATTCGACAAGAAATTGTCGGAGTGTCGACAAGGACAGCAAACAATCTCCATCTATTACACGAAGTTGAAAGCTCTTTGGGATGAGTTAGCCTCATACCAAGAGCCTTTTTTCTGTGACTGTGAAGGGATGAAGAACCTTGCCGAGAGAGAAGAAAAGAGAGAGTGATGCAGTTCTTGATGGGCTTGAACGACACCTACTCTACGGTTCGGGGATCGATTCGATGATGAATCCCTTGCCTGATACGCGCAAGGTTCACGGTCTGGTTCTTCAAAGACATGAACGCCAGTTGAGGTGACCAGCCGGAATGACACCGATCACTCCCCATGCAATGCAAATCGTCGTTCCTCGGTGGCTGGATCTTCACAACCCCGCAAATCCTCGAAGTGCACATACTGCGATGGAGATGGCCATACGAAAGAACGCTGCTACTTCATCATTGGTTTTGGTTTCCCTGTTGCCATAAATGGCATGGGAAAAACGCGTCAAGCCCGAAACCAACGTTACAACCCAACGGCTCACAATGTTGAACTTCATCAGTCACCAGCCACACATCACTGACACTTGCCAAGACAACCACTGCTAATGGCCCAACCTTCACCACCGAGGAGTACAACGAACTTATTGACATGCTTCGCAATAAAAAGGGTAACATTCAGCCACTGGCACATGCAACAGGTATCATTACACCCACTTGTCATATTGCACAACATGATCCACATTCCACATTATATTGGATTGTCGATAGCGGAGCAACGGATCACATTTCTCATATGCCTCCTACACATAACCACACCGCGACACATCATGAATTTGTTGGCTTACCCAACGGAGAACAGGCAGCAATATGCAACACTGGGTCTATTAAATTATCATCCAATTTGTCTCTTGATGGAGTTTTACATGTCCCGAAATTTCGTGTCAATTTGTTATCTGTCAGTAAATTAACTCGGGCTCTACGATGTATTGTAATTTTTCTCCGGATTTTTGTGTTGTGCAGGACGTGGATACGAAGAAGACGATTGGCCTGGGCAAGCATTTTGATGGGCTTTACTACCTCATGCCTACCCAAAATCCTCACCTAGCTAGTCATGTTCGTCGTATCTCAACTCTTTGGCATCAACGTCTCGGGCATCCATCACCTGCACCCCTTCATCATTTGTCCAAGATTATTCCAGAAATAATGTTTAATTCCCAGCATATTTGTGATGTTTGCCCTTTGGCTAAACAAACTAGATTACCTTTCCCTTCCAGTTCCATTAAAACCGTTGCACCTTTTGATCTTATTCATTGTGATATTTGGGGACCTCACAACACCCGTACCCATTCTGGGGCACGTTATTTTTTGACAATTGTGGATGATTTCACTCGTTTCACATGGGTTCATCTTCTAAATTTTAAATCCGATACACAAACCATTTTGCAATCATTTTTTTCTTGGGTTAAAACTCAATTTAATCGTTCCATTAAAACCCTTCGTTCTGATAATGGTGGTGAATTCCTATCCATGCGCTCATTCTTCCTCACTCATGGCACTAATTTTCAACATTCTTGCACATATACCCCTCAACAAAATGGGGTCGTTGAACGAAAACATCGCCATCTTTTGACCATTAGTCGAGCACTTCGTTTCCAAGCCAACTTACCCTTACACTTTTGGGGAGTTAGCCTTCAAACTGCATGTTACCTCATCAATCGCCTTCCTTCCCCCTTACTCTCTCATCATACCCCTTATGAGCTATTACATGGGACTTCCCCTCTATATTCTCACCTCCGGGTTTTTGGGTGTCTTTGTTATGCCACTAACCTTACACCCACTCACAAGTTTGACACTCGGGCTCGTCGTTGTCTTTTTCTTGGTTATCCTCTTGGTCAGAAAGGCTATCACGTCTTTGATCTTGACACAAAGAAATTTTTTGTCTCTCGGGATGTTGTGTTTCATGAACACATATTTCCTTTGTCTGATCATCCCCCTGCACATCAACCAGCCACAACCACTCTTCCTATTCCTCATTCCACGTCAGACATCTCTTTACCCACCTTTCCTCTCACACATCCGGCCCAAGCTGACCCACACTTACCAACCTCACCTCCAGCAAAATCCGGCCCAAGCCGACCCGGCCCAACTTCCCCCTCTTACTCCCCTTTCAGGTCCCTCGTTCCCTTCGCCCTCCTCACTCTCCATGCCGCCTCTCTCTCCCATCGATGGCGGCTCTAGTCCTCCTTTGCCGTTGCTTGGCCCCTCATCGACCTCCCTTGATCCACCCATACCGTCGACCTCCCTTAATCCCCCAATGTCGTCGGCCTCCTCTGATCCCATCCATCTCAACCCCACCGACCCACCCCCTTTACCTCGTCGGTCCGAGCGTGTTAAACGCCCTTTTTCACATTTTCACGACTATAAAGCTCATCACACCGCCTTGCTCACACTGGGGCCGTCTCTTCCTCCACGTCCGGAACCCGATATCCCCTTCATCAGTATATCTCTTACTCTGCTTATCTCCTGCATATCGGAATTTTGTATGTAATATCTCTCGGTTGGTAGAGCCATCTTCATATGCGCAGTCTTGTCAGGATCCCAAATGGGTTCTTCGCGATGCACTCTGAATTGCAAGCCCTTGAAGCCAACCACACACTGGTCTTTGGTCCTCTGCCTCCCGCCATCGCCAATTGGCTGCAAGTGGATCTTTCGAATCAAATACAACTCTGATGGCACAGTTGACCGTTACAAGGGTCGTCTTGTTGCCAAAGGGTTCAATCAACGCGAAGGTATTGACTTCACCGACACCTTTGCTCTGTTGCAAAATTGATCACCGTCCACGCCATCATTCGCTTGCTCGCTGCTCGCAATTGGCCTCTACATCAAATGGATGTCCATAACGCCTTTCTCCATGGCGACCTCCAAGAGGAGGTTTACATGTTACCCCGCCCGGTTCTCGCGACAGGGGGAGCATGTTGTATGTCGACTTCACAAGTCCTTATACGGACTCAAACAAGCTCCACGAAGTTGGTTTCGCAAGTTTTCATCTGCTATTTGTGGCATTGGCTTCAAGCAATCTCGGGCCGATTACTCTTTGTTCACACATGTACAGGGAAGTTCCTTAACTATTATATTGCTTTATGTGGATGATATGATAATCACAGGCAATGATGAAAAGGCAATCTGTAAGTCTGAAACACTTTCTTGGAAGTCAATTCCGAATAAAAGATCTCGGATCCTTAAATATTTTCTTGGTGTTGAGGTGGCACGATCGAAAACTGGGATCTCTATTTGTCAACGCAAGTATACTCTTGACATTTTGGAAGAAGCAGGACTACTTGGAGCTAAACCAGCCAAGGTTCCCATGGATCCTGATTTAATATTATCTCCCACAGGTGAATTGCTCAAAGACCCTACTGGTATCGCGGTTAGTTGGCAAGTTGATCTATCTCACAATTACCAGACCAGAAATCACTTATGCAGATCAACACCCTAAGTCAGTTTATGCAAGAGCCGAAACGCCAACATCTTGATGCTGCATATCGTCTTCTCCACTACCTTAAAGAAGCTCCAGGTCAAGGGTTGTTATTCTCTGCCGAGAACAAGTTGAAACTAATTGGCTATTGTGATGCAGATTGGGCTCGATGTCCAATCACACGTCGATCAGTAACTGGATATTGCATCTTTCTTGGTAATGCACTAGTGTCTTGGAAAAGCAAGAAACAGGTTACAATAGCACGTTCATCTGCCGAAGCCGAATATCGTTCAATGGCTGCAGCTACATGTGAACTCACTTGGCTAAGATATCTATTGCAGGATCTGCGTGTTGCACATTCGGAACCTGCAAAGTTGTTTTGCGACAATCAAGCGGCCTTATACATTGCAGCGAATCCAGTGTACCACGAACGAACCAAACACATTGAGCTCGATTGTCACACTGTTCGTGAAAGAATAGAAAGAGGTGAGATCAAGACTGGATATGTGCAGACAGGAGAACAGATAGCTGACTTGTTTACCAAACCATTGAGGGCACTTGCCTTCAGTTCACTTCTTGGCAAGTTGGGTGTTATCAACATCCACATTCCAACTTGAGAGGGAGTGTTAAAGGAAAGAAAATAAGTCAATGATCTGTTATAGAGAGATTGTAGGAACTGAATGTAATTATTATATATTCAGTATCTATTTACCTAGAATAGCCATTCCTTGTATGTATAGAATTCCTTACCTAGAATAGCTGTTCTCGTGTGTATATAAGTCCTAGTTCTGTATGAAGTTAAAATACACATATACATACAAAGATATCAATTCTCTCAGCTTCGGACTGGAGGCACTGAACCACCAAGTAGCTGTAAGATGAGATGAAAAAGAAGAAAAAAAATGAATGAAGGGCTAAAGACCAATTATTTAAAACCTCCTCACTGTGTAGGGGATCATAGAATTAGGCCAGTCTTTTTACCTTTAGTACCATATTCAAAGTGACGGTGGCTGTACACTGGATCTACGAGGCGAAGGGTAAACTGTGCATATAATTTAGAGGTAGGAGACAGAGATGTGGGATCAGCCAATGCCAAATCAATAGAAAGATGGCTATCCTTCCCGTCGTCTCTTCCCATGGGATAGAACTCTATCTTCCTGCAACAAGCATTTTTCGATTAGATTACCTGCACTTAATATCTTCCACAGCAAGTTTAGTTTTCATCTGCAACCTTAACATCTCTCCTTTTGTTTTGTTTTGTTTTTGTTATTGGTAAACTTTCTCTAACACAAGTGATTGTTTACCATCTTCATGCAAGTAAAATTTGCGCAATGAAAGAGAGAGAGAGAGAGAGAGTGATAGACCAAGGAGGAAATAAAAAGCCTGTCAAGAAGGATATATTAATCAATAAGGAAGCTTTTGCACCATTTCTGGTCTCCAGCGATGAATGTTTCTGAGTCGTAGCTCTCCTCATCTAACTTTGACAAGTTTTCAATTTTCCAAACATGCTTGTACATAACGGCATCCTTGATCATTGATAGGCACTCTCCTTTGCATGTGCTTCTTTCTTTCCGAACAAAGACCTCTGCTCCAAACACACAGGCGTCATCCACAAGAAATCCATTGGAAGCATCAGTGAAATCTTTTTGAGAGAGAAATTGATCAAATCCCCAGTCAAGCTTAATCCCATGGAAGCACCTTTCCTTTTGTTCTTCTAAGCAATTAATGACCAAAAAAACAGAAAAAAATCAGGCTATGCGGCAATGCTTTGAATATATAAGAAATATTATCTTATATGTTCTCTGCTGGTTGTATAGGAATTAAATGAAAAGAAATGGTACCTTGAAGAGCCAAGTACTTGCCATTGTTCTGATCAAGTAGAAACAACCTGAAAGCAGCATACACTTCCCAACAGGTCTGGGGGCCATTTGCTCCAGCCAATACTAAGTAAAGAGAGATGTGCTCTTTCACATTCTTGCTCTTGTTTCCATTTGGATAAAAAGCCAGTTTCCTGTAGCAAAACCACTATTGAGAGTACTCTAATGCAGCTTGGAAATAAGAATAAAATTAAGGCTAATGAGAAAATACAGAGTCTCACAAGTATAAGAACTTGTTTAGGAAACGAGAGAAAGAATCATACCATTTGTATCCTCCAGCTTCAAAGTCCTCCGATTCATATCTCTTCAGTGAATGTTTGGACATCAATGAAAACAACTGTATTTTGAACGTGTAATGAGTTGGCATTGAATCAGAAAATGTTCTCAAAATCCCTGCAATTAAAATGTTGGCAACACAAGAAGAAGGTATCAGTATCAGTGATGTATGTACATTTGGTGTCCATAACATGCCATGTTTACATTAGCTAGTGCTTTCAACGCACACACTCAAACAGATAGCAAGAGCACCTTACCGTATTGGTCATCGGAGTTAAGGTTATTCATGCTCATGGTAGTAAACTTGACGACTGTGGAACTTTGAAGGTGCTGATAATTTGTTACAGGTTACAAGAATCAAAATGGGGTTTCAACTTTTAAAAGGAGAAATAAAAGGTGTTATTCCAAACTTGAAGCTTTTTAAGGATATGACTGTTATGCTTTGCTTCTGCACGATTATCTTCTTCTTTTTCTTTTTTTTTTTTCAAGGAAAAGGTCTCCATGACCTGCTTGTAGGTGTTTTGAATCATGTACTTATTGTTTATTAAGGTTGAAGAGAGTATACTCTCACCTCTCACCTTTCCTTGTCACACCTAGACCTGCACATTCTTATTAAACCGAACAACATTGGGTTGTCATTGCATTGTTAAGTAGCTTTCTGCATGCTGTAACGCATGTCCGTTGATCTCTCTGTAGAAACAGAGGAAGAAAGGAGCAGAGTACGGAGATGGCTATGCATCTTCCTTCTTTCAAAGATGACAAATTCTAATTTATGTTGATTAAAAATTCTACTTTCAAAGATGACAAATTCTACAAGGTCAAGGTTTCTTCTGCTAAGAGAACAAACAGAGATTATAGTTTTTAGAAAAACAGAGAGCTCTGCTTATGTTACTTTTTCGGTGTTATATGATGATCCTTTTGGATTTCATCACAGCCAGTCATATGGATTCCATGTATGAAAGTCACAAGGAGGATGCTGGTTTTCTGTTTTTGTGTTATGGTAGCAAGAAAACTTTTGGCTAATCTCTCCATCTTCATCTCCTTTCCCTAATTATCTAACTGTAAAATTCATAACCTTTGATAATGCCATACTACCTTTCCCATGTCCATTTTTAACTAATGAACATCCATCATATTACTGGGACCAATATTATCTAACAAGCCAAGAAGAAAACTTGTAATCATGCTTTTTCTGCTCTGAGAATGTGCTGGCCTTTTTCTTTTTCTTTTCTATTTTCAATATATTTCCATACAACTCAGCAGAGACTATAAAATTTGTAATAATTGAAGAAGTTACATGAAGAAAAAATAAAGGAAAACAAGGAAAAGCAGAGGATCAAGAAGTCTTTCACAATAGAAGAGACACAACCATGTCACAAGGAAATGAGTTTTTTTATTTTTTATTCTTTCAAACATTTGAGAAAATTGAAGAAAATTCAACCCCTTAATTTCATACTACAGGGCATTAGAAATTCCATGGACAGTGACCTCTGCTTCCACGATGCAAGTATCCTTCGACAAAAACCCCATGCCTGCTTGGCTGAGAAATCCCAGCGTTATGAATCTCCACCAACCCCACTCCGGATTTGAGGCGCTGAACCAGAAGTTGCCTACAAGCGCCAAGAAGGATTTCCAGTTGAGTATATTGAAAACAAAGTTGAAAAGGTAAAATAAAATTAAACGAAACAAGCCACATCATAACTAGAGAAGAAACCTCATGACTATCTAGCAATAACACTAGGCCAATTACCTTTACCAAACTGATGCCTTGCATTCACTTGGTCCAGGATCCGTAGCGTAATATCTGCATAGATTTTAGAGCCCGGAGGAAGAGATTTTGGATCAGCCAATGCCAAATAAAGAGAAAGATGAGTACCAATTCCATTGCCTTTTCCCTTGGGATAGAGTTGAATCTTCCTGCAACAATCAGCCCACTAAGAATAAGAATACTTTTAGATTACCTATGATTTAAAGTTTGATCTTCGAACAATTTTTTTTGTTGGAAAAAACCTTTAATATGATGATTGATTGATAAGAAAGCTTTATGTAGGGATACCATTTCTGGTCTCCAGAAATGAACGTTTTTGAGTCATAGAATTCCGCATCTAACTTTGAGAAGTTGTCAATTTTCCAAACATGCTTGTACATCACGGCATCTTTTAACATTGATAGATACTCTCCTTTGCATGTACTTCTCTCTTTACAAACAAAGATCTCTGCTCCAAACACACTGGTGTCATCTAAGAGAAATCCATTGGAAGCTTCAGTAAAAACTTTCTGAGAGAGGAACTGATCAAATCCCCAATCGAGCTTCATCCCATGGAAGCGCCTTTCATTTTGTTCTAAGAGATGTCATATATAAAAAATGATGTCAGAAAATGAGACAATGCATTGCAGATATGAGAAACATACGCTTATCTGTTCTATGAACTAATGGAAGTAAATGGTACCTTGAAGAACCAAGTAGTTGCCCTTATTCTGATCAAGTAAAAACAACCTGAAAACAGCATACACTTCCCGAGAAATCTGGGTAGCATTTGCACCAGACATTACCAAGTAGAGAGAGATGTGATCTTTCACATTCCTGCTCTTGTTTCCATTTGGATAGAAAACCAGTTTCCTGTAGCAAAACCACAATTGATTTTGTACTAATGCAGCTTGAAAAAAAGCAAGGACTGGCAACTAATCCAATTGAAGATTATGAGAAAAGACAGAGATGTTGGAACTTTGTGTAGGAAATGAATTCTAACCATTTGTACCCTCCAGCTTCAAAGTCCCCTGATTCATATTTCTCCAAAGAATTTTTGGCCAGCAATGAAAGGGACTGTATTTTTACTGTGTAATGAGTCGGTGGTGCATCCGAAAAGCTTCTCAAAATCCCTGCAATTAAATGTTAATTGGCAACACAACAACAAGAAGAAGGAAATAAGCTCATACTTAGCTAGTACTTTCAACACACAGAGCATCTTTACCATCTTGGGCATCGAAGTTAAGACTAGTCATCATGAAACAAGCTTGACCACCGAATACTTTGATGATAATTTGATACTAGTTACAGAAATGAGAAAGGGTTTATCTGTTTTAGAACCAAAGTGGGTTTTCTGTTTTTAAAGGAAAAATTTAAAGGTGTTATTCTAAACTTGAAACTTTTTAAGGATAGAACTGTTATGCTTTGCTTCCATAGGATTGTCTTTCTTGCAAGGAAAAGGTATCCATGACCTGCTTTTAGGTGCTCTGAAACATTTACTCAAAATGGTACACGTATTATTCACCAAGAAAGCCATAACTCATAAGTAAAACAATTCCATAGAATCATTCATTAAGGATTGTGTTTTAACACGGCAAATGGACTGACAATACATTACACTCCCACAGCTTGTATACCACAAGCTTAATTACTATTCTATGCTTTAACAATTCATGGACGGTAACTTCTGCCTCCAGTATCCTTCACTAAAAGCTCGAAGCCGGCTGACTCGCTGAGAAAGTCTCTACTGTAATGAATGTCTGCCATCCATTGCACGGACTTGAGGCACTGTACCAGCAATAGCCTGCAAACAGTGAACATGCCTCATTAATTAGAGAAAAATTTCCTTCAAACTCACTTCCTCCGAGTAATGTACCTGCGAACAAGAACCGAGAAACAACCAAACTGAACAGGCACAGAAATAAACACAATTTAAGATCAACACACACGCGAGGGTGTTTTGCTTGTGCTCCCTCATTTGCCTTGCCAAGTATTTTCTTTTCTCATCTTTCATTTGCTCCATGACTCCCACTCCCAACCCTGTGCTAGGCAATTCAGCTCCCCAACTCTCTTACTGATTTACCACCAGACTGTAACCTATCCACAACCACCATGAGATAAAAAACAAAAAACAAAAAACAAAACAAAAAATCGGCAAGATTAATCCCCCTTTTGGTTTTTTCTAATGGTCCAAGGAATTAAGTTCATAACAGTGGAAGTGGACTGTGCACATGTACGCAGTTAAGAACTAAAAGGAAGGACCGGAAAAGGCCAAAATTGTTGGGAATGGTCACAATTTCTCTACAAAGACAACATGTCGTCCCAAAATGCCATAAATTGATGGACAAGAAAAAGGTCACCGGGGAATGTTAGAATTTGCAGGGAAAGAAAAAAATGGCGTCGTCGGGAATGGTCAACATTTGCTGGAACAGGTCCATATTTTTCGGGAAGGCCAAATTGTCGATACATGTCACATTTTGTCAGCAAAGACACCATTTTAGTCAGGAAAGGCCAGAATTTCAGGGACAAGAAATATGTCGTTAGAATTTGTCGGTTAATACACCACAAATCATATTAACCAAAACAAATTCTCCAAAATTCCATAAACAGGGAAATGGCAATGGAAAGGAACTCATGTTTCTGTTTTCTTAAGATTGGTTAATCCAGAAAAGCTATCTCCTGGCTCCCAATTACTCACAGAGTATACTCTGCGAATCGTAGATCAATTGAACGCCAAGCATAAGAGTCTGAAATGTAAACAAGTGGCCTAATATATATTTCTTTTTAATTTTCTTCTCAATCCTGATTTGTCTCTTCTTCTTTTCTTTCTGTTTTTGTGTGCTTGCAGCGGGTTATACCTGGTTCAATGCCTTGACTCCGGCTTGGGGTAGGCAGGCTTTCATTAAATTGGGCACTTTCAAAATGTCAGACCAGGGTTATTTGGTGAATAATGCTCGGGGTCGAAGCAGAGGTCACTGTCCATGGAATTGCTAAAACATTATAGCCAGCTAAAGCTTAAAATGCTAGACCTGGAGATTGGAAAATGAAGAAGATGTAGGTTGTAAAGTATGGTATTGTCATGAGGGACTTTGTTGTAAATTAAGTGGGTTGTACTAAAAATTAGTAAAATACGTAGATGCTCAAGACTTGTGCAAAAGAATGATTGTAATAAAAATTTAGAAGCTTTGGTTTATGGTCATTATTAGGGGTGATTGCAATCTGGTTCGACCGGGTTTTTATTCAAATCAGAACTGAAACTATTTGACCAGTCCAATTTGATCTGATTTTTATGAAAATATAATATCAAACTCAAACCAATCCGAATTGGTTTATGAAAAAAAAAAGCAGGAAACGAAGGAAAAAAAAAAGAGAAACAGAAAACACAGAGTTGCAAATAAAGAGAGAGGGAGAGAAGCATAAAACAAAGAGAGAGAAAAAAAAGTTAAGAGTAACAGAAAAACAGAGAAAGAGAGGAAGAAAGAATCAGTGAGAAAGGAGGGAGGAAAGAAAGAATAAGGAAGAAAGAAGAAAAAAGAAAAGAAAGAAGAAAGGGAGAGAGAGAAATCAGAGAAAAGAGGCGAGAGAGAGAGAGAGAGAGAGAGAGAGAGAGAGAGAGAGTGAATGAGTGAAGTGAGGGTGAAGTGGCGTGTCAGACCAAACGAAAAGAAAGTGTTGTTGGGTGGGATTAGGTAGGGTTAGGAAACAGCATACATTTCCCGAGAAATATGGGTAGCATTTGCACCGGGACATTACCAAGTAGAGAGAGAGATGTGCTCCTTCACATTCCTGCCCTTGTTTCCGTTTGGATACAAAACCAGTTTCGTGTAGGAAAGCAACAATTAAGATTAAGGATTATGAGAAAAGACCGAGATGCAAGAAGTTTGTCTAGGAAGGAAATAAGAGAACAAATTCTAACAAGATAAGTATCAAGGAGAGCGTACTTTTATTAAGGGGAAAGTAATTCCAGAGCTAACTTGGATGCCATGAAAACATTCTCCAAGTTGAGATGCTGATCGCATAGGTCAAGACCCCTATAAATATGGAGTTTAAACGCAAAATAAAAACACAAAACCTCTACACATTTCAAACCTATATGTTCAAAGATTTCAAGCACAATTAAAACAAAAGGTAAGATTAACTCGAAAATATCGCGCAAACATCCTTTTTGGCACTGTCGTTTCTACAATCTACACACATATTGAATAGTTATTAGTACGTACATAAACATATATCCTCCCCACGCCCACCCCACTCACTCCATCTCTTGTTTTGAGTTGTGGTTTTCCCTCCCTTGTTTCAATTAGTCAATGGTCTTCTTCAAGCAAAGGGTCGCTGTTTATCCTCAGAAAAATTTGCTGGTCAATTTTATTGCCATGAGCCTTATATTTGACCGAGATGGTAAGCCACCTTCTCTGTCTCTCTATATTTTGTGTTTTTACTCTAAACGCTACGTAATATAAATTTTACGATTTTTTTTTTCCAGGTCTTTCGAGATCACTTTCAAATTCACCACCAACTCATTACACTCTAACAATAGAGTCATTTTCGATGCTAACTGAAAATTCAGTGGATACATATGAGTCTGGGGAGTTTGATGCTGGAGGATACAAATGGTAAATCGTGTTTTCGTAATTCTTTTCTTCCTTTTCACTTTTTGTGTGGATATATGATATAATATACCTTGGATATACATAAAGCTTCCGTTAAGCTTATTTCGAGGAATTCCTCTTGTGGGTTCACTCGCATTGTATTTCAATCAAGGTCTAAAATATCGGGAGTTTCGGAAATATTGGTGGTCCAAAAACACGGATATGTCGATGGAAATATCGATATCGATAAAAATTGAATAAAAATCATGGAAATTGTGAGAAAAACTTGGAAATTTTTATTAAAACTTTAGAGGATGTTTACTTAGTCAATTGTCTATTATTTTATCACAAATTTTTTGAAAGAAATGCATGGCATGGTGGGTTTGAGTGATTTAAGTTGATTATGCAGCGACCTGACAAACACTGTGACTTTAGAAAATATGTAGTAATTAGTGAAAGAAAATTAAACACACCATAATTTTTTAGTTATAATAATTTACTTCAATATATTACACTTGATACATATGATAAAATATGTGAGCTTAACCAAAAAAACAAAGATAAAATGTATGAGTAACTTAGCACCACATAGAAAGAATTCCTATTAAAATTCAAACTTAGTATCACATATAATGAACCATATTAAAACTCGAAGTGAATAATAATAAAACTCCATAATATATAACAACAACAAAATACAACTCCATTATAAAATAATAAATAACATTAAATATATGCTTAAATTTATTCTTAGGGAATTTTTTAATATGAAAATTTATCTTAGATAATATTAGCTTGCAGACATTTTTAAAGACCTTATAAATATTACAAGCTGAAGATATAGACACAAACTCAGCCGCAGCGAGTTGGATAAGGCGTTGTGGTTGATTGAGAAAGGGAGGGGTTTGAATCCCTCTGTGCGCAAGAGTGAGACTTTTCAACATTTTTCATGTATCACGATATTATCCAAAGAGTGCTAGTGTTCGGACTTTGCTTCCCCCCTTTTCTTTATATAATCTCATTTGAGGAGAACGTGTATGTCACGACCCGATCCGAGAATAAAGAATATTCCCGGATGTGTGAACTGAATGAAATAAAATAAAAAGACTAAAAAATTATTAGTTAAAATACATTTCCTTTATATATAATAATAATAATAATAATAATAATAATCTTACAAGTGTACAATATATAAATAAAAGTTTATACACATGGAAATGATGATTTGATTAAAATTAATTCTAAGTCTTTACACATGGATAACAAGGATGGTGTCATCTTTCAACTAAATGGATAATCTCATACTAGGCTTAAGATCTAATAACATATAAGTCTTCACAATAAATATTTAAATAAGAAAAATTCATATTAATAAATAATAAATATGTAGTGTGAATAATTTTTTTTTTTTTTTACAGGTTCTCACAGTGTAGTAAATTGTTTTTGAAAGGAAACGTGTTTTAATTGAAAATACAATAAAACATGTAACTCAAATTTAATGAGATGAGTCATGACGTGTCCAACTTAGCTGTCGCATTGGTACAGAATTGTGGTATAAAAACAAAATTACGGTAAGAGTAGCATTATTGTCTTTTTTTAAAAATGTTTGTTCACTGCAGGAAACTGGTGGTGTACCCAAATGGAAACACGAAGAAGAATGTAGAAGACCACATCTCTGTCTACTTAAAAATGGCAGAAGCAAATTCACTTCAGACTGGTTGGGAAGTATCTGTTGATTTTAGATTGTTTTTGCTTGATCAGAATAAGGGAATCTACTTAGTTCTTCAGGGTATATATTCATTATACATCTTCTATCTGTTTGGAGTTAATTCTCATGCATCCTTGCATTGCTCATGATCTCTTGATTTTTCTTGCTTATCAGATGCTAATATGAACAAGATGTGCTTGCACGGGGCGATGGTCCAAGTGGGTTTTGATAGAGTTATCCCTCTGAATGCATTTTCTGTTGCTTCCAATGGCTATCTCATTGATGATACCTGTGTTTTTGGAGCCGAGGTCTTCGTTTGCAAAGAAAGAAGAGCGGGCAAGGCAGAGTGTCTGTCAAGGATCAAAAAGGCTTTTATGAACAAGCATTGTTGGAAGATTGAGAGTTTTTCAACGTTTAAATCCCAATGCTTGCAATCAGAACTATTCACTGCAGGAGGGCAGAAATGGTAGGTATCTCTGATGATATTTTTAATTAAACCTTCTTAATTATTCATCTAATTAAACTTGTTGCAGGAAGATAGAGCTCTATCCCAAGGGAGATGGCGATGGAGAGAATACTCATGTTTCTGTTTACTTAAGTTTAGCTAATCCAGAAAAGCTATCTCCTGGCTCCCAATTACTTACAGAGTGTACTGTGCGCATCGTAGATCAACTGGACGGCAAGGATAAGAGTCGGGAATGTAAAACATGTGGCCTAATATATATTTCTTCTTTTACTTTTGTTTTTTTTCCTCTTTCTTTTTAATTTTCTTCTCAATCCTGACTAGTCTCTTTTTTTTTTCTTTTTGTGTGCTTGCAGTGAATCATACATGGTTCAGTGCCTCGAGTTCGTCTTGGGGTTGGCCTTGTTTCATTAAATTGGACAGTATCAAAATGTTAGACAACGGTTATATGGTGAAGAATACTTGCTTGGTCGAGGCCGAGGTCACTGTCCATGGAATTGCCAAAGCATTAGAGCCAACTGACGATTAAAATACACCTGGTATGCAAGATCTGGAGATTGGAAGATGAAGGGCAATTGGAGGAAGAATGCAAACCCGAAGATTGGAAGAGGGTATTGTAATGAGGGACTTTGTTGTGAATTATGTAGGTTGTACAGAAAATTAGTAAAATACGTAGATACTCAGGACTTGTACAAAAGAATGATTGTAATAAAAATTATTTATTTATTTATTTGAAAAAAGAAGTTTGCATTTTGTTATTGAATAAACAAAGGGTTAATTAATGATTTGCCCCTGATTTTGTGGGTAACTTTCAATTTACCCATTTACTTTTTTTTTTTTATAAAGAAAATTAAGGACCCCGATTAACTTTTATTGTCAATATCCCTCACCGTCAATTTTTTTGTTTGTCCTTGCCATTATTTGCCTAAACAATAGCTTCTATGTTTTCCAGCACTTTCGGACCTAGGATCGGTCTAGTATTTAGAATAGATAAATGAGGAGGACTTAGATTGAGAGCTCCTATTCCACTGTTATGGCCTAGATACCAAGTTGACGTTCCCACAGGCATTCCAAAGGGCTGTGGGGTCAGGTTGGTCCTCTATGGGCTATCTTTCTCTTAGATTAGGGAAGCTATTGCGCGAACGCAATCTTCCTCTAGGCTCTAGATAGCCTTGGTGTTATTGTCCATCTTCTCTAACATTTTGACCATTAGTTGTTTCATTAGAGTCAGTTTAGGCTGCATTGCTTGAACATCCTTATCTTCAATTCCCACAGCGTCAGCATTGCTTTCATGAGGAGGATCTATTGGAGTAGGAGAAGTATCTCCCAGATAGATTTTCCTGCGAGTTTTACTGACCATACAAGTGATCCCATCGGACGTGCCAAAAATATGTTCGTGATGTTTTGAACACTGTGATGCCCCATGTTGCTAGTAGGCTGTACTTTGGCAACTAGCTGTTACTTGTTGGTGAAGGAAGTGAAATGAGATAGATATGGGCCCTGAAGTGGGCTCAAAAGCTGCTCTCTGGTGAATTGCAATACGCGTGCCACTACTAGTGATACACTAGTAGAAAGAAGGGGTAGAGTGGTGATAATGTTGTGAATGTATTGCACTCATGTGATCTTAACCTCTAACCAAAGCAACTATTCTCTAAAGAGGGGAATCTGGCTTTAGATAGGTTCTTTTATGTGCCTCAATGAAGAGGACTTCAATATTTCACTTGTTATGGAACAAAAGCAGGATGGATGATGATTTTAGACTGTCATTGGACAGAAAGTAAAATAACAGATCTTGAATGAGAAGTGTCTGATGGACACAGTACAATTGCTGGAAAGTAAATACAAGTCCAAAGGGACTGCAATGAACTTAAATAAAGTAAAGAAAGGTCCAAATAAAGCCAGGAAGAGCCTTATCGGACATAAACAAACCTTATCTTATAGAACTGCAATCTACTTGAGACAATGCAGGAAGTGTCCGATGAGGATTTGTCAGAGATATCTACAGTCAGAACTTGTCTGAACTACATATAGGAGTTTGATTTAAATGAGCTGGAAATTTCAAAATGTTAGACAAGGGTTATTTGGTGAATAATACTTGCTTGGTCGAGGCAAAGGTCCCTGTCCATGGACTTGCTAGCATTAGAGCTAGCTAAAGCTTAAAATACTTGTAACACACCTGGTATGCAAGATCTGGAGATTGGAAGATGAAGAAGATGTGGGGCAATTAGAGGGAGAACGCAAACCTGAAGATTGGAAGAGTAGTTTAGAAAATACATGTTTTTAAAAAAGCAAATGTACAATACATGTACGTACAAATTTTTCAACTTCAAACAAAGATTTATGGGTATAATTGTAAGAGAGAAGGTAGTATTCTTCATGTAAAGTGTCGTTTGAAAAGTGATGCATAAGCAAAAGCATGCATTATCCTAAATTCTTATGTGCCGTATCAAATACAAAATGCTTTCTCTATATGTCTTTAACATATGAAGGCATCCTTCTATGTATAAAATACTATTATAATTAAATAGTACAGCCACGCAGCTAAACTGATTTTTTTAAAAAATAAATCTTATAGCCGCTCGGCTATAGTATGGCCGCCCGGCTATACTTGTGTTTTAAAAAAAATAGTATAGCCGTGTGGCTATAGGGGTTCTTTATTGTTTTTTATTTTTATTTTCCTTGAAGTTCATTTATTGATAAGATTAGTTTAGAAAATACATGTTTTTAAAAAAGCAAACGTACAATACATGTACATACGTATGTTTCATGTCTAATACACATTTGTTTATACAGATTTTTCAATTTCAAACAAAGAGAGAATGTAGTATTCTAAATGTAAAGTGTTATTTGAAAAGTGAAGCATAAGCAAAAGCACGCCTTGTCCTAAAATCCTATGTGCCGTATCAATTACAAAATGCTTCTCTACATGTCTTTAACATATGAATGCATCGTTCTACGTATAAAAAGAATGGTACGGCCGCTCGGCTATACTATTTATTTAAAAAAAATTAAAGAGCCTTATGTATAGCCATGCGGCGATACTATTATAATAGTATTTTATACATTCATATGTTAAAGACATGTAGAGAAGCATTTTGTATTTGATACGGCACATAGGAATTTAGGACATGGCATGCATGCTTTTGCTTTTGCTTATGCTTCACTTTTCAAACAACACTTTACATGAAGGATACTACATTCTCTCTTACTACCATACCCATAAATCTTTTGTTTGAAATTGAAAATTTGTAAAACAAACACGTGTATTTATAGACATGAAACACACATACGTACATGTATTATACGTTTGCTAAATGTGTATTTTCTAAACTACTGTTATTGATAAACGAAATTCAAGGAAAAAAAGTATTTAAAAAATAATAGTAAAGAACCCAATATAGCCGCATGGCGACTATACTATTCATTTAAAAAGTTGAAAAACCCAAGTTTAGCCGATCGGCTATACTATTTGTTAGAAATATTCAGAAAATAACTGAAGTATAGTCGTGCTATACTATTTAGTTATATTATATTATATTTAAATAGTATAGCCGTACGGCTATACTATTTATTAAAAAACAATTGAAAACTGAAGTATAGCTGCGTGGCGATTCTTTAATCATGCAAGGTTGGAAACAATGCTTTCATTCATATTCACACAAGTTAAGAACAGAATTTTAGCACTATGTGCAACAACATTACACCTGCCTGCCTGAATTAAACATATGATACAATTAGCAGACTTGCAGTCTTTC
Organism: Prunus mume; assembly: GCF_029339155.1. Lineage (NCBI taxonomy): Eukaryota > Viridiplantae > Streptophyta > Magnoliopsida > Rosales > Rosaceae > Prunus > Prunus mume. The sequence continues at coordinate 34,138,693 of NC_142699.1, forward strand.
AGAAGTTCCGTGGATGGTGACCTCTGCTTCCACTATGCAAGAATCCTTCCCAGAGAAACCCCTGCCTGCCTGATTGAAAAGGTCTAGTTTAATGAAATTTGAAGGACCCCAAATCCAGTTCTTGGCACTGAACCAGTTATAATCTACAACAAGTGGAAAAAAAAAAAAAAACAAACAAACGAACAAAAGATTCTCGGTTAATGTTGCTGCAGCTTAAGCAATAGATTAATGTATCTGGACCCTGTTTTGCAGCTCCATTGAAAAGTGTGTTAAAAATTTAACAAAGAACTTGGACTCAAATCAAATACCAAACAGGCCCTAAGAGGCCTTTACATTTATAAGAAAGATGATTGGCAAGGTTTTGATCTACAAGGCGCAGAGAATACTCTCTGAATATTCTGTAGCCAGGAGGAAGTGCTTTTCGATCTGACAATGCCTAGGAAAGAGAAAGATGCATACCCTTGCCCTGCCATGTCCCTTGGGAGAGAGGCTTATCATCCTTCAACAACCAACACATGAAGAAAAATAAACTTTTCAATTTCTTATATTTGGAAGCAATGTGATAAGTGCAAGAGGAAGGCTAAGAGCAACATTTTCTGATGTGGCCTCCAGCAATAAATGGTTCTGAGTCATAGAATTTAGCGTCTAACTTTGAAAAGTTGTCAACCTTCCAAACATGCTTGTACATAACGGGATTATTGATCATTGATATACACTCTCCTTTGCCTATAATTCTTCCTTCAGAAGTAAAGACCTCAGCTCCAAACACGCAGATGTCATCAATGAGATATCCGTTGGAGGCATCCGCAAATGATTCTAGAGGGATAAATTGATCGAAACCTGAACAAGGTATCTTCCCATGAAAACACTTCACCTTTTTATTGGCATCTAAGCAACATGAAAGTTTAAAAGGATCAGCAAATGAGCAATGTGTTTGAAAAATATAAAAAGAAGTAGTTGGTTATCTGCTGGATGAGAATTAGACTGAACTAGATAATACCTTTGAGAACCAAGTACGTGCCGTTATTTTGATCAAGCAAAAACAATCTGAAAAAGGTAGAGAGAGATGTGGTCCACCACGTTCTTCTTCAAGTTACCATTTGGATACAACCTCAGTTTCCTGTGCGCAGATTCATATAGTAGTCTCATACAAGTGGAAATAATACCAAATTATACCATCACAAGGTATGCACTGTGAAAATAAAGATAAGATGAAGATTGAACATAATTTACCATTTGTATCCTCCTGCTTCGAATTCCCCTGACTCAATACTATCCACATAATTTTTGTTCAGTGATGAAAATGACTGTATTTTCATAATGTAATGAGTTGGTAGTGATTGTGAAAATGACCTTAAAATCCCTGAAACCAAGTAATACAGCAACACAAGAAGGCACATAGAGATAGAAGCATTAGGGTGCTGAAGTCTTAATGCATATATTCCTTTAGTCTATAATTGTAGAATTTCCTTTGAGTAGGGTTTACACTAAGACACGGTCACACAGCACGGAATGTTGTTGAGACAGAGAAATTATCTTCCCATCTTGGTCGATGTTAAGAGTAGCCATGGCAGTAAAGTTGACCAACGAACTATTTTTTAGGATAAACAGCAATATATAATTCGCTTCAAGAAGGCTGCCCCTGTTGACAAACTGAAGCAGAGGAAGGAATTAGCTTGATGCACATTAAACAAGGTATTTCTACATTCATTGGTTGTGCAATCAATCTCTTCGTTTTCCAATTTTATTAAGCCAAAGGAAATAATGTCATATTGAAATAGAAATATTTTTGCTCACCACTTTAACCCAAGTTGTACGCTCACCATCCTTCTTAATACTTGACATATGTCCATAAGCATAACCATGGTTACATAAATAAATTAACCATGGTTATACTTATGGACACGTGTCAAGTATTGAGAAGGGTGGTGAGCATACACGTTGGGTTAAAGTGGTGAGAAAAAATGCATGTAAGATTGTATGTATTGTAGAAACCGAGAAAGAAAGACAGGTTCATTCATTGAAAAAATGTAACGCTACTTTCTAGTTTGTAGTTTCTTTTTTTATTCTCATATATTGAATTAATTAAACAGATTTTCCATATTATTTTTCATCAACACATATTTCCTGAATTTGGTATAATTGGAAAATGAAAAGATTCAGCTGCACCCCAAACATATGACAGAATTAAGCAGACTGCTCTGCTTCCACTATGCAAGTATCCTTCACAGAAAAACCCCTGCCTGTCTGACTGAAAAGGTCCAGTTTAATGAAATTTGAAGGACCTCAAATCCACCTCTTGGCACTGAACCAGTCATAATTTACAAGTGGGACAACAACCAAAAACGATTCTCAGTTTAATTTTGATGCAGCTTAAATCGTGGATTAATGTATCTGGACCCTGTTTTGCAGCTCAATTGAAAAGTGTGTTGAAAATCAAACACAGAAATTAAAGAGGTCTTGAGGCTTTACATTTATAAGAAAGATGATTGGCAAGCTCTTGATCTACAAGGCGTAGAGAATACTCTGTAAATATTCTGGAGCGAGGAGGAAATGCTTTTCGATCCTGGCTCCAAAATATTTACGGGCATGCTTTTCGATCTTGAATACATGAAATAACCTCTTTTGCATCCATTTCCAAGAGAAGAAAACGGCGGCCCATCTGACTATTTCAGACGAGGATCATTATATCCGAGAATTCTCCTACTTCATTAGGTTTAATTATTTTGCTTATAGCCAACACAATGTAGTCTTATATATTTGACTCTACATGGAAAGAATGGATCATCAGATAATTCTCTAATTTCATTGTAGTAAGTCATTGAACCATATTGATCTTATATCTTGGTTTGGCATATATGTAGAACAATGTGAAGTGAGCACACATGATATGGCTACATGGAGTTAAGTATGAACAGGCAGTGACTTGCATCTTACATGTCTTCTCTTCATACATGACCAAATATAATTAAGAGAGTTTTGTCACTTTGCAAGAGAAAAAACCAATATAACCTTAAACTTCAAAACAGTTCAATGCATGTCTTCACTTCAATAAAATGGTGGTGTTGTAAAAAAACGTAAATAAACCTGAAAAAGGACACATGAGGATACCTGAGACCATTGTAACTTCACCACCGCCACCACCAGGTTCTCTTATAAAGAAACCTCTCCAAACTATATATGCCAAACCTAACACTCTAACTTTAGCTCTAGGAAAATTCAAGAACATGTTTTGAACACAAAATATTACATTACTACCTCAACTTACTCTAAGCTGATTAAAGAGCTTTAGCAATTCCGTGTACAGTGACCTCTGCCTCCACTAAGCAAGTATCCTTCTTCAAAAAACCACTGCCTGCCCGACGGAAAAGGTCCAGCTTAATGAGACGTTGCCAAACCTGAGCCGGACGCGAGGCACTGAACGAGTTATACCCTACAAGCAGAAAACAAAAATCATTCTCAGTTGATGCTGCAGCTTCAGCCAAAATTTATTTGGGCCATGTTTCGTGGTTGCATGGAGAAGTGTACTGAAAAGAGAGATTTCCAAGCAAAATCTAAGGAACATAAAATAAACCCTCATGAGCCTGTGGCAGGCCATTAGACTTCACCTTTAATGAAAACATGCTTAGTGTGCTTTTGATCTACAATGCGCAGACAATACGCTGCAAATATTCCAGAGCCAGGAGGTAGGGTTTTAGGATTAGACAATCCCAAGTGAAGAGAAAGATGACTACCCTTTCCAAGGCCATATCCCTTGGGATAGATAAGTATCTTCCTGCCGCAATCAAAACATGAAGAATAAGAACAATTTCAGATTACCTGCAGTTTAAAAGTTTGATCTATCCTATTTCCCCACCAAACATGTAAATTCGGAAAAAACACAATCTTATTTTTTCACCCACCATTATTCCTAAAATATCCTTTAATTATTAATTCAAGCAAATTCTCATTGCCAATGGGAATTAAGGAAGCTTCGGTTTCACCAGCAGTCATCAAATCAACCTCACCTCAATAAATGTGATTTGCAGCAGCATAGAAATAGATTAGTAGCACAAGCAGTCGAAACCGAATAATTTGGTTCCATAACACCTAGATCAATACCAAGCAACGCAGACCCCATGTTTGTAATAGCATAAGCGTATAAACCTCGTGAGGGTTGTAGGACCATGATGGTTTGAGAAAAAGTCTAACTAGGGTTGCAGAAACATATGTGGGGTATAGTGAACAAATTTAATTTTTATTTTAAATGTTTTTTGTCTTTAACGGTAATTATGTATAAGGGTAAAATAAGTTATTCATGTTTAAAATTAGTATGGGATGCAAAGAGCAAATAATGGGGTGCCAATAAAATCACTTTTTTTATTTTATAATATTTTCAAAGATTTTGTTATTATTTTTTTCACACATCATCCCCAATTAAATATCAATATTTTTTAGGTCAAAATCCCTAATTAAATTTAAATATTATAAGAATTATTTTTTAGTCCAACACAACACCAAATATAGGTTTTCACTATTTTTACAATCTAACTTCTTAGTCCGACGCAACACCAAATATAGGTTAATACTTAATCATGCTTAGGCCAATCCGAGCTAATCCAAGACAGTCCTAAGATTTAGTCCAATCCAGGACAGTACGCCGTACCAAATAACCCCTAAATTTCTTATTAGAAACACAAACCACGTGCAGAGCAGTTGAAGTAGTAACTCTCCTTCCGACTCGCTTAGCAAAGCTCAAAAAGTAAACGTACAAACATGATAAAATTCTAATTTGCAAGTAGAAAACTTTACAACATTTAATTCAACCGCACACATGAAGCACCAAAAGTCTCTTGTTCAAAGAAGCACCAAAAAAAAACAATTTCAAATAAGGATCATTATATCATGTTGTGTTGCCAATAATGAATGGAAGAAGCGTTTTGGTTTGATGGTAGCACCACATAGCATGATATGTTTTCGTTATGAGCGGACAGTGACCTCTGCCTCGACTACGCAAGTATTCATCACCAAATAACCCTTGTCTCTCTCTTTGAAAAAGCCCGACATAATGAAATTAGACCAACCCCAAGACGGACTCGAGGCTCTGAAACAACTACTATCTGCAAGCACACAAAAAGAAAATAAGACAGACTAATCAGGATTGAGAAGAAAGAGAAAATAAAACAGACTACTAGGTACATGTTTACCTTGACGAAAAAAATGCTTGTCGTTTAATTGATCTGCGATGCGAAGAGTAAACTGTGCAAGTATTTTGGAGGCAGTAGATAGCTTTTCTGGATTAGCCAATGTTAAGTAAAGAGAAACATGAGTATCCTTTCCATGGCTATCTCCCTTGGGAAAGAGCTGTATCTTCCTGCAAACCACCAACAAATTAATTAAATAATTAACAAGGCTTAATCATCATCAGAGAGAGATACCTACCATGTCTGCCCTCCAGCATTGAATGGTTTTGATTCCAAGGGTTCGGGTTTTAACTTTGAAAATTCCTCAATCTTCCAAACATGCTTGTTCATAAAATCATTGTTTTCTTCTGATACAATAACAGCATTGTTGATCCTTGGTAGGCACTCTGCCTTGCCCGCTCTTCTTTCCTTACAAACAAAGACCTCGGCTCCAAACACACAAGTATCATCAATGAGATAGCCATTGGAAGCATCAGCAAATGCTTTCAGAGGGATAACTCTATCGAAACCTACTTCGAGCATCGCCACGTGCAAGCACATCTTCTTTAGATTAGCATCTGATAAGCAAACAAAATTAGAAGATCATGAGCAATTCATGCAACACAAGATATATGAGAATTAATTTCAAACAGATAGATAATATGTATGTATACCCTGAAGAACCAAGTAGATTCCCTTATTCTGATCAAGTAAAAACAATCTAAAATCAACAAATACTTCCCAACCAGTCTCAAGTGATTCTGCTCCAGCCATTTCTAGATAGACAGAGATGTGGTCTTCCACATTCTTCTTCTCGTATCCATTTGGGTACACCACCAGTTTCCTGCAGTGATATCAAACATAAAAAATAATAGGGGCATCTCAATATAGACCCAGTCAATGACCAAAATCAAAAAAATAACTAGCAGATTAGAAAAACGATTTACCATTTGTATCCTCCAGCATCAAACTCCCCCGACTCAAATCTATCCGCTGAATGCTTCTTTAGCAACGAAAATGACTCTATTTTTAGAGTGTAGTGAGTTGGCGGTGTACATGAAAATGGTGTTGAAACCCCTGCAACGCAACAATTAAACATTTTATTAATTAATGGAAACAACACTAGAAGGTACGTATATATAGAACTATCTTGCAAATGTGGGTTAAACCAATTGGCCACGGCATTACCCGTCTCCTTAGACGAAAGTTCAAAACAAGCGCATAGGTTGAGAAAAAGAATTAAATTTTACCATCTTGCTCAAACTCAAGACTATCCATGGCAATTGACCACCAATCTTCCTTCTATAGAAAGACAGTTATGGAGGAGAGATTAGAGTGCTTTTCCGATAGGAATACGATTTTATATATTCAAAGATTATTCCTCATATTATCTGACACTCCTTTATTAATACAACTATTTAATTAAATTATTGGGTCTGGATCCTAACGAGAGGTGATGACAAGTTTCTTAATAAATAAATAAAAAACAGTGACATAAATGTGTTAGAATATAATCAAGAGGATCACGTGTTCAAATACACCTAGTGGTTAGGCTAGTTAGTTGCTGAGCTGTCAAGTAAATAGTCAGATGTGTTAGTCTGTTAATGAGTTTGTTACAGAAATAAGAAATTCCAGAGCTTTCTTATATTCTTTCTAGTTCCTTCTTCTTCTTCCAGTTTATCCTCTACTCTGATACCATATTTCTTTTCTTTTTGAAATATATTGTCTATAGTTTATTTTTTAGTGATTTTTTTTTTTGGTCAGAAGGTATTTGAAGATGTTTTATTAATGTTATACTTGCACATTGTTGGGAAATTTTTCATATTTTGTTAAAAGTTTGAATGAGTCTGAGTTTATGAATTTGGACGCGATAAGTTAACTGTTTGGTTTGGAGTTAAAAATAATTTCACATTGATGAATGTAACACAACATAAACAGCTTGGTGGAAAATGGTCTTAACTTGCAGATCAATAATCTCATATTCAAAATTCAATGGCACCATGGTAGTGTTTGCATGATAAACTTTTCCTCCTCTAGTTTAGACTATCACTTGTACTAAAAACAAACAAACAAAAACTCATTGTGAAATTTGAACACGTTAAATTTTCGGAAATAAGATTACTACTATTTGCAATGCCTTTTCCCTTTTGGATAGAGCAGCATCCTCTTGCAACAATGAACATTTTCAGATTACGTAGGTGCACTTCAAATTTTATTCTTTTTTTATATTTATAAGCGAAAATCTACTTTAAACTAATCTAAACTACGCGGATGAGAATTCGAACTCGGATACAAAGTAGGAAGTACATCCACTCTAACACACTCGGCTAAGGTCATGTCTGCTCAAAGTTCATTCTTTAAAGTGCAATATCTTACAAGAATTTTTTAACAATCAATGCAAATTAACTGCATGGATCAGCGGCATTTGTATAGTTTAAGACTCAAAATATTTATTTTATTTTTTCTGTTTGAGGAAAAACTTTAGCAAATAAATGAAATTATTTTATTCTTTCATTCATTCTAGTAAAGTTAGAGCGGCCTATTAGAAACAATTTAGGTTATTACTCAAGTGGTTAAGAACAATTATTCGTACGCATGAGGGCCTATTAGAAACAATTTAGGTTATTATAGCTCAAGTGGTTAAGAACAATTATTCATACGCATGAGGTCATGCGTTCGAATGCCCCATCCCCAAAGAATCCTCATAGAGAGTGGCTGCAAAGTTTTTTTGGGTTTACGACTATTCATCTTGTTTTGGTATTTGGAGTTTCACCAAAACTTATATAAAACCGAAAAAAAAAAAACAAGGAGAAAAAAACCAAACCACATGCAGAGCAGTGAAGTATAGACTCTCCTTCCGACTTGCTTAGCAAAGCTTAAAATGTAGACATACAAATGATAAAATTCTAATTTGCAAATAGAAACTAACACCAAAGTGTGTTGTTTAAAGAAGCACCAGAAAACAACTTCAAATAAGGATCATTATATCCTGTTGTTGTGTTGCCAATATTGAATTGGAGAAACGTTTCTGTTTGACAGCAACAGCAAGTGGCTGTTAGGACAAGCTTTAGCCGACTACAATGCTGTAAAAATTCCATGGACGGTGACCTCTGCCTCCACTAAGCAATTGCTCTTCACCAAAAAACCCTTGTCTAACTGTTTCAAAATGTCAAATGCAATCAACCTAGAGAAACCGAAAGAGGGTCTCAAGGCACAGAACCATTCACAACCTGCAAGAACACAAAAATTAAAACAAAAACAAAAGGGCTAATTAGGGTTTCAGAAATAAATTGAAAGGAGGGAAGTAAAAGAAGCAAAAATTACAGAGAAGAACCCCTCATAGCAATATATATTATATAGCATTAGGTTAGACCACATGCTTACCTTTACAAAAAAAATGCTTGCCATTGAATTGATCAACGATGCGCAGAGTAAACTCTGTAAGTATTTTGGAGGCAAGTTCTGGATTAGCCAATTTTAAGTAAACAGAAACATGAGTATCCTTTCCTTTGTCATATCCCTTGGGATAGAGACGTATCTTCCTGCAAACCACCAACAAATAAAATTGCATTAAAACCAGAAGTAATTAAACAATAAGTTAATAACAAAGCTTAATATGATCAACGATACCTACCATGTCTGTCCTCCAGCAAAGAATGGCTTTGATTCCAAGAGTTCAGGTCTGAACTTTAAAGGTATATAAACCTTCCAAGGATGCTTGTACATAGCACTGTTGATCATGTACAGGCGTTCTGCTTTGCCAGCTCTTCTTTCTTTACAAACAAAGACCTCGGCTCCAAACACACAAGTATCATTAATCAGATAGCCGTTGGAAGAATCAGTAAATGCATTCAGAGGGATAACTCTATCGAAACCCACTTCAAACATCGCCCCGTGTAAGCACATCTTGTTTAGATTAGCATCTGATAAGCGGAAAAAAAATGAAAACATCATGAGCAAAGCAACACAAGAACTGGTCTATATCTGCTGAATGGATGCATTGAGAATTCTTTTCAAACAGATAGAAGATGTATCATGTATGCATACCTTGAAGAACCAAGTAGATTCCCTTATTCTGATCAAGTAAAAACAATCTAAAATCAACAAATACTTCCCAACCAGTCTGAAGTGAATCTGCTCCAGCCATTTCTAGGTAGACAGAGATGTGGTCATCCACATTCTTCTGCTTGTATCCATTTGGGTACACCACCAGTTTCCTGCAGTGACCAAACATGAAAAAATAATAATAATATTATTCATATATATGCTGAAAATTAATGAAATCAAATCACAAAGGTATATCTAATTAAGTAGTAGATGAGAAAACAATTTACCATTTGTATCCTCCAGCATCGAACTGCCCTGACTCATAATCTACCCGCTGAATGCCTCTCTAAAGACGAAAAGGACTCTACTTTTAGGATGTAATGAGTTGGCGGTGAATTTGAAAATGGTGTTGAAACCCCTGCAATGCAGTAATTAAACATTAATTAATTAATGGCAACAACACTAGAGGAACATCTAAAAACTAGACAGTTCGGATCATTGAAATACAATGCGTGGTGTGTGTATATATATATATATATATGTATATACACGCATGCATGCTCTGTCATTCCTGTAGGTCTGATGCTGCCTTGGCACCCCCAGCTCCCATATACTCGTTTGTCTTACGTACCTGCAGCATCTGGCTCAAACTTAAGATTAAGAGTAGCCATGGCAGTTCAATTTGACCACCAAACTTGCTGACGCAGAAGATTAATTGATAGAAAATCTGATTAATTAGGCTAACCAATTCCTCCAGATCAGTCTCTTAAGTCAGTGAAGGAAAAGGTTTGAGCGATTAGAAAGAAAGGAAGGCATGGAAAGTGGCCTACTTTTAGGAGAGTATAAGATCTTTTCCCATATCCAAGAAAGACTCTTTTACTAAGCTAGAGCCTTATCGGGTTGTTGTATAGAGATACATATCAATTTGTTTTTCTTTTCTTTTTGAAAAATCTTTTGTCTATATATTTTTATTTTTTGGATGTAAATGATTTGGTGACATGTTATGGGGTTTTGTTATTTTTCTTCTAAGGGAGAGGGATTCAAACTTGGGGTTTTGTTATTTTTCTTCTAAGGGAGAGGGATTCAAACTCGCGGAGTGGGGTTTTGTTATTTGATGTGTTATTATTAGATATAATTTTTTTAAGGTATGTCAAGATGTTTTATTTATATTATATTACATTTTTTATTATATGAGTTTGCGTTTATAACACAATATACTGTTGTGAATTGCGGGCACGTTAAATTTTGAGAACATGAACATGTTAAGTTTTACTAACAAATTATACGAAATAAGTTCATCTTTGGAATATCCTCCTTCAACAACCAACATTTTGCACTTCAAAGTTCATCTTTTAAGTGCAACTTTAGAAAATAAATGAAATTTTGGTAAAATTAGAGCGGCCTATTTACATTGAATTTTAGGCTTAATAGAATCCTTACAGAGAGTGGTCACAATGTTCATTTCGGGTCTAGGGTAAATCATTCTGTGTTTAGGGTTTTGGTATTTATAGTTTATATTAGAAATATAATTTAAAAGAAACAAAAGGTGTTTATTTTATGATGCATATGGAATTGACTAACTGAGAATTTTGAGTGAGAAAAAACTTAAAAACACCAAGCAAGCTCCAACAAGAGTGACGGAGTGGGGGATAACCAAAGCAGCAAAGCAAAATAATTTCATATGGGTTACAATAATACAGTGATTTTAAGCAATTATGGGGTGAAGCACCTCCCTTCCATTTGCTTCTCTATAAGATCACTTTAAACCACTTAAAAGTTATTCTACATAGAAGTGATTATTGGCCCATCCAAAATCACTCCAAACGATCCCCAAATCACTGTACTGCAAAACTATGCTTGAAACTCACAAGTTTGGGTTGCTTTCTTAAATACTTTGCAATCATAGGCAAAAATCTAAAAGAAACAGAACCAATCACCAAATGCTACAAAACTATGCTCGTCATTACACTCCTGCCAAACATCAAAAATCATATTTCAATTGATTCAGCACTTTGCAATCAGAACACAATCTTGATCAACTGTCTCAGACCCCCCACATAATTGATACTTGTTTAAGCACAACATGGCGGAAAAAGTGTTAGCTTGACGACTATAATCAGCCTAGTATGCATTCCTGATAAACAGCAGGTTCAGAAAAACCTCAACTATGAAGACAATCCTTCTGCCTTTGGCCTTGTGTACCCAAGACTGATTAGCTTCTGAACCAACAACTTTTCAGCATCTGCCTGAAATACCAAAAAGGGGGAGCAAATTATTCAATGAAAATAACTCAACAAAAGGTTTTAAATGAACAACCCTGTCCTGCATATATGCAAATGATAAAGAAACACAGATCACATAGTCTCAAGTTCACGTGTGTTTCTGTAGGTGTTTAAGATTGAGCACAGACCTCAATCATGGGGCTATTCTTAGGAATGTTGCAAGCCAGAATTATATTCAGTCCCGTCTTTAAAACTGCAAGAACCCCGGCATGTCAGACCATGGAACCGGAAACAAAAAGAAAACACAATGATAAACTTAAACTTATCTAAACATAGATCGATAATTTACCTAATCTTCGAGCAATGCTCGACCCTGTATTATCAGAAGCCCCACCAAGTATGGATGTAACACCCACTGTACTGTTCTGTGTAAGTCATGGATACAAAGAAGTCAGAAATCACCAATGTAAAGAGAGATCAATTGAAGAGGAAACAAACGCTAAATTATCAACTTACAGGTCTCATGGGTGCTGCTGCATACAAATGTCCCAATTTTGCAGAGTTGCAGCCAATCCATGCATATATCTACACTCAAAACAAAGAGAAATTATTACCCAATTCAGAATTTGTTCAAACTTGTCAAAATTAATTGACCATGTATGCAAATAATCCGCCTAGATTTTTCTAAGCCAAAAAGATTATAAATTTAACGAATTTTCTTGCTTAATTTCGACTTGGACAGTTCAATTCAACATCAAAATGGCCAAAAACTTCAACAACAAAAATTGAATTGAAAGAGGGAGGAGGGTAAGGAAGATAACCTGCTTGGGAAGGCGCATGATTTGGAAGTGGAAAGTAGTATCGTTGACGACTTCAGTGAAGCACGTGATCTGCAGGCCACCAGCATCGTCTTCGTTGCTGTAGTAGCTGGGAGCAGCCGGTTCTTTGTCTTTCGAAATTTGAGCAGAGCTCAGAGCATGGTTTAGAGCACCGAGGTCTAAATCTTCTCGAGCCATTATTTGCATACACGAGCAGAGTGAGACTGTGAATTGGAGAAATGAGCGGGGTCAATCTCTCAAGGGTTTTGGTCCCCCTCTTCTTTTTCTTGCTTTTTTTATTTTTTATTTTTTATAGCAGGTGCAGTTGTTTTGTTTATATTTTTTTGTTAGGACAAGCTATAGTCTAAACTAAGGAAAGAGAGGGGGTTTAAATCTGAGTTTCTCTCATACACACACAAATTAAGTGTCATGGCTTCGAATATGAGACCTCAAGTATGTAAGTTAAGATTTTTTAATTGGACTAGACCCCGTTGGTTGTTTATACTTTATACAAGAATTCTAAGGATCTTATATATGGTCTTTAGGTAAGGTCACTTCTCTTTTTTGGTGGAGTTATTCTATAGTAAGAGCTTTATATATGGCCCATTTGTGAGATTTTATCTCTTAACCGTTAGATCAGACTAACCAATTTGATCCAATGACTAACAAATTTAATCTAACGATTAAGAAAGAATGTCTCATCTAAGTAGGCCCCACTATAGAATTCTTGCTTTTTTGGTGTTTTCCTGGGCCTCCCTCTGTTGCTTGTTTGGAGTTTATTTGGCCTCTTGGCAATCTCTGTCTTTTCTGTAGCCTTTGGGCTTTTAGGGAAGTATTTCCGGGCCCAAAAAGCAATTTATTTTCTTCTCTTTTCTTTAAAGAACCAAAAAAGAAAAAACAAAACAAGAGGCGAAAATGGAGGGTGTGCAAAAGAGCATAACTTCCATATTATACATTATTTTTTCTTTTTGCTGTCTAAGAAAAACAGTTTACAAACAATTATACAAAAAGAATTACTTCTAACTACAATCAATGGATTACAATGAGTAGCTTAAGCAACCCCCCCGCACCCCTTTCTTTCTTCACTCAAACCTCAGGATACAAACTTAAAAAGGGGAAATATAAATTAAAACCAAAACAATGGATACAAAATATACAGCATAGTTTGAAATACAATTAAATTGCCTTCCTTGGCAAAGTTGGGCAATAGTGATCAGCAACATATTCTCAGATAGCCATCTTCTGTACCCACAAGAAACAATCTTGAGAAGGGTAAAATACTTATGCTTGACAAAACTGAAAAGTTTCTTGCTCCATGATCAGCCATGTATAGTTTTTGGCATGTAACAGCCTGCTGCCCATCCTGCCAAATGGTTTTCATGTCATGCAAATTAGATATACAAATTTATAAATAAACCCAATCCTAGACATGTATTTATAAAAAAACCCAAGTACTATTTAAACATAGAAACACACCCAAAATCAACCCTAAAGTCAACTTTTTGGGTGTGTTTATAAATGGGTGCAGGGTGTTTTAGTGAAACTTTACTTAACAAGAAATGGTGATAAAGTGCAGTGTTGTTTACCTCATCACCAGATTTGGATAAAGAAGAAAGTCCAATTTTATTTCTGGCAATTGAAATAACATCTTGGCCCCACACAGAAAACGAAGATACGCCATCCGTATGACCCTTAAGAATTGTGGGCTGAGAAGGCCAATTCCTGCATAAGGAGTTAAAGTTTAATGAGAGCTTGATAGTGCAATATCATTTCCATGATGCTAGAAAATAGATAAAAGAAAAAGTACTGGATCAATTTAATGCAACACAATTTGGGCTCCGATCCTCATGAATGCCTAAAACTCACATAACATATAAGTAAACACAGGGAAACCCAGGGAGATTGCTCCATCCAAATTATTTCAAAGTTACCATTAAATAATGTCTGAAATTACCTTCTCAAGTCCCAAATTCTTAAAGTCCTGTCAAGAGAGCTTGACACAAGTAAATGGTCCTCTGGTGCAGCCAACTACATGAGTAAATGGTAAATTAGAATTGAAATTAAACTAAAGTGAGGCTTTTCTCAAACTTTTTTGAAATACCTTTGTCACGTATCCATCATGAGCCTTCCAAGAGGCAATAACATTGCCACTCCTTGCATCAAATAACCTACAATGACCAGAACTCAATCCAGCTGCAATCCAAGATGGTGAAGAAGCTCCATCTGGTTGCATTTTGTCAGACCCACAGGAGCATATGGTAGAAACAAGGGAAGGATAACCAGACTCCGTAGAATCCCCCCTCCAAAGGTGAAGCTTTTGTAATCGGACAACATCAATGAACCTGTAAGATTGAGAAAACATTAAAACCTGAAACTGCACGAAACGTTTCCTGGTCTATATCAGCTTGTAATGGGATATCTGTGCAACACTATGTATTTACCTGAGAGAACCATTTCCAGTGCCAACTACAAGCTTTTCACCAAATTCTGTCTGATGCATACAAGTGTACAAGCTACCATCAAATGCGCCAGTCAATATTCCACCAGACAGTGTATTGGAACTGAGCATATTGACCTGGTCCACATTGACCCTGGAGGAAGAAGATGGAGGGCTTGCACTATGTGCAGAATCCACAGATGGTTCAGAATATACTGAAATTAATTTCCCAGTTCGGCTATTCCAAACATGTATTGTCCCATCACAAGACGCAACTCTTCCACTAGACGACAAGACACAAATATCGTTCACAACCTAAGAGCCACAAAAGCAGTTAGAGACATGTGCATGACCATAAGTATCCGAAAGCAGAACCAAACTCGGATCTGAAATATGTGCATGACCATAGTTCCATGGCAAGAGAGAATTATCAATGTGATTACGAGGAATCATATAGTATGGAAGGTTTCAATTTAAGCGCATGAGAATAGTTTCAACAGAAAAAGGCAAAAAAGAAAACAAAAAGAGAAAAAGTAAAGCGGAATAGGATAAACAAACCTCCTCATGGCCATAGTATCCTGATACACAATTAATTCTAGTCAGCTCCCATTTCTGAACAGTTCCCTTGAACCCTGCACCAATCCCTGCAGTAAAAACCGTACATTCATCTGGACAGACGGCTAAATACCGTAAGGCCCCAGGATGCGCACGGACTGAGTATATGACAGATGCTCTGATCTTCCATGGATGTTCATCTTTCACACCCCCAGCACGCCCAAGAAAATCAGGCCCGTCCCAGCTAGCAGCTGGACTAGGGAACCAAAACCAGGGCTCAAATTTAAAATTTGATGTTGCTGCATGCATTTCAGCTGGACTCTGATGCATTTCAAAGAACCGTTTTTGAGGCATCAAGTTTTTGGCACTTCTAGACCCTTGTGATTGCGGAATTGACCATCCAACCCCATTGAGCAACAGCTTAGCAGGACTGTATTCAGAAGTTGAGCCCTTTCTGAATGCATTTCTTTTACTGAGTATAGTGTCTGAACCATTTCGAGACAATTCTCCTGTGTGTTCCCACTGAATCAAGACAGGTTCAGAATATGAAGTGCAAAAGGTGTGGGTATTGTGTTGGTTGTCCATATATCTTATCTGTGTCTATGTGTGTGTATTTATGTATGTTGAGAGGGAGGGAGGGAGTACACATGACAGAAAAACCCTCATATTAATGAAATGGTTAAAAGCAAAATGATAGTGTACCTTCCAGTTATGATACTGTAGGAGATATTGCTCAAGTAATAACCATGTTGCACAACACTGGCGAAGCTTCTCTATGCCAAGAAGGGATGCAAAAGAAGGATACAGAAGCAACCTGCCAACAGCCTAGCAAATTCAACACATATTTGAGGAGGAATTGAACATGTGCAAAAATTATATTCCAGTGTAATCTAGTAATTAAGCAGATTAAATGAACTGAGAAAAGCACTTACACAAGGTCCATACGACTTTCAATCAGAGCCCCATCAATTTTTGGCTTTGAACCCTTCAACCTTCTGCCAAAGGAAGTAGAAGCATTGGCAGTTTTTGGTGAGAAAGCAAGCTCATCAAATAGCTCTTTAAGTTGTGGCAAAACATGCAATGCTGTCAAATCCGGTCCTATCCGCTGACAAAATGCCATTAGGGTTGTAGCAGCAACCTGGACAAGAGAGGCATTATAGCATTATGGGAAATTACGACACACTGGCTAGTATGTGAGATGCTTGAATGGGAACTTTGGGGGTAGGATGGAGGTAGAAGGTATGACACAGGTAGGATATAGAAAAATGCAGCCTCTGCATCTGGGGTACACTCATTGAACTTTTAAAATAAGTGTATGTGCATGCAGGAACATCACCTGAAGCACTCTATATTCTAAACTTGTCTGCATTAGAACCAGAACATGCAGGCAACTTTTATCCTGCAAAATATAATCATTCTATTATTTCCAAGAACACTCAGTTTTCAAATTAAATTAATAAGAATCAAATCCCATACTTCAATTAGCTCCTTTGCAACCACCTCCCTTGGCAAGAATGCAACTAGGCCATCTATTGTCATTAAACAATCAATAAGAGCGAAAGCACTCCAGCTGTGGACAGGCTCAGGTTTATTCATATGTGAAATGTCAATGCAGGAATGAAATACATGTTTTAGCAATGGTAGCATCTGTCTGACGATGAAGCTCTCTCCCAATAGACCACCTGGAAATTGAAAACATAAAACGCTTACAAGAAGAACATGCCAATTCAAGGAAATATTATTTCACAATTCATTGAACAAGAATACCAATTCGAACCAGCACGTCAATTCCATCACTACTGAGACCTTTCCCAAAGCATTGAATCAGAGGCAAGATTGTCTGGGGCAAGAATGATAGTTAGCATGATAATCCCAGTGAAAAAATTACACTTTTATGAGTGTTTGAATGTCTTTGTCTAAGACAGATATGCATAATTTTTATTTTATTAAGTCACAAAAGCAAGAGTTTTGGGGTCGGTTTAACCTGATGAGTGGTAATAGGTATACCAAGCTCTTCACTTGAGCCAATCAGCAGCACGGAAGCGGCAGCTGCTGAACTCTTATGAGCAGCAGCATGCAAGTTCAGAATCACAAGAGGATGTACAGTTTCTAGATATGCTTGTTTGCCAGTTTGATTCCAGATCTCATGAACAAAAGAGTCTTGTAGAATAGAAACCTTTAGGTGTGAATAGCCTGTAGTCTGAAACACAGACCTCTATAAGAAAGAGGTTCAAAAGAAAGTTCCACATAAAAATGAAAAAATAAAGCTCAAAACTAGCCTGTAAAATCCTCTGGATGGCAGGCAAGACTATTCGTTTCACTGCTTTAGGTGTTAAACTTTTGATAAATTCTTTCAGCAATGTATAGGCCCATTCGGCTTCAGTATCTGATAAAGGAGTCACCACAAGCGATAAGCAATAAGGAGCACACATTTCAGCAGCAAATGTTCCCATTGCCTTCAGGACTCCTTGCTTTGCAAAATTCGCAGCATAATGAAGGCAAGATCCACCTTTAGCCAGAAGCTGGAGGGGGGCAAGAAACAAGTAGGAAGCCTTGACTGTGGTAGGAAAATAAGGTGATTCCAAAAGACACTTAGCCGATGGTCTCCTAATTTTTGTTACCCACAGAGAGAGAGAGAGTGAGTGAGAGAGTGAGAGAGGGCAAGGGAAAATGCATAGCCCTATAATACCTCATTGTATTCACAACCTGGAATAACATATAGTATCGAAATTAAAAATGAGAATAACTAATACCTCATGCAATCCTTTTGAATGCAGGCTTCGACAAGTAATCTGGTGTGAGGAGGAAGTTCATGCATCAGTCCAGGTAATAAACCACTGTCCAAGTACACGGCCAATGAGGTTGGATCAAAAAGTGGCTTCCTCAAATGAAGTTCTGCTAAGAGACAACCAACAGAAAATACGTCCCTTGCAATTTCTTCAGAAAACATCTTTGAACATGATGATTTCTGTCTCCAAAGCAATAGCTCTTGATATCCACTGGAACCTTCATCCAACACCTCAACATGCTCAAGAAGATAATTTGTATCAATATGTCGCAACCACTGGTTTTTCTTAGTGTCAGATAGAGTTACACTTTTCTTAACATGCTCGCCCGATGACTCTTCTACAGGAGCAATGTCCTTCACAGAGTCTAGATGGTAGCCATAGAGGGCACTCAAATGCATAGCATGTTCACAAAAGGCAGATGCATCTTCTAATTCTTGCAAGTAAGCAGTTTCAAACAGGACAGAACTGTCACTACTTAATTCATTTATTTTCCCTTGATACAAAGATGACCCGTTGGTGCTATCACATGGTTTCGGTATTGCACCTCGACGCATAGGGTGAGGTTGAGTAAAAAGCTGACGGCGTCCCGTTGACCTTGGCATCATGGGCTCTGATGAAGGAAGCATTACATTCTTTGCAGCAACGGCTGCCTGACCTACCATCTTGTAACCAAAGGTGATATCAATCCAATGATGGAGTTGGCGTGAAACCCGATCGCTTTCTAAAGCATCACGATGCAATTTAATGAATTCCTCAGGACCACATGCCCATGAAGGTACAGCCAAGTCAGTCATACCAGCATGAAGTGAATGAAAAATTTGGGGATCGCAGTAAAACTCTGGAATGCACTCATCAGGGGTCCATTGATAGAGTCTTTGCATGGTAGAAGGATATTCATTAGGTTCATAGACTGAGCGAACAGCCATACGTAGGACACTCAAAGGTAACCTCCTTGCTTTATAACTGCAGACAGCCAATTCAGAAAGACATTCATCAGATACATGATGTGGGAACTCTGATGTTGAATAGGTGAAGTCCAACTGTTCATCACCTTTTGCCAACCTCCATTTACTCTTGTTTAGATCCCGCCACCCTGCATCTGAATTCTCATCAGGCTTCATGCTAAAATCTATCACCCATGGCATCACTGTATGAAATGTGTGGTCACCCCACCTTCGCCCAGCTAATCTATTCAAGATGAGCAGATACTCAAAATTACTAATCTCCCCCCTCCACCATTGATTGAAGTCACGATGCCAGTCAATAGATGGGGAAAGCTTCAAATCAGCATAAAGACCTTGAGAAGGACAACCAGCTATAGAGCAACCTACCTTTTCAGGAATAATAGTTGTGCATCTATTACCTCTAGAACTTGGATTAAATCCTACCCCGGGCTTATCACAAATACACAGCCAAGACCAGCATGATTCGGTAAGCATCACACTGGATGGGCATATGTTGCCATGGGAAACCCCTAAACCATGAATATACGCTAGAGCCGAGAGTAACTGGTATATTAGAAACCTTATATGCCAATCAGACTTTAAGGCATCGGGACTATAATGGAGAATGTTTTCCAAGGTATGTGGAGTTTTGGGAAGAACTACATCAATATAATTGGATGCCTTAACCATCCCAAGTACGGGAGCAATATTTGGATGCCTCAGTGAGCCAGGGAACTGATTCTCATCAAAAGACGGTACCCCAAGTAAGTTAAGAAAATTTACACTGTCTCTTCCTGAAGCTTTCCCTTCAATCAAGAGACTAAGTGAGTTCAAAATGTGATCTTCCAGAGACCTGGACAAAAATTCCGAAGCAAGCTCTTCGAAAATGGAGTCTGAACAAATGCCAACGTGAGTAATCGGTGCCAACCCGCTGATCACCCTCGAGCAAGAAAACCTACTGGAATGGTTACAGGTAGAACTCTGTAGAAATGTTTTTGTGCCACCATTTGATAAACACGGAGACATGTTCAATAAAGAATCCAACTTTGGTTTTTGGTCATTGTTAACATCAGAACTAACTTCCTCTTCATCTCGAGTCACTTCAGAGGAAGTGATCGTATTAGCAATCACACTATCACTGCAGCCTTCAGCATTATCACCTATATATTCATTACTGAAAAGAAAAAGGCAAAAACCCAGATAGTTTCTCATTCTCCTTGATCATCTTAACAATAAACAAACCCACAGGCTAATTTCGATTCGTTTTATACATCACCAATGTGCTAGAGTATCGTTGCAATATTAGTAATTATATCACAATTAGAAGAAGAAGAAAAAAAAAAGTGAAATTGATTGATCTTACACATATTTGGTCAAGCAATCTTGTTCATGACTGGGCAGATAGCTTAGCAAAAACTGAGGAGCTGAAGCAGTTTCCCCACTTGAATTACACAACTGCAAAAACCAACTGCTTGAGCATTGAGCTTATTTATACAAACAGAAAAAAATGCAGAGAGATGAGAGAGAGAGAGAGAGAGAGGGGGGGGGGGGGTTGGAGTTGGACCTGAACGACGGCAGTGGAGCCGAAAGGGAAAGCGGAATCGGAGAGCGCGTAGACCAAAACGAGCTTTTCGGAGAAGTCGGATTGAATCCGACGGTGGAGGCAGTCGAAGCACATTTCGTGCGCCATGTTCAGGCTTCTTCCTTCTTCGGTTCTTCTTCTACTTGGAAATTTCTTCAATTTTCTTCTTCATTTCTTTCTTTCTTTCTTTCTTTCTTTGGAGCTTTTGGTGTCTCTCTTACCAGTTACCTACTTCGCTTCAGCTCCTTGATCGATAGGTGCGCGCTACTGGGTTAATAACTGGAAAAACAAACCCACCCCCCAAAACACTTCAACGCCTCGTCACTTCTGTTTTTTCGTTTTCTTTTTTCTTTTTTCTTTTTTTCGTTAATTCACTTATGTACGAACACGAAGTTGTATTTACCTTCCTACCCATCTTACGGAATAAAGTTGTGTTTTTATTTTTATTTTTATTTTTTAAAGTATGCAACAAAAGATGGGTAAATTACTCAAATGGTCCTCAAACTTATACTCGATTTATATTTTGGTCCTTCAATTAAATTATTCGTTCAAATGGTCCATCAACTCTATATTATTCGCTCCATTGGTCCTACTATTATATTCTGTCAATATTTTAGTTAAATATGAAGGGCAAATTGGTCATTATTTACCCTAAAATTTAGTTAAATCTAATATAAAATTAGACATTAGGACCACTGGAGCGAATAATATAAAGTTGATGGACCATTTGAACGAATAATTTAGTTGATGGACTAAAATGTAAATTATATATTAATTTGGGGACCATTTGAGTAATTTACTCACAAAAGAAAATATATTGTACGTTACTAAATAATGTTTCATTCTTTCGATCGACCAAAAAATATGTTGCATTCTAGTTCAAAATACAGGATTCGAACTTGAAACTTCTACCTCTTCTAAGATTGAAGTTAGAAGTGTCACTAAACCAATTGCTATTTAGTAAATATATTGTATTTTTATTGTTTTGGAAAGTCCTTCAATTTCTCTTACCCTTTTGATAAAAGAAAAAAGGTTCCCTTTGCACTTAACGAATTACTCAATACATCAGTCTAGTAATTGACTGAACATCAAAAGATGACGAGCCAGTAGAATGAGAATTAGGCAAGTCGTAACCTTGAACACATTAAATTCAACGTAATAGGGAATTCTCCAATAAGCAATTAAGTTAAGAATTAGTTACATATTTCTAATTGAATAAAAATAAAAAATAAACCTAAAGAAAATGGCTCACATCCTCATTTCTTGATTTCCATAATTTTCTCATTTTATTATTACTTTTTGTTTCTTTAAACTTAAAAAAGGTGGAGAAAAAGGAAGGGTAGGAGGGAGAGCAACCATTGATTTCTAAACAAGAACATGAACACTTAAAACACACGGAATGTTTCAGTCAGAGACTCACAAAACTAGAAAGATCGGAAATTTTAAATTATTTCAGCTGTGGTCTCATCTTCCAAAGACAAACTCACAATACACACCTTTTTTTTTTTTGCCAAATCATAATACACACTCTGAACCTCCAAAACTCAAACAAAGAGCCGAAAATAAGAAATTCTTTCTTATTCTTCACCCATGATGCACTCAATTGCTTGCTTGCAAATTCCAGTCATTGTTGCCTCGGGTCCATAAACCTGCATTGCGAATAGAACAAGCCAAAAACATTCATTTAGTCAAGCTGCTCATTGAAAATTAGGCTTGTTAGACTGGTATCATATGACAAAACCAGAATTCCATTGCATACCTCAAGAGGAACTCCAAGTTCCTCTCCCAACGCACGCATCTTTGCCAAACCAGTTTGATAATTTGGACCGCCCCTTCTCACGAAGATATGCATTCTTGCTGCTTTTAGCTTGGATTCCTTTCATGTCACAAAAGATATAATTTGAGCATACAAAACAAGATGAAACCAACAAAGCCAATCTCTGATATATGAATGTCGGAACGTGGCGGTACCTTCTCTCTGAGGGCTCTAATGATTCCATTAAATGTAGCAGCAACATCTGTGAAATTTGCTATACCACCTCCAATAATAAGAGCTCTTTTCTGACCATCTGGATCAGCAGTTGCACACTGCAATATTAGAACTCAAGTAGTCAGGAGAAGTAAATGAGTGCCTGCGTGTTTGTTTGTGTGTGTGTGTGTGAGAGAGAGAGAGAGAGAGAGAGAGAGAGAGAGAGAGATTTCATGAAAAGAGGTTCTTACATCAATCACAACTCTCGCATATTGCAACACCTCTTCCTCATTTGGAGCTCCACTGTACTCTGCATAATTTCCGAGTTCTGAAGCATAACCCAAATCTCCAACCTAATTCCCACAAAGATACCAAAATATTAGGATATACCACCAAACATCTACAAGGGTTCCCAACGTTCAAAGAAACAGCCATGAGTATGATTTGTAAAGCAGGCACTGAGACCAAAATTTGAACCGGCTGCTACAGGGAGAGTAAAGACATATGGTGAAACTGCATCTGGCTACTCACAGTATCAGCATATATAACACTTGCACCACCTCCAGCTACCATGGTCCAGATGCGTCCTTTTGGGTTCAACACGGTGAATTTTAAGGATGCACTCGTCTGCAATACATATACGAAACTTTAGCACAAGCCACTCTTAAAAAATACCATGAATCCTTATATTAAACTGAAATGGATGGTAAATTTCTTTTATCCAATGAATGGTTAGGGTTTTACCTTTTCATCCAAAGAATGAATAAATGTTTCTGTAGGACTTAAAACTCTACCAAAAGGCAGTGGAAACTCCACGTTACCCCATCTGAACAGCATTACACAGATTTGTAAGAAGGAAATTCAAACCAAAATTCAGTAATTAGAAACAGTAGAATACAAAGATTGCAAAATCTTTAACAGAAGCTTACTTATTGAAGTTCTTGAAAGCAGCAGTGTCATCTAGCTCCCCCCTCATATCCAATGGATAAGGTTCACCGTTAACCAAGGTAAACGGGTTCATTTCCAGGAAGCTAAAATCCAAATCTGCAAACGAAATCAAGAATTCAAATAACCTCAGCAACAAGAGAACGTACATAACTATCATATATATGAGATCAAGCTAATCACGGTCTTACACTGTAGTAAAAACATAAGTTATCTATCTTTAGACATTGCATACCCTGAAATACAGTGAAGACGCCCTTTATGAAATCCCCAATTTTGTCTCTGACCTGTAACACACCAGAATAGATAAGACAGAAGTCCCAATACCGACAAAACAGTTTGTCAAAGAGAAATAAAATGCTGATATCAAATAGAAACATGGTAACATGATTAAAGGGCAATACACAAGAAATATACCTACGAAACTCATGCTCTTTATGCTAAACTCATGCTCTTTATGCTAACAGACTTCAATCTACAACTATATGTTAATGCTGCTGTAGCCAGTCAAGAAGTTCAATTTGAAATAGTACAGTGGTTTGGTTTGGTCTTCATACTCAAACAGTCCACATTCTTAAGCTATATGCTCATCTTTACTACATGCTAACGCATTTGCAGCAACATAACTTCAAGCTTAACAAGAATATACATGAGAAAGAAGAGTATGAAAAGCAAACCTCCAATGGAAGAGTGGCAATCAGTGGAGCGCAAGCCTCATTTGTCAAAGACTTCTCGGTCGGAAGAAATATAGTCTTAACCTATAAATGTATTCAAAACAAACATACATACAGCAATTAGGACGCAAAACCACGCAGAAAACACCATCCTAATTCCAACACTCAAAGAAACCAAAATGAAAAAACACAAATTTGCAATACCTTGTCCCAGTTCTCTTCAATTTCAATTCCTCCACACTCCGAAAAGCTCAATGTCGATCCAAGCCTTTCAGAAACAATCGAAAGGTAAAATTCTTGATCATGAGGCATAAATGGCTCCACTATAAACGTCGTTATAGGAGCCTTACAGCCTCCCATCTCAACCTTTTTCCAAATTCACACAAAACCCATTAAACAAAACATCCAAAAATTCAATCTTGAACAATTGGGTTCGCAACAAACGATCAAAATCAGAAAGTAAAAAATCGGATGGCAATTACCTCTTTGCCAAGACGCTGCTTCACAAACTCGGCGACCTGAGCCATATCCAAATTGAGAGCAACAAGGCCACTCTTCCCGCGCTTCCCGAACAACATATCGGGCTTCACCACGAGCCTCGTCGACGACAGCCATGTCTCCGTGTTCACCAACTCAGCGATGTCCGTGGACTCGGTCACCTGAGCTGAGTTGATCTGGAGGTCGATTCCGGCGACTCGTTTCAAGTGTTGTTTGAGCAGCCTCTTGGAGTCGTATTCTCTGATCTTCTTCCGAGCCATTTGGGTAGTCGGATCACCGTGGCCAAAGAATTCGGGTCGGGTCTGATCGAGTTCTGGGTCTGGTCTGGTCTGGTCCGGTGCGGTGGGTGTTGATATACAAGTCGATTTGCGAAGGAAAGAGAAAGTGCAGTTGGCAGGTGCGGCTGATGAGTGTACTATATTTGGATTAGATGGTGAAGGCACACGCGCGGCAATAGCTCACGCTTTCGACGTGCCAGGGGAGTGGATAGGCGCGGTGGTTGGCTGCATTAGGAGCGTGGCGGGTGCTTCAAGGCAGATAACGTCATATTTTGTAAGTTTCTAAATCCTTCCAACAACTTCAACAAAAATTTCTTTATCAATTTCAACAACAATCTTAAACACTTTGAGCACCCTTGTTTTTCTAATGGTAAATCAGTTATTACTAGGGACATTTAAAAAGTGTTTTAAAAGTTATATTTTATTTAGATGTCTTTGATTTGAAAGTGATAAGTGTTTTCTCAAATCATATCTTTTAACATATACATATAGAGTTTTTAAATTTATTATACTAATTTATGAATGATCCAAATTATTTGAATTGAACCTTATTTGAAGACTTTTATAGGGCTCACTCCGCGTTGTATTTCACTAATCCAAACAATATATTTTATAGATATTTATTCAAGATCAACTCTACATAAAATCACTAAAATTCGATATCATTTCACCACTCAATTAACTTATTGAAATTTAAGTACTTTCTTTAAGTATCGTGATCATTGATTTTGTTGGTCTTCAATTAAATGCCTTAATGATTTTCAATTTGCATTATTTTTTGCGACTATACTATTTAAATATAATATATCTCATCAGTATAGCCGCACGGCTATACTTGGGTCCTTTTTTAAAATAAAAAAATTTATTTTTCCTTATTTTTGGCCAAGGCATGGAAAATTAATGAATAGATTTTTTGAAGAAGAGATATGATTAATGAATAAATTTGGTGAATTTCCATGACATCTTAGTTGTGTATGTGAGTTTAGACTATGTACTCAAAAAAATAACAATTCTCTTTTTCTATTACTATTATTAATACATCAAGATTCAACTAATTTAATAAGGGTTATAACATAGACATTAGTAATGAATACATTTGGTGAATTTCTTTTAAAATATTAATTTTTTACACAAATCTAAACTACTCTAAAATACAAAAGAGAGAATTCAACTCTGGTGAAAGGGGCAAGCACACTGCCTGATCTAAATGGTCTAACCCACATATACTAACAAGATTAGTTGCTCATGTTCTTAAACTTATCAAGAAAAAAATCAGAAGTTTGACGTCAAGGAAGGAGTTTTGAAATAATAATGAAGAAACATTAGATAATTATGACATTAGATAAATGTAATGACGCTGAAATATGAGAGCTCAATTCTATTAATTTATTGGCAAACAGTACGAGAATATGAAATCTCAAGCATTTAAAATGATCTCAAATCAAATTATCCTACCTCATGAAATAGTTTTAAATTTGAGTATACAATTTTATTAAAAATTATTTAACTCTTAACTTTTTGTTGTGATTTTTTTGGAGTTAATTTTTACTCATACCTTTGTGATTTATTTTTCTGAACAAATTAAAATAATAATAATAAAAACAAAATTCTGCAAACACAATTTTATTTCCCTTAAAAATGCAACGTTAAATAAAAATGTTGCAATAACAAAAATTGAAGCAGCAGCACACAAAAATCAAAAAACCAAAAAATAAATAAAATGAAGATGGAATTGATCTTTCTCTCTCTTCCACTAAGTACTAACTATTCGGACACGATCTCTCCAATATTAACTCTCCCACAATAAGCCGTTGGATGTCAACGGTACTATTATCTGGGCCGTTGGATCTCAAAGTTAAAAGTTCACAGGTACTACTTCCTTAATTACCACAACCGACTCTCCGAATTTCTCTCAAATTAAAAATAAAATAAAATAAAAGGATTTTCCAGATTCAGTGAGGTGAGATGCTCAAAGTTAAAAGTTGACAGGCTCTAGTTGTTTCATTACCACATTGATTCCGTGAGTGAGATGCTCGCCAAGGAAACTTATAAATAGCAGTGACTGAGATGCTCTTTGTTCGCAACAACACTCACAGAAATTCAGACAAAAACTTCACTTGAAACTTGAATTCTCTTCTACTCTCTCTTTTCTTGTGTTCTTTCATTATCAGCAGCATCAAGCAATGGAAGAGTCTCTTGTGCCGTTCGGTTTTCGTTTCAGGCCCTCCGATGAAGAGATTGTGGGTTCCTTTCTCTACCCGTTTTTGGTAGAGAGCAAGCCCTTCATGTCGCTATACAACAATTTCTTCCATGCCAGCAATCTCTTCGGCAACAACACAGAGCCTTCGGAGATTTGGAAAAAATACGGAGGGCCGCAACTCGTTGATACAGACTTGTACTTCATCTCCAAGCTCAAGAAGTTAACCCCCAAGCGGATGGATCGAAGGATTGGCAACGGGGGTACTTGGAGCGAAACTGAATCCTCCAAATTGGTTCATGAAAAGGTCTCTGGAAATCCCAACCCGAACCCCATTGGCCGAAAGAGAAAGTTTCGCTATGAGAATAAAGGTTCCGAGGATCACACAGGGTGGCTACTAGATGAATATAGTCTTTTCGATGGTCCCAAGAATGACTACAATCAACGTAGTTACGATTTTGATTTTGTCATTTGCCGGATGAGGAAGAACGATAGGGTCGGGATCAAGGCAACAAATCTAAAGCGTGGATCACAAGATAAAGAAGAAAAGAAGATGACCACAAACAAAAAGATGAAAAAGATGATCAAATGGGATCAACAGAATCATCGTCTCAACAAGGCTGCTCTTCCAGTCCAATTGGTGGTGATCTTGTGGGCTTTGATCCGATTGATCTGACAATCTTTGAGGAAAATACGATGGCCGACATGGAACAACTACTTGGTGAAGCTTGGAGCCCAAGTAATTTTGAGGATGCAGTCTCTTATGATGTTGATCC
The DNA here is from genome assembly GCF_029339155.1 of Prunus mume. NCBI lineage: Eukaryota > Viridiplantae > Streptophyta > Magnoliopsida > Rosales > Rosaceae > Prunus > Prunus mume. Next base: position 34,166,586 of record NC_142699.1, read on the forward strand.
GATTGGTGAAACCCAAATTAACTTTGAGAATGAGGAAAATACGATGGCCGACATGGAACAACTACTTGGTGAAGATTGGAGCCCAAGTAACTTTGAGAATGAGGAAAATACGACGGCCAACATGGAACAACTACTCGGTGAAGCTTGGAGCCCAAGTAACTTTGAGAATGTGGTCTCTCATGATGTTGATCCGATTGGTGAAACCCAAAGTAGCCAATTGTCTAACTGGTCCCAAGCGACATTAGATCAGCTCCTGGTTGGTGTATAAGGAATTAATTCTACAAGTGATGGCTGTAGCTCTCTAATTTTCAATGTGTGCAGAGAACTGAGTATTGATGAATATATTTGTACCACGATTTTGATCGGCTTTAGTTTCTTTAATTGTGTACCTTTTTGAGTTATCAATGAACTGATTCTATTTGTCTAGTAACTTTACTCTTAATTTGTTAATTTTACCAAATATTGCTAGCTAGTTGTAACTTAAAATTGCTCTAATTAACTTAGAAACACTTCCAGTCTCTTAATTCATAGAGCAGATGATATGTGATATACAATAACAGAACAAAATGTAGCAAGTGAAGTGAGTAAAAAAGATCTTTTATTTCATTCAAACTGTAAGACTTTAACCAGAAGGCTATTACTATATATTGTGATTACAATGAGCCATCTGGCAAATATGACAATAAATTTCTCTAAATTATTCGACCAAACCATAAAATCATCAAAGATATATGTACACCTGTTTGATTATTTGTAGTACACAAGTACAACATTTTATTCTACAGTTGGATGAAATTGGGAGAACCAGTAAATTCATAGGGGAGCTAGGGTTGTCAAATCTATTACCTCAGCTCCACAAGGTCGGAGATAGCTTCTGCTGGGAGACTGATCATCGTCTGCAACTATAGCTGTCGATTGTTCCCTTGCAGGTCGGCCCAAATGAACACTCATGTCATCAGAAAATCCGCACAAACCTATATCTTTAGTTACTTCTGTGTCAAATGAGGTAGTGACACTTGAAGATGGCGTTCTCACTGGCGATGCCATAAAACCAAATTGCTCTGTGCAATCCTCTCCTACTACTTCACTGCATCCATATGCTTCATTAATTATCTTGCCAGTATCATCCTGCTGATCATCTGCTGACCTTGGAATTATAAGATCTGATAATGTTTCTTCCTGTCATGTACCATCTTTCATAGCTTCATCACATTCTTTTCCATTATACCACTCATCTTCTCCTAATTCTTTACTGCATCCATATATTTCATTCATTCTAATGCCACTATCACTCTGCTGATCAGCTGCTGAATTATGAGTCCTGAAGTCCAATAATGTTTCTTCGGGTAGTGTACTGGAATTCATATCTTCATCACATTCCCTTTCATGACGCCACTCATCTTCATTTTCCAAAAGGTCATCAGATAGTTTAGTACAGGAAGGAAGCTCATCCATGGAGCAGACTTTGACCTTCATCTGCTCCGGAAGGGGTGGACAACCAGCAGAATGTTTGGTGTACTGGGTTGAAAAGAAGTTTACAGTGATGTTCAAGCTGATGATACATAGAAACAATATCACTTTCCATCAATAACAGCAAAAGCTTATGTATATTCATCCATTCACAAGGAAGATAATAAGATGATACCTCTGCCAAGGAGGGAGAGTGAGCATGGTGTATGCAAGTTTGATCTTACGGACAAGCCCTCCCAGTGATTTAAAGCTTGCAGCAGCCTGCCTAACCGCCTTCGATACAGTTGGGTGCTGCCAGGCCCATTCAAACTGCAAAGTTCCAAAGGGAACATTAGAAAGAAGGTCCCAAATTTCCAATTAATATCAATCCTAAAATAATAATAAAAAACCTTCAATCCCAATTAGTCAAATGGTGCTTACTCAAGACGGGTCCCAATCAAGCAGGAAATATCCTCAAATGACACATAATTATCAGAATATAATTCTCAAGAAATTTGTCCCAATCAATCAAATTAAAGACACAAACAGATCATACAGAGCAATCCATAGACAAGTTAATTGTAAAGAGAACAAAAGAAAGAAATGAAGAGACCTGGAGAGCAGAAGCGTTAATTGGGAAACCATAGATGCACAACACCATCTCCCATGGACGCTTCCGCTTCGTTCTCCAAGCACCTTGCGCTATTTCACCATTGTGCTGTCTTAAACGACGCCGTGGGTTCACTGTGAATCTGTATCAGAATCACCCAAATAAGCACAAACAAAGGCACGGAGTTCAAGTGGGCTCTCTTATTACTCCAAGCTCTACAAGAAAGTTTCAAACTTTAAAGAAGTTCAGATCGAAAATGTTCAAATCAAGATTGATCTTATTATTCTCAACAGATTGGGAATTTGAAAAAAGTAAAAAAAGAATTAGGGGAAGATGGAAGGTACCCAATATAGGTGTGGCCTTTGTAGCGGGGGCTGCGAGAGCTCAACAGATAGCATGCGAAGAATCGTCCTTCTTCTACTGCTTCCTCCTCCGCTATTAGGGCTTCTGGGATTTCTGCTTCTTGCATCTCTCTTTTCAGGCGTATCTTATTAAAATGCTGTCAATCCAACTCGACCGTTGGATATATTAACCCGTATTTCACTGTTTGATTTCTACGCCTCGTATTCCGTTTTCTACGGTCAGGATCTTGCGGTGGTACTTATGTTGCCTCTACAATGACGAGGATAATGGGGGTGACGATGTCCACACAGAGCAGTTTGGTAATCAGAGTTCAAAACTTGTTTCCTGGAAATAGGGTATAATATTCGTTTGGTTCGATTTTGTAACAAGAGCATGCAAATTTCATTCTGGTTCCCTTTTGTGTATGTACATTTTGTGAGACTGCAACGACAAGAATCGAAGATTACATATGTGCAGGAAAATGGAAAATAAATTTTCTTGAATTTCTTTTAAAGAAATAGTATGGCCGCGCCGCTATACTCGGTTTCAAAAGAAATAGTATAGGCGTGCGGCTATACTCGCATTGAATATATACATACATATTTGTTATGTTTAATACACAAATTTTTTTTTTATAAATTTTTAAATAATGCACAAAAACTTCACAAATTATACAAAAAAAAATTTCACATATGATTGAATACAAATGATATATACGAGGAAAAAAAATTAAGTATATTATATTACAATTTTATATAGTGGCCGAACTTTTAACTTGTAATTTGCCGAATAAAACACGTACGTATTTTAGTCTTATAGCCGCGCGGCTATGCCAAATTAACATGTATAAAGTATAAACAAATACAACTAGGAGGATCTTTTTTCTTAATTTTGTTTTATTAAATAGCATAGCCGCACGGCTATACTCTTCGTTTTAATTTTTTGAAGAAACAGTATAGCCGCACGGCTTGCTTTTAAAATTATTTTAAAGAAATAGATACTCGTTTTTCTCGTTTCTTTAAAATAAATAGTATAGCCGCACGGCTATTCACGGTTGTTTAATTACTTTAAAAGAAATAGTATAGCCGTGCCGCTATACTCGTATTCAACATGTATATACATTTTTTTTAATGTTTAATGCACATATTTTTTTATTCAATTTTCAATAGTACACAAACACTTACCCCTGCCCTGGGAGATCCAGTCGCCCACCCTCCATCGAAACCTCAACCCAACCACAGCTACCCTGCGAGATCCATTCAACCAATCTAACAAATATAAAAATGAACATCAATATGAAGAAAGTGGATCTGAAAAAGATTTTGGCTTCTTCAATTGGTTTGTGGGGCAGTAGGTTGGTGGCGCAGCTTCTTTGGTAGGCTGGAATGTGGAGTGGCGGTTGTGGTTATGGAGGGTTGGAGAGAGAGATGAGCAAGGATGGATCTAAAAAAGATCTTGTCTTCTGCTCCCTTTGTAGCAGTTGGGTGTCTTCCCTTTTCAATTTTTCATTTTCTTCTTTTCTGAAGAAATGGAATGGGGAGGGGGAAGGTGGCTGCTGGGTTTTTAAGTTTTTTTTTTATTTTTGGGGAGTTGTAGAAGGGATGTTGGGAAGGATATAAGGGTGGTGATGCTGGGGAGAAGGACTTGGTGTTCAGAGTGAAGAGGACGAAAAGTACACCAGAGCCGAGTTGGAGGTTTTTCTTGTTCGTGAGAATTCAGCAGATTCAACCTGTGATTTCAAGGTGAAAGGCTTCCCTTACCAAGTATCTTGCACCATCTACATAGGCAATGACATAGTTGCTCAGGTATGATTGCTTTATAAGAGTGGGATACACATTGGATTTGAAAAATGAGTGCTAGCATGATGATTAGTGCGTTTTGGAACTAACATTTAGCAAACAAGAAATTGTTTTGTTTGATAAAGTTCATTCAAGTGAAAGAGATGTATGAGTTGCTCTTGCATATGATTATTGGGTGAAGGGAATTTGTACTTCAAACTCGGTACACCTTTTAGGATTCTAACCAACAATAGGTCTTTGAAGACTGTTGCATGAAAGTTCATCAGCACATTGTAGAAAGAGTGTTTTTTTTTATGTCTGTATATAAAAATGGGGAAATTGACTTATGGGATCAATGTAGTATCCCTGGATCAGCATCTTTCTTTTGAACCTAAATGGAGCCCTTTGCATAGTTATTGTAATCAGGTTGAAGTTAACAAATTACTCACCATGGTGATATGAAGCAAAAGCATGCCATGTCCTAAAATCCTATGTGCTGTATCAAATACAAAATTCTTCTCTACATGTTTTTAACAAATGAATGCATTCCTCTATGTATAAAATACTATTATAATTAAACTATTATAATTAAACAGTATGTCAGCACAGCTATACTGAAGTTTATTTAAATGTTTTTAATCAGAAGTATAGCCGTGTGGGAATACTAATATAATTAAACAGTATAGCCCCACGGCGATACTTCAGCTTTTTACAAGTTTTTGTACTGCATAGTATAGCCGTGCGGCTATACTACAATTTTTTTTTAAAAAAATAAATAAATAGTATACCCATGTGGCTATACGCTTTAATTATAATATAATTAAATAGAATAGGCGCATGGCTATACTTCAGTCATTCTAGAAATTTTTCTGATAAATAGTATAGCCTCGCGGCTATACATGTACTGAAGTTTATTTAAATGTTTTTAATCAGAAGAATAGCCGTGTGGGAATACTAATATAATTAAACAGTATAGCCCCACGGCGATACTTCAGATTTTTCACAAGTTTTTGTACTGCATAGTATCGCCGTGCGGCTATACTACCATTCTTTTTAAAAAATAAATAAATAGTATACCCATGTGGCTATACGCTTTAATTATAATATAATTAAATAGAATAGGCGCATGGCTATACTTCAGTCATTATAGAAATTTTTCTGATAAATAGTATAGCCTCGCGGCTATACATGTGGGTTGTGAACATTTTAAATATATAATATAGCCGTGCGGCTATACTTGGTTCTTTACTTTATTATTTTATTTAATTAAATTTCATTTATCAATAAGAATACTTTAGAAAATACACGTTTAATAAAAAGCAAACATACAATACATGTATGAACGTATGTTTCATGTCTAATACACATATTTTTTTTACAAAATTTTCAATTTCAGAGAAATAGTATTAAGAGAAAAGATAGTATTTTTCATGTAAAGTGTTGTTTGAAAAGTGAAGCATAAGCAAAAGTATGTTGTATGTCATGTCCTAAAATTCTGTGTGTCGTATCAAATACAAAATGTTTCTCTACATGTCCTTAACAGATGAATGCATCTCTCTACGTATAAAATACTATTACAATTAAATAGTATAGCCATGCGGCGATACTGAAGTTTATTTAAATTTTTTGAATAAGAAGTACAGCCAGCTATACCCTTTAATTTATATTTGCTTAATTAATGTTTTACCCGTGTAAAAGGCGCTCAATCTCATTTTACTCATTGGAACTAAAATTTTCTTACTTAACCCTTTAAATTGCTGAAATTGTCTTACTTTACCACTTTCGTCCATTTCCATCTACAAAACCGTAAAGTGTGCGGACATGGCATGGGCATTTTATTAATTTTAGCTATTAAAAAACTTTAAAATCCAAATTAAATATAAAAACATATTTTACATATTTTAAATTTTTTTTAAGGTTCACAAACACCTTTCCCTTTCTTCCTCACCTCCATCTTCCCCCCTCTTCCCTTTCTGGTTACCACCATCCCCAAAGCACCCAGTGCCGCCCCGCCACCCCCACACTCTCTGGCCGCCCCCAAAAGCTCTCTGGCTCCTCTCTCTCTCTCTCCCGTTTTTGGGTTCCCTCTCGGATTTGCCGTTCTTTGGTGGGTTCGATTGGATGGTGGTTGTCTGATTTGGTTTGGGTGGGGTTGTTGGTGGGTTCGATTAGGAAAGCTTATTTAATGAGGTTGGCTATGATGATGTTGGTTGAGTTAGGAAACAAATGGCTCAGATTCGCGAGTTGGAGGAGTTGCCCCTAAGGCATCCTTAGCTTTTCAAAGCAATTGTTGTGAAGCCCCCAAACCAATAACATTGATCCAGCTCATAGAAGGTTTGGAAGATTTGATAGGGAAATAGATACTGGCGTGCCGGATGAAGTCAGGCTCTGCTATACTTCAGAAATTTTTCCAATATAGTATAGCCGACCGGCTATACTTGGGTTTTTAAAGTGTTTTAATTATATAGTATAACCGTTCGGCTATACTGGGTTCTTTATTTTTTTTTATAAATTTTTTCCTTGGATTTCGTTTACCGAAAAGAATACTTTATAAAATACACGTTTAAAAAAAAAAAAAACATATGTTTCATGTCTAATACAAGTTTTTTTTTTTTTTTTTTTAAATTTTCAATTTCAAACTAAGATTTCTGGGAATAGTAGTAAGATTGTATTCTTCATGTAAAGTGCTGTTTGAAAAGTAAAGCATAAGCAAAAGTATGCTATGTCCTAAAATCCTATGTGCAATATCAAATACAAAATGTTTCTCTACATGTCTTTAATAGATGAATGCATCTCTCTATATATAAAATGCTACTAGCCTCTTCACATGCGCTTCCGCGCATGCGAAAGGCTTTTTATTTTTAAAAAATTAAAATTTATTTTAGAATTAAAAAAGATCAAGGGTAGTTGTGTTCCATAAAAATAGGATCCATTATCTGATTTTTTTTTTAATTTTAATTTTTTTTAATATGAAAAATTGTGAATTTACCATATTAACCTCATTTAATTAATAATTTCAATTCTTAATATTTGCATTAACTAAGGGCATTTTCTGGTATTTTGAATGTTTCACCATTCTCTACCTTTTGCTTTATATATATAGATTATAATGAAATAGCATAGCTGTGCAGCTATACTAAAGTTTATTTTAATTTTTTTAATCAGAAGTATAGCCGCGCGGCTATACGCTTTAAATATAATTTAATAATATATCCTCCGTCTATACTTCAGTTTTTAGAAAAAAATTTGTGATAAATAGCCGTCCCTTCCTCCCAAGGGTGAGTACTGAGACCGTACCCCATAACAGCCCAGGGGCCTCGCTCCAATATCCTCCCAGCCATATCTTCCAATTCCACTGTTATAGCGAGTAAGTTGTCCTTCACCACCGAGATTTTAACCTCCCCAAACGGCTCCCAGGCTTTCCTCAAAATCCCCTTCACTGCACCTCGTTTAGGGAGTTTGTCAGCAATAAGAACACCAATGAGAGGGATTCCGTTGGGCAGCTCGCCCACCCCAAGATTGTCTTCAAGCTGTATAACGAGTCATGTTGCGTCATCTTCCATAGTGGTCATTCGCGTAGGCCCCTTCTCTGATCTGATGTGATGATTTGAATTGAAAGGCAAAAGTGAAGGAAGATGGAAAAAGATTCCGCCCTTGACTACTAAAGAAAAGGAAAGAGCTTTGGATTTTCAATCTGAAAAGAACGCAGAACAAAGAAAACAGTCTTGCCACGATTTGATAGCACCACAACAATTGCAAGTTCACAGATTCATTAACGGTGTAAGTAGGACAAAGGAAAAGATAGATGATAGCACAGGGGTAAGTGTTGGTGGTTGTGGGCGGCTGCTGACGTGGTTGGGGTGTACAGTCGGGTGCTTGTGCGATGGAGCCAAAGAAGACGATGCGGAACTTTGGGGCTGTGTTATTTTTGTTGTTGTTGTTATTTTATTATTTTACGTGTTTTACTTTGAATAATTTCAAACATTTTTAATATTTAACAGTTAAAATTACCAAAATATTCATGCCACGTCAGCTGATGTAACGATTTTTACCTGAAAACTAGGAGCAACCTTGATCATGGAATGGAAGTTCAAGGGGGAGACTGAGTCATTTAAAACTTCAGAGGGCAAACTGAGACGATTTGGAAATCACATGGCATATTTCAACAAATAAGCCTAAAATTTAAGCATATAGAGTCCCGGTAGTGGGTGTGAGTGAAGGTGGTTGAGCTCTATCCTCCTGAGAATCAAAGCATTTGCCCACAAATAAAAGGTGGTTTCTAAATACTGTCAGTTATATTTGAAATTCTGGCCCTTCTTCCAGTCAAAATTACATCTTCCTAATCAAACTTACACCATTAACATGTACGTCAATAACTGCTGCTTGCACTAGGCTCTTCATTCTGGTTTCTTCAAGTTCAAACAGTGATCTGCTGCTTGTCCAAACAACTCTCTGACCTCTTGCAATTCTCTCTCTGCCACCATCAAAACCACATTGACATAGTGATTCAAATATCTAACCCCGGTTTTACATCCTCATATGTAACCTTTTCAGAAATTCGACATTCTGTTGACATGATTGATTGCTTAGGGTATAGAATTTCGACATTCTGTTGACATGATTGATTACTTAGGGTATAGAATCGTCGTGTTTCGATTTTAGGTTCTAAGACCTAAAACCTAAAACCGAAGCGATTAACCAATCCGAGACTATAAACCTAAAGTTCAAGTTCTAAATGACAATTTTGTAGACCCTAAAAACAATCAACTAATAATATCATTAAAACTGAAGAAAACTGAAAATTCTGTGAAATGTGACCAAATGAAAAGACTCATCACCTGCAGCTTCCAGTTGCTTCTCAAGTTGTTGGCCCACAGCATCATTTTCAGCCTCAAGTTGCGCAATCCTCTTCAGCTGAGCTTCCTCTCCCCCCTCAGACAACGGAAGTGCCGCCACCAATGCATCAAACTACACAAAGTAAAGTGTATGTAAACCACGAAATTATTCAAACTAAAATTAATTCATAAAAAATAAATTAGCTGCCACGTCATCGAGTGATTGAAGACCTGCTTAGCTGCCTTCACTAGCTCAGCACTCATCAGCTTGGGTTGCTTCGCGAAATCCGCGTCACTGTCCGCTGCCGGGGTCGGGTTCGGATTCGGAGCCGGAGTCGGCCCAGATCCGGCTTCTGGGTAATTCGGAGAGATTCGGACCGGCGGCGCATCCCTCTGCAGCGTTCCGATGGTAGTGAACGCGATTGTCGCGATTGTATTCACTTTCTCTTGTAATTGGCTGATTGCATCCATCTCGCTCAAATTCGTCCCCAAAACGCAGATCAACAACACTTTGAAGAAGAAGACGACCAGCTAAAACGACGTCGTTGGGCTTTAGTTTCATTCCACATTTCCATCCTCTCACCCGCCAACACGTGGCAGCTCAAGAAGTTTCCTGAACCAAACTGACGGTAATACCCATCCCTCATCAACGACATCAACGACAAACCAAAAATGAAACCGACGAGCAAACGAGACAGTGTGAGAGTCTGAGACTGAGAGAGAGCGAGAGAGATGACGATGGGGACGACGACGACGCAGGCGTACGGTGAGCCGTGGTACTGGGACAACCGCTACGCCAACGAATCAGGGCCGTTCGATTGGTACCAGAAGTACCAATCTTTGGCGCCGCTCATCAATCTCTACGTCCCCCGCCACTCCAACCAGCACCATCGCATCCTCGTCGTCGGTTGCGGCAACTCAGGTAAGCTCTGCCTTTTCCCTGCATCCGCACTTACCTGATCAGATCTCCCGCTGTTTGATCGCTCAAGAGAAATTCATTTGCAAAACGCAGCGTTCAGCGAAGGGATGGCTGATGATGGATACGATGATGTTGTTAGTATTGACATTTCCTCTGTGGTCATCCAAGCTATGCAGGACAAGTACTCTGACCGTCCACACCTCAAATGTAAGTCCTTTATTATTAAAATTTGCTCTCTTTTTTCTACTTATTTATTTATTTTTGCTCAATGTGCTCTGATTTTTTTTTTATAAATAATTTATTAGATTTGCAAATGGATGTTCGAGATCTGAGTGCTTTCCAAACTGATTCCTTTGATGCTGTTGTTGACAAAGGTGCTTCATTTTTAAGATCTCGATTGCACACATATTTGAAACTTTGTTTTTGTGAAATAAATGCTGATTTTGCTTCATGATATGATTTTTTTTTTCAGGAACTCTAGACTCTCTGTTGGTGAGTGAGTGTTACTAATTTATGTAGTGTGTTCTTGCTTCTTCTTTTTTCTTTTGGCTTATGTGATTTGTTGTGCCTAGTGTGGAAGTAATTCGCGACAAAATGCTGCTGAAATGCTTGACGAAGTTTGGAGGTACATTAAAATTATTAGCTGTTAAATGTATTTACCCTAAGCTTTTGATTTTGTTTATTTTCTTGATTTGTTCACCATATATTGAAGCAGTTAATAACAAACTATAGGGTCCTCAAGGATAAAGGAGTCTATATTCTGGTAATGTTGCTTACTCTTGTTCTCTGCCTATGATTTCAATACACCTTCCCCCACCCCTTTTTGTTGTTGTTATTTTTTTTTATGGTTTTTGGTTTTGCATTTCACATTTGGCATGTGGCCATAACTAGTCTCAAACATGCTGCTGCAGATCACATATGGAGCTCCATTGTATCGTTTGCATTTGTTGAGAGAGTCATGCTCGTGGACGATAAAACTCCATGTGATAGGTTGATTAAGTCATACTTACTTTTCTTTTTATTATGTTTGGCAATGAAATTTTTAATGTGGCATTAGTCTGTGTATTATGTATAGCTGTTGATTTTCTCTCTGTCACCATGTATGCAGAGAAACTTGCCTGTGAAGATAAATCAGAACCTCCAATATGGGAGCTGACAAATCCTGTTCCATTGAATGACGATGGAAGCTCAGCGGAGGAATTGCTCGGAAACAATCCTGATGTGCATTATATTTACGTTTGTGCAAAGGTTGGTAGAAACAAATTTCCCCTGTCCTAGCATTTTAGAATATGCTTTTCAGTTGCTTATTACTAAACATAAAACACATGGCTTTCCAGACCAGCTTTTGGGAATCTATGCGTTAGTTTCTTATACACCCAAGCATGTGAGAAGTTTAGTTCTTTAAGATAGGTGTGAGGCGTATATGTTTACTACAATTTCATTACATTTTATTTCCTTTCTGTTGGTCAGGATAATTCTTTAAAGCCCGGCCTTAAGCGTGAAACATCAGTTGATTGAGGAAGATGAGAATCTTCAACCTCTTGCAGAATCTTTTTCCCTTTACCTGCATTGTTGCATGTGTTGAAAGTTGAAACTGATAATTGTAGCTTCTTTTAGTATGTTGTCTTGTCTGTATAATGTTGAACCATAAGCTGAGCATCTAATTGGCATGGGATCTGCAATTCATTTGTTGATATATTGAAGTTATCGTATTGGAACTGATAACAATGTAATGGTGAAGTATTGAGTTTCAACATGATTTTGATACTGGGCAACCTCAAACTACACAGACTCGGGTTTTAGTCTATGGATAAGTTGAGCAAAGCTATGCGTCTGTCCAAAACATTATATCCAAACTACGTTTTGCTGGTAAGTTTTCCAATCCAACCCTTCTCCTCTTACCACCAATCATGAGCAGAAATACTCTTCCAGCTAGTATGACGGTAAATTTGTTGGTTGGAATCTTTCTTACTCGAGATAACTTATCGGTTCGCAAAAGTGAGAAAAACTAACTTAGCAGGACAGGCATCCATCACTGCCCTATTCTGTAACTTCTGCAACGTGCAGTCGGTGGCTGGTGGAATTTATGGCACTCATTGGCTTGTGATATGATCTATACATTGCCCTTCAGTGACTTCTGAAATTTCTGACGGAATTGACAGTGACTTGTTCTTTTTTTTTTTTTTTGGTGGTGCTTTAAGACTTGTTGGTTTGTAACCTACAAGTAAGAGCATGTAATAACCCATGTGAAGAAATTCAAATTAATGAGGAAGGGACCCTCCCACAAGTTCTGTGGTCCAAAAATAATACAATCATTCTTCAATCCATAATCAACAGGTTCCAATGGGATATTTCTATTTTTAGGAGTAGGATATTTCATTCCACAATCAACAGGTTCCAACAGTAAAGCATACTTTTTTTTATGAAAAAAGAAAGTAAAAAAGAATTACCATTTTATTGGTTGAAAATTACTACTTTCTTTTTGTATTTTTGTCAAAGTTAAGAAGGAGAGGGGGGAAAACTCATACACACAGTACCATAGGGGGTTGAACACATAATACAAATTTAATACATTAGAATCACCTAGTAAGCAATATATCAAACCAACGCCCATGAATAACTTGATCATGACTTTTTTTCAAATATAATTATGACATCATAAACCCATACTAAATGAAGAGCTAATGTGGTCTATCTTAATGGAATAGGTCATTGCCTTGCAGACTAGAGATCTCAGAAAGTGACTTCTTTCTTTCTTCATATGTCTATATTATATGAATTCTTAGATTTATTTTTTTCTTTTTCATGATTTGCTTGTGTACGGATGAAGGTGATCAATCTCATATTAATTTATCAACTGCTATTAGTTAGTCTAATTGCATATTTTTTGAAATTAGAATATGTCCAAGTTCGAAACCCCTCACTTTATGAAAATAAATAAAAATCTCGAAATTGATTTGAACAGTCGTGATTAATTAGCAAATCAAATTACTATCAAGTCATTGTTTGTGATACAATTAATTAGATCTGACCAAACCAAGATCAAGTACACACCGTATCGGAGATGATATATTTTGCCGATCAGATACCCATAACAATGCCACGACTATAATTTATTAGTATGAAGAATCTATCTTTTCTGAGCATGGTAACTAACTTCCTTATGATGGCAATTTTCCTCAAAACCCAGAAAAACAAAATCACAATGAAACATGAAGACATGACTCTATTGTATGAATCTAAAAAATCAGAAAAATAAAGTTACCATAAATAAAGCATATTCGATTTTCTTTAATTTAATCTGAAAGTTTTACACCAGAATTATGTATTTTAATGTCTATATCTGTCGTTTTTGTTGAAACCTATTAATCCTCATATCCGTAATTTATTTTAATCCTTGACCAAACCAAGGAATGGTAACTAACTTCCTCAATTTTCCTCAAAACCCAGAAAAACGAATCACAATGCTAAAAAATCAGAAAAATAAAGTTACCATAAATAAAGCATATTCGATTTTCAATAATCTGCTTAAATAAAATTAAATAAATTTACAGAATCTCGCTACAATTAAAAATAAAAATAAATAGATGCAAGCTTAGCTGGCATAAAAGGAAGACGACGTACCACGTCGGATTATAAAATGGAATCTGTTTCGCTGAATCAGTGTAAACACAAAGCATTTACATATTATTGACTTCATTCAATCCCTCTCAATCAATTCTTTTTTATTATTTATTTATTTACTTTTTAGTGCTTTTCACACGCTTCGCTTTCCCTCTCTCCCCCTCCCTCCCTCGCTCTCCATCTCTCTATCTCTATCTCTCTCTCGCTCTCTCTAAAAGGTACGTTTCTTCAACCGAAACCTCCTTCCCCAGCTCTCTCGCTCTCTCTGTGGAGACTGATTGCCTGAAAGCATTTCTCATTTCTTTTTGGTTATTTTTTTCGATTTTATGGTCGTTTTATTTATGAACAGAGTGAATATTTTGTTGATGATCTTTGTAATTCCTGGACTTGGATTTTGCTTTTTGCGTTTTGTTCTGTGGATTGGTGGTAATCACAGTCCCTCGCTCATGAAATCTAGGGTTTATGTGAGGTCGTCATTGGTCGCCCATGGCTGATACCAGAAAATACCTCCCCACTCAGCAACTAGGTCAGCTTTCTCTCCCTCTTCTCATTCCACATCTGTGTATGTTGTATATATATTTTCTTTTCCATATCAAACGCGTTTTTTTATTTTTTTTTTTATTTTTTATATTTCTCGGATTTCAAATCGGATTCTTCAAATTTCGTTTTGTTTTCTCACTCGGTAGTAGTCTTCTTGTCAAGAATGGTATGATTTTTTTCGTGGAAATAATAATTTTGTGTGATCATTTGATTAACACTACATGCATTCGTGTATTACTCTCACTTCCCTTTTGTCATCGCCGGTGGTTTCCTGTTGATGCAAGAATTAGTTTGTATGCATTAACTGAGTTAATAATCCTAGAAAGGAATGTTATTTTGAACACTGAAGTAATATAGGGCCCATATTGCGTAATGCATTGTAAGTGCATTGAGGTTCATCTACTGTTTTTTTCACCAAATTGTGATACTGAAAGTGTTTACGTATTTGCTCCGACTTTTATTCTTCCCCGTACTCATTTTGTGTATTTTAGTTTCAAGATCTTTAAACCTTTTGGTACTTTTGGGAATTTGGCAGACCTTCCCCAGATATTGCAAGAAGCCAAGGAGCGTTGGCTCCGGCCAGCTGAAATTTGTGAAATACTTCGCAACTTTCAGAATTTTGAGTTAACCGCGGATCCGCCCCTCAGGCCTCCAGGTTGTACTTGGCATATTTTTCTGAATTACTACATTTGGTTTATATGTGCTTGATCACTGTGTGTTCTGTCTGAATTTGTTAATTCCATCTTCCTTTAGTTTTGCTGTTATACTTTTTCTGTAAATTGAATTATTTTTCTAATTCAGTAGGAAGTCTGTTTATTAATTTTTGGGAGGTGAGCTTCATTTACTTGTAGAATATGAGGGACAGAAATTGCCATAACAACTATTTTTTGGTGCATGAAACTTTTCTTTCTTTGTTTTCCCCTGGGGTTTCCATGTGCGTTATTTTCTCTTGATGGCTAGGTGTTACAAAACTCTCTGCAAGAAATTCACAATTATGTTCAAAGTACTCACTAATTGCTATGGTTAATTTTAATGATTTGACATGTGGTATATTTGATATGAAAGGGATATTGATTTGTTTAATGATTATTATTTGATATGGGTTAAGATGTGGAACAGTTGGACTGATATGTTCTGTTTTTCATTTGCATATACTGTAGGTATATATACACACAAACACATGTCATTTATTAAATTATATCACTTAATTATTTGCTTATCCTTTTCCCATTCTATGCCCAGAATCATCCGAAATGATGTTTCTTTACTCGTGCACTTGTTACTTCAGCTGAAAAATCAATAGTACACTATTATCCTTTTGACAGAGATGGATCACTGACATTCTTCCTTGGTACATGCAAATGGAATCTAAATGTTCATTTTTCCAGCTGGTTCTTTGTTCCTGTTTGATCGAAAAGCACTCCGGTATTTTCGTAAAGATGGTCACCGCTGGAGGAAGAAAAAGGATGGAAAGACTGTCAAAGAAGCCCATGAAAAGTTGAAGGTGTGCTGTTCAATCTATTATTAGTAAGTACACCTTTAGGGGTTGGTCCTAAGCGATGGAGTTGAGTTGTTGTCTGGTTATTGTCTTTTGTACCTGTATCATCTGTCTTTAGGGGGTCATAGTTTGACAGGCAACACAGATACCACAGAAGTGATGGATCACAATAGGTGCCTGTAAGTTTTCATAGTTCATTTTGTGGGTACAAGGATGGTAAGCACAGAATTGAACTTATTGTAATTTTATGATGTCTCTTTCTAGATTGTCAATGTAAAGGATCAAGGTAAGCAGAGCATATAAGGTCATATGCTATGATTTTAATGCTTTTCAACAGTTCAGAGTCTTTAGACCATTGAATGTCCCTTTAATATATTAATTCTGGATTACTTGACCATCTTTAATTTTTATGTAAAGAGAACTCATATAGAATATACATTTGCACGCATACTTTATGAAATCCAGTGCTGGGTGTTGCAAATGTTTCCTAAATGGTAAATTTGTTGATTCTATCCACTTTGGCAGCCAATGGCCATTAAGGTTCTTTTATCCCCATGTTTTGACATTCTTTTTTATTTAATTTGTTTTTTGGTAGGTTTGTAATGTAAAATAGATTCTTTCGTTTCTTCTCCCTATATCTTCTTCAATATCACTAAATTTGTCTTTCTGGTGCTCAAATCTTTTATGTTTAAGCTCTTTGTTAACACTAGCTATGATTTGACCTTTTCCATTTTGGTACATTGGAAAATTTCTTCCGTAATATTAAGTCACTTCAATTATATTGGCCTATATTGGTACTGCTTAATATTTAGCTTTCTATTGGGTTTTTGACATTTTGTAGGCTGGCAGTGTAGACGTTCTTCATTGTTACTATGCCCATGGGGAGGACAATTCAAATTTTCAACGGCGGAGTTATTGGATGCTTGACATGTGAGTTTTCTGGTCTTGAGGACTAAACATTTAATTTAAAAAGCCTGCAAAATCAAAGTTCGGTCTTTGGGTGGAAAATCTCTGATAGCCTAGATTATGGTTTTCTAAAAGTCTGTTTGAAGCTGCAAATTAGGATATTTAAATTTCTGTGTTCTCAGTATACACTTCAAAGAGGAAGGTTGGGTTGCAGTTATGTTCAAGAAATACAATAACATTTTTTTTGTGCAATTAGTATCTTCTGTTTTCCTTTGTTTGCATATTCGTCTCACTTTTCTCATTCCTTTTCTTGATTTTCAGGCATTTACAGCACATTGTTCTTGTCCATTACAGAAATGTGGGAGAGGTACTGTGTTTTTCTTTGTGTGTGTTGCAGATACTCTCTGTCCTTCCTTCGTCTTTGGTGGAATGATTTAACTTTACTGTCTATGGTATGCTTATTTTCTATGGTGTCCTGTGATGCTTTGCAGGCGTACCAGTCTGGTGTCCCTTGTTTGCTGGCAGATCCAGGGTCACAGGTTGCAAGCCCTCAAAGTGTTTCAGCACCTTTCTCTGCACAGGCAAACTCACCTGCCCCTACAGGTCAAACATCTTTTGCTTCAAGTCCAAACAGAGTTGACTGGAATGGAAAAACATTGTCTACAGAGTTTGAGGATGTGGATTCTGGGGGAGATGCAGGAACTTCATCTGTTGCCCAAACTATGTTTGGTTCCATATTGCATAATGCTTCTCTTCGTTCACAAGTTGGAGGTAAAATGCATAGCCACAGATGCCATTTCGTTTATGTTTAATTCGTTGAAACTGTTTTGAACATTTCTTTTAAGTCCAATATATTTTTTCTAATTTTGGTTCCGTTTTGCATAATATTTTTTATTCTTTTACACAGTACCTCTGGACCTACTGCCGTTCCATTCAGTTTCTAATTTTGGTAAAAATATTTTAACAAATTCTGGTTTGGTTGTCCAAACACATTTTACTCTGTCTCTGGCTTTTTAAGAGTAACTTGCACTATCCATTTGATCATACTCTGCTTCCTTATGTTTTGGCATCTCTCAGTTTTTCCCTTCTCATTTTAGTTGTTTTTCCTTTTCCCAATATATAGATGGACTTTATTGAGTAATGGTATCTTTTTACACATACAAAAGTCATATTTGTTTCAGTGATTGATGTCTTTTGCAATAATGTCTCCAAAAATTAAAATATGTGACCAGGTCTCTCTGGTGCTTTTCAGGATTTCCTGAGTCATTCAGGGATCCCCTTAGTTCGTGGTATGCTGGACCTAAATTCGCTCATGGTGCTGGTTCATCTATCTGGAATGGAATGGATAGCTCAACAAGAAATGAGCGCAGCATGCATGACCAAAACCTTTTTGTTGAAGCACCAAACAGAGCTGACTTCATAACTCATAAGCTAACAGATGCTAGATTAGATGTTGATTGTAGAGTCAACAATGTAACTTGTGTAGATAAGTTGACCACTGAAATAGATGTCCAGGTTGCCACAGCATCTTCTCAGAGAGAAGCGCAGGTCTGTTTCTACAGTCACTTTTCTATGCATTTTTTCTTTCCAATTTTCTCTTTCTAATTTAATTTTATTTTCTAGTAAATGTTATAAAAACATGGTGAATTTTCATTTCAATACTCTTTTTGGTAATCCAGAATTTTTCTTTCTGTTCATGCCCTGTTTTTGTTTTTGAAAGAAAAAATGATAGCTGATATTACAACCTTCAGTAAATTATCATGTTTTGAAGAAAAAAGGAGACCAGAGTCATACTGATATTTCAGTTCGGATATCCTATTTAACTTCAACTTATAATAAATGAAGTTATGAAAGTTTATTTAATCCTACCACGATAGTTCACGTTGTGGGGTAGGTGGACTATCTTTTCCTGATTCCACAGATCATTTTCATATCAGGTAACTTATTTTAGAATGCTATTTTGTGCAATTTGGGATGTATTTGAAGTTGATGACAAGTTCAGTCATGCAGGCTTTTCCCTCTTTCTTCATGTAGTAATTGATGTGATGTATAAGCATTTGTTGTCATATGTCATGGAAAAATTATAATACTAATCTGCATGTTCTCTGTTAGGTTGTTTTTGAAACCCAAGTATCAGATTGTTTAAAATTCTTTTTCTTTTAGTTTGTTTTGCTAATGCAATTTATTTACTTGGTTCTTTTTAGTTAGGTTTCCTGTGGTGTGAATCTACTTACTGGTACGTGGACCTCCTTGCAGGTGTCAAAGGAGCATGACTTTAATGTATTTCACCCTCAGGTTCAAGATTATTCTGATCCTCAAGTGGTTGTCAATTCTTCCAACCAAGTTGAAGAGAACTCTAGAGATGGTGGCATGCGCAATGCCGAATCAGTAGAGCTTAAGAAACTTGACAGCTTTGGGAGATGGATGGATAAAGAAATTGGTGTGGATTGTGATGATTCCTTGATGGCTTCTGACTCTGGCAATTACTGGAGTCCACTTGATGCAGAGAATGGTGATAAGGAAGTATCCAGTTTATCACATCATATGCATCTGGATATAGAATCACTTGGCCCCTCTCTTTCCCAAGAACAACTATTTTCTATTCATGATTTTTCGCCAGATTGGGCTTATTCAGAAACTGAAACAAAGGTATGTATACACAGCTAATAGAGTTTGTATTTTGTCATACCTTATTATTATAATAATAAATATACACATACGTGGACATTTGTTCTTGTTGTAATATATGTTGATCCTCAGTTTTTTCCTCTCTCCCCTTTTCAGGTTTTAATAGTTGGTAGTTTTCTGGGAAGCAAGAAGCATACCACTGAGACTAAGTGGGGATGCATGTTTGGTGAAATAGAAGTTTCTGCTGAAGTTCTGTCTAATAATGTCATTCGATGTCAAACTCCATTACATGCTCCTGGGTGTGTTCCATTCTATGTGACCTGCAGAAATAGGTTAGCCTGCAGTGAGGTGAGGGAGTTTGAATATCGAGAGAAACCCATTGGAAACACTTCAAAAGATGATGAATTGCGCTTTCAGATACGTCTAGCAAAACTCTTGAGCTTGGGCTCAGAGAGGAAGTGGTTGGAATGTACTGCTCTAGATTGTGATCAATGTAAGCTCAAAAGTTCCATATTTTCAATGAGAAACAACAGAGAAAGTGATTGGGAAAGAATTGATGGGGCTTCTGTGGCATGCAAAAGTGATCACTTGACCCATAGAGATGTCTTGATTCAGAATTTGTTAAAGGATAGACTTTGTGAATGGCTAGTCTGTAAAGTTCATGAAGGAGGCAAAGGACCACATGTTCTGGATAATGAAGGCCAAGGTGTTCTACATTTGACTGCTGCTCTTGGTTATGAGTGGGCCATGGGTCCAATAATTGCTTCTGGCATTAGTCCCAATTTCAGAGATGCTCGCGGAAGAACAGGGCTTCACTGGGCATCATATTTTGGAAGGTATAGTTGCTGCTCTTATAGATCCTTCTCTTTTTTATGTTCAGTATTATCGTCGGTTGTATTTTTGTATTTGGGGATTAGTTTAACTTCAAATTCTCCATTTCTAGAGAGGAAACTGTCATCGCATTGCTTAGATTGGGTGGCGCGCCAGGTGCAGTCAAGGACCCAACGTCAGCATTTCCTGGTGGACAAACTGCTGCTGATCTAGCCTCGAGTAGAGGGCATAAAGGGATTGCTGGATATTTGGCCGAAGCAGATTTAACCAGTCACCTAGAGACGTTGACCATGAATGAGAACATAGTGAACAATGTTGCTGCAACGATTGCAGCTGAGAAGGCCATTGAGACTGCTGAAGTTATCGCAACTGATGTGGTAGTAGATGAGCAATACTCTCTCAAAAGCTCTATGGCAGCTGTTAGGAAATCAGCTCATGCGGCTGCTCTAATTCAAGAAGCTTTCCGGACTCGTTCATTCCGTCAGAGACAGTTAACTAAGAGCGGAACTGATGTTTCTGAAGTTCAGTCTCATGACCTAATTGCACGTCGTTCCTTGAAGAGAGTCCAAAAGTTTGCTCACTACGAAGATTATCTCCATGTTGCAGCAGCTCTGAAGATCCAACAAAACTATCGTGGATGGAAGGGAAGAAAAGATTTTTTGAAGATACGTGACCGTATTGTTAAAATTCAGGTACCTCCTTGCATATGTTATCGATAACTTTGTTGTTTTTTTTGTTTTTTTTTAAACTGTGACCATTTTTTTTTAATTGGGACTTGGGTTGTACCTTATCTGAAGTATTGATTCTGCTTATCACTTTTAGGCTCATGTAAGGGGACATCAGGTTCGGAAGAATTACAAAAAAGTTGTGTGGTCTGTTGGTATATTGGAAAAAGTAATACTGCGTTGGAGGCGAAAAGGAGCTGGTTTGCGAGGATTTCGGGTGGAAAAAGCTATTGAAGATGTATCCTCGGAGGTCAAGAAAAACGATGACTATGAATTTCTTAGTGTCGGGCGGAAGCAGAAATATGCTGGAGTTGAGAAAGCTCTTTCAAGGGTAAGGTCCATGGCTCGTCAGCCTGAAGCGCGTGAACAATATATGAGGCTACTTTCAAAGTTTGAAAAGCTTAAGGTAATATTTCATTCTATTTGCATTTATCAAAAGAATAAATTTGCATCTGTTTTTTCTTCAACATAAACTACCATGAGTATTTTTCATGTTGCTGTAAGTATAAGATAAATCTTCAAAAGTCAAAATGTGGGGGAACAGGTCTTGCTACAAAAGCGGGTTTTCAGGAATAAGTTCTCCAAACTCGATTGTTTGGAAAGAAAATAAAAAATATTCGATCATTGTTCTTTCATTTGCTTTATGTGCAATTGCATAGTTTATTATTCGATCATTCACGCCTATTGTGTTATCAACCAGATGGCTGATGGGGAGAGCCCTGCGTCCAACCAAATTGAAAGTTCCGACGAAAGAGTGTTAGATGAGGTTCTGCTTGCACTCACCGAAGGTCAATGATCAACTTTACACCATGTCAAGTAATTTTATGGAAGCAAAGCTACCCATAATATTTTTGCCTGTAAGTAAACGTCCGCCATGATTTTTACTTTGTCAAGAACACAACAGAAAGGGAGGAGAAAAGGGGAAAAGGCAGAATTGTATATGGCTCAGATTCTCTCTTTTTTCTTCGACTTAACCAGTAGTTCAAATTTTATCTGACGTAGTTCATAGGGTAATGAAAAGGTGGGGCAGCTCATATTCAAAATTTGACAACAGTTGGACAAAAGTTTAGTTACCAGTGGAGCTATATTTTACAGTTACCTCAGCTTTCTTTTATCAATTGACCACTAGCTTCATATTTGTTTTGTTTGTTTTCCGCATCAAGATATCAAACTATTTGACCGTCCGCGTAATATTTTTTCACACGTGATAAAATAGCACAACAAAATATGCATATACGAGTCGGAGTGATACACTCACGAGTGTAAAGGAACAAAACTATTTGACAAAGGGCTTGCCTGACACTTCTTCGTAATTATCTGCAAAATAGAATCAACTGTTTAAAATATTTATCTGATAATTATATTCACAAATATTATTTTTAAAGAATGTTCTGTTTCCCGACCAACCAAAAAACAAATTGTTCTGTTTTGGTATCAACCTACACAAAAACACACGAGTTGAACCCACGACTCATCCAAGCTACGTGCTTTATAGACATCAAAATAATGCCAGACAACAGGAATTTTGCAGAAGCATTTGACTCCATCCAGACTTAAATCTTCTGCTTCCCGTGGGCCAATATTATGAATTACCAAAATGAAGAATGTCTGAGTTCAATCTTTTCATGCACCATCCATTCACAAAAAAATCACTCACCTATAATATATAAATCTGTTTCTAACGCGACAAGCGTTTGTCACGTGGATGACCGCCACCTGCAGATTTGAAGTACTGGGCAAGTTCACCATTCACTCGAGAAAGATGCTTCTCAGACTGTTCCAGCCTCTTGGTGAAATCAATTTCATGCAATTTCAACGAGCTATTATTCTGTTGATCAAGAAACACAAGTTTAAAAAAATTAGAAAAATTAAAAAAGTTACCAGCGTGGTGAAAAACCCAAATTCACGTGGAAACAAACAGAAAACATGCCTTGGGCTTGGATGTATGTGGATGTTGAATTGGCTGGTGTATGGTTGGTGTTCCAAGAATTGTTTTTACCATTTCATCCAGTTCCGCCACTCTCCTCTTTAAATTGGTCTTATCCACCTTCAACATCTCGTTCTGTGCAGAAAGCAACTGATCCCTGTCTTGGAGTTGTTGCACAGTCATCTGGGCAGCCACTATATCCCCCTCCTTTTTATTTATTTCGGATATGCAACTACAGTAGCAAAATTTAAAAGAAGAAATGATGAACATAGTGACATGAGTTCATAGAAATAAAATATACCAAATGTGAGCATTTTGCGTAATGAAATGAAACTTACTTGTGATTTGGACAATATCCTCTCTTTTTCCACAACTTTCCCATTTTTTTTAATTACAATTTCGTCTACAGAACTAATTTTTAGCATATTGCTTGCTGATTGATTGTTTTTTATTGCTGTTAAAAGATCAATCGTACGGCAATTGGATCAATTATAAGTTTGATTTTTGGAGGTTGCATAAATTGTAATCACAAGGAAACAAAATCAAATTGGATAAAAAGATGTGATGGCAAGTGTCTAACCTCTGTCTTTCCTCCATTAGATCAGTTATCTGCTTCCTTAAGTTGAGAATTTCTTGCTCCTAAAATGATGCCAAGATCAATAAGTTAGGTCCACAGAAAACATAAAAAAGGGAAGACAAATATTCAAATAAAAAGAAAATCTGCGGTACGAACCTTTTCTTGGAATTCTTCTGTTTGCTGATGAGCCTCTTCTACTAACTTTTGAACCTGGTACTGCTCTATCAAGTTCTAGATGATACCAAAAGAAGTGAAACAAATGAGAATTGTGGCTGTGCAATTGTCATGCTTGAAAGTGACAGTCTGAAACTTACTGCATAGTTGGTCATGTCCATTTTGACACCAAGTAAATCCCGAATGACGTCATGTGTCATGCTTTCTGCTGCAGCCAGCCTAGTGTTCAGCAAACATACCTGAGAGCAAGTTTCAATAAAATCAAATACTCTTCTAATGTTTAACAATTGTTTCTACAAAAGCATTCGAGAAAGGGAAACTAAGCAAAAAGGGCACTTAACCTCCTTCTGCCGACTGGCTGCAAGTGCCTCTAGTTCTTCAATGCGATGCCTTGCTATAGACAATTCCTGTTCCTTCTCCGTATTCATCTGCTGAACCAAACTTGAAATGCATCTGAATGGTGAGCTGGAGCCCCTTGTCCTCATTGAGCTCCTCTCAGATTTTTCTAATGCCGCAGCTGTTGATGCTGAATCTGTCTTATCTGCTTTTACTTCACAAACCATGGCCTCAAGAGTCTTGTACTGTTCAAAAGGTCGTGCAATGTCAAGATTTAGGTCATTTACAATTATGCATATATCCATTCACGATTAACAAAATTATTCCGAACCCTTCTTTCCCTTTTTTCACCAATAAAAGTTCAGCTATTTCAGTATTAATAATAGCATAGAAAATGTTTAAGGATCTATCGAATGGTGATAGTAATTTTAGTATATGTACCTTCTGTTGGTACTGTGACGTCTGGGCTTCAGCATGCAACACGAGTTCAGAGTTGTATTCTTTGTATTGTTTGATCTTCAAGATTTATGCACAAATTTTCAAACTTTATTTCTTAGAAGACAAATACAAGATAATTTAAGGTACAATGTTGAAAAAGACAACTAACATAAAAAATAAAAATAAAAACCACCAGCAAGACAGGATCTCACCTCTTTATCCTGTTCTGCTCTTTCCTCTTCAAGAAGCTTTATCTTATTATGAGCCTCATGAAGTTCCAGTAGCCTACTCTGCAGTTGCCTGTATCAAAATTATTTCTTTAAATTTAAGGTAAATTAAAAGCAGAAAAATAGAATTTATATGAGAAAGCAAGCGATACCTAGAAATCAGATTTTCAGCTTGTTCAGAATTCATGTTTTCTGAGTCCGCATTTTCACCGAAATTTTCAACTGTTAACAGTCTGTGTCTTAAAGCTTGTAGCTCCAGCTCTAGTGCATCTCTGATCAACCGATGCCTTTCTACCTCGTCATTCATCTCATATACCTAAGAGAAGGAACGATTTTGGGAATTGAAACCAATAGCCAAAAGACATCAATAACCGCTCTAATCCCTCGCTTACCAATAAAAGGCATACTTGGCCAAATGTTTGCATGTAAGAAATTTGATTGTAAAACAGCGAGACTATTGATACTGGCACTCCATTGATGTTCATGTGTTAAATACAGAGACAAAAAGCCCAGGGAGCTAACCTTCTTTTCCAGTACATTGATGGTACATTCCAGCTCCTCAACAGAGCGTTCTAATATTTTAACCTCCTCTTCCTTTTGTTCGGCATACATCTTACTTGCCTCAGATTCCTAGAAATATTAGTACAAAATAAGAGCAATCCACCTGCAATTATAACTATGCTATCAAATGAACAAAAAAAAAACCTGAAGAGCATACCTGGCGAGCTTCAATAGAGATAGCCTCATGTTCATCAGATACTGCATATGCCATCTCAAGTTTATCGTTCAGGGACGCAACTTCTTCAAGAAGTCCGTCTCTCTCGCTGATGACCCTTCTCAACTCATCCTCGATACCTTCAACTTGACAGAGTAATTTTGTTTCCATTGAAGAAGTCAAATGAAGAATTTCTTTTTCCAAACCTTTCACCACTTCCTTCTGCTCTTCCAGTTGTTCATTGGCTTCAGAATTTTTGCGATAGAGATCATTTAGAAGCACTTTCAACTCAAAATTTTGCTCTGAAAGAGTATTGATTGTATCTTTGGCCTGCTCAAGATTAGAATTTGATAAAAGCAGAACCCTTTCAGTATCAGTAAGATGATCCTCGAGCTTTTTATGTTGAAACAGCGTGTCATCAAGCTGGCATGTTTTTATTTTTAGTTCATTCTGAATTTGGCTCAAAGATTTTATCAGCTTTTCAGTTTCATCCTTTATATCCATTGTGTTGGATGCTGATTCCTGCAACATTCTAAAATCAAAATGCAAGCCCTCCAGTAGAGCATCTTTCCGTTGCAGTTCTTCCTTCAGTGATAAATTCTCATGCATCAAACTATCACGGGACAAACTGAGCTCACCAGCTTTCAAATTTGTGACTCCACTTCGATCATTATCGTCTTTGGAGATGTTACTAGTAAGTGCAATGTCATCCTCACAATTTGACCAGATTTTTTGTTGTTTGTTTGTAATTGAAAGGCCTTCTTGCTGTTGGCTGGAGCAGAAACCACTTCCAACGTTAAAGCATGGTACTTTGTGGATCAGCTCTCCTGTGAGACACTGATGAAGGACAAATATGGCAAATTTTTTCTCCAATGTCTCAGCGCATATTTCTTCTAGTAATGATCTTGATTTGCTAATGAAGCAGTGTATCTCCCTTCCCATAGAAAAAGTGTCAGCATATAATACTTTGAACCTGTCCTCCACTTCACTTTTTAATTGCATAAAACACTCTTCAAGCAAAGACAATGATTTTGCTATCTCCACCAAATTATAACGAGATTGATCCTGCAGTAGTTCATTCTCTCTTTCTTTCAAACGTACTGAATTTTTGAGATGTTCAACTTCTTCAATAAAGCTTGCTTTCTCTAACATCAGTTCCTCACCAGTTTGTTTCCACAGACCAGTCAATTCTTTTGCATTTTCATTTGCTTCCATCAAGGCATTTAACATAACATCAGCTTCTTTTATTGTTGCATGCGCTTCTTCAAATTTGGTTAAGAAGCTACTAGCAAAATCACTCTTCTCATCAGAAACTACCTGCACATCACAAAAGTGTTACACAAAGTATAACGGTGATTTAGCTGACTTAGTCTCTTATTTAGAAAAGATTGATTATGACAGTGCTACTATTAATCCTTTCTAACATATAGTTGCCTCACAAATTTACAATGCAAGAATTGGATGATCTGAGAAAAAATTTGTTTTACCTTTTTTGTAGCATGACAACCATAAGAACTCTCCGTCCCTGACTCAAACAATGGAACAAGTTGTTTCAGCCCTGCATACAATATGAGCTGATTAAGTCCATGATCAAATTATGTTTCTGATTGTTAAAAGTGTAAGATACTCGGTAAAGAATATACCAGCTGGTTGAGAACAACCTCCAATGTCCAACTCGCTAATGAGTGTGGCTAGCCTAACATATAGTTTGTTGAAAGCATCAAGTGCCATCTCTAATTCTTTTTTCAGGCAGAATGTTGCTCCTTTAGAGTCCGTGAAAGTTTTTAAGACCCACTTTGACTCTTCTGGATCTTGATCAGCAGACTGAAGTACTGAGCCTTCTTTAACTTTCAGGTCCCCCGTTTGCCCTTCTAGTGCCCACAATTTGTTTCCAGAAGCAAAACTTTCGGTTGAAGAATCACAGCTTGACGTAGTACTATCAGTACTCCATTCATCTTCATCTTCTAAACTTTTGTCTGCTGAAGGGCAATCATGCACATTTACTTTTGTGTAAATGAAATCTTCAGTAATTTTCAATCTACCATTTGCTACAGTGAGCTCATTTTTTATTTCAAGAATCATGTGATAAATATCTTTAGACTTCAGATACTTGTGTGCTTCTAATGATAGCGACTCAACTGTACAAAACTGAGAAACTTTGGAATGCTCTCTTAACTCCATATATTTCTTCCTCATTTCACGAAGTTCACTTACCATGTTTTGAACCAACTCCTTGTATTCATCAGAAACTTCACTTATGTTGGTCTCAAGCGCCACTATGTGCATTTCTGTATCTGCATAAAATGCTTCGATAGCATTCTCATACTCCAATATTCTTAACCTGGCCAACTCAAGTTCAGTATCTTCTTGTCCTAAAGCATTTACTTTTGTGTCAGAACTTTTCTGGCTGGCCATTCCGGCTGGTGTACCTAGTATTGAGATGGGAATGTTTCTCTCTGTTTTATCTGTTGCCTTCTGATCCATAAGCCATTTTATTACCAGGAATGCAGCATTGGCACAATTTTCTGCTTCTTTGATCTGAATTTCCTTGAATATAAGTTTCCTCTCTAGCATCTCTACCATGTTGGTCTGTTCATCCAACCGCATGCAGAAGGAAATTTCCTCTTTGGTTTCATCATTATCTAGATGTTGGAGTTCACTTAAAACAATTGCTGCTCCCTTCAAGGAACTTAACTTCTCTCCCATTTCTGTTACCATCTTTTGCGCATCTTCCAAACTCTTTTGAAGTAGTTCAATTGTTTCTTCCTTTTCCATGCAAACTTTGGCAGCCCTCTGGACATCTTCACTAATACAAACATTAGCTTGAGGAAATGAACAAGCAATACTTTCTATTTGGCTGGAGGCATTTTTTAGGGATCTAGAACCATCTAGGAGGAATCTTGTTAGTTCAAAGGTTGCCTTTTCCCACTCCACACTCAGTGACCTTATCTCGTCCTCTTTAGCTGCAATGGTGTTTTTCAGTACCTTATTTTCCTGAATCATGCAGTGTAATCTCTCATCAAGTTCAAACTGAAGGGCAGCAACCTCTTCCTGTAAATGAAGAATTGTGTTTGCTGTCTCCATCTCAACCTGTTCACAGACTATTTCTGTCTGTTTCTGGTGAGACAACTGTAATAGCCGATCCTCTTGAAAGTGGCTATTGAGTAATCTGACCTCCTCCAGGTCCTTAACCATTTTGTCCAATTTAGCTTGCAAAGCCTTCCTCTCAACGTCTTCACTGATCTCCATAATACATTTGTTTTCCTTATGTAAATCACCTGATTTCAGATAATGACGTTCATGTTTCACCTCCGATTGGATTTCTATTTTGTCGTTGTTGCTTGATATGTACATGCCTCTGCAGCATTCCTCCTGCATGTGATGTAAAACAGTTACTAAATGAACCTGCAACAATCTAGCATCCATTTACTGTTTTTTTAGTATCATCACCAGCATTTTGGTCAACATGAATCACATTATTCTGTACAACCCCATCATCTACCTGGGAGTAAGATGCCGTTTCATCTCCAGAGTCACTCCCCATAGATAGGGTTTCAACCTGCAAAGTGATGGCCATTTGTAGATTTGATTAAAAAAGAACGAAAAGAACAGTACGTGATGTCTATGTAAAGCTTGAATCTATTTAAAACTAGTTGGTTTCTGTCTGGTACAAATTTTTTCCCTCTTCCATGGATATTTTCTGTTTTCTTTTTAGTAAAATGAAGTATGCAAGAATGGAAGTGGTAACTTCTCCATGAATTACCTTGGACAGTGCAACACACCGTGATTTCATGGCATATAGCACAGAAAATGAACTGGGATATAGCAACGACGAACAAAAATATGTACAATTGAAAAGAATTCCAGTTTTTAACTGATGTTCACCTCTGTAAATTAATTGGACATTTGGCAGGAAACAGCATGATATATTCACTTACCATCGAATACTTATCTGATTGCCTGAATTCCTCAGTATCCTTGGAGAAAGAATCTCTTGCCTGCAAGTATATAAAGATTGTTAATAAACTACAGACAAAGCTTACAAAATTGTTTAAGCAATGCTAGGTAGTTTATTAGTTACACTTACAGAACCGGAGGCAGCTTGACTGGAGTTCATATACTTTTGAAATTCTAGTTGTAGTTCATCTACTTCCCTGCAGACATGAAATCATAAATAAGCAACATGGGAGTTGTCAACCTAACCCAAACAATGCAAGAAATTTGCCTTCACATACTCAATATGATGATCAGGTTTAAATTGTATTAATAGCATAAAAAGTAATTAGTCAAACACAATACATCAATGGCTATGCAAGACGGTAAATTATGGATAGAATGTCCACATATATGGCTATCAATTACTGACATCATCCATATTTTATCATGTGGAGGAATAACGGTGAGATAGTCCTCTGGGCCCTAGGTTGTTTGGTATCCAGGGAAAAAGAGTGGGACTAAAGTGGAAATTCAAGGAGTGTACATAAACTAGTAAACTTAAAAGAAAATAAAGCAGCTAATAAATGCACTGTCATATGCTAGCCCCAGTATAACTAATACAAATTTGAGGGCAGTTTGTTGCAGTAACTAATAAAACATGTGTAAGTGTATATTGTTAAAGAAAAAAATACCTGATCAATTTAGAATTCATGTTCCTGCAATCTTCCAATTCCTTTATGGTATCACTATTCTGCACTCTTGAAAATACACACATTAAGATTTGGAGGTCCCTAGAAGGGGAGATGTATCATTTTTATAGGAAAAAATTTACATTTAACACATAACGTAACTAACCAAAAAGTGTTTTCCGACCTGATTTTCATTTTCTGTTGAGAATGGAAGCTTTCCTTGAAGTATATCCAGAAGCTGCACATGAAACATGCTTTAGATAGCCACCTTAGAGTGCATGAGACAATTTAGGAAGGAGGAGGAGGAGACTTTTATGGACCTGATTGCGTAGTTCTGATACTTCAGCTAGCAATGTTTCTCTCTCTCCATGTTCATAAAACTTTTGGTACCTGGCATGAAGAATACAAAATGAGGCAATGGCATCCAGAAAGGGGGAAAAGAGCAATCATCTACAACATTGAACCATGTGGAGTTTACAATTTAAGTTGCTCAAGAAGTCTACAGTTCTCCACAGAATATCTGGTCAATTCTGGATTGCTTTCAAATCTTGCTTGCAGCAGCTGAATCTCTTCAAGTAAAGCCTTGTTCTCCTCCATGAGATACTTCTCAGCCGACAGCATTCCATCGGTCAACAATTCAAGTCGTTTAATTTTTTCCTCACGAAACCTTAGCATCATTTTAGCATGTCCAGCATCCTCCTCACTTTGGCAAACCTACAGAAATGCCACAGCAAAAATAAACCACTAAACATGGTGCTATTTTATGCAATTAAGAGTTATAAAATAATCAAGAACTTTATAGATAGGGGAAACTAAATAACTACTTGTTGTAACAATACGCACCAAGCGGTTCATGTCTTCAATTTCAGCCACCAACTTCTGGACTGCACTGTCTGCCATCTTTTCCCTCCTTAAAGCACCAACTAAGATGGTATCCATGCATTTCATCTGTTAAGTTTGTATTAGAACTTGTTACCATAATTGCATCATGCAATTTCTGAGGTGGAGGAAACAATTTTTTTGTGGAAAATCAAAATACCTTCTTGTTTCTGATACTTGGTAACTTAAGATTATCAGTTGGCATTTTATCTTCCAGAGAGTCATCATATTCCTCAGGCAACTTATTGAATCTAGGTTCTTCAATACTTGGCACGCCACTTGATGAAGACCATGAGATATTATGGTGCTTCATTAGGAAGGACAACTGGCCCTGTAAGGGTTCGAAAATGCTTTAGTTCTACCATCTAGGAAATGTCAAAGGTAAAACTTCCACAAGCATGCAAATATATCCCATGCCTTTAGCTGTTGGATTTGTTGCTGAAGTGCAGTTATGTCACCTGAAGCATCTTCATTCACTTTAGCCTGGAAAAAGATGGAAAATTAAGTAAACCACTAAGAAGAAAATGTGAGCACGTGTGTGTGTGTGCGTCAGTGTACCAGATAAGTACATTGTTCTGGATAAGTTTGGCACGCTGGGCAAACTTCAAAGTGCTGAGTGTCTCATTTGCAGAACTACAAGGAAAGCAAAGGTCAGTTTAAGGAAATAAATGGAAAAGAAAGAAGAAAAAAACATAAATTAATCTAGAACTAGGAAAGAATCAACACAAACCAAATAGATGGGCTGACATTGGCAATTATAGTTGTTTTTGAGTTCCCACCCAGAGAATCCTGCATCCCAAAGTTGTAGGCCAAGTAAGTTCTGTATTAACATGCACTAAAAGCGCAAGTATGCACATTATTATGAAGTTTCATGAAACCTCTTGGGCTCCAGAGCTTTTGGTGTCTAACCTGAAGCAGAAACGTAAGTCTTGAATCTCTATAAGGAACATGTCTATGTTTCCCATGTGCTAAATCAACTAAAGACATTATCACCAACCTAAAACCACAGTGTAATACAGGTGAGTAATACAGGTCAACCAACTGAAAAACCAAACTCAAATCTGACTGGCACTAAAGGCATATAAGTTTAATGCAACCAGGTGCAAATGGATCAGTTCTTATATGTATTTCTAGAAACAACACTAATCAACAATTGGCATTTGAAACAGATTTCAAAATAATTACCCAAGAGTTGATAATGATTTGTTAATATTTGCTGCTTCTTTCAAACGATCTCCCTCTGCACCAGAGCTTTTCTGCCTAAATTAATAAGCAAGTTAGGGCATAGGCCTTGAACAAAAAATTAAAACCGAAAAAATGTGGGATATAAAGATGGTAGTTACCTTTCCGAACCAGCTAAATCTACTAAGTTCAACCTTGCAAACCTAAAATGGGTCATGGAATCTTTTTCCCAACGGCTTTCAATGATACAAGTGAAAACACTGTGGGACCGGCTGCTCTCACTGTTCATGTGTGTTGCCGCCATTTTTCTGTTTGAAGCACCCTAAGAAAATAAATATATAGAAATCATATTCACGCCCTAATATGTAATTAAATGTAGGTAAGATAAATTTTATCATAAAGTACCACCTGTAACAGAAGCTTGACAACATCATTAACATCCCTCACATTATATTCTGTAAGGTTTTCAACATATACCCCTTTCTTCAGGTCCTCCCTGAGCTACAATAGGGAAGTAAGATTTACTTAATGCTCAAAAGAACAATGTTTAAGTGGAGCATCCAGCATGAACATTTAAAAAGGTATCAATTACTTGTAGATTAGTTGATGAAGGCTCCAAGAGATCTGTTATCTGCTCATTGTAAATCTCAAGAAAGGAGCATTTGCAGCTGTACTTCAACTGTTCCTCTGTCCTGCTCTCCTCTTCCTGCACATATGAATTATAGTAAGACATCCAATTAAAAGAAAAGAACAGCCCAGAAGACTATATTGATTCAATTCAGAGGCGTAGTCGTGAAAGATATCAATAATGTGAACAGCGCACCACTCTGATCCTCTTAAACAAATATTCGAAAATGCGTGGAGTAATCCCACAATCTTCATTGAGCTGTCCTTCAACCTCATATATTTCACCCATCATTGTGTACGTTTTGCCACTGCCCGTCTGCAAATAAACAACTTAGACTGTAACTTGCTAACCAAAAAACATGAAAACCACACCACACACCAAACTATTTAACTTCTCAGTAAAAGTACCTGACCATAAGCAAACATGCAGCTATTATAACCAGACAAGCAATTCTCCACCATGGGCAACCCAGCAACTTTGAACAGCTTTTCCTGCAGCAAACTCAAGCAAGACACCAAAATGGGCTTCCACTCAATTGAGCTTAATATGGTTTCATACAACCCAATAAAATAAAAATTAGGTCTATCTCTCCATTCTTCTAAGTAATCTAATAATACTTTATAATCATGTTCTTTTTTCATAACCATATATTAAAACCAAACCTGTGATATTGTCTCGCATGCAATATGATCAAATGTGAATCTGGTTTCAGGATGACCATGCCACACCAAAGTCTTGGCGCTTTCCTGCTTCAAACACCCACCGTGCCCTTGCGAAGCCCTCTCTATATTACTCAATGGCCGAATTCGAATCAGCACCTGAACTCAAAACCAATCAAACCAATCAAATCCACAAAAATCAATTCTATTCAACATTTACCAAAGCAGAATTAGTCCCCGAACCTGCACATTGTGATCAGTCCAGAACGACGAATCTTCGGCGAGCTCGAAATGTGGAACCTGAGTTAAAACCTCTGAATTCACCACCGAAATCTCCCGGGAGATTCTAGAACAACTCCCTGCTCTGCCTCCATTGTACTGTGGAGCTTTGCTTCCTGTACAAACTGCTCCACCAATCGAAGCTCTCGAGCCGTTCCTCGCCGGAGTGCTTTGCGCTGAGTTTGGCTCCGAGTGCGCCTTCCCTCCGCGACCTGAAACCCTAGGAGTTCCATAGCTGAGACCGCCATTTCCAGCTCTGTCCGGGGCTTCAAGTTTTCTATCCGATAAAGAATACCGACCAGATCGAATTGCTTCAAACTTCGGTTGTGAATCGAAATCGAGTTCATGAAGCTCCTTTTGCAGCTGAGCTGGATCTGCTATGCTGTTTAGAGGTGTTCTAGGAGGAGGAAAATGGATTTGGTTCGACGAGGCTTCGAACTCGTTCTCGTTCGGTTCAGATTGTGAGTTCTTCGAAACGTTTCGAGGCGGGAATCGAACAGTTGAGCTCTCTTTCGACATGGTGAGCTCGGAGGTTGAGTAAAACAAATAGGCTGTTGCTTTTGTTCCCGAATTAGAAACAGAGTTTTGAATCCATAATTCAATCCATGCGAGGAAGAAGAAGAAGAAAACGATGACGTTTTAGGTGAAATTGTGGTTTTCTTTGGCTGTGGGGAATGAGAGGGGTGCGTTGAGATTTGAGTGGAAAGTGTCAGACTGTTGGGAAGTTTGAATGGTATAGCTCAGTGATAACAGGCCCGCCCGTTTTTTCAACTTGAATTGTTAGCGGGGACGCTCCTGCACTCTTTGTATTTTTAAATTGACCCCACATGTACATTGAAATTGTATACAACGCCATCTGGAGTGATGTCGTTTTGGGTCATATCATAACCCAACTTTCTTAATTTATAGGGAGATTCACTATTATACACAATATAGGAGCCTAAATTATAAGAAAACCCTATATAAAATGAATTTTAGAAACACACTAAAAGCTCATTTATAATATATTAAAAAAAACCTTTTAACTTATTTTAAATTACAAAACTGCCATTGATTTTTTAAAACAAGCTCAACTCAAAAACCTCATAAAAAAGCCCAAAACACTCAATAGATATTAAAGTAATTTAATAATCAAAATTAAATTCAATAGGGCCAGTTGTCATTTTTTGGGTTTTTTTTAGGTTTGTTTATAGAAATTAAATAGTGTTAGAGTTTATTTATAGTTTTAGTATTAAGAATGGATATATGACTAAATATTTATAATTTATAATCACATTACCATGTTTTGTGTTAAACTCGTGGACATATCTTATGGCTTAGTAACTAAATTGATCATTCTATCCCTAACTCAAAATTAACAAACTCATGACTCAAAGGTTCAATTCGCTAGGTCCAAATGATAATAAAGGCAAGGAAAATTATCAGTAACTCTAGAAAGATTTATACAACATCAAAAGAAGAAATAAAACATAAAAAGTGAATGAGATAGTGTTTAATTACACAACGATAATTTTAACTATGTTATAATATAGAAAAAATAGATTTTTTTTATATATACAAAAAATGGAAATTACAAATAGAAACCACGTGGGCACACAGGCCCAAACATATCGAAGAAGAAAGGAACCGAACAATTCAAGTTACTTGTCTCAAATGCAACTCAAGTTTGTACATATTCAGTTTGTTTGAGCTTTATTCTAAGGAAATAAGCCAAACTCGTTAAGCTTTTTAAACATATAAGTCAAGTTTAAGTAGGGTGGGCATCATAAAATTCATGAGTTTCATTTGGTAGGGAGATTCAAATTGTATCACAAGAGATAATACTCTATAATAGTTAAAGTATTTAAGCCATAAGACATAATTTTAACTATTTTGGTTTGTCAGCCATAAGGCACGAGTTTTAACTATTTGCGTTTGATGAATTTGTTAATAGATAAATATTGATTTGGTTGATTTGGATATTGAATATGTTGATGGATATTGAGTATGTTGATTAGGATTTGAATATTGAATATGTTGAATCTTTGAATTTGTAACTTAGGCATTTATCGAAATGGATTTCCATACCAGTCATATTCAATTCATTACCATGACATCTCTTCTTTCTTTTTTGGGTCGAAATTCACATGGCATCTTAGTTTTGTGTGTGTGTGTGTGTGTGTGTGTGTGTGTGTGTGTGTGTGAAACCTCCCTTCCCCTATAGTTTAGACTATCGATAAAAATAAAAAGAGGAGAATATACAAACTATCAAAAATAAAAATAAAAAGAGGAGAATATACAAATTAAGCTTAAGGATACCCTAAGTAAGCATAGCCCAAGCTTGAACTGAACTCAAGTTCAATAAATATCTAATTAAACCCGAATTTGAATACCCTAATTAGTTTATGCCAATATTGAAATAATGCGCATTGAAAAAGAATCTTGAGGATTGTTTTTAACATAAAAAAAGTGTAAGAATGATGCCAATGCAATGATGCATCCGTTGCCGAAATGGTGATTAAAGAAAAAGAGTTTCAAGGGGTGGGAATTTGAATTCAAACATCGATAACGTGCATGGAAAATTGATGATTAAAAGAGAAAAGTGGATTAGTGGAGCGGGTTGAAGTGGGACATTTACAATTATAATAGAATGCTCATGATGGGGTTTGTAATTAGGATAGCAGTTTTATAATTACGTGCTGATTGTTGTCTCTAGGATGATTAAGACTCATGAAATGTGAGGAAAACTTCATTGGAAAATGTCCAATTATACACTGGACTTGCTGAAGGCAATGCGTTTGGAATTTTTATTTTTATTTATTTACTTTTTTGGCAAAGAGGAGGGATAAAAGCCCGGTAGAAACAAAGAACAATAATAAACCATCAACAAATTCTGTAAAGCACACTATATAAGTTGTTAATTATCCCATGAAGAACAATTTTGAGAGTCATTCATTATTAGGGTTAATTGTCGATTTACTCCCTAAACTTGTACAGTACTTTCAATTTGCACCCTCAACTTTTTTGTTGGAAAATTAAGTACACGAACTATTTTTTGAGAGAGAGAAAGAGAGAGATTTTTTTGTGTTGTATGATTACGAGCATTGGTGGATCCAATGAAGGACTACTGTGGTCAGCCCACACTTACAAAAAAGTTGCAGCTGTATAATCCCACCCAAACTCAAATTTTTTTAATTTTTTTTAGGTCATTCTTAGGTCAGGCTGCTAGCCCCCACATGCAGCTCATCCAATACATACACTTTTAAGCCTATAAATAGAATATTTTTTTTGAATAGAGATCTCACAAAGTTCACTCATTTTGTAATTTTGTGGAAAACTCAGCCACCAAGTTCACTTTAAGCCTAAAAATTTTTGTTTGGCTATATATTGGTTGGATTTTTTTTTAAGCACCCAGATGAACGAAAGTCTAGGTCCGCCATTGATTACTGAGAGGGGTAAAAAAGGATGGGGAGGATTGGGGTGGGGATCCGGAGGATTGGTCGAGGGTGAAGGGTGGTGGTCACATTGGTGGTGGTGGTGGTGGGTGGTGGTGGGTATGTGGGGTGGGAGGGAGGCAGGGACATAC
Source organism: Prunus mume (assembly GCF_029339155.1). Taxonomy (NCBI): domain Eukaryota; kingdom Viridiplantae; phylum Streptophyta; class Magnoliopsida; order Rosales; family Rosaceae; genus Prunus; species Prunus mume. The sequence continues at coordinate 34,203,482 of NC_142699.1, forward strand.
CTATGATTTAAAAATAAGGTGGGCTAAATTTATCTTATATATAAACCTCGAAAACTTGACGGTATGAGTAAATTTCATTGAAGTATGAATTTTAAGGTCAATTAGCAATTACATGATAAACTTCTCCATAAAAAGAAAAGAATTGAAAGCATTTATTATCCATTAGAAAAGAAGAAGAAATAAAAATGAAAAGAAGTAGCCAAAATTTATAAGGAAAAAAAAAAAGAATTGACGTTTTATGTACACCAAAAAAGGTAAAGTTTTTTTATATAAAAAAGAAAAAGAAAAAAGTAAAGTACGTACTCTAGGAATGTGTGTTTTCTGAAAAAGGCTGAGTAATAAATATTAATATAGGGTTAGTTTTTATTTTACTTACTATCACACTTGTGGGATTAGTTAACTAAAGAAAAAAGGATTTTCTTTGGGTGGGATCACTGGGATGGAGTGTATGGAGGTATGTTTTGGTGGGCTGAATATTAATATTGAACCATAAAATATCACGTCGCTCGAGCTATAGCCGATGTTAGTATGGACATAGGACTGTCCCTGGGGAGGGGTGTAGGGGGTGGGGGATTGGTCTAGGAGTGAAGGGTGGTGGTCGTGGGAGAATGGGAGGAGAAGAAAATAGCTTGGGGAAGTTATGGGTCTGTTGGGTCTCTTAGGATTTTTTTTCGGTTCTCTTTTTCTTTAATTTTTTTTAATGATTTGATGAACTATTGGATGACATGTTGTTGATTTTGCGGTTCGGTAGATGGACCGATAGCGGGGTGATTTTGATTGATAATAAAAATTAGTTTGAAAATCTAAGCTTACAAAATATTTCACAACCTAAATAAATAAATACACAACCTCAATTTCTTGTTCTTTAAAGTTATTTTCCAATGGCATTCCATTCCAACTCAGGGAAAATGCAAAGTAAAATGAATTAAAGTTACTCCAATGGAAAACTAAAAGGAAAATGCAATGCACCAATTTACAAACTAAAGTTACAAACTCAAGTGTTTGAATTGGAACCTCGTTGTGTGCACCAGTTATTTACAAATAAAACAATATAGTTTAGTACATTTTATTATAAGAAGAAGCATAAATAACATTAGCATAAATAAACTAATTAATTACAAGTTGTCATATGTTCCATTTCCTTGTAAAATTCAACTTCATCATCCGTGCCTTTAGAAACAAATCCTTCAGGAAGAGCATCTTTTGAATTATAGATTTAGTTTGAGTACGTGGGCCTTGTAGAAACCGAAGCATCATGTCTCGTTGTTGGGCCCCCTTACCTAGTGGACTAAACGGTTTGCAATTTAGATAGCAAGAATTCTATAGTGAGGGACTTATTTAAGGTCCTTAAATGAGGCCCTATTTTTTAGCGGTTGAATCAAATTAGTAAATTGTTATATCAATTTGGTTAATTTAATGGAAGATTTACTATTATACCCAATATAGGGGCTCGAATGATAGAAAACCCTATATGAAATGGACTTTAGAAATACATCCAAAACTCATTTACAACATAACAAAGAAACTTTTAACTCCATGTAAATTACAAAATTGTCATCGATTTCTTAAAATAAGCCCAACCCCAAAATCTTATAAAAAAAATCTCACACTCAATAGGGCATTAAAGTAATTTAATAATATTAAATTCAATATGTCCAAATGTCATTTTTTGGGGTTTTTTTTTATATAGAGATTAAAGAATATAGGGTTTATCTATATCATTAGTGTTAAAAATGGGTATATGACTAAATATGTGTAATTTAATTCAACGATTAAGAGATAGGACCTCATTTAAGTGTCTTAGAGATGGCCTTCACTATAAAATGAGGTCCTATCTCTTGTATTTGGTTCGTTAAATGTGAAAAAAAAAATTTATAAAAATTAGAGCTGGTTAAAAAAATGAGACGAGTTTGCTTGCACAGAACCAAAATTTAGAGATTTGATGGAGATGGTGCAATATTGTACACTGCAAAAGTAGCTTTTGCTTCCAGCCGGTCGTGTCAATAAAACGCAATCAGTGCTTTACTTACACTGTCAACGACAAACTACAAAAGGGTCATGATCAGCATCTTGCGAAAGAAAAGACAAAAATGCTCCTAGAAGTAGAATAATCTCAAATAAAAGAAAGATTAAAATCATGCAAACAGATTAACAATGCCCCCATAATCACTAAGAATGCTTGAAAGAGTATCCAGGGAGCACAATCTCGTCCTTCTGCCGTATCACTGCCTGCAGCTGAAAATTAAAAAAAAAACATGAACCCAATTTGAAGTTATGCACCAAAAGAAACAAGTATAATTGAAGCAATTAATGAAACAAAAATGACCTGAGATAGTTATAATCATAGTGGTATTAGGTTCAAATCTCCATATTACTTTAGTATTGTGTGTGAGAAAACCCTCTCTCTAGTATCGCTTATATAAAATAAAATAAAAAATAAAAAAGTTTGATTTTCTTACCACATTCTCTAGTAGAATTGGTGAAAGTAGAGCAGAGGCAGAGAGACACTTGAGTCTCAGTATCAAACCCACAAGTCCCACCGGACTGAGCACATCTCTCACACCCAGTATCCGGAACCGCAAAGCTCAACTTAATCCCATAAACCCAATCCAACGGTCCCAAACCTCTCAACCGATCGGTATTAGTCACGCTAGTATAATGCGTACAGTCCAAAATATTCATGCTCATGAACTTCACAGTATCATACCCCGTAAAACAGCACGGCGGAACAAAATCAGTACTACCAGTACTATTAGTCCCGTTGCTTAACCCCATGCCCAACCGAAAAAGCCGAAACGCGTTGCATGAGTTGTAAAGCTCGTCGCAGGAGTGGCCGGAGAAGTTGAAGCAGAGGGACTTGTAGTGGTTGAGGACAGGGGAGTCGACGGAGCAGTTGAGGAGGGCGAAGATGGTGTCCGAGGTCGGTGGGATTATGGCGGACTGGATAGGGGTCAAGAGGAAGTCGTGGTGGGGTTGGAGGATGGAGCAGGTTGACATGGCGGGGTCGTAAACGACGAGGTTTTTCTTGTCGTAGTCGATAGACTGGACTTTGTAGTTGCCGGATGGGGTGGTGAAGAAGAGGTCGGTGGAGCAGTTGAGCATGCCACGGAACTGCGGCGCGCCGCAGCCGTCGTCGAGGCCGAAGGGATAGTTTACGGGGATGGGGCCACAGGTGGTGCGGCACGGGGAGAGGGTTAGGGCGGGGAGGAGGAGGTTGAGGAGGGTGATGACACTGATGAGTGGTTTTGACTGAGAGTGGCTCCACATTTTTCGTGTGAATATTTGAAAATAAGTTACTGTGGCAATTGGCATTGGATGTTTTGTATGAGTGAAAGAAATGAAGAGCTAGTGTGTACACAGATTGAAAAAGGTAGCCGGGATTTGCTCCATAAATTAGGACAGCTTTTGATGCTTTAGACAGCTGTTATGGGATCCACAAGTTGAAAAAGAGTGAAAGAAACCAAGTAGCAGCAGTGAATTATGTATCAGCGTTGGGATTCTCAATTAGGGTTTGTTCTTAGATCGATGGTGAGTTATTGAGGAGGCAAAGCACATATAAAAAAGCTTGTAGGTTCTGGTCAATAAAAGGAAATGAAATAAAATGGAGAAAGAGTGCGGTGAAGGTGGATCGAACACCTGACCTTCAGATCTTCAGTCTGACGCTCTCCCAACTGAGCTATCCCCGCAATTGATGACTAAAATTACAAAAAGAATCAAATATCCCAAGTTTAGGTCTAAAGTTAAAATAAAAAAAGAGTAACATACACTGATGAACGCAAGATGAAAATATCAGCCGATATATCGGGATAAACCTATTTCTTCAGCCATATATTTCGATATTCTCTATATTTTTTTAAGAAAATATTTTTGCTCAACATTTGACATGTGTACATAGGCATAACCATAATTAACTCTTTGCTTTGCATGTGTGAAATCATGATTATGCTCATAGATACATGTTAAGTGTTAAATAGGACGATGAGGGTACACCTTGAGTTAAAGTGATGAGCAAAAATGCACTAATTTCTTGATACATTACCCATCAATTTTTCTTCAATTTTCAAAGTAATTGAAGATCCCAGCAATTGGACCAATACAAAAATAAACCCCAAAATAATGCAAAGATTGTGCCAAAAAAACCCAAATAATAGGCACTTAACTTTAGATCCATGAACCAAATAATAATCTAGTTGTCACACAAATTAAAGGTTGCAATGACTTGGTATGGCTAGATGGTTGCTCCTCATTGTTGGAACCTCACAGGAACTCTTCGTTCATGTAAAATGCACACTCACTACAAGAAAAAACCTTTTCTTCGAACAAAGTTTTAGCGACCAACGTAACTTTGGTCGCCCCATAGTGTTATTAGCGAGGACATTTTGTAATTCCGTCGCCAAAATTTTTGTGAGATTTATGCATAGGAAGACTTCAACCAACTGATTGGCGATAAATGCTTTTCGAAGAGTGACCAAAATATTTTGACACTGTTCAATGAAGTCGCGACCAAATGCAATTTTGGTCGCCTCGTTTTCAATTTTGGTAGGGGCACGTGTCCCTTTTTTAATTTTTCATCGCACAAACCCCAAGTAGTCCTCGCAAATCGAGATGACAGCTCCAAAATAATGATGGAGACAAATCCGACAATCTCTTATAAATTACGGGTGACAGCTGTCATGGAAAATCATGACGATCTTGTTAAATGCCTTTGCACTTATCTAAATTGTAATTGCATAGTTTATCCTTTCTAATATCATACCAACATAAAAATCCATTCTACTATAAAATTTATTTTCATGCTTTTCATGCAAATTTTACTTCAAAATTCCATGTTTTTAGATATTCCAACTATGCTAAGGCTGAGATAGTATTTAGGGTTTCTTATACCTAGGACTTGGTGCCTAGGTTTAACTTTTCATATTTTATTCAATAAACCTTTGAGATTTCTCTCATCTTTCATGGTCACTCTTTGATTTATTTTCATCATTGCGCCACATTAATATGTGTTCTTTGTCGATTCTGAAAGTATATCGATAGATTCACAAAATATACATAAATTTTGGACTCAGATACTATATGGACAGTTGATATTTTCATCATTGAACGAATGCACTTTCGGGTCTAAAATAAATAAAAGAGTACCATATCATAGTGAATGCACTTTCAGGTCTAAAGTAAAAATAAATAAAAAAGAGCACTTAAAATGCGGTGAAGGTGGATCGAACACCTGACCTTCAGATCTTCAGTCTGACGCTCTCCCAACTGAGCTATCCCCGCTTTTGTTGAATGCAACAGGAAAATATTTCTTATTTCAATGCGTAAAATTTCTCAGTTGTATAAAGGCACACAATGCAACAATTAGAGCAAGCTCTTTGATTCTTTGGAGTGCCCTCAAATCTTCACACATTCCTTAGTTAAAAGAGCTTCACCACCAGAATGGCAGCCCCTGATGCTTTCCTCTTGGCCTCTGTTTTTGGCATTCTAGGTACCCTAGCTACTTAGTTCTTCTACCTCCTCTAACCAATCCCCCACACCCCCCCTGTATTAATAATTGGTTCCTTTTTCCTCTGTTTTTGGCATTCTAGGTACCCTAGCTACTTGGTTCTTCTACCTCCTCTAACCAATCCCCCACACCCCCCCTGTATTAATAATTGGGTTCCTTTTTCTTCAACTTTCTCTTGGTTTTCAATTCCAAATTCTCTCTCTCTCTCTCTCTTCTCCTCTGTTTTTCATTTTCACAGGTAACATCGTGGCCTTCATGGTGTACCTAGCGCCACTGTAATCTCTCTCTCTCTCTCTCTCTCTCTCATGCACATATGGGATTTCATGCATCGTCTGTAATTGTTGTATAACTTTTTGCTTGAGCTTGGATTGTTTCAATTTCTTTATAATTTTACTTTTCTAGATTGGTTATATACTACAGAGCCACCAAAATGGAAGGACCCAGAGGAAATGGAGGGAAAGAGTTTTGAGGGTTCGGTTTGGTCGAAAGGGATGTGATTTTTTTAACGTCAGTTTTGACGGAAAATAACTTGAAGGACCATTTTGAAGGGTAGATGATAACATGAAGAACTATTAGAGTCACAAAAATTATGAAGGATGATTCGTGATAATAATTTGTAAACTGAAAGACCATTTATGATAAAAAGCTATATATATCACATAGATTTGGCACACATAGGCACTACATATTTAGACGCTACTACTAGTCACAAAACACAAAAGACACATACATATATTACTTGTTGAGACTTTTTAGATTAAGGTTCATAATTAAAATCAAACAGTAGTAAAACGCAGGTACTCCTTCTTGGATGGCAGGTCCATGGTCTTGTAGCCCTGAGGGAACATTTTTTTAGCCTCCTCCTGAGACACAGAAGGAGATATGACCACCGGCTCGCCTGGCTTCCAGTTCGCCGGGGTTGCGATCTTCTTCTTGCTCGCCATCTGCATCGACTCCAGCCCCCTCAGCACCTCGTCCATGTTCCGCCCTGTGGTCGCGGGGTACAGAAAGCTCAACTTCACCTATAATAAACAACAAATTTCTTAGGCAACTAACCTCAAAATATGCTAATTTGCACAAAATTAATCAACTGGGTCACACCCTACCCTCTTGTCAGGGCCCACAATATGAAGGGCACGAGACGGAACCGGGTTTCCTGATGAGTCCTTCATGTCAGGGTCCACCATGTTAAGTTGCTTGATGATCTCTCGGGTCGGATCTGCCAGAATCGGAAACTCCACTTTCCGCCCGCACTGCATGCAGCCCATGAAAAACCAGAACAAATGTCAAAACCCTAACAATTGAACATTTATCAATCGGTCAAGTAAAATCGAACAATCAATTGGAAACTCACGGTGCTGAAGGCTTCGATGTCCTTGATATACTCAAGGTGTGACTGGACGTCATCGCAGGACAAACCCACAAGCTTCACCCCTCTCTCTTGAAATTGCATAGCGTATTCGGCCATCTTCCCGAGCTCAGTCGTGCACACCGGCGTAAAATCGCCTACACATATGTTACATGCAAGCAAATTAATTAGCACATAATTAAACTAAAATAAATCATTAATTATGGTATTAGCGCTAATTATACGTACCCGGGTGAGAGAAAATAATGGCCCAGCTATCGCCGATGTAGTCGTGAAGCTTGATCTTTCCATGGGTGCTCTCAGCTTCAACGTTTGGGAGTGTGTCTCCGATGGTTAGGCCAGGCATTTTCGCAGCACTTCGTTTGTAATGGATTTTTTTTTTTCTCTGTGGGGGTGAGGTAAGCATATAGACAAAGTATATAAAGAGTGCGTGGGCCTGTTGCATGCAGAGAACGTGGCTAGGGAGTTGCGGCAGTTGGCTTGGCTCCATATCACTGGTCTTGGGCTTCTGCCACGTGTCTTCTGCATGAAGTGAACGTGGCCATTTGTTTTCTGGGTTTCGAAACATATAGCTATCCTTTTCCCTGCGCTCTATCAATTGCCTTTATTATTTTAGGGAGGTGATTTTCTACTCCCATTTTCTTAACTTACACTCCCTTTTATTTTTTAATATTTTTTAATCACTTTTGTTCTTTTTTATTCTTTATCTTTCCTATTCTGACCTTTACCCTACAATTCTCTTTCATAGACATGTATAATCACTGACTAATATTATGAAAGAATAAAAATATGAGACTATTATACATACCTTACTCTCTGCATATCTAAGCTCCTAATGACAGTTTAGTTAGTAGCATTCTTTGGTTCTTCTACCATATTTATATGTTAGCCCAAAAAATTTATTATCTATTAACTATAACAAAGATAAATAATACTCACATACTTGATAAATAAAAAAACTAAGAATTTGCCATACAAATTTTCACATTTCTATCCATTTTTCAGATTTTTATTTTTTGTTTTATTTTTTGTTAACTTTTCTTAATTTCAGTTATCAATACCTTAATATAGGGTAAGAGGTAGAATAGAAAAGAGAAAGAACAAAAAAGAACAAAATTTAATTAAAAAAATATTAAAAAGCAAAATGGAGTGTAAGTGGAGAAAAAAGGAGTGGGAAAATCACCTCCCTTATTTTAATTTTGTCGATTTTCTTCTTGTAGTTTTAAATTTGAGTAATTTAAAGGTATTATGCTTAAATTGTAATGAAATCGGAAGAAATTTGACTAAATTTGTAATGTGTTTTAAATTGCTTGGAATTAAAACCAGTGGTATAAAATTAAAACTATGGCGACTAACGAACTATAGTAGCTAAAGGTGACTTATCGCCTTTTTCTATTAGTTTATTTCTTACTTCTTAATATAAATATACTAATATTCAGAAACTTTACCAATGGGGATGTAGCTCACATGGTAGAGCGCTCGCTTTGCATGCGAGAGGTACGGGGTTCGATACCCCGCATCTCCATATGTTTTTAACATTTAATTTGAAATTATGGACCGAAATAAATTGTTCATTAATTTTTAGTTCATGCCTTTCATTTTTCGGTAATTAATTTACATTTTCATGAATATAATGATGTTTATTTCCTTTCCCGCGCAATGACTTTCGCTGTCACTCCCTCACTCTTTTTTCGCAGCTGAGCTCGTTGAAATTAGGGTTTCTGCCACAAAGAAACTAGCTATGGAGGTCGCAGCTCAAATCGCTCAGCTGCTGAACGAGACTCTCAGCCACGATTGCAGCGCCGTCCGCACAGCGACCGAAGCTCTCGATCGCCTCTCTCAGCTCCCCCAATTCCCTTACTATCTCCTCTCCATCTCCACCGGTAATTAAGCTTACAAATCATGATTCTAAGCTGATTTTGTGTAGTTTATAGTTTCTGATGCTCCATATAGTTTCTTTGATGTTTTTCTATGTAAAATGTTATCGAACTACTTCGAAAAATTCATGTCAATTTGTGTGCTACCTCAACATCAGGAGGTCAAGATCAAGGTCAGAAAGTTGCTGCGGCTGCATACCTGAAAAACTTCACTAGGCGAAATGTCGACTGTGATAATCCGAATTCAAAATCAAACGTCAGCAAGGAGTTCAAGGACCAGCTCTTGCGAGCTTTGCTGCAGTCCGAACAATCAGTTGTCAAAATTTTGGTTGAAGTGGTATGCATTTTTCTAAGTGCAACAGCTTAATTTTTAGTACCGAGCGTGTGATATAAGCTTTGCTTTAATTTATTGGCGCGCAGTTCCGGATCATTGTTGTTGCTGAGTTTGTTAAGCAGAATTCGTGGCCAGAATTAGTACCTGATCTGCGGTCAGCCGGTTCAAAATAGTAACCTAATTAACAATGGTGCAAACTCCCAATGGAACACCATTAATGCCCTTACGATTCTTCAGACACTCCTTAGACCTTTTCAGGTACTTGGTACCTTCCCATGCATAATTCAACATAGTTAATATCTTTTTGCTTGATGTGAAAACGTGTTGCTGATATCTCTGTGCTAACTTCGTACCCTGGTATCATATAGTTACATTTATCTGGTTGTCTACAGATTTTATTTCTATTTCTCCTATTTTTCGGTTTCACTGGCTTACATTGGCTTGTGTTGGGGTGATAATATATGTTATATCCCTAAGGGAAACTAACTTGGTTAAGTAGTTTATACCCAAACTTTTTCTGGCAGTATTTTTTGAACCCTAAAGTTGCCAAGGAGCCAATACCGCCACAGCTAGAGCTAATTGCGAAGGACATTCTTGTGCCCTTGTTAACTGTATTCCATCAATTTGTTGAAAAGGTTGTTGTCTTTACCCTTCCTTACCCTCATTTCCTTAACCCCCTTTCTAGTATTTTATGAGCTTACAATAATGGATTCTATATTGTATCAAATAGGCTTTGGGTACTCATGGCACAACAAGTGCGGAAACAGAGAATGCCCTTCTGGTTGTCTGCAAATGCATATATTTTACTGTAAGTTAAAAATCTTCTTTATGATAAGGGGGCATTCATAAAAATTTATCTTGCTCAGTACTTTCATCCCCCCTCCACTTTTTTATTGTTTTTTGAAGCATTGCTATTTTCATAGGTGAGGTCGCATATGCCATCTGCTTTAGTGCCTCTACTACCTTCATTTTGTCATGATCTAATTGCCATTCTTGGATCTTTGAGTTTTGATTGCTTGGTTACTCCACAAAATGGGTACCTGATGAGGTTGAAGACTGGGAAAAGAAGTTTGCTCATTTTCTGCACTCTCATTACTCGACATCGGAAGCATTCTGATAAGTAATAAAGCAATGTTGAATTGAATTTGATTAGATTAAAGTCGTTGTGGTTGGTCTTTATGTTTTACGTTCCTTTATTTTTTCAGGTTGATGCCAGACATGATAAAATGTGTTTTGAACATAGTCAAATATAGCAAAGATGTTGGTGTAAGTTTTGTATTTGAATTTGTTAATTATTCATCGTTTCACAGTCAGCATGCACAGTAGCGACGCTTGTGGTGTTCCAGATTCTCACTGCTAAGTCTGTTATCCAAGTTTTTTGACTTTCTTATTCTGGCTTTCTGACTTTTATCTTTCTTATCATCCATTTTTAGTTTATTGTTTTATTTTATCGAGGTTGATGTTTTATTATGTGTGATTCTAAACTTAGAGTTTCGCGCTTACTGAATTTTAATACCCCTAATACTCACCATTTCGCTGATTTTCTTGTCATTTTAGAACTAAAAAAGTACTATTCTGTATGCAGAGGCTGGATTTTTTATCTGAGAGGATTCTTTCATTAGCTTTTGATATGATTTCACATGTTCTTGAAACAGGGCCAGTAAGTTTCCTAATTTGTAAATTTTACTATGGAATATTACCCTAGACGCTTTATTCCCCCATGGGATATTTTAGTGAATAAAGATCAAGGAAATTCTGCCAAATGTCTTGGTTAGGAAGTGGACCTTTGGATATTCCTCAAGTTCCATTTGTTCTTTCTTTAATGTACTCTTTTTAAATTGTAAATCAGGGATGGAGATTAGTATCCCCACATTTTTCACATCTGTTGGACTCTGCAATCTTTCAAGCATTGGTAATGAATGAAAAGGTAAACTTTCAGTATGAAAAAAAGAAAAGAAAAGGAAACATATATATATATATATATATATATATAAATTATTTAAGCTAGAAGTTAAACTAACTAATTCCCTATCTGGCAATGTTTTCAAGTAGGATATCTCAGAGTGGGAAGAAGATGCAGATGAGTACATACGAAAAAATCTTCCATCTGACATTGTATGGGAAGCTTATAATGATCGTATACGTGATTCATTCACCTTTTCAATTACCTTTACAAATTACATCACCTCTTTTTTTTATACAGGAAGAAATCTCTGGTTGGAGGGAAGATCTATTTACAGCCAGAAAAAGTGCTATTAATTTAATTGGTGTTATTTCAGTGTCAAAGGTTGCTCCTTTGTGGTCCTTGATGAAATATTTCCAAGCACATATTTTGAAGAGCGTATTTTTCAGCTTGTGTTTTAATGCCTACAGGGACCTCAATTGGGGACTTCTGCAAATGGCTCGTCAGTGTCATCAAAGCGTAAAAAAAGTGAAAAGAACAAGAGAAACAACCAACGCTGTTCAATTGGAGAACTATTGGTGCTTCCATTTCTATCAAAGTTTCCAATTCCTTCTGATGTTAATTCATCCCAAACTAGAATTCAGAATGAGTGAGTACAAAAACACATTATATAAATTCGTAGTTCTACAACATTTGTGGTGATAATTCTTTCTCTTCTCTCTTTGTTAGTATGTTCCCCCCTTATGCATTGTGCATTGTAATAATTTTTATCCTCTTCTACTAATCATTGTTTTAAATTTTCATGTGTGCATGCTTTCTCTCATTATACACCTTTTTTTTCTTCTTCTTCTGATTCTTGTACTATGACAATCACAGTTATTTTGGTGTTTTGATGGCATATGGTGGCTTGTTAGATGTAAGGTTTTTTCTCCTGTGCTTCTTAAATTGGTCACCTTTGGTCTAATAGAGTCTGCAATTGAAGATTTGTAATTCTTTTATTGCGACGCAGTTTCTAAGAGAGCAGCAACCTGCATACGCAACTACTCTGGTTCAAACTCGTGTGTTACCATTGTATAAATTATCAGTGAGCCTACCGTACTTAGTTGCCACTGCAAACTGGGTGCTTGGAGAGCTTGCATCCTGTCTACCTGAAGTGAGATTGTTTCTTAACATGCCATCTCCTATGTTTGTACTTCAATTAAAAATGAGAAATTTTTATCTACGCATCACCTGCTATATCATGTTTTCTTAACCTACTTTTCCGTATACTTTCTTGAAAACCACATTCTTTTTTTTGTCAAGACCCACTATTCAAAAATTTGCTCTCATTCTCAGGAGATGAGTACAGATGTCTATTCCTCATTGCTCAAGGCATTGGCTATGCCTGATAGTGGGGATATTTCTTGTTATCCTGTGCGGGTTTCTGCTGCTGCGGCTATTATGGGACTTCTTGATGTAGGTCACAAAATCAATCCTTGTTGATCCCTTCTTGCTTATTTAATGATATTATGGGTTTTTACTGATCTTAAGTCCTATCTCCAGAATGACTACCCACCGCCTGAGTGGCTTCCTATCCTTCAAGTTGTCATTGGTAGGATTGGCAATAACGAGGAAGAGAGCTCTATTTTGTTTCAGCTTCTCAGTTCCGTGGTGGAGGCAGGAAATGAAAATGTTGTATTTCATATCCCCTATATTGTTTCAACATTGGTTGTTGCAATCTCGAAATGCATCCCCTCTGATCTGAAGCCATGGCCTCAAGTATGTGTAGATTCCTATGGCTAGGCTGGTAGTTTGTTTAACCTTATGAATAACATGTTAACCAGTTAGGGATTGATGCACCTGCTGCTAAAAAGACAGTGAAACAGCTATCTGTTTCATGCAGTATATGGATTATCATCCAATCAACTTTATCAAAATTGAATCATTGTGTGCTTGACCAATTTTGATCCATGAAATAGCTGTACAAAATTAGTACTGCTTTTTTCATGGAATTTTTGTTTTCCATTTTATGCACTGCTCACTGTTTATTTTGTGTGTGCCTGAACCTTTCGGTGCATGCATTGATGATATAATTCCCAACTAATCATCATTTTCTCTGGAATGTTACAACTATCAGTGGAATATGACTGAAGGTTGTAAGACTGATGAACTGACATTGTTTATATTAGATGGTTGAAAAGGGCTTTGAAACATTAGCAGTGATGGACCAGTCTTGGGAAACTTTTACGGGTGAAGAATCTGAGGAGAATGAATCAAGTGAAAAGTGGGTATCAGGCAGAGTTACCATTGCTAGAGCTTTCTCTGCTCTCTTGCAACAGGCTTGGCTTACACCAATGCATTCATTGGTTAGTTTTATTTTCTAGTAAATTTTTGGAAAGAAACTTAGCTCGAATACTTTAGCTTTATGTTGAATGAAAGGACAAAGAACACGTGTGTTTTTTGTTATATTCTCTTTCATATTTTAATATGCTTTCTTGAAACTTGTGTCTTTGGTTTGGGCCATTGAAGAATAGGTTACTAAAACTCCATCCTCTGCATTTGCTCTGCTTGTGCCTCTGTTCATTGGAAAGCATTTCTGGATTTCAGGTTGTTCCATATGTTATTTTCTCTGTTCTTTTTATCAGGGTCAGGAAGGTGAGGCTCTGCCCCCTCCATCTTGCTTGGATTCTGCATCAAGGCTTCTGCAATCCATCATGCTATCTGTCACTGAAAGTAATGTACTTCTAGAGCTTAAAGTATCAGAGTTGTTATTAGTTTGGGCTTATCTGATTGCCGACTGGCATGCTTGGGAAGAATCAGAGGATATGTCAGTCTTTGAGTGCATTACGGGAGTTGTCAGTCTACACAGGAAATATGAGTTGAAGAATTTTATTGCGGGACGAATGCCATCTCCTCCAGCTCCACCTGTTCCTGAACGTTCCATAATAGAAGGCATTGGTACTTTCATAAGCGAGGCCACTTTACACTATCCTTCTGCAACATGGGAGGCTTGCTCTTGTATTCATATACTACTACATGTCCCAAGTTACTCGTCTGAGACAGAAGGTGTGAAGCAGTCATTGGCAGTTGCATTTTGTCAGGCAACATATTCCCGTTTCCGAGAAGTTAAAAGCAAGCCTGGTCCTCTCTGGAAGCCTTTGCTGCTTGCTATATCATCATGCTATTTATGTTATCCTGAAGTTGTAGAGGGTATATTGGAGAAGGATGGAGATGGGGGCTTTGAAACCTGGGTATCTGCCCTTGGACTTGTTTCCACCAGCTCTTTCAAACCTGGACTATCAACGGAACCCGAGATAAAGTTAATTGGTTAGTACATGGTAGCTTAACTTCTTAGCCAAGACTACCTGCCTATTTATTTATTTTAAAACGAATTTCTGTCATAATGAGATTAAAATAGCAGACCCATCCAACTAAAACACAAAGAAATCAGTCGTGCTTAATCTAAACTAGCAGACCAATCTAAAAGGATCAAACTAAGGGGAACATTCTTAGAATGCTTGGAAACAGAGGCCCATAGGAAGCAAGAAACCTTGAGTTGAGCTTCCTTTGCAGTATTAACTGTTATGGCATGAATGGCTCTGAAGTAGAACTTCTCCTTTTCTTGAATTGTACCCTTGGACTACCTTTCTGATATTGAAATCTAACGTAGATATCTTTTGTATTACCAAGCTCATGTCCTCATGTAAAAAATCCTGTTACTTTTGGTTAGAGAAGAGGTTGAAGGTTTTGTTGGAGTTTGAAAATAGTTTTATCTCTTTTTTTCGCCGGACACGGAAAGAGGGAGATGATCAAACAAACTTACAACTACCACACGTAGCAGTGATAAAGTAGTTAATTATACTTGGCCACAAACAGAGGAAAATAAGAATGTGTTCCAGCCTCTGATATGATATTTTAGTTACTGTTGTGTTACATAAATTCCTCAAACCCTATAAATTGCATAACTGAGGACATGACTAATGGCTGTCAATGAATCTCAGTGCTGGCACTGGCGAAAGTAGTTGAACGGCTGTTGGTACTTGGAAAGTCATCTGGTGCTTTGTTACGGGAATGCTTTACTTCACTGATGGAAGCATCTATACGATTAAACGAAGTGAGGAAAGAGCAGGAAGAAGACAGAGAAGAAGAAACTGAGGATGATGAGGATGATGATGAAATCAAAGAAGAAGATGATGATGATGAGGTTTAACTTGCATTTTATTTTTTTTATCATCTAATTTCAGGAAGTCATCTATGAAAATTTCTCTACATGCTGAACTGCCTGTTAATGACAGAAGGCTTAATATGTATGGTGCAATCAACTTATGTTTTTTTTTTCGTAGGTTACTCTGCCTACTATTTTTATGATTCCTGTGATTATCCCCTTCATGAAAATTTACTTTCACCATCTAAAAGAATGATAGCATTAAGAAAAGAAATAATGGATAATGTTCGGGGTTGGGCTTTTTATCCATGAGTTTTCTCCCATGCATCAGATATTGGGAAACTTGACAGTATGGTTCCTTTTTTTCTCAGGATTCGGAGGATGATGAGTATGAAGAGACTGAAGAAGAATTTCTGAATAGGTATGCTGAAGCAGCTCTTGCCTTGGAAAATGGCACAGGTATCGAAGAGGGTGATATAGAAGATGAAGACCGGGAAATGGATTTTGAGCAAGGTTCAAGTTTTGTTTTAGCTGTTCACTTTGCCTTCAAGATAGCATACGGCAATTACTGTTAATCGTTGTTTTCTAGATGCATTCGTTCACTTAAATTTTGATTTTTGCAGGCTGCCTAGAGGAAATTGATCTGCAAAGAGTTGTATCGTCACTTTTGGAGAGATACCACCCTATTGTCATACAAGGACAGGCATTCCCGCCACAACTGATTTCGAGTTTCCTAGATGCTTTCCCTCAATGTAGGTCATTCTTCCAGCATTCTAGTTGAGGTTCCATGCCAAAGGGATCAAAAGTGATAATTTTTTAAATATCTTTTTCTGAAATTGATTGGTAATTTTTGACCCCTGTACCTGCTTGGGTGTGTTGTTTGAAATGGTTTTGAGAAATTATAGGCCTCACTTGTCAGAATTTGACTTCTTATGTTTCCCTTTGGATATCAGTAAAATCCATGGCAAAGTGATAACTGTGTCTCGTTTAAACAAAAGGTAAATATTTCGAACTTATAAAGAATATTGCTTAACAAATCAAGCCTACAAGATATTGAGACCAGAGAACCCAACATCTTACGGAGTTTTCCCCCTCATCTTTTTGCAAAAAGCCACTCCACGGTGGTGAAGTCTCATCTTGTGTGTTGGCCGAAGTGACAACAGTCGCATTGAGCTCATGGTAAAGGGTTACAAAACATAAACACAAAATAAGAGGCATTCTTTTCCTATTGCAACAATGATACTCATAAAACTTGCGATCTATTTATGCATGAATGTATGTAATCCAAAGCATGAATGTATGTAATCCAAAAATGGGTTGCTGGTATATGTACTTCTGATACACATGGAGAAGACCCTCTGCAGAGTCTCTAAACCTGAAATAGGAAAAAAATTTGATCAAATAATTTTACTGCAATATCAAGTAAAAAGGCAAAAATTAGTTCATCAAAAGCATTGATAGATAGACTTTTTAACATGCCTTGCTAGTTATGTTGTTTGAAAGCCAGTCCAATCCCTCGTACAAACCTTCTCCAGAAGTGGCGCATGTACTCTGGATGTACCTGCAGAAATGTGTCAACAATGATCAGGTATTTGCCCTGTGCAGAAAAATAGAGGGAGAATGACGATAGGGGCGGTTGTCTATCGACTGTACCAATGGCGTTGCCGAAGAGAATGAAGGCTGAGCTTATCTGTGATCTCAGCAGCATTCATTGCATTGGGAAGATCTTGCTTGTTTGCAAACACAAGAAGCACAGCTTCCCTCAATTCGTCCTGCTCATAAAAACAAGATAGGCTCAACGCAAACACTTGACCACTAAATCAGAATAAAATAAAGCCCTCCCCAATAACCTCGTTCAACATCCTGTGCATCTCATCTTTGGCTTCAACAACACGATCTCGATCATTGCTGTCGATCACAAAGATCAGCCCTTGTGTGTTCTGGAAGTAGTGTCTCCATAGAGGTCGAATCTGAACCCAACCAACCACCAATCAAACAAAAGTTCTTCTCTATTTTTTGGTCAATAACAAGAAGTTCAGAACAACTTCATAAAGAAATAGTAAAACGACCAAGTCTATCCTAAATTTGAACTGAACAAACATGTAAATATACAACCAGGAAATGGAGTTTTATCCCTTCAAAAAATTATCCAATTCTGTAAGACAAATGACTAAAGAGGACTTAATCTTGGAATATAATGTATCTCACCTTGTCTTGACCCCCAACATCCCAGACAGTGAAGCTAATGTTCTTATATTCCAGAGTCTCCACATTAAATCCTGCCATAAACAATAAAAAATGTTCACCGAAGTTCTACTTATTAGATATCAAGAATTTCTTCCGTGGGATAATCACACCGCCATGTGCACACGCATGGGCGGAGCAAATTAAGGCCCACAAGAGTCACTTGACCCTTCTCACCCTTTGATAATTTGTGTTTTGTATTAGTTGCATTTGACTCAATTACTTTCTATATTACATGACCCTTTTCATCTATTGAGTTTACACAACCAAGTACACTACAAAATCCCTCTTGGCTCTAGTAGTATCTTTTTTCTAACACAACATCACATAAACACAACTCATAACTTCTAAGATTTCTCATGATTTTTTAAAACGAATGAGTCAATCAATTAGGCAAAATTCTCACTCCCGCTATTTAAGGTTGACCCTTCTTGATAAATTTTCTGACTCCGCCATTGTGCACATGGTTTATCTATTACTACTATACACTAGATATCAATGATATATAAACCATGTTATTCACCCATGGTAATATTTAATTATCACTGATTGCAAATGATATAAATAATTAAATATCATTTGTGAATTAGTAACACCATGTGGCGGTGTGACGGTCACGTCACACAGAGGAGCCAACTTCTTATTCGGTAAAAGAGAATATGCATTTGATTGATATCCATTAATTAAGAAGCATTATGTGCAAACATACCAATGGTAGGGATGGTGGTCACAATTTCGCCTAACTTGAGCTTGTACAAAATGGTGGTTTTACCAGAAGCATCAAGACCCACCATAAGAATACGCATCTCTTTCTTAGCAAACAGTCGGCTGAACAGTTTGGTGAAAGACAGCCCCATTTTGTTCTAAACAAATTATACCCAAAAAAAAAACCACAAAATATCAGAACAACCCCATTGAATTACAATTTATTAAACAAAGGGAAAACAGAATCATGGTTCATTCACATTTCATGCATTGATACAAACAAACCCAGAAATTGTTCATTGCATGGAGAGATTACCAAAAGAAAACATTATATATATATATATATAATGCAATTCAAACACAACCCAATTTGCAATCAGAGAAATACATTTTGTTTATGAAGGGAAGGTTGATCACCAAATCCTTTTCGAATGCCGCAGATGTCCCTAATGATCAGATCCAGAATGCAAGAAGATAAAATATGAAAAACTTACGGTAGAGAGAGAGAGAGAGTGTGTGGGTTTGAGGAGAGGGGCGGCCGGTCACAGCTTCCTTAATGGTTGAACCAAATTCAGATTCAGATTCAGATTCCAGTGGGAGCTCTCTCTCCCTCTCTCGCGCCAGTTTATAGCGTGCGGGAAAGGCGGACATAAACTAACGGTTGATTTAAATTTAAATGTTTTATAAATAATATTTAATTATTTATTTTGGAGTTGACGTGGCGAATGGTGAAGGCTGATTCTATTTTCACACTCTTCATGCATTTCTATTCTATCCTATAGTATTTCTTTTTGAAACAAAATCTAATGGTTGAATCTTTTATCATCTATACATACTAGCCTCTCTGAGCGTGCGAGAGGCATTTTTTTTAATGACAAGAGCTACGGGTACTTACAAATTTGGTTTTGATTTTTGCAATTGTATTCTGCTAGGTGCCCGTCTCTCCGGTAATTAATGTTTGGTTTGCAAATTCTGCATTGAGGTTTAATTTTCAGTACCAGGTTTGGATTTTAAAATATGAATTTGTTTTTGTTTTAATTTATTATGCCTTAATATGTTTGTGTCATGTCTTTCATGACTCAATTGTATATTGAGGAAATTTAGATTGTTACACAGCAGCGAATCAACACGAATTGGAAGATTGACTTGGAGAACTAAGGGATTGACTGGAAGAACTGAGAAAATTTAGTTTGTTTCAGTAATAATACTTGAATAGCTTTGCGTGTGCAATGCTTCAATTTGAATGGGTCCATTTCTCTACTTTTGGATGGTGGGCTGGAAAGTTTCTAAGGTGAATGGTGTACTATCAAAGGTGAATGGCGCTTAGTTTTTTAAGTTTCGAACAGTAACTATCTAAGGTGAATGGCACCCTGTCATCATTTGACAAGAGAGATGCCTTCGGCACCCTGTCATCATCCGACGAGAGCGATGCCTTCGGCACCTCGTCATCATCCGACGAGAGATGCCTTCGCATCCTGTCATCATCCGACGAGCGATGCCCTTCGGCACTCATTGCCTTCGCACCATGTCATCATTTGACAATAGAGATGCCTTCGGCACCACGTCATCATCCGACGAGGCGATGCCTTCGCACTGTCATCACCTTCGCACCTATCATCATCGACGAGCGATGCGCTTCGCATCCCGTCATCACCTTCGGCACCCGCCATCATCGACGAGAGCGACGCCTTCGCACCCGTCATCATTCGGCACCATCGACACTACACTACTTGGAAAGAAGACTAAGGTGTTGCTCGGTCAATGCACTGAAAATTGCAAGTCCTCAACCAAGGAGTACCTCCTTGCTTGAGAACTTGGGGTACTTCTGTTTATATCATATTTGACCAAGCAATTAGAAGCAAAGAGTCCTACATTGGAAAATTATAAAGTGAAGGCCCCCCTCACCTATAAAAGGAGACCACTCTCCCTTGAAAAGGATCCTTGGTGGGCTTGGTCTTTAGTCATGACCTTCCTTTTCTTACATTTAAATTTGGGTCCAACCCACATGTGCAAATGTAATCACAATATTATAATAATGACAATATACTTCTCCGTAGACGTAGCCCATTCATTAAGGGTGAACCACGTATATCTTGTCTTTTGCATGTTTATCGCTTGCTCCAATCCTCACACGCTTGGTGAAGGTCCTCACCTTCACTCATCATCAATCACACATCATCACTAGGTTGGCCTCAAAAGTGCCGAACCATTTTTGAGCGTCAACAGTTTGGCGCCGTCTGTGGGAATCAACACAAAAAGCTTCTGTCATTCCCCCCTTTTTCAGTGCCCTTCAGCACCCTTGCAGTCAGCATCTCCTAGCTTGCCGAACGGCAATACCACAATGGAGTAACCGTGAGTGTCTCAAGAGAGTGACATGCAGAAGATGAATCCTTGCAATATAGTTCAAAAGAAGAGGAAATATGTGGGCCACCCTAGCTTCTCTTAACATGCCTTACCGTTCGGCACCTTTGGTGAATATTGATGAGTGGGCTCCCAAAACATAAGAGCTGCATTTCTTATCTTGCTTCTTTATTTTATTCCCATTTGCCGACATAAGTGGTGCAAGCCCACTAATCTATTAGCCAACCAGAATGTAACTATCATTTGCATGGCTTGCAAGGCCAAACCACCTTTTCAATTCAAAGTACCGTTCGGCACCCCGTTTGAAGAGAGAGTTTGGGAGCCCTCAGAGGCAGATCACCGCCCATTGTGCACCATTTCCAAAGAGATGAGTGACATATTCCTTCTCTTCTTTTGTTATTATTGAATTTGGAGATTGCATACCAAACTAAATTTCTGACAATACACTATTATTGGATCAGTAAAAATCTATATTGGATATGTGTATGCCATTTAGTTATGTTGCCGACCATTATCATACGTGGACAACATGGCAAGAGCAGCCCACTTGCAGCCCCAAGTGCTATAACAAACGGCAACAACCTCAGTTCATCTCTGAAGCCAACTGCCACACTGTACTTTCGAGATTTTCACCAAAAATCTGCATGAAAGGTCAAAATACCGAACGGCACACCCATCCAGGGGATTGATCAAGCCACCCAAAAGCCTTGAGTGGCCATCCAACTCCATGTTGCTTGACCAGCTACCGAACGGTAGCCATGCCATTGGCTTTCTCAAGGCATCCACTTAGTCAAAAATTCTGAACTTGCTGAAGTTGTTTCATCTTCAGCCCATCTCCAACATATATTGTCTAGTCTGTGTTCCGCATAAATTGCTGAACAGTAACGTTGGGCAATGATTCATCTGGGAGCCACCTTCTCAATGGCACAAATCATCCTACCGTTCGGTAAGGCAGAATTAAGCCAACTAATATTCCCAGACCTCCACCTTGCTTATTTTTCATGAGCTACCGTTTGACACCCATGCCAATAAATTACTCAACACACCCACCATTCGGTAGGACATGATACATTATGACTCACAGCTGATGACAGCCCCTGTCATGGCTCCAAAACCTTCTAAACTTGCTGGAGTTGATTCATCTTTAGCTCACTCCGTCAAGGCCCCTCTCACTTGTCTTACCGTTCGGCAAATCAAGATAATTGAGCCCATCAGACCTCCAAAACCATCGGACACCCCTACCGATCAGTAGGGTGGCGCCAGATCGTAAAGGACAAAGTTTCCATACCTGCCGAAAGCTCTCAAGACACCATGGTGTCATACATGCTGAACAACAGGTTGATAATAGTTTTCAAAAGGCACAGCCACTCCAACCCTCAGTATCACCGATCAGTAACTACCATGGGTCAACCTCCATAGCTCGAATCAGACCACGTTGCCGAAGAAGCTTCTTTTCAGCACAGCCAATACAAAGGTCTCACCAAGGCCCTGTGGCTGAAGCCACCGCAGGCTCCCAAAAGTTACTCAATCCACCCTTGCCGAACGGTAAGGGTTTTGCAGAAGCAATGGGGACTCGCAAGAGGGCTCCCTCCAAAGATCAAAGTGCCTCCACGAAACCAGCCTTCTGGTCACTCTACCGGAACTGTGCATACACACTCTTGAGAAACTTCTCAACATCCTCGTGCCGACACAGGGAGCTTGCGAAATCTGCTCAAATCACGTCGGACTCACCAAGTCTCACGTACCGAAGGAAGAGGGACAGCCAAGTCTCACCAGGGCCTCACCATGGCTTCACGCCGGAATCAATGGAAGATTCGACCTCTCCTTCGAACCACGTCGTGCCAAAGCTGTAACCACAAAGCCTCCTCTTCACCCTTGCCGAACAGCAATGACCAGGCTTTTCAAAACTGTAAGCCCAGCTCGACAACCTTCACGGCTCCCTGGGAAAGATTAAACAGCCTACTGAAGCTGTGGGCACTCACTCACCAGGGAACTCGGCAGGAACCTAGCTCCAATATTTCGAAATCACCCTTGCTGATCGGCAACCTTGCTGAAAGCAACTAAGACGTTTTGCCTTCTTGTGCATAAACTGCCGAACGGCAGGTCTGATAAAGAGACTCTGCTCTCTCACCTTCTAAAAATCCTAGGCCATGCCGCCCAAGGCCTCACGCCAAAAAACAAACGGGCCCAGCACCATGACTTCACTAAACTCCCTTCTCCAGGCTACTCTTGCCGAACGGCAAGGGCCATATCGAAGTCAAGACACACCTCTGGAGGCCCACGAGTTGCTCCCTTGCCGAATCACTAAATTTCAAAGGCCCACTTATGGCATTTGGCGTTCACAACAATACAAGCCAAAAATCTCTAAACGGCACCCAGCTGCCATACAAAAGCATAAAGACCAAAAGCTACCGTTCGGCACCCGTCATTTGACACGAGAGATGCCTTCGGCACTGTCATCATCCGACTTAGAGCGATGCCTTGGCACCCCGTCGTCATTTGAAAAGAGATGCCTTCGCACCTGTCATTATTTGATAAAAGCGATGCCTTCGGCATTCCGTCATCATCGACAAGAGTTGCCTTCAGCACCCTCGTCATCATTTGACAAGAGAGATGCCTTGGCACTCATCATTCGCGCGTGCGATGCCTTGGCACCGGCCATCATTAGGCGTGGCGGTGCCTTGGCACCCGCCATCATTAGCGCATGTGATGCCTTGCACCGGCCATCATTAGGCGTGAGCAATGCCTTGCACTCCGCCATCATTCGGTGAGTGCGATGCCTTGGTACCCGTCATGATTGGCGCGGCGACTACGCCCGGCACCCGCCATCATTGGGCGAGTGATGCCTTCGGCATCCGTCATGGTCGGCGTGGCGATGCCTTCGGCACCCGCCATCATTCGGCGAGTGCGATGCCTTGACTCGTCATGATTCAGGCGGCGATACCTTGCACCCGCCATCATTCGGCGCGTGCGATGCCTTGACCCGACCATCATTAGCGTGGCGGTGCCTTCGACACCCCCGCCATCATTCGGCGCGATATGATGCCTTCGCACTGGCCATCATTAGGCGTGAGGATGCCTTGGCACCCGCCATCATTCGGTGAGTCGCGATGCCTTGGCACCCTTCATGAATCGGCGAGTGCGATGCCGTGCCGGCACCCGTCATCATTTGACAAGCGATGCCTTCGACACTGTCATCATCCGGCGAGAGCGCCTTCGGCACCGGCTGTCCATTTGACACGAGAGATGCCTTCGGCACCTGTCCATCGTCCCGGACGAACGATGCCGGCATCCGTCATCACCTTGGCACCCTGCCATCATCGACGAGGCGGCGCCTTCGGCACCACCGTCATCATTCAACCATCGACACTACACTACTTGGAAAGAAGACTAAGGTGTTGCTCGGTCAATGCACTGAAAATTGCAAGTCCTCAACCAAGGAGTACCTCCTTGCTTGAGAACTTGGGACTTCTGTTTATACCATATTTGACCAAGCAATTAGAAGCAACTCTAGGCAAATCAAAGAGTCCCACATTGAAAAATTATAAGAAGTGAAGGCTCCCCCTCACCTATAAGAGAGACCACTCTCCCCTTGAAAAGGATCCTTGGGCTGGGCTTGATCTTTAGTCATGACCTTCCCCTTTTTTACATTTAAGTTTGGGCCCAACCCCATGTACAAATGTAAATACACAATATTATAATAATGAGAATATACTTCTCCGAGGACGTAGCCCATTCATTAAGGGTGAACCACGTATATCTTGTCTTTTGTATGTTTATCGCTTGCTCAAATCCTCACACGCTTGGTGAAGGTCCTCACCTTCACTCATCATCAATCACACCTCATCACTAAGTTGGCCTCAAAAGTGCCGAACCATTTTTGAGCGTCAACATATTTCATTATCCTTGATTTTTATCTCAGTGCTACAAAATTAGGAAGAAGAAAAGTAAAATATGGTTTTTGTTCTTTTGTTCGTCGACACATCAAAATATTTGATTCTCTTCGTGGTATAGATTAAGAAGATCGAAATCATGATCAAGAGAAAGATGTAGAAAGAAAAAAAAAAACTTATTTTCTTGATATGATGATGAAGTTTTGCTGAGTTTGTTGTACTCTCTCAATCTTAAGTGGCTTAGCATTGTTTTCTTTATTATTTTATAATGAAATCAAAAGATCCCAATGAATAAGAGCCCAAGATGTTCTAAGAACCATGCTATATATTATTTGTATTCAATAATATCTGTATAGTGTATGAATTTTGTGTGTATTATTGAACATTTTGTAAAAAATATGTACGAACATGTTCAATACGAGTATTGTACGTTTGCTTTTTAAAAAATTAGGAATAAACCGAGTATAACCGTACGGCTATACTATTTTTTTAGATATACTTGGAACTGCTAGCCGCACGGCTGTAATATTTCCTTTTCTACAAAATTAGGAAAATACCGGGTATAGCCGCACGGCTATTTTAGGCTTTCCTTAATTTTTTGAACAAGAAATAGAACGCCGCTGTACTATTTTTAACAAAAAATTAAAAACATTGTACAGCCGCACGGCGTTACTATTTATTTGTTTTTATAAAAAACCAAGTATAGCCGTCCGGCCATACTATTTCTATATAAAGAATTAAAAAATGGGATATAGCCGACGGGCTAGACTACGTAATAAATAAAAATAAGAAAAAAGGACTCTTCTAGTTGCATTAATTTATACTTTATAGATATTAATTTGGTATAGCCGAACGACTATATGAATAAAATACGTACATGTTTTATTTCTGCAAAATTTTGGCAAATTACAAGTTAAAAGTTCAGTCACTGTATAATATTTCAATATATATTATTTGTAATCAATAACATGTGTATATTAAGTGATTTTTGTGTGTATATTATTGCACATTTTGTAAAAAAATACATATATTCAATATGAAAAATACATACATACATGTTCAATACGAGTATTGTACGTTTGCTTTTTAAAAAATTAGGAATAAACGGCGTATAGCCGCACAACTTATGAAAAACTAAAAGCAGTATAGCCGTGATACTACTTTAAATAAAATTAAAAACAGTATTGCCGAACGGCTGCACTATTTCTTTTTAAAAAATTAGAAAATCCGGGCTGTACTATTTCAAAAAAAATAATTAAAAGAGAGTATCGCCGGGTGGCTGTACTATTTCCTTTATAAAAAAAAATTAAAAACCACGGATAGCCGCACGGCTATATTATTTAATAAAGAAAATTAAGATAAAAGGACCCTTCCGGGTTGCATAAGTTTATACTTTATTGATATTAATTTGGTATAGTCTCGCGGCTATACGAATAAAACACATACATGTTATATTTCTGTAAAAAATTTGGCAAATTACAAGTTAAAAGTTCGGCCACTATATAATATTTTAATATATATTATTTGTATTCAATAATATGTGTATAATGTGTGTATTATTGAACATTTTGTGAAAAATAGGAGTATTAAATATGAAAAATAAGTACGTACATATTCAATTAGAGTATTGTAAGTTTGATTTTTTAAAATTAGGAAAAAAATCGAGTATAGCCGGACAGCTGTACTATTTATTTTTTTTAAAATAAGGAAAAAAACTATTTCTTTAAAGAAAATTAGAAAACCCAAGTATAACCGACTGGCTATCCTATTTCTATAAAAATAATTTAAAAAAACAAAGTATAGCCACGCGGGAATACTACTTAATTAAAAAAAAGATAAAAGGACCATCTTAGTTGCGTTACTTTATACTTTATAAATATTAATTTGGTATAGGAGGCGGATATATGAATAAGATACGTACATGTTTTATTTCTAAAAAAATTTGGCAAATTACAAGTTAAAAGTTCGGCCACTATATATTATTTGTATACAATAATATGTTTATAATATGTAAGTTTTGTGTGTATTATTGAACATTCTGTAAAAAAATACGTGTATTAAATATGAAAAATATGTACCTACATGTTCAATACAAGTATTGTATGCTTGCTTTTTTTTAAATTAGGACAAAACTGAGTATAGCCGCTCGGCTGAACTATTTTAATTAAAAAAAACAGAGTATAGCCGGACGGTTGTACTATTTATTGTTTAAAAAAATTAGGAAAAACCCGCTTATAGCCGACCGGCTATAGTATTTCTTTATAATAAAAATTTAGAAAAACCGAGTATAGCCAAACGGCTATAGTATTTCTTTAAAAAAATAAAGAAACAAAGACCCTCCTAGTTGCATTAGTTTATACTTTATAGATATTAATTTGGGATAGCCACACGGCTCTACGAATAAAATACGTACATGTTTTATTCGGCAAAATTTTGGCAAATTACAAGTTAAAAGTTCAGCCATCATATAATATTTTAATATATATTATTTGTAGTCAATTATATGGGTATATTACGTGAATTTTGTGTCTATTATTGAACATTTTGTAAAAAAAATACTTGTATTAAATATGAAAAATATATACGTGCATGTTCAATGCGTTTGCTTTTTAAAAAATTAAGAAAAAACCTCGTATAGCCAACCAGTTGTACTATTTTGAAAGACAGGGTATAGCCGCACGCCGTACTATTTTGAAAAACAGCATATCACCGGACGGCTATGTTATTGCTTTAAAAAACTGAAAACCCGAGTACAGCCGCGGCTATACGATTTGCTTTTTAAAAAATTTAAAAAACAGAGTATAGCCATTTAATTTTTTTTTTAAAAAGGTCTCCTAGTTGGATTAGTTTATACTTTATAGATATTAATTTGGTATAGACGCACAACTATACAAATACTAAAATTTTGGCAAATTACAAGTTAAAAGTTCGGCCACTATATAATATTTTAATGTATATTATTTGTAATAAAAAAATATGTGTATATTACGTGAATTTTGTGTGTATTATTGAACATTTTGAAAAAATATAGGTATTAAATATGAAAAATATGTACGTACATGTTCAATACAAGTATTGTACATTTGCTTTTTGAAAAAATTAGGGAAAAACCGTGTATAGCCGTACGGCTGTACTATTTTTTAAAAAGTTAAAACCAGAGTATAGCCGCACGGCCGTACTATTTCTTTTTAAAAAAAATTAGGGAAAACGGAGTATAGCCGCCCGGCTATACGTGTCTTGATAACAAAAATTTTAAAACCGAGTATACGAGTATAGCCCGTCTGCTATACTATTTAATAAAAAAAATTAAGATAAAAGAACCCTCCTAGTTGCATTAGTTTATACTTTATATATATTAATTTGGTATAGCCGCACGCATGGGTATACGAATAAAATACGTACATGTTTTATTTATGCAAAATTTTGACAAATTTCAAGTTTAAAGTTCTGTCACTATATAATATTTTAATATATATTATTTGTATTCAATAATGTGTATAATATGTGAATTTTGTGTGTATTATTGAACATTTTTTGTATTAAATATGAAAAATACATACCTACATGTTCAATACGAGTATTGTACGTTTGCTTTTTAAAAAAATTAGGGACAGGTATAGCCGCGCGGCTACACTATTTCTTTTATTATGAATTCTCTTCCGAAAATTAGAATATTCCGAGTATAGAACATAAATGAGGTAGTGTCTGTTGTGAAGGATCTGAGGGGAAGAAGACCGGGGCAGATATGTGGTCACAGAGCCAGAGGCAATATGGGTTTACAAATATACTTCAGAAGTTTTGTGCCTCTGGTCCGTATAGAGGTAGTGGCATGAGTAGTTTTAAAGCACAAGACAAGACTGTCATTCCAATGTAATTGAATTGACAGAAAATTCAAACCCGAAAAACTCTAATTGAGTTGGCAGAACATAAAATCCAAAATCCAACTCAAATTCATACAGTTGATAAACAAACTACGAAAAACGGGCATACATATTTACAGAGCTAAAGGGCAAAAGGAAACCCAGCCTTCCCATTCAAATATAACAGGGAAGGAAACAACATGAGAAGGAATCTCTTCGAAAAAAGGCTTCCTATTGTAAATAGGCCAACTCTGTCTGTCCCCAAAAAAAGAGAGGAAGAACCTAGAATCAATCTCCTCTTACTCCAGGAAACAAACGTTACAGCAAAGTTGCACCTTTTCCATCTCAAGATTTCATTCTCGCCTTACAGATAATCTCTCTGATAAATTGGTGACCACAATAGAAAACACAGTAATTAGTTGGCCCCGTTTAATGACAAGCATAGATTCTGTACAGAACCAATATACCAAGACAAATGACCACACATCAAAGAATGCTATTGATGTATCTTTGTAAGTAAAAAGAAAAAAAAAAGGGAAAAGCAACCATTCATCTAGAAATCATAGGAAAGGTAATTCTGAACTCTTCGTAAGGGAAACAGATGTGTCTTGGGCCAATATCAGAGAAACAGTTTTGGTGAATCAAGTGGTTTATTCATACCACCTCAATTGGTTTTCCTTATGTTATTATCATTAATAGGTGTCACTTCCAAATAATTCTCTACTACTTTGTTTTTAATTTTTCCTTTTCCAATTGCTACTCTGCCAAATAAAGAATAGCTTCGTAATGAGAATGTGTAAAACTTTTATTTCAAGCTCTCTAATGCCCTTTTATTACATAAGATACCACTAGCTCATCGTTGATCTTTTAAAATGTACCATATTCATAAAGGTAATAACATAAAATTTGAAGTTTGCCTCAAAGTCATGAACTAAGAAACTACTGCAGATGACAGCTAAAAGGCAAGTTGCATATCCATGTTGATGAAGTGTCCTAATGAGAGAACAAAATCCCTAATTTCATCAGCCATGGTCAGACTTTCAATTTGCAAGCATTAAAAAATAAAATTAATTTGGAAGCTAACTTACTTATTATTTCATAAGTAACGATCATTGTAGTTCCATAGAGTGACATATTTAAGAACCGTGGACCAAATCCTCTATAAAAGCCCCGCCATCCATCCTCTTTAAGGAGTGCTTTTGCCGTCTTCAATACTGATGGTCGTCCAACACCATAATTATCCATGACCTTCAAGTAACATATCAAAGAATTAGCCAAATGACCTTTTTTTTTTAAAGCACATAACTTATTTCTTATTTAAGACTGTAGAAATGTAATAGAAACAATGGCTGCAGAGATGGAACAGAAACGGACGTTTATAAAATTTACAGTTTTGCACTAAACTACCTGAAGTCGTGTCTTGACTGTGTCAATGGGAGTAGTTATAAAGGAGGAACAAGCACCTGCCATCATGCCTGCTGCAGCCTGAACTGTCACCATCTCCATATGAGATGGTTTCTTCTCTGCATCATCAGTATAGCCCAAGCTCCTACAATAACAAAAAGGAAGTCTGATAATTAGACAACAGATTAGGCTGAAGTTTTGGAACTGCTAGAATAAAATTGACCAGCATTAAATTATGTACACCTCCAGATGATGTGCTGGGCAGAACCATAGGCACCCCACCAAAGTGCAGATGCTGGAGACTGGGTCACAGCTGTTAATCCAAAGCCTCTATATAAACCACGAAGACCTTCAGCCTTTATCACTTTATGTATGACATCAAATGGTCTGTTGCAGGATGTGGTCCCAGGAAGTCCTTGAACCATTAGTCTCTGGCAAATCTGAATATGCACAAGTATAGTATAGTGCAGATAGCATAACAACAGGTACATTCAGCACAAAATATTGAAAAACAGAACTGCTTTATCAGCATTAATGAAAAGCCAAAACAATAATGAGTACAAATACAATGATTGCATGGTAAAATCTCAAAGCTCATATTGAACTGAACCCCAGCATCAAAGATCACAAGTTTTCTACTCTTATCCTACATACACAACTGTTACTTAAAATGTTTTGTGTTTCGATCAGCATACAAAATTAGGTAAAATGTAAGAGTCTTTTGAGCCTGTTAAGCCATAAAGCATTAAGGAAACTGAAGGTTTCATGTGCTAAGTAAAATATTGTACAGTGGAAGTGGTGTATACGGCAAACCTACTATCATAAGGAAGCAAAAGTTGTTGGTTTTGGGGACAGATACTCATCTCTTAGCAGGATATTAGAGTTGAAGATAAAGAGTTATGCAGTTTCATGACAGCATCTCCAGGACATTTGTTTTAAAGCCAGTAAAAGCTATGCGAACATAACCTGAAAACAGGCTATTTCATTTTCTTATGTATTCCAGTACACCATTTCTTGTCTTGGTTAATAAACAAAAACATATATAATAGGAAGTGAGAACGAAAGGGTTTACCTACCACATCCAAGGGGACATAGTATACACAAGAAACTAAATTTGAGAACATGCCCGCCACTGCATTTGCAATTCCAATACGCGTAGCCTCAGGCATGTCTAGATCTTCAGTGTATTTCAACATTATATCTTTTGATACTTCAAGTGATGTCAAAGCCAAGACCCTACCAGGCAACGATCCAATGGCAGAAGTGCCAAAACCTCTGAATATGCCAGGGATGCCATCACTCTTTAATATATGTCTAAACACTGATATTCCACCCATGTGAGAGAATCCAGAACCAGCTACCTGCATTCTAGTCTTTACAACTGATGTTGGATGTAGTAAGGCTGACTGCGCTGTGAAGAGAATAGCCCCAATAATATGAAACCTTGTCTTGTCCAACCTACATTGAGGTGAATAAATTTTAAAAGAGGGTCAGTTCTTCTAATCCATATTAAAATATCATTGTAACATACCCTCATTTATCCATTGGGGAAAAGAAACATATTTAGAAAATGACTGTGGACCGTGGTTGTGTTCGGTTCTCTTTTTCCAAGAAGAAAAGAGAGGGGTTTTGGGGTGTTTTGTTTTAAGTACGATAAGGATCCTACCTAAGTTCATTGTCATTTCCATAGGCTTACTGCTCAGAATGCAAAGAATTACAGATAGAAAAATCAAACCTCAGCACGAACCAAACAAAGGAGAAAAAAAAAACTTCATACGTTCATACGAAGTGACTTATTTTACCACCGAAACAGTTTATAGACAATACGTAAATCAGAAGAGCTGGCCAGCCACAGCAGCTTTGAATCCAGCCATCTAGACTGAAATTTGTTCTTAAATATGCAATAAACTGACATAAAAATGAGTAATGCAACTTGCCCAAAATCAGTATGATGATTAATCAGGACTAACATAAACTGTTTAACATTCCAATATAATTTCAACTCAACAATGGTTCTCATTGACAATCAGCTAAACTTTGTACATTACAAGAGGACATTACACACGTAAATACACAGAGCTGTTAACCCAGTAAGACCCAGTTAAAAAGAAACCATAAAGAAAAGGGCATAGTGTTCCAAATTCTGCCTAAAATAATCATATCATTTTAAAGCATGGAAAGAAATGAAAACAGAGTGGTGAAAATGAAATGGGGAACCAAAACAAAGAAAAAGGCAAAAGAGAGGAATGGAATGAAACCTGTCCCAGTTGATGTCAGTGTCAGCAAGAGCCAACTCTGGCACGGTCACAGCCTCAGTTTCCACCGCCATGTTTTCTTCTTTCCTCCAATCTTTTCTAGTTTTTTCTTTTCTTTTCCACACACTGTTTTTCAAGTTTCAAGTTTGAAGAGAAGGTTTTGGTTACAAATTTATCAATGAAAGTTGTGTTTTGAGAAATGGAATTCCCAGCTAAGTTCATGTGCTTAAACCGCCTTCCTGCTGCTCTCCATTTCAATTTCTGGGTCCTTCTCCAAAATACATTTACTATACGCTTCTTCTTATGGGCTTTTTTTTTGCCTTGATCAAGATGGGCTTTCTCATTTCAGCCCAAACATTATTTAGTATCGGAGGCTCCATTAATGAAATCCATTGAAGCCCGCGTGAAGTATGTGACCAACTCAATAACAGGTGACTTTGATCCACGTGCTTGTTATTGGATTTTACCATCCTTGTTTGTTGATTGAATTCCCTATAATAATAAAAACTTGTGAGTTGCAAATTTTAAAAATACAAATATATCATTTTGTAGAAATATGTATAATAAAAAAACACTACGTTATAAATCAAATTTGAAGTGTCCAGGGACAGACCTATGGTATGTACAACCTGGGCTATAGCCAGACGGACCTAGGATTTGAAAATAGAATGGGCTAAATTTATCTTACATACAAACTTAGAAAACTTGACGGTGCAAGTGAATTTCGTTGAAGTATGAATTTTAAGGTCAATTAGCAATTACATGATAAACTTCTCCATGAAAAGAAAAGAATTGAAAGCATTTATAATCCATTACAAAAGAAGAAGAAAAAAAAAACTGAACCATTTTAATTCATCCAAGCCAACTCGGAAAATAAAAATGAGAAAAAGTAGCCAAAATTTTAAGAAAAAAAAATGAATTGACGTTTTATTTTCACTAGAAAAGGTAAAGGTTTTTTTTTTTGACAAAAAAAAAAAGAAAACGTAAAGGATGTCCTCTACGAATGTGTGTTTTATGAAAAAGGGCAAGTAATAAATATTAATTAACTATATAAAATTAAAATAAAAAGATTTCTATGGGTGGGATGGGGTGTGTGGAGGTGTGCTTTGGTGAGCTGAGTATTAATATTGAACTATAAAATATCAAGTCGCCTGACTATAGCCTATGTTAGCATGGGCGTAGGTTCGTCCCTGGCTATAGCCTGTGAGTTTTTCTTTTCGTATAGTTAGTGTTAATGTTAACTGTTAAGCATATATGATGAAAACGGAGATAAGCCCAATCCAAGCGCCGCCACAACCATCGACCACCCAACCCAAGCGCCATCTACAACCACCGACCACCCAAGCACCTGCAATCAATCCAAACCCTTATAGTCACATCTACAAGTAGTAACCCAAATCTAGCATCGCCATCAGTTCCTGTCAATTTTGGCCAGCACCCAGAGCCGGTCCTGGGTTTTCTAAGGCCCAGGGCAAATTTCTAGAGAGTGCCCTTTTAGATAAATTTAAAACTAAAATTACAATTTTTTTTAATCAACAAATTAATTTTATTAGGTAACATTTTTTAATTTTTATAAAAACACGAACAATAACAATAAAACTAATGAACAAAGAATAATAAAATTTAGATTTTGAGCTTTTTTTTCTTCAACTTGAAACTTCAAATTTCCAATTGT
Source organism: Prunus mume (assembly GCF_029339155.1). Lineage (NCBI taxonomy): Eukaryota > Viridiplantae > Streptophyta > Magnoliopsida > Rosales > Rosaceae > Prunus > Prunus mume. Next base: position 34,237,006 of record NC_142699.1, read on the forward strand.
GAAGAACAAGAATCTATGTTGAGTTTTTTTGCTAAATCAAATAAAAAGAAAAATAAGTTAACAACGATGTCTCTTACAAAAATCATGTTAAACATCTATTTATGAAAAAGAATGACACAAAGAAAAGACCTTCAAATTGCTAAAGCTTCCAATGCGTGTTGCTGCCACTGCTAGGTCTATTTTTTTGGTTAAGATAAGAACGTTTGTTTGGTTTTTTTGGTTAAGAACTCTTTGTTTCCATATGTTTAGTTTCATTAATTTTTGTTTTTTGAAATATTATATTATATAATTTATATTTAGTTTCCTAGAGAATCTCAAAGAGGTTTGTGCTGCCAGCATGCCATGATTAATGATTACGTCTACTTCCTTCTAGGACGCAAACGGTTTTGGGTATTAATTTATTTATATAAAATATAAATATATAGGCTAAAAAACCATATTTTTGTGCCCCCCATAGTTTTGGGCCCTGGGCTGTGGCTCTGCGACCACCAATTGAAGACAACGACTTCGCAGCTTGAACTATGGGATGTGGACGCCGGCGACTGTGAGACGACGACAATTGCACAAGCAGAGCGACAAAAATTCGAAATTAAAAAAAAAAAAACTAAGAGACAAATTTTTGGAAGAAAAAAAAAAGAAAGAGAAAAATAGATTGAGAAGAAGAGGTAAAGGTGAGAGGATGGATAAAAAGAAGCAAGCCATGGGAGGAAGAAGAAAAGAATGAGATGCAAGAGAGAGAAGAAAAATCTAATAAATAATAAATTCACTTTAATAATCTGTTTTTAATAAATTAAAAAAATCAAAAAAATTGAAAAATATAGTCCTAGTCCAAGCATACACTAAATGCAGTACACGTGTTATCTAGCTTAGGCCAAGCCAAGTCAATCCAAGATAGTCTTTGATCCATAATCCATGCCAATACAGTCTTTTGTAACAAATGAGCCCTAAAGTTTAGCCAAGTCTAAAATCTAACAGTTTAATAAGGTAAATCTAGCACACCCCATTTTAGTAAGGTATGATGATTTTTGAAATCGCAAACCGACTGCTTTTTGTGGTTTAAAACCACAAATTTTCAAGCATTCACAAAAATATAAATTCACAACCTAAATAAATAAATTCACAACCTCAACTTCTCAAGCATATATAAATTCACAATCTCCTCAACTTCTCAAGCATTCATAACCTAAAGAAAATTAAAGTTACAATTCCAAGCATTCCAATTAAAGTTAAACTTCTCAAGCATTCCAATTCCAAATCCTTTAAAGTTACAAACCAAAAGGAAAATACAAAGCAAAATGAATTAAAGTTACAACTAAAAGGAAAAATCCAATTCAAACTTAATTAACGTTACAAACTGAAAGAAAAATGCAATGCACCAATGTTACAAACTAAAGTTACAAACTCAAGTGTTGGTGGTGAGTGGATTTGAAGAACCTCGTTGTGTTGTTTGAGCACCAATGTTATCTACTAATAAAACAACATAGTTTAGTACATTTTATTATAAGAAGAATCAAATAAAACAACATAGATTGGCTATACTTTGCGGTTTGCAGTAACCGCAAGTTTTGAAAATCAAATACCGCAAATGCAGTTCGATTCTTCATACCGCAAATGTGGTTCGGTTCTTCATACCGCAAATGCGGTTCGGTTCTATCACGATCGTGGTTTCATTGCGGTTAATAGTCGGTTGGTTTTTATGGTTTTTCAGTTTTTTGGTCTAAAATGCCACCCCTACCTAGAAGTGTCAACACTTTTAACCATGTAAGTTGAATAAATAAAGGACATAATATATAAATTGCAAATTTGTAATCCTAATTCATTTATACATGGCTTCATTAACCCTCATGTGCCTTGCCAAATGAGCGCTTATAAGAACATAAGTTAGAACAAATATAACTCCACTAATCCTCATGCGCCTAGCCAAATGAACGCTTATATCATTAAGATCCTAAAAATAAGTACATATGTTATAACATAAGTATATTAATAACATCACATTACATCCACAATGGGAATTTTTCTTACTTGAAAGTATGTAGTAAAAATGAGTGGATTTGTGAAGCGTTATTCATCTCTCGAGGAAAAAAAAAATCTATAAGGTGAGAAAAGTTTCAACCACTGCCTTCCTTGGGTCGATGCCCTCCACCCCTCTTCTCCTCTATTTCACCCCCTTCCCTCCACCCTTCTACTCCTCGCCCATTACCTACAAACCCTCCCCATCTCTCCTCTCCTCGCTTCCTCTCTTCTTTTATCATCTCATCTTCTCCTATTTTCCACTCCTCAATGTTTTTACAAGCTTATGGCTAGATTTTGGTGCTTGCTTGGGCTTATTGTCTAAGTTTATTGGTTGCTTAGATGTTTTGGGGACGATGTGGTGACAAATCAGTTTATTTATTTAATTTATTTTTGTTTGTTGCAATTTTTGAGTTGTAATAAGTGCATCAACACTTTTTGAGTTTGTTGTATACTTGTAGGTTTTTACTTATGATAGTTTAAATCTTGTAGTTGTAGTTTTGCATGCTCATACATTTTTTGGTTTTTCTAGGCTTATGTCTTTAATGTCATAATTTCTTGTAGCCATATGTGCCTATGAGCGGAGGTTGTGCACTTGTTGTTGCGAGTAATGGCGTACCCATGAATTTTTATAGGAGTAGGCTAAAATAATTTTTTTTACACGAGATATATTATATAACCCTTTTTTCTCTTGAAACAAAAATGTAAATGAAATTTTATAAATCAAGCAAGGCCACATTACGAACAAATATAACACAAAGAAGTACAAAATATAAATAAATACCAAATCAAACACATTGTTCAACCACTTGAGGTCCGAGTTGAGTAAGGTCCTCAGGAATTGAAGTATCAACATTAGATGCAAAAAGTGTATCATTGTTATCGTTACCACTTTTTTTGAAGAATGAATAAATAGTTTTTCCTCTCTTTGCCGGTTTATTATTGCATGGGTCTTTTTATTCCAGCAGCCTGACGAATGGACTTGGGCTGAAAAAAGCAGTTGAATTACCCCCTAAGTCTGAGTTCAGAAATCAAGCCCCAAGGATGCTTCGAAAGGATAGTAGGGCCTTAGAAAATACCTTGGTTACCTTCACCAACAAAAATAATGGCTGCTTGCAGATAGATTCTTAGTGGTTACAAATGAATTCTTAGCTTGACATGAGAAGCTTGTGGCATGGGAGCAAAACCATCGTGAGTTTAGCATAAACAGAGAGAGAGTTGTGAGTTCTTATGAAAAACAGGGGTCCTAAAGAAATGGGGAAGAGATTCTAATAGGGTTTGTTGAAGTGGGAGAGAGATGGGAGAAATAATGGGTGTGTTGAGTAGTTTCCGGCAGCTTGATGAAAAATCTGTCAAGCTCTGGAGTGTTTTAACATAAGAGAAAATGGGAGGAGATGGATGAATAGAGCTCAAAATTGTAGAGGCTTCAGGGAGGGGAGATACAGCTTTCTCCCCAGATGTGTGTTGCTTAGGATAAAGAAGAGGGAGATAGAGGATGAGGCACTTGGGCTTGATGTTTCAAACAATTAGAGAATAAGCTTGCTCGACTGATTTGGGTTGAGTTTAATGGGTAGGAGGTACCTCCTTTTATAGTCGTTGGAAGCTCCTCCTTCCCAAGAAACCCTAATAGGTTCTCTCCAATTTTGCCAAGTCTCCCCTTTCATTTCTCTTCTCTCCCTTCGATCTATCCCATTTTGTGAAATTGTCCCCTGCCCAATCGCACCAAAAACATGGTTTTGGGAGCTTTAGGCTAATCAGTGGTGATGTCTTATTTTTTGGCTATCATTTCTCCTTCTTTCCTTCTCTATTTCATGGCAAGATCTAGTAAAGGAATGAGATAGATAACTTTGGCTGGTCTGAAGGATGCCTTTTCTCCTGCGTGCGTCAATATCCTCTGGTTTCTTAAAGGATCTGCCTTGAGGTTTGTTTTTGCCCATGTGCTGGAGCCTCCCAGCAGCTTATAGACATAGACATTTTGGCTTTTCATCTTGGTTCATGTTTCCAGCTAAGCGCTGGAGACTACATATATTTTTCTTGGCTTGCTTGGGCCTTGCTAAAGTGATGAGTTGGCCCATTAAGGATATGGGCTAATTTCCTTAAGTGATGGGCTAATTTTCTAGGGTATTTGGGCTTTTTCCTCTCTTTTATGCTTACCCACATATTTGAGCTCAAGAAATGAGCTTGAGTTTTGGGGCTCCCAAGTAGCTCAAAACTTCCATTTCTCGGCTCATCAATGGGCCTCATGAAAGCTCGTTACCATCCATACCACAACCCACTCAAGCAAGCCCCGGGCATTTGCGTGGCTTGAGGCCCACTTAAGCTTGTAGCGTGGCTAGGTGTGAAATAATAATTTCCTGCTTTGCATGGCATATCAATCAGCGTGCTTTAATTTTATCGTCCTTGAATAGGGGCATAATGCTTGACGGGGTAATTAGCATGGGCTTGTATAGCAAGTGCCTTTTATAGGCTCATTTTAATTCTTAGCGTGATGGATTGCATATTTATTTGGCATGGAACGTGGTTGTTGCTCGTGCAAGCGCGCATTACAAATTTCGCGTGCTCCGAACCGGGTCTTTACTTAATAAGGTGTTGCACTGGCCCATGAATTTATTTGGGCCTAACCCTGGATTTTTGGGCCTCAACAATTATCATCATGTAACATGATATCCTAACAAGAAATATTAGACACCAAAAATCATATATACTAATTAATAACTTGAGTTGCAAAAGTAAAACATATATCAATAATCCCCAAAAAATGTTCACCCAAACCCTAAATCATAAAAACTCAACAACAACAATTAAAATTGGAAATTGAATATAAAACAAAGAGAAAAACTTATCAAGATTGAAGAACCCACTAAAGATAGGTTGATACAAATTTTTAGAGGGGGATAGCTATTTCTTCTAGGCTCTCAAAGTTCAAATAGGACGTCTTGGGTGGATAGAAGAAAAATTATGATGTCTGCTTCTAGTCAAATTTATATAGGTTATGGATTGCATGTTTACAATTTCTTATATGCTTCAAGAATGAGCTTATTTCTACATAAAGGGCTGGGCTTATTTTAAATAGACTACAAAAAAAATTCAGCATTAGGCTGGAGCCTACTCCAGCCCAAGTGTAAATATGTCTGTGGTTGCGAGTAGATTCCTCCATATTTGAATTAACCATTTGTGGTTATTGTGTTTCCGTATTTATAGTAACTATTATCTCGTTATTTGTATTTGTATTGGCATCTATGACTTACCGCGTTTAGACTTCAATTATAAATGCAATTTATCACATTTCTAAAATAAATTTTTTTATATCTTTGTTTATTCTAGAATTAAAAAAGATAATGAGTAGTTGTGTTCTATAAAAATAGGACTCATTATCTAATTTTGTTTTTAATTTTAATATTTTTAATATGAAAAGTGTGAATTTTTACCATATTATCAATATTTAATTAATAATTTTCATTATTAATATTTACATTAACTAATGACATTTTCTAGTATTTTAGCAATTCCATCCAAATTTTGGGAAAAAAAGAAAAAGAAGACAATATTTTTGAAGAGAACTATAATTTCATTAATTGTTTTATAACTATAATTTCCTATATTTCAATCAGGATTGCTCCGACCAAAAACAAATCAGTATCAGAGATCAATCACATCCGTCAAATATCAGTGTCTCACACCACGCACAGAATCCACTTCTTCTGTTTCTAGCAGGCCCATAGGTCACCCCCCAATAAAATACATCTGTCCACAGGCAATTAGACATTGGAAGAGGGTTTACCGTCGTTTCTGGACTGTCGATGCAGGCGATAGTTCCCCACCATAACCCTACAACGAAATTCCATGCCCCTTCCTCACAACTCATATTAGCTTTTTCCCGGAAAATTTTTCTTTTTGTTTTTCGGGAATCTCTTCCTTTCTTAGTTTCTAGTCCCAGCCACAGAGGACAAGAAGCAAAACGTTTAGGGTTTTACATTGCGTTTTCACATCGCTCTCGGATTGATTTATATACAGAGAAATTAAGTTTTTCGAAGTTATTCAACATCTTCGACGGGGTACGTGAACTTTTTAGGGTTTTCTGATTCGCAATCAACTGCTTTATTTTACTCCGTTTTCAATTATCGGTCTTTGAATTTTCACCTCGTTTGAGTATGCTCTGTCGTTCAACGTTTAGGATGATATTTTGTTATTTGAAAAATTATTCTGGGGTTTATTTTGGTTATGATGCTTGTTTGTTGGTTTTTGAGGAGTGAGAAACTGTTCTTAAAGTAATAACAAGAATTAAATCTCTGAACATGGTATATTTTGGGTCACTGAGACATACTTTCACTTAATTTATATTACCTTAGCTTAGTAATTTCAGAAGACTGAACAATTATTTTGCTTCTCGTTGGAGAGAGTGAGCTGTGGGATAATCTAAGGTGTTCCCAACCCCTGGGTGATTGGTTGTCTTAGTGTTTTTTTTTCATCTGATTAATTCGTGGAATTTGTCAAGTGATAGATTGTATGAGGTTTAGAGCTTGCAATGTCAATGTTCTGATGGAATGGTTTGATGTGATTGTAGATCAGTATTAGGCATGGCAACAGCAGAGCCAGCCGGTCCACGATATGCGCCAGATGATCCTACACTTCCAAATCCTTGGAAGGGTTTGATTGATGGTAGCACGGGTTTGTTATACTACTGGAACCCTGAAACCAACATTACCCAGTATGAAAAGCCAGCTTCTTTGCCTCCACCTTTGCCACCCGGCCCACCACCTGCTACTACCACACCAAAGCTGGCTGCAACTCCCGTTCCTCATTCAATGCCACCAAATGGAGTGGTGTCTCAGGATGGCCCGCAGATAACACAAGCTCCACAACAGCAGGGAACGCAAGTGGGCCAATTTTCTCAACAGCATGGACATCTAATGACACAACAGATGAATCCCCTTGTGACATCATTTGCTCAACAGCAGGTGGCTCAAGCTGGACAACAACAGGGTTCACAATTGGGACAGGCCATGCAAAAGCATGGGCAAATGATGCAGCATCCAAGTCAGCAAATGCCCCAGGCACAAGTGCATCAAGGGCAGCAAATGCCTCAGCAACTGGGGCAGCAAACACCACAGAGTCAAGGTTCACAAATGGCTCAGGTACAAGTGCACCAATTTGCACATCAGCAACTGCATTATACGCCTTATCAGCAAAGCATTCCTCCCCAAGGACAGCAAAGTTCACAGCAGCAGACTCTGCATAGCGCACAAGGGCAACCACTGGCAAATCAACAAGAATATAAAGCCACATTCCACCAGAGGGAGGACGATGATTTTCAACAAAGAAATCAAGTTGGCTTTTTCTCCATCCCGGTTTCAACCAGCAGGTGCCTCATCTGTGCAGAATCTTCCTACTGGGACCAATTCCGTACAAATGCCACAGAGGGCTGTACATCTTGGTCAACCCCAACAATTTGGTGGCCCTTTGGGCAGCATGCAACATCCTTCGTCTTTTGGTCACCTGCAGCAACCAGGGGCTGATTTGGTTCACCATCAACATGGCTCTAGGTTCCAAAGTCAAATGGACCCCGCAATGATACATAGTCAGCAGTCTAATGCACCTCCTGTTGGATTAAGAATGGGTCATGAAAATAATTTCCACGGTAGAGGTGGGAATGACTATTACTTTAATAGTAATAATGAAGTGCCAACAGGTCCTCAGCAGCCCAAGCTTGCAGCTATTCCGGTGGCAAGAAGTCAGCAGGTATCTTTGAATTAATATAACGTTTCTTTTCTGTTTCTATGTATGCTGATTATATTTAATTTCAATGCTTGAATTTCAACTGATGTCTAATGATGTCATGCAACTTCTTTCAGGAGATGAGTATGAGTGGTGGCCCATTTCAAAATGCTACACCTGGTCATGCCAGTGCATTGAATACCATGGCAGGTCATTCTGTGCATAACTTGTACAGTCATGCAACAGGTGGTCCACCATTCCCAAATAATTCTCTGGTGAAGTCTCCTTATGTCGGATCTACAAGTGTTACTAGTCTCACACCTGTTGAAGTTTATCGTCAGCAACATGAAGTTACTGCAACGGTGTGTGTTTCTGCTTCCTTGGGTGTTGTTTTTGTGAATGTGGGAATGTCCAATGAATTTATTTTGAGCAGCATGTAATATGTATTCGAGGAGATGTACAAAATTGTATTGGCAACAATGTTGCTGCCCTTTTTGTTCTTTGCTAAGAAATGGTGCTCCATTATTGATGCTTTATGTTTGCATTTTAATTGCATAGGGTGACAATGTTCCTGCACCGTTCATGACATTTGAAGACACTGGTTTTCCTCCTGAGATATTGAGAGAGGTAATTTAATTGTGCCTAATTGTTTTTTCTTTTAATATGAAATAACCATTATGAGATCCATGCCATTCCATTTTTGTATTATTGTTTGTTTTCTACTTTTGAACTCATCAGTTCTCACTTGTCGCAGGTGCGATATCTGCTCCGGAGGAGGAGCATATGTCGTACGCTGCACTGCTATTGGCACACTTACACTTGCAACAACTATTCTGATTTTTGGAGGCTGCAAAATGAACTGTTGGAGCCTTTCTTGTGCATCTTCTAGAAGGGTGGTTGGCCCTTCATCCAAATCACACCTTATGTGACTGGGATTTCTTGCTTAATGGCTCCACCTCTTATGTCTTTATGCCCTCTTTTGTTGCCTCAAGTTGCTTCTGTAAGCAACCATATACCCATGGGCCTTTTTGTCATCTTACTATTCTATTAATAAACATATTATGATGTTTGGTTGTAGTCTATCCTCTCCATTAAACATTCTTAACTTTTTGCTGATTACTTAGACCTATGTTCTTGTTTCAGATTTATTCTGCTGGGTTCGCATCTCCCACACCAATCCAGGCACAAACATGGCCAATTGCTCTTCAAAGTAGGGATATAGTGGCAATTGCAAAAACTGGTTCTGGAAAAACTTTGGGCTATTTGATGCCTGCCTTCATTCTTCTTAGACAATCCCGTAATAATTCTCAGAATGGCCCAACAGTCTTGGTTTTGGCCCCAACACGGGAGCTTGCAACACAAATACAAGATGAGGTTTTGAAATTTGGGCGAGCTTCAAGGGTATCCTGCACGGTGGGTGCTCAGTGGTTGACTTTATTAAACGATGATTTCATTTTTGTAGTCCATTTGGTTTAAATTTTTTATTCACTATGATTGAATTTCATGATTCAGTGCTTGTATGGTGGAGCTCCAAAAGGCCCTCAGCTGAAAGAATTAGATCGTGGAGCAGATATAGTTGTTGCAACGCCCGGTCGACTGAATGACATACTGGAAATGAAGAAAATTGATTTTGGGCAAGTTTCTCTACTTGTACTTGATGAGGCGGATCGAATGCTTGACATGGGTTTTGAACCCCAAATCCGTAAAATTGTGAACGAAATACCGCCACGCAGACAAACTCTTATGTACACTGCAACATGGCCCAAAGAAGTAAGAAAAATAGCAGGTGATCTTCTTGTTAATCCTGTCCAGGTGAATATTGGCAGTGTTGATGAGCTTGAAGCCAACAAGTCTATTACACAGGTAATTTTTTAATTCTAATATTTTTTTCTTATTGTCTTCACAAGTGCAGTAAGGATGATGGAAGTATATGTAATTTAGGAGAAGTGCCAATACCATGAACTGAAGTTAGTTATTTTTTATGAATTGAAACTTTTGGGAATCATCTTTTCTTTTTATATTGTACATCTTTCAGAATAATGATAAAAGGTGAAAATTTAAAGCATGTGTCACGGTCCTCACTTTATCTGATATGGTCAATATTTGGAACATATGCCAAGTAGCAGCAAACTAGTTATTCCCTTGTCAATAATTTACTAGTACATGCATAGGTCATGGATGATAGGCTAGGACCGTTTAAATGCGGGTGTGATTATTCTTATCTCTAAGAGTCCCGTAATGAAACATTGGAGAAGGGATGAAGTTGTTGAATAATTATGATTTATAGAAGTATATTAGTTAATTTGGTCTGTTAATGTATACTAATGATGACCATAGTACGTACTAACTGAAATTGTCCTACCATTAATAGTTTCAGTGTTGATCTGAGTACTCGCATTATGCAAAGTAGTCTATCACACTTTATTCAAATGTTTAAGAATTTGCCACACTTCAATTCTGGCTGGGAAGCATTAGATTTCACAGAGGATAAATATATTCATTTGATCTGTTTGATGGTTGATCTCCTTTTTATGTGCATTTGACACACTGCTTTTTTAAAAGCACACATAGGATAGAATTTATTTCTACTATGAACTTGTGAATCTGCAGTATGTTGAAGTTGTCCCACAAATGGAGAAGCAGAGGCGCTTGGAGCAGATCCTTAGATCCCAGGAACGGGGTTCTAAGGTTATTGTTTTTTGTTCCACAAAGAGGTTGTGCGATCAGCTTGCACGTAGTATTGGACGCAACTTTGGGGCTGCTGCAATTCATGGGGACAAGTCTCAAGGTGAGAGAGACTGGGTTTTAAATCAGTTCCGAAGTGGAAAGTCTCCAATATTGGTTGCCACTGATGTTGCTGCCCGTGGGCTTGACATCAAAGATATAAGGTTAGATCATGCTTTTGCTTTTTTCCAATTTAACATGTTCAATTTATTAATGAAAAAGACTCATTGGGACAAAGATCAAGATTGAGCTTATAACTTAGTATCATCCAGGATCTCAGAATTGTTTCAGTGTACTTATCCGTTTGAGTTTCTCACGTTACAGGGTGGTGGTTAACTATGATTTCCCTACTGGGGTTGAAGATTATGTTCACCGGATTGGAAGAACTGGGAGGGCTGGGGCAACTGGGGTGTCGTACACCTTTTTCTCTGAGCAAGATTGGAAATATGCAGCTGATTTGATAAAAGTTCTGGAGGGAGCTAACCAGCAAGTGCCCCCGGAGGTGCGAGATATTGCTCTGCGTGGTGGGCCTGGTTTTGGGAGGGATAGGAGTGCGATGAGCCGTTTTGATTCTGGTGGGCCTGGGAATGGAGGTGGAGGCCGTTGGGATTCTGGTGGCCGTGGTGGCATGAGGGATGGAGGTTTTGGTGGTCGTGGTGGCATGAGGGATGGGGGTTTTGGTGGTCGTGGTGGTGACATGAGGGATGGCAACTTTGGAGGCCGCAGTGGCCCTAGAGATGGTGCAGTTGGTGGCCGCGGTGGGGGAAGCGATTTCTTTTCTGGTCGTGGAAACAGGGGACGGGGATTTGGTGGTCCTGGTGGTGGTAATGTTGGTTGGGGTAGAAATGACCGTGGCCCACAAGATAGGTACAACAGTGTGGATGGGCGTGGGCGAGGGGGACGTGGACGGGGACGATTTGATAACAGAATCGATTTTCCTGATAGGAGCAGAGGCAGAAGCTATAGCCGTAGCCCTGAAAGAGTTCGAACATGGGATATTAGCCGAAGCAGAAGCAGAAGCCGAAGCCGCAGCAGGAGTCGTAGAAGCCGAAGCTGGACCAGGAGTCGTAGTCGTAGTCGGAGCTGGTCACGTGGCCGCAGTCGCAGCCGCAGCCACAGCCGTAGCCGGAGTCGTAGTCGTAACCGTAGTCGAAGCCCCAGTTATGAGAGATATGAGAGGCCTCCACGTGTTTCGAAATTTGATGTCAAAGTTCCTGAATCTGTGGCTCCACCTAAATCAGGGATGTCTCCCATGTCCCCAGGCACAGAAGTCAATGCATCCCCAGACACGAAGCCTGTTGGGGAGCTGCCAGTGGCTGAGGAGACTGAGCTAATGCATAAACAGCAGCTGGAGGAGACCCTTGCGGTCACTCAGTGACTTAAACCTTGAAAAAGTTGTGGCACATATTTCTTTTGCAAGTCCTTGTGTGGTGGATTGGATTGGATTGATGTGGTTTTTGGTTATCCCAGTCTGTGAAGCTGGCTTCCTAGTGTGAGAATATTTGCAGTAGGTTGGGGTTGGGGGGCTGCTTGCTTTGGTTGAATTGGGTGACTGATGGGATCAATCAGAGACATGCTCACCTGGTCTACTGTTCTACTGCTCTACTGCTCTACTGCTTCTCGGGGTGGGTCGTCTTTTAGGACAATTTGGAGGGTAGTTCTGGACATTTGAATGTTTGGGTAGCGCTAGGAAAAAAATGCCTATTATTATTTTGGTCATGCAACGGTTCAATTTGAGTACTGCGAGCATATAAACTCGGATTATTGGTGTCATCTGTGAGAAACTGGGGAAGACCCTTCCCTGCATACTTACTTCCCTAGCTGCTTATTTTTTATTACAATTTGTCACGAATTCTCCTTATTTATTCAAAGAAACACTTCGATGTTTACTTCTCTCTCTCTCTCTCTCTCTCTCTCTCTCTCTCGGTTCTTCATCTTCAGGATTTTGTAGGTAGATGTAATGTGATGTGGTTACACTACTAACTGTGAATGAGGTTGAACCATAAAGCTACACAATTCTAACTCTTTCACCATTTTAGCAGATGTAGAATCAGTTAGCTATTTTGATCTAGTGGTATTTTCCTTATACAATGTTAGAAGACGTATCAAGTTCAATTTCGTTCCCCTGAAAACTATACAAGGAATAAAGCTCTTCTCCTTTTAATATTTCAGCTTCATTAGACTAAACTTGTCATCATTTTTATTTTAGCATGTAAGTCAGATTCCGGTAGAATAAAGGACCCAATTTTATAGTTATAACATGATGGGTTATATAACTTTATGGTTACAACAAGTCAATAAGTTCTTGTCGATGGCCCAAAAAGACAAGAATATTTTGTTAGTTTAATTGTGCATTAGAGGCTATTAGCCTGAAAAGAAGGTTTGATCAACGAGTATTTGGCTTATCCGCCGCAGAAACACAAGAATATTTTTATGTAAAAGATATCCCCGTGCACAGCTTGCAAGTAAGCATATATGGAAACGGAATTAAGATTTCCAAATTCCCAAGCGTTTCCAAGAATATCATTCAACTCACAAAAGCTAAAATAGCCTCACTTTTATTTGCAATCACTTGGTCTGCAAGTCTAAATGTTATGCATACAATTGTTCTTTTTCCCCCACAAGCATACAATTGTTTTTTTTGTTTTGTTTTAATACAAAGATATTCTACTTTAATCTAATTTAAACTACAGGAGGAGATTCGAACTCGATGCATAGTGAATAGCACATTCATTTTAGTCAACTTGGCTAAGCCTGTATCTGCATCATACAGTTGTTACATTAATTTAATTTTTCATTCAAGTCTTGTTCCATAAATTTATATTAATTGCACATTTAGATAAATAAATCTTGCTGAACACATAACACGTAAGTTATATCACTGTCTTTATATCTTCATGCATCATAAGCCAATATACCTACCGAGGGAAGCTTCTGGCCAGTTTCATATTCATAATCCACTGACATCATTTTCTATTTTAATTTCATTTGCCAACAACTTTTTAAGTTGATTACTTCAAATCAAATTTCTCTTCTTATGTTGAAAAAAAAAAGACCCAAATATATCACAACATTCAATGCAAGATTGACTAGAGAAGTTCAGTCCGCTCAATATAATGAGCTATTTGGAAATCTAGTGTTTTCTATATGAATTTTTTTTGGGAGATTCATTATTATACTTAATATATCAGTCTAAATTATAAAAAAAGACCTTATATGAAATGAACTTTAAAAACACACTCAAAGTTCATTTACAATATAGCAAGTAGGCTTTTAACTTCTTATAAATTACAAAACTATCATATATTTCTTTTAAAAAGTAAATTTAGGTTTTAGCCAAAAAAAAAAATTTCACTTTTGGAAAAAGCCAAAGCTTTTTCAAAAAATACAGAAAAACCTCTCAACTTTTAAATCAAAGACATGCAAATGTAAAAGATTCCTTAGGAAATCCAAAAATAAATAAGGGCAATTTTGTTCATTTTAGCTTCTTTTACAAATTCTCTTTCCTTTGTGTTTTTCCAAAGTCTCATTTCTTAAAACAAGTCCAACCCCAAAACTTCATTAAAAAAATCCAAAACACTCAATAGGGTATCAAAGTAATTTAATAATAAAAATTAAATTGACCAGCTGTCATTTTTTGAATTTGTTTATAGAAATTAAATAGAATTAATTTATATAAGTAGTGTTAAGAATGGATATAAGACTAAATATCTCACTTTTTTTCCCATCAAATTTATGTGTGAGATTGAATTTATTTCGTTAACTTGAATTAAATCATGGAATGGAATGATAGGGAAATAGAAAATGGGGGATAGGATGAATTCTTTTCAATTTAGACAAGGAGGGAAAATTAATTAGTTTGGAAGTAACTTTAAAATAAAATAGTCAATATTATCCCCTGTTGATAAAGAAAAACAAATAAATCCCCTGCTCCTATAAAAAGAGAAATATTTTTTAAACCTTTAAAAAATTAAATTAAATTGCTCGCCACTCAGCTTTCCAAGGCTGTGTCGGCACATTAATTGCGTGACGGGCATGGGCTTAAGTAAATCTGATTGGACCGTAACACCACTCACAGTAACGATACCACTTCTCTCCTTAAGCGACGTCGTTTCGATTTTTCAACGGAACAGACAAATTCTCCACTTTCCCGCTACGCATTTTTCCCGTGGCGGTTTCGAGTTTTCCCATGCCGCTCAGGGGTAATCTCGGCAATTAACAAAACCCACGGAATTGCAAAATTTCCACCCAAAACGCATCGTATCATGGGAATCTCCTTTCGCGTCTCTTTGCTTTTTCTATAAACACACACATTCACACACCCAAACCGCCTTCTTTTCCAAGCATTTGTCTCTCTCTCTCTCTCTCTCTCTCTCTTTTCTTCTCCCTTATGGTTAGGGTTTCTTAAGCGCGTCTGCTTCGCCTATAAATATTTATATAAAACAAAAAAACAATGTTGCAGAAAACCCCTCCTACTCTCTGCAAATTCTCCGATTCCTCCCTCTTAGAACTTTCTAGGTCAACCATGGATTGATTCGGCTTATTTCTTGGTAATAACCCTCACTCAACAAGCCTCTCTCTTCTTTTTTCGTTTATGCCCTGTATAGAATTCAGGCACTGCAAGCTTTTTCAAGCTCAAGTAAAGTCTCCTTGTAGTTTCGGTCCTTTCTTATCTCTTTTGGTGTGTTTCTAGCTTCTTTGTGCGAATTTCTGAGTATTAGAAGGTAGCCTGGGAGTTGAAATAGGAATTTTTGTTCCTTAATATTATTAATTCTATTTAATTAACTTTTCGGATTTGGAGGTCAAATTTTAATTCGTGGTTAGGTTTTGTGTTTGTTTTTGGTATTTGACTCGGTGGGTTTCAATCAGATCTATGGTATTGCTTGGGACATGTCAATTTCAATATAATTTTTTAGCAGCTCAAATTCAAACTTCAGTTACTCTACAAGGAAAAAAGAAGAAATAATATGAATTTGGTTAAGAAGTGTGTATTTTGCTGCTTTTGTTATCTCATTGATTGTTATGAAGAAGCCATTTATTCCATTCTATTTTTTTTGGGTCTTCTTTAATTGATCTAAAGAGTGTTTGGGTCGTTCCCGGCATTCTTAATAATAGCACCAAATTTTCTGTACCGAAAACTGAAGCCTTTTTTGTTGTGTAGTAGATAAAGTTTACTTGTTTGAGAACGTTTCTGGATTTTACTCTGCTGCCTTCATGTTAGATTTCATTTTGTTTATCACACTGGATACAGCACTGTGGCATTTTCTCCTAGTCCATTTCTTTCAACTCGACTCTTTTGAATGTTGACATTCTGTATCATTGTATTGTATAGGGGTGGCGGTACTGGAATGGAAATGTATAATGTTCCCGAACATGCGAATGATGAGGTTTATATGGTATGTTCTTGGTAATCGCTTGAAGATTTTGCTTTATCAGTAATCTTTTATTGAATGATAAGTGAAATTTGTAAGCCCTTTCTGGGTTATTGAGCGTTCGTGTCTCCACTTTTAGATTCAAGGCATGGAACAAAACCTGCATTTTACAACTCCCTTTGAACAAGTTGAAGCTATGTACAATGAAGGAGCCCCTGAGTATGTTGTTGATCAGGGCTTGTATTATCCGGCTGCCACCAACTATGGGTATTACTGTACAGGTAAATATAGTGCCTTTCTGTTGTGATAGATTAATATGATGGCTCATTTGTTTCATGTGTCTCATTTGTACATTATGTTGAATAAATATGGTCAGGATTTGAATCACCCGGTGAATGGGAGGACCACCGAAGGATTTTTGGCGCAGATGGTCCGGATATCCAGTACACGGTAAGTGATCTCTCTCTTTCTCACACTTTTTTTTTTCTTTCGGTTTCTTAAGTGGCGTTATGTGTGTTAATTCTCAAAATCCATCTCTATTTTTCAGGGTGCACAAAATGAAAGTTTGCCTTTTGTATATTATACACCTAGCTATGGGTATGCACAGTCTCCATACAACCCATACAATCCTTACATACCTGGTGCTATGATAGGCATTGATGGCCAACAGTATTGCACCATCCCCCCTTATCAAAACTCTGTCTCTTCACCTGCTTATATCCCTCATGTTGTTCAACCTGATGTTGTTCCCAATAGTTCACCTGACTCATTGTTTGATAATGGAGCATCAATTAATAGACCTGATGGAAGAGGGGTCAAATATAACTTAAATTCAGCTTCTGGAGGCTTCCCTAACACCCCTAAGTCCTCTGCAAATCAGATGAGTCCCTTGACAAAGGTATCAGAAGGTTCAAGAGGTAATGGACCGAGCAAGCATGCTGTTACACATGGCAGTGTTGTGTCTGGTCGTTTTTCAACCCCAGCCTCATCACATGTTCATCAGGTATTACTCTTTCTGTCAAGGTTTATGTATTTTAATGTAGGAAGCCTCTTGTACTTAAAGAGTTTCTAATAGGATCATCTCTGATCTTAAGGCCATGATAGTTGGTTTGTCGGAGGACCTTTTAAACAGACTGTGTTGTGTTCATAGTTCTGATGTTGACTTGTGCATTTGCAGGTTAGAAGTGCATCCGGCTCAATTTCGGCCGTGGATAACCTTCCAAATGGGAAAGTATTGCCTAATCATAATCAATTGAAGGTCGAAATCCCTGTTGGTAATGGCTTGTCAAACTTCGGATCTATTCCTCAAGGACGGGGTGCCGTGGGTAAGCTTCGGCCTAAGTTTAATGTTGGCAGGGCCTTGAATGATGTACATGGTGGCCTAGAGGCTTTGGGTGAGCAGAATTGTGGTCCTAGAATCAATAGGTTAAAAAATCAAATAGCTGTTAAAGCCTACACGACTAAGGCAGGAGATTGTAATGCTCAAGGGAACATCATTATTCGTACTGATCAGTATAACAAGGATGAACTGCCTGTTGACTATGTGAATGCAAAATTTTTTGTAATAAAATCGTACAGTGAGGATGATGTTCACAAGAGCATCAAATACAATGTTTGGTCATCTACACCCCATGGCAACAAGAAACTCAATAGTGCTTATGAAGATGCCCTAAGAATAGCTGCTGGAAAACCTGGAGGCTGTCCTATCTTCCTTTTCTTTTCTGTGAGTTCTATACCTGTTGGCTATTATTTTTTTGACAACATATATGATTTTACAGCCCTTTCAATTACCTCATCTATAAACCATCTGTAGCAGCAGGGCCTTGGTGATTCATTGGGTTATGCTAATATTGAATTGTCCATGCACAGGTTAATGCAAGTGGTCAATTCTGTGGCGTCGCAGAGATGGGTGGCCCGGTTGACTTCAACAAGGATATGGACTTTTGGCAGCAAGATAAATGGAGTGGGAGCTTCCCTGTTAAGTGGCACATCATTAAAGATGTGCCAAACACCAGTTTCAGGCACATCGTATTAGAGAACAATGAAAACAAGCCGGTGACTAATAGTAGGGATACACAAGAGGTATATTTAGATTTATTTTCCTGTATTGCCTTGAGTTGCCATCTAGCATAGAGTTAGAAGTCATGCCATGCACCATGGTTATGGAGAAACGTGACTTGGAGAACAGGAACCCAGACTGCCAGACAAGGCAGAATGGTTAAATGGTTGTGTGCAGGCACATAGCTTATAATTGCAATAAGTGTCCAGCATGTATTGTGAATATGTGGGTTCCTCTGCACCATATAAATAGGGGATTTCTTAGGTTGGTTGTTAATTATTTATTTTTACTGTGCAGATCATGTATAAGAAAGGCTTGGAGATGTTGAAAATATTCAAGAATCACACATTGAAGACATCTTTACTTGATGACTTTATGTACTATGAAGAGCGTCAGAAATTCATGCAGGAAGAGAGAAGCAGGTTACTTGTTAGAAGTTTTGAAAGTCCATTTCTAGTAACGGGTTTGGGTCCCCCCCGCAAGCTAAACTCTGTGGGTGACGATGCAAACAACTCGAAAAAGACTCTTGTCCCTGCTTCTGCGCAGGTTTCCTCTAACTTTGGTGTTACAAACACAAGTATTACGAATGGAAATGCTGAGAAAAAGGCACCTGAAGCAAAAGATGATGCTGTATCTACCTTAAAAATTGGTTCACTCACTATTAATCGAAAGCAGGTGGACTCAAAATCTTCAGCTGCTGCTGCTACTAATGCCAAAAGCTTTGATGTTGTTACTGTAGGCTCAATGCCTGTTAGAGTTAATGGATTTGCTGAATCCTTGCGTAATTTAACAGTTGGAACTATCCCTCTTGATCCTAGAGCATTACAACGAGAGGATGGTTCTCTTATCAAAAAGGGGGATCAACAGAAATGATTCAGAAGTAAATCCCAGTTTTCTTTTGTTGGTGCTATTTTGTGTCTTTGGCGGGTCGATCGAATACTGGGTTTATGATACTCAGTCATGGTTATAGGCGATGATAAAAATGGAATACTCACTCTGATCTGATATTGTCTCTTTTGTTTTTCACCCCCCTTATTTAGTTCTTTTGCTCCAGTTATTTCTGGTCCATACCTTAGTTATATCCTGGATTTTTTTTGGGGGGGTTTGTTGCTCAAGTCAATTGGAAATACAGTTTGATATTCAAGAATGAAAGATACAAAGAAATTTCTGTTATTAGCAACTAACATATCTGTAAGTCTTCAGGGTGCTGTGGCACCTTTTGTCCCTTGTTTACTGGGTATTTGGTTCTTTTCCTGATAGAATGTGGAGTTGAAATTGTATCAGGGATGTGTTGATGCTGTGTTCCTATCCATCACAATAAAAAAGTGACACAGATTGATTCACAATCTAACACATGTTTATTGTGTTTGAATTGTGAAAATTTGTTGCATTTGTGTCTTTCTTTTCTTCGGCTGATTGCTCATTTTTGTAAAGAGCTTAATATTCTGCGAATCGAGCTTGAACGATCTAAAAGCGAGGCGATTTCGAACTATATCAATCCAGTTTACAGCAGCATACAATGCTAGACTTCCCAACTTGTTATTCCAATTCTTTTTTCTTCTCGAACCAGTGTCACACTAGCACATTTGATTTTGTAAGTACTGGCAGCTCTAATGTCCGTTAATTTAATTATTGCAACTCTAATGTCCTGTTAAAAGAAATAGACTATTGTTATGGGCACTCCATTTATTACTTTGAAACACTTCCAAACTTGCACAATATGAATTTTAGTGCCTTCACAATGTGGGGTGCACTAATCACTAAACGAGTGCTAATAACAGTTCTCTAGAAACATCAGGTGACTGGGATGAATAATGTGGTGGCATCGGGATCACGACACGTGTCCGTCATGCTTCCTTCTCCTTCCCTCAACACCTGACTAACCAAAACCGGATCTTTGACCTAACCTAATCCGAACCCATTTCTCCAGCTTCACGTTACTCTTTATAGAGTTTAACGCCAGTCAGTGACGCCGTAACCTATTGACTGTGGTCAAACAGTCAGGGGAATCAGTTGTTGTACTGTATGTACGTGATTCTCAGCGCTCAATTCGCGTCCGAACGACCCTTCACCGCGGGAGTGAGTGCAGTCGACGCGCCGCATCTGGGGCAGCGTAGACTTCGCTCCTCCGCCGTTGAAATCTCTGATCAGGTACGTCGGCGTGTGCACTCGCCCTGCCTTCTGTCATTGAGCAATTCCTACAGTTGAAAATTGCAACGTCTGCTTAGCTTTTGTCTTCTCTGTTCGTTACTCGTTCTGTTTTATTTTGTTCTTCTGTCTGTTTGGTTGCTTAGAAAACGAAGGAAAGTAAGGAAATTTATCTTCTTTCACTACTTTTTCTTATAAATTAATAGGGACATAAACTATTTGGATTTGCATGACTAATTTGGTGATTTGGTATGTCAATTTCAGTTTAATTCATACGCAGTTTCGTCGACTTTTGCAAATTGAGCATTGGTATATGCAAATGCAGCACTTTAGGTAAGAAATTTAATGCATGGCTTAATTCTTTCGGTTACCTTTCACCAAGGGTTCATTACAGTTACAAAGTTGGTGTGATGATAAAGTGCAAAGCTTGGGTGACCAGTTAGATACTTGAGTTTTTGTAGCTTAATGGTGTAATGCGGACCTTGATATGAAGAACTATTAAATCACCCGGATATTGCTGAATGCTGTTGTTATGAACCGATAAGTTATTTGCTGGTTCAAATTTCATTGAAAGGCTAAATTTGATGGTTTTTTCTTGTAGACGGTGACTGGCGGCCTAGCTTTTGCAGTTTGTGGCCGATTGTAATATTATATTTTCCATCTTTGCTTCAACTGATTCATTTCAAAAAGGTATCCTTATGTATAAAGCTTCTACGTTATATTTGGAGATGGTTGAATGTCATATATGTATTTATGCGCTCTCTATTCTATTCTATAGGTCAATATGACAAATTACTCAAACAGAAAAAGTTCCTCGGAACAGGAATGTGAAAAAGCAATTGTGCCTAAAGAAGAGATCTTGGATTTCGAGTTGCCTTCTGATGCTGCATTCTCAGGGCATTTCGGGGTATGCCCACCATTTCATGAATGTTTCTGCCAGTTTTCATATGATGTAATTTCACCATATATGATATATCTAATTGTACCAAGTTGATTGTAGAGAGTTTTGAAATGGTTGAGAAACGCCATAGAATAAAAGATAATAATTGCAATATACATAGTTAATAATCCATTCTGGCAACTTTCTTAAATTTTTTTTTTCCTTCTTTCTTTACAATTCCAGAACAATGCCGCGAGTTCATCTGGGAGTAATACGCGATCGGATTTGATTGGAATGGGATTTTTACCATCACTTGTAGACAAAGTGATTGAACAAAAGGGTAGGTCATGCCAATTAAAGAACTCTCTTCTATTTTAATCATCCTGAAAGTGGGTGAGGGTTGTGGGATTAACAGGGGCTTTGTAAGTTTAGAAGATGATAAGAAAGCAAACCACGCAGAACCTGGGCTGTTCACATGCACATGTGCACATTCATACACCCACGGTGGTTCAACAGGCCCCCATTTGATGCACTCAAATATGTTATTATCATTATCTGCATTTATATCCTTAATCACATGATCTGGTAATTTTTTTACCCTGGGAATTTTGATGATTGTGTTTCTATCTTCAAATTTAGGTGAAGGCGATGTAGAATTGTTATTGGAGACACTTTTGTCGCATTCAGTAAGTAATGTATTCTTTGTTACTGTTTCTTAAAATGTCGTATTCTTAGATTCTCCAGAATCATTTGTTAGTTCAATTGGAAATACTGAAATTAGCATCCTAGCATGGATGCAACCATCTCTCTGTCTCTTGATAGTTTGCATGCCGGAGGCAAAGTCTGATTTTCTCTGGTTTTTCAGTTTTGAAATTAAGTGTTTGTCGGGGATTTCCCAAGGAATTTTGAATTCTTATAGTCAACCTGTTTTGGATTGAATAGGGTTCTCAAAAATCAGATTCTGAGTCATCAGATTCTCTGGATAGCTTATTTGACGACAAGGATGAAAGCGGTCTTCCAGAGGTTTCTAATATTATTCAACCAAAAGAGGTAAACTGCGAAGACTTCTGTAATCTTGTTTTCTGATGTTTCCTTTATGTATCCCAGAGGTCCTGTGGCTAGTCAGCACTTTTGTGATTATTCTTCATGAGTCATTGGGTAACAATGTTGGTGACTTCCAATGCTACGCAAGCTTGGAGATTAGCTAAATCGTATTTGGAACTTTTCTCATAAAGCAGATCATTCTCCCCTCTTCTTGTGACGATGATAAAAGGGCAGCTGTTTATTATGATATTTTATTTTTCATGTGATCTTGTTTGTCTCAGTTTGCACATGGTTAGGCTCAATCTTTTATTTTTGGCAGGAGCCTGATTTAGCTGATGGACTTGATGAGGGAAAAAGGGCATCCTTACTGATGATGAATTTTTCTCCAAATGAAGTTGAGTTTGCAATTGATAAGCTCGGTAGGTTGAAATTTATGGAAATTTTATTGTGCGCGAAATTTTTTGAGTTATACTGGCTTTTTATATTGAAAAGAAACATGAGATATACAACAGAAGCTCACTCACTGGTTGACTGTTCTGTGCTTATGACTAACGTGAAATTCAGACATACTTATCATTAGTTATGTTACATAGATAAGTCCAAACATGTTTGTTTTTAGGCTCCTCAACCAGGCGTATATGAAATCACTATTACGGAATTGGATTAAGGATCTCGCTACGGAATGAAGCATATTCTGAATTATCTACAATAACTATTAAAGTTTTGGGCTATTAGTGCTAACAGTTTCAGTGATGTTTGAACCAGGGGAAGAGCTCTACAAAGTTACATTGTTGGAACTTGCTTACGTAGCGTTAATTTGAATATAATTTATTCCTCCCCCCCCAAAAAGATCATGATTTTCCACCTTGGCCCTTTTGTTAATCATCCTATTAAATTTCCTACAATATTATGTTCGACAATATAGGTTGGTTAATCTCATTTTAATGCACAGGTGAAGATGCTCCAATTAATGATTTGGTGGATTTTATCATTGCCGCTCAGGTAGCTGTGAAACTTGAAAATGATATAGGTGATAGTACAACTCATGGTGATGAAGAAAAAGACGAGGTATAAAAATAATCCTTGCATTAAATTGTTATCTATGTGATGACATTCTTGGATGTTGGTAATCGGTTGTATCCTGTTTTTTGGTGGGCTCCTTGTGCACTTTTTTTTTGTATTTATCATTCTTTAATAAAAAGATTTTCTTCTAAAAAAGACATTATTGGATGTTGGTAACACAATTACATTATATTTGAGCAAAACGTGTTGAATACATGGTTTTGTTCTTTTGGAAAAAGAAAAAAACTAATGCATAAGCTTGAAGCATAAAGTTTATGGAATGCTGAACTTTGCTCTCTAATTCCATTGGACACTAGATCAGATGAAAACCATGGTAATAACATGTCAGATAACTTAATGTTCCGGGTGGGTTATGTTTTTTTTTCTTCCATGCCATTAATAAATGGAAATGCATAATTTCAGTTGTGTTAAATTTGTCTATAGTCTCTTAAAATATGCTGTTATTTCACTACATTTGTTGCCATGTGCTCCATTGGGTTTCCCAGAGTTTTTCCTGTGTCTTACATCTAAAAGGGTTTTTAGTCAGAGTTCAATTTTAAAAAAGAGATAACTGAAACGAAAGAAGATTTACCTTTCACCTTTGATCTCGCGTTATCCCCAACTTAAGCAATCATGCACAACTCTTCATGGTAAGAAAGGAGGTTTAATTACTTGACACAATGACAGCAGATGCACATCTAAGGCAGGAATTTTTTTTTCTCACTACATGTTCTCTTTTAATCATCAAGAGTGCAAAAATGTCTTTGGAGCATGCAATCACATGGTTGCCATGTTGTCTTGTAGATTTTTCACCAAGTGTTTGTTATATACTTATTTTATTTGCTATTATATTGTACAATACTTTAACCTTTTGATTCCCAGGATGCTAATGATGAAAAATTATATGGGACCATGGAGAAGACACTTCGTTTGCTTGAAATGGGTTTCTCTGAGAACCAAGTTTCTTGGGCAATCGAAAAGTTTGGTGAGTCTTTCATATCATTTGCTCCACTATACATGAAAAGTAAAGAACGTAAACTGTTGAAATTTATTTTGGATGTAAGAATTTTTTTTAGAGGGGCGTTGTGACTGTACAAATAATACTTATCATGTGCTAATATAATCATTATTGTTGGCATTACAACAGTATTTCATTCAACACAAAACAAATTGTTTTCAACTGTCAATTGTTACATGCAGTCTACTGGATTTTCAATGGAAGTGGCTGAGTCACTTGTAACGTGATTTGCTTAATTTCATCTTGTAGTTATATGGGTGATACATTTTTTTTTTTCTGCTTATTGCCAACTCTTATTTAACAATCATTTGTTGTTTCAGGTTCAAGAGCTCCAATTGGAGATCTTGCAGACTCAATCGTTGCATATCAAATTTCTGATGACTGTTATAAAGAAAATAAGGTCAGAATGCATTCTTATAATCAGTTATTGACTTTTCAAGTGCTGACGTACTTTGTGTATTTGTTTAGATTCCCATAGGCCCAACAAATTTTTAAATGTGTTCTTCGGTATCAAAGTGGCTGCAACTGCAAATAGTTCATTCTAATGGAAAGTTATATGCTTGGCTGTGCATGTCTTCGTACCAAATTGTGTTGGCAACCTTAACCTAATGTTTTTTATCTTGCAACTAATTATATATTTTATTTATGAAATCAACGACCTAACAGGACCTTACCAATTTTTGGATGTGCTTGTGGAAGAATTGATGTATTATCCTGCTTGTTTTATGGGTCTGTTCATTTATTATTACAAGTTAGTTGTTGAAATATATGTTATCATCTCTAAGGGCTATGTTCATTACTTCTTTGCTTTCTAAACATATATAGTCTTCTCATTCATCATTTAGATTGGTTTACTAATGTTTGGAACAATATATCTAGTGCAGTACTCGGCCCATTCAAACCATTCACGCACTGGAGTGGGTTCTAGGTTTTTTGCTACTGGATCATATGATTCAGTTAAAGTTGAAAACGAAGAATTTCATCTGCATACAGCTTCTCAATCAATGGATTGCAATGCAGCAAACAATTCTTTAGGAAAGAGGCCTAAGCAAGAGTATAATGATGATGATTCAAATGTTGTTCCAACCTCAGTTCCTCAGTTTAGGGCGTTCAGACATGTTGCTTTCGAAGAAAAACGTAAAGGGAAAAGGCCAAGACAAGAGTATGTTGATAATTCAAGCTCTTTCCTTGACCAAACATGGATGGAAGAAAAAGTTGACCCTACAATTGGCAATCTTGAAATGTCAAAACCTTTCAAAAGCAATCCTTGCAAGAGTGTGAATCAAATGATGGCTAAACCTCCATATTTCTTTTATGGAAATATTGTGAATTTAACATATGATTCATGGGCAAAAATTTCTCAGTTTTTGTATGGACTGGAACCTGAATACGTGAATACTCAATTCTTCTCGGCCTTGAATAGAAGGGAAGGCTATGTACACAACCTTCCAACTGAGAACAGGTTTCACATCCTTCCAAAGTCACCAATGACCATTGAGGATGCAATACCACATACAAAGAAATGGTGGCCTTCGTGGGATACAAGGAAGCAATTGACTTGCATCTGTTCTGAAACTAGTGGCATATCTCAGCTTTGTGATAGGCTTGGAAGGGTACTTTCTGATTCTCGTGGATTGCTCTCATCTGAGCAGCAGAGAGACGTCCTTCATCAGTGTCGTTCATTAAATCTTGTGTGGGTTGGACGATACAAGCTGAGCCCCACAGAACCTGAATATTTAGAACGTATCCTAGGCTACCCATTGAATCACACTCAAGTTGCTGAGAGTAGTTTAACAGAAAGACTTCTTTCACTCAAATTTTGCTTTCAGACAGACACGTTGGGTTATCATCTCTCTGCGTTGAAATCTATGTACCCAGGAGGATTAACAGTGTTCTCAATTTTCAGTGGAATCGGTGGAGCAGAAGTTGCTTTACATAGGCTTGGCATTAGTTTGAAAGGTGTTGTATCTGTGGAGACCAATGCAACAAAAAGGAAGATTCTAAGAAGGTGGTGGGAGAATACTGGACAAACTGGGCAACTGGAGCAAATTGAAGATGTTCATAAGCTGACAAGCACCAAACTTGAAAGTCTGATGAAGAAATTTGGTGGTTTTGATTTGATTGTCTGTCAGCACCCATGCAGTGACTCAATCTCTAAGATTTCTCCACAGAGTGACAGTCTCCCAGGTTTTGACTTCTCCTTGTTTTATGAGTTTGTTCGTGTTTTGCAACGTGTAAGAACTATGTCAGAAAGAAAGAGGTGACAGCTTTTGCTGCCCTATATAATTCATTCTGTGGTACATCTAACTTGTTAAGGATAACTAGATTCATTCGTTTATGAAAAATTGAGCTTGAGAATGTCATGCCAGTGTCTTTTAGATAAATTTAATACATGCAGAAAGATATAGCTTTGCATAAGTTGCGAAGTTGATGATGATGATGATGTCAATACTTGGATGTTTGCATTTAACATATGCTGGCCATTGATGTGCATAAGTTTCCAAACTGATGTTATTATTCAAGACTTAAAGACTACTCTTGTATGTAATGAAATGTATCTTTAGGTCATGGAAATTTTCATGAGCAAGTTGAGGAATATGTTGACTACTATATCCGTCTTGCTGTCAAGTGTCATGGTTGGATCCCCAACTTGACTAGACAAGCACCGGAACAAATCACTCACGCCAAGAATGCCTTCTGTTGGAGAATTACTTGTTGGCCAACTATCAAATCAGTCAATGCTCAAAATACACAGAATGTAGAACTACTTTTGCTGATATTTGGGTGGGTTTAATTTGTCTTTTGCCTTGAAGTTTCTACGGCCTATACCTAAAGAATTTGGTTTTGAGTTTTGTGCTAGACAAAATCATTTAGACTGCAATCCGCCATGAAGAAGACTTGACAATTGCCTTCACCTCCACTATACTTGAAGGAACAAGTCGGGGGAGTTGATTGTTGGTCTAGAACTAGAATAGTTGGGAAAGCATGTAGCTCACAAAGGTCCCTCAACTCCACTGTACTTCCATCCAATGCTCTATTTTTATTTCTTTTTGGCTTATTAATTTCAATTGACAACGTGTTGAAAGTTAGCCATCTGGGTGAACCTTATGGTCGTAGTCATTGAGCTGTCCCTTGCCATAGTTTGTCGCAATGATAAAGGAAAAGACAAACGTCCCAAATAAATATGGGAATTTGTATTATAAATAAAGAACCGACGAAGGCAATAATTGAGCCTTCACACAAATTTTGAGATTGTTTTGAGTGCATGGTATTATTCTTATTGCGAATAAATTCCTGGAATAATAATGCTTACTACTACTAGGTTATGGACTTCGGTTTGTGTTCAATGAATTCAAGTGGTAGCCACATTCGAATAATATGATTTATAATCATAACTTGGCTTTTCTATAGAAAAATCAGATAATCAACGCCAACCACTTTTTGTTAATTTTTCTCAATGTTGATGGTTAATTTTCTAATACTGGGACCTGTGGACACGATATTCCGATTGGAAAAAGCTTTCTTCTTTTTGAACACCTGATCGTCAATGATGGGCAATGATAATAGTGGAAGGGAAAGATACAAAATTTGGAGTGTAGATTACGTCCCGTTTAAGGGTCCCATAAGTATGACGAATTAATCCATTTGTAACAGGAAATTCTTAGATTTAGTAATGAAATAGATCAAGAAACAAATATTTGAAAGAGAAATTTTTTAATATAGCTGTAATACCGTCACGTAGTATTATTAATTCACATATTATAGTATAAATGCGATTTGATCTGTAGCATGTTCTAATGTTACAAAATGTGTGAAGCTTCAATTCCCATCTTCCTAAAACTTTTTATTTAAAAAAAAATATTAATTAAAAAAAAGTATCATAATCTTTTTCATTTGGGCCGAGGCGGCTTGGGAGGCTATGGACCGGGACATCAGCCAAAAGGTTAAAGGTTTCAGGTTTTCATAACATCCAGGACAGTAAGTCAACTAGTCAACAGGAAAAAGAAATTCACCGCCTTATCAGAAAGCTTGATTAATTTATGATTGCGATGGGATGACTCACGTTGAAAATCAACTTGAGTAATTCTAGGGTTTATACAATAGATCTTTGTTTCCATCCACAATACACTTCTAAACGTTCCATCACCGACTCACGCGCAAACATTCCATCACCCTTACTTTGAAAATAGAAAATAAAAATTGTTATCAAACATGTTTTTAGTCTTTCAGTTGAAAATAGGAATCTCAAGTTCCCAACACAAAGGGAGACTATCAAGACTTTAGCGAAATCGATGTTATAAAAGAATATAAAGTAAATTATGTTATTTAAATATTCATGTCTAGTAATATATCTCTTTTTAATGTCGATAATATCTTAACTCAATAATTTCACGGTAAATTAATATTACTTGAAAATTTACCCCCTCTAAAATGGGGAGAAAAATATGTTTGCACAAGGAAGTAGCAAATTATTATTTTCATATTTTACCATTCTTATTAATATTTTAGAAATACAGAGGCTCGGGCTCAGTCTGGATTAATACTCTTCCTTTTTTAATTTTCTCATTCGGACATCCTAAGAAATATGAGGAACGTATGTCTAGGCAAGTTGGGGGAGTTAATGCACTACATCCCATTTTGTTCTCCAATACACATAAACAGACATACTTTTCTATATTTAGGATAAAATATTCAAATATAAACAAATCAATTTATTAACTTTTTACAACAATGATATACTATACAACATAGAGAAACTGCTTGGCTACTGCTTTACAGGCCAGCTTGTCGTGGACTGGCTGGCGCTCTCTCTCTCTCTCTCTCTCTCACAAACACTCAACCACTTTCTCACACACATTTTACTGAAAAGCACCCTCCTTTAAAAACCAGAAAAATCAAAGCAGCTACCTTTTCTCTTATTTCCCATTATCAGAACTTTAATGTCTGGTTGGTGGGTATTTCATGCTGCATCTACTTTGAATCTTCTTTCTTTTTACGTATTTATTTATGTTTCTTTTCCTTCATACTCAGCTTTTCCGTGGCCTCTTTACTACGAGTCTACACCACAAGCATTAGATTTGTTGTTTCTTTTTTCTTTCCTTGTTTTGGGGGTGTGGGAGGGATTGGTGTTCCCTTTCTTTGCTGTTTGGCACTGATAGTGATGTTCCATTCATTCATTCTTGACCCACATTACTATCAGCATCAAATCTACAATTGCCTTCTCAACACTTTTCAAGCTTATATATTTCGAGTTTTGCTTACATTATGTGCGTCCTGTTTGTTTGAAGGTAAAACAAACCAAAAGGGTTGTCTTTTATGTACTTCAATGATCCAATGCCATTCTCATTCTGAATATTTCTCTGCATTCTTTTTCTGGGTTTGAAGCTTGGCATGCTTATAAGCTTTTGATGGTGTAATGCGGTTAATATTTTTGATTATGGGTAAACAGAAAAAATACAAATGTCAATTCTGGGTCATCTTGCATCTATCAAGATGCATTCGATTTAGTTCATTTACTGATGTTGCTTCATTGATGTCTCTTCTTCTTTAATGTAGATTTGGAGTTGTCAAGGCTCACCTTAGTGACCTTGGTAATGATCTGACTTGTTGTAAAGCCTGGTTCTTTGTCTACAACTTTGAGATTTGGTATTATTGCTTAAGCATTCAAGAAAGTGGAACCATGGAGGAGACATTTGTACCATTTCGGGGAATCAGGAATGATCTTCAAGGGAGATTTATGTGTTACAAGCAAGACTGGACTGGTGGTTTGAAGGCAGGCTTCAGGTATATCTTCTCTTGGTATCATCATATTACAGGACACCGCATCGTATTCAACTGTA
Organism: Prunus mume; assembly: GCF_029339155.1. Lineage (NCBI taxonomy): Eukaryota > Viridiplantae > Streptophyta > Magnoliopsida > Rosales > Rosaceae > Prunus > Prunus mume. The sequence goes on from NC_142699.1 coordinate 34,266,881, forward strand.
AATATTGCGAAATTTTGGTTGAAATATTATTCTGGTTTGCTAACTTGTTTAATTGTCTCAGGATTTTGGCCCCCACTACTTATATATTCTTTGCATCAGCCATTCCAGTTATTTCATTTGGTGAACAATTAGAAAGAGATACAGGTAATATTTTCTACCGGATACTCCATTGAGTGCCTTGTGGTTTTCGGTGTGAGTTGAAAATGCTCCTAATATCGAATGATTGATAAGAAAAAATCTATAAATCTATATTTATACATTATGCATTAGTGTTTCAAATTTATGGTTTGGCATCATTTCTGGTGTTGGCAGATGGGGTTCTCACAGCAGTTCAGACGTTAGCATCTACTGCTTTATGTGGAATTATACACTCGATCCTTGGGGGTCAGCCTTTGCTGATTCTCGGAGTTGCAGAGCCAACTGTGATTATGTACACATTTATGTTCAATTTCGCCAAAAATAGACCGGATTTGGGATCAAAGCTCTTTTTAGCATGGACTGGATGGTATCATCTTTTCTTTGTGCTAACAAATGGATTGATATTGTGATTTCTGATGTTAACATTAATCTCTCTATCTTGCAATTATCCTTTTTCTGGAAAAAAATTCTTGGGTAACTCTTTTTTGACTTTGAATCTGCCTTTATTACATTGATGTGCAGGGTGTGCGTCTGGACTGCAATATTGCTGTTCCTGCTGGCTATATTAGGGGTTTGCTCCATTATAAACAGATTCACTCGTCTTGCAGGAGAGTTATTTGGCCTTCTCATTGCAATGCTCTTCATGCAGGAAGCTATTAAAGTAGGAACATCCTTCTCTTTCTATCCCTGAATTTTTACTGGCTTAAAGAAAAATTGCTTCCTTATTTCACTTGTAGTTTACGATTTATGTTAAAGGAGACAGGAGACTTGGAGTAATTGTTGTTCTGCATTTTCTAGCTGTACCAACTTTTTTTTAGATGTAGTTCTGAATTGTATTTTATAGGGACTAGTTCATGAATTTCGCATACCTGAAAGAGAAAACCCAAAGTCAGTTCAATTTCAACCTTCATGGAGATTTGCGAATGGGATGTTTGCTTTGGTTTTGTCATTTGGCCTTCTACTTACTTCTTTAAAAAGCAGAAAAGCAAGGTCTTGGCGGTATGGGTCTGGTAAGTCCATTTTTGTTCAGAGTTACATGCACACATGCAAAGTTGCCTATTTATTAATTTGCATATCCTACAGGAGATTGATCCAATTAAATGTTTCCTTCTCCCAGGGTCGCTCCGTGGTTTTGTAGCAGATTATGGTGTGCCATTGATGGTGTTGATCTGGTCTGCTGTTTCCTATATACCTGCTGGAAATGTTCCAAAAGGAATTCCAAGGCGCCTCTTCAGTCCAAATCCATGGTCACCAGGAGCATACGAGAATTGGACTGTCATCAAGGCATTGCCACATCCTCTACATGATTGATATGTCTTTTTTGTTTTTCAGCTTGATACATGAGGATATTAATGGTTGCTAAAATTACAGGACATGCTAAGTGTTCCAGTGATTTATATAATTGGAGCTTTCATTCCAGCAACAATGATTGCAGTGCTGTACTATTTTGACCACAGTGTAGCTTCCCAACTTGCTCAGCAGAAAGAATTCAATTTGAGAAAACCACCTTCGTTCCATTATGATCTACTTCTCTTAGGGTTCATGGTATGCAAATTCCCCTCACAGCGTCATTCACTTTTTCTGTAATGCTCCTGCCAGAAATTTCAGTGGTTGCAAAAAGGAAAGAAAAAAAAAGCACCCAGTTTCCATTTGCTTTGAGATTGAGAGGTTTTTGCAACATGACAGGTCATAATATGTGGTCTCATAGGCATTCCCCCATCCAATGGTGTCATACCACAATCTCCAATGCATACGAAAAGCTTGGCCACACTGAAGCACCAGGTAGGCATATGGAATAGAATCAATGAAGTCTAGTAATTTCAATGCTTTCATTTTCAAAGCTTGTCTATCAGTTACGTTAGTTGAGTGGCTCCACCTCACAGTTCTCTGTTCAGTAAACAGAGGTTGTAAGTTTAACACCAACTCAGTGACCCTTAAGGACCCAAAAGGGCACAAATTAAACATTAAAATGTGTTCGGAACATGGAGATGCACATATTGACACACAGCCAACCATCCACTCTTTTGTGATTTATATTATCTTTACAACGATGCAGTTATTACGCAATCGACTTGTAGCGACAGCAAGGAGATGTATGAAAAACAATGCCAGCTTGGGACAAGTATATGGAAGCATGCAACAAGCATATCAACAGATGCAAACCCCACTAACATACCAGGAACCTTCAGCTCGGGTATGATGACTTGATATGCCGTTCACCTTTTCATTCTTTTGTTCATTCATATGATAACAATGCTAACCGATGTTCAACCTTGCCTAAACCCTGAGAGCAGGGATTAAAGGAATTGAAGGATTCAACTTTTCAAATGGCTTCAAGCATGGGGAACATAAATGCTCCAGTTGATGAGACAGTGTTTGATGTTGAGAAAGAGATTGATGATTTATTGCCTGTGGAGGTGAAAGAACAGCGGCTCAGCAACTTGCTTCAAGCTACTTTTGTAGGAGGATGTGTTGCAGCCATGCCTTTTCTTAAAATGATCCCTACATCGGTACTCTGGGGTTATTTTGCCTTTATGGCTGTTGAGAGCTTACCAGGTAACCAATGTTGGGAGAGGATTCTACTGCTCTTCACGGCCCCAACTAGAAGATACAAGTAACCTCTTGACCCTTTTTGTCCTAACGCACTCTTTATTTTGTTTTACCAATTTGTCAACAAATTTAATTGAACTATGTTCATTCTCATGTTCAGAGTACTTGAGGAATACCACGCCACTTTTGTCGAAACAGTACCGTTCAAGACAATTGCAGCATTCACAATTTTCCAAACTGCTTACTTGTTTGTATGCTTTGGAATTACATGGATTCCTATTGCTGGGGTTCTTTTCCCATTAATGATCATGTTTCTGGTTCCTGTTAGACAATACGTTTTGCCCAAGTTCTTCAAAGGGGCACACCTTCAAGATTTAGATGCTGCAGAGTATGAAGAGGCACCTGCTTTACCATTCAACCTTGCAACTGTAAGTTTTCATTCTCTCACACACTGTTTCCTAATAAACTGGACCTGCAATATGCTTGAGTGTTACCTCTTAGGAAGTGCATAAACCGAAATTGAATAGACGCCTTTTGGCAATGTTTGCAAAACAATTCATGAACTGGTTAATCAGTGTGTGATCAATCTGGATGCAAACTTCTCTCTCTTTAGAAAAAGAATAGAAGCATACAATAATTTGTACACATAAAAGGGCCACTTGGCGACTCACTTCAACTTATACATCTTGTTCATTTGATGTGTTTCACATCAGGAGCGGGAGATGAGTAGGCAAGCTTCATTTGCAGATGATGTTGAGATTTTAGATGGGATAGTTACTAGAAGCCGTGGCGAGATCAGGCATATCTGCAGTCCTAAAATGGCAAGTTCAGCTACAACACCATCCAAGGAATTCAAAAGTATACAGAGCCCACTGTTCTCAGATAAGATATACAGTCCTCGTTTAAGCGAGCTGAGAGGTGAGCCAAGTCCTCAGAATGCTGGAAACGGGCAATTTAGTCCAAGGACTGGAGAAGCAAGATCATCTAATCTTGCGAAGAGTGGTTGAACCTTAGAAGTTAGATAAAAATGGAGCAAGTATTACCTGCAAATTATAGTGTACTTAAGAGTAATGGGGGTTTGGTTTTGTGAACATGCAGGAAATCTGCAATGGCATTTCCCCTTCTTCTACTTAAGTTAATTCTAAATGCGGCAATTTTTTGTAAAGTGGTCTAAATCTGTGAAATGTATTGATGGGAGGAGATTTGTAAGTTGTAACCACGAAAATCTATCAATGCCACTATTAAATATGAAGGAACTTTAAACTTATAATTTTTTGGCCAAATGAAGAAACTATACACCTATTGGCATCCATTTTTGTTCTCCAAGCCCAAGTTAATTCACTTCTAAAGAAGACTGCAATGTAGCATCTTCATCTTTCCAATGGAAAATGATGGTATCGATGGGCGAATCATGATTTTGTTAATTAATGGTGTCTGGAACCTGGAAGGCAACATTCCAATGCACGTAACAACTACAAGATTCACTCTTATAAATTTTTTTTGTCAATGCAAGGCAGAGAAACAACGTCTGAACTGTTATCAATATTCTCTCTTCATTTCCTTTTTGGGGAGAGGATGACACTGTTGAAATGCTCGGTGACATCGTTTTACACATCGGGAACCTATATTCGCGCTCTCTATACAACTCCCGCACTCTTACTAGACTCTATCTTGTGAGAGTGCGGAGGCTAGCGCGATTTGCATTACCCTTCACAGATTTTGAGAGGCAAAGTAAGATGAGTGGCCACAGTTCTCTCATGTTAACCTTCAAGATTGACGCGTATATGAGGTCCCTACTTCATAGTTTTCACTTGCAATCAAATGACCTTGCGTTGTAGTTTTCACAGCTTTTGAATTGGGACTCAGTGGGAAACTTTTTCTACATAACTTCACTATCAGTGTGGGTCCCTTGGCTACTCATTACTATTGTTTTGCCTGATTGTATGCCGTGCATGTTTAGTTGCTGATTTTGATGAAGTTCCTCTCCTATTGGGAGAACTTGCAAGGTAGCAGTTGGAGAAGTTCCTCTCCTATCAATTATGGCAACATTGTCTCTAACATCTCTCATAAAAAATGTCAGAGTTTTGCTCGGCCATCGACCGACATCATCAACCGACATCATCGACCATCAGCTTTCCTCAAAATGTTAATAGGAATTTGAAACATATGATGATTAGATTATAAGTTGGGATAGCAAATTGGTAATTCCCGCTTGCACAGGTTTATAGTTTGTTTCCTTGTTTGGTATGCAGAAAGGCAAAATAGCATTAAATCTTACATCGACGGTATCACTTATTTTGCTGACAAAAATTCACCCAATACAACAAACTGGAACCTCAGAAAGAAACTGAAAACCTCGACATCAAGAGCTGCTGAATTTACGACCAGACAGCCTCTCCGACTCGAATAGTATATGATTTATAAGTCCCCTTGCGGCACTGAGAACCAAGGAAGACAGATTAAAATTTTGAATTACAAAGATTCCATCAAGAAACTTGAATAAGATATGCATCGTGCATGCCCTGTATGCAAGTCTTTGTGCACATTATTTGAAGAACTGGTCATCAATTAGCTTTCAAATCAACCCATGAAGCATGATACACAAAAAAGTCGAAAATGAGAGTTGAGAAAACAATCAAATATACTTACTCATCCTTCAACTTTTGAATCTTCTCTGGATCTGTCTCAAGCATATGTTTCTTGAACTGCTGCCGCACCATATCAACCACAAGTTCCGTATTGTGTTGCTGCATCATTAACAAAACAAGAACCAGAATTCAATTTCAATAAGTTTGGATAGATTTTGTTAAGAGTGTACATTTATGCTGCATTTGTTTGATCAATTTCCTAAAATCAGGGAAGATGCATTTCCTAAAAAAATCTGGGACAATTGCTTCTTAAGAACTTATTAAAATCTCATTGAGAAATAACAACAAACACATTTTTCACTACGCAAAAGATGTGTGTGGGTGTGGGTGTGTGTGAGAGAGAACTTTGCATACCCGATGACCAACATATTTAGCTCTTCGAAGACACTCGCGGTAAAGCTACAACGACAAACGATCATTTAAGCTCAAAAAATGGCAAGCAAAATGATTAAATTTTTGGATATAAACAGTGAGGAAATCAAGACTTTTCCGATACTAACTCTGATCACATTATTCGCGAGCTCAGGAGGCAGTGCGGTTTGCAGAGACGGCATGTTCTTATTTTTCCTGCACAAAAATCCCAATCACAATCAACACAGTCAAATATTATGGATTTATAACCGGAACGCAATGCAGTAATTCACAGAGGCAAACTGTCGAACACCTTGCGGGCAAATTCAAGCATGCCGCGATGAAACAATTAAATGCATAGATCGATATCAGGAAGATGTAAGAATCGAAATCGGTGGAAGCGGCAGAGACAGAATGTGTTTGTTACCTGCGACTGTGTGAGAGTGAGTCGGTGACTTAGAGCCCAACGGCAAAACTCAATTCGACTGCTGCAGCGGAAATGCTTTGACTATTTGCGTCGTTGGGTCGTGCTAATACAAGGTTATCTCAATACATACGACATGTCGTATAGCAGTCATTCTTTTTTCTTTTTTTTTAAACAAGCGGATAATCTAAAGTACTGGGAGGGGGAATCTCTCTTACGAACAATCAGTGTCGTGGAGGTTTGAGCACAAGATGCTGTCAATTCCATTTAGACCCTCTTGGGCAATCATGCAGTTTATTCTTCGTTTTTAATGTTTTTTTTTTTTTTTTCTAATATCATCCATTTTGAGTTTGAGCCATTAATTTTCTTTTTGGCTTAAATCAAGACTTCAATTTGAGAATTTATTTTTTGGGAACATTTGAATTTTGGACTATCGATTACGTAAATTCTTATGTGAATGTGTGATCTAGATTTTACAGTATAATAATACAATTTTTTTTGCATTATAAGTCTAACAAAATAACATCACCCACCATTTATCTATCCAACTATAAAAAATAAAAAATAAAAAAAAACTACATCACTTGAGCTAAAACTTACGGGCAAATTTGATCCGGTTGGATGCTTGTGGAACATGTCTTGTTGATATTTTTCAAACATGATGCTAATGGACAAGGCTAGAACCCAAAGGTTGGGTTGATTAAACGTACACCCTTCACATTGCTATAAAAGATAGAGCATCCATTGAATAGCTACACATAGGTAGTCATGAAATTCATAACTGTTACTAAAAATCCATTATCCATACAATGCCAATACATGTAAGCACCCAATCTCATTACAATATTTGTAGGGCCAAAAAAGAAGAAGACCCAAATGGTAAATCACATCATCACACAATAAGGGGGAAAGCCCAAATAGGGATGGGAGCCTAAGTAGTAAATATCAAGACCCATATCAGATAAATGGCTCTTGGGCTCTATACAGTAAAACAGTAAATTTTACTATAAATATAGAAATAACCCAACCCGAAAGTAAATTAAATTTTACCCTAGCAAGTATACTGGGACACCTCAGCCACACTCTCAGGATCTCCATCCTGCAAGCAATCAATTGGAGGTATAGTGGCTGTTTCTTGAGTCCCATAAGCATTCCAACAAAATGGATCATCCATCAACTCTCCTTCGTGTGGGTAAAGCTCAACTTCCGAGAGTGTGATGTTTGTGCAAGCCACCGTGTCACTGCAAGCAAAGTGAATTGGAGGCCTCCTCACATCATATGTGCCCTTTATGTTTCTATATGTCAAGTCTGTGACAAAAACTGCTGAAGTTTCGTTTCGACAGGCCTTTGATAGGCAGTAATATTGGTCTACTAGTAGGCAATTCATCACGTTCTCCATTTGAATGTTCTCAAATACTATGGCGGATACACAGCCCGTTCCGCCTTGCCATGTCTTGATTCTGACTCCGTTATCGGACTCCCTTATGATAGCGTCACGCACTGTTATGTTGGAAACACATGCTTGAGAGTTGTGCACACCAAGGCTCCCAATGCTGCAGAAAATAGAATGTGATTAATGGTGATTTAGGAAGCATTTGAAAACTAAATGAAACCGGATAATACTAGCTAGAGTGACCACATTAATTGATCATCTTGTATATAGTAAATAGAATTTATTTCATTCGTCACATAATTTGAAAATGTGATCTCTTCAACATTACTCGTTGAAAAAAGTTGTTCATGTAGTTTTTGTTTAAAAAAGGTAGAGTTAAAGCCCATCCAACTGTTAGAGTGATTACCGAATGATAACCAACTTTTTTGCCGAAGAAGTTAAGAAGGGCACTTTTGGACTCAAAACGGATGGTAATTGGCAGGCGGCAACCAAAGAGAGATGTTTATTGAGAGAGTATATCATACCTAATCCCGTGACTTGGCCCACAAGTGACACCTCTTATATCAACATTGGCACATCCTGTTCCTATTGAAATGCAATCATCACCTGTTTAAATCATGCTAAATTATTAATTAATTATATATAATTAACACATGATAATACAAAAGGTAAATTTTAAATATAAAAAAACATTTTCCATTTTCTTACCATTGCTAATCATAGAGTCATATATGCCAACAGATTTTGTGTTCTCTATGTGGATCCCATCTGTGTTGGGGCTAAGCTTTGGTGAGGAAATGGACAGCTTCTCAATCTGTACACCTTCACAGCCATCAAACTTCATGTGGAACTGAGGACTGTTTTGGATTCTTAACCCTCTCACCACCAAATTGTTGCTCATGAAGAATCTAATTAACTGAACAATTCAAACCCAAAAAAAAAAAAAAAAAACCAAGAAGAACAAGTTACCATGACTGAATTTTACAACACATTTATAACTGCTGCTTGAATTTGACTGTGGGTAATTTTACTTACAGCAGGGCTGTCACATGGTCCTGGCAATGTGGATCCATTAGGACCCTGAAGTAGTAATAAGATCAGAGTTAATATTGGCATTTAAAAACCAAAAAGTTTACATGAAAAATAAAATTAAAAGAAAGTAAAATAAAAGATAGGACCAGCTGCTTGGTGAATTAAATTACCCTGTGAGGCTTGCATGGGAGATCCCACCACTTTTGGCCATTGCCTTCAATGGTTCCACTCCCAGTGAAAGTCATTTGGTCAAGTCTGTAAAACACAAGCCACTGTTTTTGGCTGTCTCCTTTAGGCCAAGTCTGAGGCCCCTCCGGCGGCATCAGAATCCCATCTACCTGTTTCACTTTTGAACTTTAGTTACCAATTTTAGAAAATTAATTAATGAACCAAATTTCACAGCAATGTAGTTTTAAGAGTTTGGATCCTTTCCTGCTGTTTTTTTTTCCGACACAAGCGATATTAAGGAGGGGAAATTTGAAAAGGACCTCTCGGTATAGAAGTAACTGCTATTAATCACTTTACTAGTGTTTTTTGTGTGTTGATAATTGCACTTATTTCTAAACCTGAGACGTTTTACTCCAAACCCAAAATGGGGTCTTTTCGTTTTCAATTATTTTGATTAATGCAACAACTGTCATTGACAGCTAGATGAACTTATTTTAGAACACAAGACATTTGTGTAAAAGAAAAATGAAAAAGAAAAAAATCTTACTTGGAATACCAGTCCAGGCTGGCAAGGACCTGAGAAGATGGTTGAAGTAATTTTGAAGCTGTAATCTGCAGGAGCGAAAACCACACCAGATTCTACAGCACAGGCTTCTTTCCAAGCCGCTCTAAATGCAGCAGTGTCATCAGCAGAGCCATCACCAACTGCCCCATAATTCATGACATTGAACACACAATCTGAAGAACCAGAAGAATTATTTCCAGGGTCCTCAGGGTAAGGGTCTGAGGGCACGTTTGAAAGAGGAGGAGGGCTGAGGCTTGGAGTTGAAGGAGCAACTGGCTCTCCAGTGTCAGGGGAAGGAGCAGGGGAGCTTTTGTTCCTCTTGTGGAAATGATATCTTCCTTCCACGTTGCTTGAGTTTTGGAAGATCATTAGACTCAATGTGATCCATAGGACCATAAACCAGTGAATTGGCTCCATGCCTTTGCTCTGAGAAAATTACCAAAAAGCACTTTTAAGAAAAACTAGCAAATGAGATAGAAGAAGAAAGTGGCCTGGCATTGAGGACCAGTTGAAAGACTGGCTCTAATTTATACTCAATATTATAAGTTTCCACAGTTAATTGTTTTCATGCATGTATATATAAAGTCCTATACGTGTCAACTTCACGTTGAATGAAAAAATAAAAAATAAAAAATACATACATACATACACACATATATATATATATATATATATATATATCGTCGTGTCTAGGAAACTGGTTGGAGGCTTTTATGGGGATTTTGGAATTTGGTCTTCTGTTGCAATTTGTGGACTGTTACTCTTTGTTCTCTAGCAGATTTATTTATAGTGATCTCTTACCTTTTTTTTTTCTCTGATGCTATATATTTAGTTTGGAGGTTCTGCGCCATGTGGTCCTGCAGGAATTCTAGTTTCGTCTCCTTTTTTTTTGTTTTCTTGGCAGTTGATGTCTTCATAGACACCAAACACAAACACATGGCACATTCTGAGATGAGCTTGGGAGGAACTTTGCTTTTGCAGTTCTGAGCTTGTGAACCGCTCTGAGGCCCAAGTTTCCTAAATCAGTGTGCTGCAGCAACCATATTTTTGTTTTTATTTATAGATTTTATACAAAAACTTTCTTTTTTCTGTTAACTTAAAAGTGCTCTGTGTAAACAGAAGCAATATCTGCTGGCAGGGTTTCTTGGATTGGTGGTTTGAAGCAACTCAGGAAAGATAAATTGTGAACCCTAAAAGACATAATCAATTATATTTTTGCTCTGTTAGACTGTTATGCTAAATATTTTTACTGGTTGCCAAAAAATTCACTGTCCACTAAGCTTTTGGCATCATATTTCACTGACAGTAAGTAAATTTTGTGACATTTATATATGAAGCAAAGATGCAAGAGCATGTATGATATATCCATAATATATGAACGCAATATGCAACCACTCAAGTCAGATAAAGTCACGAAGAACAGAAAGATGAAAAGAAATAGAAATGAAAACTATTCGTTTTGACAAAGTAGATAACTCCAAGCCAACGGGGTATAGCTACTGGTCTCAAGTTGAAACCCTCATAGTACACGTGGAGTATGTGTGTAAGAAATTCTTCTCTCTTGCAATTTAAACTATTACTTGTACTAAGTAAACTCCAAAATTTATGTATGTGGGTGGGATGTGTCCATTCAACTTTATACATTATTGTGTGAGTTATATTACATGAAAAATGGGACCTACAAATTTTAACATTAAGATTTAGTTGTATATACTTCAATTTGCTAAACGAAGTACAAAAATAGCTCACTACCTGAACAAACATATATATGTACAAAATATGTTTGTATATATATAGTCTCTTTTTATTGAGGGACACCCTTTAGGTCCCTATGAATTTTTTTTCAACGTTCTAAACTTTCTATTTTTTAAGTATACATTCATAGATAATCCTTGCAAAAAAATTAGACAAATTGAAACCGTTTCGATATCCAATTGAATCCTACAAAATCAATGATATATATATATGAAGCAGATATGTACAACTATAACCTTCTATTAAAGCATATATTTTTCTCTGCTTTTCAACAAAAAATACTTGTCATATCAGACTCTCTTTAATTACTATAGTTAATTAACCGCATCATTAAATAACTAATGAATAATCAAATTCTGTTCGAGACGCTTTGTTCTGTCATCTCAGGGAATTTTACAAGTAAACGTCATATCATAATTATTCAGTACAATATTCATGTGACATAGAGATCAGACGAGAGAGTGATTTTTGTAAGATTTTTTGGAATGTAGGGATGAGATGAGAGAATAAAATATAGCTGCAAGAGGTAAGGACTCAGAGGAGATTGGGTGAATGTGGTTTTGATGTAAAAGCAATAACTCTCTCGTGACTCTTGATTGTTGTTTTGCTCTTTTTGTGGTTGTGGCCATCGAAGGAGGAAAGCATGTAGTAGGTTCCCGACAACAATGTTAAAACCATTCACGGGTCCATTCAAACCCTCCCTGTGATCTAGTTATTTCTGATCCATAAACCCTAATGTCCAAACCAACTTCTATGCCTCAAGTGACCCTACTTAAACCGCAATAAGCGTGCTAATTATCAGTAATCATATCCCATACAGTTTAACATCCTATTTTAAAGAAAATTTTACTCAATTAAATATGTTTAACAATCTTACAAGATAACATATCAGACGATTAGAAATACATTTTTGAACTATCACATTACAACAAATAACAAGTATTCACCTGACTGCTTGCAATGCTCGATTCTTCGTCTGATGCTTGATTACGCTTCTTCCTCGCACCATGCAAATTATGAAATTAAGCCAATGAGGTTGTTTGTAATATAACGTAAGGTGGTGCTACCTAATTAGACTGCATTGCAAGTGTATGACATAGCTTTGTAAAATGCAAGAGAGGAGGTCGCTTTTATAGAGGTTAGAGTTTGTAGTGGAAGCATGGGAATGTGTACGTGCATATAAGGCGCATGTGTTTGTCTTAGTCTTTCACGTGCCAACTCTCACGGGTGAGCTCAAAGCTAATGAGAGGCTTTGTGACAAAAATTTGTGCCGCACTTTTTGAAATTGTGTGATTGGGATGATTGTGGTTTTCAGCTATAACACGTACGACTGTCAATTTTGCACTCGCCTCACGCTGTTGGTCGACAGACCACATGGTCATGCCTACGTGTCATGCTGTTGTAGGTTGGAAGCTTGTGGGACATACCAAACCCCTCGATGGAAGTGTGAAAAGAAAAGGGCTTTGTATCAAAGGTCCAAAAACAAAATTTCACATGCAGCTATAAGTCGATTTTGCTGAATCTCAATACATGCATGGAAGCATCCAGAGCGCGGCACGTGGCATCTGGGAATTCACGGGATAGTGTTTCTGTGTGTCACGGGTGAGAGAAGGATTAGCCTTTTTAATTCGGTCATTAGTTTAATTCAGTTTGGTTTAAAATGCTTAGTAGATGTGTTAGTGTGGATCCAAAGCATAAAACAGAAGTTGCCGCTTTACAGAAAAGCATAAAACAAGGGGTTGGATATCATTGTCGCAATCTCAATCACACCTAGAAAGATTTGGCACTTTTTAATTTTTTTAATATTTAATGGGTCATAATTTAAACTTACTTTTGGTGTATACTTTTGTAATTATTGATATATTTAAGAGGAGAAACCTGAAATCATTTTTATGGGTATTTTATTTTGTTAATTTGTCATGTTAATTATCTTGATCGGACTGTCAATCTGAATAATGACTTGCAATGAAAAATGTCGTGTCATAATTACCACTCATATTGATTGTCATATTGAAGTTCATTCATCGCATTTCTATGTGCAACTTTTCTTCTTGTTTTCTCTTGTTGATTGAAGAACCTCGTACAATAAAAAATGCATCCCAAATGCATTGCCACTTTAGCTCTGGCTGGGTTGCGCTTGCGATGCTATATTCTATAATTTCATTGGAATAATATGCTTTGTAGGCAGATGTGTCTTCTTTCACTTGCAACGTACATAATGAGGTTAGTCACATAGCTGGTAAACGTATTAAGAGCTGGCAATCACGGATTGGGCTCTCTCTCTCTCGCACCCTTTTTTAATTATATATGTTTTATATTTCTAAGATGAATAAAATACAAGAGAGAATGCCCAAAACAACACTTTTAACCCCACTTGCATATTAACAAACACTAAAACCCACTTACAATAGTTTATATATTATTGGTGCTTCTAATCTCTCACCAATAGTTGATGATTAATCTCATTTTGATGTTTGAGCTGCGATTTTCTCCCTCTCCTTTTCACTTTCTAATCATATTTCTCATGGGGATTTACATATTTTAATTTAATCACGAGGGTTTTCAAAATTTAAACTTTATAATCTTTTACTTTAATTTTTAATTTTTAATTAATATTTTAGTTGAAATGGATTGTTTTAACCCTCACTTTGATGGTCAAACTAACAAAATTTGACATAACGACTCAATTGGAACAGATGAGAAAGTTTGATAACCTCTTTGCTTTAAAAAATGAAGAAGTTATGTGACTCTATGGAAACTCGGAGTAAAGTTTATTGACCTCTACAGTTAAAAACCCTTTTAGAAAATTAAGAATTCTATAGTCATAACTTTATATATGGCCTTTAGATGAGGCTCTTTTTTTAACAGTTTGATCAAATTGGTTAGTTTGATCCAACAGTTTATAGAATGACTTTTAAAAAAATACATTTTAGCTGGGTACAACTGCAAGGCCCATATTTTGTGTACAATTAGAAGGCCCATGTTTTGTCCGGCCCATTAAAGTCTTGATGGGCCATAACGAGAATTTGTGTTGGCTGAATCAGTCATGAGCAGCCACAAGTATAGCAATGCCAATTGCGATGATTTCCAACTCCAGCATCCAGGAAATGGGCCCCTTAAACCGGACCAATTGGCGCTTGGGTAGCGAGCTTGGTGGCCTCGTGATTACACGTGTCAAGTAGCAAACCCTTCTCTGTTATGTGGATTATGACTTTCGTTTTTGGACCATTATGGATTTTCGGCATTATTATTTTAATTTATAGGACAAGGAGTGAGCTATAAATTAATTGGACCGACTGAGAGCACTTCTATCTTATTGTGCCATGACAAAGGGTAAGGATAAATACTATTCACATAAATAGTGACTGCACTATCAATTTTTTGATGCTTCCTATCTATTGTCATGGCAATGCAAAAGCAACCACTATTTACATGAGATATGATGAGAGGAATTTGTATGGATTTTGGTGTGAGAAGTGAAGAACATGACTAGGTATTTAAAGAAAAAAAATTCTGAATTTTTTGATATTTTTTTGGTATTTAAATTAGCCGCTAACGTCAGCTTGCCCATACAGCAATCTGGGCAAGTCTTGCCTTCGGGCTTGTCCAGTTTTGTAGGCCCACTTCTTGCCATGACAACTTTTCTTTTATGGAGTTGTTTTTAAAAACAAAAAAAAGATGGATAGAAGTGCTCTCATAGTCATAATCATAATCAGGCATCCATAGCTGAAGTTGAGACACAAGACAATACTTACTCTTCCACGTAACTGCAATAAAATCATTATAGGCTAATTTCTTTCTTTTTTTTGTAAAATACATTAAATCAATTCATATATGCATGTATAATGTGGCCCATACTTATATGTATGACTGTCTTTTGACATTATTTTGAGGAGGCCGTGTAATGCGGGTTTGCCTTTTCAGAAATGGATCTCCTTTATTTAACGTGTGGAACCTTTTGATCACCAAAAAAAAAAAGAGAGTGTGGAACCTATAGCCAATGTATGTCGACAAAAAGTTGGACAAAATGTACATATCAGTTTCTTTCAAAAGCTACCAATAGCCAATGTATATCTATAAAAATAGGTGGTCAAGGGCTGAATCATTAAGGGTTGGATTTAGTTAAATTTTAATTAAAAATAAAAAGGTCAGTCGAAAATCAATATGGAGAAGCATGGATTTTTCATGGCCTAGAATCACTTTTGGAACAGCTAAACTAAAAACTAGTTGGTTTGTAAATAATTATTTGAATTGTTCTATAATGTTATAAGTTACAAATTACTTTATGGGAAATTTCAAGTCATGGGACATTATTTTAACTTCATTCACTATGGTATGTATTTTGTGTTGCCTCACATTTAAGAGGAATAATAACACATTCTATTGAAAATAATAATAATAGTTTTCCTTAATGATAGGAATATAGTTTGAAGAATTAGAGTCCAAAAATTGAAATTGAGAATAGTACATTTTTATTTCAAAACATACCTTAAACAATCATGAAACTTGTCCTAGAATGAAAATTTGATACAGAGAGACTTTAGCTCCATAACACAGGAAATATGTTTACTCACCACTTTAACCAAAAGTGCCCTCACAATCATTCTTTATACTTGGCATGTGTCTATTAACATAATTATAGTTGACTCTTTACTTTGTATTTGAGAAATCATGGTTATGCACATAGACATGTGTTAAGTATTGAAAATGATAATAAGGGGTACACCTTAGCAGTGGCGGAGGGAGCTGAGGCCTAGAGTGAGCATGTGTCCCCTTTCAAATGTTTTTTGAGGCAATGGTCTTTTAATATTATTAATACAATCATACTTTTTAAATCAAATTTTAAAGTGTCTCTTCTTTTCTTTATATTTTTCTTCTTTTCCTTTCTCATTATCAGTGCTACCCTTTTCAAATTTCTCATTGTCCTACTTTGACTCTAGCTTTTGTAGTGATAAATTACCATATGAATTTTCTTAGTGTGTATCTTTAATAAAGTACATTGCATTTGATTTTTTGTTAGAATCGATGATGAGTAGATAGTTAATGTAACATGTAAATTAATGGAGTATATAAATTAAAATCAGGAATTTTGTATCGAGTGAAAAATTAGTTTGATTGTTACCCTAAACAAAAATATATTTCAACATATAAAGTGCCCCTCTGTGCAATTTTTTTGACTCCACCACTGCACCATAGGTTAAATTGGTGAGCAAAAATACTCTCTCATAACGCATGTTAAGATTTCACACAACTCATTAATAAATCACAACTACATTTATTCACTTATCTTCAAATTATTTCCAATTTGGAATTAACAAAAAGACAAAATCATTACTTATTTGTAAGGTTGGACGTTGTAGCCTTTGCGTGGGTGACGTCTTTGTTAATTGCTTTGTTTATGTATTCGGCTGTCCCTGATTGTCCTGCTTACTGGTTGGGACTATCCCTCTGCTTTGTTCTTGTTTCCGGGGGTTTTGGCCCTCCGTTAATGAAATATCATTTTCGAAGGAAAAAAAAAAAAAAAAGACAAAATCAAACGGCACCTGAACGTGTAGCGACACTACAAGTGCAATTTCGAAAGGAAAAAAGGGCAAAAATGGAAAATGGAAAATAAAAATAAAAATATGAGAAATTCTTAAAAGAAAAAGGAAAAACTGAAAAATCCCAAAGAAAAAGGACACTGCTTGAAACCAAGCACCTGAGAGTACGACATTGCGTAATTTTACCCGGTACATATATATATATACAGAAGAAGGCTCACTCACACGCCTTGTTACCTCTTCTGGTTCCTACACAGACTGTCCTCATTTGCTCCACTTCCTCTTTGTCATTTCCTCTCAAACCGTTCGCCTCTCTCTCTCTCTCTCTCTCTCTCCTGCCGCAAGGGTTTGAGTTTTCAAATCCTAATTTGACCCGGCTTCAATGGCAATGCTCGGGTGCCGATCACACTCAGTTCGCGCATTGTTTAGGTTGTGATCTCCGGCCGATCGCGTCCGGTAGGCATCGGTTCGATTCGCCGCCATGTTTGAAGCACACGTAAGTCTATTTGTTCTTCTTCTTTCGGTTTTAATTGTTAACGCCATGAATTTGACTGTCTTGGTGCTCTAGTTTGATATATTTGATCGGGTTAACTTGTTTAATTCTTGAAATTTGACGAAATTCATTTATTTATTGGCTTTGCTGGATTCGTATTACTTCCTATATGATTTTTTCTGTTTTCCAGGTATTATGTATATCTAAGTGATTAGTCAAAAGAACTCAGTATTATTATTAATTTTAAGCCTTCATTATGTGAATTGGCTGGCGTGACAGCGGAGAACTGGCTTCTTTAGAATGTTTAAGCCCTAAGAGTGTAATAGGAAGTGATTGTTCTTTCGGTTAAGATAAGCAATGGGTTGAGCATGTTGGGATTTTTGATGGCTAGCACTCCGCAAATGACAATGCAATGGGTTGAGCATTTTGAATTTCCAAGTTTCACATACTTATAGTGTGATTTTTTTCATTTTAATGAAACCTATTTTAAAGACCAAATGAAGTTGCTCAAAAGTTGATAAACCCAATGCTTGACACGACACATAAGAATGATCATGATGAATAGTTTGGTTCGAGAGCATCACCCACTCTCTCTCTCTCTCTCACACTCTATACACTATTGGTATGCGCGTGATGAAGTTGCTAGAATGAAAACATTGAGAGTGGCAAGAAAAGAATGCTTAGAATTCAAAACTGGATGTATTTTTTAACTTAAAAATCATTGGAAGATTCGAGTTCAGACTGAAAATGATATATTATGAAGTTTTTTTCCTAACTTATAACTCCAAGGTTTTAAGTTTATAAAAAACATTGTCACAACCATGTATACAATCTTAACACGCTTACCTACAATCTTAACATACTTGCCATCAAGTCTCCTCATAAGTGGTGAGACACAAAAGGTTAGGAGTGGAAAGGATGCGTTAAAAGCAAATCAAAGTTCAATCACGATGGACCTGCGATGCACTGAGCTGACAGAGATACAATTAATGAAATTCACTGACTGCCTAAGAAACAATAGTATTCCAGTTCATATTCCGCAGAACATAAGGATATCTCTGAAATCATTGGAAATTCTTAGTCCCATAAGAAAATCACTTCCCCGATTTTGGCTTGAAGAGCCTGTATTCCAAAATCTCTGCATGTAATATAATTTTGTGTAAGTTTTATAATGTAGTTTAGATTTAGATTAAAATCTTGCCCCTGCTTGCAATTTTTCTTTCTTGATAACAAAAGTTATGTTTACCAAATGAAAAAACGGATTTACGTTTCAACACTAACGAACATCATGTTTGATCGTATCTAGTAGCTCTACATGAAATGATAACTTATAATGCTTTGTTGGTAGGTTCTGCACTTGCTTCGAAGATATTTGGGGGAATATGTCCATGGACTCTCAGTTGAAGCTTTAAGAATCAGTGTCTGGAAAGGTCAGTATTATGACTTTAGTGGGCTTGAGCCGCGTATTTTCTCATCCTTCCTACCTAATTATTTAAGAGTACTACATTTGGTCATAATGTTTGTGGAACTTTTAAGCAATGTGGTTACCGTCTTTGCAAAATGTACTGGCATACAGTGGTTTAAAATGACTCGCTGATGTGGCCCTTTTTTCAAAATAATGGTTGGTGTTTTTCTTTTCCATAGGACTCTACACTCATATCTTTCCTCAAATTAACAGGTGATGTTGTTCTAAAAGATTTGAAATTGAAAGCAGAGGCCCTAAATTCACTAAAACTTCCAGTCACTGTGAAAGCTGGTTTTATTGGTACCATTACATTAAAGGTAGAAACTTCTTCACTACTTGCTCACTGGTTGGGTTTTGGTTCTTAATTTCCATTAATCTTATGGTCCCTTTCTTTTTGATGTCCTAAATTGCATTGTTTCTCTTATAAATCATAGGTTCCCTGGAAAAGTTTAGGCAAAGAGCCTGTGATTGTTCTCATTGACCGTGTATTCATTCTTGCTTATCCACTTACTGATGGCCGGACTCTCAAGGTAGGGTGATCTTTCTTTTGTGTGAAAAAATTATATTTCAATTGCATATTGTTGGATGTCTCTTTTCTTATGTCCTAAGATCGTCTTGTTTTACAATTACTGTCATCATCATCAATTTGATAATTCTACTTATTAATTTTGTTTTGCAGGAGGACGGGGAAAAACTATTTGAAGCAAAACTTCAACAGATTGAGGTGAAATTTATGTACATGTAATTGTGTCTATATATGCTCTGTCAATGTATGGTTTTGATGGACATCTCATTCATCCCACTTGTAATATTGTCTTTATTAGTAAAATTTGTGTTTCTTATAAAAATACTGGTAAAAGGAGCAAAATAGAAAATTCTTATTGCAAGGTTTAGAACTGGAAGAGCTTTGAATTTGACAGTATAGTATGGGTCTATGACTGGCCTAGTTATCCTATATAAGGAGGTAGATAATTAAGATTAGTTGATGTAGAAAAAAAAAAAAAAGATTCGGGAAAAAAATGCATACAACACCTATGTTCTGCTTAGTGGGTTTTCTTATACATTCAAATTGAAGTGTTCATTGGTCATGGTATATGAAAGTTTTTATTTATTTATTTATAAATATTATGTTTCGATAAAATTTGCATTTTCACACGGGAAGTTTTCAGATTTAATCCCAAGTAAAATATTTAGAATTTTTTTCTTCTTCTTATATTGCGTGCAGGAAACAGAGTCAGCGACTCTTGAAGCAATATCAAAGTCAAAGCTAGGAAGTGTATGGTTCTTAATTTTATTGATCTTTCACTTTGGGACTCTTTTATTGGTTGAACTTAATATGCATCCTGAACGGTTTTTGTAACCCCTCTCGTATATTTTGTCTTGCTTCTTTCAGTATTAGTTGTCGCTGGAGTTGCCTGTGGTATATGTTTGTGGCACATATTAGTTAGACCTACATTTTTCTTTTATGATCTTTTTTTTTATAAGAAACACAAGACCTGCCCAAAATTCTCATATATTTTTAAGTGAGGTAACCTAGCTAAAAATAGGTTTTGGATGAGGCCACAAACAAGATCAATCTTCTTGGCATGTAGTTCTCTCTCTCTCTCTCTCTCTCTCTCTCTCTCTCCCTCCATCTCTCTGCCTTTCCACGTGAGGGAGGATAACACTTAAGATGTTGGGGCTTGTCATTGTGTAAGACTATTATCACAATTTGTGATTTATTCTTCCATTGTATTTAAGTTTTAGGAATGGAGATCTTTCTTTGAGCTTTCTCTTGTGTACTTCTGATGTAGTCATTTTTCTACTTGGTTCATTGATATACTTATCATTGTTTACTGAGTGAAATAGATGGTATAGTTTCGTTCCCATTGTTTGGGACAAAATTTATCGGTTTGGTTGACAGCTGACTGTTTTGCAGCCACCTCCTGGAAATTCATGGCTAGGTTCCCTTATTGCTACCATTATCGGAAATTTAAAGATATCAATTAGCAATGTACATATTAGATATGAGGACTCAGTCAGGTTTGTAAAAATGTGCTTCCTTTGTTTCCTTGAAAGTCTGATATCTTTATTAATTTTGTTTACGCTCAACTCAGTTTATTTCTACTTTTCTGTCTGGATAAATTGTATTCAATTTGAACATGCTCTTTGTGTGCTTCTAAAAACAACTGTTTGTTTTGTAGTAATCCAGGGCATCCATTTTGTTCGGGTGTAACTTTGGCTAAGCTTGCTGCTGTTACGATGGATGAGCAAGGGAATGAAACATTTGATACAAGTGGTGCGCTTGATAAGTTGCGGAAGGTTAGCCTAGTCTTTTGTTCTTGTGGACCTTTTCGAGAATGCATCATCTGTGGATCACAATTTCAAATTCCATTTTGTATAATTTTCTTGATTGTTTTGATGTCTATCTGGACCAAGCCACCTAACAAAAGAAGCAAAGCCACACTTAGCTCAACTGAAAAAACCAAAAACCAGCAGCAACACTTTGCACACAACAAGAGACCAATCAAGATGAATCGCACTATAGGGAACATCCCTAAATGCTTAGATAAGGACGTCCAACCCTTGTAGCATTGCTTTGATAATTAACTTTTGACAATGTCTATTGTGTTTTGTGGGTTTTGTATATTTTTTTTGCTTTTACTTGTACATTTAATATTTAATCTTATGTTGCCTACAAATAATCTCCTTGTGACAGTCGTTGCAACTTGAAAGGCTTGCTATGTATCATGATTCAGATAGTGTTCCTTGGAAGATAGACAAGGGATGGGAAGATCTCACTCCCGAGGAATGGGTTCAGGTTTGTTCTTATGCTGCAGTCTTACTAGTCTGTATACTCTTTTATATTAAATGCATCTACTTTTGGTCATGTTGTATATCCTAACCAAATATTGTGTGCAACCAAAAAACCAAATATTGTGTACTTCCTAATAATTTTGCTTTCCTCTTTTCTTTGCATCGATGTTGTACTAGATATTTGAAGATGGTATAAATGAACCTGCTGATGATCGTGGAATGGTGTCTAAGTGGGCTGTAAATCGCAAGTATTTGGTGTCACCTATAAATGGAGCTCTAAAATATCACCGCGTTGGAAATCAAGAAAAAAATGATCCGGAGGTTCCATTTGAGAAGGCTTCTCTTGTCCTTAGTGATGTTTCTTTAACAATTACTGAGGTGTGCAATTTTTCCTTCCTATCCTTTGCATCCGAACTCTCACCTATTCTGCTGCTGAGAAGCAATATCTTTATATATTTTTTTCTTAATTCTTGGTGAGAGTTAATAAATGACAATTAATATTCTTTTAGGACCTCTTTCAAATTTTAGTTTCTCTTGTTCCTCCCTCCCTCCCTCTCAACGTTTTCTTCTAATATGTGCTGCTTTTCTTAGCTCTCCAAGGAGGGTTTGAGGTGTTAATTTCTTCTTTTCCACATCCCATAAAATTTCTTCTTTTTCATACTTTCTTGGTAAGCAGCTGCAGTGCTATAACAGATTTTCACTTGTTCTTTTTCAGGCACAATATCATGATTGGATAAAACTATTGGAAGTTGTTTCAAGATACAAGACATATGTTGAAGTTTCCCATCTAAGACCTGTGGTGCCAGTTTCAGAGGGTCCTTATTTGTGGTGGCGTTATGCTGCTCAAGCAGGCCTGCAGCAGAAGAAAATGTGGTAATATATATGTTTCTGTATACTTGATAGAGAATTATGCATGTATGTACATATGTTATTGTCTATGTTTGTAGCATAGGCTGTTTACGGTCTGTTAGGTTGCCTTAATTCAAGGCTTACATGTTAGCTTAATTGTTCTTGTTCTTATTTTCTGAACATATATCTGTCAATGTTATAAACAAAAAATTGGGATTGAGTTCAAGAGTGCTTAACTTTCAGAAGATCTTTATTTTGATAAGCTTAACTTTCAGAAGTTGGTTCAACCTTTTCACCACATACTTTTGGTACATTGCAAATTGGGAATGCACTTCTATGAATCTCCCAAAGTCGATTCTGACTTTACGGCTGTTTTCCTAATCAGTTACCGATTCTCATGGGACCGCATTCGGAGTCTCTGTCAGCTTCGTCGCCGCTACATTCAGTTGTATGCTGGTTCATTGCAACACTTGTCAAATGTTAATAATGCAGAAATTAGAGAAATTGAGAAAGATCTGGATTCAAAAGTAATTCTTTTATGGAGGTAAATGATTTAAATTGTGCACATATACCTGCTCCTGTATGATTAATTCTATATTTATCTTGCTGTATGCTTCATAGTTATTATTTCAAGTTCAAAGGAACAACACTTGAGTCTGGATTAAATTTGGATTCTATTATTTATATGAAGTGCAAGAGACCTTTCCCTTTTTTTTTTCTTCTGATTTTTCAACGTATAGTCTGACAGAATAAACATACAATTGATCTTCATGGGGCAATTACAGAACATGCTCCCGGAGCCCTTTATTTATAAGAAATTAATTAATAAAGATAAAAAAAAATCAAAATAAAAACGCATTAATTTCAAAATACAGGACAAGATGTCAACTGAACTATCTAGAGTATTGAGTTAACCCCATCTGGTATGCTTGGTATGGAATGTACAAAGTGATTAGCTAACGTTCCCTTATATTACTTGAAATGCCAAAGTATAAGACGATCACATGTGATTAAACTTGGAATTTAGTCTTGGGACCTGCTAGGAATTTATTTATATTGTTCAGTTCATATTAATACAAATCGTTAAGTTATATGTTTTTGTCTTCAACCCAAAAGTTACCCTTGCATGTCAGAGTTTTGACGGGGCATAGGGCAGTTTTGTCATGCTTTTGTAAGTATACCGAGATCTATCAATGTTACCCCTCCTTTCAATGTGTTAATCAGATTATCTTATTCTGAATTACTTTACTTGACCATAGAGTGTTCAATTTAAACTTTACTTTCCATGGAGGGCGTACCGAAGGGGCATTTAAGGATTTTTAAAGGATTTATATCTTTAGCGTCTCTACATATTTTACTTTCTGGGCTTCTTTGCTGAAGGGACCACTTTTTATGTTCTTGTAGCCTTTCTCTGCTAATATATACTATGAAAACATACATTACATTTGTACTAATTGTATGTTGGGCATGTATCATATAGGTTACTTGCACATGCAAAGGTAGAATCTGTTAAATCCAAGGAAGCAGCTGAACAGAGGTCGTTCCAGAAGAAAGGCTGGTTTTCATTTATGTGGTTAGTCTGATCCCCACCATTGCAATCTCTTTGTGTTCTGTGATTGTTCTTGGCCATGTGCCGTGCTTAAGTTATTTGAACCTCTGTCTTTGTGAAAAATCTGCATGCAGTTTTTATCTATGTACGCCTCCCAATTTGTTTAGTTTCACTTCTTTTTTTCCTTAGGCGTACACCTGCTGAAGGTTCTACTATTGTGGATGCTGCTGATGGATCACAGTTACCGGAAGAAAGACTGACTAAAGAGGAATGGCAGGCAATTAATAAGTTACTGAGTTATCAACCAGATGAAGCATTGACATCACACTCAGGAAAGGACGTGCAGAATATGATCCGGTTTTTGGTAACTGTGTCTATCGGTCAAGCTGCTGCTAGGATCATTGATATAAACCAAACCGAGATTGTGTGTTGTAGATTTGAGCAACTTCAAGTGTCAACCAAGTTTAAACATCGAAGTACCTACTGTGATGTGTCATTGAAATTCTATGGTTTGTCAGCTCCAGAAGGCTCACTTGCCCAGGTTTGTTGCCACATAAATGTCAGCATTGTTATTCACAGCATTAGGTTTTAAGTTGGTGACGGGAAAATGTGATGTGAGTTCGAAACTGTTTTGTATGAATTTTTTTCTTAACTTAGTAACATTGTACAAATTGTAGGGTTTTTTTATTTATAAAATTGTTACTTGGTACTTTACTTCAACTTTTTCTCTCAAATATTAGTGGATTTCTGATATTAATTTGACATGGAATCAAAATGGTGCTGTACTTTAAATTTACATTTGTGTTGGGCAAGGTTATTCATCTGTTCTTCCTTTCTTTTTTCTCTTTTGGCAGAGTGTCTCTAGTGAGAAGAAGGTGAATGCTCTAGCTGCTAGCTTTGTGTACAATCCAGTTGGAGAGAATGTTGACTGGAGGCTGTCGGCTACAATTTCTCCCTGCCATGTCACGGTGATTGTCCAATCTTTGAATATAGGGAGATAGAGGGAGTGAAACCTACTTCAAAGAACCATCTTCTTGAAGTGGTTACTTGCATGGATCCCTAAGGCTCAATTTTGGTTTTATTTGCATTCCCCCCTTTCGTTCAACATCCCTTTTTACATGGAGCTTGATGAATCTTTTTTTATTTGCAGGTTTTAATGGAAAGCTTTCATCGTTTTTTGGAATTTGTGAAAAGGAGTAATGCAGTTAGTCCTACTGTTACATTGGAAACTGCAACTGCTTTGCAGGTAATGTTATCATCTTTGTTATTATTTTTGATTTGATATGTCTAACATGATCATAATAGTGTTGGATTAACCTTTTATCCTTCATTTCTGAGAGCAGATGAAAATTGAGCAAGTTACTCGTAGAGCACAGGAGCAATTTCAAATGGTATTAGAAGAACAAAGCAGGTTAATATACATTATTATTTCTTATTTCACTAATTAATACCTCTAGTCGTTCAGCTTTAAGTGTAAACATCTAAACTTGTTTTTTCTTTCCAATGCTCATATGTTTATCGGAAAATTATATTGGCCATGAACTGATTACGTCTGATGGTGTAAAGTATTGGGTATTCAAGGAACATGGTGCTTTTCTTAAAAAGAATATGGTGAAGGTGGACAGTGTTGACAGAAGAAGAATTTTTTTTTTTGAGAAGAAACGAAATTTATAAAGCAAAAGAACACGGAGTTGGATAAGACAACCACAACCGGAGAACAACACCAACACACAAAGAAACAAACAACACCAACCCCTCCCAAACTAACAGGGAGGAACAAAGCCAAAAAACCACTGAAACAACACACCCCCCAACCCTCACATAACCACTGCTGCCATATCCCTCAAAATAGTAGAAACAGAATAATCTTTAAAATCTTCAGTAACAGAAGCCCACAAAGCTGCCCAGTACTTAACTCTATCCCACAAATCACTCACTCCCACCCCCTTGTAGTCTTCAAAAATTCTCCTATTACGCTCCATCCAAATGTTCCAGAAAACAGAGTGAAAGTAGGGGTGTCAATGGCAGTTAGGATAAGATAAGACTGAGTAGGCTAAGACGTTGCTTTTCGTGCACGATTTGAAGACCAATACAGATGTGTTGTGGTGGTGAAGAGGAGTTGTTATGGTTAGTAGTGATCTAAGTTTGTCAAGTGGTCAAAAGTACTTGGTTGTATAGTGAGAGCGAATAATTTCTTGGTTGCTATAGTGATGTTTCCTAATAATTGTGAGAAAGAAACTGGTGACGATAAGTCCCTTGCATTTGCATTTGTATAATTAATCTGAAAAATGTTGCAGTAGAGCTCGAATATTGTTTTGCATTATCTATGGTCAAGTGTTCATTTGATAGAGAGATGGTTTTATGACATGGAGGTGAGTATTTTCTGAGGGTTGGAGCATCCTTAGCATTTAGATTTTGCAACTAGTTTCTGTAATGCTGAGTTTTTAGTTTCTTGAATAGGCTTGAGCTCCAAGTTTTATGGGAAACAAAACTTTCATTAACTAGAAAATAAGTTCAAAAATAGTGAACAAGGAGTCCACATCTTTTAAAAATTTGAAGCCTGCAACAACTCTACCCTACGGGAGATACATCAACACATTAACCATAGAATTGTAAAAAACGACAGAACAGCTGCTTTCCAATCTGGTAAAATAACAAAGAAGGAAAACTCTCTAAATACCGAAGTCCAAAGCTACAGACGTCTACAAATAAGCCTAAGCACTACACGATATCCCATAAGCACTCCACTTAGAATTCAACAAGCACATTCTCAAATACCCTTTTATCCCTTACCACCCATAATACCTAGAAATTTGCCATCTTAGCACATATTCCCAGACCAATAATTAAAAATTAGAGCTCAACTAGAATTGAGCTGTATTGTTAATTGATTAACATTTCTTCATAGCTTTAGGTGCAAATTGGAAACAAAGTGTAAATGCTTTTCTATCTCTATTTTGTTTGTATTCGTTCTGTACACTCGAAAGAAAATGAGTTTTCAACTTTTGACTTACATTACTTATCCTGTTTCAGGTTTGCTCTTGATATTGACTTAGATGCTCCGAAAGTAAGAGTTCCCATAGGAACTTGTGGCTCTTCCAAATGCGATAGCCATTTTCTTTTAGATTTTGGTCATTTCACGCTGCACACCAAGGTATGCCTTTTTTTATTTATGTAACTTTTAAAAATTGCCTCAGGTTGAATTTGCATTGCCTGAAATGATAAATAATCACTGCAGGATAGTCAGCCTGATGAACAGAGGCAGAACCTATATTCTCGGTTTTTTATAACTGGAAGAGATATTGCTGCCTTTTTTATGGATTCTGGTTCTGACTGTCAAAGTTGCACTTGGGATGTACCCAATAATGATAATCACCCACTTTTATCTCCTTCCCCAGACAATGTTGACAATTTTTATTCTCTCATAGATAGGTGTGGAATGGCTGTACTTGTTGATCAGGTACTTTATCTTGTCGCTCTCCTACTTTTTAAACAAATACTATTTTATGTATGAGCTCTAGTCTGGCTTCTTTTAGTTATTAGAATCATTCCTAATAATAGCTATGCACCTTTTAATTGAAGATCAAAGTGCCCCACCCAAATTACCCGTCAATGCGGATTTCAATTCAAGTGCCAAACCTTGGGATTCACTTTTCACCATCAAGGTTTCAGAGGCTTATGAAACTGTTAAACATATTCTATGGTACTTTGGAAACTTGTGGTCAGCCTGCTGTTGATGATTTTCAAGCAGAAACTCCATGGAGCCCTGCAGATCTTTCTGGAGATGCTAGAATTTTAGTATGGAGGGTATGTCCTCAATTCTAAGGACAACAAGTTGGTAGTTTTCTTAATATTTCTGTGCCTGGTGTTAATTATTCCTCTTTTTTATTTTTATTTTCTTTTCAGGGGATTGGCAATTCTGTGGCTACATGGCAACCATGTTTTCTTGTGTTGTCGGGAATAAATCTTTATGTGTTGGAGTCTGAAAAGTCACAGAGTCACCAGCGACACTCAAGGTTGCTTTTCTCCTTTCTCTCTCCCCCACCCCTCTCTTTCCCTTTTTGTTAACGAGGCTATATATTTATCAGGACTGTTGCCCAAGGTTTTCTATTTTCCTCATCTATTTTGTTTTCTTTCTGGTTCTCTATTGTTGTATTTTTGTTTAGATTATATTAATAAAATTATGATGTATTTTAACTTTTTTGTTTGATAAGTAAAAGATAAGTTTACCTGAACCAGGTGAATTTTAGGTAGAGGGAGCATACATAAGAAACACCAGAAATTTACAACCGAAATTTCACTGAATCATCATCAGATCCTGAGTTAAAGGATTAACGGGACTAGCCAACAATGGGATCATATTCGCAACATTGCTATATTGATGTCTTGGAACACAGAACATTATGACTTTCTTGCAAATGAGAAATGAAAGAGGAGATGATCCACTGTCTCATCACTACCTTTGCACATATAGCCCAATCAACCCTCCAAACGCTGGCAAGAAACATGCCATCTATCCCTTAACAACTGATAATAAGGTCTACATTTAATAATACCCCCTTCGCGAGGGAGCTACTACAGCTTATCAGGTTCCTTCCTCCTTATCCTTACAGAGTACAACAAATCCAGAAATGCACAAACAGGCTCTAGTTTCAAATGTGTGCCAACTTATTAAAAGTTGGAGCCCACTGAAATCCCCCATTTGATAGAGTCTCAAACCATATAATCAGTGATCAATGCTTCTTTGTTCAAAGCAATAAGATAAAGCTCTGTAGGAGATCTATCAAGGAGTACCGCAGTATACGTCATGCCAAAAGCTAGTTCTATGCCCATCATCCACCTTAGTGCAATAAGATTA
The DNA here is from genome assembly GCF_029339155.1 of Prunus mume. Taxonomy (NCBI): domain Eukaryota; kingdom Viridiplantae; phylum Streptophyta; class Magnoliopsida; order Rosales; family Rosaceae; genus Prunus; species Prunus mume. The sequence continues at coordinate 34,295,455 of NC_142699.1, forward strand.
GAGGAAGAGGTCAACCTCGTCCCAATTCTCTCCCAAACTCCTACTCTATAGGACCCCATCACTTGATTTGTACGCCAAAAACCCCACCTGAGCACACTCATGTAAATTGCTTTTCCTCTTCTTTGCCCTACGGTTTGGTTTCTCGAGTAATATGAAATTTTTTGATTGGGTATTTCTTTTGCTATTATTTCCTGCAATTGAATGTTTTATGCTCCTAACGGAAAATCTTTTCATTGGGATGCTACAGCATGGCTGGCAGACAAGTGTATGAGGTTCCTCCAGCCAACATTGGTGGTTCATCGTTTTGTCTCGCTGTGAGTTACAGGGGGATGGACAATCAAAAGGTGTGTCAAATTTGGTTGAAGTGATATTTTAACATTAAGGATATATCCTTTTTACTTAAAACTGAAAAAATGGCAAGGAAGCGTTGAGTCTTAGCATATGCCAATTTGCTTTCAAACATATCTTCACCGTGCCACTCATTCTTTTGTCAATCGTTTGGAGAAGCAGCAATTACAGGGGAATTGAAAAGTTATATCTGTGCTTTAGACTCTATATCTGGATGTTTGGATTGCGGAAGAACATACATATGTTTATGTTTATTTTGTTCTAGCCCTTGTGCTTGGTGCTGGGATTTTTTTCCTTCATTAGATTTAATTTTTTAGTTTAATTTTTGTTGTCGCATATTTGTTTCTTTTGCAGGCTCTGGAGTCTTCTAGTACCTTGATTATAGAGTTTCGGTCTGAGGAGGAGAAGGCCATTTGGTTGAAAGGACTTATACAAGCCACATATCAGGCTTCTGTACGATATAAACTCTCGCTCTTGGATCTTAAATGTCCTAATTTATTTATATCCTTGGTCCTTATTTTTGAAATTTGTATTTATTCTGGATATAGGCTCCTCCGTCAGTTGATGTTTTGGGAGGAACAAGTGATCCTGTCACTGACTTTGGTGAACCACAGATCATGAACTCAAAAACAGCTGACCTTGTCATTAATGGGGCATTGGTGGAGACAAAGTTATTTATATATGGAAAGGTTAGTGTTTCTTTCAGTAGATCCATCTTGTCAAAGTAACTACAGGGTCCTCATCATTCTTGGTTTTGGTTATTTTAGCAAATTTATAGCCATGCATAATTGTTCTTTAGGAGGCAATGAAGACAGAAGGAAAAAAGTTACAAGCCTACTGATTAAGCACTTTGAATTTTTTTTCCTTCTATTTTGTATTGTGCAGACTGGTGATAAACTTGATGAAGAACTTGGTGAGACTCTTATTCTTGAAGTTCTTGCCAATGGGGGGAAGGTTTGTGTGACTATTTCATACTCCGTTATGATTTATGACAGCTTGTGTCTTGCGTTCATGTGAAAATTTTGGGTGTGAAAGTATATGAGATTTGAAAGTAATATATATATACTGAGATTGTTGTCTTGTTCATCTTCATGATTGTTTCTATGTCTCTGATCTCACTTGCATATTTGCATCAGAATAGTTGGGGTGTGGGCGGGGAAGAAGTTTCCCTGTAATTTACTTTTTTCACTATCTTCTTGTTATGATGTACTAGTGTTCTTGGGTCCTTGTCATGTGTAAGTGTTTTGGTATTAAATACTAGGCCATTTTCTTTTACAGCTACACATGAGTCGTTGGGAAGGTGACCTGACGCTTAAGATGAAACTGCACTCTTTGAAAATCAAAGATGAGCTTCAAGGTCGCCTGTCAACAACCCCACAGTATTTAGCTTGCTCAGTGCTGAATAATGACAATTCAGTTTCTTCTCCTGTGATAATTGATCCACACTGGAAAGAAATGTCTACTTTGCTTCATGCGGATGATGATACTTTCACAGATGCCTTGCCAGATTTTATGTCTATATCAGATGCAGCTTTTGGTTCACAAATTATGAATATGGATACAAGTGCAACAGCTGAGGACATCAATGATGGTACTGGATTTGCTTCTACTGACGGCTTGATTCTTGAAAAGAATCTGGTAAAGGGAAAGGTCATTTCTGGAGAGATATTTTATGAGGCGGAGGGCGGTGATAATTCAAATTTTGTATCTGTTACCTTCTTGACTCGGAGTTCTTGCTCGCCTGATTATGATGGTATTGATACACAGGTAGTGATTGACATGGGCAGTTGACCTAGTTAGAGATCCTCGATCTTTAATGTATTTGTTTAATTTTCAATGACAAACTAAATTAATTTAAGCTTTGTTTCTAATAAAATAGAAAAAAAGTTTAATTTGCACACTGACCCTTTGTACTGAATTTTTGTCAGATGAATCTCCGCATGTCCAAACTGGAATTCTTTTGCAACAGACCCACTCTTGTTTCTTTAATTGATTTTGGCCTGGATTTAAGCTCTGTGTACTGCACGGAAAGTAGTGCAGACATGAGTAAACTTTCAGATGATAAACCTTTGATGAACAAAGAAAAGATTGAAGAAAATGGGCGTGTGAAAGGGTTGCTGGGTTATGGTAAGGGTCGTGTAGTATTTTATTTAAACATGAATGTTGACAGTGTGGCTGTGTTTCTTAACAAGGAGGATGGCTCTCCATTTGCAATGTTTGTGCAAGAAAGTTTCCTGCTGGATCTCAAGGTGATGGGAATATTGTGATTAATAATTATTTAAATCTTCGTTTTTTATTTCAATATGTGTGACACGTAAGTAGTATTTTTAGTTGAAATTTACTTTTATGTGTACTTTCAGTTGATATTCAGCTTTTGTTAACTGTATCAACTGACTTGAGTTATTTGTTCCTTAAGGTGCACCCAAGTTCTCTTTCCATTGAAGGCTCCCTTGGAAATTTTAGACTCCGTGATATGTCTCTTGGAACAGATCACTGTTGGGCTTGGCTTTGTGATATACGTAATCCAGGTGTTGAATCGCTTATCAAGGTACAGATGACCCTTTTGATCAACTATTGCATTGCGGACATCCAATTTGTTTTATTAAGATATTTCTTCCCTTTTATGAGATACTATTATCTTTTCATTTGTTTTGCAGTTCAAATTTAATTCTTATAATGCTGAAGATGATGATTATGAAGGATATGATTACAGTTTACGTGGCAGACTTTCTGCTGTCCGCATTATATTCCTATATAGGTTTGTTCAGGAGGTATGTTTGACATTGCTGACAAATTCATGGGGATGTATTATTGTTTGCAACCCAAATGCCTTAAGTTTATATTTTTGGGATTTTATATTCTTTATTTTATTGTTGATGATAATTTATCTTTGTTTTGAATTATGAAATATTTTATGGGCATGCTAATGCAGATAACAGTGTACTTTATGGAACTTGCCACCCCACATACTGAAGAGGCAATCAAACTTGTTGATAAAGTTGGAGGGTTTGAGTGGCTAATTCAGAAATATGAGATTGATGGAGCTACAGCGTTAAAGCTGGATTTGTCACTTGATACTCCAATAATTATTGTTCCGAGAAATTCAACAAGCAAAGAGTGCGTAAATTTGAATGCTAGTTCTTACTGGATAATGTATATCCGATTTACTTAGAAAGTTGAGTTGCATTTGGATGAATGGATTGAGAACTATCTGATAAAGGGTATTAAATAAAAGTTATGAAAATGGTTCTGTTCAAATTTCAAACAGTTAGCAGATGAATAGTTGTCACAGATTAGAGGGGCATAGTGTGGCGTTGATAAAGAGAGGTGAAAGCTTTAGTGCCATTGCTGGTGGTGCTGCTTTTGATTGAGGTGCCTGCAGTGGTGCCGTGCTGAAGAATATGCTGGTGTTAATAGTGGCTGCAATGAGGCAGTGTATAACTGAAGAATTTGTTGGAGTACCATAACTCCAGGATTTTGTTGCTTAATGACCGGATTTATGACTGGATGTTAGATTTTCAAAGTTGAATGCATTTGTTATACCAGTATTGAATATTGACATTGTCTCTATGTTTTGTTCAATTGCAGTTTCATTCAACTTGATTTGGGCCAGCTAAAAGTCACAAATGAATTTAGTTGGCATGGTTCCCCAGAGAAAGATCCTTCAGCTGTCCATATTGATGTCCTTCATGCTGAGGTAGATGATTATTGTTTTTTTGTACATCATGATTGAAATACGGAATTATTCATTACCTCTGACATAAAATTGCAGATTCTGGGGATCAACATGTCTGTAGGAATTGACGGTTGCTTGGGTAAATCAATGATACGAGAAGGCAAAGGACTTGATGTTCATGTGAGGAGAAGTTTGAGGGATGTCTTCAAAAAAGTCCCAACATTTTCTCTTGAAGTGAAGGTAACTTTTGCTTGTGAAATTGTAGAATTTCATTGCATTTATCTTTCTGATCTTGCTGCAGGTTTCACATCTTTGGTAGGCATTATGTTGGTGGGGGGCAGTTCATCTTATGGTTGTTTATATTTACATAGGGTGGTAGGGTAGGGTTCATCTTGTGGTGGTTGGTAGTTGATACATGTATTGGATGATGTCAAGTACATGGGGTTCAACAATATAATGTTTCACATGGTGAACATACTTGGGACTTTCTGGGCATTTTGGATCGATCCTTGATCTTTTTGTATTCAATAGATTGGGACAACATGTTATATGGTTTGTGTCTTTACTTATTCAGCTTGATATGATTTTTTTAGATTCCACTTCATATGGTTCAAATTCTTAATTAACTTTATTTTAATTGTTCAACTGTTTTTGCTTTCTAGACGGCTACATAGTTGCATGAATTTGACTTTCCTGAATTTCAAATAGGTTTTGAATTGATGTTCTTCAGTCTTTCAGTTTATTGGATTTTTACTGTCAGGCATGCAGAATGTCACAATCATCTTGTTGAGTCCTTTTGATTGTCTTAAACTAGGTGGGCTTATTGCACGCTGTCATGTCTGACAAAGAATATAAAGTCATTCTGGACTGTGCATTCATGAATTTATGTGAAGAGCCAAAGCTTCCCCCTACTTTCCGTGGTGGCAAATCTGGTACGAAGGATACAATGAAGCTGCTGGTTGATAAGGTCAACATGAATAGTCAAATCCTTCTATCACGAACTGTTACCATAGTGGCGGTTGTAGTCGATCATGCCCTGTTGGAGTTGTATAATGGCATTCATGCCGAGTCTCCTTTTGCTCAAATTGCTGTGAGTATTTACATCAGTTATATTTTGGTGAAGTTTATTCTCAAATTATTATTTTTTGAATAGAAACTTTATAAATTCAAAGGAGATAAACAAAGAAACAAGCAAGTGGATAAGGAATCGACAAGAGCAAAACAAAAGAAAACAGGAACCTTAAGACCAAAACAAACAAAGGAAAGAAGGACAAAAACAAACAAGAAGGCCACCCAGGAAAAAAGAAAAGAGCAACACGTCACTTCACAACCGCTAACAAATCTCTCATAATAGAAGAGAGAGCCAAATCCTTAAAAACAGGAGTGACCAAAGCCCATAACGCTGCCCAAAACTTCACTCTATCCCACATCTCAGCCACCCCCACGCCCTTGTAGTTCTAAAAAATTCTTCTGTTACGCTCCAACCATAAGTTCCAGAACACTGCATGCACCAAGCAACCCCACAGAACTTTAGCTTTCTTCCCCCTACTCAGCGCATCAATCTTGCAGGATAACAGCTGAAAGCAACCTTTAGGTCCTGTTTTAGCTTCTCTGAGATTTCAGCTTTTATTTTGGTGTTAAGATTTTAAACAAAGAGTGGTTGGTTGTTTTCTGACATGGTATGTTTTCTCCGAAGATGTGGTTATGGATTTATGTAATTGTTTCTCTGCTTTACAGCTAGAAGGTCTTTGGGTATCATATCGGATGACTTCATTGTCTGAGACAGATCTCTACATAACCATTCCAAAGTTTTCTGTGGTTGACATTCGCCCTGATACAAAACCTGAAATGCGCTTAATGCTTGGATCATCCACTGATGCTTCTAAACAAGTTTCTTCTGGAAGTTTGCCATTTTCTTTGAACAAGGGGAGCTTTAGAAGAGCAGACTCTGATGCTGGATTTCATGTGGATTTACCAGTATCAACAATGTTCTTGATGGACTATAGATGGCGTAAATCATCCCAATCATTTGTGGTTAGGGTTCAGCAGCCTCGAGTTCTTGTTGTAGCTGATTTCCTTCTGGCTGTGGGTGAATTTTTTGTGCCTGCATTGCGGACAATAACTGGTAGGGAGGAAGTGATGGATCATGAGAATGATCCCATTAGTAAAAACAGTAGCATAGTTTTCTCTGAACCTATTTACAAACAGACAGAAGATGTGGTGCACCTGTCTCCAAGTAGACAATTAATAGCAGATTCTTTACACATTGATGAATATACATATGATGGATGTGGAAAGACCATCTGTTTAAGTGGGGAAATGGATGCAAAAGAACTCCATTCAACTAGGCCTCGACCCATTATTATAATTGGACGTGGAAAGAGGTTGCGGTTTATGAATGTCAAAATTGAGGTACTGATCCTTCCCCTTCATCTGTAACAATATTTGTGGCTGGTTTTTTAGTTATTTTAATGCAGAATCAAGACAGGCCTAAGATTTCATTACTATTTAGATGGCGTGCAATTGGTGTCTTCCAATAAAGAATGAGAAACTTCGTGTCTGACAAGGATATAGAAACCGGAAAAGTGACTATAGAAGATGGAGATTATGTGATCATGAGCCTTGCTTTGTTTTATTTATATATATTCTTGGGTGGTTTGTCTCATGTCTTAGTATTGGGCATGTGTATAGTATATTCTTTCTTGAGTTTGCTGCATTTTTCAACATTTGATTGATACTTTCCTGTTATACATCAGAATGGTTCTCTTTTGAGGAATTATACATGCTTGAGTAATGATAGCAGCTACTCAGTATCCTTTGAGGATGGTGTAGACATCATGTTGCTGGACAGTTCCTCATCTGATGATGACGACATGAAGAGCCTGGAATACTTGCATAACTCTTCTGACACCTCAAATATTTCTTCGTATTCTGAAAATGATCCAATCCCAAGTTTCAGTTTTGAAGCACAGGTAAGCAAATTATTAATGATAAGGGTTAATTGGTGATTTGCCCCCTGAACTTGTGCCTAAGTTTCGTTTTACCTCCTATCCTTTTTTTTTAAGAAAATTAAGGACCCGAACTAATTGTTTTCGCCAATTTGCCCCCCGACGTCAAAATCTGCCACTTCCCATCCATTCTGCCATCAAGTTGGTGTTTTGGTGGAGACGTGAAATGACAAAAGTAACCTCCAACTTGATGGCCAGATGGATGGGAAGTGGCATATTTTGATGTCCGGGGGCAAATTGGCGAAAAAAATTAGTTTGGGTCCGTAATTTTCTTAAAAAATATGATACGGGGTAAATCGAAACCTACGTACAAGTTTAGGGGGCAAATCACCAGTTAACCCTTAATGATAAATCTGTTTATGGCGTACTATTTACTAGGTACAAGGGGGTCAATGTCTCTAGCATGGCTTTTTTTTTTTGCTTTTGTTGATAACCTTTTGTGTAGTTATGCTGGTTCTGATGTACTTAATGATTTTTAGGTTGTTTCTCCTGAGTTTACCTTCTATGATGCTTCAAAGTCTTCTCTGGATGATTCATATGGTGAAAAGCTTCTCCGTGCAAAGTTGGATTTTAGCTTCATGTAAGAGTTGTCATATTTTATTCACATAATAATTTCATATTTTCCAGGGAAAAGTTAGGGTGCAATATAATCTAACTGCAAATATGAGTTGAATTTTATTTTTGATATATATATACACAAATTAATGTTGATGGATTTATTGTGAGCATATTTCAGAGATATCTGTACTGATATAGGCAAAAATCCATGGATATTCGTTTAAAAACATAGACATTTTTAGTAAAACTCTGAGGAATTATAAACCCATCATTAATGCATCAATTTTAAGCAGTAGTAATCTTTATTAATTAGTATATTTATGATAACTATATGATATTTTATTTTCACATAATAATTTTATATTTTCCTGGGAAAAGTTAGGGTGCAATATAATCTAACTGCAAATATGAGTTGAATTTTATTTTTGATATATATAGACATATTAATGTTGACGGATTTATTGTGAGCATATTTCAGAGATATCTGTACTGATATAGGCACAAATCCATGGATATTCGTTTAAAAACATAGACATTTTTAGTAAAATTCTGGGGAATTATAAACCCATCATTAATGCATCAATTTTAAGCAGTAGTAATCTTTATTGATTAGTATATCTATGATAACTATATGATATTTAGGGCGAATACAATGTGTGGCGTTGATACGTTAAAAGCACACAATTTTTTTTCTTGTAACTGATAAAAAACACTTTAAAAAGTGCCCTCATCCTGTCTGTTTAGGATTCAGCACAACACCTTACCCATTGTCATCCATCACTTAAGGTACCACCATCTACAGTAGCCAGTTCTTTGAATGTGCTATCATCACTCATCATCATTGTGTATGTGTATAGTGTTGATCAGAATTTTATGAAAATTTTGATGATCTACACAGATTGATAACCAAATCTTTTTCTTTTTCTTTTAAAAAAAAAAATAGGAACAAACTAATTGTATTGAAAAATTGAAAGATGTAATTGATGTGCACAAGCAGTCCACAAAAGATATTAGGCACAGCCTACAAGAGCAAAACATAATAGCTGTACTACACGAACAAACACCACTCAGTCCTAAAAACAGCAACATTAACCACCCAATTGACACTCAATGACCAAGACACAGCAGCTTCCGAATCCATGTTCAAGAAAAAGAAGGGCAGTCCGGAAATCAGGAGAAACTTAAGGCCAAATAGAGAAGCCCAAAGTCTTGATTTATTGGCATAGTTCATCCATTGACTCCACAATTATCCCAAAAAAATGATGTTGTTTCCCTGCTTTTGGTTCTTTGAATCATATGTGATTTAGTTCTAGATTTTCCATCTTCAGGTAATGTTTCCTTTTTGTTCTTTCCACCTATATTTGTTGTGGCTGATATGTCTTAAGACAAAATGCATATGTGAATTGTAGTTGCCTCAGTTCTTTGGCAGCTTTTGGGTTGATTATAGACACACACACACATACATGTATATATGTATTCTTTTCCATCTCCATTTGCTCTCGCTCTTCTCATAAATGATACTCTTGAGAGCTTGCATTCTGGAAATTTACCACTTATATTCTAAAAGTATTCAACGTAGTATTGTAGTGGTAAAAGAATTTGAACTAATTGAGCTATATAACCTGTTAATCTAACAGGTATGCATCTAAAGAAAATGATACCTGGATTCGAGCCCTGGTGAAAGATCTTACAGTTGAGGCTGGTTCTGGTCTTATTGTTCTTGATCCAGTAGATATATCTGGGGGTTACACTTCTGTTAAGGACAAAACAAATATGTCTTTGTTATCAACTGATGTTTGCTTCCATCTTTCACTGAGTGTTGTTTCCCTTATACTTAATTTGCAAAGCCAGGCAACAGCAGCATTGCAATTTGGAAATCCTATGCCCTTGGTTGCATGTACCAATTTTGATCGAATTTGGGTGTCTCCAAAAGGTCTTTCATCAGATTAACTGGAGCAATTTGATATCTTACCTGTACTATTTTTTCCATGAGTGTTGCTTTCCTGTTAGTCATCAAGAGTTTTGTCTATATTTATGCAGAAAATGGATCTTGTTACAACCTTACCTTTTGGAGGCCTCGAGCACCTTCAAATTATGTTATATTGGGAGATTGTGTGACATCAAGGTAGAATTTGATGGACTTTTTGTTTTGAGAAGAAATAGAATTTCATTAATGAAATGGAAATAGCAATCTGTAGACAAGCAGTTCACATCAACAGATATGAAACTAAAAGCTCCTATTTGACAAGAATAGTTATCAAAGAATGTTGTTCCATGCTGCATATTCTTATTTGGGGTACTAGTTATCAAAGAATACAAGAAGTATGCTATGATTTATGCAGAGGCTCTCAAGCGGTAATTAATTAGAAAGGAAGGTAATGTACATATCAGGAGTATAAGTTAATCCGGTTAGTTTGGAAGGCAGTAATAAGTTAGGATTAGTTGTCTAAGGTTAAAGATGGATTGGATCTTGCCTGTATGTTTCGTGGTTCCGAATGTGAAGGTGGACTTCTTTTCCACAGTACTTTTTGAGTGGATATTAATATAAGTTTCATTCTTTTCACAACAAAAGTACAAGTCAATCTCTCAGTCTTGAGAAAAAGATCTCTTTGTTTTAGGTTGCCAGTATGTAGAAACATGCCAGGCATGTTGCTGATGTTCCTTCATCATGTGGAATTAGTACTCTTTGAGGAGTTTTAATAAAAAAATGTTTAATAACAAAATAGATAGTGCATGCATAATGGTGTAAACAATAATATAAATCATGATTTGCATTTGAAATGAATAATTAAATGAGATGAACTAATTAATAATATATGGATGGTTTAGGGTAGAGCTTGGTAGCTTGTTGTATTTAGTTTATTTTTAAATGTCGCTCTATTTTGGTAAGATGCTTTCTCGTGTAGTTCTATTATGTGTGTTCAGATGCTATATTTAGCTATTTTGGGTTTTTGTGATATGTCTTCAGGCCAATTCCTCCTTCACAGGCAGTAATGGCAGTGAGTAATGCATATGGCCGTGTGCGTAAGCCAATTGGTTTCAATCTCATAGGCTTGTTCTCTGCTATTCAAGGATTTGGTGGGGGTGATTCTGATGTTGGTAGTGATTGTTCTCTTTGGATGCCTGTAGCACCACCAGGATACATAGCGTTGGGTTGTATAGCAAATATTGGGAAAGAACCCCCAACTAATCACATTGTTTATTGCATTCGTTCTGATCTTGTAACGTCAACAACATATTCAGAATGCTTATTTTGCTCTCCGTCAAATCCTCAATTTGCATCTGGATTTAGCATCTGGCGTGTAGAAAATGTTCTTGGATCATTTCATGCCTCTTCTTCTGCTGAATGCCCTTCCAAAAACAATTGTTGTAACCTCAGTCATCTTCTTCTTTGGAATTGGAATCGGCATCATTCTTCTCCTAAAGAATCTGCCTCAAATTTGGCTGTTGATCATAGCTCTGGATGTCAGCAAACCAGAAACCAGACTGGAAATTCTTCTGGATGGGATATTGTCAGATCATTTTCAAAGGCAAATAATTGTTATATGTCGACCCCTAACTTTGAGAGAATCTGGTGGGACAAGGGTAGTGACCTCCGCCGACCAGTCTCAATATGGCGACCCATTGCGCGTCGAGGCTATGCCATAATGGGTGATTGCATTACCGAAGGGTTAGAAAATTTTATCTCTCAGTTTTCTTTATCAGTCTTAGTCATTTGATTTAAATTTTGTATTTTTTATTGACCATCATGTGTTCATTCTTTCAGCTTAGAGCCACCAGCTGTGGGCATAGTTTTTAAGGCTGATGATCCCGAAGTATCTGCGAAACCCGTGCAATTTACTAAAGTTGCACATGTTGTAGGCAAAGGTTTGGATGAAGTCTTCTTCTGGTACCCACTTGCTCCACCTGGTTATGCTTCTCTTGGTTGCATAGTCTCCAGAATGGATGAAGCCCCATGTGTAGATACGTTTTGTTGCCCTAGGATGGATCTTGTTAACCAAGCTAATATTCTTGAGGTGCCAATTTCAAGATCTTCGACTTCTAAGGGATCTCAATGCTGGAGCATTTGGAGAGTTGAAAATCAGGTTAGGTCTTTTTTTTTTTTTGGGTTGTTCAGAAACATGAACTTCTGTTTAATGAGAAAGAAGTACTGATGGCGACAGGCTTTACAAGAAATTAAGTCACATTAAGCTCAAATCTCTCACCTAATGACACTAAAAGGAGTATCCCTAGATTGCTTTGACAGTGATGTTCATAAAGAAGCTAAATATCTGATTCTGTCCCATATAAGTCCACTTCCTGGCTGTGTCATCAAGTTTCTTGTTATTTCTTTCCATCCAAATAATCCAGCCAGAAGCCAAAACATGTTAAGATGAATATTCAGTTCTCTCAGTCTGAATCTGGCGTGTACACATGCAGCTGCCATAGCTGAAGTTTGGTATAGTTGTCCGTGAAAAGTAACTTTTATCTTAACGGGAAGTTTTTATTTTATATTTTATTATAAGGTGTTTGTATTTAGCTTATTCTGTTGGTCGTGTCACAAGATTACAAGTTTTTACATAATTTAGGGCTCTCTTCTGTTTTTGCAGGCATCAACTTTTCTTGCACGGGCTGATCTGAAAAAACCGTCAAGCAGATTGGCTTATGCTATTGGTGATTCCATGAAGCCAAAGGCTAGGGAAAACATAACTGCAGAAGTGAAGCTTAGATGCTTCTCTTTAACTGTTCTAGACAGCTTATGTGGAATGGTATGTCTTATAAACACATCCTAAGTCTGCAGTCTGATGTAAAGATGGTTCTCTTTCTTATTACTGTTAATGTTTGTAGATTTTATTGAGTAACTTGGATCTTTCAGATGACACCACTATTTGACACGACAATCACCAATATCAAGCTTGCAACACATGGTCGACTGGAGGCTATGAATGCAGTACTGATCTCCTCTATTGCTGCATCAACCTTCAACACCCAGTTAGAAGCATGGGAGCCACTTGTGGAACCTTTTGATGGAATATTCAAGTATTATATTGTTTCTTTCTATTTGGTCTTAATACAGTTTACTTGATTTTTTTGTAATATTCAAGAATTATTTTTCTTGGCTTTTTCAAGGTTTGAAACATATGACACCAATGTACACTCGCCCTCAAAATTTGGGAAGACAATGCGTATTGCTGCTACCAGTATCCTTAATTTAAATGTCAGTGCTGCAAACCTTGAAACTTTTATAGGGAGCATTCTTTCATGGAGAAGACAATTAGAACTTGAACAGAAAGCAATGAAGATAAATGAGGTAATACTAGTGATGATTTGTTGTATAACAATGCTTTCCTTTTTTATTCGGGGGTGGGTTTGGGGGTTTGGGGGGTGTTGTGTGGGGAGGAGTGCAGTAACTATACTCTGAACACCAATCATCTTTGCAGGAAGCTGGTGGTGTATGTGAACAGGATCAGACTTTGTCTGCATTGGATGAAGATGACTTTCAGACTGTGATTGTAGAGAATAAACTTGGGTGTGATTTATATCTGAAAAAATTTGAAGAAAATACAGATGCAGTGGATCGGTTGCGTCATGGTGATTGTATTTCTATATGGGTGCCACCTCCAAGGTTTTCTGACAGGTTCAATGTTGCAGATGAATCTAAGGAAGCGCGCTATTATGTTGCTATTCAGATTCATGAAGCCAAGGTTGTAAATGTTGTTAGATTATCTATTTTCTTACCCTAAGATTATGTATCATTTTGTTTCCTTCTTTCAGGAGTTAAGATGGATGCTTTTGTTTGCAGGATTTACCTATTGTAGATGATGGCAACAGCCATAACTTCTTCTGTGCTTTGCGCCTTGTTGTTGATAGTCAGCCGACAGATCAACAAAAACTCTTTCCTCAAAGTGCCAGGACAAAATGTGTTAAGCCTGCACTTTCGAAAATCAATAACTTGAATGAAGGCAAGGCGGAATGGAATGAACTTTTCATATTTGAAGTTCCTCGGAAGGTATCTGAAAATTTATTATCTTCTACTTTTGACGCACATTTTCCTCGGAAGGCAACCATCAATTATGTGACAGGATTTCTTGATTTTTCTCCATACAATGCAATATATATATATATATATATATATTGCAAGAATAATTAGAAAGATCACTGAAACAAATTATAAAAATACACATTGAAGAAGGTGATAATTTAGAAGTTTCGTCTTCTGTGTTTATGTATTAGAGAAACTGCATTTATACCTCAAGGCCCCGTGTGGTTCACAGAAATGAATTGATATGAAATCAATCCCCATATAGTTTCCCATGAACCAAACGCAGCCCAAAATTCTGAAGTTCATCAGATTATGCTAAACCTTAGACATTGAACGCCACTAATTAAGTTACACTGTTGATGGCATTAGCAAGCATTTAGACTTGATATTCTGAGTGTTAAATTTCTGAGCTTGAGTGTGTAAGTGTTGCAGGGACCAGCTAAACTGGAAGTGGAGGTGACAAACCTTGCAGCAAAAGCAGGAAAGGGTATGTGGCAACCCCTTTCTTTCTTGTGAACTCGCATCCACACTTTTTGATTCTTACATTTAGCTTGCTGATTCACATGCTTATTTAAATTAAAACTAGTGAACCTTACACTCAAGAGGGGAATGAAATCTCCAACATCTTGAATATCTTCCTTGGTTCTTACTACATGTAACCATCTTGTATGTTCATAATCATAGGAACTTCTCTCATAACCTATCTGTTGCTGCTCTGATACTGTTCCCAAATACCAGCTCCACTTTGTAACTGCCTTTTTTTTTTTTTTTGCAGTTCCTTTTATTAATCCTGTGTGCGTAACAAATGAATCATGATTGTTCTCTTTTGGGTTGTTTCTTGTTTTAATTTTTTTTGTCAGCCCTTTCAGGTCTTTTTGTGCTGAAACTACATATTTATGGTTATTTACCCTCCTTTCTTTGCAATTTCCCACCAAATAAATAATCATTTAGACTCAGACTTCTCATGCATTGTTTATGGTCTCAAAACAAAAATACAGGTGAAGTGGTGGGTGCACTCTCATTTTCTGTTGGGCAAGGTGCAAATATGTTGAGGAAAATAGCTTCCGTGAGGGTATTCAATCAAGGTCATGATAGTCAGAGCGTTGTATCATATCCGCTAAGGGGGAGGGTGAGCTTTCTTATTTCACATTATTTTTGCATTGATTGGTGACGTCAGTTGTGCACATGTACTGTTTGTGGAATTGGGTGTTCTTTTCATGCTTATATGATGTTGTACTTTGAAGGTTCAACATAACAATCTTGATGACATGGACGAATGTGGATGTCTGTTGGTTTCAACTTCTTATTTTGAGAGGAAAACAACTCCAATTTTTCAAAGAGATCAAGAGCCTGAAAATGCAAGTGATAGAGACATAGGTTTCTCTGTTGGTCTTGGCCCGGATGGTCTTTGGGAGAGCATTCGGTCATTGCTTCCATTGTCAGTTGTCCCCAAATCACTACAGAATGATTTCATGGCACTGGAAGTTGTCCTGAAAAATGGCAAGAAGCATGCAATTTTCAGGGGTCTTGCAACAGTTGTAAATGAGACTGATGTTAACTTGAAATTTTCAATTTGTCATGCTTCTCGGATTCGAGGTTATGATTCCTCTCTAGGAAAAAGTGATAACATAAATCCTGGAGGTTCTTTTGTTTTACCTTGGAGAAGTACATCAAATGATTCCGACCAGTGCTTACAAATTTGTCCTTCTGTTGATGACCCTCAGCCTCCATATTCATGGGGTTCTGTCGTGGCAGTGGGTTCTGGTTATACATATGGAAAGGACCTGACTCTTATAGATCAGGTTGCACTCTCTCGACAATATACTTCAAAGCAGGAAAATAAGATGCCTAATGTTACTTTTAGGTTGAATCAGCTTGAGAAGAAAGATATACTTTTGTGTTGTTCTAGTACCATAAATAAACAATTTTGGCTTAGTGTTGGGGCAGATGCCTCAGCTCTTCATACTGAATTGAATGCACCTGTTTATGATTGGAGAATATCTGTCAACTCTCCTATGAAGTTGGAAAATCGACTTCCCTCTCCGGCTGAATTCACAATCTGGGAAAGAACAAAAGATGGAAAATGCATTGAACGACAGCATGGTATGATCTCTTCACGTGGGGGTGTTCATATATATTCCGCAGACATTCAGAAACCCTTATATCTTACATTGTTTGTTCAGGGTGGTTGGGTTCTGGAGAAGGTAAGTAGCTCTGTCTAAATACAAGTGACTTACTTTATATATCTATACACCATTGTGAGTTTAATAAATATAGTTGGTTTTTTCTGGCAGGACCCCGTTCTTGTTTTGAATCTTTATTCCAATGACCATGTCTCATCATTCTGGATGGTTCACCAGAAAAGTAGAAGGTTTGTGGTTCAAAAGAAAAATGTTTATTAAAATTTGTTGTAAATTATGTTGTTTTGCTGTTGTTCCCATGTTCACAAAAGCTCTAGCTGCTAGGATGTAGTTTGATTCATATTATTTACCACTATGGATCCCAACTTGTAATTTTCAATTTTCCTTCAGTTATATTTGACCCAAAAATAAAAAGAGGGTTTCAGTTGTAAGGATTACTCAGAGTCTCCCCCTCTTGTGCTATGTTAAATTTTTTTCTTTTTTGATTTTGTTGGGATTACCATTGTTTCTAGAAGTTTAAGATTTAGGATGTGGACCGAATATTTTTTCATATTGTAATTTTCAATTGATATTTGCTATTACTATTAAAGTTCCCCCCCCACTGGGATACAGTTCTGGCTTTGTCACTAACTCGGAGCCATTGAAATGGTTATTAAATTTGTCACTCTCTCATAATGTGGATTATGTACCTGTCTCCTCATTGGTGTGTGTTATGTAAGCTTTGTGAGGAGAGTGTGGACCACCTTTTCTTACATTGCCCTTTTTCCTTGAGTCTTTGGGGGCTCTTGTGGAGGGAGGTTGGGACTGTTTGGGTGATTCTGAAAGGGTGCTCTGATTTTCTTTGTTCTGACTTTGTGGTTTGGGGATCGGGGAAGCGCGCTTCAACCTTATGGGGCTGTTTGGTCCACTCTGTTTTCTGGAACATTTGGATGGAGTGTAATAGGAGAATCTTTGAAGACTATAAGGGAGTGGGAGTGAGCGATCTTTGGGATAGAGTTATGTACTGGGCAGCTTTGTGGGCTTCTGTTACAAAAGATTTTAAAGACTACTCTTATTCCACAATTATGAGGGATATGGCAGCTGCGGTTAAATGAGGGTTGGGGGGTGTGTTGTTCTGTGGTTTTTCGGTTTTGTTCCTCCCTGTTAGTTTGGGAGGGGTTGGTGCTGTTTGTTTCTTTCTGTTTTGTCTTTGTTCTTCGGTTGTGGTTGCCTTATCCACCTCCGTGTTCTTTTGCTTAATAAATTTCGTTTCTTCTCAAAAAAAAAAAACAAACAATACATCCGTTCTTCTTTGGCACTTGCAAATGGAAATATTTGGAAGTGAAGGGAAATAAATATATGATCTTTCATCATATTTTTTTTCCGCTATATCTGTGTGCCATTACAAATGTGTTAGGATGATGTCTTATTGGTATTTCTGAGATCTGTACGTATTGGAAAATAAAAAGACTTTTTGTAATTAGTATGAAGAATTTTTTTTATATCAATTATCATATCCATGATCTCCATTACACTCATCTTTACAGGAGACTGCGCGTGAGTATTGAACGTGACATGGGAGGGACCACTGTTGCACCCAAAACAATAAGGTTTTTTGTTCCATATTGGATCACGAATGATTCATCTATTCCCTTGGCATATCGAGTGGTGGAAGTAGAACCTTTAGACAATGCAGATACAGACTCTCTAATACCTTCTAGAGTCAAGTCTGCAAAAACAGCCTTGAAAAGTCCTACAAACTCTATGGACAGGAAGCTTTCTTCCACTAGGAGAAACATTCAAGTACTTGAAGTTATTGAGGACACTAGTCCTGTTCCTAATATGCTTTCTCCACAAGATTATGCAAGCCGCAGTGGGGCTTCGCTGTTTCCATCTCAAAAAGATGTATATCTGTCCTCACGAGTGGGCCTTTCTGTTGCCATTCGTCATTCAGAAATATACAGTCCTGGGATATCTCTTTTTGAGCTGGAAAAGAAGGTGACTATAAGAACATCAAATTGGCTTCTAATATTTCTTCTTTCTCCTTTTAATTACTATTGCTTTGGAGTTGCTGAAATTTGTTCTCGATCATATGATGCTTCTTGAATTTTCATTTCCAGGAAAGGATTGATGTCAAAGCATTCAGTTCAGATGGATCTTATTACAAGCTTTCAGCGCGACTGAACATGACCTCAGACAGAACAAAGGTTGGATTTTAATATCTTGTGACTTAAATCTTTAATGTTTCTCCTCTGAGGAACTGCAAAAATGTGATGATGGACTTGCCAAATTAGACTGATAAATATTGTCTATAGATCTGATTTTAGGAAAATAAGATGACCCATAGCCCAAAAAAATATGATAAAAGATTCTGGTCAGCAGGCCATTTGCATGTTTAGAATGAACAGGAGGATCATTGCATGGGGAGGGTTTTACTCATTTGTAAAAACTATAGTTGCTTTTTTCGTACTTGGTGGTAGTCATAAGCTATGCGTTTGTTAAGTTTCATTGATATAGGTATGTATATATATTTTTCATTAATAAAAAAATTCCTTAATGGTTGATATTCAGGTTGTGCAATTCCAGCCCCACAGCTTGTTTATTAATAGAGTTGGTTCCAGCCTGTGTCTGCAGCAGTGTGGTTCTCAGTCTGTGGCATGGATTCATCCCACAGATTCTCCAAAACCCTTCTGTTGGCAGTCTTGTGCCAAAGTTGAATTGTTGAAGGTCAGTGAAGTTTAATAATATTTCATATTCACATAATTATCATGAATAGCATACATCGTCTGACTCCTATGTGGGGTTTATTTTTCTTTTCAGTTGCGGGTGGATGGTTACAAATGGAGTGCACCATTTAGTGTTTGTAATGAAGGTATCATGCGTGTTTGCGTGAGGAAGGATACTGGAAATGAACAACTTCAGTTTCGAATAGCTGTAAGAAGTGGAGCAAAGAATTCAAGCTATGAAGTTATTTTCCGTCCAAACTCTTCCTTGAGTCCTTACAGGTCACAGTTTACTATCTCTTGTGAAAGTTTGTGAAATAAAAAAAGATGATGTTGATGGCAGTGTATTTATCATAAGAACAAAAGGATTGTTTTTGACTTTATATTTTGGGAAAAATTTCTTGAACTAGTTGTGTCTATTAACATGGAAGTCTTCTTATTGCAGTACAATAAAATCATATGTACTAGTTTCTTCTTCTTTACTTGTATACATGTGTTTGTTGTTTCTTGGTCCAATGCTGATAATTTTCTATCAACAGGGTTGAAAATCGTTCCATGTTTCTACCCATCCGAATTCGGCAAGTGGATGGTACTAGTGATTCGTGGAACTTTCTTCTTCCTAATACAGCAGTTTCTTTTTTATGGGAAGATCTTGGCAGAAGGCGTTTATTAGAAATCCTGGTAGAGGGGGAAGACCCATTGAAATCAGGGAAGTATGATATTGATGAGATTTCTGATCACCAACCTATTCACGTGGGAAGTGGACCTTCTAAAGCTCTACGTGTTACTGTAATAAAAGAAGAGAAAGTGAATGTCATTAAGATCAGTGACTGGATGCCAGAAAGTGAACCTGCTGGAGTTTTGAGTAGAAGCCAGTCATCACTTTTGTCTCAACTTTCTATACAGCAACAATCACCTTTTCTCTCTGATTGTGAATTTCATGTTATCATTGAGCTAGCTGAGCTTGGGATATCCATTATTGACCATACACCCGAAGAAATTCTCTACCTTTCGGTTCAGAATCTTCTGTTTGCATATTCAACTGGCTTAGGCTCTGGAATCAGTCGGTAAGTTTGCTTTCAATTGAGACTTGATGGCTTAGAGAACAAAGTGCTTAATTTATTAGTCAATGGATCCAAGTAAATCTCTGCTGCCTTTTTTCTTTGCTTAATTTATTAGACAATTGAGACCTGGAGTGTTTACGCAATGATATCTACTGTTGTATTTTTCTGTTGGTCTTGCTAATAAATGTTGCTAGTCGAATTTTAGGTCTGTAGACACTTTGCCCTCTGTTTTTTACAATTTCATTTTTATTATTGATAGTTTGTTTATTAGCAGAAATAGAAAATAGAAAACAATCATATCACCTAGGGACTGAAAAATCTGGACCAAGCAAGAATCAAAGCATTGATACTATATTGTTTATAATGCACCAATGCGCATTGATGAATATTATTTTCAGTTAGATATAATCTTTCATGAAATATTTCACATTCCATGTATACGCTTCGATACATTTCATTTTCACTTAAAATTGAGTCTTACTTAGTAAAATAAGATTTACAGTATACTGGAGGCCAATAGTTGGTGACATGCTTTCATATTATGCGGTCCATGTAAGTCTCAACAGACAGCTTTGTGGTTGTTTCCTGTTAGCAGATGTATATGAGAATCACAATTCTGAAGTGTAAACTTAGCTTAATTTACTCTCCAACTGACCAACCTATGGATTACCTACAAATTGGCTACTTAATTAGACAAAGGCTGAGGCCCCTTGGGATGCTATTGTTGAATTGTATTTTTATCTCTTATGATTGACAATTATTAATTCAGGAATTATGTTCTTGTCCTGTTTGCAGGTTGAAACTTAGAATGCGTGGGATACAATTGGATAACCAGTTGCCATTAATTCCAACGCCGGTTCTTTTTAGGCCACAGAGAGTTGGGGAAGAGACTGACTATATCTTGAAACTTTCAATCACAATGCAATCCAATGGGTCGCTAGATCTGTGTGTCTATCCATATATTGGTCTCCATGTAAGTACAAGAAAGTTCTCATTACCTAGAAGAAGATTTCTGATTTTTTTTACTTCCTGTTTCCCCCCAATTTATTTTAACTATATGTCTACTGATTATTCAGGGACCTGAGAACTCTGCCTTTTTGATAAACATTCATGAACCTATCATCTGGCGCATTCATGAAATGATTCAGCAGGTCAACCTTAGTCGGTTGTATGATACTCAAACAACTGCTGTTTCTGTTGATCCAATCATTGAAATTGGGTATGCAAGGACTTTCAAAATTGGCATATCATTGTATTTTGCTACATTTAGTTGTAATTCCCTTAATTTATGGTACCTTTATTTGCAGAGTTCTTAGCATCTCAGAGGTTCGATTCAAAGTGTCAATGGCTATGTCACCAAGTCAAAGGCCAAGAGGTGTTCTTGGCTTTTGGGCATCTTTGATGACTGCATTGGGCAACACTGAGAATATGCCAGTAAGTGTTGGGATTCTTCCTCCTATTTCTTGAGGTTTTCTTCTCTGGAATTCCTCCCAGAATATCTTGTCTGGACCTAAGTAATTGGAATGTGAAGGCTCATTATCAAAGTCTCGGTGTTGAATGCTTTATTATGGGATAACGTACTTAGAAATATGTATTTGGTAGATCGTAGATGACTTTTAGCTTTGCATCGCATACTTATAAACTCTTCATCTGACTTTGCAATATATACATGGACTGTTCTTGCATCATATATTTCATAGAGTACATTTAACACAATATATTTACATTTGTTATTCAGGTGAGGATAAATCAAAGGTTTCATGAGAACGTGTGCATGAGGCAGAGTTCAATGATTAGTATTGCTATTTCAAACATTCGAAAAGATCTCCTAGGCCAACCTCTTCAACTGCTATCCGGTGTTGATATATTGGGTAATGCAAGTAGTGCACTTGGACATATGAGCAAGGGCATGGCTGCCTTATCATTTGATAAGAAGTTTATTCAAAGCCGACAGAGACAGGTTTGCTTTAGAGTTTGTCATTTGAATTAATATACTTACACATAATTGCTTAAAATTGGATATCGTTAGTTGCCAAAGTTCTTTTCTTTTGGCCTGTGGACTGATTATTTTATCATACGTTACAAATTTTTAGTTGGTACTTTATCATACATGTTAGGAGATAAAATAATAATAAATAATTATTGGCCCATATGCTAACTTAAACTTTTGGGACTGTAAACGAAAAAAATTTATCACGGTATGTGAGCAGGAGTTTCTGAGTTTGAGTCTCTGATTGCATCTTTCCACTATAAAGTTGAATTCCACATATTGGGCTTAATGGTGGTAGGAGACCTGCATGCCAGGGGTAATGAATCTATAAAACAATTGATGGCCACATCCTAATCACTTAAGCTTTTGGGACTTGTAAAACTGACAAACTTTATCAATACGTGCGATGCTTTAGAGGAATAAACTGGAACCTTTTCATTCTTATTGCAAAGTGACTAAAATTGTTTTTAAAATTTGCTCATTTTGGACCTTGGTCATTATGTAAGGCTTTCTATCGCTGGACCATGACCACCCTGTGATGAGTTTGCATTGGATTCTTGTTGTGCCATGAGCAGATTTTAAAATTTTAGTTTGATCTTTTGATAGATGTTTAGTACATTGATTTCTTAGTTAACCATTTTTATATTGATTTGTTCGTATATGGTCTGGCACATGAAAACAACCCGTGCAATCTACGATACTCTCCTTGTGTTGTACTTTTCGATCTCTTGCTCATTGCAATTTCTACACATGAATCTCAATGTCTGCAATTTATTTAAAAAATTTACTTTGGCAGGAAAGCAAGGGCGTGGAGGACTTTGGTGATGTTATTAGAGAGGGCGGTGGAGCACTGGCAAAAGGCCTCTTCAGAGGAGTCACTGGAATATTAACAAAGCCGCTTGAAGGTGCAAAAACTTCTGGCGTTGAGGGTTTTGTGCAAGGTGTTGGGAAAGGATTAATAGGTGCAGCTGCACAACCAGTGAGTGGGGTTCTAGATCTTTTGTCAAAAACTACCGAGGGTGCCAATGCGATGAGAATGAAGATAGCATCAGCTATAACTTCTGATGAGCAACTGCTCCGCAGACGATTGCCTCGTGTTATTGGTGGTGATAATTTAATTCGGCCATATGATGGGGACAAGGCACAGGGACAGGTACTAGTTGTTTGACTTTCTTTAAAATCTTTATGTTAGAAATTTTATGTTTATTGAGCATGGGCTGGTTTTATTGATACCCCTTTTATTGCTCACTCTACTCCCAACTTAAACATAAAATGAAAAGTTATGGTTGATACCCCTTCATATTCCATACTTTCTCATCTTCTTCAACCTTAAATTAAGTAAATCTACTTGTATGATTATTTGTTGGTTGATATCCAGCTTGCTGTCTTGTTTGGTTATAATCTACTTTTATTCAGTAGCTAAAATTAATTATTTTTCTTTTGTCATGAAGGCTATATTGCAGCTGGCAGAATCAGGTTCATTTTTCCTCCAGGTTGATCTGTTTAAAGTACGTGGGAAGTTTGCCTTATCAGATGCTTATGAAGATCACTTTTTACTCCGCAAAGGAAAAATTCTTCTAGTCACTCATCGAAGATTGATACTGTTGCAAGTAAGTTAGCTGGATTAGAATCATTTCTATCCCTCCCCTCCTATCTGCTATACACCATACTCAAAAGTCACCAAACAATGACATTGTATTTTTTGTCATTCAGCAACCCTTCACCGTAGCTCAGAGGAAGTTCAACCCGGCTAGGGATCCATGTTCTGTACTGTGGGATGTACTTTGGGATGACCTGGTCATAATGGAAAAGTCATATGGAAAAAAGGACCACCCAAAAGCCCCACCTTCAAGGGTCATTCTTTATTTACAAGAGAAATCAACTGAGGTGAGGGAACAAGTTCGAGTCATAAAATGCATCCCTGATACCCCCCAGGCTCTTGAGGTGTACTCCTCGATTGAACGAGCAATGAACACTTATGGGTCAAACAAACCAAAGGTTAGTGTTTAATGCCATCGCTTTGAGCTCTGCAGTGTCAGGTTATTGCATTGACTTTTACCTTGTCAAGGTTGGTTGACCATAGAATGCTAAAATTATACCTGCAAACTAAAAATGAAATTCTAAAATGTATTATCCCCTTGCATTGAAAGTTTCGACAAGAATGTAAAATTTTCTGAAATAGATTGCATATGGTAAGTTTGTCTTGAGTCATTTATTAATGATCTGTTGTTGGCGTAGCTGATAAATACTTTATTTTTGGGGGCTCATTCGCAGCACCCATATAACAAGTTACTAAAGTTTGAAATATTCTTCCTAAATAGTTTTGTTATGCGGCATTCTTCTGGATACTTTATAATGAAAAACTTTGCTTTAATTCAGAGAATGCTGAAAAAGAGTGTGACAATTCCATATGCACCAATGTTTGATAGCGCCAGCGCTGAAGCTATACCAAAAGAAGGGGCTAGTGTCTTGTCGCCCCGACAGGTGCCTACATCAATTCCTCGTAGTTCAACTTTTGGCAGCAGCAGCAGCAGCAATTGATTTCTAGATCATTGCCCTTGGGGAAATATGGTTTTTGGGATTTCTGTTGTGGGTCAGGTCATGAATTCCGACTATTGGTGTTTCTTTTTCTGGTTTCAGCCTGCATGTTCAGATGTTCTCACCGTTTGACAGGTATTCTATTTGTGATCGTTGCATGAATGTATTGCAGTTATATTGATGTGTGTATGGATTCAAATATTTAATGACAGTAATATGCAATTTTGTTCAGAAATCTTTGCAGATTACAACAATGAAGAGGTTGTTTGTGTAGGTGTTTTATAAGAAGCCATGTCAAGGACAAGTGACAAAGACCTTGTAGGGCATGGATATGAACGGTGTAGCTTCAATTACACATCCATAGGTTTTTTATATTTATAGATACCCCTCTCCTAAATATGTACAGGTTTGAACCTTCCATGTATATGTCTTAGAATAGTCAATGTATACGAACAGAAATTACTGAAGGTGATCAAGCCGATTGGTTTAAGATCCCACAGTAGCTGTAGATCTGGTCCCGTATGAGCATCATGATATATTATAGGTGACGGATAGGCTTAGGAAGTAAAATCCTAGTGGTTGGGCACCCTGTTTAATGTATGGTGTAGTGTAGCATATGAATTGCCTTCAAACAAAAGTTAAAACCTCACCTGTTCAATTATAAAGCTGTAATCTTTTTGGTTTTCATATCTTTGCTGCATGCAAGTTACTACGTAGGAGTTTTTGTCAATTGTCAGCCTTGAAAATAAACTAGATTTTGTCAGCGACTTTCCTTTCCTTTTTATTTGATCAGAAAAAACGCCCAGCTCAAAAAATGAAGGTTCTTTAACTTTTATTTTTTGTTTTCCGTGGCCCGTGATATTTCTTGTTTTGTTTATTGTTCAAGTACAGAATCAAACTATTATATTGTATTTTACTAAGCCCAAATATTGTGAATTTGGGCCCAAAAACTTCATCAACTCAGATATTTAGGGTCCAAACTTCATCAACTTCAGTGGCTTGCTTCAGGAAGAGGGAGCTGTGGTTGTTGAGATCCAACGGCCACCATTTGAATTTGCTTCTTTTGTCTTTTTCCTTTTTCAGGTAAGACAGTTTCCCTTTGTTGGCCATCACGTGTCCTTCATTCAAGTATTCCAAAAATTATAATAGTTGTTTTCCCCCAAAAACAAAAACAAAAAATGTTATCTTTTTTTTTAATCGTTTTTTTTAATATATACAAACGATATTAAGGGAGGGGCAGCGGAGGAAGCTAAGGAACAAGGTGGGCATGTGTCCCCTCTCAACTCTTCATTGAGTTTATTGTCTTCTTAATACAATCATACTTTTCTTAACCAAATTTTATTTCCCTCTTCGTATTTTTCTCTTATTTTCCCTTCTCACTATCATTGCTACCCTTTCAATATCTCTTATTGCTCCGACTCTTGATTTTATAGTGATAAATTATCGTTCAAATTTTCTTTGTGAGTATTTTTTATAAAGTAAATTTCATTTGATTTTTTGCTAGGATCAATAATGAGTAGATAGTTAATATAACAAGTAAAATAAGTTTGTAATTAGTTTGGTTGTCACTGAAAAAAAAATATTTCAAAATATAAGGTGCCCCCTTTGTGAAGATTTTTTGGTTCCGCCGCCACTGGGGAGGGAGCTTTTCTCATACATACTGTTAAGTTGTTTTGAAAGTTGTAATCTTAGGGGTGCACTTTTTCACTAGACTATGTCCGTTGACTTAAATATTATCTTTTATCTACTTCTCTTTTGTATTTAATGTACTAAAATTTTGTGTTTGAAATTTGAAAGTTTTTAGATTAAAATGTTGAGAACAATAAATCACATAAATCAAAGTAAACTCAAAGCAAATTACACACAAAATTGTTTGAGGCATGGTTGGAGAAAAAAAAAAAATTTAGTCTGAGTCCGAGATATATACAGGGAAAAAAAAAATCAATTGAATCCTCTAGCACTGGAGATGCCTTGCTTGCTTAATTTATCAACCAAATTTTTTTATTTAACCAAATCATTGACGTCTTTCCATCAGAACAAAAAAAGTAAACCAATTGACAGGTTGAAAAGAGAAATGATTTGATGTACGCAGAAAAATTACAGTGGGAAACGTGGGGGTGAGAGATAAACAAGAAACGAAAAGACATCTTATTAATAAGCTAGCCACGCGTACGGTTATGATGCTGTTCTTCTTTACTTTCCCGCTAACATGAAGCATTAGCAACACATACACTCTTTATCTCTCTCACTCTGTTCAACTTCCCATAAGATACAACACCCCAAATTCCCTTCTTCTCCTCTTCTCTTTCCTCAGTTCCTCTAGGCAACTCATTCCAAACGAGGTTTGGCTTCAACTTACTTTGTGTTATTTTATTTTCTTCTGAAAATGAATATTTGAAAGAAGCAAAAAGTGTCATTTTGTTATGCTTCTTATCTTGTTTTTTATTTATATTTTTTCCTGGTTCCGGCTTATTCTGTCATTTTCACGTCTATAATATACCAACATGGTCATTTTTGCATATTTTGTTCTTATTGTTTCATTCGTTATGTTAGTTTTGAGTTCACAGTTATGTGGGTGAATAAAGTTTACATTTTTAAGATTCCATTGCAAGATTTTTGGCTCTGTTGTTAATGGGTATCCATGATTCTACCAATAGTATTTTACTTTTGTTTTAATTATACAAAATATGGGGTTGATAGGGTGCTAATAATTTTTTATATTATAGATATGTCTGGGGTTCCTGAAAATAATGAAGCTATTTGTTCTGGAAAGAATGGAAAATCTTATCATGGAATTGAAGGCAGTATTGTTGGTAGCAATGATGGGAATTCCATTCCATCAGATCCAGATACAGAGGAGAATGATGAGGGGTCTAAAAATGATATGGAAGAAGCTCTAAGAGAACTTGCAATGTTTATGTGCTGTGTAGGTTTAGTTCCATTTAAGGTGGTTGAAGATATGTTTTTTCTGAATCTGGGATATAAGCTGGTTGAATATGATGAGCAGAAAACTCTGAGGGCTCTTGCAGATTTTGTTTGCTCTGTAGACTTTCCACCTCGGTTAACCATATTACTTTTAGAAAGTTGGCAAATAGGCTTAACCCTTTGTTTAATCTTACTTATGGCATGGTTAGAAGTGAATGCATAAAAGTCTATGAGGAAAGGAAATGGTGGATTAAAGAATACTTGGGAAATTTGGATGGACAGATTAGCCTATCGGTGGACGTATTGGGATATGAAAATGTGCGTAACTTCTGTTGTTATGATTATGTATGCCTTTCTGCACATTTTATTGATGAGAATTGGAAGCTCAGAAAGTGGGTACTTTTCTTCCGTTGTCGCTGCGATCCCTCTGTTAATTGCTCTGAAGATTGTGGAATTTTTAAGTCCCTTGAAGATTTGGAGATTGCGGACAAGATATCCACACTTGCCACAAGTAATGATCGCTGCTACGCTAAAATGTTTGAGTATGTGAAAACTCACGTCCAAGAAAAGAAGGAACTTCAACTTAGTGGTCAGCTGTTTAATGTGTATTGTTTTGGGGAAATAATCAGTCAAATGGTTGAGGATGCATTTCGCAAGATTAGAGATCTCATTGACAGAGTTGGTGAACTGTATTCTACAAAATCGTTACCCTTGTGGTATCTCACAAGTTCTAACCTAAAACAAGCTCTTGAGTTATGGTCTATGGGAGAATTTTCTTCAAAAGATGTGACTGATTCTTACGACGTACCATCCCCTGAGGAATGGAAAATTGTTGAAGGGGTTTGCAAAATTGTAGACAGCATATATGAAGTGTCAAATGCATTATTCCAAATCAAACATCTAACTGCCAATGTTTATCTTTATCACCTTCATGAGCTCCGCGAAATCTTATCCCAAATGTCCTCAGAATCAGAAGGTTTCATTGCAACAATAGTTCAGGACATGATGAAAAAGTTTGACAAGTATTGGGACGACATGTTCTTGCTGTTGGCAATATGTGCAGTTCTGGATCCTCGATTTAAGATGAAATATGTAGAATTTATTTGTTCAAAAGTTAAGGGTGGGGATGGAAGCTCACAAGTAGCAGCTGTTTTGGGGGCCTTTAACAAATTGTTTGATGACTATGTGATCCGTTTTCCTGAAAAAGAGAACTTCATTAGCGAATCATCTTCTTCTGATTCAGATTCAGAAGAGGAGTCTCCTCCTAGACAGGAAAATCATACTTTTGGTGTGCTGCAAGCCTACCAGCAATTCATCCAATTGGATAATCAGCCTACAAAAAAATCAGATTTGGAATACTATTTGGAAGAACCTATTTTACCTTGGAGCCAGGATTTTAATGCATTGACGTGGTGGAGAACCGCAGGTGCTAAGTATCCTATACTTTCCAGGATGGCACGAGATCTTTTGGCTATCCCGGTTTCTCTTGCAACCTCATTTGATGCATTCTATACTGAACCAAGGCCAGTTGATGAACGTTTAGTTTGCTTGAAGCCAGACTTGATGAATGCCTTAATCTGTACTCGGAGCTGGCATGGGAGGTTCTTCTGAAAGCATATTTGCAGGTTATCAGTGCAATTTTATTCTCTTGTTTCTTTTGTATTCTTGATTATTATTATTCTCTATCCTGCAGAATGATCTCTCACGTGTTTGTTTCTTTTTAATGTGGTGTTGATGTCTTCAACAGGTACAGTTTTTTGCTTTCAGCTCATGATTACTAGAAGGTTTGGGAATCAGTTTTGTTAAGCAATTGGCATGGAAATCGGATATTTAATTTTGCTGGTATTAGAACTGTTTATGGATAATTTTCCCTTGGATAGTGAGAATTTGTTATCTTGGATGTCCAGGGATGGTTTAATATATGAATTTCATATTTGACTAATAGCCTCTGTGTGTGTGAGATGATGCACTTGTGGGAATTCAAAAGAAAAAAGCCTATCTTCAATTTTGTCGAGTGTAATTGATGCCTATCCCATTTGTTGTTGTTCTTTATGAATGTTTTGTTCTCGTGGTTATTCAAATTCCATGCCATATTAGTCTTTCTGGTATTAGATCTTCTTAGTTGTTAATGATTCTTAATCTTAGTTATTAATGAAAGTGGGTTAAGCTTCCCATTTCTATGTTTATTGAACCTATATGAACATAAAATTTGAAGGATCTAAAAGATAAATGTTTTGGGCCAACGGGGTCTAGCCCAATAAATATCACTTGTATAAAAATAAAATAAAAATAAAGAGATAGTTTGGCGTCCGGTGGGATGGGATTCATGTGGCATGGCAATACTAAAATTTTATGATATTTTAAAAACTAGATTGCCTACTATTATTTTACATTTATATGCCTAAGAGATTGGACGCCAATTTTTTTCATGCAAAAGGTGAAGTGGTCAACAGCCAAACAACACAATAACTTCAACAACACGACGAAATAATTAGATTAGGATTGTGATAGGTGAAGAGTTGGATTCACCCTAATGTAACCTAGCCACGTGTACGGTGCTGATGCTGTCCTCTTTACTTTCCCGCTAAAATGAACTATAACGCAAGCAACCTGCCTATATACTGTGTTTCTCTCTCAGTCAGTCTAGGCTCTAGCCATGCATTTTGGAGCTAGTATATTGAATTGAAACATGGCCATGTGACAACTTTCAAGTTTGGTAGAAATCGCCTTTTCCTTTTTTTTTTTTTTTTTTTCGTAGTCTAAACAATCGTCTAACCTTTTTTTAAAGAAAATGAGAATACTACCAACTTTCTCTCTAATCTTCTCTTTTGGACATTCTTCATTTTTCTTATGACATGTGTCACATTCCTTACACTAAAAACAATATTGTTAATGCAGCGAACATGTTAACTTTTCTTTTCCAAATTTACCCTTATTAAATATTTTTATTCAAAATTTTTACAACTTTTTTGTTAGAACATCCACAATGATGCTCTCTATTTCTTAGCTAAAGACGTGTGAAGAAGAAGGTATTGTAAAATAAATAAATAAAGATCAAACATTGAGGGGTTGGGTTTTCATCGGCGGGGGAGGAGTCGAGGTTGTGGTGGGAAAATGGAATTAATGGCTGGGGTGGGAGGTGAGGGTGGCTGCGCAGGTGGGAGAAGGAGAGATGAGTTGTGGGTGTTGACTGTTGGGTTTTCCCAGGGAAGGAAGGGGCGAGGGCTAGTTGGGGTGGGGATTGGGTGATTGAAGAACCCCTTTTTTTATTGTTTATTATTTTAAAAAATAAAAAAGGGCAAATACGAAAATACAATTAATGTTCGTTTGTGTAATTAAAATATTGGTTTAAGTGAGAAAGAAGTGACACTTGTCATAAGTAAAAGAGAGAATGTCCAAAAGAAAATGTTGCTAGCATTCCTCTAAAGAAAATATTAGGCTTACTGCATTTATATCCGTAGTATACACTTTTTTAATGGATGTGAGCCTCATTATATTAGTGGGCTCCATTTTTATGAGAAAAGTGGTAAACAATGTGAAGTTTTTTCTTTTCTTTTGGAGGACTTTTCCTATTGAAATAGACGATAATATATTAAATTTACACACACTACACGAGTATTAGAAGTTAAATTCAAAACTTTGCCTGGAAGAGCAATTACTCCAAATCACTATACTAATGAGTACATAATATGGTATATAAATTTAATAAACCTAACATTTTCCCTTCTTTTAAACATACGAGAAAGGTAATGTATGCATCTCTTATGTAAGAATTAGAGATTTGTCTACAGAAATTGATTTTTTTAATTTTTATTTTGGGAAAAAAATGGTTTGGTTTCCCAGTTTTAAACAAAAAAGGTTACAAAGAAGAAGCGAGAAAATGAAAAGACATGTTTTGTCTTATACCACAAAAGGAAATTTAATGCATGTCTTATCAATAAGCTTAGCCACATGTACGGTTCTGATGCTGATCATTCTAACTTTCGCGCTAAGCAACTCATAACTCACTCACACACTGTTTCTCTGAGAGTCTATTTCATTTCCCACAGAAACCCAAAAGTCCCTTTGGCTCCTCCTTCCTCACTTCCTTTCCTTCTTCCTCTCGCCGACTCGACGCAGAGGTTAGACCTTCAACTCAAGATTGTATCTTTATTGTTCTCTTATCAAAATCAACAGTTGAAATAACGATTCCATGCATTTTGCTTCCTCCACTGTCAGTATGTGTTATGCTTTTTATGTTTCTTTGTTCTGGGTCTGGCTTCTTCTCTCATTTTCGGGTCTATTTGCTTACCAATATGGTCACTTTTTTGTGTGTTTTTTTATTATTCTTTCGCTCGTTATCTTATCTTTGAGTTTTCTGTTCATTGGGTGAATAAAGTTTGTGTTTTTAAGACTTCACTGCAAGATTTTTGGTTATATTGTTGATGGGTATCCATGATTGTGCGGAAAGAGTTCCTGAGTGCTTTCGACTTCATTCATGATTTAGTGGGAAAAAAAAAAAACAAGATGGGGTTGCTATGAATGGTGCTAATAATTTTGTGTTTGTTAGATATGGCTGGGGTTCCTTCCTGGAGCAAGCCATGATTGTACGGAAAGAGTTCTTTTCTTGAGTACTTTCAACTTCATACATGATTTAGTGGGGAAAAAAAAAAGATGGGCTTGCTATGAATGGTGCTAATAATTTTGTGTTTGTTAGATATGGCTGGGGTTCCTGGAGCTAACGACGTTATTGGGTCTTCAAAGAATGGAATATCTGATCATGAAAATAGCGGCAGTGGTCATAGCAAGGATGTGAATTCCATTTCATCAGTTTCAGATACGGAGGGCACCGAGGAGGTACTTGAAGATGATCAGCAAAGTGATTTAAGGACTCTTGCCGAGTTGATTTGCTTTGAAGAAGTTCCACCTAAACGGTTTGAAAATATTGATTATGCACTCTTAGGTGAGTTCAGCCCCCTGTTTAAGCCTAGTTTCAATGAGATTGAAACTGAATGCATGGAAGTCTTTGAGAAAAAGAAAATGGAAACCAAGAAAATCTTAGGAAATTTTGATGGACAGATTAGCCTCTCGGTTGAAATTCTGAGGTGTGAAAGTTACTTTGAGCCTAGCTGCTGCGGTGATTATTTGTGCCTTTCCGCACATTTTATTGATGAGAATTGGGAACTGAATGATTGGGTACTTCACTTCTGTTCTATTTCGGTTTTGGGTCCATCGGATGATTCCCTTCACAAATATGAAGATTGGGGCATTTTAAGGTCGCTTGAAGATTGGGGCATTGAGAACAAGATCTCCGCACTCACTGTGAAAAATGATAATTGCAATAATGAATTGGTTGAGTTTCTGAAAACGCACATCCAAGGAAAGATGGAACTCCAACTTAATGGTAAGCTGTTTTGTGTGTATTGTTGTGGGGAAATGATCAGCGTAATGGTGCAGGATGCATTTGACAAGATTGCAGATATTGTTCACAAGGTTCGTCAGGTGTATACTTTTAAAACTGATTACCCCATGTGGTTTCTCAAATTGTTAAACCTGCAAGAAGCTTTGAAGTTATGGTCTCAGGGAAATGTCTCTTACAGAGATGTTACTCACTCTCATAACGTCCCTTCCCCAGAGGAATGGAAGAAAGTTGAAGGTGTTTGTAAAATTGTAAACAGCATATATGAAGTGACAATAAGAGCATTCTTCAACACAACACCTCTAACTCCCAATATTCATCTTTGTCGCCTGCTTGAGCTTCGCAAAATTCTGGCCAAAATGTCCATTGACTCAGATAGTTTTAACAGAACAGTAGTTGAGGACATGTTGAAAAAGTTTGATAAGTATTGGGATGACATGTTCTTGCTGTTGGCAATATCTACAGCACTGGATCCTCGATTGAAGTTGAGATATATTGAATTTGTTTGTTCAGAAGTTAAGGATTGGAATGGAAACTCACAAGTTGCAGTTGTTTTGGGGGCCATTCACAAACTGTTTGATGAATATGTGGTCCGTTTTCCGTTGCAATACAACCAGCAGTTCATCCATTTGAATGATCACCCTAAAGAAAAATCAGACTTGGATTGCTATTTGGAACAACCTGTCTTACCTCACAGTCAGGGTTTTAATGCATTGGCTTGGTGGAGAACAGCAAGCGCTAAGTACCCTACCCTTTCCCGGATGGCACGTGATTTTTTAGCCATTCCAGTTTCTTTTGCGACTCTAAGTGAGGCATACTATACCGTACCAAAGCCAGCTGATGAACACATAGTTTGCTTGAAGCCAGACTTGATGAATGCCTTGATGTGTACTCGAAGCTGGGTATAGTAAGCAGGCAATGATAGAATGTTAACAGGTAATTATCAATACTATTTCCTTTTGTTCTCAATTATTTTCAAGATGATTTAATTCTCACTAAACTTGTTTCCCCCTTTTTTCGTGCGTGTGCTTGATGTCGAGAACAGGAGCAGTTTTTTAATTTTTGCTGCTCTTCCTTAGCTTATGGCTGCCTCACTTTTGGAAGGCTTTTGAATCAGAATAGCAAAGCCATTGACTTGGGCATTAAGACCAGTTACTTTTGAACTCCGTTGTAGTTTTGAATTGTTCTATTGAAAAGATGTGGAATGTGTTGCTCCGTATCATGCTCAATATGATGGAAGCTACCAGCTAATGATATTAGAAGCTTAAAATTCATCTGACTTGATCTTTTCCAAAAAACATGCCTTGGAAACAACATATTGAATGCGTAACTTAAAGTTTTACCAATTTTTTTTTCCTTTTTCTTCTCTTTTGGTTTTTTGAAGCAAAACCAATGTTATGCTAATTTAATTTAGAGATATTTAGTCATATACCCATTTTTAGCACTAATAATATAGATAAACCTTACATCATTTAATTTCAATAAACAAGCTAAAAAAAAAAACCCAAAAAATGACAGTTGACCTTATTGAGTTTAATTTTGATTATTAAATTACTTTGATGTTCTATTGAGTGTTTTGAGTATTTTTATGAGGTTTTAGGTTGAGCTTATTTTAAGAAATTGATTTTTGTAATTTACAAAAAGTTAAAAGCCTTTTTGTTATATTGTAAATGGGTTTTGAGTGTGTTTCTAAAGTTTATTTCATATAGGTTTTTTTTATTTTATAATTTGGGCTTCTATATTAGGTATAATAGTGACTCTCCCTTTAATTTAAGGACCAAAAACTAATATGAAGTATTACCTTGGAAGACATTTGAATGATAGACGTTGGGGTTTCCTTCTAACTACACAACTTCTAAAACAGATTAGAGAATTCTTTGTGTGCTCAATTCTCTATGGTGTCCAACATTTAGACTTAACGTCGTGGCTTGGAATCGTAATAAAAAATGAAACTAGTTTGTTCATGAAGATTTTCTTGACCAAAACAACACACAAGATTTCTTTCTCAGATACTTCTTTGTTTCATATGTATAGTATATTTATATATATATATATATATATATATATAAACTCACTTTGTCACTCAATATTAATGAAATGCCGGCTAAACCCTATTATTTAAAAGACATTTAAATTAGATTTAAAATACATGGTACTTGGCAATTATCAATTATCCCACTTTTAATCCCCTTCACATTCAATTATCCTACTTTTATCAAATATTTACATTAGATTTAAAATACATGGTATCGATTATCCCACTTCTCAAACTACGGAAGAGTATGATTTTTGTTTTTAATGCAAATATGTTATTCGCATATTTTAGTGTACTTACGTACTTTTTCACGAATAATACACGTTTTTTCAAAATTTTGTAAAAAGGACAGAACCAATTTATGGCTCCCATGTGCTATTGCAGATAAATTTGTGTGAAACAAGAATAACACTATTTTGCTATTTCCATCCAATGATAGAATGTCACGTAAAAAAATTATCACGCATAACATACTATGATTGGCCGCGAATAACAAAACAATATGATCCCCATGTCACACAAGTGTTTCTCATGCTATAGCCCAGTGCACTCTTTGAAAAACTTACAAAACAACAACAATAGTTTGCGTAATGTTGCTGTAAGAAATAAAGAAAATTTAGCCCGTGCCAGGATAAATTTTGGCTTCCACCCTTGTTTTGCTATACTACGTACTATTTGCATATTTTATTCATATTTTTCACTCATTATTGAAAAAAAAGACTAAATAAACCAAATTTAAACAAACAAGTTTTTTTTTTAATAAACAAAATGGCCCAATTTTTCAGGGTAAAAATTTGCCAAATAGGAATGTGAAAGCTCATTATCAAAGTCTCTCTGTTGAATGCTTTATTGGAGATGACTTTTAGCTTTGCATCGTGTACTTATAAACTCTTCATCTGACTTTGCAATGTATACGTGGTGGACTGTTCTTGCATCATATATTTCACAGAGTACATTTAACACAATATATTTACATTTGTTATTTAAATCAAAGGTTTCATGAGAACGTGTGAATGAGGCAGAGTTCAATGATAAGTACTGCAATTTCAAACATTTGGAAAGATCTCCTAGGCCAACCTCTTCAACTGCAAGTAGTGCACTTTGAAATAGGACAAAATAACTTACATCTAACAGGGATAATACCGTTTTGTTATTCCTGATAAAAAACACATGACACATGAAAAAGTTATTCTATATGTCATTACGTTATTAATCGGAAATAGTGCTATTCCCCGTTACATGAGAGTTTCTCTCGACATATGAGTAAGGGCATGGCTGCCTTATCATTTGATAAGAAGTTTATTCAAAGCTGACAGGTTTGCTTTAGAGTTTGTCATTTGAATTAATATACTTTCACATAGTTGCCAAAGTTCTTTCGTTTGGTCTGTGGATGGATTATTTTATCGTAATAGCCACGTATTACGGTTCTAATACATTTCATTCATACTTTCGCGCTAAGCAACTCATAACTCGTATTCTGTTTCTCTCCCAGTCTATTTCATTTCCTACAGAACGCCAAAACTCCCTTCTCCTCAGTTCCTTCTTCCTCTGGGCTACTCGACGCTTAGGAGGTTAGGCCTTCAACTCAAGATTGTATCTTTATGGTTCTCTTATCAAAATCAACTCTTGAAATAGCGATTACAAGCATTTTGCTTCATCTACTGTGATTATGAGTTATGCTTTCTATGTTTCTCTGTTCTCTGTCATCGTTTTTGTACATAATCTTTGAGTTCTCTTCTCAGTGGGTGAATAAAGTTTGTGTTTTTAAGAATTCACTGTAAGATTCTTGGTTATATTGTTGATGGGTATCCATGATTGTAGGCCAAGATTTCTTTTCTTGGCTGCTTTTAACTCCAAAATGCAAAACCAGAAATATATGATCTAGTATAACAAAATGGTGCTCATTAGAATTTTGCGTTTGTTAGATATGGCTGGGGATACGAAGGGCAATGAGGAGGTGGTACTTGAAGATGATCAGCAAAGTGATTTAAGGACTCTTGCAGAGTTGCTTTGCTTTGCAGAACTTCCACCTAAATGGACTCAAGATTTTGATTCCTTACACTCAATAGGTAAGTTCAGCCCGCTGTTTATGCCTAGTTTCAATGAGGTTGAAACTGCATGCATGGAAGTCTTTGAGAAAAAGAAAATGGAAACCAAGAAAATCTTAGGAAACTTTGACGGACAGATTAGCCTCTCGGTGGACATTCTGAGGTGTGGAAGTTACTTTGACCCTAGCTGCTGCGGTGATTATTTGTGCCTTTCAGCACATTTTATTGATGAGAATTGGGAACTGAAAAAGTGGGTACTTCAGTTTTCTTGTATTTCGGTTTCGGTTTCGGGTCCATCTGATGATTCCCTTCACAAATATGAAGATTGGGGCATTTTAAGGACGCTTGAAGATTGGGGCATTGAGAACAAGATCTCCGCACTCACTCTGAAGAATGATAATTGCAATAATGAATTGGTTGAGTTTGTGAAAAGGCGCATCCAAGAAAATAATGGTAAGCTGCTTCGTGTGTATTGTTGTGCGGAAATGATCAGTGTAATGGTGCAGGATGCATTTGACAAGATTGAAGATATCGTTCACAAGGTTCGTCAGGTATATACTTTTAATATTGATTACCCCTTCTGGTTTCTCAAATTGGCATACCTGCAAATAGCTGTGAAGTCATGGTCTACCAAAGATGTGATTGGTTCTAATGACGTCGTACCTTCCCCAGAGGAATGGAAGAAAGTTGAAGGTGTTTGTAAAATTTTAGAGAACATAAATGAAGTATCAGATGCATTATTTTACACAACACATCTAACTCCGAATGTTTATCTTTGTCACCTGCATTGGCTTCCCAAAATTCTGGCCAAAGTGTCCATTGACTCAGATAGTTTTAATAGAATAGTAGTTGAGGACATGTCGAAAAAGTTTGATAAGTATTGGGATGACATGTTCTTGCTGTTGGCAATATCTGCAGCACTGGATCCTCGATGGAAGATGAGATATATTGAATTTCTTTTTTCAAAAGTTAAGGATAGGAACGGAAACTCACAAGTTGCAGTTGTTTTGGGGGCCATTCACAAACTGTTTGATGAATATGTGGTCCGTTTTCCGTTGCAAGACTACCAGCAGTTCATCCATTTGAATGATCACTCTAAAGAAAAATCAGACTTGGATTGCTATTTGGAACAACCTGTCTTACGTAATAGTAAGAATTTTAATGCATTGGCTTGGTGGAGAATCGCAGGCATTGAGTACCCTACCCTTTCCCGGATGGCACGTGATTTTTTAGCCATTCCAGTTTCTCTTGCAAGTAAAATTGAGGCATACTATACTGTACCAAAGCCAGCTGATGATCATTTAGTTTGGTTGAAGCCAGACTTGATGAATGCCTTGATGTGTACTCGAAGCTGGGTATAGTAGGCAGGCACTGATACAATGTTAACAGGTAATTATCAATACTATTTCTTCTTAATTATCTTCAGTATGTATCCTGCAAGATGATTTAATTCTCACAAGACCTTTTTTTTGTGCGTGTGCTTGATGTCGAAAACAGGTACAGTTTTTGCTTTTTGCTGCTCTTCCCTAGCTTATGGCTACCTCACTTTTGGAAGGCTTGGGAATCTCAGTTTAGCTAAGCAATTGGCATGAACATTAAACCAGTTACTTCTGAACTCCATTATAGAGATTGAACATTTATGTGTTCTTGTATTGTAACTTTCTTTGGATCTGCTTCCCCTGGATGGTAAAAACTAGTTGTCTTTATTGCCCTTATGTGTGTGTTTTGAATTGCTCTGTTGAAAAGAGAGAGCATGGTGGAATGTGTTGCTCAATTATAATATCATGCTCTATTGGATCATAAATATAATTGGAAGCCGCCAGCCATGATATTCGAAGCAAAAAATTCATCTGACTTGATGCCTAATTGGGAGCTACCTTTTCTGACCCTGAATTTTTCGTATGTTTAAAAAATAAATAAAAACAAAAATTCTATATTGGAAACAACATTTACGCCATCAGAAAGGTCTGTAATAAATTTTTTACTTCCAATTTATTTAGATTTAAGGTTGTGGAATAGTCATAAAAAATGAAACTCAACAGTTTGTTCATGAAGATTTATGGCTCCTTTTTTCTCCGTCAAAACACACAAGATTTCTTACTCAAATACTTCTTTGTTTCTTTCATATATGAAGAAAACTCACTTTGTGCAAACATGTTACTCGCATATTATAGTGTAGTAACGTATTTTTCACAAATAATACACGTTTTTCCAAAATTTTGCAACAAGGACGAACCAGTTTATAGCTCCCATGTGCTATATATAGCACAATGCACTCTTTGAAAAACTTACAAAACAACAACAATAATTTATATAATGTTGCTGAAAAAAAATAATTTAGCCAACCCTAGATAAATTTCTGCTTCCGTCTTTGTATTATTAGAGTATTTTGTTCATTTTTTGAGTATTATTGAGAAAAAGACAACAAAAATTAAAATTTATAAAATTGCCCAAATTTCAGGGTATGTTTTTAAGAAATTGCCAAATAGCGCACCTGCCGTATTTTCAGGGTATGTTCGTTTGTGAAATACCGAAAGAAAATTGTGGCATGTGTTATAAATAACGGTTCTGAGGCATTTTATTCATACTTTCGCGCTAAGCAACTCATAACTCATACTCTCTCTGTTTCTCTCCCGGTCTATTGCATTTCCCACAGAACGCCAAAACTCCCTTGTCCTCAGTTCCTTCTACCTCTGGGCTACTCGACGCTAAGGAGGTTAGGCCTTCAACTCAAGATTGTATCTTTATCGATCTCTTATCAAAATCAACTCTTGAAATGGCGATTACAAGCATTTTGCTTCTTCTACTGTCATTATGTGTTATGCTTTCTATGTTTCTTTGTTCTGGGTCTGCCTTATTCTCTCACTCTCAGAGCATTTTTCCCTTTTTTTATTTATTTCTCTTTCATTCTGTGTATTATCTTTGAGTTCTCTGTCGAGTGGGTGAAAAAAGTTCGGGTTTTTAAGAATTTACTGTAAGATTTTTGGTTATAATCTTTGACTTTTCTTCTCTGGGGGTCAATAAAGTATGTGTTTTTTAAGAACTCACTGTAAGATTCTTGCTTATAATCTTTGAGTTTTCTTCTCAGTGGGTGAATAAAGTTTGTGTTTTTAAGAATTCACTGTACGATTCTTGGTTATATTGTTCATGGGTATCCATGATTGCAGGGCAAGATTACAAGCATTTTGCTTATTCTGATCTGCTGTCATTAAGTGTTATGCTTTTTATGTTTCTTCGTTCTGGGTCTGCCTTATTCTCTCATTCTCGGGTCCAATGTGATCATTTTTGCCTATTTTGTTATTTCTCTTTCGTTCTTTATATTATCGTTGAGTTCTCTGCTCAGTGGGTGAATAAAGTTTGTGTTTTTAATAAGATTCTTGGTTATATTATTGATGGGTATCCATGATTGTACGCCAAGATTTCTTTTCTTGGGTACTTTTAACTCCAAAATGCAAAACCAGAAATAGACTGCATACATGATTTAGTAGAACAAAATGAGGTTGCTGTGGTGCTTATTAGAATTTTGTGTCTTTTTAGATATGTCTGGGGTTCCTGAATCTAATACAGTTACTGGGTCTGCAAAGAATGGAATATCTGATTCTACTGAAGAGAATTCTAGCAGTGGTCATAGCAAGGATGTGAGTTCCTTTTCATCAGTTTCAGATACGAAGGTCAAGAAGGTAGTTGAATATGACCAGCAGAAAGATTTAAGGACTCTTGCAGAGTTGATTTGCTCTGGAGCAGTTCAACCTGAATGGGCTGGAGATATTACATGGTCAAATAGTATCTTTAATCCGCTGTTTAAGCCTAGTTTCAATGAGTTTGAAACTAAATGCATGGAAGTCTACGAGGAAAAGAAAATGGAAACCAAGAAAATCTTAGGTAACTTTGATGGACAGATTAGCCTCTCGGTGGACATTTTGAGGTGCGAAAATCACATTGACCCTCGCTGCTGTGGTGATTATTTGTGCCTTTCCGCACATTTGGTTGATGAGAATTGGAAACTGAAAAAACGGGTACTTTGCTTTAGTTCTCGTTCGGTTTCGGGTCCGTCTGATGATTCCCTTCACGGACATGAAGATTGGGGCATTGAGAACAAGATACGCGCAGTCACTGTGAATAATGGGAAGTGCTATAAGGAAATGGTTGAGCATGTTAAAAGGCACATCCAAGAAAAGAAGGAATTCCAACTTAATCCAGTGTTTCCTGTGTATTGTTGTGGGGAAATATTCAGAGTAATGGTGCAGGATGCATTTGACAAGATTGAAGATATCGTTTGCAAGGTTCAGCAGGTGCATTCTTTTAAAACTTCTGAGCCCCTGTGGTCTACAATATGGTTAAATCTGCAAGAAGCTGTGAAGTCATGGTCAACAGGAGAACTCTCTACCAAAGATGTGATTGGTTCTAATGACGTACCTTCCCCAGAGGAATGGAAGAAAGTCGAAGGTGTTTGTAAAATCATAGGGAGCATAGATGAAGTATCAGAAGCATTATTTTACACAACACCTCTAACTTCCAATGTTTATCTTTATCACCTCCATGAGCTTCACGGAATTCTTACCAAAATGTCCACTGACTCAGATTGTTTTAATAGAACAATAGTTAAGGACATGCTGAAAAAGTTTGATGAGTATTTGGATAATGACATGTTCTTGCTGTTGACAATGTCTGCAGCACTGGATCCTCGATTCAAGATGAGATATATTGAATTCTTTTGTTCAGAGGTTAAGCGTAAGGACAAAAAAACACAAGTTGCAAATGTTTTATGGGCGATGCAGAAAC
Source organism: Prunus mume (assembly GCF_029339155.1). Classification (NCBI taxonomy): domain Eukaryota; kingdom Viridiplantae; phylum Streptophyta; class Magnoliopsida; order Rosales; family Rosaceae; genus Prunus; species Prunus mume. The sequence goes on from NC_142699.1 coordinate 34,336,690, forward strand.
TGTTTGATGACTATGTGATCCGTTTTCCAACCGAAGGGGAGTCTTGTCGTTCTAGACGTTGGAAACGCAGTTTTAGAGTGGTGAAGGACTACCAGCAGTTCATCCGTTCAAATGACCACCCTGCGAAAAAATCAGACTTGGATCGCTATTTGGAAGAACCTGTGTTACCTTGGAGTCCAGATTTTAATGCATTGTCTTGGTGGAGAACCGCAGGCACTGCGTACCCTACCCTTTCCCGGATGGCACGGGACTTTTTGGCCATGCCAATGTCTCTGTCAACTGGAAATGGTGTATACTATACTGTACCAAAGCCAGCTGATGAATATATAGTTCGCTTGAAGCCAGACTTGATGAATGCCTTGATGTGTACTCGAAGCTGGGTATAGTAGGCAGGCACTGATACAATGTTAACAGGTAATTGTCAATACTATTTCTTCTTTGTTCTTTTTGTTCTTAATTATCTTCAATATGTATCCTGCAAGATGATTTAATTCTCACAAGATTTTTTTCCCTTTTTTTGTGCGTGTGCTTGATGTCGAGAACAGGTACAGTTTTTTCTTTTTGCTGCTCTTCCCTAGCTTATGGCTACCTCACTTTTGGAAGGCTTGGGAATCTCAGTTTAGCTAAGCAGTTGACATAGACATTAAAGCAGTTACTTCTGAACTCCATTACAGAGATTGAACATTAATTTTTTCGGTTGTTGTATTGTAAATTTGTTTCCCTTGGATAGTAAAAATCTAGCTCTCCTGTCTTGTTGTCTTGAGATGGGTGAATATATGATGCTAAATTTTACCCTATTGCTGCATTTGTATATTGCACTTTGGTTGAAATTCTGGTAACTTTACTGGTTCATAATATAGTAAAAGTGGAATTACAATATCGTGTGTGTTTTGAACTTTGATTTCATTGTAGTTTTGAACTGTTCTGTGGAGAGACAATGGACATGATGGAGTTTGCTGCTCAGCAATTATATTAGGAACAAAAATTCCTCTGACTTTATCTATCCTAAGCATGTTACAAAAATAAATGAAATCGAAATCAGGGCTGTAATAAATAAAAAATGACTTGATCATATTTTTGAATCCCTATCCCAAACTTTTTTTCCAACCCTTTCTTTTTGGAAGTTTTGTAAAGAACACTGTAATTTTAAAAAAAAATTAAATTCAACAATTTCTTCATGAAGATTTCTTACTCCTTTTTTCAACAATTATTCAGACTTGCTATGTGAATATTGGAAGAGGTCCGTCGATTCGAATTCCCCTTCCTTATAAATGTAAAAAAATTGAAAATTAAAAATTAAAATATATATTAAAAAAAAACCAAATTTGATGAATCAAAATGCTAAAATTCACAACTTAAACAAAATATAATTATAAACAAACACAACAAAAATATATATTTTACTTAAAAACAGAAGGACGTGTCTTGTAAATAAGGGAGCCACGTGTACGGCTATTCCGTAAAATTTTCCCGCTAAAATGAAGCATAAGCTCCCCATTTCTCCCTCAGAGTCAAATTCCACTTCCAAGTTCTAACAGAACCCTAACGAGGTTTGAGCTCTTTCCTCTGGGCGACCATCCCAAACGAGGTTTGTCTGAATCTCAAGTTTGTGTCTTTCTTATACATTCTAAACAATGATCACGCGCTTTTTGCTTTCTTGTACTGTATTACGCTTTCTGGGTTTTCTTTTTGTCTTTACAATGCTTTGTTTGTATTCATTTTTTGGTTATAATAATTTTGAGGGTGTATAAATTTATTTGTTCTTAAGAGTTTATTGCGAGATTTTTGCTTATATTGTTAATGAGTATCCATGATTTTACGCCATCATTGATTCTATTTTGTGCTTTAGCTCCGTAGTTGTAAATAGATGCTGGCATGCATGAATTCAAAGAAAAATGATGGGGTTAATGTAAAAGAAGCCAAGTGAAAGACTAGATTTTTCACTTGTTTGGAGCTATGGTGCTAAAAAGTTTGTGTTCATTAGATGTGTCAGGGATTCGTGAAGCTGATGAAGCTGTTGGTTCTAAAATGAAAGGAATGTGTGATCATGAAAATGACAGCTAGGGTAGCGACAACGATGATGTGAATGGCATGTCATTTGATTCTGATGCAAGGTTTGAGGGGTTTGAAGTTGATGAGCAAAAAGCTCTGAGGGCTTTTGCAAATTTTTTTTTTTACTCTGCTCATGTTCCACCTAAGTTGGTTGAAGGTAGTGATTTTTGAAAGTTGGCACATAAGTTTAACCCGCTGTTTAAGATTAGCGTCAAAGAGGTCGAAAGTGAATGCATCAAAGTCTATGAGGGAAGGAAAGAGACAGTTAAAGATAACTTAGGAAAGTATGAAGGACAGATTAAGATAACTTAGGAAATTATGAAGGACAGATTAGCCTCTCAATGGAGATATTGAAGTACTATAATTTCCGTAAGTTTTTGTGCCTTTCGCACATTTTATTGATGAAAATTGGAAACTGAGAAAGCGGGTACTTTACTTCCGCTGTGTTTTGGATCCATGTGATGAAGATGATTTATCTGATGATGTCTCTTGTCAAGATTGGGGCATTTTTAAGTCACTTGAAGATTGGGGTATTAAGGATAAGATTTCTACATTTGTATGACTAATGGTTATGGCTGTGTGGCTGAGTATGTGATAAATCATATCCAAGAAAACAAAGGAACTCTGTTTTAATGGTCAGCTGTTTTGTGGGTTTCGCGTGTATTGTTGTGGGGAAATGGTGCAGGATGCGTTTGGCAAGATTATAGATATCATCAACAAAGTTCATGGATTGTCTTCTTCTGTAAAATCATTACCCTTATGATGGAATCACAAAATTTTGGATCTACAACAAGGTCTGAAGTTGCGGGCTATGGGAGAATTCTCTTCGAAAAAAATAATCGATTTTCACGATGTACCATCCCCTGAGGAATGGCAGAAAGTTGAAGGTGTTTGTAAAATTGTAGGGAGCATGTATGAAGTATCAAATGCATTATTTGAGACGAAACATCCAACTCCTAATGTTTATCTTTATCACCTCCATGAGCTTCACGAAATTCTGATCAAAATGTCCACTGACTCAGATAGTTTTATTAGAACAATAGCCGAGGACACGTTGAACAAGTTTGTTAAGTATTGGGACAACATGTTCTTGCTGCTGGCAATAGCTGCAGTTCTGGATCCTTGATTTAAGATGAAATACATAGAATTTGTTTGTTCTAAAGTCAAGGGTAGGGACGGGAACTCACAAGTTGCAGCTGTTTTGGGTGCCATCCGCAAACATTTTGATGAATATGTGATTCGTTTTCCTGAAAAAGAAAACTTCATGAGTGATTCATCTTCTTCCAATTCAAATTCAGGACACTCTCCTAGTCCAGCACATGTGAATCATATTTTTGGTGTGTTGAAAGACTACTACCAGTTCATCCAATCGAGTAATCAGCCTACAAAAAAATCAGACTTGGATTACAAGTTGCAGCTGTTTTGGGTGCCATCCGCAAACATTTTGATGAATATGTGATTCGTTTTCCTGAAAAAGAAAACTTCATGAGTGATTCATCTTCTTCCGATTCAAATTCAGAAGGACACTCTCCTAGTCCAGCACATGTGAATCATATTTTTGGTGTGTTGAAAGACTACTACCAGTTCATCCAATCGAGTAATCAGCCTACAAAAAAATCAGACTTGGATTGCTATTTGGAGGAACCTATCTTACCTTGGAGCCAGGATTTTAGTGCATTGACTTGGTGGAGAACTACAGGCGCTAAGTATCCTACCCTTTCAAAGATGGCACGTGATTTTCTGGCTGTTCCAGTTTCTCTTGCAACTTCATATGAGGCATCATTCTATACCGAACCAAGGCCAGTTAATGAACATATAATTCGGTTGAAGCCAGACTTGGGAAATGCCTTGATGTGCACGCGAAGCTGGTACCGTACACTAAAAGAATAGTAATGGGTTATGGACATAATTTTCCTCTGCTCTCCTGTTTCTTATCCTTAACAATTTTCGATATGTAGATCCTGCAGAATGTTATACTATAAGATTCTTTTGATTTTTCTCTTTGTTGTGGTGCAGTAAATGTCTAGAACAGGTGCTCTTTGGCCTTCTGCTGCTCTTGTCTAGCTTGTGATTAGCTCTATTCTGACAGACATGGGGATCAGATCAGCTTAGTATATAGCATTTGGCATGGACATCAAGTTTATTAATGTTGAATTCCATGATGGAGAGTAGACTTTTAAACTAATTTTGTTTGAATGTATCTTTTTGATGGATCTGTTTCCCTTGGATTCTCCTGGAGAATGGAGATTGTTCAAGATATGAAGTTGGGTCTTGTGGTGGAAATTCTGGCCATTTTGACTGGTTGATGAATGAATCTGTGTACAAGACTACAAGTAGAGATGAAATCTTATAGCTTTTATTTTTATTTCATTTTTTATAAGAAGCAAGCAACTTAACTTTATTAATAAATATAAACAACAACTTAAACCTTGATAATTATAAATAAATAAATAAATTATACCTCATCATATCAATTAACAGCAGTTGCCCAAGTAACGCACACCTAAATTATTGTGGTGGACCATAAAAATAATAAAATCATTAGTCAAAAATGAAGAAAAAAAAATTCCGAAGATTTGAAAATATATGTTTTTTACCAGAATAAAATTAGCTCAAAATTCGATATATATTTTTTTTGGTTGAACAAAAATTGATAGTTTGATGGGTGCGACCGCACACACTGGATAGCGACCCCCCCAAATCTCATAATCAAATCTGACACTTATTCCCCAAAAAAAAAAAAAAAAAAAAAGATATCAGATACTTACCAAAATAATCCAGACAGCAACGTCCCACCTGGGACCTGACAAGGCAACCGCCTTAGACGACGCCGTATTAGGAGCTCTCCGAAATCTACTAGCAGTGAAGAGTGCAGTATCTGGAAGTTGATTTCCAGAATACAAGAAGATCATCTTTTCAAATTGAGAATAATAAGAAGAAGAACCATTCTTAAAAGCTTTGCAAGTTTTTCATAGACAGCAGATTTCCTTTCGAATTTTGGTTTCTTTTTTTTTTTTTGCGGGAGAGAATCAGATTTGAGGTGCTCAAGTTCTGGAGGAGCATATAAGGTATGTGCGAGTAAGCTTGTGTTCATTCAAAGCTTTATAGAGTTTTCAGTCATTCGTTGCTTTGATTGATACTTGATAGTGGCACTAAAACTAGACCCTCATTAGGAAGATTCAAATTTTGGTGACATTCTCTGTGTTTGTGTGTATAGCTGGAGCATAAGTTTTTATTTTATTTTTTTCCTAAAGTTTTGATTTTTGAGAATTCAACTATTATTTGTGTGTGTGTGTGTGTGTGTGTATTGGCTATTGAATAATCGAAAGTAGTATTCAATGTCATTTTGCAAGCAAATCAGAGCAAGAAGCTTACAGAAGATGACAGTTAACGAACTGGGTTACAGACAAAGAGGACTCTAGAAGGGTCATGTGGTTTTGTTTAAGCATCAGCTTCACCAGATAACCAAAATGAAGAAGTGGTCCGGAGGCTTGTTTATCATTGCTCTTGCTATGATATTGGTTTTTCGTTACTGCAGCATTGTCAAAATTGAGCCACCAAAGCAGTCGCGGAAGCAGTCGGCTTCTGATTTCTTCGGAAACCATCCAACCAATGATTCTTTTATTACGTCGTCAGAGATAAAAGTGAAAAAAGAAGCAGAATCATATAAGAAACCCCATTTTATAGAAGTTGATGGGCCCAATGAGCTGTTTTCTTCACATGACATCTTCAAAGAAGGGTCAAGGGCCTTGCTTGTATGGCCTCACATGCGTCCCCTACTGTCAAGGTCTGATGCTTTGCCTGAAACTGCTCAAGGGGTTAAAGAGGCCTCCATGGCGTGGAAAGACTTGTTGTCTGCAATTGACAAGGACAAGGCTTCCAAATTAAGCAAAAGTGACCGCCAAGAAGATAAAAATTGCCCTTTCTCTGTAAGTACACTTGATAAGATAGTGTCAAGAGACGGGGTTATTCTTGAAATCCCTTGTGGCCTCGTTGATGATTCTTCCATTTCTTTGGTTGGCATTCCTGATGGGCACGCTAGAAGCTTTCAAATTCAACTTCTAGGCTCCCAACTTGCAGGAGAGCCTGAGCCTCCTATTATCTTGCATTACAATGTCAGTCTCCCGGGTGATAACATGACAGAGGAGCCATTTGTAGTTCAAAATATTTGGACTCATGAACTTGGGTGGGGCAAAGAGGAAAGATGTCCTTCTCACAGGTCTGCTAACAACCTGAAAGGTAAATTTTTTGTTTAGACTTTAGACGGTATGAGAATTGCAAGTCCAACTCTTTCACAAGAACATTCTCGTTTTTTTTTTCCCTATGGTGGCTCAAACTTGAAGAGCACATTATATGAAAAAATGTAATTAAACTCATGATAACTTTAGAACACTCATTCGTCCCCTGTATTAATCGAAAATGTTATAATGTATAACATTGTTTTCATACTAATCAAATAAAGATTATTTATTATATCCTGCTCTTTTTCTTGAACTTAAGAATAAGGTTCCTCTTAAAAAACAATAAGGGTGTTCCAAGTAGAAATCTAACACATTTTAGCAAATTTGACAGTTGATGGACTTGTTCTTTGCAATGAACAAGCTGTCAGAAGCTCCTTGGAAGAAAATCTAAATATGAGTCAGCCCAGTAGTGACATGTTGACCAATGTTTCCAGGGGAGGTGCCTATGGACGTGCTAATTTCCCATTTGTTGAAGGGAATCCCTTTACTGCTACATTGTGGGTTGGTTTAGAGGGATTTCACATGACTGTGAATGGAAGGCATGAAACATCTTTTGCATATAGGGAGGTAAGGTATGATTTTATTGGTAATAACAGATTATTGCCCAAAACTTGTTTTCTGCAAGACAATTCCATTTTGGAAAAAGTGAATAATTCCACCCTACATTGCTTTTTTGCATATGTAGAAACTTGAGCCATGGTCAGTTACCAAAGTCAAAGTGGCTGGTGGTTTGGACCTCTTATCTGCCTTAGCTAAAGGCTTGCCTGTTTCTGAGGATCATGATTTAGTTGTTGATGTTGAGCACCTCAAAGCTCCTGCGACTTTGAAGAAAAGGCTATTGATGTTGGTTGGAGTGTTCTCTACTGGAAATAATTTTGAGCGTAGAATGGCATTGAGGAGGGCTTGGATGCAATATGAGGCTGTACGTTCTGGGGATGTGGCTGTCCGGTTTTTCATTGGCCTTGTAAGTGACACATTGCAGGCTCTGAGTCATTTGCTTGTGCATACCAAGATGGTCTCATATTCTTCAATATCCTCTGGTTTTTCCCAATAAGAAGTCTAAAGGCTGTGGTTTTGTCTGTTAGCTGAAGTATTTTCATCAATTTGCCACTTATTGATGCCAAGATAAGGTTTCCTTTAGTTGTGTGCATGGTGTTTTAGAAATTATTATGGCTTGAAAAGGCCATCTGTGATGCCAGTACCATGCAGACTGGAACACTTGATCATCTAAAGAGTTCTTCAGCAAGAATTGCTGTGTTGGTGGTGCCTCAATTGGGAGATTTAGTTTTGTCCTTATCCTAGATCTAGGTCGTCAAAATCCTCTTCTTCTTTTTTTGGTTCTGGTACTCTCACATTATAAACTTGCAGAATTGAAACAATCTCATTATGTAACATACTCCTGGTACTCCAATATATGCATTCTAATTACAATTTTATCAACATATTGCTTGCTCAGAAAAAATTGGTTGGTATCAAAGTTTACAACTTGTTCATACCTGCAGCACAAGAACAGTCAAGTCAATATTGAGCTGTGGCGAGAAGCTGAAGCATATGGAGATATCCAACTGATGCCATTTGTTGATTACTACAGCCTGATCAGTTTGAAAACAATTGCAATTTGTATTTTTGGAGTACGTCAATACAAAATATTATGTTCCAGCAAACTGAATTATCAATATATACATTGTTAGAAAAGTTATCAATCATCTTTATCTTAAATCTGCAGACCAAGATCCTCCCTGCTAAATATATCATGAAAACAGATGATGATGCTTTTGTTAGAATTGATGAGGTGATCTCTAGCCTCAAGGGAAGGGCAACGAATGGTCTCTTGTATGGTCTTATAGCCTTTGAATCAGCGCCTGATAGGGAGAAAGGCAGCAAGTGGTATATTGATAACAAGGTACTCACATCAAATTTCTTTCTATATATGGTTAATGTTTGCTTTATTGCACTTTGACTTGATTTTGATGAGTGTTATTTTTCTCAGGAATGGCCTCATGCTTTGTACCCACCATGGGCCCATGGTCCAGGTTACATTATCTCTCGGGACATTGCCAAATTCATTGTCCGCGGCCACCAGGAAAGCAACCTCAAGGTAAAATTACTTATGCAAAATGCAACCTCTAAGGCTCATTCTTCTAAGGATCTGCACGAAGTTTGTAGAACATGTCACTTTATCTTGAAAAGAAAATGACATAGAATTTCTCTTTCTTTTAAGACTGGTCACTGAAATACAAAGTGGGGCATGTAAAGACAAGTGAGCGGTGCCAACAGGCAGTGTGTTGATTTTCTCATTCCTTGGCTAACCTGTTAGCATTATGACTTTTCAGCTTTTTAAACTAGAGGATGTTGCAATGGGCATTTGGATCGAACAATTCAAGAACAGCGGTCATGAAGTGAATTATGTCACGGATGATAGGTTTTACAGTGCCGGATGTGAATCAAATTACATTCTCGCTCATTACCAAAGTCCAAGGTTGGTGTTGTGCCTTTGGGAGAAGCTGCAGAAAGAGCACGAACCGGTCTGCTGTGAGTAAATGCCAACCATGCAATGCGAGCCTTTTTGTGAGATCAACTCTTCTATGTAACAACCAAAGCTGAAAGCTTTAGGATATGAGAATTCAACTGCATGTCAAGCAGATTCAAATACCAAAACTCAAAATTTTACTCTTTTGTGGGGTTTTCTTGGCAACATCAGATAAAATTATAACTGTACAGGTATATTCTTCAGCCTGAAGAGGTGAAAATTTTGGACTGAACCTGTGTTTTCTTGGATCAAACTGTATTCTTCACTGATTTTAGAGTAAGGTTCAGGTGGTTTTCCACACCTGATGTGTTCCTTTGTGGCAAATCAAACGGTGGGACAATTCGCCGAATAATAAAGAGTATGTAGACATTTGAACGAATAATTTAGTTGATGAAGCAAAATGCAAATCATGTTTACGTTTGGGGACCATTTGAGTTAAAAATTTGGATTTTTATAGAAATGTCACATGAACTTATATCTCAGTTTCAATTTGTCACCTTAAAAGAAAATTTTAAGAGAAATGTCACCTTAATTTTTCAAAATTCATGATTTGTCATTTGACTTTAACATCATCTTCCATCCATTTTAAGAGTATTTTAGTCTTTCTATTTTATGGGGAAAAAAAAGTGACATCTCTCTCCATTTCTCCCCCACCCCAACCCTACACGCCCCCAAAACACATCGCACAAGACCTCCCCTCCCCTCACTTCTCACTCTCTCTCTCTCTCTCCACAAATTTTCAATACACAAATGGAAGAATACCAAAAAGAAAAAAGAAGAAGAAAAAGGTGGACTTAGTTCGGGTGGGCTGAGTGAATTTGTGTGTGGAGGATAGGTGTTCCATGGTAGAGAGAGGAGGAAGGGGAAGAGGGAATGGAGGAAGGGTTTGTGAAGAGAGGAGGGGGAATGGATTTCAAGGTGGGCGGAGTTGGTCAGAGCCGCCGGTGGCGCACATGGTATGGGGGAATGTGAGATTTTTTTTAAACACAATTTTTTATATAATGATTTTTCCATTTTTAAAGTACTCTTGAAAATGGAAAGACTGAACTACCTTTTAAAATAGATGGAAAATTGGATGGCGTTTAAAGTCATATGACAAATCATGAATTTTGAAAAATTAAGATGACAAATTAAAACTGATATATAAGTTAAGGTGACATTTCTACAAAAAAAAATCTCTTAAAAATCCCTTAAAAATCCTTTAAAAAAAAAAAATTAGTTAGATGAGGTTGACCTCGTATCATAATGGAAACAGAAGGATGGTAAGTTGACTTGTGGCTGTAAGGCGGTCCCTCCCAACTTCCAATTCTGGGCCATCAATTGTGGATCAAATAATGAGGAGGGCACGCTAGCATTGTGTTTCACACAAGCCACGTGTATTAACTCTTTTCATTTTATTTTTTTTCTATTTATAGTACTAAATTATGGTATATATTATTGCCGACAGACAAGAGTCGCATTAATTTTCTATTTTTAAGCTGATGTGACATTTTTCCAGCTGGTTGATGAGCATTGGCCAGTGCGGATTGGACAAACCAGAAGATTGGCCAATCAGGTGTTGATTTGATGAGTATGGGTATGTTTTCTTCAATCAGAATCCAAACTCTTGGATGGTAAGAACTTTGCAATATAAGTGATTTTCGTTGAGACACGTGTACCGCAAAAACTTGTACACATCATTCTCCTTTGGTGACACTCTTCGTAACAAAGTGTCTACACCTCGGCCGAAAAAAAGTAGGAACTTTTCTTGAATAATATAGTCATTTACAACGAACTAACTTACACGTATGAAAAGTATTCATGGCTTCTCTTCTGCCACGTGTAAGATCCAACCCAAAAATATCTTAAAATTTTGAAATGGCTGGTAGGTTTTCAACCAATTTATGGTGCTTAATATCTAGAAACCTCACCTACTAGCATTTTAATTTATGTTAAATAATAACTTATTTATTTGTAGGAAAAACCACGGGTTGTTATTATTTATAACTTTTTTATACTAGATGAATTCGAACACAAAACTTCGAGTATCGAAATAACTGTTCTTAACCATTTTAAGTTACAAGTTGTATGTAATTTTTTTTTAATTTTTGTAAAGTTGAATGATCCACAAAGCACCAAGACAGTGCACAAAAAACCTCCACCTTATGATGATAGGGATAACAACGAAGATAAATGCTAGGTTTTTTTTATAGATAGGCATTAAAGAACGGAAATATTTTTTCTCACAATTTTAACTCAAAATGTGTATCATCACGAACACGTGTCAAGTGTTGATAATGATAGTGATTGCACACTTTAAGTTAAAGCGGTAAATAAAGATACGTGTCAAGTGTTGATAATAATAGTGATAGCACATCTTAAGTTAAAGTGGTAAACAAAGATATTCTCTTAAAGCAAAGGTAGAGGAAATTAAGACGCTTGTTAGTTAAGTTACTTGGATTAGTCTTGGCCATAAATGTAATCAAAGCGTGCTAATTGCTGACTCTGGCCACAAACTTTAAATCCAACAAGGCAACGACTAACGAAAACTAAACCTTGGTACGCAACCTTTGTATATGATTAATATAAAGTGCCAGCACTAATAAAGGTGCATAATCAGTCAGCTTCCTTAATTTTAAAAAATTATAATTTTACTTTACCTAATTCTTGAGATGAATAAAATATAAGAACGTGTATGTAACATAAACACCGCATTTTATATGGGGACATCGACATGCATGTCGAATTCCTTATAAAATCATGTGTGAAATGAGGGAGAAATTCCGGCAATATTTTCTTCATCATTCATTCATGATGGCCCTTTCCCTAATTTAATAATCTACTTTGTTACACAATTCAATGCTTTGTTATGTGCATTCTACATCAAGGCCCCATGTGATTTGAAGTTTGAAGGATGTTGCTTATTTTCATGGCTTTATATTTTTAAGGAAAAAAACAAATTTGTTTTTATAAACTTCGGGTGGTAAATGAAAATGTTTACTTGTCATTAATGAGAAAAGTCATGAATCGAAAAATTTAAATTGAGGAGTTAAAAGAATTAGTTCAACTACCCTCCTATATAATTTCATTCATGATTTTGAAGATATTTAATTACGAATTTTAATTTGTAACCTACAAGGCCCCATGTGATTTGAAGTTAGAAGGATCTTGCTTATTTTCATGGCTTTATATTTTTAAGGAAAAAAAATATTTGTTTTTATAAACTTCGGGTGGTAAATGAAAATGTTTACTTGTCATTAATGAGGAAAGTCATGAATCGAAAAATTTAAATTGAGGAGTTAAAAGAATTAGTTCAACTACCCTCCTATATGATTTCATTCATGATTTTGAAGATATTTAATTACGAATTTTAATTTGTAACCTACATAAGTTTTGATTCATTATGAATTTAATAGGTTAATAAACACATAAATATAGCAAAACAATGTTATTTCAGTGACATATAAGTTCTTCTCCTTACAAATCCGTGCTACCAAATAATTAAGAAAAACAATATCTTCGGAAAAGTAAAATATTAAATAATGTTGCCTAGTAATAATAGAGGCGTGAAGTAAGGTGGAGCGCTAAGGAATGCGTCGGTGCTGTTTAGTTGTCACTCCGTAAAAGGAAAGCTAAACCCGAAATGGAATCGGCAGCCGCAAAGCATATACCCACGCAAAAGGGTAAAACGGTCAAAACTAATACAGCCCCTTCAGGTTACCTCCAGCAATTACCCGCCATGAGATTCACGTGTGGCGCACACTTCCCTTAAAACCACCCGAACGTGTCAGCCACAGGCACGTGGCGGTCATCAAGAGCCGGTCTACTGGTTCAGCCGGTCGTTTACTTCTCCGAGCCGGAAATGGATTCTATTCTACATATATAATCCAACTCTTTTCACATTAAAACACACAGAGAAATTCAAGAGAGGCAGAGCGATCGAAAATTAGAAACTAAAACCGAAGCGTATAACGAATAAAAACCCTAATTTCCATCTCTGTTCACCTTCACTGAGAATAAAAACCCTAAATTGCTCTTTTTTGACGGTACGACGGCGTTTGAGGATGATTGTGAGTGAGAAAATGGTTGCTGAAGCGGAGGTTATATGCCAGAAGACCATGGCCATGCCAGTGCTGGACATGAAGTACCGTGTCTGCGTTTCCAAGGACCACAACCTTCAGATCGACGTGGCCTCCCCGCCTTCTTCTGCTCCGAGCTTCGGCGAGGTTTGCGTCTCCGAAACGATTTCCACTGAGATATCTCGCTTCGAATCGGTATGTTCTTTAGCTTTGTTACGAGTTTGTATGAAGAATTAGTGAATTACTTGCTGTTTTCTTTTATTGATTTTTTTGAATTGGGATTTATTCTATTTCTTTGATTTTCTTGGATGTTTATTCTCAAGATTAGCTATGGGTTTTAAGAATTATATGAAGAAAATCAACATTGGTTCTTGAATTTTTGTGGGTTCAGTTAGAGTCTACTGAATAGCTAGTCCGTAGGGTTTCCTTATCCCTTTTTGGATGCTATAATGTTTGTCATTAGTCTGCAAAGTTTATTTATTTTTTTCTGATGAGCTCAGTAATTTTTTCGTGGTTTTTCTTTACAGTAAATTCCAAGTAAACTTTTGATTTGTAAGATTTGTTTTTGGTCAATTGATTTGAGAATTTATTACTCGGTAAAATTTCTACTGTTCGCATATTTTCTTGTCTCTATGAGCCCTCTGGATTAGATATTGTGCAGATTTATTTATTAGGGCTTTAAAATTGATTGTATTATATGCTTTTTGCTATGCTGGAAATTCTGTTTGATGGGTTTGTCAGAAGTTTCTGGACCTGATTGGTTGATTTTGGTTTTTCTTTCTATAAGAATTTGGTTTTATGCTTTTTGGTTGGGAAAATCTGACTGATGCAATCAACATCTGTTTAAATATGGAATGCAAGATGAAAGTAATTAGAGAAATTACTCTGTAGTAATTCTAAAAGAAACTTTATGGGTGAAATCTTGTATGCTCCACAACAGTCAGTTGTTTAGTTTTGGAGATTTGTTATTCATCCTTTTTATGCTTGTTGAATTTCATATTTCTGTGTCTGCATATTACAAATGCATATTCAATTCAGGATTATTGGTTTTGAGATGCATGGAGCATGTTTAGTCACCTACTTATTTGATCTTTTATCAGGTTGTGAGTTGCACAGAGACCATTAATAAAGCTGTAATGGAGTCTTCTGCCATCAAGTTTGTCCCGGACATTCATTCAGGAAGCCACACTGACATCGGAGGAAGGGATTCGATGGATGATGAACACATTCGGATAGATGATCTATCTGCCCATGCGGGGCCTCTCTTCAAGTCTCCCGTGCCAAGTGCATTTTATGCAGTTTTTGATGGTCACGGTGGGCCTGAGGCAGCTTCTTATGTCAAAAAGCATGCCATGAGACTCTTCTTTGAAGATGCTGATTTGCCGCAGAGAATGGATATGGATGCTGTTTTCTTCAGAGAGTTGGAGAATTCCCATAGGAAAGCATTTCTATTGGCAGACGATGCCTTGGCTCATGAACACAGCGTGAGTAGTTTTTGTGGAACAACTGCACTGACTGCTTTAATTCTTGGAAGGCATTTGCTGGTTGCAAATGCTGGTGACTGTCGAGCAGTTCTTTGCAGGAAAGGAGTAGCAGTTGACATGTCTCAAGACCACAAGCCTACTTACTTGCCGGAACGCAAGCGAGTTGAGCAGTTGGGTGGTCGCATTGATGACGGGTATCTTAATGGTCTCTCAGTCACTCGGGCCCTTGGAGATTGGGACTTGAAATTGCCACTCGGTTCATCATCACCTCTCATTGCTGAGCCAGATGTTCAACAGGTTATGTTAACAGAAGATGATGAGTTTTTGATCATTGGTTGTGATGGGATCTGGGATGTTATGTCAAGCCAATATGCTGTAAGTCTTGTTCGGCGTGGTCTGCGGAGGCATGATGACCCGCATCAGTGTGCCAGAGAACTTGTCAAGGAAGCCTTGCGCTTGAATACAACTGACAATCTCACCGTTATTGTTGTGCGCCTCTCTTCTCCTAATCGTGTTGTTGAGTGCTCACCCCAGCGCCCAAGGTTGAGGATCTGCAGTCTATCTGAGGAAGCACGCAGCCGGTTGAGAAGCTCGTTAGGAGGCAATTGAATGTAAATACAAGTCGATTACTATTTAGTGGTTCCTGATGGAAAATCATTTTTATCTCATTGTGGCTGTTTCAGATTAGTTTTGAACAAAGCAGCTAGCAGTTTTGTAGGTCAGAAGTAGGACTTAATGTAATGTTGAGTTTGTGGCTTGTAGCGGTAAAACGTAATTGCATTTTTTTGCAAATGTATGTTTTTAAATGGGTTGGGTTCACCAGAATGGCCCTCCATATTCGGTTCTTATTTACATCATTTTATCCATGTCTGAGGTCCATTTGTCTCAGTGAGCCTGTGCCACCAGCATGGCTGAAATGTATTATTAGGAAATTTTTTTAATTTTTTTGGCCTGATTGTGTGAAGTTGATTGAATTTGTTTCAAGGAAATTTTCTCTTCATCCAAACAAGCTTTCTAATTGTTGTCCTTTGGAGATTGAACGAATCATGGGTCACCGTCTTCTGATGGATTGGCTTCAATATTGTTTTGATTCGCAGCAACAAATAACCTCATCATCTTATGGCAATTGCACACATCTCCTCCAAACATTCCAAATGGTGATATGCTAAGACTCTGTGAGGCTACCATTTTCTCCATATATATATATATATGTGTCAAAATAAAAAATAAAATAAAAAAGCTACCCAGCAGATAATTATGTTCTTCCAACTACTGTGACCAATAAATTTTTTTTTAAAAAAACTATTTTAATAATTGCCTTGCCAACCGATTGTTGTAGTCAAATATGTAAGCG
Organism: Prunus mume; assembly: GCF_029339155.1. Lineage (NCBI taxonomy): Eukaryota > Viridiplantae > Streptophyta > Magnoliopsida > Rosales > Rosaceae > Prunus > Prunus mume. Next base: position 34,352,409 of record NC_142699.1, read on the forward strand.
TAGAATCGATCACGATCCAACGGCTATCATTCCTTCTCATTTCTGAAACACAAATGCATTGTTTACGTGGCGAATATCGGATGGAGTAACACGGACTGATTTCTGGACCCTAACACACAAGATTACGAAAAAAGGAATATAATGTTAAAATAACACAAAATTTCTGAAGGCAAAGCACCCACCCAATAGTCTGCGGTCCTATTTGAAGGCCTTTACCAAAAGCCGAAGCGCAAAACGAAACCAGACCAAAACCAAACCCAAAGAGGTTTAACGATCGAGAGTGTGAGAGAATGGCTATGGCAAGCTTGGCGAGGCGGAAAGCCTACCTTCTTTCTAGAAACTTGTCCAACACGTCATCGGAGGCCGTCAGGTACTCCTTCTCGCTCACCTCTTTCTCCAGGGGCTACGCTTCCTCGGGATCTGACGACAACGACGTCGTCGTGGTTGGCGGTGGCCCTGGTGGTTACGTGGCGGCCATCAAGGCCGCTCAGCTCGGCCTTAAGACTACCTGCATCGAGAAGCGCGGGGCTCTCGGCGGCACGTGCCTCAACGTTGGCTGCATACCCTCCAAGGTCTCTCTTTTTTACACTCTTTACTTCACTTGGACAGTCTCGTACTAGCCTGCTAGGGTTCTTAATCTGTCCCTAAATTTCGTGGATTGTTTGGTTGATTTACCACCTGTCAGATCTAATTTTTTGGTTCGCTGGTGTTATTTAATTGAATTTCGGTTGATTGATTTTATTTTTGTGTTTGATAATATTCATTTGGATTGAATTTAGTTAATACTAAATTTTTTAATATAATCGCATTTTTTTAAGCCAAATTGTGGAAATTTATTTCACTCTGGGCTAAAAGGGCTTCCTCAAAAGTATATAAAAGAACAATCTTGAGTGGATAAGCATTTACATTTGAAAATTCTATAATTTGCCACAGTTTAGTAATTACTGGTTGTGTGAATTACATATTCAGATATTCTCTTTTTGGTTGTTCTTGGTATGAGTAGATGTGTTTCTTTTCCCTTGGAAATGGAATTAAATATATTGGTATTAGTTGCATGTGAAATTTATCTCTAATGTCATCTGCTTTTTGTGTCCAGGCGCTTCTTCATTCCTCTCACATGTACCATGAAGCTAAGCATGCATTTCACAACCATGGTGTTAAGTTCTCCTCTGTTGAGGTAGATTTACCTGCCATGATGTCCCAAAAAGATAAAGCTGTTTCTAATCTTACTCGAGGAATTGAAGGGCTCTTCAAGAAGAATAAGGTCACTTATGTTAAAGGCTATGGAAAGTTCATCTCCCCTTCCGAAATCTCAGTGGACACCATTGATGGTGAGAATACAGTCGTGAAAGGCAAAAATATCATAATTGCCACTGGTTCTGATGTCAAATCTCTACCTGGGATTGCCATTGATGAGAAGAAAATAGTATCATCAACAGGAGCTCTGGCTTTGACAGAAATCCCAAAGAAACTTGTGGTGGTTGGAGCAGGATATATTGGTCTAGAGATGGGCTCAGTGTGGCGTAGACTTGGTTCCGAGGTAACTGTTGTTGAGTTTGGACCTGATATCGTCCCAACAATGGACTCGGAAATCCGCAAGCAATTTCAGCGTTCCCTTGAGAAACAAGGGATGAAATTTGTGCTCAAAACAAAGGTGGTATCAGTTGATACTTCTGGAGATGGTGTGAAGTTGACCCTTGAACCAGCAGCCGGTGGCGACCAGACCACCTTTGAAGCTGATGTTGTTCTTGTGTCTGCTGGTAGGGTTCCATTCACATCCGGCCTTAATTTGGATAAGATAGGAGTTGAAACTGATAAGGGAGGGCGAATTTTAGTCAATGAGAGATTTTCTACAAATGTCCCCGGTGTTTATGCAATCGGGGACGTTATTCCTGGACCTATGTTAGCCCACAAGGCAGAAGAGGATGGGGTTGCATGCGTGGAGTACCTTGCTGGTAAGGTTGGGCATGTGGACTATGACTTGGTCCCTGGGGTTGTCTATACGCACCCTGAAGTTGCATCTGTTGGAAAGACTGAGGAACAAGTGAAGTCCCTTGGTGTTGAATACCGAGTTGGAAAGTTCCCTTTCATGGCAAATAGCAGAGCCAAGGCAATAGATGATGCTGAAGGACTCGTCAAGATTTTGGCTGATAAGGAAACAGATAAGATATTGGGAGTTCATATCATGGCTCCCAATGCTGGAGAGCTCATTCACGAGGCTGCCATAGCCTTGCAGTATGATGCATCAAGCGAGGACATTGCACGAGTTTGCCATGCACATCCAACTATGAGTGAGGCCTTGAAGGAAGCTGCCATGGCTACTTATGACAAGCCCATTCACATCTAGAAAAATCATTACTTGATTAATCTTGTTTTCATTTTTGTTTAAGAAATTTGGATTGACTTGATAAGAACTTTCCATTTAGTTGTTTAACCTTCATTGAAGGTAGCATGTAAAAGTGCTTGAATACAAGATTGCTGTTTTTTTAACTGTCCCTTTGGCATCAATAAGGGACCCAACTCTGTATGCTTCCTCATCTCACTGTGAATAACAACATAAGCAGGGTATGTTGAGCTAATGCTAATGAATCATTACCACGGTTTACTGTTCAGCAACTACATGTTCATGTATGCTATTATTGGGGCCAATTAGGGCATCGGATCTCTTGCTTTTATCATGTCTTAAAGTTGAACTAACGTAATCAGATTCGTAATCAACTCTCCAGGCAGATTTACATAAGATTATGGACTGACGGGCATTCGATACCATGATATAAACAATTCCCTAATACTTATCAAGAATTTGCTCATTCCAAAATGCAGCAATCTTGTATGTGATGCTCAAGATTGCTGTTTGTTTCTGCCCCTTTTGACTAGAATTTGTTCTCAAGATGCAATGCTCAAAATTGAGTCTCAGTATCCCATCTCCCGTGTGGGAGATTTTAATATCACGCTGTTCCTGTTTCGATTCTGGTTTTAGTACAACACTCCGTAAAATTTGCAAAGGATAAAGCACAGTCGAGTTAGAAGACCAACGATTATTTGACAAAAAAACAAACAAAAACAGAAGAAAGAGAGCGAAGAGAAGTCATCAGATCACCATTCTTTTCTTACTTTCGACAAATGAAGGGAAAGAATTGAACTGTGACTCATGTTCCCATCTTGTGATACTGCAAGTTCCTGCTCTAAGAAATCCCACCCCTAAAATCTGATAGGATGAAAATTCCTTCCCTAGTTTACAATTAATGGCCTTTCTCTCTTCTCATTGAAAATCCAGGAACTGTTGAAAAATACCTCACGAAAATGCACAATACCCCTTAAAAGATATTTTAAGGATTGATTTCTCTGTTCAAAGCAGAAAACCATAATAAAACTTTCAGCAACTGCCCATTCTCCTCTCCACAATTCCCAGTTTGGCGTTTGCACAAGACAATTGAAAGCAACCCAGAATATTGTGCAGTTATGGATCTTCCCGCATATCTGGCCTCCTTTTGGACTGCAAGGCTAGCCGTGCATCCCTCTCCCGTTCGAACTCCCGGAAATCTGCTCTCTGCAAGAAGTTTACCTTATCTAAATATTGGTTTGAACTCTTCTTGTAAGCATCCAACTCCTCATCCAACCCTTTTTCCTCCTTAAACTCCCCCCAGTCCTTTTTTGTTTTGTCAAGCACACTGAGCTTTTGTTTCTTCTTAATCTGTTCGAGCACTGCATCCACGGCTGAAGCTGCTGGAGCTTTCGCCTTTTCAGATGCTTCCTTTGAATCAGCATCAACAAGCTTCTTATATTCAATTTCTTGACCGGCAAAATCCCTAACCTCTGTGATCTATAAAATGAAAGAGATCTGTTTAATATGATTATTGCCAATAAATTTTAAAAAATGAACTGTGCGTCCATACCATTAAATTTTTTTTTTAAAACTAATTTGTATACATCATTATGATAATTATGATTTTTGGTTTAAGGATCAGCTCCGAGAGATTCAAGTTAAACAGGAAAACTGCTTGGCCATCACAAAGACTACTCAGGTGGTAAAAATTGGCATGTAACCAAATACATATATTAACATGTGTGTGTAACATCATATCTTCAAAAGTGATTGGAGAGGAAATTAACAACTAGAAACTAAGCAGCACTACTTAGTTCCACATCTGAAAAGCCAAAGTTTACCCACAGACAGGTCTCCCAACAGAACACAGACAAACAGGTGATTCAAATAATATGCTAACCTCAACTTTCCCTCTGCCTGATGCTGCAGCTGCAGCATCCTTAACTTCTACAAGAGCAGCAGCAGCAAGCCTCCTGGCCTTGTCACTAGAGCTGTCCTGCACGACATCATCACTAGAGCTGTTCTGCGTGACATTTGATCCCTTCTGTGGTGCATTTTCTTTTGGTGACTCTGCCTTCTTTGGTGCCAGGCCCAGATATGCCTTCCAGTTCTAAGAAATAAATAGAAGTAAAAGATTAAATTCTAGCAAACAATATTTTTATAATTCCAACACAGATGGAAAGAACGAGGCAATCCTCACATCAGATGCCTTCTTTGGATTTTTATTCACAGTTGAAGACTTCTTTAATAAATCCTTGAATTTCTTATTAGATACTCCTTTATTCATTTGCTCCCACATGGCATCTACCCGAGATTTTACATCTATCAAGATAGGAAAAAACATTAGTCCTTCTGATCAATGAATTTATGTGACCAAACAGCAGAACAGGAATTGGATAAACAAGCACTTGTGAGTAAAAAAAAATTCTGACCAGTCTGTTCAGGTTTAGTCTCTAAGCTTGGAAGGGGAGCAGCTCCATTGGTAGACTCGATTGGTAAAGCATCCTTTTCATTTGCAGTACCTGAACCAGAAAACCAAACTACTCAATCATAAGTAGGAAAAAAAGAAAAACGAAACTGCACCCAAGTTGCCTATGAAAAAGTTGTGATATGAGTAGCCCTGGCAGTGCCTGAACAAAATCATCAAATGAATAGATCTAGTGACCAACGATCTTGTCTTTTGCCTATAATATATAAAACTTCAAAACAAATTACAAATATAGGTCTTTGATAGTTGTAATATCCAAATCATTTTGGACACCAAGCACCGAAATTGGATTGTAACTAAAAATTGGTAAATTACATTACAACAAAAACTGTGATGGTCAGGTTCGATGTTTTTATGTGCTACTCCACCTATATTACATATTCTGTGGCATCTAAAACTAAAAACACCTAATTCTAAAGTGAAAGGAAGTTTAGCTTAACAGTTTGATGAGAGTTAAGCAAATGACAACAACAAAAGCTTCAAACCCATTATCAGTAGATAAATCAGCTGAAAATCTGACACTATTCCACGCAAGTTACTATTTTATGAATTGGGTATGCAGCTTTTCACCCATCTTCGATTACAAACAGAAAAAGCAAAAATCTTTGGCTCATAAATATATGAGTGCTCCAAAGAAAATACTACCTACCAAGGCTCCAAAACCACCTAGCCCAAGAAAATTTATAATTCACATACCCATTATTTTCCAGAAAATAAAAGGGCAAAAATATTGTCAGGGCTCAGTCTGTTTTCATCGTTAAAACCCATTGATTTTCTAAAATCTCCAGAGGTCCTTTCTCGTGCAACACAAACAGACCCGACTGAGCGTAAGCCAAACAAAGAAGGAATTAAAATAAAATAAAATAAAGAAATATAAAAATAAAATGCGTACCTGAACTTGAGGCACCGAGAGCGTTGGTGGTGGTGGTAGCCATCGATGACAAACAAAAGTGGAGAGTCATTGGTTTGGCGTCGGTGGTATAAAAAAGAAGTCTGTTATTGGGTTCCGAGGTACCCGAAGAAACCCAAAGCCTTTCTAGCTTTTCTGACTTGTTGGAGGCCCATGAGGCTATAACTAATTAACCCGCCAATTTAAAATTAATTAATTGGAAGATAATCTAATTAGTTATAAAAATTATTTATTAATTTCAAATCTAATTGTTTAAATTTATAATTAATCAATAAGACATTAATTATGAATTATTTATAGTTTATACTTCTAAACTTGAGAACCAAAATATAATGATAAAAACCAAAATATCAAAAATAATTATTGTATTACAGTATAAATTTATTAATATAACCTACATTTGGATAAATAATTGCCCATGTAAAAAATTTTGTACGTAGTTAAACCAATCTCAGTTCTTTTTGATCCCTTTGTGGGTAATTTTAATGGTCATTTGGCTTTGTATTTGTATTACCCTCGTGACGTAATTTATTAATACAACCTCCAATCTGTTTGGGGAAAAAAAAAATTATCATGTTCCTTTTTTTTCTTCTTCTTTTTCCTATGAGCAGGCCTTCATAAAAGAAACTAGGACAAAGCCCAAAGATAAACAGAGACAAACAAAGTCCATATAAAGGTGGGAGCTTCATTGCATAAAATTAACGACATTACAATCAGTTAACACTTTTAATTACTAAGAAAATAAAACTCCAAATTAAAGAAAAGAAATTGACAAAATGGTTTATTATGATTGATCTTTTGGATCTGGTAGCAGCTCCATCATCATAACCTGTATTTCACTAGGGTTTTTCTTGGTGATGACTTGCTGGTCTGCAGTTGAGCTGAAAGATAATTGCTCTAAATTGGGAAGGAACAAGTTTGCAAAATCAAGATGGGCAGGGTGAGCTATGTACTCTGCAACACCCTCCACACTCTCAAAGGTTGTTTCAAACACATGAGTGTACCCTTCCAGCTGCTTCTCAATGCTCAATTCATGTCCCCTGATTAATCACAAAACATCAATTCATACATAATTAACTAGTTAATTATGAAAATTGACCACAAATATGCATCATATTCAGAACCAGGAAAGCCAAAGTGACCCCAAAAAATAAGAAAAAATTAGCAGAGAGAAGAAAAGAAAAGAAAAAAAGAAAACAGAGGACTCTGTTTTACCAGTGGAAGGACTTCATGGGGTCAATGAGATTGACTAGGTTGGCATAGCCTTGGATCAGTTGGTCAATCTGGCTCTCTGAGGTTCCTTCTTTGAATTTTACTAGCAAAACATTCTTAACACCTCCCTTTGCTTCCTCTTCCATCTCTGTGTCTGTGAACTGTGATCTGCCTTCTCCTATTTTTAAACTCAAGAGTCCTCTTTGTCTCCTATCCGAACCCGCTAATCTAATAATTTAATTATTGATTAACGGGCTTGCAGAGGTCATATTTTTTAATCTTCATTTCCTCATGTGTGCTGTCGTTTTGTGTTTGTTGGGCCATACCATTGAGGGGTTTGACCTTGGGATAAAAAACACTAGTCAGGCCGCGCTATTTTAAATAATAAATAAATAATCCGAGTTTAGCCGCACGGCTATACTATTTTAAATATAAAAAACCCCACGTATAGCCTTTCGGCTATACTATTTATAATATAAAAAACCCCGCCTAGCGCCAGGCTCCCAAGTGTGATCACCGGTATAGCCGCGCGACTATACTATTTTTTATAAAAAAAATCCCATAGTAAAGCCGCGCGGCCCTACTAGTTTAAATGATAACAAAAACCCGGAGTATATGTTTATAGAAAAAAGGACCGGTGTGTCAAAATAAGTATAGGCGGGCGGCGGTACTATTTTTTTAAAATAAATTACCGTAGTAATGCAGCGAGGCTGTACTATTTTTTTCAAAAATAAAAAATGCCCTAGTATAGCCGATCGGCTATACTATTTATAGAAAAAAAAAAATAGTATTATGAAACTATTTTTAAACTCAGAGTCCTGGTATAATATAACTATTTGTCTCCTCCCCAAATTTTTTTTCTTTTTTCTTTTTTGGGTCTGCTTGTATAATATATATGAACCCACTAATCTAATAATTTAAGTATTGAATAATGGGTTTGCAGAGGTCATATTTTTTATACACCCAATCTTAGACATGTATTTATAAAAAAACTCAAACACTATTTAAACATAAAAACACACCCAAAATTAACCCCAAAATCAACAATTGTATATTTTTTTGGTTGTGTTTATAAATGAGTTTTGAGTGTTTGTAATGATGGGTTTTGGGTTTTGGGTTTTTTTATAATTTCAGCCCCTATTTTGGTTGTTTTAGTGAAACGCCCTATTTTTTAATCCTCATTTCTTCAATATCGCTTGTATAAATAATAAAAAATTTAATCACTGATTTGTACCTAAATTAATTCATACCAACCTGTGTGCTGTAGTTTTGTGTTTGTTGGGCCATTTGTTGGGCCACACATCGAGAGGTTTGAGCTTGGGCTAAGCTATTGACCTTTTTTTTTGGGTAAAACCAAGCTATTGACTTTAAAAACAATAGAGTTTGTTTATGAAATGAAATTTTGGGTGTGGAAATGCTACTACTTCAGAACTACATGACTTAGAAGATATAAGGGTAAGAGAGAAACTCAAGTAATTGGTGAATAAACTTTACCATTTGCAAAAGAAATGGGTCAAATGCACACCGACTATGGTGTTTGACCTTATATTTAATGAAACAAGATTTCGTCCAAAAAAAAAAATTCATCTTCCTTTGCCAAAATTCGATTAGGTACAACAAACTTAGCACCTTTAGACCACAAGACATTCTTAGGTGGTGAAGTTGCACGAGATACATCCATTCCCAATTCAGATTGTAGTTATCTTTAACACTCAAAATGCATGTATCTTATGACACTTCACCGTAGAATGTAATTACATCTAACATTCTCAAATGCATATATCTCGTGACACTTCACCGCATAAGAATGACATGTACTCCATTTATTCAGTCATCTTCGTCTACCTAATTACTACAATGTGGACAATTGGAATATGGAAGTATATAATTGAATGGATCCGGATCCTCTGCTCTGATTTTCTCTGTCATGATATGCTTTACTTTTGTTCTCCATACGCCACCTCATTAAATGAATGAAGAGGATCCAGATCCATAAATGAATGAAGAGGTTTGACTCATAACCATGAATACACTGTTTCTTCACCAAATATTAACCAAGGCATTCAATGACTAATTACTAACCTCGGAAAAACTTTGACAAACTTTGACGAGTTATGGTCAATGTTTTTACTTACCGAATAAGTAAAACCAAACCTCCCATGAGTCACTATATAAAGAAACCAATTGTAACACTTCTGTATAACAAAGAAAAAAAGCTTCAAAGAAATTGACAAAAATGGGTTCTTCTTTCTGTAGCATAACCTCAATCTCCATAGCTTGCATTGTGCTAATGTCCTTCTTGGCTATGGCTCCCTCCTATGCATTTGATCTAAACTCTATTTGCTCTAAAACCTTGAACACTTCTTTTTGTTCACAGGTCCTGAGTTCTGATCCCCGCGTGACCAAGTCACTTCTTCACAGCCTTGTCTATGTCACTGTAGATTTGGCACAATCCAATGCCAGTCACTAGAGACCACCTAGTCCAGTGGCAAAAACGTACGGACAATCCTCAGTTGAGGGCAAGGTACACATCTTGTTCCAGCAATTACAATGATGCCATTGCTGATTTCCAGCAAGCCAGGCAAAGTGTAGGTCTTGGTGTCTATAGTGGTGTAAGAGATGCAGCATCTGGTGCCTTGGGAGAATTCAATGGGTGTGCAGAGAACTTCAGGCAGCCACCGGCTGAACCATCAACACTCTGGCAAGATACTCGGGATTTGTTAGATCTTTATGGTTTCAGTAATCTCTCGTATGCTGTTTCAACCATACTAATGTGCTTGACAGTTTCTATAGATTGGAGATTTTAGCAACAAAATATAAATTGACATCAACCTCAATACAGAGTTCAAACAGTCAAATGCAATGTGAAAATTTGAGACGCAAGCAATGACCTGGAACAACATTAGCTCATCTCTCATTATTGAATTTTACGGAGTGTTTGTAAATCAGAGGAACAGAGCCAAATCAAACTCTTACATATGACACCCTTGATAGGCCTTCCAATTTAGACACGAACCGTAGTTGGTTTGTAATCGAACACGATGACTTTCTCCACATGGGAAAGGAACAAATTTGCAAATTCAACATGGGCAGGATGAGCTACATACTCCGCCACACCCTCCATACTCTCAAAGGTAGACTCGAAGATATGGGTGAAACCTTGATGCAGGTTCTCGATGCTCACGTCCTTTCCCCTGATTACAAAACATTAACGAACAATTAAAAAGTTATGCAGACCACATATCCTAATGCTTGAGTCACAAAATTAACTGCAACTTATCTAACTGTTGAGAAAACTTGGTGATAGGTTTAAGTGCAGGGGCACTATCTGGGAAAATTCCATGGCCACACATGAACAAAAACTACAAAGTCGTGTCTAATAATCTATGAAATGCTAAAGAAGTTGTTCAGGTTAAAAGATTGGCATTTCAGTTAGATGCTCAGGTCTTGGGTCATAATCCTATATGTTCTTGGGATGATACAAGGAACCACAGAGTGATATGCCAAACATGAAAATAGTGAACCTGAGTGATAAGAAGATGGTCTAGCATTTTGAGTTCCAGGAAAAATAACCAAAATTTGCCCATCTAATACAAATAGCCCTTTTTTTAAAGACAAAAACTGCAACTTTAACCAATATTTGATGATTGAACCCCTTTCCAACATCAGATTTTGAACAAAAGTTGCAATCTTTGAAAAATGGGTGCTAAGTTTTCCAAAAATCTAGCCTTTTGAGGACCCATCTGACTCCCACACTGAATCAGGAAACGCAAAGTGACACCAAAAATATAAGCTAAAAACTCTGTTTTACAATGAAAGATGATACTGGACACAGATTAGGTGAATACAGGACAAGATATGTGTATTTGGCTAGAACATAACTTCCCAAGTTAACAAATTGCGGTTAAAGAAAGGTACGAAAATGCATCAAGTCTTTAAATTCAATCTAAGAATTTGAAATATGAATTACCAAGAAGATCTGAGAATTGAACTCAATATAAAACAGAGATTAGTGTGAGGAAAAATGGAAGAGGTACCAGTGGAAGGACTTCATGGGTTCAACGAGATCGACAAGTTTTGCATAGCTTTTGGTGAGTTCTTCAATCTGATTCTCTGAGATTCCTTCTTTGAACTTTGCTAACAATACATGCTTCACCACTCCCTTCGCTTCCTCCATCTTTCTCTCTCTCTTCCGTCTTCTGAATCTTCTCCTTTTTCTAATGTTTCTCGCTCCGCAGTCCACTCCACACCTACTTAGTGAAAAAGAAAAAAACGTGCCAACCATTTTCTTTTTTATTTATTTATAATAAATTATAGGATATTTTCATAATCGGATAACGCAGCCACAAAAACTGCGCGAAAAATACTTGTCTCGTTTCTTGGAAGTAAGAACTCCTACTTCCCTACCTTGGCAAAAGGAGCCTAGACTCCAAAAATAACCTCCACTCAAGGAAAAATTGTCATGGCAAGAAGTGGGCCATGAAATTAGGCAAGCCCAAAGGCAAGACTTGCCTGAGCTGCTTGGGCAAGTTGACGTCAGCACTAATTTAAATACCAAAAGATTTAAATTTTTTGAAATAAATACCAAAAATTCATATTTTTTTTTTTATAAATACCTAGTCATGTTCTTTACTTCCCACACCAAAATTCATACAATTTTTCTCCATATATCTCATGTGAATAGTGGTTATCTTTAGCTTTAGAGTGTCATAGCAATGGGTGGGAATGCATCAAACAAATTGCTATGGTAGTCACTATTTACAGGAATAGTGTCTGCCCTTACTCTTTGCCATGGCACAACGGGTGGAAGAGCTCTTACAGTTTGACATGTGTGTAGAGATTTCTCTTCCTGTGGTTTTTATAAATTATTTTTTAGATATTGTCGTATATGTCAAATTATGATTTTCATGAAATATGAATGCCTCCGTCCATAAAAAGAAGAGGAAAGCAATGCTAAAAGAATAAATACATAAATAAAAGCTCTTAAGTTACAAACATTTGTTTAACTTATATTATTTATTAAATTATATATTTATTTTGTTTCTATTGAAACCATTCCTTCAATAGTGAAAGACAAATAAGAGAGAACCTATTCCTACTATTATTTAACTTTAAGTGCACCCACTAAATTACTCTTAACACAACCAATGAGTACCAACAATTATCTCAAATTTTTAATAGAATAATTTCAACGAAGTACGATTATTATAAAAAATTAATTATAATGCATGATTTCGATACGAATATTTCAAATTTAAGGACTTTATTCAAATGTTTAATAGTTAAATTACTTTTTCATACAACCGATATTTTACTTTAATTTAATCTAAATTATAGTGAGGGGGATTCGAATTCGAATGCAGAGTGGAGATCACACCCTCTTTAGCCCACTTAGCTAAATTTGTGTCTGCTAATAGTTAAATTACTTGAACTTGTATGAAAAAGGAAAAGAAGAAAGAAATTATCATTAATTTTTCAAAATGGACTTCAAATGATAGAATAATTGTAACTAGTACTTTCAAAGCACAAAGATCATAATTTATGGTTCTTCCAACATAAATTTTTTTATATTGATTTGGAAAATCTCTTTTCTTAAATACTTACATCAAATTAAAAAGGCTCACATATTGTTTTTTTTTTTTTAATATACAAGCAACATGTAAAAGAGAATCAAACCTAGGACTTCGAGTACATGGGTAAACGTTCAAGGTGAGATCCACTACAAAAAAAAAGTGGCAACAGTCACCATTATTTGGTGATATTTGATGACTAATGCTGGGGTGACTAAATGCCTTTTCTGATGACTTGATTGTTGCCACTGTTTTTTTTAGTGGAGATTACCTTGATAATGTAGAAAAACATGCCTCAAACCCCAACCCAAAAAGTACATAACAGAAAGAAGGTAAATAAATAGAATAAAACTCTAAATAGTGCAATATAGTACTGTTTTATTGCAAACTGATCGAACACAACCCACGACTTACACACTATCAAAGTGTAGTTTCCTACACTATACAAATTGGTAGCTTTTTATCCATAATCCCATGCACTTTATATCCATTATATATTTAGTTCATACATAATATGGGTGGGAGACTAATTAAGTAGTAATTAACCAAATCAAGCGGCAGATGGTGCACTCCTTTGGTCAACAGCATCAGTCTCCGATATTACATCAATAAAGGGTGGTCCAACCTTTACATGCTCGTCTGCCTTCACCGCAATTTCATCATCATCATCATTATTCTTAATGTAATCCAGTGACGGGTCCTCATAAATATCCCACCACTTCTTCACCAGCATCTTTATGTCTTCTCTCTCCATATACTCTTCCTCTCCTGTGTACCTCCATGGCTTTGATCCCTGCACCAACATATTATAGTATGTGCAACGTTCTCTTGTCAGATAAATATTTATATATCGCCAGACAGTCTACTTAGAGAACATTTTTTGTATATATATAGATGAGATGTGTTTTGATTATCACATACCGCAGCACAGTAATGAACAACCTTCACTTGGTCAATGTCCACATTTTCAGGGTGGCGCCACAAGAGAGCCAATACAAGATTGTATGCAGGTGGGATAGGCTTGTATACATCCTTGAAGAACATGTTCAAAAAGTCCTGCACATCATCAAAATTAATTTTCAAAAATCCCTAGGTGAGTTTTAAGGATGAAATCAACAAAGAAAATACAAGCAGAGGATCGTATTGGATTATAATTACCTGCTCGGCAAATGAGGAAGGAGGGGTGACTTTGACGGTCTCTAAGAGATCATAGTAAGTCGGAAGACGAGGCTCATAGACAAACATGCCAGCATTGAAGTAAGGTGGTGGTGGTGAGCCCAAGTCGGCTGGCCATTGAACCTTCTCAGGGCACTGCTGGCAGTATCCAATCTTATACTGAGGAGTCTTACTCCATGTCTTCTCACAAAAGCAATCCATCACAGCATAAAAATAACCCTCGGGCATGTCGAAAAGGTGATCGATATTATGAAACACTTGTATGTCTCCATCCAAGTATATCATCTTCTCGTACTCCACAAACTACAAATGTATACACATACTCGAATTCATTCATTTACATATATGGTACACAGTTAACTTGCATGATTGAAATGCACTCATGACTGGTAAATCAATCAATTAAGGGAAATTCTTCTCTTGCCAAATAGAGTAACATGTTTTATTTATTTAATAACAGTGCTATCGATGTACATGAGATTTGAACCCAAAATACAAAGTGCAAACCGGGTGTTACTAAACCAAATGATCATGCATAATAATTTGACAAGTTATTTTGAAAAAGTGTTGATCCGTTTCAATAATCATGCAAAAATTTGTTCATATGTATGGTTTAAATCGGTGATCCGATATGTTATGTCATAAATATAAATCGGATGTTACTACACCAAATGATCATGCGTAATGGTGTGATAAGTTATGTTGACAAAGTGTCTAGGTGGGACCCAAAAAAAGTGTCGGTTGGTTTTGAACAATAAATTATGCGAAATTTAATTTTGTTAATATGCATGGTTTAAGTGGGTGGTCCGGTATGTTATGTTCTGAAGTGCAGACCAAATGTTATTAAACTAAATCAACATGCGTAATAGTGCGATAAGTTATGTTAATGACTGTAAGTTTGAATAATGAACTATGCGAAATTTTAAATCGGCAGACCGACATAAGATATAATATTTAACACTAAACAAAACAATAACACACAAGGTTTATTAGTTTGGTACCTCCCAAATACGAAGCTTTGAGTAGTTGATGACATAATAAGCCATGGCAAATTGGGTTTGGTTTTCAGGAGGGTAGACAGGCTCAATCTGGCGCACAATGCATCCTTGAGATTCAAGAATCTGGAGGTGCTCCTCAGGAACATCAGGCAGGACGGCCACCACAAGCGGGTATGCAGATTTGGTCTTCCTAAGGCCCTTGGCCAGGCCAACCACACCTTTCCAATAGTCTCCATTTCCAGCCAAGAAGGTCACATAGGCCCTCAGTGGTCCTTTTGTCTCTGCAGGCGACATATCTGTGGATAAAAAAGAAAGAAAGAAAAAAACACAGAACAAAGCAGAAAATTATTTGAGAGGAGGGTTTTGGAAAGCAGAAGATAAAGAAAATTCGATGCTGAAGATTTATTGAGGAAATTGAAGAAGTAGAGATGAGTTTATATAGAGGCATGAATGTTTGATGCGGTGGCATTTGATATGGGAAAATGCCAAGTCTGGAAAAAGCTTGAGTCAAGTGTACATGATTCTGTGTAACCTTTTTTATTTATCAGCATGTACGTGGCAACAAAATAAAGAGATTGGACTGTTTGCATGAGGCTCTCAACTTTTCCTGTTTCAGCACATCACTCACTCATATTTAATAATTATTTGATTTTTTCTAATATTTGATCATATATATGTGCTGAAAGTTAGGGTTTGATACTAAATAATATTTTCCTTAATAAACAGCAGAAATTCTTATTTAAGGATGCTTACCATATGTCATAATTTTCTTTAATTTGAAGCTATGGCGTTGGTTCTAGCCGTTGAGGCTTTTGTATATGTACTGTGTTTATGACGTAATTTAATTTCCCTAACGTTTCACCAGAAAAAATAAAATAAAAAAAATTCCCTCCTATTTTACAATTTTTTTTCTTTGAGGAGAAGTTAATACTCATTAGGAAATCATTATTTTTCTATCCTCGATCAACTTTAGGATCCTGAGTGACTAGGTTTTAGAGATTTTCTGATCATTTCGGGAATTAATTCCATAAGTAAAGATCAGAAATCAATTTCAATTCTTAGTTGAAGCTTAAAAAAGATACAAGTTCTCATATTCAATCGGTTTAATGTTTTTTCTTTTTCCATTTAGGTACCAACAATAATGTTTTACCTTAATTGAGTAAGATTCTTCTAGATAGCAAACATATTGCGGTTCTAACTTTTGACTACACCCCGTATGAGATTTATCTTTAATCAACTTATTTTTAATTAAAAACCAGTAAGACAAAAATAAATTGGGTTTTATGCTTAAAATTAATGGTCTAAATGAAAAATATACTATCCAAAAATCAATCTTTTTTAGTCAAGATAGGTTGAGTTCCCCGGAGATGGAGGATTTTTTATTTATTTATTTATATTTATTTTTTTGTGACGAATTTCACATTCTCATTTTATCTATTTACACTTTTCCATCAAATTTTTGTGTTAAAGTAATTGAACACACAAAATGAGAATCAAAGACTAAACACAATGAAATCAAGGCAAAACGGATTAAAGAGGAGTGTGAAAATCACTTTTTGTTTTTTTCCATGCAAAAAGAGTCAGTTTTCAAACAATTTTTAAAAAAGAGTCAATATTTTTTAGGGAGTTTCACTAAAACACCCAAAATGGGAGCTGAAATTATAAAAAAACCCAATACCCAAAACACTTTATAAACACACCAAAAACCCATCATTATATACACTCAAAACTCATTTATAAACACACCCAAAAAATATACAACTGTTGACTTTGGAGTTGATTTTGAGTGTGTTTCTATGTTTAAATAGTGTTTGGGTTTTTTTATAAATACATGTTTGGGATTGGGTTTATTTATAAATTTGTATATTTTTAAATAATACTTTTCACTTTGAGCCATAATAGGGATAGTTCAAGCACAAACCAATTTACAACTTAATATGGGACAAAAGCAAAAGAAATTCTCAAAGTATATTTTGTATACTTCAATTGTAAATTTAAAGTATTAAGAGTTCGTTTGAAATTGATTTTGGGAGGGCCAGAATCACTTATGAGTAAAAGCACATCCCACATGCTTCTCAATATAATTACTTTAAGCGATTTTAAGCGATTGGTCTATTCAGAATCACTCTTAAACGAACTCTCAATAACATTCTACTTCTCTTCCACCAAAAGCTCCTCCATCAAACTTAGGGGAAGACATATTGCTTTGGTAAAGAATCAAATTTAACTTGTACACAAACAAGCAAAAGAAGATCAAAGCAAAAGGCTAAGATATACTCAGAATAATATCCTTTTGTTTTTGTTTTTGACGAACAAAATGTTCCACACGGTTGAAACACCCATAGTGGAGAGATCGATCAGTTTGCCATTGCAAAGATGGTATATACTATGCACAAAAGATGAAGATCCCTTGCTATTGTCGTTTACTACAGCTCATTACATTACTAGTTGTTGTGGAGCACGTCGTTTTGATTTGAACCAAACACGTATTGAAATCAGCACACACTTTTTTTAACATATTGGTTGGACCAAATTAAGGTAAAGTCATGAGCAAACGATAACATTTAATAAAGGGTTTAGTTTAGTAGCTAACTGACTTAAACAGATAATTTTAAATAATAAATAATAATGCTATAGTTGGTTGTGATCTTATTAATTGATTGGAGTTGGCACAATGTAGAGGCTCAGGATTCACGCAAAACACTTGTGCAATAAAATATATCGTTTTCTTTTTTCTATAAATTAAAAGAAGAAAAAACGTCACATTCGTTATTTATTCGTTTGGTTTGGTTCCTGGACATGTATAGACTCTATACTTGTATCCTGCGAACAAGTGTACATGGTGACACAAAATCATGGGAATCTGCCTGAATAATTCTGCATGCTTTATTTATTTATTTTTTCTGAGATTTGGAAGCTGTACAAAGTAGAAGGAGAAGAGAAAGCAATAACATGATGTAGTTGCTTTAGCCTTTAAACGAATGAGGTCATTGCAGCTGAAAACTATATATCTCATACGTGGAGAATCATAAAAGTGTGTTTTCTTTGGGTTGGTTGAGGATAATATATAAATTCCAAAATTTCTGTGCTTTTTTTAAGTGTAGTAAAAAAGGATTTACTTGCATTGCTTGGAACGTTGATAAAATGTATACAAATTTTTGTGGGAAGAACTTTCCAATTAATCAGAAGATATGGTTTAAACAAATTTACCTTTTTCTTTTTGACATTACTTCCAGTAAATTAGGTGACATATTATTGGAGATGCAATCAAAGTGGTAAGAAAACTATGGGGTGTGATCTTTCGAGATTACTTAGTCTCGATTTTTCCTTATTATAAAACACTTACCAAAAGGAAAGAAAAAAGAACATTAACTAAAGCGAAAGCTGTAGGGTGTTAGTAGAATTCGCACAGGTGCTCTCAAGTGATCCTGGGTATAATCTCCCATGATAAACATGTGTGTGAGTTTTCCCCGTCTCTATTTTTAACTTTGGCTACAAAAACAAACTAAAAAAGCGAAAATTTAAGTAATAATTTTACGAAAACATGAAAAAAAACATAAATTTGCACCAGCCGGGAATTGAACCCGGGTCTGTACCGTGGCAGGGTACTATTCTACCACTAGACCACTGGTGCTTTCTTTAATGTTGGCGTATTATTATGTTTTGATAAGTGGCTGAAAAATGATTTAAATAAATTGTAAAAAATGATAAAAAGTTACAAATGCACCAGCCGGGAATCGAACCCGGGTCTGTACCGTGGCAGGGTACTATTCTACCACTAGACCACTGGTGCTGCTTGCAAGTCACTGTCAGTATTATGGTATTTAATGTTTGTTTTCTCTTTTTTAGTTTTTTTTTTTTTTTTTAATGAAACGGTTTATTAGTTACCAGAAAACAAGAGCTAGATTTAGTAGTTTCTGAAACCGAGGGAAGATAACAAGAAAGGGTTGAAAGAAGTTACGGATTGGGCAACAAAAGAGGACAATGAGAGTACACAAATGAAGGTTAAGATTAAATACAGGATTGGTGGTAATTTCGTGCGAGATGATAGGTGATAAGCATAAACAATATTAAGAGCATCTCAAATGAGCTTGTTAAAAGCATGTTATAGCAAAATAAATAATGGCGGAACATTCCACTCTCTTAGTATGGGTGCACAAAACCAACTTATTATTAATTCATTTGTAATTTTTTTCACTTTTGTGAACGAGACCTTGATTTCGAAGGGACTCGATCAACAATATGGGAACATGGTCCAATCTTCCCTTGTGGACCAATTTCTAAATAACATCTCAATAAAAAGTCTTCAATTGGGATGATGGGCCAGATGGGCCCATAGACCCATTTAAGCCCAAAAAAGGATCTTGATAAACTTCAATGGGCCTAATTTCAAACCCATGAAATTCAACATAATCACATTATCCATGCAAGTACTCTCTCTCCAAATCACTGCCTTATCTAAGCGAGACCAAAAGCGTTCAATTTCCTCAAAAGCACTGTGAGCGATAGAGAAGCAGAGACATGGCGTCTTTGGCTCAACAATTCACAGGCTTGAGATGCCCGCCACTCTCAACCTCGCGGCTCTCAAAGCCATCAGTCTTTCCAAAGCAAAACAAAATGCCGGGTTTGCTTCCCATAGTCTCAGCTGTGGCCATTTCCAACGCACAGACCAAAGAGCGCCTCAAGCTCAAAGAACTCTTCGAAGATGCCCACGAACGGTGTCGTACTGCCCCCATGGAAGGCGTCTCTTTCAATCTCGACTCTTTTTACTCCGCTCTGGAGAAGTATGACTTCAATTCTGAGATTGGAACTAAGGTCTGTCTTGTAAATTTTGTTTCTTTTTCATTTTCCTTTGAATTTAAAGTGAAAATGGGTTAATGGGTATGAGCTCAAATGAAGAAATTACATGTCTGTATGTCAAATTTGACACTGGGTCTGTTGGTGGTTATGTAAGTTTATTTATTATATGGATTTGAGATTTTTTTTTCACTTAGCCTATACCTTGGCAACGTGAGCTTGAGTGAGTAACCGTTACTGCATAGTCTTTGTGATTCCATGGAAGATTAATTTGTTAACTTCGTGCATCTGAATTTCTTTGTCTTTATCAGGTAAAGGGTACAGTTTTCAATATAGATAACTATGGAGCATTAGTCGACATTACTGCAAAGTCTTCGGCGTACTTGCCTGTACAAGAGGCATGCATTCACAAAATAAAGAGTGTAGAAGAAGTAGGCATAGTTCCTGGAGTGAGAGAGGAGTTTGTGATTATTGGTGAAAATGAAGCTGACGATAGCTTGATTTTGAGTTTAAAGTCTATCCAGTATGACCTTGCATGGGAAAGATGTAGACAGCTCCAAGCTGAGGATGTTGTTGTCAAGGGTAAGGTGGGTATCTGCTTGTCTTGGTTCCTTCCCTGGAGTTCTTGTATATTTGAAGCATCAAAAAGAAAAAAATTGTAGTCTTCCACACAAATTTCTTCTTCTTCTTTGCAGACAAATTCATGTGTTTAACTATTTATTCTATATATTCTTAGAAAGCTCTGTTAAAATATATTTATGCAGGTTGTTGGTGCGAACAAAGGTGGAGTGGTGGCTGTGGTGGAAGGCCTTAGAGGTTTTGTTCCTTTCTCACAGATATCAACAGTTAGTTCTTTAACCTGGCTTCTAAGTTTCCAAGCGTCTTCTTAGCTTGATATTTACACTATCTTTCTGATTGCATTTTCTTGTGCGGTAAAATAATACAGTTGTAACTTATAAGTAATAATAGCCAAAATGAACAGGCAGTGATTCTCCATTACAATTTTCGCTTCTTTCTCCCGAAATTGTTTTCAATCCTGCATTCAGCTGTCACTAGCATAGTTCCAAATTTTGATCACATTTAGCCCTTAATGTTTCAGTATCTGAGATTGTCACATTTACTTTTGTATATCTTAGAAATCAACGGCAGAGGAGCTTCTTGATAAAGAGATTCCTCTGAAGTTTGTGGAGGTTGATGAAGAACAGTCCAGGCTTGTCCTCAGCAACCGTAAGGCCATGGCAGACAACCAAGCACAGCTTGGAATTGGATCAGTTGTCCTGGGAACTGTTCAAAGCCTGAAGCCATATGGTGCCTTTATTGACATTGGTGGAATCAACGGCCTACTTCATGTTAGTCAGATCAGTCATGACCGAGTCTCTGATATTGCAACAGTTCTCCAACCTGGTGACACTCTCAAGGTATAGATACTATATCCTAGGCAAGTTATTGGCTGAGAATTTGTTGCCACTCTGTTAAGCATTTCTAAACTGCTACTCTTTGTGTAGGTCATGATATTGAGCCATGACCGTGAGAGAGGCCGTGTAAGTCTTTCTACCAAGAAGTTAGAACCTACTCCTGGAGATATGATTCGCAATCCAAAGCTTGTCTTTGAGAAGGTATTTTCTGGATAATAAACTCCAAAGATCTTTACAAATTGCACTTACTGGATAGTTAATTCTAGTAGTGAAGGTCGGTCTCGTCTTCTTCTTGTGTTTTTTCCCCAATAGATAGTAATTTCTCGTAGTGAACATGGTCTTATAATCTTGTAGTCTGACGGGACAAGAATAGCTAAAGTTTTATCATGTGTTTCCCTCTTCTCCTAATATTTAACATAATTGTACACTAGTTAGCTTTCCTGAAACCAGATAAATGACTGTATATATGTTTGTGATTTGTTCCAATAGGCGGAGGAGATGGCGCAGACATTCAGGCAGAGAATTGCTCAAGCAGAAGCTATGGCTCGTGCAGACATGCTCCGTTTCCAGCCTGAGGTACTTGCTGCGTTGTTTCCTTATAATAGGTTCTATGACTTGATCTGAATATAAAATGGAAAAAAGGAGGCTAGATTAGGATACCAAAATTGGATGAACTTAAATCAGCTTTTCGGGCAGATGAAAATAGCCATCCAATGGGAAAATTTTACGGTTCATTTCGATTGCGTCAAAAAGTGTGTTACCTTGAAAGTTCTCAGTTTTGTTAACTTAACCATGCGTCTGTCCTTAATTTGCAGAGTGGATTAACCCTCAGCTCTGATGGGATCTTGGGTCCGCTTACTTCAGACTTGCCAGTAGAGGGTTTAGATTTGAGCGACGTTCCCCCGGCTGAAGTGACCGAGTGAGACAAAAGTTCTTCAGCATTTTGAGGATTTTCCTGCTTAAATTTTCTTGTAAAAATTGTTGTAAAAGCACATACCCCAGTCTGCCTGTAATGCTAATTCACAATTGCATTGCTTTAACCAAACTGTTTATATTTGTTATTCATTTTGAATATATATAGCTTTCAAAATGATTGCAAGTGTGGCTCAAAAATCATATTTCTGTACTTGTACGGCCGAGCCAAGCTACAAAATTTGTATGATTTTTAGGATGTTTATCAACTAAACAGGCTTTGTTCTTTTCTAGGTATTTACCAGTAAATGATATTGAACAAATGAAATGCGATTTACATTAACTATGGATCAATCTCAATTAACTAAATTCAATTTTTCTTTCATTTGGTCTGACACCATATTCATAAATATGATCTAAGGAGAGGCTCTATTTCTATGGAAACACCCTTGATAATTGATATCAATCTTTTTCTCTGACACGTAAAAACGCTCTTACATTCAAGTTGCCTAGCAGGATTATGTCGATAGCTGCTTTTTTACAGTAAAGATTATCCTAAGTAACATACTGGAGACAGCCCCAAAACAGAGAAAACTAGTGTGGTCAGTCTTTACAAAACTTGACGCAGCACTATGCTGTCTAGCTTCCAGCTTTGCTGTTGCTCTTCTTGACTTTCTTTTGCTTCTGCTTCAATTGAGTGAGGCCTGCAGATGTTATCTTCACATTGCCAATAATTGCAGCAACCAGCTCAGGATCAGTGCATGCTTTCATCAACTCTTTCTCTCTAACTGTTGCTTCCGTCATGTGACTAAACAAATTCATGGCAGTTTTTGCAGCTACAAAAGATTAGAAAGATAAGAGGTCAATGATCAATCTATGCGATAAAAGAAAGCTCTTGAAACTTAAATTCCATAATCCCACGAGTGTTACTATTTGTACCACATTGTTGACCACCTCTCTAATACAGGTGGGTCCAACATATCTTAGTGGGGCCCACCTCTATTAGAGAGGAGGTCAGCAAAGTTGTCAATGAATGTGATACAAATAGTATTATTGTATTAGTCCACTCTCTACGAACGCAAAAACTAGTTTATTACTTCCATTGCCAGAGTAAAGGGAAAAAGAAATTTCCTAGCAACGCAGGCACATCTGCCTACTGTCATGGAAAGCATAAATACAAAAAACCAAGTACCAAGTGGGATAGTCATTTACCTTTCCCTCTCTTCAGAGAGCCAGGAGTTATCTTCACACGATATTTGTAAGATTGGACTGAGCTATAAGGACCACAGACAGGAACCGCATATAACAGAATATCACTGAGCAGTGGATTGCCAGTCAAGTAATCCACATCATTTAATTTCTCTTTTTCTTCTTCGCCTATCTCATGAATATCATCCTCCTCAATTGTCACCTTGTCTAGTTCAGAAGCAGATTTATCCAAACCCAGAGGATCATCTTCAACTCCAACATTTGCATGACTATGTAATGAATCATCTTGATGTTCTTGACAATCCCGGGACAGATGACCTGGCTTTTTACATTTATAACATATTTTTGGAGCATCCTCAGGACCTGCTAGATTTAAGAGAATTGATGTTATTACAAAAAACTAATAGACTTCCATTAAACATGGTACTAATAAAAAATAACCAGTAAACCGTTGAAGATTGAAGATGACATACCAAGTTTCTTATCTTCAGCTGGAGCTGAATTTTCATTTTGTGGCTCTCCATTCTTCTGTACTCTTCCAGCAGACTGAAAATTCAAAAACATTGTCATTTAGATCGATGATCAGGTCTTTTGAACAAAAATATGAGGTAACTTCGGAGAATTGAGGGTATAATTCCAAAGGATGTATTTGATTTTCCCACATTCAATATGGAAATTATACTTTTATAGTTGTTCATTCATATGGACATATCAGAATAAGAATTCTAAACAACTTATGCGCCTACAAAGTTACAAATGCATGAGTGGTGAGAGAAAATATGCCAACAGAAAAGGCAGGAAACTCTCATAGATAATCAACTTTAAAGGCATGAAGACTCAAATTGGGAGCTGATAACAGACAAATTTATAGGCTAGAAAGAATCAAATGGTTATGACGATCAATATAAGGATGGTGCAAGTTACTGTACTCACAGCTAGTAAAGCCATACGGATCCTTCTTTCTTCCTCGTCCTGATCAGCGTACTTCTCTTTCATCTTCTTGAGTTTACCCTTCTGTCCACGACCAACTTTTCCACCACCTGGCTTCTTATCATGAACTTCCTTTTCAGGCGGACTTGCAGAAACATCATGTTTCAATTTTTCGTTTCGCTGCTTAGCATGTTCTTCAGAAACACTACTGGTCTGGCCTTTCTTGAGCTTTCTTCTTTCAGCTTTTGAGATATGAGGTTTCTCTCTTACTGCAGCCTTATTCTCTTCAACATTATGTTCCACTACCAAATCAACTGGAGAGGGTTCAACACTATAAGTCTTAACGGACATAGCTGCCGATCCAAGCCCAAGAGCTCTATCAATGAGATCCTCAAGTTGTGGGGTGACAGATGCAACACCGTTTACAGCGACATTAACTACATTTTTCTGATCAGAATCATTTAAGGTCCTGTCTTTCTTGGGAATTTCATGTGAGTCTTGCGCTTTATCAATGGTTGTAGTTAATCCATGCTGAGAGGACATAGCCTCAGATAGGTCTTTCTGAACTGGTTGTTGGATTGGTATAGCTGAATCAGGAGTGATTTTTGATTCTTCTGCAAGTTTTTCCTCTGCAACTTCCTTCTCCGACTCAGAATCAGATACCTCTTTTAGAGGCCCACTTTCATCAACATCATTCGTCCCTTCCTCCTCACCTCTTACCCTCCTCTCATTCAGATGTGAACCCAAGGAGCTCTCATCCAACCGGAACAACAACCCAAAGCCCATAATTAGAGGGTGTGGGGGAAGAAAGTTCTTCTTCCCACGAATCATGAAACTCCCAACTGTCAGATACTCCCCTGTAGGAGCAGTTTTACTGACCTGGTGAGGATGAACCCACCAAGCACTAGTGACAATCTTTGAATCCCATGCCTGGCTGTGGCAAACCTATACGAAGCATCAGTAAAACAGTTCAATATTACACATCCAGATGATATGAAACACTCACAATAACACAGTAAACTAATATGAAAACAAAAGCATTACAGGAAGGTCAGACTTACTGTGAAGCATCCAGCTTGGTTTAAAGTAAGTGGAGGCACTGGTTGTTCAGGCCTGTGGTTCTTTATCACCGTACTAGAAGCCCCATGCAACTCTGCATGGACATACCTGTTACATAACAAAATCAACATCTGAAAGAAGATGCTAAGTGTGGCTATAATAAACAAGATGAGCAGAGAAGTGTGTAAACTAAAATTTCATGCAACCAGATTCTTGAAAACGTGACATTGACCAACTAAGAATTCCCATCTCGCATCAACATGACAAGAAATTAATCATCTGCATTTATGAACAGGATTTCGTTTCTCTTCACTTGGAGTAGCATGAACAAGAGAAATCATAAAAAGGAAAAATGGAGAGAACATGAAAAGAAGAAAGACCAAAGTCACTGGAAGAAGAAACAATAATTCAGACCAAAAAAATAAAAACAGGAAACAAGAATTATCAATATTGCAACACACAGGAACTTCTTGAGAAGAGTCAGCCATAGAGAAGATTATGAGACTAAGCACGGAGATTGTTCCAGTGGCCCAACCGAAGGACATAAAAACTTGTAAAATAAACATAACTAAAAGATGCATATAAGCTACAGGAACAAATTTTTTTACCCCATGGTCATAGATCAGAACAGTCGTAAACCACTAGGTGCACAATTTGAACCTATAATTATAGTGCTTCAGTGGTAGTTTATGTAGATGAGAATTTTTTATAAATAAATAAAAAACATTATTTCAATGTCTAAATTGACTTACAGATCTCCTTTTGACATATAACGCTTGACTATCATCTCATTTTGTTGAGCATCACGTCCACTGATAACCAAATAGTTCTCACTGCTGATAAACCAGTTAAATTTTTCAAACCAGTGAACCTTGCGCATATGTGAAATGGTAGCAACAGCTTTTTCCTGCATATTATTTGAAACAAATGTAATTAAGAACTGGAAAACAATTTATCTTCTAAGAATATATTAGGCAATGGTGACAAATATTTACAGCTAATTGCCGTTCCTCTAGGAATACATATTCTTCATATTCTGGTTGTTTTGATGTTGACATATGGCACTCATCACACACACACACACACGCACAGTATTTATGCTCTGATGCTGTATTAGACTGTCCTACCATTTATGACACTGCTGTCTTGAAAACTCATATTACCTAAATAGACAAAAATATGGGCTTGCTAAACCAAGAAGATGAAGCTACCTGTGACAGCTGGAGACGAGTCTTTCTCTCAGCAGCTTTAAATGCTTTTTCATGTGCTGTTACAGTCTTCTCCTGTTTGTTCTCCTGTTTTTTCTTTAGTTCATACCACCGCCGAGCATTGGCATGTGCTGAAAGTGCTAAATCAACTTCCACCTATAGGAGAGAAGAAAGGTAATGGATAAGATACTCATTTCTAGAGAAGATAAAGAAAAAATTGAAGCTTCAGACACACCTTGTCTGCAGGGAGAGTCTTCTCATCATCATCCATTTCATCAAGATTGTTGCTCAGCAGTAATGTCATGCAATTCCTCTCAAGCTGAAGCTTGTCAATGATGGCAGCAACAGGGTTTCCAGATTTCTTCTCCTCCTTCACCGTTCTAGCAATATCCTCCCAACTCGTGCCCTTTGCTAGAGCTACACGAACAGCTATTATAGCAGCATCCACATCATCTAGATTATATTCTATCAATTCCGCCATATTAACGCAATGATCAACTTCTTTCCTTAGCATATGAACACGAGTTTCCTATATCATAGGATTGAAATAACTGAGATGAAAGATGCCACACATACATAGTACACAGAATGTAAACCAAAAATGTGTTAACATTTGATATTCTCAAACACCCTACCCCACCATCCAGCCCTCCCCTCTCTCTCACCACAAAGAGGGATGGGGCTATGTCGAATTTCAGTTAAACTCAAGTCATAACACATACAAACACACACACACACACACACACACACACACACACACACACACACACACACACACACACACACAAATCTGCCTTTGATTTTCAAATAGCACAGCAGAAGAAACAGTGCAAAACCTGATCCACGCGTATTTTGTTGAGCTTCTGGGTGGCAGAGCTCTCTTTCGCCTTTTGCTGTTGTTCTGACCTTTGGCTCTCAATTTTGCTATAAAATTCATCCAAAGAAGCATCAAACGTTTCAAACTCCACATACTCCCTTGATTTGAATTGGTTCAATAATATGGGGCAGAATTCATCATATATCTACAAAAATAAGTCCAGAAATCATTTAAGATACCACACAATGGAAACCTGACCAAGCAGATCTCCTTCAACCAAGGGAAAAAGGGGAAATTACACTCTACTCTAAAGCATGTAAAGGTAAAATTATCACAGAGAAATCGGTAACCTGGCCAGAACTTCCTGGTTCACATGGGAGATTACTCTTCCCTGAATTTTTGTTCTGCATCAAAATGTACCCTTCAGGAACTTTATCACCTGATATAACATCATGCAGCCAGTCCTCAAACTTTGCAACAGCTTCAACCAAAAGCTGAATTGTATCATCATCTAACTTGTTCTCATTACAAAGTTTTGTATTTGGAATGAGGCCAGCATCTAATATAATATGCTCAGAAAGAGCAGGTCCATAGCCTAATGCCTCCCCAAGAACATTCTTCAAGGTGACCTGTTTGGCTTTAGCATCACCAGTATTTTTACTTGACTCGGCAGGCTTCCCACCTTTACGACTACCTTTTTTCTCTTTCGGTGCATCAGACACATTATTTGCACCTTCTTGATCCTTAACAGATTCATTGTTATCAGGTTCCTTAGAAAACGTAAGGGCTTCCTGCAACTTTGCAGCAGTAGTTCGCTCAAAAACTCGACAAATTTCAATTGGATAACGATGGCGTGACATGATCGCAACCCCTTTATCATCATCCCTATTTAAACGAAAATTGACCACCTAATTAATATTTCGACTTAAGAAAAAGAATCAGAAGTTTTTGTGTTTCTCTTACTGAACACAAGTGAGCACAATCAGAAGATAGCAAACATGTTTCTAATCAATATTCAAGTTTTTGAGTGTCTCTTATGATTTATTACTAAAATGGCATAGGAAATGGATGTTAAACACTAACCTATGCGAGCGAAGAAGAGTCATGACCATAAAATCAGAATCTGCAAGAATAACATTTCCTTGGGCATATAGCTCCAATATGACGTAGTAGGCGTTAGCACCCAGCCCAAATTGAAAGAGAACAATCTGAGAAGGAGGCCACACAAAAATCAGAGGAAAAACCCAAAATATGCAGAAAGTTAAATCCAACAATGAAAGAAGAACCCAATTGGAAGGGATGTTATAACTCATACCCTATCATATCCAAGCTGCCGCACATCCTCAAGCCTTCTTGTGCGTATATGCTTCCTCAATTTCAGTGTAAACCCAGAGGGAGTATTGCTTTTGTCCCTGCTCAGAAACCAATATGAATTTCAAAATTCCACATTCTTTTTTTGCATTATCTGTAAATTGTAAAAGAACCCAATGAATCATAAGCATACCGAACATATGCAGTAGTGTGCAATCTGACGCCACTCTCCATCAACAAAAATACCTTCTCGCTCTCGCCGGACTCGGTGACACCGCTACTGTTCATAAGCTTCAACATATAGGTCTGCAAATCCAATTCCAAACCACATTCAAAAAACCAACATATTAAGAATGTAAATTTCATTTCATGACAGGATATGATTGATTTGCTCGAGGGGCTTAAGAGTGAAGAAGAGAAAGGACCTTTGGAGAGAGATCGTAGACATTGGCACAGCGCATGCCGATGAGCCTCCGCAAGCACTTGACCTCGGCGGCCACATCGGCCGTGTTCATGCGCACCTTCACCATCTTCGTCTTCCTCCTCTCTCTTCGTCTTGGGTGGTCGGCCCGGCGGTATTACTAGCTTTCTGTGCAAGGCGAGCTTTGTTTTCTCTTGTTTGCTTTGCTTGCAGCAAATAATCAAACAGGGGGCTTATTTGGCCGTGAGGGATTTATAGACAAATTAAGCGGGGTCGTATTAATGGCACTTGGGCACTTATTCTTTCTAGGCACGCGCGTTAAAATAGTCTCTAATTTCCTAATCCTCATTCTTTCAAGTTGATTAGTGTTATTTCTATCCCCTTAGAGCAACTCCACCCATTTACCCTTAGAAAGCACTTTCATTAGCTTGCCAAGGCAAAGCCCTAGACAGATTATTATTCACATGAATAGTGGCTGCCCTACCCTCCCTTAGCAAAATATGTTTCTATCAGTTTAGGTTTACCATGGCAAATACTATTCATTTTTTTTGTTTTTTTCACAACTTTGTTTACTTAAACAATTAATTTGGATAACATTTTCGGATAACATTTTTGGGTTCCTACGTATGTAAAATCATTTTCTCAAGATTTTTAGCGGAGGTGCAATATTGACTAAGTATGAAAAATGGTTTTTCGAAATAATCATTTTCTCAAGAAAATTTTTGGCGGCTTTTATTCCTTACACATCAAATAAGAAAACTTGATTTTATGGGATTTTAATATGAAGTATATATTGACTTAATGAGCCATCATTTTTAGCCTAAATCGTATTTTGCACTAAAACTGATTTTTCATATTTTGATTTGGTGGGAATTTGATTTTCTAGTATTTTTATTTGAATCCAAATAGGGGGTACTTCCTTATTTACATTGTAAACTTAAGTAAATGGAGTAATATAAAAATAAATAAAAGTAAAAGGACAAAGACATTTACTTAAATGTTGAAGATGGAAATAAGGTATAGAGAGAATAAAAATAAGTAATTTTTTGGTATTTTTTATTACAAAAATATTGGTTGTTGGTGTTAAAAGTGAAGAGTATTTGTTGGTATTTATGGAAAACAATTTCAGTATTTTGTGGGTATTTTTTTTACATTTTTTTTCGATTTTTTTCTTTTTTTATTGGGAACAATGGGGGTAACGTCATCGTGACATCAGCTCAGCCAGAGCAATCATGCAGGCCGAACCCCACCTCGGGCCAGCCCAGTGCTGGCCCCACCTCTTGCCCGGCTCCATTTTGTTGCTGGAAATGCCTACAGACCCAAACCCCAGCCCGAGCCCACCTGCTGAAATGCTCGTAGCCATGGCAAGGGGGAGCTAGGGCAGCTACTATTCACGTGAATAGTGGTTGCCCTTGCAAATCAGAATTTTGTGTTTCTACCCGTTGCCCTTGCTAAAGGCAGTTACTATTCTTTTTTTTGTTTTATTCACAATTTTTTTTACCTCAATAATTAATTTGGATAATATTTTATGATTAGATTTTAGGGTTCCTACATGTCAATACTATTCATATCTCATAATCGGATAAAATTTTCAATTTCAAATTTCAGATAAATTAAAAAAAAAATTGGCTGGTATTTATAGAAAAAAATTCATTAATTTTTGGGTATTTTTAAAAATTTCCCAAATTTTTTCCAGATATTTTATTGCAAAAAAATTGGCTGCCGTTGGATTGGAGGAAAAAATCGATCGGAGAGCCCAGACGACGCCACGTGGCAACAGGAAAAAATCAAATCGGGGTATCAGAGCGATCTTGAGCGATCATGGCAGAATGGCCGACGCCGACCCTCGTTTTGGACCTCGGTGAAGTCGCCTTGGGCGGCAGAGTTGGTGGGTCCCACACCCCCAGCCTGGTCGCTCATGAACACAAATTTTTTTTTCCCTTGCCTCGAGTGGGCTCATGGATTGAAAGGCTCTTAGCCTCTCTGCATACGCCTCAGAGCCTGCGAGGCTCTTTTTGAAAAAAAATTTATTTTATTTTAGAAATAAAAAAAGATAATAAGCAGTTGTGTTTCATAAAAATATTATTCATTATTTGATTTTTCGTTTAACTTAAATTTTTTAAATATAAAAAAGTGTTAATTTACCATATTATCCTCATTTAATTAATAATTTCAATTCTTAATATTTGCATTAACCATGGGCATTTTCTAGTATTTTGAATGTTTCATCATTCTCTACCTTTTACTTTGTATATATAGATTATGTCACACATCATCTATTAAATTTTCTGTCAAAATTGATCATGTGACCAACATCAATGCTTGTTTTTCTTTTTTTTCCTTTTTTTGGAGAAGCAACATCAATGCTTGTTGGGGGAGTGTTAAGATGAGTTTGCCCTTAAGAGTTGGTCAGGGCCTCACTCTTGATCAATCAGGTAATGTACGACATAAGAAAATGAGAATAATGTTTTTCATTTGGATAAGGGGAAATAACTCAGAATTTAGCTGGAAATCGAAAATGTAAAATAAGAAATTGATAATTCTCTTGTTGCAGAATTTATTAAATGACAGGGTCAAAAAAATCATGGAAATTTGGACGTCAAATTCTCGAGTTTAATTTCCACCAAGATAGGTGTCATTTCACAATTTTCTTAGTGCCATTTGCAAAATTCTATAATTTACAAAATTCGACATACATAAATCCAAACACTAAAATCTTCAATTGCCAGCGAAATGATGAAAATCTAAATTCCGTCATTTTAGAATTCTATATCATTTTCAATTTCTTCGTCCAAACGGAGATCAAATTCATAGAACAAGAATGGAAATTATCGGTTTGAAATAGTACTAATCTTGATAATAATTTTTTTTTTTTAAAGACTACTGTATTAGTGAACCGACTTCTCTCTGTTCAATTCTTTTATTTTTGGTACCAAATTTTAGTTTAGTTTTAGGTGATTGGTGAGATGTTGATGAGTTGACCAAAAAGACAATGAAGGTAGTGTTTCGTTTTAAAAGAATTGTAATTCAAGTGGTTAAAAATATTTACCAACGATTAAGCTCCTCCGTTAATATTGCTAGTATTAGAAAAAGAAAAGTTGGGTATGTATTTTTGTTGAGGTTGCATAATGTAAGTTAACGACAAGCAAAACAAAATGTTCTTTGTTTAAATTTTTTTGAAGGGGTTTTGGTTTGGAACCATAATGGCTCTTTGTATTTATAGATTCAAGGAAACCGCATTTTCAGAGACTTACATGCCAATTTGTGAAAAATGCATAGGCCCGATCATGTCTAATTCTACCAAACCTCACTTTTACATGTCCACATCATGTTTTTTTTTAAAACGCAGCAGGAGATGGCAGGTGAAATCTTGATCATGACATATCTCTTCAAATTGAGTTTCATTCCACAACTTGCTCACAACTCATAAAGGTTCCAGTGAACTAAATACTCGTGGAAATGTTACATTCTTTGTCTTGCAAAACATAATTCCATGAAAGGATGCAGCCATAGCTCTTTTTTCCTAGCTGATGATTATGTATGGCTTCTCTAAAAGAGGAGGAATTAAAAGCACTGTATCTTTATAAATAAGCTGCCCCCTTTTCATTTACATAAATATATTAAAGAGTATTGTTTGAACAATGTTACACTTCTCAAAACGATCACCTATTTATGTTGAGAAAAAGGCCGTCACATGGTATTCATATGAGCCCCAATTTCTGTATAACTTAACAAAGCTGTTGAACTTTGGCAGACTCACCCCAACATATTTACAAGTCAAATCAGGAGCTTGCCAGAAATAAATATCTACATGCCATTCAGTTCAAGCTTCACTCTGCTTTTGCAGTCCTTGTTTATTTGTGAAGCTCTGATATGATCGTCAACACTTCCAAGCAGGGACATCAAATTAACAAGGCATGATGTATACTGTCTGCCTAGAGAATGGTTCACTCCACAGAAGATTGGAGCAAATAATTTGGTACAACTTCGAATGCACAGCTTCCTTCCATCAGCTCAAATCAAAGCCAGCATCTGCACTTATAGCATACATCAATTTGGTTTCCAGTTGCTCTTTACTGCATCAAAAGCATGTCATTGAGAAAGGTTAATGTGGGTGGAAGGAAGAAATTTATGCATAAGAATACAACTAGAAAAAAACAAAACAAAAGATTATTCAATTATTACAAACAAACAAAAAACAGAGAGAGGGGAACAGCAAACCTCCTATATGGTGGAAGCTTTAGGAGATTCATACAAGTGGCTGCAGTTGGCAATCGGTCAAGAGCTCCTTCAGATGCATTACCACCAGCCCTGTGGAAAGAGGCAGAAAAGGTAAACGAAGATAAACTGTAGAGAAGAAATTTGGTAAACCAAACAGAGGGCCTCTTGGAGCACCCAGTCACAAATCTGGCATGAACTCTTACCTCTGTATGCAAAATAATGGTTCCAAGTATTTGAATCCAAGCAGAGGTCCTCGGGAGCACCCGGTCACAAACCTGGATAAAAGCTGGTGTGGTTAGTATCTCTCCTGATGTTCATTAACTTCAAAGCCAAACACAGGAAATTGAAATAGCCAACATAATGTGCTCAAGGGATTTTGTGACGTGCTAAAAACTCACTTTAGAAATTTCTTCTGATTTTCCAATGAAAAGCTTTTCAGAACTTCCCAGAACATCCCAATGACATAGTGATCCTGTCCAAACAAATAATGAACAATAAATATGTTGCTGGAACTATAATTATAAGTAAAGAAAAAGAAAAAGAAAAGGTCCTAATGAGAGCTATAATGTACATTTAGGTAAGATGGCGCTATTAAAATGTGATTAATGATAAGTACAATGGGCAAACAAAACAATTTTCCCGCTTATGTTAGTAAAACTAAAAAATTCAAACCCCCAAAGAACCACAATCGTAAAATAATAACACTGATGAAACCACAAAACCATGTTTAAGTTTCCTCAAGGCAACTAAGAGCACACGCCGGTCACTCTTTTTCATGACAAAAACAGTTACAGGAACAGAATTGACCGGGCGGTGGAGTCGTGGAAACACCAAAAGAATTTTGGTTCCAATAAGATATGGACATGAAGGCCAAAATGTACAACCAAAATTGGAAAAGGTGGGGATAATAAAAGCCCATATAAGACCCTGATATTTACTAGTGAAAACATCGACACAAACTTTAACTTTATAAGTCTCACCAAGCCACTAATATAAAGAAGCAAAAACCAATGTAAGGGAACTTACACTATGATAGCCACCCACATAGTTGGTGTGCATCCGTAGATCGTCAACATCCAAGCTGTCAAGTGAACCTGATATCAGAAGCTGTAGAAACAAGGTAGGTCAAAAAAAAAAAGGACACTTAGACAAGCTTTGCAAAAACCAAGGACCGTGTCGCATAAATAACTCAACACAATATAGTCCACATTCAGCCTTGATACCAATTTAAAGACGAGGACAATCAGGAAACATTCATGGAAGAACGAGCCGAACAATTATACTAATGGAAGAAATGAAAATAATACTCGAAAGAAATGTATGGTTGTCTCAGTGACCTAAGGAAATCAGAAAAATGAGTTACTGTAATATGAATTCAACTCGAGAGCAAATAAATCTTAAAGCCTTGACAAAAGTTGAAGAAGCAAGATGATGGAAGTCTAATTATATACAGATGTTCCAACATGAGTTTAAAGGATAACCGTTCAAAGAAATGTTAAATAAAATATATTTTACATATAGGCCATCAGAGGGACTGTAGGCCACCAGAGCTAGCAGCAAGGAACCACAGATGAAAACTCTACCTTTCACAGTGACCATAAAAATTACAATCAAAGACAGCCTACTGCATCAGATGATGGATTCCTGATAAACATTACCTACCAAGATACTCAACTGTATCAAACAATCCATTACTGATACAGCCTTTTCCTTCCTAATATAATTTTCATCAGATTGTAACTATGGAATAGATCAAAAATCCAAACCCAGTTTGCAGGCAACTTTGACACAAAATGGAACAATATTGATCTGACACCAGGTTCCACCTATGAGAAACTCTAGCTTTTACTGAGTATACAACACATGCACATGCAATATATCATTGTCATGACCTCTTGTACTCCATAATGCCTACCACAAGATTTTTTGTTTTTTCTTTAAGAACAATCTTAATGCTCCAATGCGGAGACAGCATAGCAAAGACTGACATACATGACACATGTCTTCACAGTATACTGTAGCTCTCAGTAATAATTTGTTGCATCACTAGAAACTCTTAAATGCAAAATAACCTCACAGACACATATACAAATGGAAGAGAATGACTAAGATTTTTTTTAGTTTATTGATCTTATATCAACAGGCAAGCAAGAAGAGAGTATAATCATGTGATACTACGTAAACAAAGTGTAATAAACACGGCCTAGAGGTAGACTAATATACCTGAAGTTCATGCTCATTAAACATATCAATCCAATCTTTCTGTATAAGCTGCTGAAACCCCCTTAAGAAATGAGAACTTTGTTGGCGTATCTGAAAATGAGAATGGGTTCCAGATGGAAAGTTTAAAGATGGGTTTAATTTTAAGAAAAGCCAATAAAACATATCAATCCAGTTTTGTTTCGCCAAGTCATATTTGCACAACGAAGATATACGGAATAAGAATGGTACAAGATAAAAAATTGCACTACCTGAAAATTCAAACGGTGATTGGCAACAAGATGAATAAAGGTAATGACATTCTCATTAGTAACACGTAGGTTCTTTCCCCCGGGAAGCAGCTCTTCTTCTGTTTGCTCTCCATATTCATTGTTTACGATGACAAAGTACAGTTCTAATTCCGATATATCACCTTTATAATGCTGCAGATCATTAAAAAAAAAAATGGGGGGGTGGGGTGGGGGTGAAGGAAGAGTGAGCACTCCATATTTAATAAATCATCGCAAGATGATGATATAAAATGAAAAAAAAAAAAACACTTTAAAATCAACAGAAAAACTATCAATTTAAATGCAGATGATGGTGTAAATAGAAGCACAAGTGTTCAGTACAAGCTAAAATATGCCACGAGGCACACAAAGGAAGAAAGAACTACGTTACCTTCAAGAAAATAAGGTGGCGGTACAATTCTTGGTCCAATGAAGGCAAATCATTTAAATAGTTGTACCTAATCAACAAACAGAAAGAAAATTCCAGTATTAAGAAGATTGTAGTAAAAGATACTAGATAGAATCATGAAGTAGTCTGGTACGTCGATTAAATATTGCACACTTACTTTTGTTTTAGTTTGCTCAGAAAGAACGTTGCAAACGGTATATCAACAAGAATTCCCTCAAACATGGCCTGTAAGGAGAAAAACATGTGATACCATGATGAAGCACCATATCGACTAAAACAGTACAGAAATTTGATACCTTTGCTAGAAGTATTCCCAGAAAGTGGAAGAATTGGAGATGTTGTTCATGAATCATTCCCGAACCAGGATTCGGGTAGAGTAAATGATCGGATGTTTCCTGGATATACCAAGCCAAGCAGAAGGCAACAAATAAGCAACATGAGCAGAAATACCTAAGTCACAAAGTTATAATTTGTCTAGGTGTGAATATCAAATTTCCGACAGCACAATGCAAAAGATCTGCCAGTCTGACCATATTGAGTCAGATTTTGCCAGAATCTCAGCATACATCTCATGGAAGAACTGGACTTTCTACTGTAATTTTCTTATCAGAGAGCTGATTCAAAAGAGGAGGGGGATTCAAACTGTCTTGGATGTGTGGGGGTAAATGTTCTCTACCACTGAAGCTACAGGCCCCTAATTCAAACACCTTTTATTGTTTCATGTATGTAACTTTGAGATGTTAAAATGTAATGTAGCATCTTCTTTTGCAGAATCCAAAGTAGTGGCTCGTAAAAAGTGCCTAAATTTGAAAGTGAATATGGTACAGGCTTCAGAAACATAAATGACAAAAAAATCTGTAACCTTAAATAGTCCATATTGCACATCAAAGGCTGCTCGAGTAATGTTCTCCATGAAGTCTTTGAAAATCCCACCACCATCAATTCCAGCCTCCTCAACCCCAAATTCATTTACAAACGTTACACGAATCTGCAAGTAAACAGGTAAAGGTGATAAGGTGATTATCCTGGCAACGGATACGAAGGGGAGGAGATATTACAGTTCCTTTCAAGTGCTAGCATCAAGTAAGCAGAAAATCATTTTTCTTAGTTGCATGAAAGAGGCCTCAGAGCCTGTTTGGGAGTTTGTCTGAAGAGTTTGTCTAAAGAGTTTGTCTAAAATGCTTCTGTAGATACTTCTCCAAATAAAAAGTGCTTTTGTGAACCCAAAAGCACTTATCTTTCCAGTTAAGCAGTAAAAGATAACTTTTTTGGTTATTTGGAAGTGTTTTCGGTACTGCTAAAAGCACTCCCAAGGCAACCTTCATCTATGAAATCTACAAAAACAAAAATACACGAATTACCGGTCCTCGAAGATCATCTTCAGACAATGCACTCATTTGATTATAAGCATCTTCCAAGATCCGATCCCGCCGGATTCTGAATCGGTTTCTGGCAATTACAGAGTTAGCCCCATGTCTTTGTCTAGCTGCTGCCAATTGTGACTGACAAATTGGTTTAAGAATAAACTAATTAAAAAATCTAAATTATAAGACTTAAGGTACATAAAGATTTCAATCTCTCTTTAAAAATGCCCCAAGAAAGGATTTTACATCTGAAATAAGAAACAATACTCCGAAAAATACACTGTTGACGGCCCAGTCAAACTCCAGTCCCCAATCCCCATTACTCGGTTGGAACATTCCAGGCTTCCAGCTAAAAGTTTAAAGCAAAGTTATAACCAATTAAATACTTACAGTGAATATTTTAACTCTGCTTGTGAATGGTACGAGGAAGGGAGCTTGCTTCAAAATGTCATTTGCTCGTGTATTTTCTATTGCGGCCTTCAGAATGACAATAAAGACATTAGAACACAGTGAAAGTAAGATCTTGGTCCTAGGAATGGGATCCATTACCTGTGAAATAAAGAACTCGTTGACACCATCAGCATGAAAGTCACCGGGGGATGTGAACTCTCGTCTATTGTTCCAATCTTGCAACTACATATGCAACAAATTACCCAAAAGATAAAAACAAATGGATTGTAAAATTTCCTGTTGATTTGTGGACATATACAAAGAGAACCAAAAATCACAAAACCTGTGGTGGAAGGACAACCGCAAAATACTGCTACAAGGAAAGTAAGCTTTTTTAAAGAACACATACTCAACATCTAAAGCTCGTTCCTACCTGGGATAGGAGTTCAGAGGCTACAATGCTAACCCTGTGTTGAATGAACTCCAAAGGGTGCTTCTTGTTAGAAACAGTGTTGGTGAAAGATTTCAGAGGATTAGTGGGAGCCG
The DNA here is from genome assembly GCF_029339155.1 of Prunus mume. Taxonomy (NCBI): domain Eukaryota; kingdom Viridiplantae; phylum Streptophyta; class Magnoliopsida; order Rosales; family Rosaceae; genus Prunus; species Prunus mume. Next base: position 34,390,587 of record NC_142699.1, read on the forward strand.
TAGGATTCACCCAAAGAAGCTGCCATAAGGCCTGCAGAGAATAGAAAATCCACATAATACGATAATTCAATAAAATTACCAAGTAAAAATCACAAATCAACGTAAGTGTAATAGAATTAGCAATCAGTACAGTACTGTATATCCTGTTTGTCATACATAGAGAACAACTAATTACATTCCTACAGACTCCTATCAGTTCAAGAATGATCACCATTCTTTTAATAAGTTGACAACAGATATTCAACAAGAATCACCTGTCTGAGTATGATAATTAGGACTCTGATATCCTTCAATGATAATGGCTTCTCCTGCTCATAGAACTCCTCATTATCAACTATTGTAAGCATGTACCTGATCCATAAAAAAAGGAGTCAAACGATCACAGTTAATCCTATCTCAAGCAGCCACGTATTACTCTAGCATCAAAACAGCATACATGAAACAGGAGAAGAGAATGACTAGATACTTCAAACCAATAAAAAATATCTACAAAATTCAAGCAAAATTAAACAGGGACTATTACTTGTATACAGGGCAGAATACTGCCAAAGGTAATAGCCAACCAGGTGCATCTCCTGGCAGCAGATATGCCAACTGCTCAGACAATGACAGCCATTTTTGGTTCTCATGGCACCGTTTCATAAAATTCCAAAGCACCGAAACAAGTTCAGTTCTAAAAGCTAGTACAGTCATGATTCTCTCTGGAGGTAAGGTCTTGAAAGTAACATGTAGAAAAGCACAAGCCGCACCAACAGCTGACACCTCTTTATCATCCGGTCCGTGGTGTGAGCCACTGGCAAGTGAAATCCCTCCAAACAAAACATTTGTCTGCTCAAAGAATTAAACAAAATCTTGCTTAGAATTAAGAGGTAAAGACATATTTGCTTAATATAAATGTACTTCAATAGAAAATAGAAATACATAATCCAAGATGGCTTACTAATTGCAGAAGAAAGCGCGGATCTATGGCATCACATATCTGTCGTTCCAAATCATTATTCAAAACTACCTCCATTACATCATCTCCCACAATCATATCATCCTCGCCCGTCATGAACTCTGAAAGTCAACACATGCATGTTCTTATGTAATGCAGAATTTGATGTATGTTGCACAAATCAAACAAGTGAACAGAATATACAGAGAGTGTCCATTATTTAAACAAGGGGACTGTATATATATATATATATAGAGAGAGAGAGAGAGAGAGAGAGAGAGAGAGAGAGAGAGAGAGACATGGGAAAAAAAAAACCCACTAAAAGAAGAGTAAGAGAGGAATAAAGTACAACATGTGGAAGGCATATACCTTCTCTGCTTTCTCTATTTGATGATTTAATTGAAGGAAGGGCCTCCAACAAGAATGTTGCAACACCAGCAAGGTCTACAGCCTGATATTATAAAGAATACAACAAAATCAAGAATCAAAGCCATCAAAGAGGTTGCATTACCAATAAATACACATGCATAAAGTACACGTGTGAGAGTGCATAGGAAAATGAGAAAAAAAATAAATGAACATTGCCAAAAACCTATCCCTCCTTATAAGTTAGTCTTCCAAATTTTTCTTCCTTAATAAATCACAAAGTGCAACTGTCAGTAATATTGCTTGAACCTAAGGATCTCCCTGATTACTGACTCCAAAATTAAAGAATGCACTCCTATAATGGACCTAAATCATATTTTAGCAAAATAACATGTTGCCCACTTCTACTTATGATAGCAGGCCAGTAATTACCATTTCAAATGAGCAGCCAGGCTGAGATAAGGCAACTCCAGAAGATTCTAATATATTTCCAAGAAGGCAGGCATAACCAGGTAGCTCAATTGATGTATCATTGGGGAGTACATGAGCATGATTTTGCACACAGAGTGCCATCTGACGAATGTAATGCTGACTCATCCCCTGTGTTGCAAAAACCTAAACAAAAAAAAGATTACAACAATTGCAGAATAGGAAATATTAAAACAAGAAAAAAGCGCTTCAAAAGACAACTAGATCAACAACAAAAGAAGGTAGGGAGGGATTCTGCAGCACAATGAAATCATACTGAAAGACACCTACAACTCATTAGATGAGAGAACTTCAAAAGAAAATAAGTATCATTGTGGTTTTGAGCACTTATGTCAGCATGTGATGACCATTCGTACCAAGCCCTTTAAATTTACCTCTCCTAAGTATGGGAATAGCTTCCATAGAAAAGGAATCGTAAGAATTTGAGATGAAAAGCTCCAGTGCGGATCGATGTTTGGGCAGGTACACGGCTTCTGACCAATGTGAGGAATTACAGCAGCAAGACTGCGTTCCAACGAAGATACTCTGCCAATGGAAGTACGGATCTTTATACTTTCCTGCACCACAATACTCATAGTTGTAGAAAATATTCCCATTTGTGAATGCCAGAAGAGTAAATGACAAATCTCCAGAAACAAGAAAACTAGAATATGTTGGAATAATACATAAACTAGAAAAGATTAAAAATAAATAAACAAATGAATGTGTACAGTTAACTTTCCTACTTTAGTTAATAGGAAAGTGGATGGGTGGTAGAAAGCTTCTTGAGGGCTAAGACAAGGTGATCCTTTATCATCTTTCTTATTCACTTTTATACTAATGATCGAGATGTGACCAAACATTTCTTAATCTCCTTAATGCTTTTGTAAAGAGATAGGGGGGTTGGAGGGGTGGCTTTTGGGTAAAAGCCTTTCCTGTTAAAACAAAAGCTATGAAGTATGAACAAATAGCTGGAATCAGATACATACCTTTCCTGTTAAAATAATATCTCTATACAGGGTAAAAGCCTTTCTTTGCAAAAGATAGCTAATTGTCTTACAAGCCCATGGAAGCTTGGGATCTATCAATAAAACTACTGCTTCTAACAGTAAAGTTGTTGACACAGTTTCCACCTCGGGGGCTGCAAAAAGTTGATCCTTCAATTGATTTCTGTCCAATAAAACACTTAAAGTAAGCAACTCAAAAACCATATTAATGTAAATGGCATTGAGACCAACAAAACCAAATAACTAAGTTCATATTCTACTTATACTGCAAATGACTCCTTTACAAGTCAGCAAATCCTCTGCTATAACATTATACAGGTAAAAGGTATACCATACAATTAGAAAGTGAAAATATATCGTTTATCCCATGCCTCCATGTTATATTAGATATGAAAGAGGCTTCATCGTGGTATAAGTAGAATGTACCCAGGAATGAGAATCGATATAATGACTCGATTAGTGATTTTATAAAAGAATCAATGAATAAATGAGATGCTTATGAAATAAATGAGCTAAGCATAACAATCCAACACATGAGATTAGCAAATAACGCCAAATTGATAGTCTAAATCAAAAGAATCAAATGACCAAAAAATTTAAACTGAGTGGACACAACCAACCTGTTTTGATGAACAGCCTTAACACACAGATATGCAAGTTGCTCTACTCTGTAATTTACCAAAGCATGGGTGGACGAATAATCCATGCCTGCAAAGAGGCTAACAATATCCCCTGTTTCATGATCAGATAATTGTTAATAACACCAACAGGTCCTAAGCAGTGTGAAACAAGCAGAACCTCGAGAGGTTCTAACTGGTCTTTGTTAAACTCTTAAAACCAAAATTACTATGTAATTGTACCGAAGGTTTAAAAAGGTGCTTTCTTTAGCTATTTCTTGGCAAACTTTGAAACAATTCAACAGGATAAGAACTAAATGAATGGCATACTTGTAGCTAGCTCCATAATTATCAAATACATCATGGATCAGGGTTTAATGTGAAGACAGCCTAGTCACGTCCCTTTCAATCACAATCAACTGCACGGAGTCATGGTCAGTTCAAGATCCTTAATGGAAGAATTGGCATGTTACCCTTGAGAATTGTTCGGGGTAATTGGTGATTTCCAATCTAGAGAATACTGGTTGAAGGTTTCAAGTATGCATCTATCATAACAACCTACCATAAATTAGTTATATCTTTATAAACTTCTTACTATCTTAAAATTTAGAGAACCATTAAATGAACATGTCTAAATTAACTTAAAGAAGATTAATCGGCAGGGCTAGTACATACCCTGCTAATATATTCATTACTTGGAATTTTGGGGGAGAGGGACAGGTTTCAGGTTTAAGACTTAAAAATACATGAACAAGTAGAAATACTGTAATAACCATCCCTGCACTAAAATGAAAGTTCCAGAGAAGAGTCACCCACACCAATTTATTACATGAGGTTTTCTTTTTCAAGAAACAGGATTTATCATGTGAGATATATTAATCAAAAGATTACTTGAAAATACAGCTTTGAAAAGGAATATGATTAAAATTACCTGTATCTCTGACAAACTGCTGAAGCAGCCGGCACATCTCCACAAGGATGGAAAAATCACCAACACTTCGAGCATCAAAGAAAAAAAGTAACTGGCGGAGAAACTCTGAATCAGGACCAAAACTAAACCTGAATGCACAGAGACAATTCAAACAAGGTAAAGATGCTTAAAGCAGAGCATTAACTTAATTGCCAACTACCACGACTGAAGAGGAAGTTAAAAGATAATAAGGATCCAAATCTTACCTGTCCACATTCTGGCAATGTTTCCCATATGTTCCAACGAACTGCTCTCGTACCTTAGAATGTTCAGCCGCTGCTACCTTTCTCCCTCTGAAGCATTTCTGTAGTTAGTAATTAGTCAGCACTTTACAAAACATAGATTGATAGTAATTACATTGCCAATCTAGACAACAGCTTTAGTCAGACAGTTGAATTGGCTATCTCAAATAAAAGGAAATTAAAAAGCACTCATTAGCACCTATCAACATAAGTGGCATGGTAGAGACATCATTTATATGGATATGCGGTAAAACTGATAACTCCATGCAATGTAGATCTAAATTGTGTAATCATCTGCTAATTCACCTTTTCATGTGCATCAACAGATTTTATAGCAATACGTAATAATTTCACTAATAAAGCACCAAAAGGAGAGATCATATGTATTACCTTCATGCCATTAAATTTATGCCTTCAAATGTACTTAGCTTTATTGACCAGTCAAAATATAATTTGGAAAAACATTATTTTAAATACCGTCCTTGAAGGATTTCCCGTTTTGTCAGAAGGGGAGGACCCAAAATTTAGCACTCATTTATTGGAAAAAAGAAGAAAGTGACAAAAAGGTAGAAAAGCAACGGATGGACGGTAATCTTTCTCCTCTACCTACATTAAAATGGGAGGAAGGAAAAGGAAACCACCTTTAAATACTTGATACTATTTCCAGCTGTATGATTTGCTTATGTGCGTTTTTTCTTTCATAGTTTATATTTTTGGAACTCTAGTTTAAGATAATTCTTATGAACATTCTAGTTCTCAAAAGATTAGACATATCATTTAGGATAATGTGTTTGGAAAATGTGCTACAAACCAGAAAATTAATATGAGTTTCTCACATCTAGGTCACGTATAATTCTTCTTTTCAGTAATAAACAATTGAGGAAGAGGGATTTGAACTTGGTATCTTCTCTTTACACGATAAGTGTAACTAAAAACTGAATTATGCCTCAGACACATGTAAATCGTGTATACATTTCTCATATTATTTTGTAGGATTCTAGTAAGGGTTTACTTCTAGAAATTCCACACATGTTCAACATTTAAACATAAGGTTGTAAGGATGAAAAAATTTGAGGGTCTGCATAGAGGTCAACTCATGTTAGCTGCATTTCCCCATTAATTCGTGAAGATCAACATAACGGACATTCACAAATAGCTGAATCCAGCTACATATTAATCTGAAAAGTACGTCCCGCTCAATCAGGCATAGTACTTTAGCAGTTAAATGCATTCAGGATCAGCTAAAAACAAAGGCTAGATTAACAAACATATCAACGGCCACCTATTCTCTTGATCTTCACAAAATCTACTCATATGGCACCGAGACAATTAGAAGACATGTTCATATCCATAAACTACAGACATTTTTTTTAATAAAAAAAAATCTATCATTCAATGCACAAACCATCACCAATAAGGATACTAAGAAACTCAATTTACTGTATTTTTCAATCGCACCTACACGTATAATGTGGCAACATAGCGACAACACATTAGGTTAAAACTACTATAAATTGATGAGATTTTCACCAATTCCAGAGTCTTAACTTTTTTTGCACTTAGAAGCTAAATTAAATCGCACAGACAGTGAATGCAGAAGTCCAAACCTGAATTTTAAGTGCAGCCGAGTTTTGCTGCCGTAGCCATAAGCGGCGGTTGCGCTCCAGCCTTGTTTGCTCCAGAAGCTTCTGCCTGTCCCTTTCCTTGGTACTCCGTCCCCCCAAATCAACTCGCTTCCGAGTCGATGAATCGCCCGAGAAGAACATCCTTCCCAATTGACCCCGTCAATTTCAATTTAAGCCCAAGCGACGAGAATTGGGGTGTTTAAGGCTAGGTTTAATGCTTGAGAGACTCGTTTCAGACTCTGCGAGTGTTTGATCGAATGGAAAAGTGGGCAGACAAACTAGAAAGAGAAAGAATTCGAGGATGTATCGTGAAAAAGGTGGAGGCTTTGTTGTTTGGTTAGCGAGAAAAATAGGAGCGGAAAAGAAAGCTAAAGAAGAAGCAGTGTGTGCGCATTGGCTTGGCTCGCTATTTCCCTTTCCTTTTCTTGGTTGGACTGGAGAATAGACGCCGACTCGGCAAATACAATAAATTAAATTTTATATGTGCCGTCGATAAATTAAAGGGAGTTTTACTAAAACACCTGGGATTGAAATTATAAAAAAATTCAAGCACTATTTAAACATATAAACACACTCAAAACTCATCATTACACACACTCAAAACTCATTTATAAACACACCCAAAAAGTTGACTTTGGGGTTGATTTTGGGTGTGTTTCTATGTTTAAATAGTGCTTGGATATTTTTATAAATACATGTCTAGGATTGGGTTTATTTATAAATTTGTATAAATTAAATTATATATGTCTTTAATAAATTATAAATAAAACAAAAGAAACAGGTGAGAAATATTACAATTTATTTCACACACTACCACTAGTCCGCAAATCAATGTCATTTTCCATTAGGTTATACTCGTTGCTTCTTCTCATTAGACAATAAGGTTTTAGTTACTTGTAGGCTACCCTCAAAATATTATATATACTTGATTCTATATAGTTGGTCAATGCCCTGTCTTGAAACTTGTTTTTGATGCTTTGTTTTTTAGGTCTGCGTTCTTAGATTGAAAATTTCTTATCACAAATATTTATGGGTTATTTACTGTAGACGTCTCTGAACTTGACCTCCATTTGCAATTGGATCCGTGAACTTTTTTTTCGGCAATTTTATCCGTTAACTGGATAAATAGTTCCAATTGGGTCCTACCGTCCAACTCTGTCAATTTATTTGTCAAAGTGAGAGGGTAAAAGCATCCTTTCGGGTTCTTCATCCATCATTGACCACAACTCCACCTTTTTCATCCATCATCAACCCTAAAAACCCCACCTCCATCTTCACAAGTTTACAATACAAATCCATATCAAACAATTTGTGATTGGTTGAAACCGCATAAAAGAATTTAACCACAAAAAAAGAAAAAACCATGCTATGAATTCAAAGGTCTGTAAAATTTGTAGAACCCATTTGTGCACTGACAATTCCTACAAGCCTCACTGCTCTAAAACCCAACCTGACAACACAAATGCACCGCCTAAGCCACCACCGTCGTCTGCATTGTCCCAAGGCGAAAGAGGGGGAATGGGTTGCTGAGAGAGAATGAGAGACAGAGCGAAAGAGAAAGGGATTGGGATTGACGCTTCTTCCTCTACGATTTTCATCCAAAACCTAATTCTGTGATTGCATTTGGTACAATTCAGAAACGATAAATGATTTTTATCATCTGCAATTTCTTGGAAGCTTTGTTTTTTCGGAAATGTAATTTGATTGTTTGTGCACATAGCAAAGGATAGCAAATTGATGAAAGGTTTTCACAGCAACTCGAAAATGGCAAAATTGCTCAAAGGAAACTTAGAGAATGTGGATCTCAACTCGCCAATGTTTAGGTACTTATGCGCTCAATCTCAAAGTCAGTCGTCGATGCACGCCTTGAAGTAGCGTCGTTGCCACCTCTCACTTTTCTTGCCTTTGCAGAATCTGATGGAGAGGTCACAGCCTTCGATAGTTTATAGAACGCCGGTGAGAGGGGTGCAGAGGGAGGAGGTTCGGTCATGGATGGTGTTTGAGTCGCCGGAGGAGGAAGGAGCTCAAGGTGCTTCGATATGTCGTCATCTTCTTCTTCTTCTTCGGATTCTTCGGTGAAGATTCTATACAAGAACGACCTTTGCAGGTCATGGGAGGATTCTGGAAGCTGCCACTACACCTCCAAAGGCCATGGAAAGACAGAGCGAAAGAGAGAGAGATGGATTTGGATTTGGATTTTTTATTTTTAAGTTTATTTATTTATTTATTTATTTAATTTAATTTTTTCTTCACTTTTTTCATTTTTTTTCTTTAATTTTTAAATCTTTAAATTATTTTAATTTAGATAGACAGTTTTAGCCCTCAAATTAACGGCCAAATTGATGGAAGGACTCAATTGGAACTATTTATCGAGTTAACGGATGTAATTGCCCAAAAAAAAAGTTCACTGACCCAATTGCAAATGGGGGCCAAGTTTATGGACGTCTACAGTAAATAACCCAATATTTATCTATATATTTACAGAGGTTTATAAACTTGTAATAGGGAGGAAGTTAGGATTTTCAAATTGTAAGAATATCTCCAATAGTAGTAGCAAATTAAAGTTTGTTAATCTATGTGGCAATTTGAAAAAGTTTGTTTGCTACTAAGACTCCAATAGCCTCTTCAAGTGCTTTGGAATTCTAAAATAGATGAGTCACATCAAAAAAACTCTCAGCCTCTTCAACCTCAATTATCAAAGTTGCAACCTCTTTCTTTCTTTTCAGAGAATTTTTACGTTTACTTCACATCAAGGAATTGAAAAGTAAGTAGGGTCCACACAAAATTAGGAATTCAATTCTTGATTTTAGAGGAATTCAATTTTTGGGTCCTAGAAAACTAACCCATTAGGAATCATTTTTTTTATCCATTATATCCTCACACAATTTTAAAATTTTAAAATTAGCCATATATTTTAGCCCAACAACGAGGACATTTTAGTAATTAGAATCACTCATATCCCAATTCCATATGGTTTAGTAAACAACTTCAATATGAATCATGAATCTAACATCCCTCAATCCATATGGTACTATTTATTCAGTTTGATTATGTCCAGTTTTAACAAAAAAATTTATAAAACTGTTTGGTTAGGGTTGAACCATTTTCGGTTCAGTTTCGGTTCTGTTCAGGGTTCAGTTGAAGAAAACTTTTGTTTCGGATGGGGGAGTTTTTTTCCAAGCGAAAATTAACAGATCAATATATCTCTTCCAAAGAAAAAATGCCTAAAATAAGAAATGGGTCTAAAAGACTGTTCATGTGGTCCAAAACTAGCCCAAATGATGTCCACACCATTAAAAGTTTAGAATATGTTGGACTGAATTAGAATTTAATTTTAAGCCCAGCAGAAACCAGCCCAGTGCAGCCCAAGGAAACGTGCTTCAAATGGTTGTTCCCTAGACCCTACACACAATTGACAATATGAATATACATACAGACTTTTCAAATCTTAGCCCAGGAAATTCCAAAAGATTTGATTTGGTCTCGAAGTGGTCCAAGCAATTGACAGAAGAAAAAAAAAAACATAAAAGAGGGAAGAAGGTCAAATCCATTGACCAACGTGTTCATATTATAAAAGCAGCAGCATCAGCAGGAGGCAGATTGCTACTTGGCAACTTGGCCAAAAGCTTCTTCAAGAATCAAAGAATCTAAGACTTTGTATGTGAAATATTCAAACATCCATGAAGACCATGGAAAGAAATAACACTTCTAAATCATATTTGCCACAGTAACATACAAATGGGCAAAGTTGGTTAGAGCCCCACCATCTTTCTTCCTCCCTCCCTTCAGTGTCAAACTAAGATATTTTTCTGTAAACCCTAATTGTTAGGTGTTATTGCATCTTCACATTAGCAATGGATTTAGTGCTTCATTCTAATACATTGAGCAACAAGAACACCTTATATTTCAGAACCATCTAGACCTCATTATTTTTTACTGCAAAAATGCTTGTTGAGCTGATTCACTTGCAAATTCCAAGTTGACATTTTGGTCTGACTTTGTTTTTTCAATTGGGGATGGGGGTTGGTGTGGTAAAAGTAAAACTCTGGTTTTGACTTCCTTCCCTAGCATCCATTGTTTGGAAGTAGGTAAAAATAGGTCAGCTGGGGAACTTAAGTTGTCAACTATGAACTGAAATCATTACTGTTGAAATTGAATTGTTAACTCAAACCAAAATCCCATTCTGGGGAGAATTTTTTATTTTTTTTCCCATTTTAAAAAACAATAACTATGGATAGAACTAGGTCATTTTTTTCAAGCAACATTATTTAATTTGTGAAAGCTTCTTTTGTTGACTTGACAAGCAAGCAAGTAATTACTATATTTAAATGAATTACAATGAGTTAGAATAAAATAATAGGGCATCATGAAAGGCTTTGGAATGCGAAGCAGAGTGGCTTCGTAGCATTCACATTTTGGTGGCTTCTGGTTAAGTTATTTCAAAGCTATATTTTTTTAAGGGTATAAATTGTCTGAGAATTGCAGGCCCTATATGATAGGCCAGTTTAATTCCACCGAATGAATCGATGCTGTTGGGCTTTATCCAACCAAATGTCTCTAGCTAGTTCTAAATTACTATTATATATAAAAGACAAGAAGTATGTGACAAGTTCTTTGCTTTCAACTTTGGAGAGAATGTGGAGCTGAAACTCAAAATCATGTGCTTAATTAGTGACTTTATCTTTGCTTTTTGTGTTTAATTTACCAAAGGGCTTGGCTTTAAGTCCTTGGCTCCTTGCTCAAGCTTTGCTCTGTTCTTCCTATGCTTTTTTACGTTTTCCCATTCATCTGTCTTTATGCTCATGGGAAAAGAAGATATGAATAGTATACCCCAAAAAGAAGGAATATAGCAATATGATTAACTGCAATTTCTGATAAGGTTAGTTTCGTTTAATACAACGAGCACTTCTTTAGTGTGTCTGACGCGTTGCATCGGACTCTAATAACAATCACCGGAAACTCATCAGACAACCATTCATCTCGCCTCCTTGCAAGGACAAAATTCAACACAAAAAAGTTTTCATTGATGTTTCAACTAAACTATCTATGTGATTAATGAAATTACGTGCATAATTCTCCAAGAAGCCATTATTAGTATCATTACAATCATTTGTTAACTTCATCAATTTGACTTCCCTTATGTGTATGATGGTACCCACATGATTTACCCCCTAAAATGGGTTAAACTTTAATCAATCACAAATGGACTATATTGGTCTAATTTTTCGACATGACAATGGAGTTCACTCGTTTTGCCGTACTAATTTCCTAACATTATTGAAAATGAGAGACTTAGTGGGGATTTGTTAAATAAATCATTATGAAAGCCAAATGCTAGTTTCTTAGTGGGCAGTGTAAAGCCAAGAAAAAAGAAGCTTAATCATGGAAATAATGGGTAATTAACTAATACTTTTGGGAAGCAACACAAGCTATTGAAAATTTCAAAAAGTAGGGAAAAAAAGATAACTCAGAGAGAAGTCGTTTTACAAGGAGGACTTGAGGACTTTGATCGTAAGAGGTGCCATTGAATCTGGTCTAAATTTTTCATCAATATCTGTAGTCTTATCACATGTGTCTTGACATTAATTCATGGTTCCATATACAAACACATCGCAATCTTCAGCCATTCTCTTTCCTTTTCTTTTCACTTGCATAGTTACAAAACCATTACCATCAAATTCCATGTCGTCAGTATCCTCGTCATTTTCATCGTCACCTTTATTATTCTCATAATTCTATCATAAAACCCTTTCCATTTTTTGCCTGTTGAAATCTAACCACTGTTCTTGTTGACCATTGTTCATGATTTGTCTCACAGCCTCAAAGATTATACACCATACATGGTATTTGGTAGCTAGCTATTATTTTCAAAGAAGTAGCTAGCTAGGTTTTGGACGCATGGGTTTTTGTACGTGCCATGTTATATCAACATCACTCATGTTCATATTGTATTAGAGACGTTAATATATAACCGCCACATACAGTAACTCATCGACATATTCCTTATAAACCCTATTTATTGCTATCTTCTAACGTTAAACTCAAAATCAATCAATGATTAAAAATCGTTTCTATAACGCTAATATAACAGGCAATTTGATTAGATGATCTCCTCCTCCTCCTCCTCCTGCAATCGCCTTCAAAGGATGTCATTGTAGCATGAATGAATTGGGTGATTGATGTATGTTTAACTTATTAAATGAATGATACACTTTAATTGTACACGTATGGGTCAATCTACCACATGAAAACGTAACTTTGGACGGTGAACTAATCCATATCATCGTATCTCACTATTGGGATTCTCCTCTAACCTGAAGATTTTAGCAAAATTGACATTTGTATTGGCAAACTAGCTATAGCACATATGATAACATAATTTGCATACGTGCACCAATCACAGATTGACACCACTAATACTACAAGTATTGCTTTACGCTTCTCCACATACATGTGTAAGCATTTGCAATGGTTAGCTTATGTTTAAGTATAGCTAACACGAATCATAATCAAGCACTGGATGGCCGGCTTGAGTGATCCGTGGCTAAAGATCCGTCTTTGTCTTGGTCTTTCCTATAACCCTTAAAAGTGGTTTTTTTTATATCTATTAATGAGTGTCTATTTGGGGAAAGTCCTTCAAAATGGACATGATCAGGGATATATATGTGTCAAAACATGTGTTGGTGACCAAAACAAATAAGAAATCTTACCATCAGTCGTTCACGTAAATCGATTATAATTAACAATTATCGACTACATGCATAAATGATTAGCAATAACGATTGACAGTCACTGATGATTGTAAACCTCGTTATTACTCCTTAACATAATAAACTTCATATCCATCAAGTGTTTAAAATCAGCATCAATCCAGACCACTTATAGTAACAACAAATTAAGCTCCGTGGAATCGGATCTCCTCCGTCTGCCTCCACCAGTATGAACTCTAAGTAAGAAAGATTGTAAAAAGTTGCACTATAGCAGCTCAATGGAGGCAATAAACAATCAAATCAAGCATAATGAGTCTTTTTTTCTTCTTCTTTTAAATCAATGATTAATCCAAGCAAGCTTATGATAGACCGCCTTTTTTTTGCCTAGTGTGGCAACAACACGCTTGTCCAAAAATAAAGCGTGTTGTTAATCAGAGGAAAAGCAGTCAAGCCATCTAATTATGTTTAGTTTAATTAAAACCCTCTAATTGTAGTTAGAGACCAACATTGTTACGCATACTAACAAAAATAGCAAAGACTCTGGGGAACACTAGAGGACACAACTTTAGTCCTGGAGCCCAAGCTTTTCAGTTTTTAACCTTAAAAAGGGGAAGGCGTGCATCTAAGAGATGAGACACTGGTCATCATCTTTTTTTTTTCCCCTTGTTTTTCTTGGTCTCTTTGGCGGCTTCCTCATGCTTTAGCTTCGTTCTACACGTCATAAAGAATCGAACCAATAAGTCCAAAATATTATATACATATAATTAAGACATAGTGCTACATTTTCTTTATATGAATTAATTAATATAGTTCGATTGTGAGTTTAATAGAGGAAGATTTCTCATACACAATACAAACATGTGATAAAGTTCGAACTTGATATCATAAGTCTGCAAGGCTGCACCCCGTTTATATGCTTGTTTATATATATTATTAATTCATCTTATGTTTGAAGAGGTCCATTAGCAAACAAAACATAAGTCAGCTTGGTCTCTGACCTCGGTGCCCTCCTCAAACTCTCTCAATTGGCCAAAGCCATGCACTAAAATTAATCTAAATCTAAGTAGTCAAATTAGTTCGTTAAAATATAGGATATGGCTCACCAGCTCAAAGACCTTTGGAGTTGCAGGCTGACTCAAAGAATCTGGAGATGCCAAACAATGGGAACAAAAAAAATAAAGAATTGGCATGAAAATGAGGACATTAAGGTTGGGCTATGTAGGGCTGGGGTTGGCACAAAGGCACTGCAGGAGGCAGAGCCATCCATTTGAGCATAAATGTAGGAAAATTGTAAGATCATAAGGTCAATCTGGGCAGGCCACACATAGTACATAGCCCCTCACCTTCCCCCAAAGTAAACCGCTATCAAGTTCGAGTGGATATTAGTGTATATGATTGGTCTTGTCTGAGAATGAAGTCTACCATGCGCAAAGTTTAAGTTCAGATTGGATTGATTGGACATATTGCCAAATACAGAGTTACATACCCTGTTCTTTCATGGACTCAAGCTCTATATTTGCGATTTTTCTACGATACGTATCATATACGAACAAGTTCTACATAATTACAGAGTGACGGTTTCGCATTTCCTATTAATTAATGTATCGATTAATCACCCTTACTTTTGTTTTCCAATTAATTTCCTTTTAAAGGATAAAGATCTTAACCAATGCATGAATATAGAGCTCATGCAAAAGTTGAGATTAATTTACAAAGATGGTTGGTGTAGGATTACAACCTAGTGCTTGTTTGTCTTTACTTTCATAATTAAAAATACATGAAATGAATAAAATGATTCTTTAATTCTACTTTTTCAATGTCTTAGTTTTTGTTTTGTTATTTTTTCGGGGGTCGTTTGACAATGTTACACGCGTGCATAATGTAAGATATAATGGATTGGTTTATTTTTTCATGGCACACCTTTTTACCCCTTGAAATTATATTCAACCAAGCATATATGCGGAAGTGCTCCCCACTCTGCACCAAAGTTTGAATTCTCTCCCCGTAGTTTATGTTAGTTTAAAGTAGATTACCACTCGTATTAAAAGAAAAGTTTTAAAAATTATATTCAACGAATTACATTATATACCCCCGTCAAACAATCATTAAAATTTGTATATCTACCTAACACATGTATATAATGTATACTTGTTGAGAAGAAAAATACATACGCATGCCTCTTGGCCTCAATTCTCAAAGAGGTCAAAACGAGGGTGGGAAGAAAAAAGGGTTCCAAAACCAAGTTTGGGTCAAAGACGCTTCGCATATACAGAAGAAAAAAGAGAAACGACTAAAAATTATACAAATTTGTAGATAAAACTGTCAGAGATGAGAGAAGAAGAAGACCACCGGCCAATAGAAAATGTCAACCAAACCACATACGCCCTTAAAATCCGGCTTAACTTTTGACAAACAGACCCAGATACTGTGGATGGTGTTGAGTCTGTCACTCTCATCATCCATCTCCTTTTTTTTTTTCTTTTCTTTTCTTTTTTCTGGTCTTTTTATTGATCGATTGGTTTGATTATTGATTGTTGAGCATATGGCTTGGAGGACTGTGGGGGATGAAAACAAAATTGTAAAAAGTTCTGAGAGAAGGATTGAATGGAGTTAGTTTTGATGATGAGGATTGGAGAGCCCTTTAGAATATTATGCTTTTCTGTGGGAACAGTATAAAGTAGCTTAGAAAGAAGGAAGTGACACATCTTCCTTTCATGGCTGCATATTCCTTAGTACAAACCTAGACCAGATGCAGCTTTCCTTGCTTAGTTGTACATAGTTACTAAGGTTTCATGTTGTACTGAAACTCTATCCATACCATATCCACAGTAAAACACAGACCTTATAGTAAAAGAAGGATTAAGCCTAATTAATCGCGATTTCGACGTTCGGATGATTTAAATAGAAATTGGTTTTTTTTAGTGGGCTTGACTTAATTAGAAACTTGTCCCAAGTATTATTTGGGAATATGGAGAAGGGAAGAAAAGTGTGGCGAAAAAGAAGAGGGAATGAATCAAATTTGTAGACTTCAACCATTTTTTTTTTCCAGCTTCCTACCTACTAAGAAATTAACAATTACTGCTTTAAAGGGACAAATTGTCACACATGTTTACGCAAAAGAAAACGAGAGATGAGTTGAGCCAACAAGTTAAAGGTAAATTTTATATGTGAACAGTGCAAGAAAAGTATGTGGCTGGATGGGTCACAATCATGTTTTATACTATTTTCGAAGCAGCTGGAACGGGAGGAGAGCATTTAATTGCAAATTCAAAACTGGTGTGAAATGAGTGAAAGAGAAACTAAACTGGAATTTTGCGCCCAAAATCCTGAAATAGACCTGCAATTGCTGCTGGTGGGTTCTGTGATGGAAGCAGTTGTTAAGTCCCAGAAGAAAAAAATTTGGGGGTGATGGTGGTGGGACACGTGTCAAAGATCCAGAGCATGGAGTCCATAGTTTTCTTTTCTTGTTCTGCTTTTCTCCCTCTGGTTTCCTTTAGGGGAGTAGGAGCTTTGATTCTTCGAGTCCATAAATATACCCCTATACATAGGCCCCAGCTTTTGAAGAAAAAAGCCCTTTTCACACTATAAATATACTGGTACAGTCTGTAGGCCTTTTTATATATGATTAAATTCTGATGATGATACTCAAAACTATTTTTAAACCAAAGGAATAATTCAAGAACAAAATTATTAACCTCCTCACTTTAATAATCTTTGTGTTTGCTGGGGAAAAGGTCCAAATAGTAGTTGTTCTGCACAGTAAAAGATTGTTTTTTTACCCTGCATCTCTCTCGAGTGGAGTGACCCAGATGGTGATTGTGATATCCACATTGAGTATTTAGTTTGTCTAGGAAAAAGTGTTGAAGATGTTATCTGATAGTTTTCTATGATGCGCCTTTCGCTTGGTTAAGAAAAGTTGACACCATATTCTGGAGATGGGAATTTGGATTATTGAGAAGTTCATTTCTACACTCTTTATCTTTTATAAAGATATTTTGAGTAGTCAGTTATGTACAGATAAATGATGTATCACAATTAATATAGAGTGGTGATTTCTCCACTCCAATTTTATCTACTTACACTCTATTTTATAACTAAAAAATAAGTGTAAGTGAATAAAATTAGAGTGGGGAAATCATTACCCTTAATATATTACGTATCTCATTTGCATCAATAATTATAGTCACTCGCTCGTATATAAATAATTGTTAAAACTGCTCCTATGTCTTTTAACCTAACTTTATAATAAATACGTGTGTACTATACAATAAATAAAATGAACACTAGGGTTGTACAAATTTTTATAGAGGGATCAGGTTGTTGAATCCGAATTATGAATAAAATGGTTTTCTTTTCTTTTCTTTTTATTTATGTTGGAGAGGGCAATTTGGATTTGCGGGAAGTTCATTTCTACACTCGTTATCTTTTACAATTATGTCTTGAACAGTCAGTCACACACATATTAATGATTTATAGCAATTAACATATTACGTGTCTCATTTGCATCAACAATTATAGTCACTCGCTTGTGTATAAATAACTGTTGAAAACGCTCCTCTATCTTTTAACCTAACTTTATATAACAAATACGTTTGTACTATAAAATAAACAAAATGAAAACTAGGGTTCTACAATTTTATTTTTTTTATAGGGATCAGATTGTTGAATTAGAATAACGAATAAAATGGTTTTCTTTTCTTCCCTTTTTATTTGCATTGGAGAGGGCAATTTGGATTTGTGGGAAGTTCATT